>NC_084890.1:29329615-30652115 GCF_958979055.1 Alnus glutinosa | reverse complement strand
ATACTTGATGCGGAGCCACCAAAATGGTTGGCTGACAGTGCTGCTTCTACTTGTATGCTATGTGGTGTGCGGTTTCATCCGATCATTTGCTCCAGGCATCACTGCCGGTTTTGCGGAGGAATATTCTGTGGTGAATGCTCTAAAGGAAGGAGTTTGTTGCCTGCAAAGTTTCGTGTTGGGGATCCCCAACGGGTCTGTGATGTATGTTGTGTACGCCTTGATTCTGTCCAGCCATACTTGATGGACCAAGTAAGTCATGCTGCTCAGTCACCAACTCATGACCTGACAGACCTCAGTACTTTGAGATCATGGGTTAATTTTCCTTGGGGACAGTCCATGGAATACGAGATCTATAAGGCAGCCAATACTATCCAGGCTTATAATAAGGTAAGAACTTGAGTTCTAAAACTTCCAGTTTATTATATTAGATTTATGTGCCCAAACTTTTCCTTAAGAGCTTTATTTGCTCGTGGGTTGGATTTTAACCTTTGGAATGTACATTCCTGATTCCTGGGTTTTTTTCAAAGGGAGCATATTAGTCTAGCAACTCTCTTACTTGCTTTTTGAGGTCTTTCTCTTTCAATTATGGCACGTGAAACTTGAGTCTGGCTTAACTCATAAGTCATAACTGATAATAGCGACAAGAATATGTATATTTGTTTCTTCATAAAATTCTTATGTCATGTTTTGATATTGAATGTGCTTCATCTGAATAATCTGCTAAATTTCTTGGATTCTTACATGTTGCTTTGTGTTGTGGATCATAAATTATATAATTTGTCAGGTACCTGAGAAAAAAATTCCAGATGCCATTCTACGACAAGCAAAAGGCCTTGCAATCATTACTGTCGTGAAAGTCGGGATGATGGTTACCTACAATATTGGAACTGGACTTGTGGTTGCACGTAGAGAAGATGGTTCATGGTCCCCACCATCTGCCATTTCTACATTTGGTGCGGGGTGGGGGGCTCAGGTGAGCAAGTTCATCTCTGACAACTTCCATGTTTATTGTCTTCATCTATTCCAAGTACTGTGAAATTGAAGCACAGACTACCAACATGTACAAGCAATTGTCAATGTTCTCTTTCGGTTTTCTTCTGGGCAAGCACTTTTAAAATCTGAACAGCTTCAATATTCGTTCTGTTTATTTTTCAATTCATTATTTAACCTAATATAGATGTCTATGCTGTTTAAATATTCAATCTTGCATGCATCTATGCGTTTCAACTTAATGAGGGGGTTACTTTGTATCTTGGGTTTTATTGTATCATGGGGGGTTCTTTTGTATCTTGGGTGTTTGATGGGGGGTTTCTTTTAAATCTTGGGTTTTATTGTATTATGGGGGATTACTTTGTATCTTGGGTGTTAGATGGGGGGTTCTTTTGGGTTTTATTTTATTATGGGGGTTACTTTGTATCTTGGGTGTTTGTTGGGGGATTTCTATTGTATCTTGGGTTTCATGTGGGTTTTGGGTGTTGTGGGTATGTAGTTTCTTATGGGTTTTATTGGGTTTTTCATGTGGGCTAGCTGAGTTGCTCCTGTGTAAACTCCCTGTGTACTTAAGGGCGCCTTACGCTTTTTTAATGAAATTTTCTTACTTATCAAAAAAAAAACTTAATGAACCTTAATCCTGATTTCCAATCTAATGTGTTCTCTATTCTTCTAGAAATTGAAAACTTTATTTTCTCTTGTTCTTTTTTTATTTTTTTATACCCTTACCAGGCTGGAGGCGAATTGACGGATTTCATTATTGTGTTGAGAACAACTGATGCTGTCAAGACATTTAGTGGTAATATCCATCTTTCAGTTGGAGCTGGTTTGAGTGCAGCAGTGGGAATTGTAGGAAGGGCAGCTGAAGCTGATGTAAGAGCTGGTGATGGTGGTTATGCTGCTTGTTATACATACAGCTGCAGTAAAGGTGCATGATTTATTTGATTTATGAACATGTCTGTCTAAGGCTAATTCTAGTTCCTGTTGTTTCCTCTTTTTTTTTGGTTGGTAGTTCCTTCTTGCAGAATATGATTATCTGTGAACATGCAGGTGCATTCGTCGGATGTTCACTTGAAGGTAGTATTGTCACCACCCGAACAAGGGAGAATTCTCGATTCTATGGCAGCCAGTCATTGACTGCATTAGATATACTTCTCGGCTCCCTGCCGAGGCCGCCTGCTGCTGCCATTCTCTATCGTTCTCTTGCAGATTTGTATCAGAAGCTCGAAGGGGTGATTGGATGGGGGTGAGTGGCAACTTCTTTCCGAGCATTCATTGGTACTCGATATCAATCTGAAGCAGTTTGTAAAGGATCTTTGCTATCATTCTTTGTGCATGTAAAGAATACGCAAGTGATGTATTGAGAATCAGCCAGAAGGGCAAAAAAGAGCAATGTTCTGTGTACATATATGTATGTATATAATTACAAGTACTTGGTCGAACACCTATGCCCTGTCTTACTCAAATTGTATATGCCACTTAAGTTTCAAGAAGAAAACAATAGCAAAAAGGAGAAATTGTAACCGGTTCCAAGAAAAAGGAAAGAGTATATAGCACTGCTCATTTTGAATTAGCACTTGCCTATAGGGAAGGGTTCATTGCATTCCTCTATCATGTACCTCACTGTCATGTAACGGGAAGATCTTGTACAGCTCAAGGAGAACAAGAAGAGAAAAATGATGGATGGAGGATTTTAACCAAACTGAGGATCTTTTATATATTCTTGATGATCTCATCCACGATTGTTTTGATGTTCAATACGAATGCAAGGCCTGGTTTGCCATCATCAATGATGGGCGCTTCAGCGACCTTCTCAGTAGTGTGCAAGAGACCCCTCTCTTGGGGTTCTTATATGCAATTTAAGTAGTATTAAGAAAATTTACAGCACTCTCGCCAAAATAGCGTTTTGGTGAGGCAAAATTCTGGAAGGGCTCAAAAATCCTCTCCATTGCTGAGGCCGAACAGTGTTCACTCAATAATTTTTTATTTTTTTTTCAAAAAAAAAAGGGGGGGTTAAAAAAAATAATAACATTCTCTCTTTTTCTTTTCTTTTTTCTTTTTTTTGCCTATTTCTTTTATTAAGTAATTTAAGTGAGAACTTGGAGTAATGTTAGGGGTCATCTTTTTATCCACCCAAATTGATATGGTTCTTAAAATCATCATTGGATTTAAGAGGAATCATACTAAATTTTGATCCGATGATAATTTTAAAAAAAAAAAAATCACATAAACTTTGGAATGATAAAAAGATGGTCCCTAGCGTGACTCTTCAACTTGTACCAACTTGATGATGACTATAACATCTACGTTGTAATGTATTATGGAAGGAATGGGAACTGTCCTAAAATTTTTAGTATATTTTATTAATTATATTTTTTAAAATTATTTATTATATTTATCACCATGAGATAAATAATTATTTGTCACGTAGTAGAAAATATATTTTAAAAACATGACAGGAAAAGATAAATTTTAAAAAGTATGACCGTTAAGAAAAGACAAATATTCAAATATATGATTGTTGTAGAAAGAATAAAAAAAATCTTCAAAAAAATAATATTTAAATGGAATAGTAAGAGTAGATAGTTAAAAGGGAAAAGTACGCCCCTCTCAAACTATCATTTCATTATCAATATACTCATCAAACTATCAATTGCATCAATGTCCCACCCCTAAACTACAAAAAAAAAAAAAAAAAAAAAAAAATCAATATCCCCTTAAAGCCAACAAAAGCACAAAAAAATGACCATAAAAAAGCTTCAATAAGACAGATATATCCTTATGAATTCGAGAAAAATAACAAAACCCAAGGTTGGCCCGAACTGAAAATTATATAAAACAAAAAAACAACATAAAAAAAAAAAAAAATTTGAAAAACTTCGTTTTTTTTTTCTTCCTTTTTTTTGTTTTGTTTTTATATAATTTTTATAATTTTATGAAGGGTATTTTTGTTATTGGGAGACATTGACATTGTTTGGTAGTTTAAAAGAGATATTGACACAATTAGTAGTTTAAGAGACACATTGCCATTTAGATAGTAGTTTAAGAAGAGTATATGTAGAATGTACTTTTCTCTAGTTTAAATGATGAGCCTGATTTAGAAAAAAAAAAAAATGATGAGCCTGATGTTGGTGGTAAAAAAAAGTGATAAGCTAAAATAAATAAACTTAATTTTTTTTACCACTTTTGGCTAATAAATTTGTAGAGCCAAAGAGAATAAAGGGATTGTGTCGTGAGTTAATTCCTAGGCCTCGTTTGGTTTGCGGAATGTCTATTCCATTAGGAAAAGGAATAACTATTCCTGGGAATAGATGAAGGTGGAATGGAATAACTATTCCTATTCTTTTGTTTGGTTGTAACGGTGGAATTGTAGAATAGAACATTGCATATGTATTCTTTTGTTTGGTACAGTGCAATACATTGGTGAATGGAATCATATTATAATCAAATTTCCTAAAACACCCTTATAATAAAAATATAATTTATTTTTTTGATAAGTAAAAAAAAAAAAAAAATAAATAAATAAATAAATAAATAAATTATAAAAATATTTTTATAAATTATATAAATTATAAAAATATAATTTATATTCTTAAGGACATTTTTTTTCTTTATTTTAGAAACATAAACAATCATACTATGACCTTTTTTTTTTTTTTTTTTAAATTTCATAGAGTTCATGGCTTTTTCTTTTCTTTTTTTTTCATATACAATTACGCTACAAAATGATTTGTAAGGAAAAAAAACACACACATACACACACACATAATCATCATATCACCATCATAAAAAAAATAAAATGAAAAAAAATAGATCATCTACAAAGCCCTTTTTATTTTATTTTATTTTATTTGTTTTCCAACAACAAACATTTATTCTTTGCTTACAAAGTAAAATAATTTATAAGAAAAAAAAAACATAATCATCATAAAAAAATAAATCATCTGCAAAGCCCTTTTTATTTTATTATTTTTTATTTGTTTTTCAGTAACAAACATTCGTTCTTTGCTTACAAAGTTTTTCTCAAACCTCCGCCAGGCAATTGGAGTCCTCCCGATGGTGCAGAGATGAGAATATAATTGCAGAGATGGAGAGAGATACTGATGGTGCATTTGAGTAATGAATTTTTGAAATCAGAATTAAATTCTTATTCTGTTTGCGAATTTTGAGATTTGACTTTTTAGAAGAAAAAAAAATGAATAAAATATGATTTGTTTATAAAAAGTTGAATAAAATATGATTTATTTTTGAAAAAAGTAGAATCAGAATTATATTTTATTTTCAAAATTTCGTATCCAAATACACCATGAGTTAAGAAACAGAGAGAGAGAGAGATAAGAGACTTGGATGTTGAAAGGGTTGGAGTTTTTGGGCAAAAGACGAATTTTATTTATTCCCACAGGAAAGGAATAGGTATTCCACTCCTTTTTGAGTGGAATACCTATTCCTCTTCGTAAGGGAATAGGTATTCCGTGGGAATAACTATTCCCTTAAATAATATACAACCAAACAAAGGAATAGCTATTCAGTAGGAATAGTTATTCCTTTCCATGGGTCTAATCTGCAAACCAAACGAGGCCCTAATGTTTTTTCATCACCAACGGAAATGGATTCCTAACAAGTACTTCTACCACCTTATAGAGGACCGCAGCCACCACGTAGATTAGAAGATAATACTCCTGACGGAATTTAGTGTTGGGCAAAAGTGAAATTGTCTTCTTTTAGCTTCGTAATTACATGCTTTGCAGTGAGTGTGAATGCCATGTGAGATTCAGAGAGAGAGACAGAAAGACATGGAAAGATGAAACAGTATTCGTTTGTGGAAGAAGGCAAAAAAAGAAAGAAGCAACATTAACCATCAATCGCACCAGTGTAGTCAGTAACTCCATAGCCATTCAGTTAATGTTGACATCCAAAATCCCTTTCAATCATCACAAGCCTGAAATCACTCCAGCAACCAATACCAAATCCATAATAAAACTTACTTCCTCTTTAGGCAAAAAAAAAAAAGAATGAATAATTGAACTGAAGGGGCAAAGCACCGCCATAAACTATTTATAATTTAATTTTGGTTCTCTCTTTTGATGGGGAAAAAATAACAGAGAAGGGAAGGAGAAAAAGAAAAACTAGAAAAAAAGACACTGCTCCTACTCACTGTACTTCTAACTGGCATGCCTTGCCGGCCAACCGAGACACCCAGGGACATATCATGTTGAACTTTTGAACCGGAAGGAAGACGCAAACCAACTCTTGTCGACCCTCTCTACCTGCACCCATCAAAACCATCATTAGTAAACAAAACAGGGAGTAAACGAGGAATCATATTTATTCAACAGTTGCATCCCTTGAGCCATAAATATATTCCAAGATACCTGGTTCTAGGGTTCCCAAGTGTAAGTTCAAGATCATCAGATACACATTCCTCATGGATCCTTTCTCCTTCCCAGGGCTTCACCAATCCTGTCGTATTACTGCCAAATGCAAATTCAGCTGCAATCCCATCTGACATTGGAACATCTGAGGTGTGATCAACACCTGCAGCGATTGCAGGAGAGCATGTGCCACTCTGCCCAGGAGTCCACATCCGAGACCCTCCACCTGAAAATGCCTCCTCCATAAATCCAAAAGGGTTTCTTGCTACAAGGCTGAATGTGGGGGACGTTGGCCCGCTTTGGGGAATTTGGATACCGGCAAACCACCGTGAATCAGGCAGGACCTGACGCCCAGGACTTGGTGGAGTAGACGAGGGCAGGAAAGGATAGTGCTGCCCAGCCCATGACGGGGCAGCAGCTGCATCATCCCAGTCATTTTTGGTTCTAGGTGTTCTGGCCGTTGGGGAGCTCAATGGTGGTGTGACTGGAGCACTTATGGAACCTCCATGGACAAGAAGATGGTGGGAGAACTTGGATGAGGCTGATGATGAGCCTGATGAGAGGTTTTTCAACCACGGAATGAGAGAATCAGCATCAGCATTACCATTGGCATTGCCAGCATAACGAGACGACACCGGGCTTGGGAAGGAAGATGAGGCAGGACTTGGATTGTAAGATGCACATGGGCTCGGTTGGAATGAAGAACATGGACTTGCAGAAGCTGATCCACCCATGATGTCCATTCGTTCCACAGGTTTGCATCCCTGCACAAAAGCAAAAAAAAATAAAATGATTTTTGCTGACTACTACTGAGCCAAATAATTGAATTTCGTTTACAAGTATGGTAGAGAAAGGTAACATACATAAGTAACAGAATATATGGTATCACTTAAACTAAAAAATATGAAAAATAAAATTTCAGAGATCCAACCATGACTTCGCTAGATCACACATAAAAACACAAATATTTGAATGCACCATTATTTTTATTTCTTTTTTATTCTCCTTTTCTTTTTCCCTTTTGGTTCTTTTTTTAGTTGACTGTTATGTAAGCATGGTTCAGACATCCATTGCGGACAGGACAATGTTAAGACTGATGGTATATTTTTCATTACAACTTCGATTATGATACTCTTAATGTTTTTACCCTTACGGTGAACATTATCATCCATTACTTACCTGTTAGAATATAGGATTTTTTACATTAGTTTGATTTATTAGAATATTTACCAGTTAGGTTTGATTGTAATCAAATCCTTCAGACTTAATTATCTATTCTCTCCACTTACCATAGTTTCCATATAAATATAGATTTAATTGCCATAGTTGGCCCAATTCTTTGGCCCATAGCCAGCTCTGTTTTTGCCTATTGTCAGCCCATCATCAGCCTTGTCAACAGCCCATTGTCAGCCCAATTTTGGCCCTTTGTCAATGGCCACATTCGGCCACCAACCGGCTGCCATCTCCGACCGCCACCACTGGCCGCCGGCATACACGGCAGCAGCCCCCTCTCCTGCCCACTTTAACTTATGGAGCTCACACCCATATTTGGCTTCGCATTGCACCAGATTCTGGCCCTTTCCAAGCTCATGTCCAATTTATTGTTGCTGCCACGGAGGATTCTTATCACTTTGATCAACGAATCTGAAGGCCAAGCTCATGTTCAAAATTTGGTTCTTGTCGCACCTAATCCATTTCAGCCAAAAATAAAAAATCTATAAAAGAAAGTCAAATCCTTTTCTTTCCAAACTAAAAGTTCCACCCTGACTTTGAGGAGAAGTTAGAATATAGGATTTTTTATATTAGTTTGATTTATTTTCCTTTTTAGAATATTCACCATTTAGGTTTGATTAATCAAATCACATACTTTGTATCGTAAACAAATTAACAAGGAATAAGAGCAAAATGTAACCCTATGGGTCTCTTCCCTAGGAGTCAACATAGGCTTCTAAGTTCTATCGTCGAACCACCCGAAAATCTTTTATGTACCTTTTCTCTCCGCTTCCGCTATTTTCTCCTATTTTCTATTTCATCACAAAACTTCACATCACTTCTTAGGGAATTAAACTTTTACCATCAAATAATATTCCCCATTCTGATGCTTAAATTGAAACGGGTTTTGATGGATTGAAAGCTCAGCTCCACAACAAAAACAAAATCAAGAATGAACCGAACACAACAATGACCAAAACACTATCAATATACCTCATAAAATGTTTGGCTGCAGCATAATCAAACCGTCAGGAGGACCAAAATGATTTCAAAATTCCATAGTAATTTGATCACCAATGTATTTATATGTACTTGGATGAACAAATTTATCTTTGTAAATTGGGCTATCCCTCCAACCAAAAAAAGGAATGGGGCTATTATAGTGAATGGTAGCTGTCAACAGAATTTGTACGACAACATTTAATTTTACAACCAGAAATTGAACTCCTATTTTCGGTCCTGACTGTATTAATAAGGGCAATACTCCAAAATTTACTTTCAAGAGAATGCAATTGCATCCTAAAATGCCACACCACCCAAAATAGGATCATTCAATATAAGGCACCTAAAGGGTTCAAAAGGGCAGATTGCCCAAGTCCTAGAACAAAGTATAATTCGAGAAACAGTTAAAAAAATATCACATTTCGATCACCTGTTGTCTCATTATGGTATTGACCTTCATATCATTAATACATAAACAGTTCAAACAGTAACTTTGTTCTCCCATTCTTCCAGACAAAATCTTTAATCGCTTGCCTTTTCCACCACCAAAAGCCTACCCTTTACCACCCACATGGATGCTCTTCTATTCAACATTACTCCTCTCACTATTAACGAGATACAAAAAATGAACGAAAAATTAAAACCCTAAACAGTGAGTTAATTAAAAATATCCTTTCAATAAAACATGATGGCAATCATGTAATTGCAACCAGACCAAAACCTCTCTTCATAAAGAGAAATTAATGTCAACAATTGTGTGCACATAATGGACAACCTATCCTATCCCCTCAGCATTTGTTGTTCCTTAATCTAAAAACAAACGCCCCCACACGCTTCACTGCTTAGAAAAATCGCAATTGACAGTATCCAAGGATTCGGAAATCTTTCTTTCCCAATTAACTAATCACTAATCAGACTTTTTCATTTAATTAATCAATTAATAAACAACAACACCGGCCCACACACCATCGAAATGCCATGCTCTCAATCACCTGCGGGAAAAGTATTTCCTAGTACCAATTGCCCCGGGAATCTCGGAAAACTAGTTAACCCATTTGCGTAACAAATTGACCAGAATGCCCTGAAAGCAGACCTCGCACGGAGGGTAGTACAGCAGTTTCGGAAGGGGAAACGGTAAAATACAGAGTTGAGGAAACAGGTTTTCACGGGAATTGCAAACTGCTCGGAAATCAAAAATCTCCGAAAAAGGAAAAGGAAACCGATTCAGTTTTGCATTAAAGCGAAGTGGAAGTTCAAATCAAGGACATGGATCTGTGTTCCTAATGACGAGACTACCCTTCAGAGCTCAAAAAGTGTGAGAGCTAGAGGGTCATTTTATTCTTTGACCGTGGCATATTCGTCCTGTGAAAAGGTTTCTGCCCCGTCTCTGCGAGTCTCAGGGTATTTTGCAGTTTTGCTCATCGAAGCAGAGAGCGAATCTTAAAAATCAAAGCTTCGTGTTCCGTGCGCTAAACAAGAAAAATAAAACAGACCCAGTACAACATAAATCAATCTCAGCCGTCGATCTGCAACAGCAAACCCCCTACGGACCCAGCGCACGTTAGCAAAACAACCACCCAAAAAAAAAGCCCATCACGGTATTACCTCACAGATCGCACCTTAAAAACCCCAAAATTTTCACAAAAATTAAATCAGATCAACCACCGGAGCATCTTATCCCAGCTCCGCAGGGATTTGCTAAAGTGCGCACACACAATAGCTCGGAGAAAAGAAAAAGTGAAGCGAAGTGGAAATCGAGGTGTACCTTTCTGTAGGTGGTGCCGTCTTCTTCGACGGTCCAACCGGCCTCGTTGCAGAGAGCCTTGAGGACCTCGTTGTTGTCGCAGTGCTTCGGGAGCTTGTAGTTCCCGTACATTCTCAGGCCGGCGTAGATCTTCGCCGCGATCGCTCGCCGCCTCCGCTCCCTCCGCTTGTTGTTCTCCCTTTCCTTCCATGTCGGCATTCTGGACCCCGTCGTCATTCTCAGCTACTTCTCTTCGCCGAAAAACTCTACCTGGAACAGAGGCGCTTCACATGTAGAATAATTTCCTCGGAAAATCTTTTTGCAATCCTCGGGAAACAAACAGGAAATGGCCGTGATCCGGGTGGCGGTTTTTTTGGTCAGAGAGAGTAGTTAAATGAAGACTAAAGAAAGTAGGGGTTTGAGGCAGGTGAGCTAAATAAGAGGGAATGATTGTAATTGGTCATGGTTGACCGTTAAAATTACGAGAATGCCACTACAAGCTTTTGTTCCGGAATCACGGGACTAACACGTGTTTGGGCTTTTTCAAACAAAAAAATAAAAGGCAAAGCGGCCTTCGGAGAACTAGCACGAAGGGGGACGACGTCGTTCCCGTGTGTCGTGTGGGTGATTACTGATTAGTGACTAGTGAGGGCAGTGTGGGAAATTGGTTTTAAGGGGATAAGGCTATGATTAGTCTTCGCATAGTGGAAAATCAAAGGAAGATTTCTTTTGAGTTTGTGTACACCACTAAGATTCAAACGGTCAATTTTACCCCTCCTAAAATTTTCAAATTTATTAAGAATTAAACGGAATATAATCATTCATGTTTATTGTGTTTTTTTTTTTATATATATAAATTCATGTTTATTGTTTAATAAACATGGAATAATGTGCATGCAACAAAATAGAATATTAATTATCAGAAATGGTCATTTTTATTCGAATTAAACGGTCCAGTTGATTAAAGCTTTGTAATTTTTCTCTTCCTTTACTAATATTAACTAAATTATTAAATTAACTATTTTCTTCAGCATTATGATTTTTTTTTTCCTTCTAACTAATATTAATTAAATTATTAACTCAATTATTTTCTATATTTTGAAATAAGTTGTGATTTAATATGATATTAAACCAAAATAAAGCCGTTGAAACCTTATTTCCGCTATTTTAATTCTTATTTCAATTAAATATTTCACATTTCAATTAAAAGAGATTCGAAGCCACACACGAGGCATTTGTTAATACGTGTAGTTGAATAATTGGTTTTTATTACCCCACAAAAAAAAAAAAGACCTACAAGAGGCAATTAGTCTCAAAAAAAACCAAAGATAAAATATAAATATTTAAATAAATTGAGTTGAAACTAAATTCAAACCAGGTTTTTTGAACAAAAAATAACAAGGGCCAATCTCTCATAAGTAGCATACTCTTGTTGGTTCGAAGTAAGATAACCTAAATTTGACACAAGACATAATAATCTAAAGAATTAATTACATGTCTTTTTTGTTCATTTCAAAAGGTTTTAATCATTTTCATCTTATTCCACCAAACAAATAACTAAGGGCTCACACAATTAAAGAGTTGTTAAAGTCTAGAGCTATTTGCCTATTAGTCAGTTGCATATCTTGCATAGTTATGTCCCCATTACATTACAAAAAATCAAGAAACACAATTTTTGACTACTTTCAAAAAAATTCTTTCTTAAAAGGGTTACGGACTCACAAAGCTTTTAAAATAATGACATCGAATAGAGACTCTCACATCAGTGTCACTCCCGTACACGATTTCTGACTACTTTCAAAAAATTCTTTCATAAGAAGGGTCACAGACTCACAAAACTTAAAAAATAATGACATCAAATAGAGGCTCTCGCATTAGTGTCACTCCCATTTTCATTCTCCTTGTTTTGCATGTGCTCACACACAGTTCGGTAGTGCAAAAATTCAAGTTCAATCCGACTATATAAAAATTCACATCAACATTATCCAAATACAAGAAATCAGAGGTATCAACACGAGCTTAATAATCTATAAGGGCCAAGATTTTTCTCTCTATTGATTAATTATTAAAAGAATAATTTCCTACCAAATTCATGGGAGATTATAAAACTAATATTCAAACGTAGAGAGATGAAAATGAGCTCTACTTTATTATGATTAGGGGTAATCGGCTCCGGTAACCAAGTAGCTAGTTAATCGAGTTTGTAATAACCGGCGATATCCGATTAATCGGACTGGGTACTGAAAATTAAAAAAATTGAGTTTTATGCGTATTTTTGGTATTTGGCCTATTTTTTAGGCTTAATTTAAACGGTTTTAGCCATAAATTTATTTAAAAAAAAAAAAAAAAAAAAAAAAAAAAAAAAAGAAGAAGAAGAAGAAGAAAGAAAAATTAAGTCTATTTTGGCCCCAAAAAAAAACATTTCAAAATATCACAACTTTTCTGTCACAGTCTAATTAAAGACTCATTTTCATTCTTATTTCTAAAAATACTCTTTTCAACTTTATTTTTCTTTGAATCTTGATTGCCAAAACCGGTTATAACTGAGTATACATAATTAATTGATAGAGTCAGTTACTGGTTATTTTCAACCGAATATCAAACCGATTTTTCAATTATCAATTAGTATTCAATTACTATTCATTAACCGATTATAACCGGCCGGATTTATGCCCTAAATTATGATGACCAATGCCACGTATGCATCTCACAAGGAGGAAGAGCAATAAATGTTTTTGAGATAAGGCTGACCAAAATAGAAGTAATTGGAAAAGTATATATATGCAATAATCGTACAAGAGTGACCGCCAATGATCATTCATTTTCATACATCGGCTTAACAGCGACATATGTAAAATGTGTACGTGGTCATAAAAATTATAAGATATTTAAACCCCAGTAAATAAAATAAGTTCTAGGTATTATTGTTAAATAAACTTATAAACTTTGAGACTTTCAAATGACAGAAATATTGATCAACTAAAATTCACAAAAACCTTCATGTATCAAGCTCTGAACTTTTTTTTTGTTTTTTAATAAATTTATCATACTTGTAATACTTAATCAGAGAAATAGAACAAATTACTTTAACAAAACAATTTCACATATACAGTCAAAGTTTTTTTTTTTTTTTTTTTATTATTATTTTTTATTATTTTCTTCCAAACCTGGTCTATGATATGTTAAACGACAGTCTTAGGTAAACCATGCGACGCATTATTAACGATTTAACTAATATGGTAAATCTGCCAATTAGAAAACGAGTTTAAAACTGTACGAATGTCTTCCACTAGTTGTCTAATTCTTGTCAGATTTCTACTCTATATTTGGAGAAACAATCTTCCACCCTATCTCATTTTTCACACATTTTTATATTCATTTTTCTCCTCTGTCTCATCTCTCCTTCATTCTTATCACCAACTGAAATATACCAAATCAATAAAGAAATATATTTTTTCTAAGTAGATAAATATGTAGAAAGTTTGATTAGCGGTACTCTTGAAAAGTGGCTGGTTAAAATAATAAAAGTAGATATTTTTAGCTAAACTATGAGAAGCTCACTAAGAATGCCCTTAGTGGGAAAAGTTAGGGCTCGTCTCGTCTTAAAGAACACTTTTTTTTTTTTTTAACGAAATATTTAAGTATTTTATTGATCAACGATCACGAGCATAAAAATTCTTACATCACAAAACATAAAGCTCTGCAAAATCGTAGTCACATGCTATGAGGTTACATAATCATAGATACATACAAAATTCTTACAATAAAGTGTTATCTATGACTTTCATCTTCCGCTAACCTATGTACAAAAATAGTTAAAAAACAGATTTGCTCCTAGCAATTAGATCTAAAACAATTGTAGCCAAATATCTTAAAAATTTATTTAAACCGGCCGTGAGAAATAATCCCTCACACCGAACTATCTAAGCCATGAGAGATAATCTCTTACACCTGACTAACCTTCATCCTATAGATCGCCCATGATGACAGATTTAAAGAGAATAAAACTCTTATTCAAAGCAAAAACACAACCAGTAAACATCAGTATCGACTAGGAAGAATATGAACGGCACAACACGAAGGTAGAAGGATGGAATACAAAATATTTCAAGTACTTTATCAAACAACTCAAAACACAAGATACTTCTTAAAATACAATATATATATATATATATAATACAAAGAGGGTGACCATGCTATCAATTATTTTTTTTTTATTTTATATATATATATATAAGTAAGGCTCTATATTTGTGAGGTTTCTCGACATATGCAAATGTACTCTATTAAAAAATATTTTTCAAATTGCAAACTCCATCAAAATACACTTCTGAAAATGCTTCTTACATTTAAAAAAATTCAAATAATTGAAAATACAAGACACTTATTGAAATATCAATACAGAGGTAGCCTACATTTTTCTCACCGTCTAAACCCTTTGAATTAGGCGTTTCTAAGAGTTGATTGGCTGTGACAAGATATATAAATTATTCCTCCATTATAAGGAGGTGGGGAGGGGGTAGGCCAAGGGTGGCAGTAAAGGAGGAATGAGGAGTCAACCAATAGGGGGCCTAATTGATGGGGGAGGACACGTACAAATGCGGCGGGGCCCCGTTGCATGCCGGCCTGCGGAGACCAAAACTCTCTGTCACTTTTGTCAGTCAGTGTTGTGCGTGCGTAGTTGGCGCACTATCATCGAATCCTCTCTCTCATGCTTCTTCTCCCCTCGCTCCCCTTCCACGTGACCACAACCCTCCGATCTCTTTTGCGTGACCAATAAGACACCATCCAGGTGTTTAGGACTCTCACGGTTGGTGTTGCGGGCCCCACTACTTTCAACACCAGGGGCGGCATCGTGGGGCCCAACTTGGTCACCTGAATTCATCGTCCCTTTTTCTTTCACCACAATTCGTTTCAAAAAAAAAAAAAAAATTAGGCCAAATAATATTATTTAATAGACTTTTGTTTAATTCTCATATAATTAGTTGTTTGATAATTGTACATGAATTACTAATTAGAATTACTGTTTTTGATATCATACTTTGTTAAAAAAGAAAAAATCAAAATTATATATATAGTTTAAACTATATAAAAATTAATAATGCCAACTCACGTCAAATTATTAGTTTAAATAATACTTGAGAGACGAGTATAATTCTATAACCATTATTCATAATTACAATCAAACGCTTAAGATTAAGTGTGTGTTAGTAAAAAGTGCGATTGAGCTGTCAAAATTCCATGATTGTTTAAAAAAATTATTTTGAAAATTGTATGTTAAATAATTGACAAAGAAAACTGTCTATGTATAATATAGGTTTTTTTTTAAAAAAATAAATAAATAAAATTTTGGATCTCATTCATTAATCAATAAATTAGAGCAGTTTGCTTTAAAAAATAAAAAAATATGTCACATATACATATAGAAATTTCTTCCATTCAAAACCTAAACCATGGCCTCCGTATCTTTCATGACTTCTCGTGTGCCTCACAATTTGTCTCACGGCGAACATGGTTTATCTGCAAGATAGGAAGAGAAAACAAAACTGTCTGAAAATCTTCCAATAGCTAACAAAATCTGCTCCAATTAATAACTGTAGCTTGTAGCGCTTTCATCATCTGGAGGGCGTCTTCTTCCAAGATTATATGACGAAAACCCAATTCTTCGCTAAAACCAACTATTTGGGAAGTTACCAATGCATATGCTGTAACTAGCTCGAGATTTGCCTTCTTTATCAAACAACTGACTACAATTAAGTGTCCCTCAAAGTTCCACACCACAATGCCTATACCCAACTGCCTATTACTAGTGCCCACCGCTGCATTCTGGTTTTAAAAAGACACTTCTTCATCAATAAATATGCCACTCATTTGCAAAATTTATTCATACTTGAAAATTTTCTTTTATATCTCTGCATTTTTTATTTGTTTTATCAAAAGCATTATTATGTCTTACACACATTTAAATGTGGAGGGACAAAACTCAAAAAAAAAAAAAAAAAAAAAAAGACTTTTGAGGGTAAAAAGTTAATTTTTGATGGGATATTACATATAAAAAAAATTAAAAAAAAATTAAGGATAATTTTAAAATTTTGGGGGCATTAGGGCATTAACCCCCAAGGCCCTACCTAGTTAAGCCTCTGATCATGTGACAGTTTGCAATTTTGCATGTCATTTATTATATTTTGTCATGTTAATTTTTAAAATGTTAATTATTAGGTTTATATAATGTTTACTATATTTACATATTAATGTGACAATCTATATAATATTTATCACATTAAGGTTAAAATATGGTTTATATAATGTTTACAATAATTATCAATCTACATAATATTTATCACATCAGTGTAAAAATAAGGTTAAATTAAAGTTTACGCCACACTTTTTTATTTTTATAAAAATATGGACCATCACTAAATTCATGCAAATAAATTATAATAAAAAAAAGTGTAGAATATTTTATTCACTGAAAATTCAATAGCCGCCTACCCTTTTGGGCAAAATCGTGAGACGTAAGGCCCAAGAATAATACAGCAAGTAAATTCGTACAAAAATTCAACCACCTTGCGCACGTGCGCCGCGGACTCCAACGGGTCATAAATTAACTGGATTGGGATCTGGCCGTTGGGTCCGCTCATTGCTTTTTGGCTTTTGGCTTTTGGCTCTTTGTGCGTGGCACCGATTGCGGGAGTTGGTTGGATGTGGTGGGGACCTCCTTCTGTTCTAATCATATCCGTTAAACCGGTGGGGTCACGTGATGCCCGATATGCCCGCCACCCACGAGGCATTGCACTTGCATCCCACTGTAACGGATATAGGGCTTTCAAGCTTTTCTTTTTTCTTTAAAAAAAATAAAAAATCGGTCAAAATAATTTTCTAAATTTCATAGGATTTAAAAAACGACCGGACACTTGGCAAGATAAGCAAAAAAAACACATAAATTTTTACACTAAACTTTCTTATAAAATTTTGATGGAAACCATTGAAAGTGTCACTTCAGCATCAATTATATCATGCCACATGTCATTTATACTAAAAAAATTATACAAATTATCCACAAATTAAAATTATAAAAATAAAAAAGAAAAGATTTTGAGGGTGTTGTTTGGCCACTCCTTCTATTATTATTTTTTTGGTCATTTTTTATTTATTTATTGTACATTACATCCGTCACAATAATCAATACTGATGTGATACTCTAATGATTTTCGTCAAAACTTTGGACATAATTTGGGTCTAGAGAGCCATTTGTGTTTTCTACTTATCCTAAATAGTGTTCAGCCTCAAGAGGCTAATTGTAACTCGGTAAAACTAGGTAGGTTGATTTTATTTTTTTTTCCTCTTTTTATCAATGAAGTTTCTACAATTTTAAACACTAATTTTGATTAAATATTTTAGAATTTATCATTTTAACAAATACTTTTTTTAGAGTGTCCTTAAATATTCTTTGATTTATTTTATTTTAATAACTTATAGTTAAGAGAAATGATTAAAACACTCACACTACACAACAATGGTACAACACTAAGACACAATGGAGTGGGGCCCACACATGGACCCCACTCTATTGTGCCTTAGTGTTGTGTCATTGTTGTGTAGTGTGAGTGTAAGGATCACTCCCCTATAGTTAAAGATTTTCTGAATTCAAAAAATAACGTTAATTGGAAGAGTAATCCTAAAAACTAAACTTCTATTTTATTGGATTGACGTGACAATATCTATAAACTTTTTTTTTTTTTTTTTAAATAATGGCTGAATTTAAGGATTAATGAACATTACGACGGTAACCCAGTAAGACAAGAATAAGATGAGAGAGTAGTTTTTAACATTTCTTTAATTAGATTATAATAAATAAGTGGACATGGGATTAAGGATTTTGCTATGTTTTGGCCCAAAACCAAAAAACCATAGGATTGGCTGCATATGTGGTTGTTACATTGAGCTGATCAAATCAACCGAACAGGCAAACAATTGGTCAAACAGACATAATAATGTCGTGACTTGTGGGCAACCATTGGCATCAGGTGTGTCCTTTTCTGAAGTTCGGGCAGCCCAATCTAATGGACCGAGGCCCAATCCGATCTCTGACGGCTGATGCAGACATTGTTAAAACATTTAACTACCAGAAAGTGACAACTGAAGCTGAAGTGGTTCACAGCAATTTGCAAAGACATAATAATAATATTCAACGACAAATTAGCCCAATATAAAATTACCCTGATTTAATACGAAAGTGACTTCATACATATTAATTTGCATTTTCAGAAATTAATATTTCCTTGTTGTGCCCTGTTCTCATTCGTGTCACCACTCTTCTTTCATCATAGTGTCGGACATAATCAAATTTATAATAAGACTAATTTTCTAGAAGGTGATTAAAATAAGAAAACAAACTCCATATTTTTCTTTAATAACAATTAAGACAAATTTTTCTTTCAAATATGGTGGAAGAAATTTCTTTCATTTCAGTCTAATAAATTAATATATGTTTAAAATATATATTAATTTTTAATAGAGTATACAATTTTCATACGTATTTTACTCATATGTCACTTTAGTAGATTAAACTGAAAATTATACTTTATTAACACATGTATAAGCGGTGAGCTTTTAAATGGTTTCTTACCAAATACTTCGTTAATAACATATAAAGATTATTTAGTAGACTATTATATTGTCATATGACTATGGTGATATGACAGTAAAAATCAGTTATTTATTTTTTTTATTTTTTGTTGATTTAAATGCTGATTTTTACTGTTATGTTATTTTAATTATATATATAACAGTTTATTAAATAATATTATTTTTAATAAAAAAAATTCAAACCTCAATATGTATATAGTTTGCCAATTCAAACGATTTAGAAAATATCTTACAAAAGAGGATGAAATAAAAACAATTCCACGATGATTTGAAAATAAGGGCACCTTAACATCTTTTTCAACCATTATGAATAGCCCCATAATTTATTCCCTTTAAAGACAAGGAGCCACCATTATAATAAGTAATAAGTTCTTCCTTCAAAAGTAAGGGAGCCAAGTTCAAAGCACGCGTACGGCGGACGTAGGGAGATGCCTACATTTAAATTTTAGGAATATATATATTTTAACCCTTCGAACTATCGCTATTTTTTTGATGGCCCTTTAAACTATCAATGCTTAGATTTTGACTTTCCAAACTATCACTTTTTGATTTTTTAGCCTCATCCGTCCATTTATGCCGTAAATTATAAACATAAATCTGAAAATACCCCTCCTACACTTTGAAATTTCTACGATTAAGGGAGAGGTATTTTCAAATTTTTGACAAATTTCTGTTAGAATTGACGGCATAAATAGACGGATGAAGCCAATAAATCAGAGAGTGATAATTTGGAGGGCCAGAATCTAAGCATTAATAGTTTGGGGGTCATCCAGAAAAAGAGTAGTAGTTTGGGGCTATAATATATTTAACTCTAAATTTTATTAAATAAATAAATAATAATAATTAAAAAAAAAAAAAAAAAAAAAAAAAAAAACCATAATCCCTGACGATATCACTTTCTTGGAGCGGGGGTAAATCCCGTGGAGTAGAGATAGCCACGAAAGCACACACGTCACACACTGACACGTATATAGAGATAGAGGGAGACACCCACACCCACATAAAAGACAAAACATTGAGGATAAAAGTCAAACATTTCTACCCAAGTCATCCAAATCATACGGAGAGACAGAGAGCGCCATGTGTCACCCGCCCAATCAAGCTAAACCTACGCTGTGTAATAGTCAATGCCTTTCATTCATTGATCTTCTAGTTATCTCTACTAATCAACCAAATTTCAAGAAAATTCTAATTAGATTTACAATTTTTTTTTTTTTTTTACAATTTATTAATGCCAGCACCAGGACGATGTTAAATTTTTGTAGTGCATGGACGTGGCTTCGCTAATTACATGTTAACAAGTGCTAATAAATATTATTTTTTTCAAATGATAAAAAGAGTTTTTTTTTTCCAAACTAAATTAGAAGAAGTTCTTTCATAATATTAAAAATATATGATTCTCACATATTTAATGTATATATGACAATTTTATAGACTAATTTAAAGGAAAAAAAATTTCAATCAATTATCAACCCTATAAATAAAAGAGTAATTCTAAATCTACTACTTTTTTCATAATTTGTTGACATATGTCAGCATGTGATTTGAGTCCCGCCGATCACTAAACAAAATTTAACACATTTCAATCACATGCTAACGCGTGTCAATAAGTTATAAAATAAATAAATAAATAAATGTTGAGTATCTTTCTAAGTAAAAACCATTTTCCTAAGTTCACATTACATTTCATAATACAAATAAAATCCAAGAAAATCCTGAGAGTTTAAGAATGCGTAATGTTACGTACCACACAAATTTTTTATAAAGTTGACGTGATAAGGTCTAATAGCCATTGGATTAACTATTGTTTAAATGAAAGGCTATTAGATATTATCACGTCAATTTTATGAGATATTTATGTGATATGTAGTATTATTTTTTGAGAATAGAGAATCTACAATTTCTGAAGAATATGCTACTTTTTATATTCATGTCCCATAACGGGTTTTAATTGGCTTATAATATTAATTATTTAAAAAATAAAAGGGCATGCCATTTGAAATAGATTATATCAACTCATATAACATGAGTGTAATAAATTAGCACCGCCACACGCAAGCAAATGAAATTCAAACCACTTGAACTCATGCAGCTTCAACTTGGCTGGTCCTTTCATATATATATTTTATGTCTTTTAATTTTAAGATAAATAGTTGCTTGATTTTTATTTATTTATTTAGTTTCTAAATATCTATTTATTCTTTAATGTTACACAGAATGCACTTAAAAAAAAAAATTATTAATTAAACAAAATAATTTGATTACCTAGTAAAAATGTATATTCAATTGGGATGACTTCCAGAACACAAACAGTTGGTGTACCGTTATTGTCGGCTTGTGTCATAAGATATTGGATTAAGTCGTTATGCAGGTTTGTAATCTAAAAACTTGTGATTTAAAGTAACGGTTTCAAAGTGTTATTTGAAAATCTAGTTAAATATTTAATAAAATTGTAGTTTGATATTTAAAATTATGTATTTTTAAAAACACAATTATTTATTTTATTTTTCTTCGTTTAAAAACATATTTTTAGCATACGAAATCGTAGAGCTAAACTATTTCTTAAGGGTCTGTTGGGGTTTGAGATTTTCAAACATTCAATCTAAAAATAGTGATTTCAAAAAATGTAATTTGAAAATGCGATATTTAAAAATATAATTAAGTATTTAGTTATAGAATTATAGTTTAGTCTTTAAGAAAAAGCACCCGTTACATGCGATTTGAAAATACAATTTTTTTTTTTTTTTAAAACCGTAAATTTTAAAAAATGTATTCTCAAACAATATAATTTTTACAATTTGATTTAAAATCGTACTCCTCATCTACAAAATTAAAGTTCATCAAGATGTTTAGTTGCCATCATTCAATTTGGAACCCTAAAACAGAAAAAGGTGAGGATGATGTTACCCATATAATACCCTAGGCGACACACTTGCTACAATGGGCAGGACAAAGGGTCGTGATCACGTAAGGGTGAGCTAAACCTAAAGCCTGGTTCTCAATTCGGGTTGCATGCTGCATCTCCTCTTGCATGAAACCCAAATAAATCACTAATTGAGGCTTAGTGTTGATCAGCCATATTAACATAGCGACAGTGAATTCGTTCGTGGGTTTTACGCGTTTGAGCCAAGTCAATACCTGCTCTGCCCTGTCTTATTTCCAAAACCTAATACTGAAAAATATATATACTTTAAATAATAGAGAAATATATGTTACATCAAATCAAATTAATTTTTTAAAAAACTTTTTTTAAAAGTCAAATTTTGGTTATTAAGTTGACGTTGTTGTTACTTTCGCTACAAGTTTTCATTTCCTTCAAAAAATATATATATATATATATATATATATTTTGGATTAATTAACGTTAATGGTACAGTAAAGGGCTGGTCAAATGGTTGGGTTTTTTTCCAACTAATAACAGAAATGAACTGCTGGGTTTTGGTGTATATATAGAAATATCAAATATATACAGCCAACTGTTCTCTCTCAGATTCCGGATTTTTGCATTAGGGGTAAAGGGAAAAGCTTGCCTGTCGATTCGCGAATTCTTTGGGATTTGGCGGGTCTAATTGGCATTCTAAGATGAGTTGACTTCGTAGGACTTCATTTCCTGGAGGTTCTGTGACTTTTGATCCGGTAAAGTTCGAGAACTCGTGGTGGGATTCAAGGGTCTGTGGAATTTCCAGGTAATATGAGCTCAACAAGACTTGGGGGGGTGTTTCTGGTGGATTCGAAATAGTGGGTTTTATTGGGGTTTTGTTTTGTTTGGATTTGATTGAGTTTTTGGATTCCATTGCTGTGGGTAAAGAAAGGTTCTCGCTTTGATTGAATTTGAAGCTTAATGTTTTGTTCTGTTTGAATTTGAAGCTTGGGGTTCTGGGTATACAAGGAAATTGAGAGTTTGATTGTTTTTTCTTTTCTCTATGTGATTTCGTGGATATTGGGGTATTTGGGGGTTTAAGGTTCTTGCTTTGGTTGAATTTGAAGCTTGGGGTTAAGATAAAAGGGTTTTTTGCAAATGAAATTCTTGGTTCTGGGTATACTAGGAAATTGAGAGCTTGATTGATTTATCTTTTCTCTGTGTGATTTTGGGGATATTTGGGTATTGGGGGTTTAAGGTTTGTGACTAGGAATCGGGGATTAAGGATGGATGAAGCTCAGGGTGGTTCGAATTCTCTGCCTCCGTTCCTTGTAAAGACGTATGAGATGGTGGATGATCCCTCGACGAACTCAGTTGTTTCATGGGGCCCGAGTAATAAGAGCTTTGTCGTGTGGAATCCACCGGAGTTCGCGAAGGATTTGCTGCCCAGGTTCTTCAAGCACAATAACTTCTCAAGCTTCATTAGACAGCTCAATACATATGTAAGCCAATTCACTTTTATTAGCTTTGTCTAATAAATTGTTGTATGATTTCATTTTCTTGATTTGAGTTGAATTGTGTTGAACTGAATTGATTGATTTATATTATCCGTTTGATAGGGGTTTAGAAAAGTTGATCCGGAACAATGGGAATTTGCAAATGAGGAATTTATAAGAGGTCAGCCACACCTTTTAAAAAACATACACAGACGTAAACCTGTTCATAGCCATTCATTGCAGAATCTACAAGGACAAGGAAATGCATCTCCTTTAAGTGAATCCGAAAGACAGAGTTTGAAGGAGGAGATTGAGAGGCTTAAACATGAGAAAGAGCAGCTTTTTTTGGAGTTACAGAGACATGAAGAGGAGCGGCGAGGTTTCGATCTGCAAGTCCAGGTATTAAGGGATCGTTTGCAGCAAATAGAGCGGCGGCAGGAAACTATGATGTCTTCTGTGGCTCGAGTCTTGCGGAAACCGGGGCTTGCTTTGAATCTTCTGACCCAATTGGAAAATCATGATAGAAAGAGAAGATTGCCAAGAATCGGTTACTTCTATGATGAAGCCAGCATTGAAGATAATCAGATGGGAACTTCCCAAATTGTACCTAGAGAAAGTGGGGCCAGTGCTTCTGCTTTGACATCAAACATGGAGCCCTTGGAGCAATTGGAGTCATCATTTTCATTTTGGGAGAATATTGTAAATGATATTGGTCAAACTTACAGTAAAAACTCCAATGGGGAATTAGATGAATCTACAAGTTGTTCTGGTAGCCCGGGTATATCTTGCATACAGCTTAATGTTGACAGTCGGCCTAAATCCCCTGGAATTGACATGAACTCTGAACCTGCTACAGCTGCTGCTCTGGAGCCTGTTGAGCCTGTTGCCTCTAAAGAACAAGCAGTTGGGACTTCTACTCCTATGCCAACTGGGGTCAATGATGTATTCTGGGAACAGTTCTTGACTGAGAACCCTGGTTCATCAGACACTCAGGAAATTCAGTCAGAAAGAAAGGAATCGATGGCAGAAAGAATGAAACCAAACCTGGCGATAATGGCAAATTTTAGTGGTAGATAAGGAATGTAAATAACCTTGCTGAGCAGATGGGGCATCGTACTTCAGCTGAGAGAACTTGATATCAGTGGATTCCTTGATACATGCCCCAGTGGCTTACATGTAATAAATTTAGGTATGAAACGGTTTGTTCTGGTTATAAATAGATTTCTGTTTTTTTTTTTTTTTTTTTTTTTTTTTTTTTTTTTTTCTTTTTTTCTTTACTGTTTTTTTTTGTTTGTCTTATATTGACTATATTGACTTCATTCAAGTCCCACAGCTTCTGCAGATTTTTCAATTCAATTAGACATAATCTGATATTGGCATTCAATTAATTTTAGTATGTGCTCAAACATTTCTTCTTGACCTCATCAATATGTGAAGGCTGCATATGTTACTTTACAATCCATGCACAAAAACACAAGACATTGATGTTGTGATCAGACAAGCTTTAAGTAATCATTGCTTTGCTATGGGATTTCCTCTCAATTTCGCGCCTCTATTGCCCCATGCTCATTTTTGTTTTGTGCACCCACAGTTCCATCAAATCTTTCCTACTGTTGGTTATTGGATTGCTCCTGGACATATTTGGTCTTGATTCTTGATGTGACAAACTCTTCAGTTAACTAGCAATGTTGTTAATTTGGTAAGAATAATGGAGGCCATCCAATTTGATGTCCAGTATGCCAGGTGTATTGTGTATGTGTGCTTGTCTCATCCATCATCTTAATTACTTTGTGATACTTGGTCAACTATTCTTCTACTCAAAACATCCGCCTTCCCGTTCATTGCCCTGTCCATTCCCAATGCCTTTCAGTTCTGAAATTTGACCAATACTCTTTTACTCTTTAAGTTTGAAAGTTGTCTCTCATGTATGTTTATTTTGTTTTTAATATAGCCAGCTAGTGACAGTTTTTTTTTATCAGTGCAAAAACTATTTACTGCAATCTTGACATACCCTTGCATGATAAGTTTCGTACAATTTGACTATCAAAATTTGATGCTGCCTGTCCACGTTGAAATGTTAATTTGTTTCCTCTTAACTTTTCTTGACAAGGTGAGAACCTATTTATCATACAATTCAATCGAGATATTATGCATGATAATGATTAAGAACAAATAACAATACAAATTTAAAAGAAGAGTTCTTACCAAAAAGTGTTTGTCAACCTGAATAAAGTTTCTTTAAAATATCGGATAATCAAATTTAATTCACTATTTGGACTTCCTTGTTTAATTGTTTGAAACAAATAGCCATTAGATATGGAATTGGCATATGACATGAGGATGTTTGGAAGAATGGTGTTGCAGTTGCTTGAGTGAAGGATGGTGACGCTCTCTACCCAGTTTCAATTCTTAATCTGAAAAGGTTCTGCTGGCTGGGGGTCTTTAGGACTAGAGTTAAGTTAGTTTAAGATGGCTATATGGAAGTCACCACTGTTATGCTTACTGATAGCTAAACTGAAGCTTAGTTTAATTTGAAATTTGTTGCTTCAGTGAGAAGTTTGATTGAAATGTTACACATGAGATACATTTATATTAGTCATAGAATCAGATGTGTGTGTTTACGTGACTTTATCTAAGCTTTTTTTTTTGTTATACATTATCTAGAGAAGTATCGTTAGCAAGAACGATAATACTTAATACATCTGATGTTTGTTTTAGATTTAGTTGGTGTAGGCCAGTGGCACTAAGCCTATGGGTACCTTCTTTATTAATGAAGTAAATTTGTCATACACGGGGTGGATGGAAAAGGAATTGGTCACAATGATATGTGGTCGACTTATTAGCTCTCATCAGCTTTTATGTGTCATTTGTTGCAATTTTTATTGATTGGGAGCGTTCCTCCCCCTTGGAAATGAAGATGCTAAGAAATTGTTGTGGAATTTATGTTAACCATCTTGAAATGAGTAAGTTGCAATAGATATGTACTTTACATTGTCTGCTTAGTGCTTGCTCGCAGGATAAGTGGCTGGAACTGAAGATCATTAAATAATTTTCCCATCTAACTTTCAAATTTCTCACAGAAAGTCACTTTTTAAGTCCACTGGCCGGTAAGGAGAGAGAAATTGTTGTACTTTCAAGATGGGACTAAATATGTTTTACTTTCCAAGAACTACTCTATATATAATGAATAAATACTGTATTATATATTCATCTAAAAGTTAGATTCTCATACAGATAGAAGAGGCATATGGGGGAAACTAGGATTACATTGTCTTGAAGAAACATGTAAAAAAACAATCCTTATAATTAATTCTAAAACATTGTTATTATAGTTAAAACACTAGCCATAGTCTAAATGTTAATAGGGATACCGGTATGACCAACTAAACTTAGTACTAAAATTCATTATGTTAAATCATGCATGTAATGCTAATTCTTTTAACATGGTCTTGTCTTTCGTCTTCTGGATATATGGCAACAAGAATTATGACCAAAATGAAAGCTTTTTTTTTTTTGGCCAAGTGAAATGGAATGAAATCATTAACAAAAATATGACGGATATTTTGGCATACATATCTGTTGAGCTTAGTTTGATGGTGGTAATTAGGGAAGGACCGAGATAATTTTGACTAGGCTTTGCTTGACTAGGTTTCGAGAGTTTCCATTATATATTGAGCACTTCATTTGAAAAGACATTTGCACCGTTGTAAACCTACATTAGTTGAATCTTTTAAGAGAACCACTAGCCCATTTAAATGCCTATAATTTGCAGTTGGGAATTCCACCACATGTTGGTATCAAATTATCATGTGTAAGATGGTTGTGATTTTTTTTTTCCTCTCGGGGCCTGGGAGACAATGTGTGATAGGATTAGCTTGCTCATTGCTGAATGTTGGCTTAAGTTTTAGTGTGTTAGTTGGTAACCAACAAGATGGTTTATATTCTGAAAAAAATCATATTGACCTAAATAGTCATAAGCCTTCCAACTCAATTCAGTGGCATAACAATTCAGCTACACAAAAAATTTCATGTACTGATGGCATGTCATGTGTTTCTGTTCTTGTCAGGCTTTCTAAGATTACTTGTTTTTGAGCAATTTCATGTGTATTTATTATGTTTGTAGAAGGCTTAATTTGGAGTATGGGCTGTGGAATGAGTGAATGTTTTGAATTAGTGGTGAGCAAGTGAAGCGCCCCATGAGCTATAAGGTTGAGCTATGTGTATAAACTCCATGAGCAGAAATTGAACTGAACATTCCAAGTGCATCCAGCAGGAATCGAGCCTGATTTTCCCTGCCCCTGGCCTCTCACTTTGTTTTGTTCGTCTTCTGCATCATTGCTGAATGAAGACAACCAATCGGCCTGACTTTCACAATGCTCACCACCAGCCCTTCTCCTTTCCAGGGTTGGATTTTTCTGCGTCATATCAGTTGTCATGACGTGAACTTTGCCAATAGATTGCTAGCCAACTCTTCTTCCTATTGATCCAAAATGTTTTTAAAGTTTAGTTCTTTCTTTTGACAGCAAAGTAACCAGTGACGCACTTGACTGTACCGCAGCTCGACTTAATAATAGCTGTCTTACTTGACTTGCTTACTAGCTGCAACTGAATCAGTAAGCAGTGTGGTGCAGCCAAAGAAAAGACTTGCTTACATTCACTATCTAATTTCACAATGTAAATCGTACAGCTGATGAGAGTGAAGCCGGGGCGGTCCCATTGAGAGTAAACTGTTAACCACCACCCCTTTCTCCTTTCTCTAACAATAAGGTAAGCTCCATAACCAGTGAACTCAAGATCACCAGAGAAAATAAGTTGTACATAAATTGCAAATTGGTGAGTTTAGGTTTTGATTATTTCTCCTAGTAGTAGTTGATTGATAAAAAGCGTTCTTGACTGTATTGAGTAAAATGTTTGCTGAGAACATTTGGTCCAAGTTTTAGAGCTGAATCATGTTAATAGATTGAGCAAGATGAGACACGTGTATGTAACTTGTTCCTCTGTTTCTTTTATTTTTGGTATATTAGAGGATGACCTTGTCATGCCTCATTAAAGTGCTGCTTTTGGCATTACCTAAGGTCTAAAGGGTTCAGCCCTTGATTCTTGGCAGAAAAATGGCTGGCGACCAAACATCATGAGGTCTGTCCTTTCAGTCTGACAATTTTTTACAGATTTATAATTTGATAGATTCAAATAATTAGTTTGAAATGGATAGCTGGAAGGATTGATGTTCTGAAAGCTTTTTGTCTGTAATAGGAGTTGCCACTTTAAGGTTCTAGAAGATTCTGAGGTATGAAATATAGAACTGGGTTATAGGGGGTTCTTATGTGACTTTTCAAGCTTACAGTATGATCACATATCTGTGACATTAATTGTCACCAGAGTGTCTTATTTGCTCTTGTAAGTAGGCACTGACATGGAGTTGTGTAGCATGTAGATTTGAGTTTTCAAACACAGCTGACATCTAGACATGGGAAAAGCTCTTGTACATGTCTTCCAAATTTACCATTTTTAGCAAAATTCACACACGAGTGGATTCAGAAGAAAAGTGTAACAAATAAGAGATTGGAGATAGTGAAAGCGATGTGACAGGTTCTACTGCCGTGAATTTATCCTAATTAACATATTTGAACTATAAGCATCCAAACAGATATTGGATGTGGATCAATGTAGGTATTGTTTTGAAATGTCTGCAGACCAGATGTTAGTAGGGAGATACACCCCAAAAATTATACCTTTTTATTAACAAGTAGGTATGAATGCAAATTCTCTCTCTTCTCTCTCTCTCTTTCTCTCTGCTTTGTTAGTTAACTTTATCACCTATTATGTGGGTCCATCTCTTGTACTGCCCATTAAATTTGTAATTTATCTTGTACCTTCAGTGGGTGTTATTGCTGTGAGCAAATGTGGTGAAGATTTGGTTGTCTGTCTCTTTATATTATGTTTTATCTGCCACTTACAAAGGAAGATAGGTCATAGTGTGTTTTCTGTAGGCAGTGACATATTGATCTATTTCTCTTTATTTGTATTATTGTATATGTGTTCTTCTGTTTGTCTGCCAGCTAATGCTTAAGCTGGTGCCCACTCTGTAGAAAAGTGTTTGGTTTACCAACCAGTTTGCAAAACTTGTTCAGTGTCAGGAGAGCAAATTCATACCCATTACAATAGAGAACTCTGTACAGAGATTGGTGACTAAGCAGCAGTGCATCTTTTTCATGTTTGATGATGCTGAGTGATTAACTAATTTCCTTATAATTCAACTGCTCTCTGACCTTTTCTTTCCGTTTGAAAATTGCAGAAATTCACATATGAGTGTTTTCTGCCTGAAACTATAGGTCGAAAGAGCTAGACGAGGGAAAATTTTCTGGGTTTATTATCACTTAGAGATAATTGATTGAGACCATATTATCAAAATTTATATGATCTAATAAACTTTCTCAAATTCTACCAAGGGTTTAATTCTATAGGCAGTATTGATTTGTGCTATTGAAAGGTTCAATATTTTTTTTTTCCTGGTATCCTTCTAACTGCACTGGCTATATTCTATCAGTGGGGTGCTGTTGAATATGGTCTTTGACTTGTGAGATAAATACGAGTGTTTCTGATGTGGGGAAAATGTGAGGCTATATATGTGTATTTGTGGATTTATGATACTGATTGTATATACATATATCTAAGCGTGAGTTTGTATGCAGGCATAGGAACTGTAGAAGTAGAATAATTAGAAAATCATTACCATGTTTGAGTTTCTCAGGGGGCTGCTACGCAAGAAGCAATGATGCCTCCCATCTTCTCTTAAGTCCTCTGCTCCTGCCGCAAACAAGGAAAAAGACGTACACAAAAAAGAAATTGGTGGGAGCAGAGTGTATTACATTTACATTCAAATAAACAATTTCTGAGGGGGAAAAATGAAATTCCTAAACGTTTGTTCTTTGACCTAGTGTTAAGACAGGAATATCCACTTGGAAACCCAATGGAACCATGTCAGTGTCTATGGCTGAACAAGACTACCACATTAGTTTCTTGTGGGGCTTCCAAATGCCCACTTGCTGTAGGAAGATATGGATGTCTTCTTAAATTGATGGGAATTGATGTTTGATTTTTTGTATGCCTCTATTAGTGAACTTCAAGAATTAGCAATGTGCAGATGAGTTCTATAAACAGTACTCAATGTGCAAAAGTTCAAATTAGGAGATTGGCTAATGCAAATAAGATAATACATGCTTGGAAAACGTTGAGATAAATTTTTGTTAAACTAAACATTTCCTTTGTCTTTTACCAAATGATAGAACATCTGAGATTACTGCTACAGGGTCTGAGAAGTGTCTTCATGATGTGTGAAATTGCTCTCTCTCCCCCCCAGCTGCATGTCCAAATATTATCTAGAATAAGGTCCTTGCATTCTTCAGGATTGTTTGCCGCAGTTTTCTTTGCACTTGCATATTATTTTACGTTTATAAATCGATTTGCCGTACCAGGCATTTTCTTGCTAATTATCTGCTATATACAGGCATTTGTTTGCGTTATATATGATTTTAGCTTGTACTTTTGTGTTCCTCACATTTCGCTACAGGGAACCAAAGTACTTAGGTTTGAATCTGTTATGTACTCTTTTGCAGAGTCCAGCTCAATTTCAGTCAGAGTAGCAGATGCAGAACTCTTTCTGACCAGTTTTAGTCCCTTTCACAGAGCTCCAAAGGCCCTGCTGAAAGAGCAATGTCTGTAAAAGTTTTTATAACATCTGTTACCATGTTGATGGAAGGATGGAAAGCATATTTGGCACCTGAAAATCTGGTTAGGTTAATTTGAATAGATACTGCTGTTGCGCTCTTTACTGTTTTTTTTCTTCCCAATTATGTATATTGAGAAGATGTTAGACATATGACTGATGTTCATCAAAGTTGGCAAGGAGTGAATCTGCAGAGTGCAGACGAAGCTTAGTTCTTAATGGTAAAGGTTAATATTATTATATATTAAAAACAGAACCCATTCTGCAAGTGGCTGAATAATTGCCTTTTCCATTTTTCAGAGCCTGAGGGCCCATGTATTGGAGAAAGTATTCTTTGGTGTAGTTACCTCTTGGAGAAACTACTCTTTGCTGTAGTTACAGAATTGCTGTTCTGGTTGTATAATTGGATTCGTCATTGGTCCCAATTGAATTGAGGTTGGAAATGAATAAGGGAAATTTCATTTGTAACTCTTAATCTTTCATCACTTTTGAAAAGGTACCTAAACTTTAAAAAATGTCAATTTAAAGTATTCATTTATCAATTTTTTCAATTTCAACCATCCGTTAGAATTTTCCGTTAAATCCTATCAAAATTATTAAAATACCTATGCGTTTATTTTTTATTTTTTTAAAAAAATTATAAATTTCTTTCAAGATTTAAGCATGAGTATTTTTGTAAATTCTGTTAAATTCTAACCAACACTTAAATCCTAATAATTTTTGTTTTTTTTTCCTCTTAAAAAAATGGGTATTTTGAAAATTTTGATAGAATTTAACAGAAAATTCTAACAGATAGTTGAAATTGAAAAAAAATTAAAAGATGAATACCCAAAATTGACATTTTTTAAAATTTGTGTACATTTTTTCATTAGAGGTTATAAGTGAAGTTCTCATATGAAAAATCCTCGTGACTCTCATATTGTCGTATGCTCATTCCATTTTCGCTTGCATTGACAAACCAAATATGTAATTGAAACTATGGCTCCTTTGAAGAGGCAGAGGAACATTGGCAGAGCAACCTTGATAGGAAGCTCTTAAGAGTTGGTATTCTCAAGGCAGTTCTTGTTAGAAATGGATATGCATCCATAAGACTAGAAAATGATGTTACGAATGGAAGGAGAAAATGAAGGCACCGAGAGTAAAGGAGAAGCCTGCCTGCAACACTATTCAAGTGCACGCTAAGGTTTATTAGTTCTTAGCTAGCGAAGGAATGAAATCTTGAGAAAACTACACATTTAGACCGGATAAATAAGATAAATCACATCTTTTAACTCTTCATAGTAAATCCAGGAGACTAAGAAGTTTAGATTGGGTGAGGGCTTTAGGTTTTGAAGTAGCTAGTAGCAGCTCACTTTACTGGTTAAGTTTCTGCTGCAAAGGCCTAATTGGAAGCAACAGTGGACTTTAGCATCCATAACAGCGCAGAAAGATCTGCAAACTTTGTGGTCGGTGAACAAAATTCACTTCAATCAGTTCTGCTGATGGAGGGCACATGACTTCAACTAAACACAATACCTTATCTTTCAAATTTCTTCCAGATATGTATCATGCATACAAAGGCACATTGTAGAAATTCTTGCTTGGAGTTGCTTACACATAAATTTTGATGCAACTTAATTTTTTTATACTTTTAGGCAACTGATTGAAGCTAAAACGGCAAGCTTCTGCAAATTAGGAACATAATGTTATAGCAGTCATAGTGTTAACTACTTACAAAATGATTAGAGGTCTGTCTATCATTAGCTAAACAGTAGTTAGTCATAGCAACAATCTTCACTTTGTAATTCAGTATTAAGACAGGACTGGCTCAAGTCGAACCACACCTGCCGAAATGCCTTGATGATGAGGTCATGATATACGTCAGAATTCAATGTCAGATAACAAGCCAGGAGTTCTTCAAGCTCTTCTGGCCGTCTGATCCTCTTCTCCATAATCATCTCAAGCATTGAATCTCTGAAGTCCTGCTGCGGGTTGAACGAGCATTTCACCATAGCGAAACTATCCAAGCTTGCTGTTTCCTCTGCAGTTCTCTCCTCTGCCTTCTTTTTCATCTTCAATTTTGATTTCCTAATGTCTTCTAGCGCTTTTATTTTGCATATTTCAACTTTGGAAGGCGTTCTTGGAGAATTAACTCTGACTTTGGAATGCTGCTTTGCTCTTCTTCTCTGTGAGTCCTTGCTTACATGAAGAGATTTCCTCTCTTTCCCACTCTTTGACTTCAGCTCTTCAATTCTCGTTTCTTTCAACTTCTGCCACCCCGAATGTAGATTTTCTGTTGAAAGTCCCTCAGTTTCTTCCCAGTTCCGATTAGCAAAAACACCATCATCTGCATTAGTTCTTAGGCTAGCATTCTTACAATTCAAGGAAGAGGCAGAAGAATGTTTCCTTGAGCCAGAAGCTACTAATTTGCACTTATCCCTCTTAGTTTTCCAAATTGTTCTTGGTTGTTCCCATTTCAATGCTTCTTTCTCTACTGATTTTGCAGACTCCCATTCTGCTTCATATGATCCTCCTCCTAATTCCAACAGCTTCTCTTCCATCGCCCGCTGATCCATTTTCCTCAATTTCCAATCTCTGCCAACCCTCCTCCTTGGAGTTCTGGATTCTGCTTCCATTTCCAGTGAAAACTCCACATCTCTGGGCAGTTCTCTCACTTTATTTAAACCCAAGACCATCTTGTTGAACTTCTTAGCGTCTTCTCCTTCCCCCACATCAGGAAAACTTGATCTACAGCCCCTTGAAGACGGAACATCCAGCTCATTATCTGATTCATACCACACTGATTTGGAGACCCCTCTATCAACCTTCTCCCCATCAGCACCCTCTTCTCCAAACGACAGTCTCCAAAAAGCGCCATCATCATCCCCGCCATAAAACCGAGCACCATTCCCACCAGCACACTGCAGTGAACCCATAGAAGGAGAATTCTGCTTACCCTTTTGCTTTACTTTTTTGGGGTCCGGTTTAGAGTTGATGCTCATGTGCTTGAACTTGGACAGCCATGAAGTGGGGAATACATGAGAGATGAGCGAAGGCCGAGACGAGGAGGAAGAAGGCGAAGGAGGAGGTTTCTTTCTTCCCAACTTCATAGTTTGCAGCTGAAAATGTGTTCTTCTTTTGATTTGTTAAGGTTTTGGAGTTTGTAGAAGAAGTGAAAGTAGATGGTAATGGAGAGAGGGTTGTAGCAGTTAGAAAGGAACGGTTAAGCTGTTATAAATAGGAACGTGGGTTTCCTATTGGATGTCTGCTGTTTTTTTCAAAAGAAAGGCCCGCCCTGCCTGTGACCACTTGCCCACCATTTTCTACTTTATGGCTTGTAAAAAGGTTATGCCAATGAGGGGACCCCTTTTCCATTCCCACAACTTTGAAATAAATTATTTTTAGAGAAAACTTGGCTTTAAATCCCTTGAATTTTCATTACTTTTACAATTATTTCTATAAACTTTAAAAACTCTTAATTTAGTATATTAAATTTCCAATATTTTGCAATGTCACCCAAAAAATCCTAACCGAGGGCCGGAGGCGGTGAAATTCTCGAAATACCCTATACTTATTTTTTTTTTTAGAAAAAAAAACGCGTTGAGACCCACGACCAAGATCCGTAGGTTTCTACGACCCACAACCTAGCTTGATCGTGGGTCACTAAAACCTACTACCAAGATCCGTTGGTCACTGTGATCCACGGTCAATTATTTTTTTAATTATTTAATAAGTTAATTTTGTAATTTTATAAAGTTTACATGAGTATAAGGGTCATTTTGCCACTTGATCATTTGATTTAACCTCAAACCCTCACAGGAGGGACGACATTGCAAAAAAATGAAAGTTAGATACACTAAATTGAGAGTTTTTGAATTTTAAAAAGATAATTACAAAAGTGATGGAAGTTCAGGCGGGTTAAGTGAAATTTCTCCTTATTTTTATTATGAAAACAAAATATATTGAGATGAGAAGAAGAAGAAGAGAAAAGTAGAATGCACGTGAGAATCACATGCTCTAAGCACGTATGTCAATTTAACAGACTTGCCTCGTCCAGAAGAAAACTTTATCCTTACCCTTAGACAATTAGAATTTAGCAGCACACAATTTTCTTCTTTTCTTGGTAGATTTAAAGAGAATTAGTAGAACTAGGAAATCGATTTCTGGGTCTGACTGTTTAGGAGGAGTTGTGTCTTTGGTCGTCTTCTTTTGTGGAGAAAATCTGTGGGGGGTTCCTTCTTTTGCTTTTCTTAGCTTTCTTGTTGGTTCTAGATTATCTAACTTTTTCTTTTTGAGACAAAGACTAGTACAGTGGGCCAGAGTGGTTGAATGGAATATAGTGATTGGGCTGGGCTCAGTTGAACTTCACTTAGCCCATGACCGAAATCCTACAATTGAACTATGGAGCAAATTAGGGTAGGGGTAAATGTAGGAATTTAGGGTGCGATTAGTTGGTAGGATTACTGGATTAGGGATAAAGGTAGGAATTTACGGTTTGTTTAGTTTTTCTGATTGAAAACGTGTGATTAAAAAAATGTGAGTTATAAAAAGGTAGTTAAGGGTTTGGTAAAATTGTAGTTTGTCTTTTAAAATTGTGTAATTTTTTTTTTTTTAAAAAAAATACTCAATTATCTGTAATTTGAAAACTTTTTTTTTTCTTTCTAAATCAAACTGCAATTTTTTTAAAATGAAATGTCAAACGAGACACTTTTCGCGATTGTGTTTAAAAATATACTTTTTACTTTCAAAATTGAAGGGTCAAATGGACTCTTAATTTAGAGGAGTTGGGTTGCACTGTAATTTTTTTTTTTTTTTTTTTAAAAAAAGTTGATTGCAAAACTTAGAAACTTGAAAAAGATTTGATATAGACCTAGAACTCATGGGGAATAATTTGATACTTTCTCTTAGAAAAAATGCACTCTTAATTATTAATTGCCAAAAATGAAAACAATATTTTTTTTGTTAAAAAAAAAAAAAAAAAAAATAGCAGCAGGATTTGAACCAATGACACCAAAATTTTGGAACCCATGGCTATGTGTAAATCAGCAATTGTCCTAAATGTTTAAACCGGTAGAAATTTGTGAATTTAATTAGAAGTGATAATGTTTTATATGACTTACAAACTTAATACGAAATTAGCAGGTTAGGGTTGAGGGTCTAACTTATTTTTAATTAAATGAATTGCGTTAGGGTTAACTTATATAGTCTTATATATATGCTTTGACATAACTCGACACACAATATTTAGAGTTGATAATTTTTTTATAAGACCTGTGAACCTAACACGTGATAGTTTGGTGGGGCCGGAAATTCCCATTTAATTAATTACATGGGTTAAGTTGGAGTTGACTTATATAGTCTTATATATATACTTTAATGTGGTCTGAACTCAATGCGTAAACACGAATTGCCACCCCTAAATTTAATCATATAATCAATATTTTAACATTCTCCTTCAATGAGTGAAGCTTAACACGAGAAATATTTAATTGAAATGAGATGCGAACTACGGAGACAATGGGCGAACTCGAAACTTTTGCTATCTAATACCATATTAAATTACCAATTATCCCCAAAAGTTGAAATTAATAAAAAATAAAAAAATTTAATCATTTAATGAATGGTCTACTATTATGGATCCAAATCCATTAGGATGAAAAACATTCTTTTCCAAGTGATATTGAAAAAAAAAAAAAAAAAAAATCCTAGAACTATTACTGATTAAGAGATATCAACCAGGCTGGCTCACTACTTAACCCATGCCGATAGAGCTTGGTAGTGGGTAGGCCAGCGGTGAAAGTCCACGTCTTTGATTAGGCAAGCCGTAAGTTTCCCCAATTTGTAGCCCAACCTATATTAATTATATGACCATTGAAGGCATGCAATTAATGGGTCCATTTTCAGTTACATCTGCCTGCAGAAGGTGTGGACGACCGATCCTCCTAACATGGATGGTGCTCTTCCTCCTGCTTTGACTAAACCTAGCTAGCTACCTTGCTTATCAAGTTATCTTCTATTAGTTATTGACCCACAAAAACAGAAATAGGTAACGTAGCTATATCAGTCAGTCGATCATCTTAATTAGCAGAAACTAATATGATTAATTAGCAAGCATGCGTATACGTTTATTATTGAAGTGGTCATGCTTCTTGATCTCCTATCTAATCCAAATCTATTAAAGCTTAATTGCACTAGTTCTTTACGCTAACCACAATATATAGACAATACCAACTAATACTTATGCGTGTACTTCCGGTATTCAAATTCTATTTACTTTTTCGATCTTTTGCAACACCAAAATACAGAATATATACAAATATTATTTTAAAAAATAAAAATAAAAATAAAAATCGGAGGGTCATGGCCGGCTGGCCAGCCGGCCCCTGATTCCGTCCCGGCCTATTACCTTGTAGTCTAGTGATTAATTAAGGGTACGTACGTGCATATGATACCTAAAGTAAAAGGTACTTAAAGACCTAAGAAAAGAATAAACCTCATTGACAATGGTGAAAGTTCCTATAATTTTAATGAATGAATATGTTCTTCCTAGCACTATATTAATCAGTACTACATTGGAATAATAAATCCTTGCGGAGGTGTGCTAAAATCTTTTCCACAGCATATCCATTACATTTATACAAAAAAATAAGGGATTCTTTTTTCAAGGACACTGAAGTATTTTGTGGGGAGAAATGCTATGTACGTACATAATAGACTGTTATACGATTGCCATATAACTAAAATAATGCGACAATGAAAATTACCTTTTGATTTTTCCTTTTTATAAGCGCTTGTTGATCCAAAAGCTAATTTTCACCGCTATATCATCACAGTTGTATATCATTACTCGTTTGTGGAAAATCTTAAATTTTTATTTATTTATTTATCGATCTAGTCTATTAAATTGGCGTGTGTGTATATATATATATATATATATATATAAGCTGAATGCTGCACATTAATTATATGCCTCCTAATATATATATTAATTAGCTCAAAAGTAATTAAGCATATAAAAGGAAGAGTACGTTCCATGCAATGGCGAAGTATGAATTACGTACAAAGCAATTCTAAGAATAAGAAGAACAAAACAAAAAGTTGTTATAAAAAGTTAAAGTTGTCAGATTTCCATTCAAGTTCATCAACCTTTCCAATGCCCATGCTTGCATATATAGCAAACCTCAAGCTTTCTTGATTGGGTCATCAATGGCTAAACACAGGAAAAACCCATTTGCTTTTCTGTTTGCTTTTGTTCTGGAAGTAGTACTACTGGTTTTCCTTTCGGGTGCAGAAAGTGATGATCATGAGTATGTATCGGCGGTGGGTGATCCGGGAATGAGAAGGGATGGGCTGCGCTTGGCAATCGAGTCATGGAACCAGTGCAATGAGGTTGGTGAAGAAGTTCCTCAAATGGGCAGCCCAAGAGCTGCCGATTGCTTTGACATATACAAGGCCTCTACACCTCAGGCAAAAGGTGAACTTCCCATTTATCTCTGTCTTTGCTTTTCTCTTTCTTCATCTCTCTGTTTCCTCTGCTATTTTTCTTTCTTATTTATTTATTTATTTTCTAATCGTATTTTTCTTTCTTATTGATGTATAAGAAAATTGTCTTTTTATTTTTTTTCCATCTCATTTCTCTATTGTTAAGACATCCGAAAGTTCTTTCGTTTTGAGATTGTAAGTTACATTGATTTTTTCTTTTCTTTACATTATGGCTCTTTTGTTGATCCTGGTGGCTGTCTAAGAATAAGGTTTTTTTTTTTGTTAGAATATATATAAAAAATATAATATATAATATATATATTTTTCATATATTCCATATAATTAGGTCCATATATAAATATTCTCTATTTAAGCATTGATAAAATATTTCTATATTAACATAATATGGAATATATGGAAAATATAATATCCATATATACGTTGGGTATTAGTAAAAAAAATGGTGTTATGTATTAGAGATATGATCTTTTGCCACTCTAAAACACAATTTTTGACCACCTTGCCAATGTGTCAAGGTGGTTCTCTATCTAGCTTTAGAGTTATTTTTATAAAAAATAATAATAATAAAAGTGAATGTTGCCACGTGGACAAAGGTGATAAAGAGTTATATCTTGGAGTAGCAATTCATCATATCTCTTTGTTGTATTGAACACCAATTAATTAGCATCTGTAAAAGAGAGAAAATGTAAGCAATGGAACTTGTCGGGAGTACATGTAAGGAATAACTCTGATGCTTAAGTCAGTACATATTTAGAAGATAGGAATTTAAAGGTGCTTAGAGTAAACAATGGCCAAAAATTCATTTCACTTAATTGTGAATTACCTTTTATAGTAGCTTGTACGCAATTGCTTCCCGTTGGTTTTTGTATTATGATCTATATTCCATCATGTACAATCAATTAAACGTACACATGCAAGTTGCCCGAACCCAGATTATCGATCAGGCTAATCTTGGGCCTTAAGGCGCAGGCCGTTTGGGCCTGCCAGTCCACTTCCCAACATTTTGCATTGCTAATTTTAGTTAAATTTCACAAAATTGTTATTTTTTATTTTCTTGTTAGTCCAGAACAAGTAATTACTGATATATTTACAGTTGATTTTTTGAAGTTAATTTATATTTTATCATAATAGAAAACGACTGCTCGCTCTGCAAGTTTCTTCCCTACGTATTGGTCCACAGAGTGACGGACAAAGACAACAAGCTAGGGGTGGGAGAATCGTTTCTTGGAGTGCAACCAAAGGCCCTTTCCAATGCAGACCTTTACGCTGCAGAGAAAGAAGTCTATTTGGGTTCTAAATGTCAAGTTGAAGACACCCCGAAGCCATGGCAGTTCTGGATGATCATGCTCAAGAGTGGCAACATGGATACTTTTGCAGCAAAATGCCCTAAAAATGGCCATAAAGTTGGACCTTTTGGCCCTGACAAAGGGTTCCCTTGCTTTGGAAAAGGGTGCATGAACCAGCCAAGGATTTATCATGATTATACCACATTGCAGGGGAATAATAGGACCACTCTTAAAGGAAGGTACGTAAGATTAACTTGATAGGAAATAATAAATTAAATTATTGAATAAACTGTTATACGACTATTATATAACTGAGATGACGTGTTAGTGAAAATTAAAATCAGTGTTTAGATCAATAAGAACCTGTAAAAAGAATGATCCGACCAACAAGGTATGGTGGTGAATATATATTTAAAACGAATGATCTAAAGGTTGATTTACACATCTTAATAGTATGACAATCTACTAAATAACAGTTCTCTTAATTATTTAATTAAATATTCTAATTTTTATTTTTTTTTAAATTTTTTGGGGGGAAGGTTTTATGGGTCATGGGACTTGGATGCAGATTTGAGTAAAGGTATGGTGGGGAATATATCTTACCATTCAGTGACTTGGGAAAAGGAAGTTGGCAAGGGAAGTTGGGTTTTCCATCATGTCTTGAGGACTTCAACAAAGTATCCTTGGTTGATGCTTTACTTTAGATCGGATGCCACCTTTGGATTTTCAGGGGGTTACCATTACCCAACTCGAGGGATGTCTAAAATTGTAAGTAATTCTTCTCTTCTACTACAATGTAATTGGAGCTATCACTCTCTTTAAATTATTCTTTGGTAGGTATATTAGTATTAGAACAGTTTTCCTTGTGTCAAACAACAACCAATATATTCACACCTACAAAAGAAACAAGAAGAAGAAAAGATAAGCAATGGAGCCTGTCCGTGAGAGATAAGAAAATTTCCTTCGATGCTTAAGTCAATAAAGTGTTTGGAGAATGAAAGTAAAAGAATGCTTAGAGGCAGAGTTTCGAGCAAGGGCCAAAATTCCCTTTTACCTGAAGTGTGAGTTACCATTTATATATAGTAGCATGTATGCAACTATTTCATGCTAGTTTCTGTATCATGATCTGTATTCCGTGTAGAGCCCTTCTCACGTTCGTCTTGATTAAAGCACTTCTTGCCCTTATAATTAGGGGCATATAACATACAATGGTTAATTCAATTCAGTAGTTTGATATTTGAGTAGTACCATAGTAGTTTGATATTTGAGTAGTACCATAGTGGCTTGGGAATTGATTCCCTATTATGCATAACGAGCTAATTTTGGGCTTAAGATTTGGATTATGTGGGCTTATCAGCCCATTACCCAACAATTAGTAATCCAATTCTGTTTTCCCCATTGAGTCCCAAGGTCGTTCCCTGAATTAATGATGAATGACCATATATTGGTGCTTAGCAGAAAATGTAGAAAATATGGCATCAATACTCAAGAATATGGTTCACCTAAACTTTCCAGGTAGAACTTCCCAAAAGAAAGTAAATTTTCTGACACGTCTTGTGTAGGCCTTTTCATAAACCATCTACATTATGCCCTTAGCTTCTATCAGCTTCCCTTCCAAGCAAAACACCCACATCAATTGTCTTAAAATTTTAAACTGATAAAAAATAAAAGAAAAAACTTAATCATTTAATTAATATTCTAACACATGCGTGCAGATCCCAGAATCACCAAACTTCAAAGTGAAGTTCACTCTGAATGTGATCAGAGGTGGTGGTCCTAGCAGCCAATTCTACCTAATGGACATGGGAAGCTGCTGGAAGAACAATGGGCAGCCTTGTGATGGCAGTGTGACTTCAGATGTCACCAGATACAGCGAAATGATCATCAATCCAAACACAAGTGCATACTGCAATGCAGGCAACCTCAAGGTCTGCCCGCCTTACCACACATTTCCCAATGGGACTCGCGTCCACCGCAACGACACTGCCCGCTTCCCTTACGCCGCCTATCACTTGTATTGCTCCCCGGGGAATGCAGAGCAGCTTGAGGTGCCTTTCAGTTTGTGTGATCCATATAGCAATCCTCAGCCTCAGGAGATACTCCAGATTTTGCCACACCCAGTTTGGGGAGACTACGGGTACCCGACAAAGCAGGGGGAGGGTTGGATTGGGGATCCGAGGACATGGGAGCTTGATGTTGGGAGGCTGTCTCAATCACTTTACTTCTACCAGGTTTGATTTTCTCTCTGTCCTCCTCTGTTCTTTGGACTAAATGGTAATAAATAGCGAACCTCTTTCACAATAAAACAAGAGGAGAAAAATATATTAAGTAACTTTGGAGGAAATACATAGTAGAAATTTGCCATTTAACTCCCTTATAAACTTAGGTGACGGTTCATATTTTATGATTGGTGTTATGTGAATTACCACATGGCAGTTCATATTTTATTAGTTGACGTGGTAAGTGTCATGTGGACTCCCATGTCAATTTATAAACGAGGTAAATGTCATGTGAACTGTCACGTGACAATGTATATTTTAGTGGCTAACGTGACAAGTAATATGATGACTATCATATATATCAATTTATAAAAGACTTACAATAAAAGTTATAGGACTTATAGCAACACTCTTAAAAAGAAGAAAAAAAAAAAGGATATAAATAAATTTGGCACCAAAACTTTAAGTATATTGTTCTGAGTGGATTGAAGAGAGGAGATTTCTTGTCCGAATGGGCCTTCTGCTCGGGTAGGAGAGTCCCTCTCACAAATTATGAAAAAAAAAAAAAGGGCAGAGATAATATGTTTCATTGTTTAAATGTTGAATTCTCTCTGCGGTAATTGAGGATTGATGCTGAGAATAGCTAGAAAAAACTTGATTGCAGGATCCAGGAACTACAGCAGCAAGAAGGCAGTGGATGTCTATTGATTTGGGAACTGAAATATTTAAGGACCCTGACCAAGTCGCTGAATGGACCGTTACTGACTTCGACATCGTCGTACCTAAGCAATCAAGGCATTGAAAATGAAGATTATAGGGATAGAGAAACTTTTACCCAAAGGGTAGAATTTTCAGATAGGATTCTTTATATTATTGTCATTTTTTTTTTGGCCATCCAGCAAAATTCAAAGCTTGGATTTTTTTTTTTTTTCTTTTTATTTTTGTCAGAGCCGAAGAGCTTGAGATACAGAGCTCGACTACTCCAGTGAATATAATTTTTCTTGGTTTTAGCAATGACCTAAACTGGGTTCTTGTTCCATTAATCAAAGTAAGTAGTGATGCATAATTTAAATTCAGAATTTTCCCTATATACACATATATGAATATTCTCGTAATCTATACCTATTTTACATCCCAATGAACTATTAATTTCTTCTAATCTTCCTAACATACTAAAGTACCTCGGACTTCAACCCGTTTGGGCTCAAAACGGGGGCAAAAATAGCGATTTCAAAATATAGTTAATGAAAATATGATTTTTAATAATGTAATTAAATGTTTGGTAAAATCTATAAAAGCGGACACGATTCAACCGTTAAAATTGTGCATTTTTAAAAACTGCACCCTCTTGTCTTTGTGCAAAAGTCTATTTGAAAGACAAAAGTCAATTTGATAACGCTGCCTTAGGCCCACGTGTCTTTGGAGCTAATTATTTCTCCAACAATGCCTGTTATTTGAAAAGACATTTTTTACGTTTTAAAATCACAATTCTAAACGATTCATTTTCTGTAATTTGATTTAAAATCACATATTTTATCTATAAAATCGTAATATTAAATGCACCATTCAAATCAATAGCCAAACGTCTACATACTCTATAGCAAGAAAGAAAGGAGGGATAAAATAAATAAATAAAAAAATAAATAATTCCATGTCCCCTAATGTGCAATACGACAATACCGGAATACCCCATGCAATACCTTGTGATCTCAATCCACGCTGATCTCTAAATAAAAGGTACATCTTTTATTGCTCAAATTAAAAAATAAAAGGTACATGGTTTAAGGTACATAATTTAAGAGAGACACATAGTCATAGATAAACAAATATATGATAAAAAGAAAATGCTAGCCCTCCATTGGACTTTTTGAGTTTTTGTAGGTGTGGATAGAAGTATTAGATCCAAAGTTGAACAATATATTTATATATATTCCAAAAGAAAACAAAAACAACGTTGTTGTTGGGAGAATTATAATTTTTAGTGTAAGCTAATGTGATATTCATAATTGGTAAAATGATTAAACAAAAAAAATTAAAATTTTAATTAAATTAGTTAGGAAAACTTGTCAATTATGTACTTTTAATCATTTCACCAATTATGAACTAGTAGGTAAATTTGTAAGGAAATTGTAGTAAAATGTATGGTAATCAAACATTTTCCGAGCTTAGGAACCATTTGTTCGGCATAAATTATTTTCTAAAAAAACTTTTATTATTTTTTAGTGTTTGTCGCGGCGTAAAATATTTGTTAATTTGAAAATATTTTCAGTTAATTAGCTAAGAAAAATAAAATTTATGAGATGTAAATTAGTTTACACTTCTCATTTGCATAAGCTATTTTTTTGTGCTATCTCATCTGCATACCTTCTGGCGGACAATTGTGAGAGGGCTCCTTATGGGGCTTACCTAATTATAGCACCCTGCCTAATTATGTAATAAACTATTTGTTTATAGACATTTATATACCAACTTACAACTCACAAGAACTATTAAATATTTTTGCAAAATATTTAAGTGAATAAACTTTTGAACGCAATTACCTCCATTCCCAATGTACCAGAAAGGATTTGAAATTTTTTGAATTTCTTCGCAGCACCGAATGTTTGTCGTTACCATCAAACATTCAATTGAACTCTAGCCAACGGACGATCGATGATGGCTTTTGTCCAGGCACCATGCAAATATAAATTTATCATTAAAGCCCATTTAGCCTTATTTTTGTTTTTCAGCCTTTTAAAATGTGGCAATGAATCATTATTCGTACATATAATATGTCTCGTATTACAATGCTCTCTATTTATAGAGAGGTTAAGAAGTGGGAAACAAGAAAACCTAAATTAAATGAGGAAGAGAATAAACGTATAAGAAAATAGAATAAAGCCTTAATATAAAGAGATTTGATTATAATAAATGAGAAATAATTTTACAAGGAAAATAAAACAACTTAATATGGAATAAATCCACTAAACGAGAAAGAGAGAGTGACGCATGACAAAGAGCCAAGAGAGCTTGCATATTTTTCTTTCTTCTTGGCGCCGCACCGCAAGAGAAAGAAAAAGAAGGCGTCGTGTTAGTGAGAGAGACAGCCACCGTTTATCTCAACAAAATGGAATAACTTCACTTAAGGAATTGGACTATCATATTTTTTTACTTAAGATATCGAACTTTAAAATGTCTCAAACAAAGTATCTAATTTTCGAAACGCCTCAATAACAGATATTCCGTTAAGATTTGCCGTTAAATCCTGTCAAAATTCTCAAAATACTTGTGTATTTATTTTTTTAAAAAAAATTATAAAAATTTTCAAAGATTCAAACAGGGGTATATTTGAAAATTTTGTTAAATTCTGACCAACACCTAAATCCTAACAATTTTTTTTTATTTATTTATTTTTTCTAAAAAAAATGAGAGGTATTTTGAGAATTTTGTCATGATTTAACAGTAAATCCTAACGGAATACTTGTTATTGACACGTTTTGAAGTTCGGCACCTTTGAGTCAAAAAGGGCAATAATTCAATACCTTTAACTTAAGTTCTCACCAACAAAATAGAAATTTGTACTTTTGTTTTCTCTTTTAAGAAAAAGTTTCTTTTGTGTGAAAGTGAAATTTGAATATATTGAAGCTTTTGGGTTCTGAATATTAAGGTATTGATTAAATTATTAAATTTACATCTTCCTACCAGTTTAAGCTTTTAGAAAAAGTGGTAATTTAACATTGTATCAGAGCAGAGGTCCTAAATTCAAATCTTGTCTCCTTTATTTATCTCCTATTTCAATTAAATATTTTACGTCTTGGGCTCACTCGTGAGAGGGAGTGTTAAGGTATTGATTAAATAATTAAATTTACATCTTCCTATCTTCTTAAGTTCTTAAGAAAAGTGGTAATTTAACACTGAGTGATTTTTTTTTTTTTCACTATTTTATATTCCATCTTTGCTAATGAATTTATTCTTGATCGCGTTGGCCTATGAATGTATCTTGCATTGTGTGATTATTTTGTCTTCTGTCACAATTGTTATATTTTGCACAACAATAGTATTATAGCGACTATGGGAATGTTATTTCTAACTAGTCATATGATTGAATTCATGACGCTAGTTAAATTGTTATAAATTAGAGCCAAAATAATGTCATAAGCTAGCTATTGGTTCCACCCCTATAAGCTTTTCTGTTGCTTTAATTCGGTATCTGTTTTTAGTTTCTTTTTTTCTTTTTTTTTTTTTTTTTTTTTTTTTTTAATAATACAGTAACCTTTTTATAAATCAATCATTGAAATAGAACATATTGCTCTAACAGAACAAATCAAAAATGCATTCAGAAATTTATTTCATTCAAACCTGATCTATAAACTGTTTAACAGCCACTTGAACTAAGCCATGAGCTGCTTTATTAGCGATTCTACTAATATGATAAATATGCCAACTAGTAAAAGAATTTAGCATAATTAATTCGAATGTCATCCACTAATTGCCCATATCTACTCCAATTACAATCATTAGAGCTCACCACTTTAACCCCTTAAAGTACATCACCTTCCAAAATAATATTACGTATGCCCAATTCTTTGCCAAAAAAAAGAAGCACGGAAAGCTGCTAAGGCTTATGTGGCTACTAATTCCACACTTTTTACCATGCTATTGTACCAAAAAAGGTAAGAGAAATGATAATTTTTCATCTTCCATTCATTTTATTTTATTTTTATAAATTTCTATTCATATTAAAAAAAAAAAAAAAAATCTATCATTGAATATGTAAAAATTACATATGAATCTTATAGATCTAATAGTACAATTTGACAAAAAGAATGCTAATTTTTCATCAAGAAATTATTATTGTACAACTCTTGACACACAACTCCAACAACTTTTTTTTCAAACTAATTATTGGATCTATTTTCTTAGAGGTAGGTCATATATATCCAATGTTTGATTTTAAAAAAATTATTAAAGTTGTATATAGACGTATCATATCTCTTTTCCATCTCCACCCATTTTTTAAATTTACCATTGAATATGTAGAACCCTTATGTGGATCCTATAAATGCAACGGTAAAATTGAAAAAGAGATGAATAGAAGATGATTGACAGAGGTGTAACATGTCTTAAAAGGTAACTTTGTTTTTTCAAGGTATGTAAGTTAGTTTTCAAATGATGTGTTACAATCTTATATGATTTATCATTTTGAAAAATATGTCGCATATCATTTGGGAACCAACTTCTAAAAAAAAAAAATTGAGATGTCTAGCAATTCTTTATTAAATTTATATGGGCACAAAATTCCTACCAAATGGTTTGGAAAAAAACTCAAATGGACTAAAAGCATATGTTATTTAAAAAAAAAAAAAAAAAAAAGTGTTTTTCACTTGTTAATGACACGTATAACTTTTAGAAGCCAATTTGTAAGAAAATTTTGTTTATTTATATATGGCCATGCTAATTAAATTGTTATGATCTAGCTAGCTATTAGGTACAACGCAGTCAACACAGGTGTGGAAAGTATGTACATGTGAAGTCCTTTTCAAAATATAATTTACAAATAGATGGGATTATTCTGTAATGTTACTATGACAATCTGACACTCATACAGTCTACAAACCAATTCAAATTAACATTGATTCTTAACTTTTGACTAAGCCCAATAGCCGTGACAATATGATTGCAATTGTGCATTAATGCTTTTGAAATGGATTAGGAAATTGCAAACAATTAAAAGAATGTAAAGTTAAGGTTGAATCAAGACAAGTAGAATGTTAATTTTTTATTTTTTTTCCTTTTTGTCTACAAATATTGAAAAACACGCAATATTATTAAGTAATATAATCTAAAATTAAGTAGAATAAAGCTGTTTAAAATGTCTTTTTTCTGTTTTTTTATTTTGTCTAGAAATATCTAAAAATTCACAATCTTAAATACCCTAAAAAGAAGAAGAAGAAAAAAAAATCTAAATATGCAAAATAAATCAATAACAATAATAATAAAAAATTAAAAAAATAAAGAGTAAAGAGAGCGTATAAGAGAATCACTTCTACGCTCTGATCCTAACCTTATATGGATGGTTGATGAAAAAATACAAAATATATTCTACATTTCTATTCGATATCGGCAAGAGAGTATATTCAACTTAATACATGAAATAAGCGTTCTTAAAGATATGATTGCAATCAATTGACAAAAAGGGGAACAACATGCTGCCCTTAGCTAGAAAATTGCCTCCTGTGGATAGGCTAAATATCATATTGGGTGCATCTCTTCGTATGCAAAGGGAGTATTCATGGTTTAAGGTGTGTGAAAATTGCAGCTTCCTTGATTCTAATTACATAAATATTGGTCACAATTTTACAGTTCAATTTACACATCCATTATTGTAGGAGGATGAAAAGATTGTACCCCTTGAATTCTTGAAGGCAAACAATTCCACCAAAGGATTTATTTACAAAAACACATGAAAAGTTACAAAAAGATGGTGAATAGTAAATGAGGGGCACCGCAATGCATACTTGTGGCAATGCTGATTGTCACTGTGGTTTTCACTGCAACCTTCACTATACCAGGTGGCAAATGATCAAGGAAAGGGAACTCTTATCTTTCTCAAATGTAATTGGTTTTTGGTATTCTTCATATCAGATTCAATAGCATTGTTATCCTCTTCAACTTTGATATTAATTTTCTTGTCGATTCTCACATCTCGTTACATAGAAATTTTTTTTCTCAATTTATTACCTAGAAGATTAATATTTGGACTTACTACGCTCTCAATCTCCATAGTAGGCATGGTTGTAGCCTTTGGTGCAACTTGCTTTTTGGTCTATCAACGCAAAATGACAAAGGTTCTAACTGTTATAATTGTTTTAGCTGCTGTTCCAATTTCCTCTTATGTTCTGCTACATTATGAACTTTTGATCGATATAATCAGCTCAACATACTTGTCTAGATTTCTTTTTCGGTCTCATAAACGTAAGTTTTATTAGAAAGTGAAAGATGGCCTCTAACAATCCCTTGATTGCCTCTGACAATTCTTTCTACAAAACAATTATGGGAGAGGACATTTTATAACATCTTATAAGATCAATTTCAGATGTCCACTCCAACAATTGGTTTGTAGAAAGAATTGTACGAGGCAATCAAGGAATTGTCAGAAGTCATCTTTCACTTTCTAACAAAACATAGACTTTCCGGACCGAAAAAAAAATCTAGACAAATATGTTGAGCTGATTATGTCGACCAAAAGTACATAATGTAGCAAAACATAAAAGGAAATCTGAATAGCAACTAAAACAATTATAACAGTTAGAACCTTTGTCATTTTGCGTTGATAGACCAAAAAACAAGTTGCACCAAGGGCAACAACCATGCCTACTACGAAAATGAAGAGCGCAGTTAGTCCAAACACCTTCTAAGTAATGAACTGAGAAAATCATTTTCTATGTAGCGAGATGTGAGAATTAACAAGAAAATTAATATCAAAATTAAAGAGGATAACAATGATATTAAATCTAATATGAAGAATACCAAAAACCGATTACGTTCGAGAAAGATAGGAGTTCCCTTTCCTTGATCATTGCCACCTGCTCTAGTGAAGGTTGCAGCGAAAACCACAGTGGCAATCAACATTGCCACAAGCATGCAACGCCCCTCATCCACTATTCAACATCTCTATGTAACTTTTCATGTGTTTTTGTAAATAAATCCTTTGGTGTTTGTACAATCTTTTCAACCTCCTACAATGATGGATGTATAAATTGAACTATAAAATTGTAACCAATATATATGGAATTAGAATAAAGAAAGCTACAATAATTTTAACACACCTTAAACTATAATACTCCCCTTACATATGAAGGGATGCACCTAATACGATATTTAGCTTATCCACATGAGGTAATTTTCCAGCTAAGTGCAGCATGTTGTTCCCCTTTTTGTCACAATTGGTTGTAATCATATCCTTAAAAACGCATGTCTCATGTATTAGGTTGAATATCCTATCTTGCCGATATCAAATAGAAATGTGAAATATATTTCGTTTTTTTTCATCAACCATCTATATGAAGTCAGGATCAAAGTGTATAAGTATAGTTAGAAATTCAACATTCCCCAACTCTGCAGTAAGAAAAATTATAGATGAATATTTCTGAAATTGCTTCAGCGGCAACTTTCGAATCTTTTTCCAAATGTCTTTAATTAATTGATAGGCTAACTTCCGCATCAATGCTTTGTGATAGACCCCCTTAAAACCTAAAAATAGGAAAAGAATCTATTCAAAAAAATTGGAGAAATTTTGTTTATTCTATATACATTATTTTAACAAGATCAACAATAAAAAATGAGATTGAAATTTTCATTGAAAAAATAAAGATAATGTAATGTATGAAATGCAGTTATTTATGTCTTAGTTGTGAACTTCTTTGGATATGTTTTGTCTTGCAGTCCTTGGCATAATCCATACATTTTAATCTCTTATCTTTTGAAGTATATCAAATGCTACAAGTTCTAGTCATATTGCTCATGATTTTGACTCTATTTCAAAATATTTTTAATACGTTAGGGAAAAAGTACTATTTTGATTTTGATTTTTAAGATGAAGCAAAATTTTGGTTCAATCAGAAATATCAACAAATCGTTTTTTTTTTTATTTTTTTAGGTTTTTTCCTGAGCATCAATGACCTGACTTAATTGTTATATATAGTGACTAGACAAGTTCGTAACCATATAATGAGTTTAGCCTCTTTCCTCCACATCTTACATTTTGAGAATGCCATGTTGATTTAGATTTTATGTTCATTTCTTCCACTAGAATATTTCTTGGGATCAACATATTGATTTTTCTATCATTCTATTTTTTTTTCTTTTTTTAATCCTGACAGAGACCTATAGGCTTTGTAATGAATTCTATATGATTTTGATATGGATAGTGATTTATTTTTTCCATTGGCCCTTGATAGTGGATTTTACAAAAACGACTCTAATTTAGGTTGAGTCATTTGAACAGTAAATGACTCAAAATTTAGAATTGTTTACTGTTAAACGACTAATTTAATCTTTTGGCTTCCACAGAGGGTCCAGGGCTTGAAGAAGAAATTTTATTTCCATTTTCAAGATTATGTGAACTTGATTATCTGGAAGGTAGTTTCTTGACTGTTATTGTATGGTGGGATCAACACTGGGTAGTAGTTTCCTAAGATCTTTGTTCTTAGGATTATTCTAGTCATTGAGATTGATATTTCGAGAGGGGAAGAAATGGAGAGGTGGTGTTGTGTGGAATCTAAGACGTTTGTGTTTACGGTGGTAGAAGGTGCTTCGGTGGTGAGAGTGGAGGAAAGGAGGAGGAAATTTTCAGGGCTGGTACTGCTTGGTGCTCAGAGCATTGGGTGGTTGTTTTCGACCCTGGAGAGTGTGCTGCGGTTTTCAGGGAAGGATTTTGTAAGGTCTTTCAGGGAGGGGTCCAAGGTTATCATTGTTAGGCGAGGAGGTAACGTAGCTGGAAGATTCATTGAAGTAGCAGCCTATGCCTTGGGTGGTCTGAGAGGGATTATATACATTCCTGAAGGTCGGAATGGGTGGGGTTGGAGTAGGTTCCTAGCAGAGTTGGGTAAGGTAAAGGATTTCCTCATAGAGTCAGCAGGGAAAGATTTGGTTCGGCTTGGACCTCTGCCAGCGAAGGAGCGGGTTGATGGAAATGGAGCCATCACAGATGCTGCTACTGATTCAAACGGCTCAGACAGTGCACCTTCTTACGCAGAAGTTCTGTGCACAGGTTCTCGCCGACCGGAGAAGGAAAGGTTGAAGCAGGATCAGCCGGTGCACCCTTTGGGTAAAGACCATCATGACCGTTATGTCTCTGAGAATGTGAAGGGTGTAAGAAGATTACCTAAATCGGAAGCACAGTTCCATGCTGTTTTCCGAGGCAAGTCAGATTGCTCTTTTGGTGAAACTAGCGCTGGGTTTCAGCTAATTGGAGGGAAAGACACGTTACCCTCCCTGCTACTCTGGCAAAGCCAGCTGGAGAAGTTGAAAATTGATGTGGACCGAGCACTGAGTAGTGTTCGTGAAGGGTTACTTTTGGTTGGGCCGGGCTTCAAGCCCAATGGTGATAGGCGGAAGAGAAAGAAGAATAGGAAGAAGAAAAATCGGAGGACCCGATGGGTTCCGAAAACTCCTAAGCCCAATCCAAGTGGTTCAACGGCCGATCTGGTAGCGCTCCCAGCAGTAGGACCGATGTCGGAGTTGGGTTCCGGTGGACAAGAGAATGTTCCGGATAGAGCTGTGAGTTCCGACGGGACTTGTCACCCACCTCCGACGATCACATCTTCGGAGAACGTGCTCGGTGAGTCTGTTTCCAGAACCGAGTGGGGGTCTCGACCAGAAATCACAGCTGTGGATGTGAGGGAAGAAAAGGAAGAAATGGGTTTAGCCAGGAGTATGGATCAGATTGTGGGAAGCACAGTAGCTGTCGGTGGTGTTTCTTCTCCTCTCGAAATCCAAGCACCGATAAGCAACACCACTCTATTGGAGTTAGGTACTGGGCCAGTCATCAACGTAGTGGACACTGTCATTAGCCCACCTCTATTCTTCGCCGGAGGACCGCCTGTAGTCCCTGCCCCGGAAAGCGTAACCTCCCAACCGGTTTCTAGTGATGGGTCTGAGCTATCCGTCTCTATTTTGAAGGCTTTACCCAAAGTTCCGTTTGCTCCTGCCAGAGCCCGGATGGATTCAGATAACGTGCTGGTTGTCTGGGCTGGTCGGAGTTCGTCGGACTCTCCGGTTCCTTCGGGCATTTCTCCCTCGGTTTCAGAAATTGACAATGCCTCTATTACTCTCTTTCCCCCCTCCGGTTTGGGGCCCACGAATGGATTGGAGCTTGTTGAGCTCCCGGAGGAAGAGCTGGCTTCCCTTGTGTTGCTGTCCTTGTGATAATCTCAGGGGTTTTTCCGGTAAAAAATCTTCAAAGGACTTTTTGAAGGCGATTCTAGAGTATAGCCATTCGGTGGGGGTCACGTGTGATGGCTATGAAGGTCAGCTTTCAGCCGTGTTTGAGGCTATCCTTGCTGAAAATGACAAGAAGGAGACGGGTTCTTGTTTGAAAGTGGGCAACAAGTTCAATAGGGAACTAAATAGATTATCATGTTCTATTAATTATGATGCGCGAAGAGGAAGCACCTCTCAGAGTAGGTGCAAAGGGAGGGCGCTTGGAGGTTTTTTATGAAGCCAAAAATTCTTACGTGGAATGTCAGAGGATTAAACGAGGGTGGCAAACAGTTGAAAGTCAGAAACTTAATTAGACAATGAAAGGCAGACATTATTTGCTTGCAAGAAACCAAATTGGAGTTTATCTCCAACAGCTTAGTGAGGAGCCTTTGGGGATGTCACTTCGTTGATTGGTGCTACTTACCCTCATGCGGGGCCTCTGGTGGTATCCTAATCATGTGGGATAGAAGGGTTGTTGAGAAATTAGATTTGTATGTGGGGGAGTTTGTTGTTGCTTGTTCCTTCAGGAGCGTTGCCGATGACTTTACTTGGGCCTTTGCTGGGGTATACGGTCCTAACTTTTATTTTTTAAGAAGCTCGCTCTGGGACGAGCTGGCTGGCCTTGCTTCTTGGTGGGAGATGCCTTGGTGTATTGGAGGTGACTTCAATGTCACTCGCTTTCCTGCTGAAAGGTCTAGGAAAGTTCGTCTTAACGCTGCTATGATGGAGTTCTCAGACTTTATTTTTGAGCAGGGCCTCATGGACTTTCCTCTTGCTGGAGGGACTTTCACGTGGTCCAATAATCAGGAGAATCCTTCTTGGTCTCGTCTTGACAGATTTCTTGTTTCTCCAGATTGGGAGGTCAAGTTTCCAGGGTCTATTCAGAAAAGGCTTCCTAGATTGTGTTCTGATAATTTTCCTATCCTCCTGGATTGTGGTGGCATTCAATGGGGTTCCAGACCGTTCAAGTTTGAGAATATGTGGTTGAAGGCTGAAGGGTTTGTGGATAGGGTTCGGCTTTGGTGGGCGTCTTATCGCTTTCAGGGTTCTCCTAGCTTCATCTTCACTCAAAAGCTTAAGGCCTTAAAGGCTGATCTCAAGAGATGGAACGAACAGGAGTTTGGTAATGTGGAGTTTCGCAAAAAAATGCACATGGAAGAGTTATGTACTCTTGATAGGTTGGAGGAACAACAAGGTTTATCTTCCGAAGAAAAGGAGAGGAAATGTGTGGTCATCAGAGACTTGGAGAACTCTATCTTACAGGAAGAAATTAGTTGGAGACAGAAGTCTAGGGTTCTTTGGCTGAAGGAGGGTGATAAATGCACTAAATTTTTTCATCAAATTGCTAACTCGAACAGGAGGTCTAATTCCATAGTCGCTCTCTATCAATGGCTCTATTTCTTCCGACCAGCAGGTTATCAGGGAACATGTTGCTCAATTCTATGAGTCTCTCTTTACAGAACCTCTCCCATGGAGACCTAGAATGGATAATATTGCTTTCGACACCTTGGATGCAGCTGAGGCCTCTTCCTTAGAACTTCCTTTCGAGGAAATGGAGGTCTTAGAAGTGGTGAAATGCATGAATCGAGACAAGGCACCTAGTCCTGATGGGTTTTCTCTTGCATTTTTCCAAGACTGCTGGGATGTGATCAAGACAGATCTTATAAGGGTATTCTGGGACTTTCACTCTCAAAGCAAGTTTGTCAAAAGTGTTAACGCCACTTTTATTGCCTTAATTCCGAAGAAGTCTGGGGCTGTGGATCTAAAGGACTTTTGTCCTATCAGTCTTGTAAGTGGTGTGTACAAGATCATTGCAAAAGTCCTTGCAAATAGACTTAAAAAGGTTGTGGAGAAGATTATATCGTCCCCTCAAAATGCTTTTGTGAAAGGTAGGCAAATTCTTGATTCAGTTCTTATAGCCAATGAGTGCTTGGATAGTCGAATCAAATCCGGTAAACCAGGGTTACTTTGTAAGTTGGATGTTGAGAAGGCCTACGATCATGTCAACTGGGATTTCTTATTGTATATGTTGAGAAGATGTGGCTTTGGAGAGAGATGGTGTTCCTGGATAGCGCATTGTATTTCTACGGTGCGGTTCTCTGTGTTGGTGAATGGCTCCCCAACTGGTTTTTTCAGCAGCTCTCGTGGCCTTAGACAGGGTGATCCACTGTCACCCCTCTGGTTTGTTATTGTGATGGAGGCTCTTAGTAAGTTATTCTTCGCTACTGCCCAAAAGGGCTACCTATCAGGGTTTTCTGTGGGTTCTGGCAACAGTGAAGCGATTAACATTTCTCATCTATTGTTCGCAGACGATACTTTAGTCTTTTGCGGGGCTAATTCTGATCATCTTCATTATCTTTGTATGCTTCTTATATCTTTTGAAGCTGTGTCAGGACTGAAGATTAATCTGTCTAAATCTGTTATGGTTCCTGTCGGTGATGTGGCTAATATGGACGGTCTGGCTAGCATATTGGGCTGTGGAGTTTCCTCTCTTCCTATAAAGTATCTTGGTCTTCCGTTGGGAGCTCCTTTCAAGGCTAAGTCTTGTTGGGATGAAGTTGTACGGAAGATTGAGAGGCGGTTGGCTAGCTGGAAGCGGTTGTACCTGTCGAAGGGGGGCAGGGTTACCCTTATAAAGAGTACTCTCTCCAACCTTCCTACGTATTTTCTCTCTCTTTTCCCTATTCCATCTAGTGTTGCTAGTCGTATTGAGAAGTTGCATCGAGACTTCTTGTGAGGTGGCATAGGCGATGAATTCAAATATCACTTGGTTAGTTGGTCCAAGGTTTGTTATCCTATTTCCGAAGGTGGTTTGGGCATCCGGAACTTGAGAATTTTCAATAAGGCGCTTTTAGGGAAGTGGTTGTGGCGTTATGCTTATGAGAGAGAGGCTTTGTGGAAATCTGTGGTGGATGCAAAGTATGGTTCTACTAGGGCTAGTTGGTGTTCCTTAGATCCCCCTGGGTCTCACGGTGTGGGGATTTGGAAGAACATTAGGAAGGGGTGGAGCTTGTTTTGTAGCTATACCAGACTTATCTTGGGTAATGGGTCCAGGATACGTTTTTGGGATGATGTATGGTGTGGAGAGATGTCCCTCAAGGAAGCTTTTCCAGTTCTGTATGATATAGCTTGTGCCAAGGATACTTTGGTAGCAGACCACTTGGTAGTGGTAAGTGGATCCTATCAGTGGGATGTCAAATTTTTTCGTGACGTACACGATTGGGAGGTGGACGTCATGGCTTCCTTTTTCTCCTTACTGTATTCCTCCAAGGTTGCTCAAGATGGGGGAGACCGGCTCTGGTGGTCCCTTTCTCACAAAGGGTCTTTTGATGTTAGATCTTTCTATAAGGCTCTTGCTTGCAAAGGAGCTATTTTATTTCCCTGGAAAAGCATTTGGCGGACCAAGGCTCCATTGAAAGTGGCCTTCTTCGCTTGGACGGCAGCGCTAGGGAAAATCCTCACCTTGGACAATCTCAGAAAGAAGCGTGTCATTGTGATTGATAGATGCTGCATGTGTAAAATGACCGGGGAGACTATGGATCACCTTCTTCTTCATTGCGAGGTTGCACGCGCTCTTTGGTATGTCATTCTCAGTCGCTTCGGTCTGTCTTGGGTGATGCCTTTTCCGGTGATAGACTTATTTGCCTGTTGGTGGCCGGGGGGACACTCCCGAAGCGCGGTCGTGTGGAAAATGGCTCCTTGTTGTCTTATGTGGTGCTTGTGGACGGAACGCAACGATAGACAGTTTGAGGACAAAGAAAGAACCATAGAGAAGCTCATTTCCTTTTTTATTCATTCTTTGTACTCCCGGACGGCTGCGTATCTCGCACCTCTAGGGATTAGTTATAACGATTTCCTTGTATTGCTTTCTTCTTCTTCTTAATTGTCTCTCTTGTATACCCCCTGTATACTTGATTGCGCTTTGCGTTTTTTAATAAAATTCTCTTACTTATCAAAAAAAAAACGACTAATTTAGATTTAGAGTGAGTAATTCTAGTAACCATCTTTTTATCTTCCTAAAGTTGATGTACCTTTTAAAATCACCATTATATCAAAATACAATAATGATCAATTTCAAATCCAACGATAATTTTAAAAAGCACATCAAACTTTAAAGAATAAAAATATAGTCCCCTAACATTACTAAGAAAGAGAGAGAGAGAGAAATATGGAGAGATATATTTGATTATGCAAGGAAAGAGATTTTGGATTGGAGAAAAACTAACAGGAGCCTATGCATCTTTCCCATACTGGCATTTGACTTCCACTGCTAATTGAAAAAGATTTCCTTGCGAACTGTTCCAATGCTATACGCCCATTTTCATCCTTGACTATTGCTAAAGTTGAAGCCTTTGTCAAAATTGCCTTTTCTATATCTGTTCACCAAAACAGCACAATTTGATGATTAGTGTCGATATTAAGAAGTATTTCTTAAAACTCATCATCAAAGTTGAGCCACAATGTAGAATGATTAAGTAACTTTATGAAATTTCAATGCGTTAATTGTCTAAAACCCACATTCAGTGAGATGTAAGACATATAAGTCAGCACACAAGCTTGAATTTCTTATCCTTACAAAAAAGTTATAAGAAATTTGTGTTACAAAAAAGATAAAACCATGCAACTAACCCATAGAGTTTCTCTAAGGCAAAAGTAGTGGTTTAATTTCACATGTCAACTAATCTCCTTAATTTCTATAAAAATTGTAATGCATACGACCTAGTGCACTAACTATTTCAATCACAAATTTCTAGAGGATTTTACAGCAATAATGGTCCAAGGCAGTCTTACTCTAACAAACACCATCCTCTAACAACGATGACTATAAATGGAAAAACAGAGCTTTTGAATGCATAGCTCATTTAAGCAGAGGCAGGAATGCATGCAGTTTGCAAAAATGGATATGTGATACTACTAAAGGACTTACAGAACCAATGTAAAGAAGCTCGATATTGACTTTGAGTTTTACAAATGATGAGAAATGGAAGCCCGTTCGAAAATTATAGTGTTCACAAAAACAGAGTTTTGTTTTCTTAAAAATTTACATGTGAATTTAAGGAATCGTAGAAGTGGAAAGGTCGTAATTCTTGTGGGTAGCACGTAGGCAATTTTTTATACAATTTGTGAATCTAACAAGTTAAGATTTAGGAGTTTGACATGTTTGATTAAATGAGTTGAGTTATGAAAAAGGCATCAAATTCAGTTTCGCAGGAATTTGAATTGGCCGGATTTCAGCCAAAGTGGCCGAAATCTGGCATAGTATAGCTGGATTCTGGCCATACTGGACAGATTCCAGCCAATTTAGGTGGAACTTGGTCGCCGGCACCAGAATTTGACGAACAGATACCAAAATTCGAGGACCTTCGACGATAGATTCGGACTAGTAGCTACTAACAAACTCCAATACTCGACGGTGGCGGATTCCCACAAACAGGGCTACAAGAATGAAGAATTTAAATCCAGAAAATGATTTATAATTTTTAAAACTGTGAATCTATTAACGAAACTCCCGCACAAGACTCAATAGTCCCGGCATGAGTCTTGTATTGCACAATCCAAGGCACAGTCCAATCTGGACTCTAGTTAAAAGAACTATATTCCCATCCGAAGAACTATTGTACTAAGGAGAGTCCTAGTTCAGTTCTGTGATAGATAGATAAGAAATCAAGTCAAAAAGAGTTCTAATTCAGCTATGTAAAGGTAGAAACCCTGGGCTATATTCTGGGAATTAATGTTTATCATGAACACTTTTAAGCCTCTATAAATATCAATGAAAGCTCACCTTAATGAGCATAGTTTCAGGTCCAATTATTCCTAAGTTCTATTAGAATCATTTTTCAAAAATTAAAGAAATTTCTACAGTCATACTGAAAATAATTTTCGTTGACCATCATTTTCAATTGCACTAAACACTAAAAATAAAATAAAATTTATGCCCAAACAAACGGAGCATTAATATGGAATAAATCCACTAAACGAGAAAGAGAGTAACACATGACAAAGTCAAGAAAGCTTGCATATTTTTCTTTCTTCTTGGCGTCGCACCGTAAGAGAAAGAAAAAGAAGGCCTCGTCGTGTTAGTGAGAGAGATCAGCCACCATTTATCTCAACAAAATAGAAATTTGTACTTTTGTTTTCTTTATTAAGAAAAAAAACTATTTTTTGTGAAAGCGAAATTTGGGTATATTGAAACGTTTGAGTTATGAGTGTTAAGGTATTGATTAAATAATACAATATATCTGCTTGAACAATAGCACACAATGTATCTCTCCCTCGCCTCCCTCTCTACCAAAAACCCCTAGGTCTCTTCTCTAATTTTGTCTAGGGTCCTCTATCCTTCTCATCCGATTCTCTTCCTATTTAGATCTAGTAATTTCTCTTCTTCCTTTTGGTCCTTTTTCCTATGCTTTTGGGTGTAGATCTGCGACAGCTGGGTCTTCGTCTGCGCTCACGCGTCCCCTCCAAGGCTTCACCGGCTTACTCTGGTTTGTTCCGTCATCGATGTTTTTGTGGTTGGCTGCCGCACCAACGTATGTGGCTTTTGCTTCTTGGGGTGTAGAAATACGATGTTTGGGTCCTCTCCGTGCACGCACCTCACTGGTGGAATCTCCGTCATCGTACGACTCTTCCCCGCCGTCGACGCTGCCGCGTGTGGCCGAGTGAGATCCGAAAGATTGGGTGTTAGATCTATGATGTTTGGGACATTTACTCCACAAATGCACCGCTTCGTTGGCTTCTCCGGCTGATTCCGAGCTGCACCGCCAGAACACGTGGCTGTCACGCACCGACTCCACTACAATTTTTTTTTTCCTTGCAACTCTGGCCTTTCCGTTGTATTTTGAATTTGATTTGTATTTTGGGTTTGCTTTGGGTTTTGTTGTGGGTGTTGTCTAGGTTTTGGTTCTTGTGGGTGCTCTTTGGGTGTTTCGAGTAATTGTTTTTTTTTTTTTTTGATAAGTAAGAGAGATATCATTAAAAAGCGCAAAGCGCAATCAAGTACACAGGAAGTATACAAGAAAAGCAGCTAGGAAGAAAAAGAAAACAGAACAAGGAAATCATTAAAACTAAGAGGTAAAGGTGCGAGGAACGCCGCCACCCAAGAATACAAGGAATGAAAGAAAAAGGAAATGAGTTCCTCAATGGATCTTTCTTTGTCCTCAAACTGCCTGTCATTGCGTTCCCTCCACAAGCACCACAGAATGCAACAAGGGACCATCTTCCACGCAGCTGCACTCTGAGAACGTCCACCCGTCCACCAACAAGCGAATAAATCTACCACTCGCAGAGGCATAACCCAAGACAAACTGAAGCGACTAAAAAAGGCATTCCATAGAGCGCGTGCAACCTCGCAATGGAGAAGAAGGTGATCCACCGTTTCCCCATTCGTATTGCACATGCAACATCTATCAATCACTATGACACGCTTCTTCCTGAGGTTGTCCAAGGTGAGGATCTTCCCTTGCGCTGCCGTCCAAGCAAAGAAAGCCACTTTCAAGGGAACCTTGGTCCGCCAAATACTTTTCCAAGGAAACTGGATAGCCTCTTTGCAAACAAGAGCCTTGTAGAAAGATCTAACATCAAATTTCCCTTTGTGAGAAGGATACCACCGGAGCTGATCTTCCCCATCACAATTCACTCTAGTTGAATACAGCAAAGAGAAAAAAGAAGCCAAAACATCCACCTCCCAATCGTGGGCCGCTCGGAAGAAGCTAATATCCCACTGATAGTTGGGATCGTTGCAGTTTTCGGGCTCTATTCTTGGATTTTGGGTATTGTAAGAGCTATATTGTATACAGCCTATATACGTAGAGACACCTAACGCTTTCTTAATAAAGTTGCTTCTTACCTATAAAAATAATAAAAAAAAAAATGTATTAATTAAATTTATTTATTCCTATCAGCTTAAAACTTTAAGAAAAAGTGGTATCAGAGCAAAGGTCCCAAGTTCGAATCATGTTAATGAATAATTTTTATTAAATAAGTTTGAGCCCACACATGAGAGAGTGTTGAAGTGTTGATTTAATAATTAAATTTACATCTTCCTATCAATTCATGTTCTTAAGAAAAGTGTTAATTTAACAGTGGTTTTCTTTTCACTATTTTATATTCCATCTTTTGATAATAAATTTATTATTGATCGCCTTCGCCTATGAACATAACTTGCATTGTGTGATTGTTTTGTCTTATTTCTCGCAATTGTTATATTTTGCACAACAATAGCATTATAGCATCGACGGGAAAAATGTCATCGCAATTTGATTGCTTTTTGCGACCATTTTAATTTTATTTTTTTACATCGCTATTAATTTCATTATTATTAAAGCCCGTTTTTCATGTAGTAGTATATGATTGAATTCATGTTAATGTTATTTCTAACTAGTCATATGATTGAATTCATGTATGGTCACACTAGTTAAACTGTTATAAATTAGACCCAAAATAATGTCATGAGCTAGCTATAAAATTTGAAAATAGAAATGCTAATTTTCTACCTCCACCCCTTTTTTAAATCAATATGTAAGATCCATATGTTGGTCCTATGGATGCAATGGTAAATTTGAAAAAGAGACGGATATAAGATGGTTAAGAGATGGAGGTGTAACATGTCTTTAAAGGTAACTCTATTTTTTCAAGGTATATAATTGAATTTATATGGACACAAATTTTCTACGAACTGATTTATAAGAAACTCCTATAAACCGAAAGCACATGCTATTAAAAAAACATGTGTTTCTCACATATTAAAGACATGTCACTTTTAAAGGCCAATTTGTAAGAAAATTCTGTTTATTTATATGGTCATGCTAAATTTTTTTTTTCTTTTTTTTTTTTTAATTGAATACGGGAAAGGGTTACAAGAGAGGATCCTTCCCACTTCTGATCCAAAAGGAAGAAAAAGTGGACTATCCTACAAATGAAAAAGGGATAGGTTTCCCAACAATAGACTAAAACAATGCTGAAATAATTATAAAAGGTAAAAAATAGGTCAAACAAGTGACCCGATCCTCTCAAAAGGCCGCACAAGACGGTTAAAAAAGATAAAGGGGTACAAAGTAAGGCAAGCCCATCTGTACCCCCACTTGGTAACCACCACCCGAAGATAGCTGAAGCCACTACAACAACCAAAAAAAAAAAAAAATCATTGTTTTGAAAACGGCTCAACATAATAGCGTATTAAAACCTGGTTTGAGCTATTTTAGCACTAAAACGGCTCAAAATTAAGAAAGGAAAAAAAAAATAAAAAAATTAAATAATAAAAATCATTATTATTTTTTTTTAGTTGTTTTAGACCCTAAGTCCCTAAAACGACTCTAAATAAACAAAATTTAAAATATATCATTAATTTTCTTTCTTCTTTTTTTTTGGGTAATACCTGCGCAGCCAAGGTGTCCAGCCTGTAAAGTTGCATCTAGTGGTTTGCAACTTCCTGTCCAAATGTCCAAACGACAACTTAAAAGTCTAACCTGCTGGAGTACCATGGCGCTCCCCTTTACATATGACACTGTAATTTGACGGTTGCAAAGATATTGGCCATTCATTGCCTGTAAATTCAAAAGATCACTAGCAGATCAACTCCATGTATAATCAAAATATAATGCTAGTGTCATGGGGTAGCTCATGTCTTACATGTTACAACAATTTAGAAGTTACTATTATATCTTTTACAATGTAATCAAAATAAGAGCCTAGAGGCACAACTAAGTTCCAAAATGAATAATATGGACTCAATGATCATGTGTAGACTTGGCATTAAGCTATGACCAAATAACAAAACTGATAAGTCATCTAATTCTTGTATACTTGAACCTCATGTTTCTCTAGCATATTTGGAGAATATGAAAGTATAAGCAAAAGACACATACCTCACTAGCAACATCAAATGCCTCGAAAGAATCATAGCTAATAAATCCTAAACCACGTGAATTTCCAGATTCTGGATCTCTAATGATCTGGACAAGAGAAGTGATCAGAATCCAGCTAACAGAAGCATCAAATTCTTAATAGGTAGAAAACATACATTCTAAAATGAATTTTTATGCATTCAGTACAAATGTTTGAGCCCACAACTTGTCCCATGCAGAGACAGGCAAGAAGAGATCAGAATCCACTAACGAGGTATTTACATCCAGTTCTCCTAAAACAAAATTAAAATCTTACAAGAAAACCAACATGAAGAGTTGAAGGCCATGTAAAAACGCTCATCAAGTAGCTCTAAGATTTTCCAATATCAAAGTACCATTACATTTAACCTAAGGAAGATCGCGGTCTGTCCCATCTAGAATGTATATCATAACGTTATGTAGTACTGAAACAGAACGTGCTACCTCACCCCATAAAATGGAACAAAGGGGATAGGCTAATATACCACATTACAGGCGGCTTTGTTAGAAGTTAGAATGTGATAAGGTAGCCTTTAAGTTACAATTTAAATTGTAGTTTGGTCTTGCAAAAAACCTTAACTAAACATACCATTTTGTGATTACTATCTATATGCCCTTTCAAAAAGTCTAAATAAGGAAACCGCCAATACCAATTTAGCTAAAGCTATTAAAGGAGCATCTATCGAAACCAGTTTCTATGTCAATGCAAGGAGCGGAACATGAAGCACATGCATACGAAAGCGAGTTAAGAAGACAAAGCTGGCCTTCAATCTTTCAAGGATTAGAGGATTGCCCCCATGAGTAGAAGAAAGCAGGATCTAACCAAAAATACTCGCTTACTCCAATGATTTTCCCTTTGATGGATTAACTATATCAAATAAAATTTACTTATCAAAAAAAAAAAAACTATATCAAATAAAACTCATAGATTCAGTTCCCCTTCCTAGACAAAGCAAACTTTCAAAGCCACCCTGCAACCTGCTATAATAAGATGTATGAAGTCACAAAGGTAGTATAACAAATACACCTAGAGTTCACAGAACTTCCATAATTCCTCTACTAAAAATAACTGAGAGAGAGAGAGAGAGAGAGAGAGAGAGAGAGAGAGAGAGCAGTTTCAGAAATGATAAGCAAAATTACTACATATTGCCAAGAAACACACCCTCTATGCATAGGCAAGCAAAGATAAATATTACAGTTCGATGCCAAACAATTAAACAAAGGAAAAAATTATATGCATAAATGATGTCATAGAAACTCTAACGGCTGAAAGATCATTAGCAGCTTCCTATTTAACTTTAAAATAAGAACACCAACATCCATATTAGCAAGTTGGAAGTTTGCACAAAATCTTTCTACAGAAAAGCCAAAAATTTAACCTTAGGATTTGTAACAATGACTCCAAATGCCCTGAAAGTATCGTATAGAATCTTCTCATCCACATCCTGCAAAGAATATCAAGATAATGAAAAGGTTAAAATCAGTGATCTAGATTGCGTTAGCAAGCATAACTCTGATAGAATTTAACCTATCAAGATAATGACAAAGTTAAAATCAATGATCTAGCTTGCGCTAGCAAGCATAACTCTGATAGATTTTAACTTACAGGGTCAATGTTCCCAATGAAAAGGTTTGCTCCCACATCCAGACTTTTTTTTATCTTGGGATTCCTGGAAAAAAAAAAAAAAAAAAAAAAAAATCACATCTTAGTAATTCATCAAATCTCATAGAACAGATACAAAACATCAGGACATAATGGCCAATAAACCTTTCCAAATATAATAATGCTTCATAAATTGTATGCAGCACAAAACATAAAAAAGCAGTAAAACAATTAGATAAAAGAAAACATACCTTATTTACACGAATTGGCTTTCCATACAGTTTAATCATGTTTAGCACCTTGATGGCCTGCATAGTTATCAAAGGGGACAAAATCATTAGTCAAAAGTAAAGAACCAACGAATGAAGCTGAAAGTAAAACTTCGCAGTTAAGCCATAATCTTAACATACTCTAAAGTTTTACAGATAGCATGACCAGAGTACGTGATCAACACTAACATAGTCAGCATCTTCTTCACTCCAGAACTCCACAAATCCATATCCTTGATCCAGGTTTGTCACTCTATCCTTGGGATCATAGACATTCACTGAAACAGAAAGGGGAAAGGCTATAAATGGGCAGCCTTACAAGCAGATTATAAAAAAAGTAACAAAAATAAAAGAAACACTGCATGAATTATTAGTTGGCGAAGATTACCGATGATTATATATCACTAAAGTTTATTGATAAAAAATTTCAGAGCATGCAATAATTTATTAAGAACAAATCTTAGCAGTCTCATTTAAAATATATTCTTCTCTTCCCACAAAATACCCAACAAAAATCACTAAATATACAAAAATGTATCCATCACCATCAGTTATGGAAAAGGACGTATAACATGAAAACAAAAAAAAACAAAAAAACAAAAAACAAAACAAAATGTAAAGCATAAAATGAAGAGGAAAAAACCAAAAATAAGACCTAGCCACAAGAATATTCTCTACTCAGAGCCAAAATCAATCAGAAATAATTAGAAAAGAACAGAATAGAAAATGGATTAAGAATGTGAAAAATAAATCAAACCCAGAATCAAATAAGCAATATCCAGATGAACACCCTAAACAAAAGGCAAAAACAATCTAGAAAAACCAACAAAAAAGATTAATAGCGCAAGAAACAAAACAAAACGGATCCACAAAGTGAAACAAAACGCCAAATCAAAGACACGCCGAAATGTAAAATCCCAAAATAGAAAAGAGTAATAGAGAGAGAGAGAGAGAGAGAGAGAGAGAGAGTTACAGTGGGGCCGTGAACAGGGTCCGAAGCAACGAACTCATCGACATCGGAAGCGGACCATGAGGAGAGGGGCTTATCGATGAAACTGGAATAGTTGTCCAAGAACGAAAACGATCCAAAAAAAAATTACAATACCCATTCAGATTCTCTACCGAAAATCTTCACAAAACAACCCAAATCAAAACAAAAATCAAGAAATCAAGCCTAAAAATTTTACTTACCAAAAAAAAAAAGGATTTTCTACTGTTTGGGTACCGAGAAAATGCCAGAACTCAAACTTTTTGGCCTCACTGGCGTTGGGCCGTGACCCACCGGCCCCGGCGCCGTCGCCCGCCCCAAACGGTGGTTAGCCCACCGCACGCCTACCTCAAGTTCTCTCTGATTCTCTCGGTCTCTCTCTAATCTCTCTCTCTCGGTTGGGAAGAAAAGAAAAGAAGAACAAGATGTATTTAATTCCAAGTGAATTTACTACTCTCCTCAGAGCACTCCCAGCAGATGAGCCATTTCCTCCTTTTAGTTAAAGTAGCGAAGCAAAACAACAAAATGCCAACTCCATCAGATTACGTAGCCTAACGCCAGAATACAGGAATGCTCCATTTGTGAACAGTATCACGCTACATGGGGCGTGATACTGTTCACAAACCTATAATTATTATTATTTTTTTTTTTTCATTCTCTCTCTCTCTCTCTCTCTTGAGTCTCTCGAAACTTCTACCTTCCTCTTCGACTCTTCTCCTGCCTTTTCTCTTTCCCAATCAAACCTAAAATGATGCAGCTCCTCCCTACCGGATCCCGTTCTGAGGGCAGCAATTTGGGGCGGGATGGGGCTGGAGAGAGAGTTGTGAGAGAGAGGAGTCCGACGGCGTTGAAGAGATGGGAAGGGATGTGCTTCGAATTTCCTGGGCGAAAATCTCCTCGTGGCTCGCCGGTACGTGTAGTTCCGGCGGTCTCGTCAATCTTGACCTCTCGTCCAACGTCCTCTCCGGTATGGTCCCGAGTGGTTTGAGCGCTTGTGAGTTTGGTGCCTACGCGCTCGCCGTAGGAGGGCTTGATTTGAGTATTTGATGAGGGAGAGGCGATCAACGGTGGAGATGTTGAGGAGGAGGACACCGGAGGGGAAAGGAGGGAGAAGATGGCGTGGGCGGAATCATCCAGAAGAAAGAAAAAAAAAAAAAAAAAATTATGGGTGCAGAGGTGATTTCGGGTTTGTGGAGAGGAGTGGGCATGAGTTTTTAACAAAAATAAAAAAAAATATTAAAAATGATTATTTTAATAAAATAGATATAAATTTAAATTATTTGATGGAGGATAGTTTTAAAAGTTGTTATGTAAACTAGCAAAAAGCAAGTTTGATCATGTAAAATAGATTGAAATTTACATAATCTGCTGGGAATGCTCTCTAGCCCTAGAGAGAAAAATATGGAAAAAGAAAGGTGTTTGAGGAGGATCCCTCCCCCAATGTCTCTTTCCTCATGGTTTTTTAGGGTTACGAGGTTTTTTATATTTTTTTTTCTGGCTTAGATTCATATGAGCTTTTGTTCTCTTGGTCCTTCAAAGGGTATAGAGCTTTGATTTTCCTAGTCCTTCTAAGAGTATGAAGTTTTATGTTTTTTCTTGTTTCTAGTTTCTTCGGGCAAAAAGGCTAATACAAAACGTTTCGTAGGAAAGCTACCTTTTCGTCCGTATCGCTGGCGAAAGTTTGACTGAGCTTTCTTCTTCTACATCTACTTTGGAGACCAAATCTGTGTTTTTCTACCGATTCCTGCAAGATACGCAGTTTCTCTTCCGACGTCAGCTTGTGTTCGATGCTTTTTGTTGTTGTTTTTTTCTCTATTTCTTTAAAGTAGTTTTTGAAAGTCTATATATTAAATTTGTATATTTTACTGGACTTTGTATGGTTTGTTAGTTAGATCAGTCATCTTATCTTTGTTAGGAGTGCTTTATTGTTAAAGAGTGGCTCAAACATCTGTCCTTGTAATATTTGTTTATTTGTAGGCAGCATCAAGTCAGATTTTTCTGTATTTGCCCTCAGGCCTCTTCAGATTAAAGCATGTAAACTCCAGTTATTTTGTTCAAAAAAAAAAAAAAAAAGAAAGAAGAAAGAAATGGCAGGGAAAAAAGAAGTTCGAAAAATTTTGACAAAAAAAGATGGGGTGTGCGTTGGACACGGAAAATAAACCCCCTTTGAGCCGTTTTGGGCTCAAATGACTCCAACAGATCATATCCCCTCAAATTCTCTGCCTAAATTTTAGAGAATTTGGGCAAGTAATTGTAAGATAATACTTATGAGACCCACCTAACCAAATAAAAATAATTTGAGAGAATTTCGATAGATGATTGTGAAAAAATACTTATGAAACCCACCTGACCAAATAAAAATTGAGCTACACAACTACTTTTCCAATTATGTGGGTCCCTCAAATGCTCTCTCACAATCACCTGCCTGAATTCTCTCAAATTCAGGTAGAGTATTTGAGGGGATTCTAATCTGTCCAACTGTAGCTGGTTTCTACCAAAACGGCTCAAATTGAAGTCGTTTTAAAAACAACTTCAATTGTTTTTAATTTTTACTCAATTTATTAATATAACTTAAACTATGAAGAAAGGGTTATCCTAATCCGTCCAACTAGAGTTGGTTTCTACCAAAACGGCTCAAATTGAAGTCGTTTTAAAAATGACTCCACTCCAATTGTTTTTAATTTTTACTCAATTTATTAATTTAACTTAAACTATGAAAAAAGGGTTTTGATGCTATATATATATAGGGTTAGTTATGGTGCGTTTGGGATTGCGATTTCGTAGACAATAAATGCGATTTTAAACCAAATCGCAGAACATAGATCGTTTGGGAACTGCGTTTTTAAAAATTGCGATTTGAAAACGCAGAAAATCTGCTTTTTCAAATCGCAGATAAGATGGTGCTTTTTTTAAAACGCAGAATTTTAAAAGGTAAATTTGCGATTTTAAAGGCTAAACTGTGATTTTGCCAAACGCTTAATTGCATTTTTAAAAATCACTTTTTTCAAATCGCACATTTTAAAATCGTTATTTTAAATCGCACTTTTTGAAATCGCAAACCCAAACGGACCCTTAGTTTGACCAGATCGCTCTTGCGGCTCATTAGTCCGACTCGTTATCTCGTTCATATATATATATATATATATATATATATATATATATATATATATATATATATATATATATATATATATATATATATATATATATATACTAACAATAAGATATATAAATTTAAGCATATATATTAGTAATTAAGTAATATATGTTACATGTGTTACTGAATATTTATATATGTGTATTACTTAACATATATACTAACTAGTTTGCTCATAAACTAACATATATATTATCTAGTTAATTAATGTATACTAAGTAAATATAATTAACTATATGTCACTCAATATTTTTATGTATATTATATATATATATATATATATATATATATATATATATATATATATATATATATATATATATATATATATATATATATATATATATATATATATATATATATATATATATATATCGTAGTTAACTGTAGACTATAGGTCATTTTTTGAAAAAAAAAAAAAAAAACACTTTTTATATATATATACAAAATAAGCATATAGTATATTAGCTAATTAAATATAGTATTACATATTAATTATAATACATTGATAATAGTATTATGTATGTTAACCTAGCTAGCTAACATATTAATTAATTATTAATACTTGGTATATAACATATATTGTATAGTTAGTATATAATTAGGTCTCCAAAGGGTAACTCAATCGGCCGAAAACCACGCCTCATGAAGCAGATGTCAGTAGTTCGAATTCCCCCTTCCCCCTCTTGTGTGGACATGTAAAAAAAAAAAAAAAAAAGTTAGTATATAATTAGCATACAACTAACTAACTAACTAACTATATATATATAACCACACATATGTCACATCACACATGGTTAATAAATAATAGTTATAAATTATAGTTACTTAATTATATATAAATCAAGTTCGGCTCGTTTATAACTCAGGCGAGCTCGTTGAGAATGCCATTTGAGCTGATCCAGGTTACTAAACAAACTCAGCTCAACTAGAGTTCGAGTTAGGTTATTAAATTTTTCAATCTGTGATCATGGAGTTCAAGCTTGAGTTTGTGAACAACCTCTATACATTTATTAATAACATAAACATATAATATATAACTATATATATATAAGGTATACATATTATAAAATATAGTACATATTTTATAATATATATGTCTTATATATATACTAAATAAGCATATAGTATACTAGCTAAGTAAATATAGTATTACATATTAAATATAGTTACTTAGTTATATAAAATATATTAGACTTATTATTTGCTTACATTATACATATATCATTAGTTTATGAACTCGAATAGCATTCTCAACGAGTTCGAGCCTGAGCTTGCCTGAGTTTTAAACGTTCGAGCTGAGCTTAAACACACATTTCATAGATTGGCTCTAGTCTGATTGTGACAATTTAAGCTCAACTCATAAACGAGCCAATCACGGCTCATCTTGATTACATCCCTAAATACAATTTATTTAGTGCTATATATATAGTATATATATACTATATAGATATAGGGTTTGTATATATATGTTTATATATATATATATCTTGATTTCTATATATTAATTGGTGCTATATATAATATATAAGGTTAGGGTTTATACGTATATAATATACTTAGGGTTTATACATATATAATATACTTTATATATATAGCACCAATTAATATATAAAAATCAAGACATATATATAAACACGTACACATATATCACATCACACATGGTTAACGATAATTATATATATATATATTTTACTTATATTATAGTTATTTAGTTATGTCTAGTAGAATATATTAGACTTATTACTTGCAAACATTATACCATATATATATAGTTTATGAACTAGATCTATTTATATACAATAACATATTGTTAATTTGTTAATTATATACTATAGTTATGTTACATATTATATATTTATGTTATTAATAAATGTATAAAGGTTGTTCACACATGTGGGCTTCAACTCTGTGAACACTCGTGTCTTGATTACAATCTTAAATATAATTATAACTTTTATATATTAGTACTATATAAAGTATATAAGGTTAGGGTTTATACATATTTTGGTTAATTTAGTGCTATATATAGTATATAGAGTTAGTGTTATTATAAATGGAGTCGTTTTAGGAGGAAAAAAAAAACCGACTCCATTTATAGTCGTTTCTCTAAAACGGCTCCAACAAAAAATGGCTCAAAAACCTTGATTTTTTGTAGTGAGCGGTAAAAGCACTAAAATAGTCCAAATCTGGGACTACAGAAAAGAGAGGCACCAATACAAATCCAAATAGAAGAGTTTCTCCTAAAGGAAGACTAAAACCCAAGCAACAAAATAAAATAGAAATAAATAAATAAAACAATCAACAACTCCAATGATTGGTGGAGCGGAGGACAACAAGGTATCCGGGGCATGCAATCCACGCATCGACGGTGGGGAACCTCCACCCGGGGCATGAGCACCACGCACAAGCGCATGGGAGGGGAAATGAGGTGCGGCTAGTGGAATCGAAAAGCTGGGATGCGGGTGATGGTGATGAAGTGACGCGTGGGAGCCAAAGACCCTTGGAGGAACGTAGATCTAGCTTTGAAAAAACTAGATCTAAGAACATGAAAAAGGGCCACCAACACTGGCGAGAAGATAGCGAACGTTGAGCAGAGAGCCACCGACTCAATGGAGAAGCCAAGACACCAAGGTAGAGGATTCAGGCACGATAACTTGTACATGACAACGGAAAACCTTAGTACTTTTTTCTTTTGTTTTATTTATGTTTTCTTTTATTCACCAAAATTAAACTTTTTTTTTTTTTTAACTAGGTTAAGATTTAATTAATTTAATCATAAATTTGTTTTAAAGAAAAAAACACAATTCCATGTGTGATCGACCTCGCACTTGCAATCCATTAACTGCAAACAATTCGTACACTTGTGAGTACAATTAACATTCACATCAATTGTCAAATTTTAGATATATCTAGACAAAAGAAACAAAAAAAAAAATAGACATTTTAAACAACCTGATTCTACTTAATTTTAGATTATATTATTTAATTATAGTGCAAGTTTTCAATTTGTAGACACATTTTACGTATCTTGATTCAACCTTAACTTTACATTCTTTTAATTGTCTGGAATTTCCTAATCCATTTCAAAAGCATTAATGCACAATTGCAATCATATTGTCACGGCTATTGGGCTTAGTCAAAAGTTAAGAATCAATGTTAATTTGAATTGGTTTGTATATTGTAGAATGTTAGATTTGCATGGTAACATTACAAAATAGTCCCATCTATTTGTAAATTATATTTTGAAAAGGACTTCGCATATTAACGCATCCAACTTTTCCCCTAAAGACACACTCTACAAGTGAGTCTAGGGATCCTAGAGATAATCTACACAACCAGAACTCAAGTGATAAAGATAGATCCTAGAGTTCCTAGAGTTATATTAGAATTGCAACTCCTTGTAAATACATGATGTGATGATAAGGTCCAGCATGCGGTTGTAGTTAGATAGGAATGTATTCAAACCTAGAGATAGAGTTGTAGCTACCCTAAACTTTTATGCATCTATATATATCTATACACACTCGCCTTGATGAGCACGATGGAAAATCTTCAGCATAGGTTTGGTTTATGTGGGTGTTCTACTATGGTATCAAAGATGCATATAGACCAACGTCTAGATCCATATGTCTAACTCTGAATCTTCCATACTCGTTGCTACCATAGCCACTGCTTCGCCCTCTCCTACTACTTCCATCGCATCCGTTTCTGACATGGCTTCACCGCCCCACCCAACCAACCCTACTTCAATCATTTTTCTCATCCCTAACATGACTCATTCTCTCCATATCAAGCTGTCCAAAGGGAATTTCATGGCTTGGAGGACTCAAATCCTTGCTTACATCAAAGGGCAGGATGCTTACGGCTTTCTGGATGGTTCTTCTCAACCTCATGCCCAACATATTCCGAATTCCAGCACTATTGCTGGTTCTCCGGCTACCATTATCAATATTGATTTTCTTGCATGGTGTCAAGGGGATCAAATGATCCTCAGCTTTCTCATTTCAACCCTCACTGAACCATATGTGTTTCATGCAGTTGGTAGTGCTACAGCTAGCACCTTGTGGACAACCTTGATTTCCATGTTTTCATCTCAAGCTAAGACTCGTGTCATGCAAATTTACTTCTAACTTGCCACGGTCCAAAAGGGAAATCACTCCATCACTAAGTATTTCCAGACGATCAAACCTTGCACGACACCTTAGCTGCTTCTAGATAGCCTATCAATGAGTTTGAGGTTGTTTCTGGATAGCCTTGGCACAGAGTTTGATCCATTTGTTACGTCTATAACGACTTGGGTGGACCCTTTATCCTTTGATGAGTTGTATGGATATCTCTTGGCTCATGAGATGCGGATTGAGCAGCAACTTCAAGTACTGGATCTTGCCCAGTCGTCTACCAACTACACCACTCGTGCTACCATGCTGAGAGGAAAAGGATACCGTGGTGGCAGAGGCTCTTCATCTGGTGGCAGAGGCTATTTTCGTGGCTGAGGCGCATCTTATAGCTACCGTGGTCAAGGTTCCTACTTCAACAATGATGCTCCTCCTTTTACCCGGCTTGTATGTCAATTTTGTGGAAGAATTGGCCACACCACTGCTCGATGCTACCAAAGGTTGGAATCTGTCCACTCCTCCTACTCCCAACAGCAAAATCCGCAAGCCTATAAGCAAAATCCCCAGCCTTACTACTCCTTTCCTACCCTACCAGCTGAGGAAAATTGGCACCCCGATACCGGGGTGACTCATCATGTCACTAGTGAGCACCAACACCTCAACCTATCAACCGTGGACTATCAAGGACATGACCAGATCTGTGTAGGCGATGTAAGAGGTTTGCCTATCACTCACATTAGTTCTGCACTTCTAACTCTTACTCGTCGTCAATATATTCTTACTCAACTCCTTCATATTCCTCTCATTTGCAAAAACCTACTCTCAATTCATAAATTTGCTCGTGAAAATAATGTCTTTTTTGAGTATCACTTTACTTATTTTTTGATTAAGGACTGTTCATCCGGGATAACTCTTCATCACGACCTTCTTAAGGATGGGCTTTACCAACTCCATCCTTCATCCACCTTGTCCATCAATAATCAAGCCCTTTGCACATCCACCAATCACTGGCACAAACGCTTAGGTCATCTCGCTCTGTGCACAGTCCAAAGAGTCCTATCTATGTTTCAACTTCCAGTCATCCCCAATAAGGTCGCATCTCCTTGCACTACCTGTCCACAGGCCAAAGGATATCAATTGTCATTTCCAGTTTCAACTTCTCGCATATGTACTCCTGTAGATTTGATTTATTCCGATGTATAGGGTCCTTCTCCATACACTTATTTCCAATCTATTGGCATAATCCATTGTCTCTCATGTCCTCATACACATCAACAACAAAGATGTGCTGAAAGAAAACACCGTCATCTCATTAACACTACTTTAGTCCTTCAAGCTGAAAGTACTCTTCCCAAAACCTTTTGGGATGAGGCATGTCTCACCTCTTGTTATCTCATCAATAGGCTGTCCACTCCCGTATTGAAAAATAAATCTCCATTTCAAACCCTTTTTAACCGCACACTTGATTACACATTCCAAAAAAAATTTGGGTGTGCATGCTTCCCTAATCTACATCTCTATAATTCTCACAAGTTTTCACTCCGTTCCAAAGAGTGCATCTAATTAGTGTTGAATATTTACATTCAAATCGCTTAATTCACATTTGTTAACCCTAGTTTATGTTATAAATATGATGTTTTGTGATGTTTTAGTGTTTTATCTTAATTTTAGGTCCTAATTGAAAACAAGAGCAAAATAATTGGAATTAGGCCTAAAAGGTATCAAGGAATGTTGAAGATCGACGAAAGAAATCAAGATTAATCACTGCCAAGTGGTAGTCGATCGATCGACTAAAGAAATCGATCAATCGACTCCGAACCTTCTAGAACTTCAAATGTCGACATTTTTTTTGTGGTGGAAAACAAAGCAAAATTGTCCTATTGTTATCAAAAGATGTCTCCCTTATTGCTGTGCAGCTGAAAAATTATTCCCTTTGATATTTTTTGTAAACCTTCCTCTATATATATGAGGTTGCTGAGAGAGTGAGAGAGATGCATCTTTTGGTTTTATTTTCCAGATGCAGTAGCATTCCTTTTTAGTTTTAATTTATTATTTCACAGATAGTTTTTATTTAGTTTTTAGTTTTCTTTTAGCTCAGTTTTATTTATGTAGTTAGTTTTCTTTGATGCACATTTTTAGTTTTATTTTCCAGCAACTTGTAGTTCCTTTTTCCATATATAGATGCACCTCTTTAGTTTTATTTTCCAGAGAAGTTGTTTGTTCTTTAGTTTTCTTTTATTTTATTTGTAATCTTTTTTGTTCATTTTCCAAAGATGTAGACTATTAATTTATTGTTAGTTAATTTCCGTTCTAGCTTTATTTTATTTTCATTTTGAAAGAAGGCTGAAGCACGACCCATGTTGAGTCACAAATATTGTATATTTGGACTCCTTAATTTGTATTTGTTAAACCTTTAGTTTTGTTAATTTCTAATCTCTTTTGCAAATTTTAGTGTTTAGGTGTTTTTCAGGTCATGGAGAGAAAACAATATCAATTTTGGTGGAATTGCATTCAAAAAGAAAAGAAGACTCGTTTCTTTGCATGAAGGACATTAGGAGCATTAATGTGGAACTTGCAGTCAATCAAGACATGTTTTTTTTCCCTTTCTTTGCATGAGTGGACGACATGTGACTTGGGAAAACACATTTTCAACTCCAAATTCTGGAGAACTCTCCACACACCACCTGGCAGCACCATACAGCTCCTGCAGCTCTTGCAAGAGACAGCAGCCCCCATCCTCACTCCACCACACAGCAAGCTCCCCTTTGACAGAAAAGCAGCATGGGCTGCACCATTCTGCGCCTGACAGCAGCCGCCAAACCTGCTGGACAGCAGCAGCATGGTCTGCACAATTCCCCAAAGCTGGACAGTACCTGCAGCACTCCACCTTGCCTGCAGCACACTTTCGCACAGTAGCCCTTGCACCTTTTCCTCTCAACTGGACAGCAGCTTCTCCTCACCACCACGCCTCCTGCAGCAACCTGCAGCTGCTGGACAGCTGCTGGACAACTCATTCAGCTCCTGCAGCTTCTGGCAGCACCTGCAAGGGGCAGAACCTCTGCTGGACAGTAGCCATGGGCTGCACCTGTCCACCTCACCAGCAGCATCTTCAAGGCAGCAGAATGGGCAGACACTCCACTGCAGGGACAACAACCCATCCTTGCTTCTCCCCACACGGCAGCTTGGAGGCAGGAACACATGCTGCTGACAGCAGCTGCCAAAGCTACTGGACAGCAGCATCCACTCACTCCCTTTTCAGCAAATCCAAGCTGGCAGCAAGGACAAAAGGGAGGAGAAAGCAAAGGGGGAGACAATCCGGAAATGAGAAAAATAAAGGAACGAATCCGGAGAAGAACCAGGGGGAGTTCCAGCACCATTTTTCTGGAGAAATATTCGGTGGACAGCAAGGGCATGGGAGGGTTTTCAACACCAAATTCTCAAAGGCTCTCCATGCATAGCTAAAGCTCTCCCTAGGGTTTTGATAAACCCTATCCAAGTATCAATGGCTTAATTGTGTTTTATTTTGGGATATTTATTTTGAGCATTGATGATTGTATAACTATAAGAATTACATTTTCGTAATTGGTTTTAAAGTTAAATGCAATCATGATGAAATGTTTATCTAGAAAGCTTATCATTTTGATTGTGCTCAAATTATGTTTATTGTTCAAAAGATGATAAATGTAATGGTTATGCAATGGTATTATTTTGAACATGCAACAAGAGATTTTGATAGTTCATGCCTAGGATAGACAAATGATGCTACACCCTAGCTTAGGTAGATGATTTGTACTAATCTTAGGATGGGCTACACTTAATCATTGTTTGCATGTAACTAAGTTAATAATTTGATACCTCATGCCTAGGATAGACGGATGATGCTACACCATAGCTTAGATAGATGATCCGTACTAATCTTAGGATGGGGTATGCTTATTTTTAATGATGGTATTTTCTTGACACCTTGTTGAGCGCTTGACAACCGCACACGGGTAATATCATGCCTAGAAAGAATGTCCCATGTTAATAGGATGGCCATTGGTACAAGGATAGCGGTGAAATCAATTCCCTAGTTTCCCATATCATTTCATACAACTTTAATTTACTTTGTAGAATTTAATTTCTGTTAGTAGTTTACAACTTGAAAATCACAAAAACAACATACTTTCCAAAGGATAAATTTGGACCGATTTTATTAAAGCTTGATGCATGCAACCAATACATTCCCTGTGGATCGACACCCTCAATATAGACATTATCCTACAACGATTCGTTCTATTGCGAGTGATATTATTATTGAAGTAAAAGAAAAACCGCATCAACCCATAGTCCCAAAGTGCTATAAGAAATGGTTTTATCTTCTTCTATAAGAGATTTTCAAATTCATCATGAGTAACTAATTATCTATAGGTTTTGATGTAATTCTTTCTAAGTGCCATGTTTGGATTGTGTTTTTCCTAAGTTTTTTCTGAATATATTGTTCTTAAAGTTTATATTTATTCATAAAGAGAAATTTATCTTATCTATGAGAACTCTTTTTACACTGAAATAAAATCAAGCGTTACATTTTTTTATAATTGAGGGAACGATTGCTATGCATTGATGCCTTTTGACATAAGTTCATGAATGCTTATTATAGAGATTTTATAGGGCATGTCTGGGTCACGAATCGTTTCGCAGGTAGATGTTAGGTGAATGATTGGTGCGTGAAATGCCTTATCATTATTTTCTAACCAAAGTACTTTCTTGTCTTATGTATGCTTATTAGAGAGGTTTTATAGGGCATGTTAGGGAACACAAATCACTCAACATCTTTTTAGTTTAAATGTTTTTAATTGTAGTGTAATTTTACATAGATAAAGATTGGTGCGAAACTAAGATGCTTTATCATTATTTCTTAACCAAAGTATTTTCATGTCGAGGTCATCGTACGATTGACACCCACAACGCACTCATATTGTGCATATTAAGAGAATCCATGTGTGAGACATAAATCTGCCATTGATATGCGGTTTGGATGAAATCAATTCATTATACATCTCCTTTTACCTTTGTCTTTATTTTAATTGTCTTTAATTCAGTTTCAAAATAAAAACCTTTTTCTGAATTGAATTGGATAAAGTCCTGAATATTTCATAAAGCAAAACAACTACCACAGTCTTTGAGGTTCGACACCCTCTCTATAGTGTAAAGATTCGTACTATTGCGAGTGGTTATAAATTTAAAATCCACGTAGTGTCAAAATCGAAGAAGTTTTGGTCCTACCAACATCTTTCTTGGTTATAATCCTTACCATAAAGGCTACAAGTGCTATCACCTTGAGTCTGGCCGCATGTACATTTCAAGAGATGTGGTTTTTCATGAAAATCGATTTCCTTTTGTTATTGCAACACCACCACCTGAGCCCCTTGATGCTTCTCCTGCCCCTATTCTTCCTCTTTTTCTTCCAGCATCTCCTCGTACTCAATCTGCACTGCCATCTCCATCCTGACATATAATTCCAGCATCTTCTCCTATGTCCCATGCTTCTTTTGTAGAACCAAATGTGTTTATTTCAGGTTCAATCACTGCTCCAACTTCTGCTCGCATTCACCCTATGTGCACACGATCCCTTAACAATATTGTACAGCAGCGACAACTCACGGATGGCACAATAAGGTACCCTATACCTCGGGCACTACTGGCCGAGACTCACTCAGCTCTAATGGAGCTTAATTGCTTTTTCAATGCAATCCCAATTCTAGAATGGCGTGCTGCAATGCAACTGGAATTCAATGCCCTATTTCAAAACAAAACTTGGTCCCTTGTTCCTCCACAGACAGCAACTAACATAGTAGGCTACAAATAGGGTTTCAAGCTCAGACAAAGGTTGATGGCTCGATTGAATGTCATAAGGAAAGGTTGGTTTCCAAAGGCTTTCACCAACAAGCTAAACTTGACTATTCTAAGACCTATAGACCAGTTGTTAAACCTGCAACCATCCGAACTGTATTATCTATTGCCTATTATGCAAGTTGGCCCCTCAAACAAATAGATATACATAATGCATTTCTTTATGGCTTCCTATTCGAAGATGTCCACATGGTGCAACCGCTCGGTTTCATCAATCTTAGCTACCCACAGCATGTATGCAAGCTTCACAAGGCTCTATATGGTTTAAAACAAGCTTCTCGCTCCTGGTTTTCTAGGCTCAGTGAAAAACTAATTCACCTTGGCTTCACAGCATCAAAGGCAAATTCCTCATTATTCCTTTACAGCAATAACTCTATCACCATGTACCTTTTCATCTATGTCGATGACATCATCATAACGGGATCTGCACCAGTTGTAATTACAAAACTTTTTTAGCTCCTTAGTGTCGACTTTGTTGTTAAGGACTTGGGTGATTTCACTACTTTCTTAGGGTTAAAGTTCTAAAAGTTAAGTCAAGTCTACTTTTCTCCCAACGAATGTATATTTTGGATTTATTAAAGAAAACAAACATGTTGGAAGCCAAACTGATCACATCTCCTATGTCTTCCTCCTCGATTCTATCAGCTTTTGTAGGTAATCCCATGGAAGATCCTTCCCTATATCAAAGCACTGTTGGCTCATTACAATACCTATCACTCACACAGCCTGATTTGAGGTTTGCAGTTAATCGTGTTTGTCAGTTCATGCACAAACCAGCTAAACTACACTAGCAAGCGTCAAAAGAATACTAAGATACCTAAAGCATACAATTTCTCACAGCCTACTTCTACATCAAACGCAGTGTAACAACCTACAAGCATACTTAGATGCTGATTGGGCAGGTTGCCCAGATGATAGAGGCTCTTGTGTGTAATTCTTGGCTCGAACTTGATCTCATAGAGCTCTCAAAAGCAACCCACCGTCTCCCAATCTTCTACAGAGGCCAAATACAAATCGGTTGCCAACACCACAGCTGAACTACTTTGGATTAAAGCACTACTTCTTGAACTTGGTATCTCTCTCGCTTCTACACCAAAACTATAGTGTGACAACATTGCTGCTGCGTATTGTTTGTCAATCCAGTTTTTCATGCTCGAACAAAGCATGTGGAAATCGACTTCCACTTTGTTAGGGATCAAGTTGCAAATAAATCTTTGGAAATTCTCTTTATTCCAAGCTCGTTCACTCTCCCCCATTGACCTTACGGGAGAGTATTAATGCATCTAACTTATTCCCTAAAGACACACACTCTACAAGTGAGTTTATGGATCCTAGAGATAATCTACACAATTGGATCTCAGTGATAAAGATGGATCTTAAAGTTCCTAAAGTTATATTAGAATTGCAACTCCTTGTAAAAACATGATGTGATGATAAGGTCCAGCATGCGGTTGTAGTTAGTGATGTGTCTTAAATTATGTACTCGCAAGTGCACGAATCGTTATGCAATATAGCGTATTGCAAGTGCGAGGTCGATCCCACAGGGAATTGTGTTGCGAAAATTAATCTCTATTCAAACTAATCCTACTTTAACCTAGTTCCAAATTTAGGGGTTTTGTTCTAATGGAAGAAAACATGAACAAAAATAATGAAGATAAAGGGGTCTAGGGTTTTGGAATCCACACTCACCAAATCATATCAACCTAATCTCATGCTCATCACACTTATTCGAGGTTGTCACGTATAAATCTTAGGTATGCTCTACATTGCTTCAAAAATCATTTAGATCATTCAATGATTTCGTTCATAGCACAAATCACAAAGAGTACCAATTGAAATCCAAACATCCAATGTATCATTCAATCACAATGGATATCTTCATTCGAACCGATAAAACAATGTATTAGTCAAACGACGCACAATGAATGTCCAATGTTTTGATAGATGAAAAACCAAGCAACCGATTTAATGAAACTTATTCCACATCATCACTTGTATCCGGAAACCACAAGAGATATCAAAACATCATTTCAAGAAAATCGAAGTAGAACAATGAGAAATCAAACCCATAAACTCAAATAGCATGAACAAGCAAGAAACTCGGTTTCTCTTCAATGGTGAGGTTTCATCCTCAACCCCAAACGAAAATATTAGCTACACATGATAAAATAACTACAACTTAAAACATTAAAAGCATAAAAATCAAAGAGTTGCAAAAGGAAAGAAATAAGCTACAAGAAGAAGAGAAGCAAGAAGTTATGTACAAAGAGGCTCATGCCTCCTCCTCCTTTGATTTTCAGCCTTGGTCTCCTTTTATAGCCAAGTGGTTTGTGTGGAATGGGTGAGTGGGTGTATGAGTGGAGAGATGAGTGATGAGTGTTTTATGGAATGAGTGGTGAGTGTTTTATGGAATGAGTGGTGAGTGTTTTATGGAATGATGTTGAGTGAAAAAAAAAAGTGATTAAGTGGCTGAGAATGTGGAGAAAAACGTGTATTGGCTCTAGCTTTGGGGAGACAAGGGATGAAGCAAAAGAAAAATAATAAGAGAGATGGTTCCGGATTTTCGGGATGATCCGACGACTGAAATTCAAACAGCCATATCTTTTTTCACGCATCTCCAAATTGGCTGAAACTTGTTGCGTTGGAAAGCTGACATCTTGAACTTCAATTTAAACCTAAGAAACTCCTAAAAAGGATATCTTTTGGTCCTGTTATGATCAGTCTAAATGTACTGGTCTGCTGCATCCGAATTTCCTTGTATTTTGCTTGAATTGTATCATTTCTCTCTTATTGTCCTACAAAATATAAAAACACTAAAACTAACCAAAGCATTAGAAAATAACAAAGCTAAAGGTTTAACTAATGTAAATTAAGGGGTCCAAATACACAATATTTGGTACTCATCAAATACCCCCAAACTTACATTTTGCTAGTCCCTTAGCAAAACAAAATGAAAAACAAAATCAAAGCATGAAACATAAATCCTCTTTCGTGGGAGACACGATTGCATTTAGCATATGCAATAAGCCTTTTAAACCCCTAGGACTCCCTAGTGGACGAGTGAAGTCTCGTGAGGGTTTGCCAGAAATGATACCCACAAACATTCAAACATTATGCTGTCAACGAGAAAAAGTTTTACCCAGACCATGGTTCATACGTCATTGGCATGCTCAAAAAGACAAACCCCATCATAAACATCAACAGGGGATCCAATCATCAAATCACTCATAAATGGACAGTTAAGACATCACATTTCCTCAAAAGTGTAGAGTGAAATCAACATGCAATTATGAGGTTTCATTTTAATCAAGATAAGTACTTCAAAAATCATTGGAATCCCTATCAAATGAAACAACCAAGGCAAGATATGCAAATTTTTTTATTTTATTTATATATATATATATTTTTGTTTTTTTTTTTGTTTTTTTGTTTTTTTTTTTTTTAATATGTTGGCTGTGCAATGCTCGGCTCCCTTAAGCTTTCTAATTGACCCATGTAACGAGTGTTGGGCCAGTGGCTCCCAAACCAAATGGTCTTAGGGCACTAGATGTAGAAACATCCCTAAGGGCTTAATTACTCAAGTCAAAAAGGCTACGAAGCCAAACTAGCCATACAATTAACCAAATTGAAATTCTCACCTTTTGACGCGAACACTCAATGCTTAGTGAGGCAAGAGGCCCGGTTACTCAGTGAAAAACTCAAAATGATCTTCTTTTTTTTTTTTTTTTTTTAATATATATATATCTTGCAAGCCAAGGTTATTTATCAATAAGTCATCCAACAACTCTCAAAATACACAATTAAGCACAAATTCATACCCCACAAATTACATGCTAACGTGCTCGTGATAGTTCAACTCAAGTGAAATCTTACTTAGCCCAAAAATAAGTCAAAAGACTCAGATTCCTAAAGACATGATGTGTTCAAAAACTTAAGCAAGCCGATGAAATGCAAACCACAGCTATGGCTTAACTCAAACTTGACAACATAATTTTTTTTTTTTTTTTTTTTTAATTAAAACATTTTAAGAACAAAAAGACAACTAAAAATAACTAAAAACAATTAGAAAAATTAAACAAACACACAAATGGAAACTTAAACAAACATAAAATTTAAACAAACAAACAAATGAAATAAACAAACAAACAAATGGACAGAGTGCTTTTCCATACCCCCAAACTTGAATTACACATTGTCCGCAATGTGTAGTGTAGAAATACATTACCAGAAATACGGAAACATCGAGGTGTGAAAAGTCAAGGCGTCCCCCAAACTTAAACACCAAAACACCTGTCAACAAAAACTTAACAGCAACATTTCTCATAGACACAAACATCAAAATGTTAGTTGCTGTTAGAAATAAAAGTAAAATGAAAAGAAATAAAAATGAAAGAAATCAACTATACAAAAAAGTAAAAGGGAAAAGAAATTTACAGCGCCTTCTCAGGTGGCCAACTTGCTTGCTTCGCAGGATCTTCGTAGCGCCATTTTTTTTTTTTTTTTATTATTATTATTACAGTCCATAAATAAATAAAAAATAAAGAAAATAAAAATAAAAATAAAAAAATAAAAATATAATTATTGTCTTACAAAACGAAGTACTTCTAAGAAAACATAAATAAAAATACAAAATAAAGAAAATAAAAATATAATTATTGTCTTACAAAACGAAGTACTTTTAAGAAAACATAAACTTGCGAATCAGACCTTTCCTGCAACATCCCCAGAGTATGCTTATACCTGACTAAGTTTCTGGGCGGAAAACCCTGAGGTTTTGGACTACACGCAAGAGGTCCTGGTGTTGCTCTTGGAGACGATTGGTATTTTGCTCCAACTCAGCATACCTCTTCTCCAAGTCTTTCGCATACGAATCTACCACCTTCTTCAGCTTTTTATTTTCTTGCTGTAGGACCCGATTCCTACGCCTAAAGTCCATGTACATTCGCTGCAACGCCAAAATTTGAGCTTTTAGCGCTTGAACTTCATTCCCTCGAACTTGCAGACGTCGAGCCATGTTTGTAATTGAAGAAGCACTCTGAATACTGAAAGCCAAAGAGTCATTGATGGCTTGAGCATCAGTCCTATCCGCCAACAACTTATTATCTCGAGGAGTTATGATGCCCTGAGCCATGGATGCAGCTGCTGCATCATTCAGCATCACAGAGTCATTGGTCATGAGAGGACCTTTTTGCGTTAAGAATAATGGACGCCAAATCTCGGGTTGTACTACTGGCGTAGCATTCAGATCAAGATTATTTTGGGAAGAGGAAGAAGCCATTTTTCTGGAAAACTTAGGAAACGATGATATTCCTCAAAGAATCTGAAGGAGAGAAGGATAGAAATGAAGCGGTGATTCGAAATATTTGAAGGGAAGGAAAGAGAACTTAATCAGTGGGCGAGACGCGGTCTAATCAACGTCATTCTGAGCGCAGCCTCCACTATCACTAGTAGACAGCCGCCCACGAATCACGAGTTCTCTTCTTTTTGAGCGCAGCCTCCATTATCACTAGTAGACAGCCGCCCTCGAATCACGAGTTCTCTTCTTTTTGAGCGCAGCCTCCATTATCACTAGTAGACAGCCGCCCTCGAATCACGAGTTCTCTTCTTTTTGAGTTTTCACCCTTTTCACCTTCTCGAATTCCGAATTTACCTAATGACTTTTCCGGATTCATCGCCGCACTTTCCGCAACTAGCAGTCGTAGAGGGGCATCCCGAGAATGAGCTGGATGAGCGTTCCGAGAAAGGGATGGAGATATTATGATTTACTGTCGGCACCACTTGCACCGTCCCCTCTCAAATTTTCTCTATAAGTTCACTCGTCTTCTCTCTTGCAAAGCACACATATGAGCTCTCAACCCTTCACACTTCGAGAGCCAAACCTTCTTCTAATTTGAACTCATCATCGCTTCCTAGAAGGGAAGATGTAGTTCATAACCAATTTCAAAGTTTAAAGTTGGGAAAAATGCAGCATCACAACCAGATTCACAGACAACGAAGCAAGACTATTCTTGATCATACTATCCAGAAGCAAGATTATTCTTGATCATGCAAGACCTTCTCTTCCGTCTTGTCAACCTGGACGCTCTTCACATCTATCCTCAATCCGGTGATGGCGATCTATGACAGAAGAGAGAGAGCACTACGATATGAGTACCGCGCTCATATCCTTTCCGGATTGCTTGCCTCGCCTTCTTTGCTTTCTTCACATTCCCCACCTTCCTCTCCTTCGAGGCTTCCATGTTTTCATTTAGCAAGCTTTCCATGGTTCAAGTGGGTTGAAACTGTAAGGGTAGTTGGTTGGAGCAAGTGTCCTACCACTAGGTGAAACATGTTGTACAGAAGAATCACAATAATTATCAAAATAAGAATCCATGCTTCACTTACACCCTATAACAAGAAGTTATCCCACCAAAGATATGAACCAAATTTTTTTTTATTTTTTTTTTATTTTTTTATTTTTTTGAAAAATTAAAAATAAACTAACAAACAAAAACAGACAACAAAATAAGGTAAAACAGAAACAAAATATTTAACAAAAATAATAATAAAAAAAACAATTGTGCAAAAAGGTAAAAGAAAATTTACAGCGCCTTCCCCGATCATGTGGATGTCCAACCAATCCCTTCCACCCTTTCTTCTTAAAGAATTGATGTCCCTCGAGAGAAATGTTTCGCCATCTTATGTAGCTAACTTGCTTGCTTCGAAGGATCTTTGTAGGACGATGGTTCCTAGATTTGCGCGGTTGTGTGCATAGATCCTTGACAGTTTTGGCATAAGATGGCTCTTTGAGACATGTAAGAATTAAAGCTTGGGGCTCATGTAATGTCTTAAGAGGGATTGTGATGAAGGAATGAGCTTCAGTACTCATTCCGTATTCGGACATATTTGGATTTGGCGGGGGCGCTGCTTGCTCCAGGTGCTCCTCCTTTTCTTCCTCTTCATTGCCATCCACCATTTCCTCACTCTCAATTGTTGATGTGTCTTGGACATGCTCATGATGAAGATTGCTGGAATCATCCTCATCAATCATGTAGTGCCCTTTAGCCATCAACTGACCTTGAAACTCTTCTTCCTCCAGTCTGTTATACTCGGCAACCAGATATTCGAACTGTCTTTCTATCCTGGCAATCGCCTGAGTGTTTTCCAAGGTGGCATTCTTTACTTCATTAATGGTCAGAATGTTTTCCAAAGTGACATTCTTCATTTCATTAATGGTTTGGCTTGAAAACTGCATGAAGTCCTTGAGAGTGTCTTCTAATGACAGCTCTGGGTGTGGAGCTTGAATGGTGGAGTGGCCAGTCATCTCTATGAAGTCCTTCAGTGTATCTTCTAATGATTTTTGGGGAAGGGGATCATAGGATGAGCTTTCGAACTGCAGATATTCAGGATGATGCAGTTCCTGGAATTGGGGGGCATAACTTCCCATGGCTTGAGCTTGCCATGAGAAGTCAGAATGGTTGCTCCAGTCCGGGTTGTAAAAATTGGGATTTGAATCGAATCCCGGGCTGGAGGAGTTTGTGTTCATTTGCTCATGTGAATAATGATAGAATTGTCCCCATGAGGGACAATTACTAGCACTGTGATAAGGATCAGAGCAATATGAACATGGTTCATGTGGGTTGAAACTGTAAGGGTAGTTGGTTGGAGCAAATGTCCTACCACTAGGTGAAACATATTGTGCAGAAAAATCACAATGATTATCAAAATAAGAATCCATGCTTCACTTACACCCTATAGCAAGAAAATATCCCACCAAAGATATGAACCAAATTTTTTGCTGCAAGTGGGGCAAACAGAATTCTCTAAGAGCCCAGGTTCGTTCCCAGGAAAGTGAGGGGGGTCACACCGGACACACTTAAATCCCAAGACTTTCCTAGCCAGAACTTGCCTAGACACTTGGATAGCGCCGTAGACCACACTAGCAAAGTTTTTTTTTTTTTTTTAAAGATTAAAAGAAAAAAAAAAATAGCACAAACAAAATAAATAAAAAAAAAAAATTGAAGACTAACAAGAATGCATAAAACAACCAAAGATACCAGAAAGGCAAGAATTAAAACTTACAAATTTGGACCAAAAAATAATTTTTTTGGCAAGAATTTCTGCTACTGAACTATTCCAGGTAACACCTCCAGTGTTGGTTCGATCGATCGACTTCGTAAAATTCCGCACAACCTGAAATAACAATAAAACAGAAAACCTTGCTTTTTTTTTTTTTTTTTTTTTTTTTTTTTTGGGTTAGACAATAAAACAAAAACAAATAAAAATAAAAAGAAACAAAAATTGGAAGAAGAAAAAGAAAACGAAAATCTACCTAAACTAGTAGAAAAATAAAATCAATTCAAACAAAAATCAACTTTCACAAACAAAACAATTCCCCGGCAACGGCGCCAAAAACTTGATGTGTCTTAAATTATGTACTCGCAAGTGCACGAATCGTTATGCAATATAGCGTATTGCAAGTGCGAGGTCGATCCCACAGGGAATTGTGTTGCGAAAATTAATCTCTATTCAAACTAATCCTACTTTAACCTAGTTCCAAATTTAGGGGTTTTGTTCTAATGGAAGAAAACATGAACAAAAATAATGAAGATAAAGGGGTCTAGGGTTTTGGAATCCACACTCACCAAATCATATCAACCTAATCTCATGCTCATCACACTTATTCGAGGTTGTCACGTATAAATCTTAGGTATGCTCTACATTGCTTCAAAAATCATTTAGATCATTCAATGATTTCGTTCATAGCACAAATCACAAAGAGTACCAATTGAAATCCAAACATCCAATGTATCATTCAATCACAATGGATATCTTCATTCGAACCGATAAAACAATGTATTAGTCAAACGACGCACAATGAATGTCCAATGTTTTGATAGATGAAAAACCAAGCAACCGATTTAATGAAACTTATTCCACATCATCACTTGTATCCGGAAACCACAAGAGATATCAAAACATCATTTCAAGAAAATCGAAGTAGAACAATGAGAAATCAAACCCATAAACTCAAATAGCATGAACAAGCAAGAAACTCGGTTTCTCTTCAATGGTGAGGTTTCATCCTCAACCCCAAACGAAAATATTAGCTACACATGATAAAATAACTACAACTTAAAACATTAAAAGCATAAAAATCAAAGAGTTGCAAAAGGAAAGAAATAAGCTACAAGAAGAAGAGAAGCAAGAAGTTATGTACAAAGAGGCTCATGCCTCCTCCTCCTTTGATTTTCAGCCTTGGTCTCCTTTTATAGCCAAGTGGTTTGTGTGGAATGGGTGAGTGGGTGTATGAGTGGAGAGATGAGTGATGAGTGTTTTATGGAATGAGTGGTGAGTGTTTTATGGAATGAGTGGTGAGTGTTTTATGGAATGATGTTGAGTGAAAAAAAAAGTGATTAAGTGGCTGAGAATGTGGAGAAAAACGTGTATTGGCTCTAGCTTTGGGGAGACAAGGGATGAAGCAAAAGAAAAATAATAAGAGAGATGGTTCCGGATTTTCGGGATGATCCGACGACTGAAATTCAAACAGCCATATCTTTTTTCACGCATCTCAAAATTGGCTGAAACTTGTTGCGTTGGAAAGCTGACATCTTGAACTTCAATTTAGACCTAAGAAACTCCTAAAAAGGATATATTTTGGTCCTGTTATGATCAGTCTAAATGTACTGGTCTGCTGCATCCGAATTTCCTTGTATTTTGCTTGAATTGTATCATTTCTCTCTTATTGTCCTACAAAATATAAAAACACTAAAACTAACCAAAGCATTAGAAAATAACAAAGCTAAAGGTTTAACTAATGTAAATTAAGGGGTCCAAATACACAATATTTGGTACTCATCAGTTAGATCGGAATGTATTCAAACATAGGGATAGAGTTTTAGCTATCCTAAACTTCTGTAGATCTATATGTATCAATACACACTCACCTTGATGAGCACAATGAAAAATATTCAGCATAGGTTTGGTTTATGTGGGTGTTCTATTATTGCATATGCATACTTTCCACACTAGCGTTGTACCTAATAGCTAGCTAGATCATAACGATTTAATTAGCATGACCATATAAGAGATTCTCTATGTCTGTGAGCAGTAGAGAAAGGTGAGAGATTTTTTCTTTGTTCTCTCCCCTGCCCATATTTTCTTCCTCTCTTAATACAGTCAGCATAGGGAGGAGGAAAGGATCTCAACTCTTTCCTCCTCTTTCCTTTATGTTTATTTTTGTTTATGATGTTGTTTGATTAGAGGTTTCTCTAACCCTTCTCACCTCTCTTGAGGTTTTATGGAATCCACATCCACCAAATCATAACAACATACTCCACGTTCATCAATATTAATCCGAAGTTTTCACAATTAAAATCTTAGGTATGTTTTACTATGCTTCAAATATTTAATCAAAATCATCACATGTATCCATTATTTACACAAATCACCAAAAAAAAAAAAAAATTCAATTTAAATCAAATCATCAAGTGTATTCGTAAATCACAACAAAATATCTAATTTAAATCAAAACATCAATTGTATCCGTAAAATAAATCACAAGGGATATCCAATTGTTTTATAAATAAAAACTAAATAATCAATTATGTGAAATTATCTCAAATCATCAAATGTATCCTTAAATCACAAAAGATATTCAAGAATCATTCCATACATTGAAAATAAGTAAAACATTCAAAACATTAAACCAAATAAAATCGGATGATAAAAACTTACATGAAAGTATTGTTGTTTTTCATTGATGAGGCTTCATCCTCAACCTTAGTTGAGAAATTAGCTACACATTATTATGAAAAATAAAACCTAATCTAAATAAAAACTAAACTAAAAGAAAAAAATATATATATTTGGTCTCTAACTTCTCCTCCCTTCCTTTTTCTTGGGGCTTAGTAGTCTATTTATAGGGAGTAAATAAACCCTAGAAGCCCTAGAAATCCCATAAAAATCATACTTCAATCTCCTAGTCAAATTTGGAAGCAATTTTAGTACAAATCGAAATAAGATTTGTCCAGATTTGCATTCTTATATTGCAGGACATTTTTGACATAGCAGACGTTTGAATTAGGAAAATCTTATTTCATAATGATTTGTATTATTTTGAGTTAGATTTCCAACGTCGCTAATTTCACCTTAATTTGATACTCGAGCTGAAAGTTATTATCAAAATACTATGACATGTGCAAAATCTGAAATTTAATCCAATCTGATTTGGACTCTAATTAGAGAAATTCCGAGTTAATCATTTCATTGATTTGGTTAAATATAAACACATCATCTAGGTCTTCTCAATGTGTGCTTTCTTCCAAACTTTGCATTTTTCACCTTAAAGCTGACATTTTCCTTTAGCAACCGACAAAAACACTAAAAACACAAATCTAAAACAAAACATTAAATTAAGATACAACTAAAGAATTAACTAATATAAATTAAGGGGTTTAAATATTCAATATGTGTGAAAAATGAGAGAGTGTATAAGGACATCACTTATGAGTGAAAAATGAGGTCAAAAGAGAGGTATATTACATCACATGACAAATAAAAGTCCTCATTAGATGGTCCATTTACTACAATCAAGCCAATTGCTCACTCTTTCCCTAGCCTTCCTTGTTCAAAATCCCTTGATTGCCTCCGACAATTCTTTCTACAGACCAATTGTTAGAGTGGACATATTCCACTTTCTAACAAAACATACGTTTACGGGATCGAAAAAGAAATCTAGACAAGTATGTTGAGTTAATTATATCGACCAAAAGTTTATAATGTAGTAGAATATAAGAGCAAATTGGAACACAAGCTAAAGCATTTATAACAATCGGAACACTTGTCCCTTTGCGTTGGTAGACCAAAAAGCAAGTTGCACCAAACGCAACAACCATGCCTACTATGGAGATGAAGAGCGCAGTTAGTCCAAACATTAACCTTTTAGGTATTGAACTGACAAAATCCCTTTTTGTGTAACGAGATGTGAGAATTGACAAGAAAATTAATATCGAAGTTGAAGAGGATAACAATGCTATTGAATCTGATATGAAGAATACCAAAAACCAATCATGTTTCAAAAGGATAGGAGTTCCCTTTTGTTGATCATTACTACCTGGTACAGTGAAGGTTGCAGCGAAAACCACAGTGGCAATCAGCGTTGAAACAAGCATGCAATGCCTTGCCGTGCCCCTCATCCACTTTTCACCATCTTTACGTAACTTTTCATGTGTTTTTTTAAATAAATCCTTGGGTGTTTTTCCTCTGTAATTCTTCGCCTTCAAGAATGCAAGGGGTACAATCTTTTCAACCTCCTACAATAACCGATGTGTAAATTGAACAATAAAATTGTGACCAATATGTATGGAATTAGAATAAAGGAAGCTACAATAATATCAACACACCTTAAACCATAATAGCTCCCGTTGCATATGAAGGGTTGCACCTGATACAATATTTAGTCTATCCACATCAACCAATTTTCCAGCCAAGTGCAGCAGGTTGTTGCTCTTTATGTCACAATTTGTTGCAATCATATCCTTAAAAACGCCTATCTCATGTATTAGGATGAATATACTCTCTTGCCGATATCGAATAGAAATGTGAAATATATTTCGCTTCTTTTTATCAACCATCCATATGAGGTCAGGATTAGACTCTAGAAGTATAGTTATAAATTCAACATTCCCCAACTTTGCAGCAAGAAAAATTGTAGAGGAATATTTCTGAAACTGCTCCGATGGCAACTTTTGAACATTTTCCCAAATTTCTCTAACTAGTTGATGGGCTAAGGTTCGCATCAACGCTCTGTGATAGAACCCTTTAAAACCTAGGATTAGGAAAAGAATCTATTAAAAATAAATTGAAAATTTTATTTATTTTGTATACATTATTTTAACAATATCCATAATAAGAAATGACACTGAAATTTTTATTGAAAAAATGAAGATAATGTAATGTATTCAATACGGTTATTTATGTCAAAGTTGTGAACTTTTTTAGATATGTTTGTAGTCCTTGGCATAATCCATACACTTTAATTTCTTATCTTTTGAAGCATATCGAATGCCACAAGTTCTAGTCTTATTGCTTAGAGACGTATTATTTGTACACACAATTTGTGTACAAATATCATTAGTCTATTGCTTATGATTTTGATTCTATTTTCAAATAAGATATGTTATTTGCACACGCGTGTATTTTTTTTTTAAAAAAAAAAAAAATACCAAAAGGCATTGTGTGTACAATGTATACAAATAACATGTCTCATTTTCAAATATATAATACACTAGGAAAAAAGTACTATTTGATTTTGATTTTTAAGATGAAGCAAACTTTTGGTTCAATAGGAAATATCAATAAATCGATTTTTTTTTTTTTTTCTTACGAGCATCAATGAACTGACTTTTTTTTTTTCCTCTAACAAATCAATGAACAAACTTGATTGTTATAGTGGCTAGACAAGTGCTTGTGTAACTAATAATAATTTTTGCCTCTTTCCTCCCCATCTTACATTTTGAGAATGCCATGCATGTTGATTTAGATTTGATGTTGATTTCTTACACTAGATTATTTCTTGGGATCGACATATTGATTTTTCTTTTTTTTTTTTTTCTTTTTTTTTTTTTTTTTTTTTTTTTTTTTTTTTTTTAATCCTGATAGAGATATGTAGGCTTTGTAATGAATTCTATATATTTTGACATGAATAGTGATTTATTTTTACCGTTGGCCCTTGATATTGGATTTTAATTTGAAAATCTATTAATTAACTATTATATCACAAGAGTGAAGAGTCTCATTTCATAATCAAATATCAAAACACAATTAGATCTCCTACTAAATTAAGTGAAAGGGATGTGTTATTCCTACATCATATTACCCTACATCAATTCTATATCAAAACATATTGGGTGTGGGACCTATACATATGATCTTTTGCTACTTCAAGATACAACTCATAACCACCTTACACATGTGGCAAGGTGGTCTCCTAACTAGCTTTTGGTTTTTTTTTTTTTTTTTTTTTTTTTTTTTTTTTTTTTTTTTTCTAAAAATGGCGAAGGTGGTGAAGAGTTGTCTTAGGGTGACAATAGATCATATTTCAAAGAAATGCTAGCTTGTATCGAGGAAAAAGAATATTTCTACCTGCAAATGCAATGCTATTGGTGCATGTAAAGGAAACGAGTACAAGTTCTACAATAGTTTGAAACATATCAAGTAAACGTCTTATCTCATTAGATCTTATTAGAATGAGATATGATGCATTTACAACTTCCGTACAACTCTAATAACTTTTTTTAAAAAAAAAAATCAACTATTGGATATATAAGACTCACATATTTGAAAACAAATTCAATAATTAGTTTGAAAAAAAATTGTTAGAGTTATACAAGAATTATATTAAGAGTTGTACAACAATTATTTCTCTATCAAAATACTTAAGTAGACATCATCTAAAGACTAAAGGTTTGATGAGATCAAGTAAGACTACTTCCATCATCCCAAAGTGATTTTGAGTATCAAATAAACTGGTAGTCTAATTTTGATTAATGCAATAAAAAACAAGATATATATATACACGAGTAACGTTTGGAACTATCTTTTTATCTTTTTCAAGTTAATTAATGTGATTTTTAAAATCACCCATGTATATATATGAGTAATGACATGAACAATCTTTTTATTAAAATCACCATTGGATCTCTATATAAGAGAAATGCTCTCTCTCTCTCTTTATATATATACGAGAAAAGTTAAGAATTACATTTTTATTCCATAATTATCTCACAATGCTAACAAATATCTTTTTTCATTTTAACAAGGATTTGTTGAAATTGTCATGTCAGTATTGTGAGGTAAAAATGTGGTTTCTAACATTATTCTTTATATATATGTATATGAGTGAGTAATGTTAGAAACCATCTTTTGATTCTCTCCAAGTTTATGTAGCTTTTAAAATCGAGAATGATTGTTGTATAACTCTTGACATAACTTTTATACAACGTCAATAACTTTTTTTTTCTAAGCTAACAATTAGATTTATTTTCTTACATGTAGGTCCTACATATCCAATGATTGATTTTAAAAAAAAAATTGTTAAAGTTGTGCAAGAGTTGTACGAAGTTGTAAACGTATCATATTTTTTTTAAATCACCATTGAATCAAATACAATAGTGATACATTCTAAATCCAACGGTAATTTAAAAGTCACATCAATTTTAGAAAGATAAAAAAGATAATCCCTAGCCTTACTCGTAGAGATATGATACATTGTCACCTCAAGATACAACTTCTGAACACCTTTGCCTATGTAATAACTTTTATTTTTTTTCTTTAAAAAAAAAAAAAAAAAAACCCTAAAACTAGTTCGGGGACCATATTATCACATGGGTTAGGTGATCAGAAGTTGTGTATTGGGATGGCAAAAGATCATATCTCTTACCCGTATGGGTAATGATTTGTTTACATCACATTGGTGTACATCAACTCTACACTAAGACACATAGGGTGTGAAACCCCATGCATGTGGGTTCAACACTCAAGGTGTCTTGGTGTAAACTTGATATAAACTTTATGGTTAGGACTATAACCGAGAAAGATGTTGGTAGGACCAAAACTTGTTCGGTTTTGACACTACGTGGATTTTAAATTTATAACCACTCGCAATAATACGAATCTTTACACTATAAAGAGGGTGTCGAACCTCAAGGACTGTGGTGTTTGTTTTGCTTTATGAAATATTCAGGACTTTATCCAATTCAATTCAGAAAAAGGTTTTTTATTTTGAAACTGAATTAAAGACAATTAAAATAAAGATAAAGGTAGAAGGAGAAGTATAATGAATTGATTTTATCCAAACCGCATACCAATGGCAGATTTATGTCTCACACATGGCTTCTCTTTATATGCACATGACCTCGACATGAAAATACATTGGTTAAGAGATAATGATATTTTAATTGTACTCGCAAGTGCACAAATTGTTTGCAGTTAATGGATTGCAAGTGCGAGGTTGATCCCACAGGGAATTGTGTTTTTGAAAACGAATTTATTACTAAATTAATCAAATCTTAACCTAGTTCCAAAAATTAAGAGATTTTGATTTTTGTGAATAAAAATAAAACATAAAGAAAATAAAAAGTAATAAGGTTTAGGAATCCACACTCATCAAATCGTAACAACATACTCCATGTTCATTAATATTAATCCGGAGTTCTCACAATTAAAATCTTAAGTATGTATTACTATGCTTCAAACAGTTAATCAAAACATCTCATGTATCCATTCTTTACACAAATCACAAAAGATATCCAGTTTAAACCAAATCATCAAATGTATCTGTAGAATAAATCACAAGGTATATCCAATTATTTTGTAAATAAAAACCAAGCAATCAATTATGTGAAATTATCTCAAATCATCAAATGTATCATTGAATCACAAAAGATATCCAAGAATCATTCCACACATTGAAAAGAAGTAAAACAATTGAAATATAAAACCCAATAAAATCGGACAATAAAAACTTACATGAAAATGTTGTTATTCTTCATTGATGAGGCTTTATCCTCAACTAAGGTTGAGGAATTAGCTACACATGATAAAAAAAAACAAAACTTAACCTAAAGAAAAACTAAACTAAAAAGGGAGAAAATGTTTTGAATTTAGTTTATGATCTCCCCTGTTAGTATTTTGGCCTTATTTTGTGTTTGGACAAAATCATTTATATGTAAGGATGCTGCAAACAAGGATTCCACTGTTCAGAGTGAAGTTAGAAGAAATTCAAGTTCCCTGTCAGCCGTCTGGACGATGTGTCATCCCGTCCGGACGCCTACTGTTCTTGCTCCATCCGTCCGGACGACGTGCCATACCATCCGGATACAGACAGTCCAACATCATCCGTCCGGACGACGTGCTCCTTCCGTCCGGACACCTACACAGTATCGAGAATCTTCTGTGCCAGCTTGCTTCCGTCCGGACGTTTCAGTAGCACGTCCTGACGCTATTCAGTTCTCGAACGATTCTCTGATTCTTTCCAAGTTCCAAGAAAGGGAAGATCAATCAACCGTCCGGACGATGTGGTATACCGTTCGGACGCGTATCTCCATAAGGCAAGAATCGCAGTTCAAATTTGACCGTCCGGACGTCTGACAGCTGTGGTCCGGACGTTGGTGCATCGTATATGGAAACTACCGATTCGACTTCAACCGTCCGGACGTCTCCCCCTCATGGTCCGGACGCACACGCATCAGATATGGAAATTGCGTGTTGAAGTTTAGCCGTCCGGACGCTCCTGCCCCTTGGTCCGGACGCGCAAAGCCTGTAATGGAAATTGCTTGCAGCGGACGTGCGTCCGTCCGGACGATCTAGCCATCCCGTCCGGACGATGTTCTTATACAGGAAAGATTTCTCTGCGAAAATTTCAGAAAATCCTGTCGCACAGTTGTCCGTCCGGACGGCCCTGGTTCACCGTCTGGACGGCTCACAGGCTTATTTTGCCTGACGCCCATTCTGACCCCCAGCTTATAAATAGGGGCCTCTGGGCACTTAGAGCTGCAAGAATTCGGTGTGAATTTCATTAGAGTTCAGAGACGTGATATCTCCTCTGAAGCCGTTTTTCAAGTGTGCTATGCTGTAAACCGAAGTCTATCTTAGAGGTCGTCTCTAAGGTAAGGAGTTCCATTGAAGACCCCTTCAGGTAGGTGAACCTGGTTGGGAAGCGTTCGTGTTGGGTTACACGTCAGAGATCAAAGTACGAACACTGCATCAGTGCATGTGAGTGTTACTATCTTGTATCTAGCTTTGTCTTCTGAATAGTGGAATTCCTAGGTTTGGTTGCCCCGGAGTGGTTTTTCTCTTAACTGAGTTTCCACTTCGTCAACAAAAATATCTGTGTCATTTACTTTCCGCTGTGCTTTAATTTTTGTTTACACTTGTTGCACACACTTTACTTTTAGAAGTCATTTCAATTTTTCATCCCCTCTTTCTCCTCTTTTGCAAGAGCAAAACATGGTATTTATAGAGCTTGATAGGTCTTTTTGATGCTTCTAATCTGGAAAGAATTTGAGTTTCTTGGTGGTCAAGCTAAGGAAAGAATCACATCTTGCGTTAATTGCACAGCAGCCCGAGTATGGAAATAAATCAGATCTTGAATACATGTGTCTTGGTAAAACTTAGGGAAAGAAATCATGTAAAGTCAATCTGACTGGTGCTCCACACATCCATCACCAGGTATATATGGAAAGAAAATCAACTTGTGCATGGAAGGCATTTGCTTTGGAAAGAAATTTGTTTGATACGGTCCCCTAGTCGTACAAATCCTTTGAAATTCCAATCCAAGTAGGAAAAAGACTCCAAATTCGCACAGATTTGTGTTCTTTTATTGCGGGGCAATTTGGACATACTATAATTCCGAATTCGGAAAAACCTATTTCTGACTTGTTTGTTTCATTTTTCATTAGCTTTCCAACGCCACTAAATTCAATGCAATCTGATACTTGAGACAAAAGTTATGATGAAAATAAAGTGACATACTCATTCTGGATTCTTTCCATAAATAAGAGATTTTGCCACTTCTCTATTTTTAAAGACAAATTTGATTTGGAATTTGAATTTTTCCAAAGTGAGTTTACCGACTTCATTAAAATCTTGGAATTTGAAGGATTTTCTTCCAAAGCCTTTTTGCCAATAACGTGTAGAGTTGTTGCCTCAATCTTATTTCCCAGCTTCTTTGCCAATTCCACAAAAATAACGACATTTTTTCTAAAAGACCTACAAAACACTAAAATACCAAAACTAACCAAAAGTATTAGAAAATAACAAAACTAAAGGTTTAACAAATGTAAATTAAGGGGTCTAAATACACAATATTTTGCACTCATCAATAAACCATCTTAGTTTCACACCAATCTTTATCTACATAAAATTACACTACAATGAAAAGCATTTAAACTAAAAAGATGTTAAGTGATTTGTGTTCCCTAGCATGCCCTATAAAACCTCTCTAATAAGCATACATAAGACAAGAAAGTACTTTCGTTATGAAATAATGATAAGGCATTTCACGCATCAATCGTTCACCTAACATCTACTTGCGAAACGATTCGTGACCCTGGCATGCCCTATAAAATCACTATAATAAGCATTCATGAACTTATGTAAAAAAGCATCAATGCATAGCCATCGTTCCCTCAATCATAAAAAAATGCAACGTTTGATTTTATTTCAATCTAAAAAGAGTTTTCATAGACAAGATAAATTTTTCTTCATGAATAAATATAAACTTTAAGAACAATATATTCAGAAAAAACTTAAGAAAAACACAATCCAACCATGGCACTTACAAAGAATTACATCAAAACCTATAGAAAATTAGTTACTCATAACGAATTTGGAAATCTCTTATAGAAGAAGATAAAACCATTTCCTAGAGCACTTTGGGACTATGGGTCGTGCTTCAGCCTTCTTTCAAAATGAAAATAAAATAAAGCTAGAGCGGAAATTAACTAACAATAAATTAATAATCTACATATTTGGAAAATGAACTAAAAAGGATTAAAAATAAAATAAAAGAAAACTAAAGAACAAAAAGCTTCTTTGGAAAATAAAACTAAAGAGGTGCATCTATATATGGAAAAAGGAATTGCAAGTTGCTGGAAAATGAAATTGAAAATGTGCATCAAAGAAAACTAACTACATAAATAAAACTGAGCTAAAAGAAAAGTAAAAACTAAAATAAAAACTATCTGTGAAATAATAAATTAAAACTAAAAAGGAATGCTACTGCATCTGGAAAATAAAACCAAAAGATGCATCTCTCTCACTCTCTCGGCAACCTCATATATATGGAGGAGGAAGGTTTACAAAAAATATCAAAGGAAATAATTTTTCAGCTGCACAGCAATAAGGGAGACATCTTTTGATAACAGCAGGACAATTTTGCTTTGTTTTCCACCACACAGACAAAATGTCGACATCTGAAGTTCTAGAAGGTTCGGAGTCGATTGATCGACTTCTTTAGTCGATCGATCGACTACCACTTGGCAGTGATTAATCTTGATTTCTTTCGTCGATCTTCATCATTCCTTGATACATTTTAGGCCTAATTCTAATTATTTTGCTCTTGTTTTCAATTAGGACCTAAAATTAAGATAAACACTAAAACATCACAAAACATCATATTCATAACACAAACTAAGGTTAATAAATGTGAATTAAGGGCTTTGAATGCAAATATTCAACACTTATCAGATGCACTCTTTGGAACGGAGTGAAAACTTGTGAGAATTATAGAGACGTAGATTCGGGAAGCATGCACACCCAAAAATCTTTAGGGATGTGTAATCAGGTGTGCGGTTAAAAAGGGTTTGAAATGGAGATTTATTTTTCAGTACGGCAGTGGGCAGCCTATTGATGAGATAATAAGAGGTGAGACATGCCTCATCCCAAAAGGTTTTGGGAAGAGTACTTTCAGCTTGAAGGACTAAAGTAGCGTCAATGAGATAACGGTGTTTTCTTTCAGCACATCCTTGTTGTTGATGTGTGTGAGGACATGAGAGGCGGTGGATTATGCCAATAGATTGGAAATTAATGTATGGAGAAGGACCTCATACATCGGAATAAATCAAATCTAAAGGATTACATATGCGAGAAGTTGAAACTGAAAATGACAATTGATATCCTTTGGCCTGTGGACAGGTAGTGCAAGGAGACGCAACCTTATTGGGGATGACTGGAAGTTGAAACAGAGATAGGACTTTTTGGACTGTGCACAGAGCGGGATCACCTAAGCGCTTGTGCCAGTGATCGGTGGATGTGCAAAGGGCTTGATTATTGATGGACGAGGTGGATGAAGGATGGAGTTGGTAAAGCCCATCCTTAAGAGGGTTGTGATGAAGAGTTATCCCGGATGAACAGTCCTTAATCAAAAAATAAGTAGAGTGAAACTCAAAAAAGACATTATTATCACGAGCAAATTTATGAACGAGAGTAGGTTTTTGCAAATGAGAGGAACATGAAGGAGTTAAGTGAGAATATATTGACGACAAGTAAGAGTTAGAAGTGCAGAACCAATGTGAGTGATAGGCAAACCTATTCCATCGCCTACACAGATCTGGTCATGTCCTTGATAGTCCACGGTTGATAGGTTGAGGTGTTGGTGCTCATTAGTGACATGATGAGTCACCCCGGTATCGGGGTGCCATTTTCCTCAGCTGGCAAGGTAGGAGAGGAGTAGTAAGGCTGGGGATTCTGCTAATAGGCTTGCGGATTTTGCTGAGTAGAAGGAGTGGACAGATTCCAACCTTTGGTAGCACCGAGCAGTGGTGTGGCCAATTCTTCCACAAAATTGACATACAAGCCGGGTAGAAGGAGAAGCTTCATTGTTGAAATAGGAACCTCGACCACGGTAGCTATAAGATGCGCCTCGGCCACTAAAATAGCCTCTGCCACCAGATGAAGAGCCTTTGCCACCACGGTATCCTCTTCCTCTCAGCATGGTAGCACAAGTGGTGTAGCTGGCAAACGACTGGGCAAGATCCAGTACTAGAAGTTGCTGCTCAATCCGCATCTCATGATATAAGAGATGTCTATACAGCTCATCAAAGGATAAAAGGGTCCACCCAAGTTGTTACAAACGTAACAAATGGATCAAACTCTGTGCCAAGGCTATCCAGAAACAACCTCAAACTCATTGATATGCTATCCAGAAGCAGCCAAGGTGTCGTGCAAGATTTTGATCGTCTGGAAATACTCAGTGATGGAGTGATTTCCCTTTTGGACCGTGGCAAGTTGGAAGTAAATTTGCATGACACGAGTCTTAGCTTGAGATGAGAACATGGAAATCAAGGTTGTCCACAAGGTGCTGGCTGTAGCACTACCGACTGCATGAAACACATATGGTTCAGTGAGGGTTGAAATGAGAATGCTGAGGATCATTTGATCCCGTTGACACCGCGCAAGAAAATCAAGATTCATAATGGTAGCCGGAGCACCAGCAAACAGTGCTGGAATTCGAAATATGTTGGGCATGAGGTTGATAAGAACCATCTAGAAAGCAGTAAGCATCCTGCCCTTTGATGTAGGCAAGGATTTGAGTCCTCCAAGCCATGAAATTCCCTTTGGACAGCTTGATATGGAGGGAATGAGTCATGTTGGGGACGAGAAAAATGATTGAAGTAGGGTTGGTTGGGTGGGGCGGTGAAGCCATGTCAGAAATGGATGCGATGGAAGTAGTGGGAGAGGGCGGAGCAGTGGCTATGGTAGCAGCAAGTATGGAAGATTCAAAGTTAGACATATGGATCTAGACGTTGGTCTATATGCATCCCTGATACCATAGTAGAACACCCACATAAACTAAACCTATGCTGAATATTTTCCACCGTGCTCATCAAGGAGAGCGTGTATAGATATATATAGATGTACAAAAGTTTAGGGTAGCTACAACTCTATCTCTAGGTTTGAATACATTCCTATCTAACTACAACCGCATGCTGGACCTTATCATCACATCATGTGTTTACAAGGAGTTGCAATTCTAATATAACTCTAGGAACTCTAGGATCTATCTTTATCACTTGAGTTCCCGTTGTGTAGATTATCTCTAGGATCCCTAGACTCACTTGTAGAGTGTGAGTCTTTAGGGGATAAGTTAGATGTGTTAATATGCGAAGTCCTTTTCAAAATATAATTTACAAATAGATGGGACTATTTTGTAATGTTACTATGAAAATCTAACACTCTACAATATACAAACCAATTCAAATTAACATTGATTCTTAACTTTTGACTAAGCCCAAAAGCCGTGACAATATGATTGCAATTGTGCATTAATGCTTTTGAAATGGATTAGGAAATTGCAGACAATTAAAAGAATGTAAAGTTAAGGTTGAATCAAGATACGTAAAATGTTATTTTCAATTTGTCCTTTTTGTCTACAAATGAAAAACATGCACTATAATTAAATAATATAATCTAAAATTAAGTAGAATCAAGTTGTTTAAAATGTTTATTTTCTTTTTCTTTTTTTCTTTTGTCTAGATATATCTAAAATTTGACAATTGATGTAAATGTTAATTGTACTCGCAAGTGTACGAATCGTTTGCAATTAATGGATTGCAAGTGCGAGGTCGATCCCACAGGGAATTGTGTTTTTTTAAAACAAATTTACGACTAAATTAATTAAATCTTAACGTATTTCAAAAAAAAAAAGTTTGATTTTGGTGAATAAGAGAAAACATAAATAAAACAAAAGAAAAATGTACTAAGGTTTTGAAATCCACATCTACCAAATCATAACAACATACTCCATGTTCATAAATATTAATCCGAAGTTTTCACAATTAAAATCTTAGGTATGTTTTACTATACTTCAAATATTTAATCAAAATCATCACATGTATCCATTCTTTACACAAATCACAAAAGAAATCCAATATAAATCAAATCATCAAGTGTATTCGTAAATCACAACAAGATATTTGATTTAAATCAAAACATCAATTGTATCCGTAGAATAAATTACAAAGGATATCCAATTGTTTTATAAATAAAAACCAAACAATCAATTATGTGAAATTATCTCAAATAATCAAATGTATCATTGAATTACAAAAGATATCCAAGAATCATTCCATACATTGAAAATAAGTAAAACATTGAAAACATTAAACCAAATAAATCAGATCATAAAAACTTACATGAAAATATTGTTGTTCTTCATTGATGAGGCTTCATCCTCAACCTTAGTTGAGAAATTAGCTACACATTATTATGAAAAATAAAACCTAATCTAAAGAAAAACTAAACTAAAAGAAGAAAAATATATTTGGCCTCTAACTTCTCCTCCCTTCCTTTCTCTTGAGGCTTAGTAGTCTATTTATAGGGAGCAAATAAACCCTAGAAGCCCTAGAAATCCTAGAAAAATCGCATTTCAATTTCCTATCAAATTTGGAAGCAATTCTAACACAAATCGGAATAAGATTTGTCCAGATTTGCGTTTTTATATTGCAGGACATTTTTGGCATAGCATACGTTCGAATTAGGAAAATTTTATTTCACAATAATTTATATTATTTTGAGTTAGATTTCCAACGTCACTGATTTCACCTTAATATGATACTCGAGCTGAAAGTTATTATCAAAATACTATGACATGTGTAGAATCTGAAATTTAATCCAATCCGATTTCGACTCCAATTAGAGAAATTCCAAGTTAATCATTTCATTGATTTGGTTAAACATAAATACATCATTTAGGTCTTCTCAAAGTGTGCTTTCTTCCAAACTTTGCATTTTTCACCTTAAAGCTGTCATTTTTCTTTAGCAACCTACCAAACACTAAAAATACAAATCTAACACAAAATATTAGATTAAGATATAGCTAAACAATTAACTAATATAAATTAAAGGGGTTTAAATATTCAATATTTGGCACTCATCAACAATCTTAAATGCCCTAAAGAGGAAAAAAAATGTAAATATGCAACAACAAAAAAATGTAAAGAGAAAGTTAGTGTATAAGGGTATCACTTATGGGTGAAAATGAGGTCAAAAGAGAGGTATATTACATCACATGACAAATAAAAGTCCTCATTAAATGGTCCATTTACTACAATCAAGCCAATTGCTCACTCTTTCCTTGGCCTTCCTTGTTCAAATCCCTTGATTGCCTCCGACAATTCTTTCTACAGACCAATTGTTAGAGTGGACATATTCCACTTTCTAACAAAACATACGGTTACGGGACCGAAAAAGAATTCTAGACAAGTATGTTGAGCTGATTATATCGATCCAAAGTTCATAATGTAGCAGAATATAAGAGCAAATTGGAACACCAGCTAAAGTAATTATAATAGTCGGAACCTTTGTCTTTTTGCGTTGATAGACCAAAAAGCAAGTTGCACCAAACGCAACAACCATGCCTACTATGGAGATGAAGAGCGCAGTTAGTCCGAACATTAACCTTCTAGGTAATGAACTAACAAAATCCCTTTCTGTGTAACGAGATGTGAGAATTGACAAGAAAATCAATATTGAAGTTGAAGAGGATAACAATGCTATTGAATCTGATATGAAGAATACCAAAAACCAATTATGTTTCAAAAAGATAGGAGTTCCCTCTTCTTGATGCTTACCCTCTTCTTGTTGATTACCACCTGGTACAGTGAAGATTGCAGCGAAAACCACAGTGGCAATCAGCGTCGCAACAAGCATGCAATGCATTGCCGTGCCTCTCATCCACTTTTCACCCTCTTTATGTAACTTTTCATGTGTTTTTGTAAATAAATCCTTAGGTGTTTTTCCTCTGTAATTCTTCACCTTCAAGAATGCAAGGGGTACAATCTTTTCAACCTCCTACAATAACCGATATGTAAATTGAACAATAAAATTGTGACCAATATATATGGAATTAGAATAAAGGAAGCTACAATAATATCAACACACCTTAAACCATAATAGCTCCCGTTGCATATGAAGGGTTGCACCTGATACAATATTTAGTCTATCCACATCAACCAATTTTCCAGCCAAGTGCAGCATGTTGTTGCTCTTTATGTCACAATTTGTTGCAATCATATCCTTAAAAACGCCTATCTCGTGTATTAGGTTGAATATACTCTCTTGCCGATATCGAATAGAAATGTGAAATATATTTCGCTTCTTTTTATCAACCATCCATATGAGGTCAGGATTAGACTCTAGAAGTATAGTTATAAATTCAACATTCCCCAACTTTGCAGCAAGAAAAATTGTAGAGGAATATTTCTGAAACTGCTCCGATGGCAACTTTTGAACATTTTCCCAAATTTCTTTAACTAGTTGATGGGCTAAGGTCCGCATCAACGCTTTGTGATAGACCCCTTTAAAACCTAGGATTAGGAAAAGAATCTATTAAAAATAAATTGAAAATTTTATTTATTCTGTATACATTATTTTAACAATATCCATCAATGAACTGACTTTTTTTTTTCCCTCTAATAAATCAATGAACAAACTTGATTGTTATAGTGGGCTAGACAAGTGCTTTTGTAACTAATAATAATTTTTGCCTCTTTCCTCCCCATCTTACATTTTGAGAATGCCATGCATGTTGATTTAGATTTGATGTTGATTTCTTACACCAGATTATTTCTTGGGATCGACATATTGTTTTTTTTTTTTTTTTTTTAATCCTGATAGAGATCTATAGGCTTTGTAATGAATTCTATATATTTTGACATGAATAGTGATTTATTTTTACCGTTGGCCCTTGATATTGGATTTTAATTTGAAAATCTATTAATTAACTATTATATCACAAGAGCTAAGAGTCCCATTTCATAATCAAATATCAAAACACAATGAGATCATTGGATTCAAGTTAGGAGTCTTTTGGGATTAGATCTCCTACTAAATTAAGTGAAAATGATGTGTTATTCCTACATTACATTACCCTACATCAAGACATATTGGGTGTGGGACCTATGTATATGATCTTTTACTACCTCAAGATACAACTCATAACCACCTTGTACATGTGGCAAGGTGGTCCCCTAACTAGCATTAGGTTTTTTTTTTTTTTTTTTTCTTCTAAAAATGGCAAAGATGGTGAAGAGTTGTCTTAGGGTGACAATAGATCATATCTCAAAGAAATGCTAGCTTGTACCGAGGAAAAAGAATATTGCTACCTGCAAATGCAATGCTATTGGTGCCCGTAAAGGAAATGGGTACAAGTTCTACAATAGTTTGAAACATATCAAGTAAACGGCTTATCTCATTAGATCTTATTAGAATGAGATATGATGCGTTTACAACTTCTGTACAACTCAAATAACTTTTTTTTAAGATCAACCATTGGATATATAGGATTCACATATAAGAAAACAAATCCAATAATTAGTTTAAAAAAACATTGTTAGAGTTATACAAGAATTATGTCAAGAGTTGTACAACAATTATTTCTCTATCAAAATACTTAAGTAGACACCATCTAAAGACTAAACGTTTGATGAGATCAAGTAAAGACTACTTCCATCATCCCAAAGTGATTTTGAGTATCGAATAAACTGGTAGTCTAATTTTGATTAATGCAATAAAAAACAAGTACTATATATATATACACGAGTAATGTTTGGAACTATCTTTTATCTTTTTCAAGTTAATTAATGTGATTTTAAAATCACCAATAGATGCAATGATGATTTTAATAAAAAGATGGTTCCTGTCATATATATATATATATATATATATATATATATATATATATACACACGAGAAAAGTTAAAAATTACATTTTTATTCCACAATTATCTCACAATGCTGACAAATATCTTTTTTCATTTTAACAATGATTTGTTGAAAATGTCATGTCAGTATTGTGGGATAAAAATGTGGTTTCTAGCATTATTCTTTATATATATGTATATAAGTGAGTAATATTAGAAACCATCTTTTTATCCTCTCCAAGTTTATGTAACTTTTAAAATCGAGAATGATTGTCGTATAACTCTTGACATTACCTTTTTTTTTTCTAAGCTAACAATTTGATTTATTTTTCTACATGTGCGTCCTACATATCCAATGATTGATTTTTAAAAAAAGTTGTTCGATTTGTGCAAGAGTTGTACGAAGTTGTAAACGTATCATATTTCTTTAAAATCACCATTGAATCAAATACAATAGTGATACATCCTAAATCCAATGGTAATTTAAAAGTCACATCAATTTTAGAAAGATAAAAAGATAATTCCTAGCCTTACTCGTAGAGATATGATACATTGTCAACCCAAGACACAACTTCTGATCACCTTTGCCCACGTGACAACTTTTATTTTTTTTCTTTAAAAAAAAAAAAAAAAAAAAAAACCCTAAAACTAACTAGGGGACCATATTATCACATGGGTTAGGCGATCAGAAGTTGTGTATTGGGGTGGCAAAAGATCATATCTTTTACCCTTATGGGTAATGATTTGTTTACATCACATTGGTGTACATCAACTCTACACTAAGACACATAGGCCTTGTTTGGTTTGCAAAATGACTATTCCATTAGGAAAATGAATAGTCATTCCTAGGAATAGAAGGTAGCGGAATGGAATGGCTATTCCTAATCTTTAGTTTGGTAAGAATACATATATTTTAATTGGAATTCAATCAAAATTACTAAAAAAAACCCCCACATTTTTTTTTAAAACAAAAAAAATTGAAAAGAAAATCAAATTATTAAAAAAAAAAAAAAAAAAAAAAAAACCCATGGGTGGCCTGGCCACCCCTAAAAGCGCAGGGGGTGGTCGCACCACCCCCGGAACGCCTCGGGGGTCCACCGCGAGGCATTTCAGGGGTGGCGCGACCACCCCCGGCTCCATATACTAGCTGGCCGGCCACCCATTGGGGTGGCCAGCCAGCCAGTTAAGGGTTTGGTTTTTGGGTTTTTATTTTAAATAAAATATAAAATAAATGGTTTTTTCTGGAAAAATATTGCATTTATCTCAAAGAATAGTTATTCCTCTTCGTAAAGGAATAGACCCCTACCAAACAAAAGAATAACTATTCCATAGGAATAGGCATTCCATTTCAGTGGTCTATTCTGCTAACCAAACGAGGTCATAGGGTGTGAAACTCCATGCATGTGGGTTCCACACTCAAAGTGTCTTGGTGTAAACTTGATATAAACTAAAGTGATGTAGAAATAACACATCCCTATTCGTATATATAGAGAGAGACTGAGCGAGAGAAAGAAAGATATATTTGAGTATAAAAGGAAAGAGAGTTTGGATTGGAGAGAAACTAACATGGGCGTATGCATCTTTTCCAGGCTGACATTTGACTTCTACTACCAATTGCAAAAGCTTTCCTTGCTAACTCTTTCAATGCTATACGCCCATTTTCATCCTCTGCTTTTGCTAATGTTGGATCCTTTGACAGAATTTCCTTTGCTATATCTGTTCACCAAAACAACACAATAATTTGATGATCAGTGTCGATATTAAGAGGTATTGGTAACTTTATCCAACTTGTGTAACTGCCTAAAACTCATTCTCAAAGTTAGAATTTCATTCGGTAACCTTATGAAATTTCAATGCATTAATTGTCTAAAACGCACATTCAGTGACATGTAGGACATACCATATGAATCGCAGAAAATAAGATACAAAAAGAGCTTAATGCGCTCTTCAGGAGTCAACTCTTCAAAATCTGTCACACGGTATAGATACAACACCATGTCTTTATGTCTGTGCATAGCTGCTGTGAGGAGTGGTAGATGTTCTTCTTTATTTCGAATCCCTGGCAGATTTTTGTTCTTTTCCACCATCTTCTTCGCAATTTTCACATTTCCTGACAGAGCAGTAATGAGAAGGGCTGTATCTCCGTTGGCGTTTTCGAATTCTAACTCTTTTGCCTCCATACAGTTCAAGAGTTGTTTTACAAAATCTGTCTGTTTTGCTGCAACTGCAACTTGAAGAACATTCATTTTCTGCTGTGTTATGGGAAGGTACCATATAGCGGCATTTGGATATTTCTTATATATGTTGTTAGCACTTCGCCAATCACCTTTTCGTGCAGCCAAATAGAGAGAATCTCTTATCTTGTCATTAGTAGAGACTTGATCACATGTTTGTTCCCCTGAAATTTTTCCAACTAGCAAAGGTATTACAACAGTATTTCCGTGATAACTAAGTCAATTATAATTTATTGCGTAAATTTTGAGGTTTGACTTTGTAAAATAGAGGTAAAAAATTTGAATAAAATATGATTTTTTTTCTTGAAGCAAAAACTAATAGAATTTGTTTTTGAAAAAATGAGTTGCCAAACGTAAGAAATCCGAGGAATTAAATATATTTTATGAAGTATTTGGAAGTTGGAAAGGAACGGAACAAATAAAAGGGGTACACATTCAGAACACTTTTCCCTATATTCTATGTTAAAATATTTTTATATTCTCCCGTTTTTATTTTTCTTGTAAGAATATTTTCACTTTCCTTTGTTATTTTAGGGTTTGTTTGTCCATCCCTCATAATATCTCTATAATACAAGCAAAATGTAGCCCATCACTGTTTGTCAGTTTCCGCTCTCTCTTCTCGTATATAATTCGAATTATATATTTTTACATTGTATCAGAGTCATTTTTTTGTGGCCTTCTTCCAATCGTCTACATACTACCACGCACCTCCGCTTGCGTTATCCGTATCTTCTCAATCTCAACCTCTCAGACCAAGTTCTAAAAATCTAAAACCATAATCAAGTCTATTAAAGTACCATCCATATGTGGAAGACCTGTCACCACCGGCAAAATCTCAATGCGTCATCATTGTACCTCTTTTCAAGGACCGTAATCAAGTTGAGCCGAACTTGGCATGTTCGGACTCGGCTCGTTAAATTTGTATATGAACAAGCCATACATTCTTCCTCAGCTCATTTATTTCTCAATGGGTTCAAGCTTAGCTTAAACTCGATAAGATTGATCAAATAAACGAGCACGAGCTCGTTTAATGTGTTTTTAGCACCAAAACAAAGAGCAAGACAACAAGAGAGTGAAATAACAAAAACAAAATACATTCAAACCCGACAAAGAATGGATCCTTTGACAAAAATGAGTTTTTCCTCTTTTTTCGAGAACCCAATCAAAGAGCAAGAATGCAAGAGAGTAAAATAAAAGGAAAAATCATTCAAAATTGTGAATAAATGAGAAAAATGAAGTGTTTTTCTTTTTTCTTTTTCGATTTTCTCAATACACAAATGACAAAACTTAGAGCAAAGTGATAGTGAGAAAGACCGAAAGAGTAACAAAAAGATGTAGAGATAAGGGAAAGGCTATGAAGATGAATGAAAAAGAGAGATTCACCAAAACAAAAAAAAAATTGCAATGCCACTAGGATTTTTGGAGAAAGAATTCAAAACTCAAATTTCTTTTTGCAAGAGACTGAAGAGAGTAACCGAGGGACTTAGACAAAGTACCAAAATAAAATATATACAATAAGAGGATGGCTTGCGCGAGTGAACCCATAAAAGTGGCTTTCATCATCTTCGAGATTTGACAGCCAAATCTTTAGAGTGTACTGTGTACAGAGAAAGAATAGTGAGGCTGAGAAAGAGCATGAAAATTGCAAAGAGTGAGAGGCAGAGATCAAATCACATTCAATGTGAGTGATTGAGAGTAATAGTGTGTATGGGTATCGAATATTTCGAATATGAATAATATTCAGAATCTGATCACGGATTTTAAGACAATGAAAATGTATTTGGATGTTGAATGTAATTTAGATTCTTTTGAATATGTGTTTGGGTGTTGAATTTGGAAGATTGGAAAAAAGTGTTTTATAATAGTATAAAGTGATTGGAAATGATTGGATTGTATGAAAAGTTGTCTATAATGATTGGTATGGTAAAAAATAATTAAAAAAAATATATGATGGGTTTATTCAAACTATTCAAACTTTATTCAAGTGACCCATGAGTTTTATTCAACTTGGATCTGGGTATGGGTTTTCGAATATTGAATATCACTACGAACCAAACGCACCATAACTCTCCTACTGTTGAGAATTCTCTAGAGACTAGAAGGCAGGAAGACTTAAACCATTTAAACGTTGGATCTTTACCCATTCGATCTAAGCCATACGATCAAAATGAGTCGAGTAGTTGAGACGTGAGGGCATTAACGCTCCCACGCAAGAATTGTCTATAACTAAAAGACGGGTAGTGATTGGGACACTTATCGGCTTTCTCCTCCTTATGAATAAATAAATCTTTTTTATTAAAAAAAACATAAAATAATAAAAAAAATTAGTTTTGAAATAAAATGAGTTTATTTATTAAAAAATGAGAGAAAGTCGGTCAAGTGTCTCTCCAATCACTATCCCTAAAAGACAAAATCTATAAGACTATAAGGTAGTAGTCAAGCCTTACAAAATTACGTGAAAATCAATGAATATAATTAATAATCCATATAGTAGCCGAGGCTTTTAGACTTCATATATTATATAATATTTATATTTATATTTATAAGACAAAGTTGAGACAAACCATATTAATATATATATATATATATATATATATATATGAACAAGCCTACTAAGCCGAGTCAAGCTTTTCGAAGCATTGTTCACAAGCCGAACTGAATTTTGGCATGTTTAGCTCGTTTAATAAACAAGCTTAAAAATATGTTTAAGCTCTATTCATTTAATAAATGAAACGATTTCGAGTCGAGCTTATTCGAATTAAACTCAGCTTGTTTACTACTAGCTTTGTTCGCTTACAAAAACTATCAATGGTTTGTTAGCCCTAAATCGATGGATCTATGCAGTTTCTTCCCATTTCGATACTCTACGCCTCCATGCGCTGCCTGAGTCCACTGTCGCTTCTCCAACGCGCTCCACGCATCAACAACATCTACCACGCACCGGCACACCCTTGTGCATCATACTTACATGCCCACGTGCTGGACCTCCTTCAACATAGTTAGATGCACTTGCACGTGGCTTGACGAGTCAACTCGATCCGCCAAGTTGCCAACTCAACCTGTTTTCAACCCGGTTCGTTGTCAAAGTGGTTCAACCCTGTGCAGCAGGTTTTCAATTGGTACAACCCGGTTTCAAAGCATTATCAGCCAGTTCATCTCAATTGTAGAGTGTTACTATCCAATTCAACCAGGTTCAAGCCATTTTCATTTTGGTTTGACCTGGTTCATGCTTTTTTCAGCGCGATTTAACCTTTGTAAACCATTTTTTGCCATTTTTCGATTGCCATTGTCGAGCAAGACCAATCCATGGGTTTTGGGCCAGATCGTCCCATTCAACCAACCCAATGTATTCAACTTGATCCATGGGTTTTCGGACAGATCAATCCATTTAATCGGTCCACGAGTTTCGGGCCAAACCAACCCACGGGTTTCAAGCGAGATCGACCCATTCAACCAGCCCACAGTATTCAACTCGGTCAGCGGGTTTCGGGTCAGACTAATCCATTCAACCAGTCCACAAGTCTCGGGTCAGATTGGCCCTTTAAACCAACCCACTTATCCACGAACCAACAACCGTCAACCTCCTTAGGCCCAGCAACCAGCCGCCTCTCATCATTGTTGCCGCTCCTCAAGCTATCGCCTCCAACTTCCCTTTAGCGACCTACTCTGGCATGCTCCTCTGGCCATTAATGGTAGTCGCTGTCACTAGGGGTGTACAAGTGAACGGTTATTAACCGTTTAATATTTGCTAACCATTAAATCCTGCTAACCGTATAACCACTTTTGTAGGCAGTTGAAAATAACCACTAACTGCCCTGCCCTAGGTGCTTAGCGGTTTTAGGCGGAGGCGGATAATAACTATTAACCGCCTACCCTTATATATTAATATATAAAAAAAAGACGTGACTTTGGTGCATTTGATATAGGATTTTCGTTTTGAGTTTAGTGAAATTGATCTTTATTCATAAAAAAATAAAAAATAATAATAATATTCTTGAGCTTTGTAACATTTTGAAGTCTCCTAATTATTTAAGAAGCCCAAAACCATTTAAAATAGGCCATAAAAAGAAGTTTAAGGAAGGACCAAAACACCAAACTAAGCCCAAAATGTCAATTTCTTAAAAGTGATTATGCGGTGCGATTATGAGTTTCAATAACCGCTAATCGACGGTTATTTTAAACTGCTAACCGCCTAAGATAGCGTCATTGCGGTTACAGTAAAAATGTAGCCCATAAGTATCTCTCCGCTTTTCACTTCTATTTTCACTTTCGTTGGGTATTTTCTCTTTTAAATCTCTTCTGTTTTATAATTCCCAATTTCCCATCATATATTTTTACATCCTAAAAACTTATTTTGTGATGTGACTGCATGGGGACAAGAAAAGAGAGAACTCACTCCCATCCGTTTGAGTTTCATTTGCACGATGCTCGCTTGGGCTTGCCTCCGGCTCCTCTACTACATCTATCTTCACGGGTTCTTCTTGGGATGTCCTACCATTTAAGCTGCTTGTTGCTTGTTCAGAAGAAGTCACCTTCGCCTTTGGTCTTGTTTTACAAACAGCAGGCCCATCCATTTTTCTTTTTCTCTGGTTTCGTAAGAAATAAAAATCAAATAGAAAATTAATTCATTCATTCTTTCAAAACAATTATAACGTTACGTATATCTAGATCAAAATAATTATGAGGAGTACCCCAAAAAAAAAAATGAAAAATACTATACCTACATTTCCTTTACATTTTTTTTTTTTTTTACAACTTTCAGCATGTGATTTTGGGTGTTAAATTTCTTTTAGTTGCTGATGTGACTCCATTCATGTACTGACACATGTCAACAAATTATAAAAGAATTATAAGTCCAGCATTACTCTAAAAAACATATGTATTACAGTACTGTCAACATGAACAAATTCTCTATTTTGATATAATTTGAGTTTATGGATAATAATGATTTATAAGGATAATTGTATTGAATAGTATAATACTTCAGTCCTATATTAAGGAAATGTATAATACACATTGAGTGGATAGAATATAAAGAAGCCCATAAGTCTTACATTGATTTTTTATTAGGTAAGATTGAGTTTGATTAATCTTTTTGGAGTGATAGTACATATATAATTAGCGTTTTTCATATGTTGTTACGAATTGTATCAAAGTAACGTAGTAATTAGGTCATATAGTTCTGAAGCATTGCGTGAGATGTCTCTGACGATGCCACGAATTTAAATGGAAGAGATTGTAACACCATAGATCCATACTGAGAAGTAGAGGTATACAAACAAGGCAATTACAATTGCTTTTAAACCGTTAACCGCATAACCACTTTTGAAAGCGATTATAATTGCCTAAGCAAATACGGTTAACGGTTATAGGGTTTGCGAAAAACAGTTAATAACTGCTAACCGTTTTCCTATATATATATATTAAGTAAAAAAAAAAGTGGGGGAGGATGGTGTTGTTTTGTATTTTAAATACTCAAACGACACGGTTTGGTCATAAAAGAAGATGTTTAATAAACATCTAAAGTTTCTAGGTTTTCATACTTAAGTTTCATTTCTCCTTAAAAAATTATTAAAGTCTTGTACCAAAAGCCAAAAGGTCCAACATCAGTTCAAAACCCAAATTTAAAAGCAGTTTTAAAACCGCTAATTATAAACACAATAACCGATATCTGACTGTTATAAAAATAATCGTCTTCGTCTAGGCGGTTAGCGGTTTTGGCCAATAAACGCCGATTATAACCTTTTATACATCCTTACTGAGAAGGTATGTAATAAAAAAGCTAGACTGTATAAACGATATTATGAAATTTGATCAAATTGTAATTTGGCTAATCATTTTAGAGTGCGAACGCAAAAAGCTTTTTTGAAATTGTTACATATACACAAATCTCACACCTAAAGCTCCCTGTTATATAAATTATAGAGATATTTTTAACAACAAATCATGATTTACGAGTCAATTTTAGCAAGAGAGTCACTAGCAACAAATTTATTGATCCTTTTCTTTATTTCTTTTTTGGTTTTTGATACAATTTTATTCTGCCCAATTTGTAAAATAGTAAGGAAGAACCACCATGAGAAAATTAAGTACAAGATTATGATTTATGGATTGGAAAAGAAAAAAACAAAAACAAAAACAAAAAGGAAGGATGCTTGGTTGGTGTTAAAAAAATGAAAGAATATAGTGCTACAAAAGGAAAAAAAAAAAAAAAAAAATTAATAATGGCAAGGAGAAAGAGAAAAATTCTAAAGTCATGATGATAACAACAAATATACATGGTGAAGATTTTTATTTTTATTTTTTATTTTTTTTATGAATTAAAACTTTATAAAACAACCAAAACAGTATACAACCCTCCGGTGAAAACTAGAATACTTCCAACAAGGAAACTCAAGAACTGCTACCAACAACGTACAGCAGAAGTTAACAAACTAACCACACTACACTCTGCAGCATACAACTACGTACTGCAATTCACTCCAATACTGATACAACTACAACTGCATCAAATACTTAATTACAGCAGTAGAGAACATACCTTGCTATTCGAATTCTAGCCGTTACAGAATGAGCTTCAGTACTCCGAATTAAGAAACGGTAATTAAGGTTTTTTGATACTCAACCTTGCAGGGAGTTCTGGCCAAAAAGTCGAGTAGATTTGTAAGATCAGATTCATCAATTGCCCGCTACCGTTTACCACATTATTGGCCGAGAGAAAATGTATCTACGTACACTCTTCGATCTCCACGTGATGGATTCAGTTCAGCTTTACTTTTTTAAAGTTGCTTTCTTCCGATAACGTAACTTCCCTAGTCAATTGTAAAGAGAATCAAAAGGACCAATTGGAAATTAACAAGATGAGATATGATATTTATATAATTCTTATATAATAATTGCATAATAATATTAATGTGTAAAATGTTTTTAATTTTTTTTTTTTAAAAAAATGAAACATAGTGCATCACTTATCTCTTTCTTCCGTATCAACATTGCGTATAATTATTATATAAAAGTTGTGCAAATAACATATTTCTTAACATATAAGTCTACAAATCACCCCTAATCTCACGTTACAGGAGAGTTCATCTACCTGTAGGACAAGGTCCACGTGACACCTTATAATCAAATATTTTGCCTATCCTAATTTACATAAATAATGCTATATATTTAATTTTCATTACTTTACTATTTAATTATGATAATTTTGTAAAAAAAAAAAAAAAAAAACTCTCCATAACAATTTTATAGTTATTGTGCTAAAGTTTAAAGTCATAAGATGGATTTTACCCTATGTCTCTTAAAAGGCACATAACAGTTAAGCAACAATTGTACGTGCACGGTGCACCGACCACCGATCACTCCTCATTTTGTAATATCTATCAAACTTTTTTTCTTTTTTGAAGAAAATATATATCTATCAAACTATTTCCATTCGATGGCCCACGTTCTAATGAGGTGTGAGCTGTCTCTCACTGTCTCGATGCTGGTGAGCTGCCCCTGTGCGGCTGTGCCCACTCCAATTTGTCGTTTAGGTGTGAGCTGTCCGTAACCATGATAAGGACCGAACATTAGATGGTACGGACTGTTCTTGCATTAAGTGGTTGTTTGTTGGGTTGGTAATTCGGGTTCACGGGTCGGATTCGTGTCAATTCGACTGACCCGATTATATAAACGGGTCTGACACGAATCTGACCCGATTATTATTATGTGTCAATAATGTTCATGTTTACAATATAAAATTTATTCACTTTTCTATACAAATTATTTTTATTTTAAATTACATTTATCACTTTTTATTATTACACTTTTACAGGCTCTTATTCTGTTGCTTACCCCTGTTTAATAAACCTCTCCCCCTCCACTCCCCTCTCATTTTTCCTCACCTCTAAGCAACGGAATAAGAGCCGGTAAAAGTGTTAAAAAGATGGATAAAATTGTCTCAATATTGAATATTATTTAAATTTAAAATTGAGACAATTTTTTCCCCTCTTTCAACGTACTTGAAGTTTTCTTTTTAAAAAAAAAAAAAAATTATTATAGCCTTTAAAATTATTATTTGATTTGTAATAAATCACTATTAAATCTTAATTATAGTAATTTTAAAAGTCACATCATTCTTAAATGGACTCCTTAAAACAGGAGATATGCATTTATTTTGAAAAAATATTTTCTTGTATTTTTCCATCCTCCCATAAATTAATCATTGAATTTGTAAGACCCACATGTGAATTATGTGTAGATTATACCAATTTAATGGTTAATTTTCAAAATGAAAGATTGGAAGAAGAACCCAAATACACTAAATAATAGATCTTTTTATTTTGATCTTAATGATTCATTTTCTCTTATGGTCTTTCTTCAATCATACAACTCTCATTTTCTCTTATGGTCTTTCTTCAATCATACAACTCTTTATAATTACTATTCAATAGCTTAGATGAATGATAATTTTAAAAAGCGATAAAAATAAAAATAAAAATAAATGCATATGTAATATTGACCTAGCAAGTCTTTCTTTTTACACTTATCCCGATCTTTGAATATCTTCGATAAACTCTTCATTTCAAAATTTTCACTAAATTTTGATGAATATTTTTAAAAAATTCATTTCAGTAAATTTTTTATAATATATCTATTTTGTCTCTAGATAGAATTTTACCCCAAATTTAGCACATAAATTCTACCAACTGTCCATTTTTTTTTTTTTTAATTTTTATCAATTTTTTAGAATTTTCATCACACCTTTCACTTCACTTTTCCAGTTTTTCCTATTTTTGACCTTGACTTTGGAAAATGGCTGGTTTGTTAACTCATTTCTTTATTTTCTTGTTTTTTTTTTTAACCCAAAAATTAAAATATTAACAAATAATTTTCTTCATAAAATATTCACAAATAATATCACATCAAAATATTATTTCCTCCAAACCCAAAAAAAAAAAAAAGTTGCCTAAAATAGTTCAAAGTGGCGTGAAGATCGAAGAAACAGCTGGCCACGTTTAGTAATTCCCTCCCCTTCTCCTCTCCTTCCCTTTGTGAGAATTTTTTTGTTGTGTGAAAATAGAAAGTGATTGATGTGATATAAAGTAGAAAGAATTTATATGAAAAAGTGAAAAAAAAAAAAATTTATATTGTAGTGAATTTTTTTATTTAAATAATAATAAAAAATTATTGATGTGATATAAAAAATGAAAAGAAAAAGAATGTTTTGAATTTGATATTTTTTGGAAAAGGTAAAAGTAAGGGGAGGGAAGGGAAGGGGAAGGAGAAGGAAAAGGAAAAGGAGTTAGTAAACGGGGCCAGCAAAAGAGAAAACGTGTGGACCGTGGAGTCGTGATGAACATCTGCTCATACGTGAAGATTTAGGGCTCAGGGGAAGCAGACGAAGGAACCATCCAGAACCGTTTGAGGAACCAATCGTGGCTGAGACGAAAACCGTTCAGGATCCATTCAGATCTGAAGCCCCTCATCTTTCAGTCCCCGCGTCTGTCACCATCAACGCCAAGATAACGTGGTGTGCGGCGTGTGAAGTTCTGAAGCACCACGTGAAGATCTGAAGGCCCTCCATCAGGAAATGAAGGTACAAATTTTGTATGTATATTTTAATTTTTATCAGCTGTTAGATGTTGTTAATGAAAGATTTTCATGGGAAGGATGATGAGGGCGAATAAGATTTATGAAGATGATGATGCGGCGAGTTGTTGAAGCTCGGATCTTTTCGAGCTTGATCACCTCGCAGTAATGGGGAACAATAGGTGATGGATCTGGTGACAAAACTTGGGTTGCCAAATCATGTGATGGGTCTGGTGGCCTTTTTTTTTTGAAAAAAAAAATAATAATAATTTATTTCCTGATATATAAATCTTAATGGATTTTTGTCGTCTTTTATGACAGAAACTGATATTGAAGGTGCACTTGCAAGATGAAAGATTGAAGCAAAAGGCCATGAAGTCTGTCTCTGGTCTTCCAGGTTATTCTAACCCTTTGGTAGTCTCTGCTATTATGCTTCATGAAAATACGTTATCATGTCGTTTGGGCTCAAAAGTTGAAGAAATATCTGTCTCAATAATGAAAGCTGATTAGTCGAACTAGTATATTTGATTTTATTTCTTGAATTTTCCTTGATTTACAGAAAGAGATGCCAGATCTTAAAGCTTGAAAAGCTGACTAATTTGGCTGGTTCTGTTATGTAATTTTTGTAGGTGTGGAATCAATCAGCATGAACATGAAGGACCAGAAATTGGACGTGATCGGGGACGTCAATCCGGTTGATGTAGTCAAAAAGTTGAAGAAACTCTGCAGCACGGAAATATTATCTGTTGAACCAGCAAAAGAGGAGAAGAAGACGGAGAAAGAAGAGCCAAAGAAGGACAAGGAGGAGAAAGAACCTGAGAAAGAAAAGCCAAAGAAGGATGAGAAAAGGGGTGATGTGGATGAGCTTATGAAGGCCTACCAAGCCTACAATCCTTACATGAACAACAAACATGGGTTTGTCAGTTGCACAGAGGGGAATCCGAATTCTTTTGCAGATGAGAATCCGAATTCTTGTGTAATTTGCTGATACTTAGATCTTACAAAGAGATATATTATGACCCAAGATTACTCTGTTGGATACGAACGCCTGTGTAATTGCCTGGTTTTTTTGTTACCGGTGTTCAAGAAGACATCCCTGAGAGAGGTTTTATGTACAGTTAGTGATATCATAGTTGATCTTATTAATATTTTATGTTGTTGTTTGGAATGTTACATATGTTTTGGTGACTGGTTTTTACATCAACGGAAGACACTTGGTTTTCTTGAATTTTATTTTGTTTTTTTATTTTTATTCAAAGATACCTTCCAATATATTAAAAAGAGACCAAACGGTCCAATTACAATGATTCCCTAATAAACTAAGAAGCTCAGGGCATAAAGTTTTCTATGCTAAAGTCAAATTCAGTTCATTACAAATCACAGCTTCTGCAAAAGAATTTAGACAAAAGAAAATATCAAGAATAAGTCTCTCCTCGATCTAGGAGTAGGAGAGGGCATATCTGAGCTATAAACTAGCTTTTATAAACCAAGTTTTGATCTTAAAAAAAGAACAGACCGCAAATAAGACTACTACAATAGACAAAGAAAGAAACAATAAATACAGTTCACTGGCTGGCTTAACGCATGGAATGGGCCATACTTTCAAACCGTCTGAAACTACCAGGCAGTAGCACGGCTTGATGAACACGTCGTAGTTAACCCAGATTGTCGGAACACGTCTTGGTTAAAATTCGGCTTGTGGTGCCAATCTAAAACAGGACCGACGAAAAATGATACTTACACATCACTATCACAACAACTGCACTCACACAAGATACATTGGGGTGGGTAAATATCATTTCCCCCTCCAAGAGCGCCTTCACTTCCGCACCCGAAACTGTCGAACTGTTACTGGTGCAGAAATCCCAGACCACTCGTCCACGTACACCAATGTAGATCGTCCACCAGCGCCCACTTCCGATAGGACCGTGATTCTGTGAACATAGTTGTCTCCAAACCATGGAGAATGAACAACAGATCCAAAAGATGGCTAGTCCACCCATCAAACCGGTGAATCCATGAAGCAAAACACAAGGCCTGAAAAAGGCAAAGATTTTCTGCCTTTACACCCCCAACAAAACAAAACATAAAAACGATATCTTCATCCCAGAACAGGACGAGATAAAAGCCACTGATGCTTATCTAAAAACCTAAAACTAAGACTAGAACACTTCCTCCTCAACACGCAAAGCTCCACCCTTACGCTCTGCAGCGGGGAGAGAGTTTTTTTTGTACCGATAATACTCTTGAATTAGTTACTGACAAAAGCTCCCACCCCCCACCTCCCAAATTCCCAATAATGCAATGGACAAGACTAGAGTACGTATCTGCTAACCCTTTTGTTCCTTAATCAATGTGAACTGAAAAATTTAGTAGTGATACATCATTCAAATTAGAATTTTCCCTATGGACGTGTAATTATATATGACTATTTACTTGTTATCTATACCTATTTTACATCACAATTAACTCTAATTTCTTCTAATCCTCCAGACATACCAGGGTGCCTCGGGCTTTCACTTATTTTCGCTCTTGCAATTATTTCCATCTTTTGTTTGTTTGGTTTAAGGATTTTAGAACATGTGATTTTAGAAAAAAATAAAATAAAAGTAGCAATTTCATAATGCAATCAATGAACAAGTAATGTTTAAAAATACAATTAAACGATTGGTAAAATCTGTAAAAGAGTGTCATTTGTGTTAACTGGGTATTTAAAATCATACATTTTTAAATACATGCTCCTTTCACTGAAAAACATGGATTTTTTTTTTTCACATTTTCAAACTGACTTTTTTTTTGTTTAAAAAAAAAAAAAAAAAGGCACTCCCAAATTGTATTTACAATTTTGTTTATAAATCCACTTTTAGCTTACGAAATGGTGTGACCAAACACACAAACCACTTGAGGGCATTTATTATGATCTGTTTGGGTTTGCGATTTTAAAATGTGCAATTTGAAAAAGTAATTTTTAAAAATGCAGTTAAGCATTTGGCAAAATCGCATATTAGCTTTTAAAATTTTACGTTTTCGAAAAAGCACTATCTTACTTGCGATTTGAAAAAGTAGATTTTCTGCGTTTTCAAATTGCGATTTTTAAAAACGTAGCTTCCAAACGATTTATATTTAATTATTTAGTTTAAAATCGCACTTATTGCGTACAAAATCGAAATTTCAAACACACCCTTAGTATTGTATATCATCGCTCATAACCAATTAGCCTTGCCAGGCAGCTTTGTTTGATGACATATTTTCCTTCTTCCTTCTGTTTTTTATTTTCAAAATAAAACTTTTAACAACCAATTGGGATTTTTTTTTTATTTAAAAAAAAAAAGTAAAAAATCCATCTTAATTCTTTATTTTATCTAGTATTATGGGCTTCTTCCACTAGGGCCTTAGGCGACTGCTGGAAGAGCTGCCCTGAAGTGGAATAAAAAAGCATACAAAATATAAAGCCCATTTCTGCAGTCACCTCTTCAACATGCTATAACATATCGGCAAGTTGTAAAGCAGTTGAAGGTTTAGCATTACTTAACCTATTGAGACTGACTAATCCTATTTAAGTATATAGCTATATGAATTAGTTATTGTTTTTGTTTTTTATTTTTGCAAGTGCTAATCTAATTGTCGCTTTCTCTGCTACATCATCAAGTTATATAACAATCATATAACAGTCTACTAAATAACATTTCTCTTTGAGATCTAAGTAAAAGAAAAGTAAATTAAAACGGAATAATAAATAAAATAGAGACAAAAAATATATGTGGGTCGGTCTATAACTTACGTTCACAGAATAAAGTCTAAAAGGTCACATTTTTCTATTATTTCTTGATGAAATTACAATACAAAATATTCATATTTATAGGAGAATTGATTAAAAAAAAAAAAGAAGAAGTAAAAATAATAATAATAAATGAACAAGACTTTAGAGACAGCTAGTTAGCTAGCTATCCTAACTTTCAAATGCTACATTTAATTCCTTTGCACAAAGTCTTTCGAAATTATCAGAGCATTTATGACCTCTCTACTTCTTATGAATCTTCCGAGGAACAGGACCCACATCACTTAAGGAATAACATTTGACTAACCATTTTATAGTCTATGTTAGAGATTGATGCGAGATATATCTACCGACAATGGCTCGATGCTTCTTCTTTTTTTCTCTTCTAAAATTGAGTTTACAAAATTTTATTCGACCCAGTGTATTATTATATTAACATGTGCTCAACATAATAAAGTATATAATAATCACATATAAAGTGGTGATAATTTCTCATTTTCCACTTTTTTTGTTATTTACAAGATGAATTTTTAGGTCTGGAATGTCAAATTGTGGTAAAGGTCTTTAGACGGAACCTGGACATTAAAGTTGATGAAGCCTATAGAAAGCGTAAGAATCCAACCAGTGTGGCAGCAACAATAACAGATGTTGTAATCTGGATTTAAGAATTGTCTCTAGATATATGTTAATTTTCAAATAATAATTTTTAGATGCAGCTTTTCGAACACGTTTTCAACTAAAAAGGTAAAATTGTATCCTTATCAAATATATATATTTTTAGAATAATTTTCAGAAAATTGTAACCAAAAAGGCCCTCATTTCCTCCACCATTCTTCTTCTTTAAGCAACCTGCACCAACTTGATTAAACAAAAATACTTTATACAGAAGAGAAACACAATGGATGGCAGATTCTTAGAAAAAGAAAGAAAGAGAAAAGGAAACTTTCTTACTCTCCTCGAGCTAGATTCTTCAAAAAAGAAACAGTAAAGAAAATCCAAAACTAAGGAATGAAGTAAAACAAATATACAGACAATGTATACACAAAACTATCACGTGGGTCCTGCACATAGGAAGGCTTTGCCTTGAGGGTAAGGACTGTCCACAGCAGGAGGATCAGTAATACTACTGCAAAAGTGATATCGTGACGTGAGAGCAATTTCATACGGTGAAAAGTTGGAAGGCAAGTCATACTTTTCCCCTTCAATGGATTACCTATGGGTTAAGTATGTTATAGTACTCTGAACTATTCCATCTCTAGGTTGACTTGCCCTAATGGGATGCCAAAGGCGGTGCTTTTGAATTGCCAACAATTCGGATAGCAACTACCGAATAAATAAGTCTCATAAAAACTCTCTCACAATTATTAATCAAATTGCTAACAATCAATCCAGTAGAATTGCTGGAAATTTCAATCCGAGCAGTTGTGCATCACATCCATGGACTACACTCCAATTTTCCAAGAAGCATGGACCAAAGTGGCCAACCCAACAGATAGGAAAAGTCCAAGTTGAACACTTACCAAAACAAAAGTCCAAGATGCACACAACCAAAACTGGAGCAGCCAGCAGCGTAGACGGCAACTTGTCAGGTTTTGACTGGACCCACTGCAACAGTGACTACAATAAAATAAAGAAAAACGATGAACAAGATTGTAAATGCTTCAAGACTTTGTTGCCGGCCAAGTTCTGACGACCAGAATCCCCCGTACATACATATTTCATGATGGTAGATGAGCTCCTGTCTAGCTGTGCCATAAAGAAAAAAAAATTAGACAGAGGGAGAGTATAATCTTTTGGCCATACAGAATCAAGTCCAGCAACTTTTCATTTTATTTTATTTTTAATATTTCCCCTTGAATCTTCTCTTCTCCAACACTGCTTTTGTGGGTTAGCTGAGGTACTCAACTAAAAATCAAGGAAGAGATCAAGTAGATTAGACTAAGTAAGTACTGTCTGGATATCATCATTAGCAACACTCATATCTTCCAGTACTAAATTGCCACTCTAGATATGCTCAACTACCACCATGAGTCTGATCGTTGGGTTTCCAGCGAGCAGTCTCCAATTATTTTTCAAGTAAATGGCCTACTTGTACATCCACTTCGACTATCCATTCAGTCTAATCCAATAAATATGTGGCTAATTTAAGGCATGCCCCACCACACCTTCAATTTCCAAAACTCTCAATTACAAAATGATTGTGCTGCTGGTGGAATTTCCCCAACAATTAGTCTTAAATGGGTGTTTAACGCAACAATTTTTTCTTTAAGAAAGGTGAGAAGAAGCAAAAAACAATGTGCTAAACTAGTGCATCTCAGGGTGCTCCAATCGATTCACAGAAAAGGATAGGAGAATGGCATTAAATCTTGCTTCCAATTGAAAACACAGATGCAACATCACCATAGAGATATGGCGCTGACATGCTTGACTGACAGAATCTAAGAGCATGAAACTTATTGGCTTTGCCATATCCAGCTTTCTGTGGTTAGCTATTATCTAAAAGAAAAAACTTTAGCCCAACCTCCATCACTTACAGAGACAACCACTAGTAAAAGTTTCCGCTATTTAGTATATTCTTCCTCTCCTCAGAATCTATGTAAAGTAATTCTTTTCAGATTACAAAAGTAAGATGCCTTATTCTCATGATTTTAGAACCACAACATTAATCAGAAAGGCCACATTTTGACTCTTGAAACCTGTAGATGCTTCTAGTTCACATGTGACTTCAAACGCAGAGAATCTGCATTCTGACTTTACCAAAGGTAGTCATTGGAGTGGGCACCCAGTATCATCTCCGTAGTCGTAAATTCTCTGCAGAAGATATTGGCTAAGGAAGAGCAAATAGTGACACAATTCCAAAGATAAATCAAAGCCAGTCCAGCACAAGATGCATTTCAGGCAGGCGTAAATCCAAAATTTTAATCAGAAGCAACAGTAACCCAAGAATAGCATGGAATTCACTGTCATCAGTAGTTACCACAGTACCATTTATCATCTCAGTCAAAATCCATACCTCTAAATTCTAGACAGCTCCAATTATGAAGTTAACAAAAAAAAAAAAGGATAAAGCACACTTTTCAGTTTTGAGTTGTGTAATTTATGGATGTGCACCCTCATTGCGAGATATTCTAGATAAGGTAACACACGGGATACATCCAACAATTTGCTGAGTTTCTTATACTTAATTGCTGCAATAAAATTTTTTACGAGAATAAGTAAAAGGCATGCGATTCTTCCATACATAGGCACAACATAAAAGCCACCAAACAAGTTTAGAAGGTTCGGCAAGAATCAACTTGAATCTTGTTGCATCAGCCCATTACAGGATTCCAAATCACTGTTCCTTTCTTTTCTCAAGCCTGTTTGATGTATAAATTAGACAAACAATATGAAAAACGCCCTGAAGTGCTTTTATCTGAGAGCAACGGCATTGGTTTGAAATTCTGTTAACATTTACTAATCTGTTTTGCTAAATCATTGGACAATACATATATCGAACTCAGGCCAACTGCTCAACACCACTTATCATTCTTTAATAACATATCAGATATGGTATTCCTATAAACTTTTTTATCATGTAAATTTCAATGAAAGAATTTGTAAATACTTCCAACAAAAATGGAACACATATAAGCAGGGATGACAACGACATGAAGTGGATGTTACCACTACAAAACAGGTACTGAAATGGACATTGGCACCGAAACATCACCGGCGGCGAAACTTGAATCCCTGTTTGCAGCTGAGTTGCTTGACAATGCATATCCTACAGCCAATTCACCAAAATGCAAGGATGCATTCTCCAATCTCTGAAACACTCTAGCAAGTGAAGCTGCTTTTCTTCTTGCCCGCTTTGTACCTGTAAATAGCAGAGTCTGAAGCAGCCCAGCCAACATTGGGGCCTTAACCACCCTCTCAGTGGTTGCTGCTCCACCACTACGGCATAACTCAAGCAATGCTGCCACTGCATTTTCTTTTCCCCTAGGTGTTCCACAGCGCATCATTGCTGTCAATCCCGCCACCGCCATTTCCTCCTTCCCCACAGCTTCTGCCCCAACCGGCTGCCGAACAATCAAGGCCAATGCACCGGCTGCTTCCTCAGCAACCCCTTCATTTCCCAAAGCCCCTATTAGGGCTGCTACAGCCCCTGCCTCTATCATTCTCACACAATTTTCTGCGTGGGTCGATAGATTAAATAAAGCCGTTACGGCATCCTTCTTTCCTCTTAGAGTCCCCTCTCTCAACAGCCCTGCCAGGGCTTCAACTGCCCCTTCCTCATCTGCTATTCTCTTTTTATAGTCATGAACTGCAGAGAGGCTGAACAATGTTGCTGCAGCATTTTCCCTTGCCTCAGTCGTATGCCCAAATCTCAATACTTCAACAATCAATCCCAGACACCCTTCCTCATCCATTATTCGGCTTTTGTTCTTATCATATATTGATAGATTAAGCATTGCGGTCACTGAATTCTCCTGCGCCACAGGGTTCATAGATGAAAGTAGCTTCCGAAGATGGGGAATAGCCCCAGCTTCCGCAATGAAAGCACGATTTTCCTTTCCCGTTTTCGCCAACAAACGTATCTCACGAGCAGCAAGAGTCTTTCCACGCTGCGACCCATTAGCCAACTGTTGAATGAGAAGTGTTGCTGTGGCTCTAGTGGCTTCGACTGCAGCCCGGGTGGGAGCAGCTACAGCAGAAAAGCTTTCCACTGAGCCATCTGTGCCCTCCGGCGGGTCATAGGGAACCCCGTGAGCAGTGCACCACTGCATGATCAGATTCCTCAGAGCCCGATTAGGCACAAGCCGGTTATGTACAAGCATTTGTCCTGTCTTCGGGCAACTACAATGGCCTTCTTCCATCCACCTTGCTATGGAACTCCGATCATATGTCTGCCCTGTGGATATTATCACAGGATCCCGCATCACATCCAACGATATTGGGCAAGAAAAGTCCTTGGGGACCGTCACAAAAGTATCCGCAATCTCCTGCGTGATCAACCCCTTCCTCTGCCTCTTCACGCTCCCACCAATTTCCAATCCCACCTGATCATTCTCCTGCTCAAACCCAAATAGCAAAAACCTACTATACCGAGTGATCGCAACGAACCCGTTAAGCACCGATACCGTAGGCTCCACATCCCCCTCATGATTCACAATCTGCTCCTCCAAAAACTCAATTTCAACCCTACAACTCTTTGCATCCCTAATCCCCAACCTCTCCACAAAGAACAACCTCAATTCTTCCGAATTCGGAGCCTTCCCACTCTCAAACTCATCAAGAAAACCAAAAAAACGAAACCTAAGCGACTCATCGTCCTTATCAATGAACAACCTGGATCGCCTAGCTTGTTTCCGCAGAAGCTCAACCTGCTCCCTAATGTCCTCACTCAAAATAACGTCGTTCAAAGGAAAAACATCCAAAAGGGTGGAGATTTCCTGGTTCAGATCATGAAAATGGCCCGAAATCGAATGGTTTTGAAGCAAAAGCCACAACTTACTCGATTGCGCGCAGTAATCGAGGAGTATCTTGGACCGGTACAGCAACAGATAGACCTCCTTGAAGCAGAGCACCGCCGTGGAAGGCAAGCCCGGGCCGGAAGAGCCCGAGTCCTTGAGATAGTCTAGGAGGACGAGGAAGACCTCGATTTTTCGGATGAGAGAGCGGGAGTTCTTGCGCTGGAAGAAGAAAACCTTGGGCGAGAAATCGGCTACCAGCTCTGCCGAGACGGTCGCTAGGGTTTGCACCAAAGCGACCTCGCTTAGGTCCACCGGCGCCAAGAACGCCTCCAACGACGGCGATCTCCGCCTCCGCAACGACGAAAATATTGCCGCGGTCGCCATACACCCAACTCTTCGTTTTTTTTTTTTTTGCTCGATCGGCGTACGATACCCAATATAGAAGAGATCCAGAAAACAGAAATCTTGGTATGTAGCTCTGTAAAGCCGAGAAATGGTGCGCACAGAAAGACTATGAAACAGTCTCAACAGTTGTTGTTTGTTAATGTTGTTGGCTTTGTTGTTGTTGCAGCTGCTGTTGTTGTGGTTGAATCTTCAAAGGTTAGAGAGACGGAGAGAGAATGGGGGGTGTTTGGACTTTTTTATTTGGCAGAATCCGCGTCTTTCGAGCGGAAAAAGGGTCTGAATTTCCAAGGCTTTCTTTTTCCTTCTTTTTTTATTTATTTATTTTTTCTCTCTCTAGGAATTTTCTTTGAACGCCGGTTGCATTGCATTGCAGGCTCGGGTGAGAACGACACCATTTGGTTTGACGGACGATTATCCAGATTCCTGTCCATTGCTTCCTAATTTTCTTACAGTATCACCCGCGTACAGCTTGGATATACCAATTATACGACATGGGTTTGTGTAATATGATGTCATTTTGTCTGTCGGATAAGAACATATATGGTCATCCTTTGAGCTAGCTAAGCCACCCCACGGATTGGCCAAACACATATTAATCTTCGTTATGTCATCGATATGTCAGTTTTATCTATACTTTGGAAATCTCTAAAGCGCTTAAGTTATGTTGAACGTAAGCACGGCAAGTCAATTTTTGACACGATTCGTAAATTTAATACAAAATTAACGGATTATAATTGAAATGTTTAACTCGTTTAATTAAATAAGTCGTGTTATGATTGACTTGCATAGATTTATTATGCCTATGCATCGACTTAATTTGAACCCGACACGAATTTAACATGAAATTAGCAGATTATGGTTGAGGAATTTGACCTGTTTAATTAAATAGGTCAGATTACTGTTTACTTATATAGTCTTATAGTCATTCTTCGTTACGATCAAAACTCGAAACACAAATACAAATTACTGCCATAAGTGCAATTAGGATAGACAAAAACATTAAATTCAAATCTTATTTAGAATTTTTTTTAAAAAAAAAAATAAAATAAAATAAAATTGATGCTAGTGTATTTCACATTTTACTACAAATATGTGTTTAATAAATAGTTGAGATTTTTTTGTCACAAATTTTACTTTATACCAAACGAATACCATAATTTAATGCAATAAAAATGGTCATAAATGGTTTGTATAACATTTAGTTACGGTTTAGTACATCTTAGGCCCTTAGGGTTGATGTCATAAGTTCAAAATTAATTTTTCGCGTTTAAATAATGAAAAGCCAAACTGAAAATTTGTTAATCAAGAAAAAATGGGAAACCTGTTTTCTTTTTTAATATTTAGAAAATTCTTCGCAACTAATTTATTAAACTCTCATCTGTTTTTAGAGCATGTGAAATAATAGGACATAAATTTTCTTTAATCTAGTCTCTAAAAATAACATGGGCTCCTTATCATGCGAAAAATAATATTTTTCTAATTTTACGCGTTTTTCACATGCTCAACGAATATATGTCATTTTTAAATATTAAGTTGGCGAAAATTTATATTCAAAATAATTATAGATATGAGTTTAATAGATTCCTTCAACCCAATTTGAATGATTTTTTTTTCTTTTTTTTTATGCTTGCATTATATACATTGAATTTTATACCCAAATTTTTTTTATTTTCTTTTATTGGGGCATGCTTTACATATTAAAGTAGTAAGTATTAATATTAATAATAATAATAATTATTATTATTATATTACTTTCCTTTGAGAATATGATTACTTTCCTTTTTACCCGAAAGTAAAGGAAGCAGCATTGGATTTGCGTCAAGGGTTGACTAAATAAAGGCCGTGGGTCCCACGCAGCTTTAAGGAGGCGTGGAGATTGGCGGGCCGTATTAGCTGGGTTTTGGAGTTAAACGCCAAATTTTCCACTTTGACTAAAAAAACGTTCAAAACAAAAGTTGACCAACTAGAGAACCCACATTGGAGTGCAGAATTGAGAATTCCACCCAAGAATAAAAAAAAAGTTGAGGTAAAAGTGTGACAACCTTATTACAAGAAAGTTCTCGAAAGGCCCACTTGTAATCCCACAACTTCATGCTTCATACTTTAAACATCATGTACCCCCACACCCTTCTTCTTCTTTTTTTTCTTTTTTTTTTTTTTTTTTTTTGCATTTAGGGCACCATCAATCAAATATACTAATTTAGTATTAAGATCTTCAATAATTTTGCTAGTAATTTGAACAACAATTATGAAAGATTCTATAAGATACATACCTGTCCAAATAAATAAATGTGCAATTTAAAACTTATTTACACAATTTGGGTAGCATAGAGTGTAGAGATTTCAATCTATAAAGCTTGAGTTTAGACTATGCGAATTTGTTAAAGGCTAGCTAGGTGCTATCTTTCATTTTTGGCTTTTACTTTTTACACGAAATATAGGGAACAATCAAAGAAAGGGGGGGGGGGGGGGGGGGGGGGTTTGATTCAAATTGGGTGGGAGAAAATTTATCTACTTTTCATTTTATTAAACTGATATATTTCCTTAATGCAATGGTTCTCACGTGCATTTTAAACTGACATATGTTAATCCTATTAAAAAATGACCAAGAGAATTTATTTCATGGTTTAGATTAAATTTCACATATTTAATGGTATATATGTTGTCACATTTTTTAAAAACTCTAAAATACGTGGCACCACTTCCTTGTCAGATTAAATTTCATGGTCTAGATTAAATTTCACAAGCCGAAGCGCATCGACATGGAGCATTCTGCCCACCACGATTGCAACAACGACGTCTCCACTGGCATGACTACATCCCGGGTTTAGGCAGCCGCCGCAATCCACATTAATCCACGGCCCAAGTCAATCGACAGACCAGCTTATCACCTGTTCCACATCCGACCGAGGTGCATTGCAGGCCCCCGACCACTTTCCTCCTGACAATCTCACGCACTCGTTTACTCCTTTTTCATAGTTCTTTTCATTTTTTTCTTGCGGTACTTGTTTGTTATTGGTCTCTTGACCTACATTGTTCGATGCATAAAATAAATTCTTAAGCGTAAAATAGAACCTCTACATTTCAAATTTTTCATTTCTTTTGAAATTGAGAAAATTTTATTCATCACGTGCTTCTATAGGAATACATCAATTTAATAAGTTAGACTAAATAAATTTCCTTCAATTCAATTTAACTCTATCTTGGTAACCCTTTTTCAACTCGTTTTTGAAATTGAAGTTGGTTGAACAATGACTGCCGGCTAAATTATTTGTATCAAACCCAAAAATAGGGAAATCACAGCAATATGACGATGGTCTACATTCATGGTATGGTTGGAAATTAGATGTACTCCAACTCCTCATAACAACGGAATTGTTTATTTTTAGATAATAAATATTTATCCCAAAGGACAACAAATAAAACTAAGAAAGGCTTTCTCCTAGGAATAAGATTATTTTTTTTTTTTTTTTATGAAATTTAGGTAATTTAAAATAATAGAGATTGCAAGGTCACCCGTCTCGGTAAAGTAGATCCCCCGAAATCCCTTTCTCTTAAATTATGAATAATTTTTTTTTTTTTTTAAAAAAAAAGATTGCAAAGTCACATGTCCCAAACAGATGGATCTCGTATCTTAAACTATTCAAATATATAAGTCTTACAACCTCTTTCTTTGTCCGAATTTTACAAAATTTGAGACAACCTAATAATAAAAATTAATAAATAAATTCCTAGTCCAACACCTATAGGTTGGTGCCAGAGACCTGAAACTTGGAATAAATCTCCTATTCAAACTTTGGCTTAACGTCTACTTTACTTTGGCCCTATAAGTTGGCAGGAACAGAGGACATTTGCAGGAATTACCTGCCCCAAGAAAAAGACAGGATTCATTGCAATTGAAAAATCAATGACCAAAAAATTAAAAAATTAAAAAAAAGAAAGAAAATAAATAAATAAAAATACAAACATTTCAGTCTTAATGTCGTTCACGAGATTTGAGAGACTTTCTGTAGCGAATTTGAGTCAACAAAACAAATTCAACTCAAATAAACCACCACCCACGATTAAATTCGTGATTATATTTATTTTCCACCTACATCTGCCACCACTTCATTAAGACTGCATTCAAGGCACACGGTACGAATTTGTATCATAATTTTTTTAATCTGTTTGAAACCCTTATGAAGCGTTGTGACGTGTCGGATCTAAAGCTCACGGTGGTTGTGGCTTGAAAATTTTGGTTTCGTCAAAATGAGGTGGTACATGGAGGGGAGTTTACTCCACCTCAAAAACTGTTCCGTGAAGCAAACATGTCGATTGATGACTTTAAGAGGGTGATAAGTGACATGATAGACACCCCTACATATATGTATAAAGTAAATTAGGATGCAGCTGTAGATAAGAAGAATGAGTGTATTGGACTTAGTATTGTTGTTCGGGATTATGAAAAAGTAGTCTTAGCTGCATGAAATACCACAAAGAACTTTTTAGTTGAACCTGTTGTAGTTGAAGCTTTGGCAGTTTTTCATGTCGCAGAGTTGTGCCGAGAGATGGGTTTTCCTAATATAGTTTTGGAAGGAGATGTCATCTAAATTGTAAATACGGTGAAAACATGTAATAATTTGAACAAATTTGGACATATTGTGGATGGAATCAAATCTGAGTTGAGTCCGCTGAGATCATGGATAATCGAACATGTCAAGAGGAATGCTAATACAGCTATTCATACCATACCCCAATAGGCAATTTTGTGTGCCATAAATAGAGTTTGGATTGAAGAAATTCTAAATTGTATCTCTGATATTATTTATAGTGAGCCTTTGTGCTATAGGTGATTGAATTTTATTCAATAAAGATTGATCTTATTAAAAAAAAATTGCGTTTTAGGAAAAGCTTGACGTTAATATTTTCCTAAAATGTAGGATGCAATTATTATTTAATGAAAGATTAATGTTATATATTATATTTTTATCTTACATCTATCTTACGATATTAACGTAGCAATCTTAATTAATTCTTTGATTTGTTTTTAACAATGACCGATTCAAAAGTTAGTTAGGACTTAAGTAGTTTAATAAAAATGACTTAAGCATTAAATATTGATTCAATTTTAGGAAAATATTTGAAGTACTATAATTTTTATTATAATTCCTTACAGATTGATCAAATTTAATTTTTTAGTAATAGACATGGTAAGTGTCACTTAGAATTACAAATTGACGTAATAGTCCATGCAGCATTGTCACATCAGTTATAATAAAATTTAATTATTAGTAAATAGCATAGTAAATGCCACACAAACTACCACATAAATTTATAATAAAGTTGTAATAAAATTTGTAGCATTCATAACTGCTCTCTTAATATAACCTTTAAGAGCAATTCATAATTATTTTTAATTTTTATTTTTTATGAATTATTGGTAGGATAATAACTAAGAAATTTTTTTAGTGACAACTAATTACTAACAATTGGCTAATAGAGGTGTAAATGTAAGGAATTATACATTAAACCTCACGAGGATTTTTGTAATTTTTTTCTTTTCTAATTAGTAATTTACTTTTGTTTACTTTTTTTTTTTTTTTTTTTTTTACGCATTTACTTTACTTTTGTTTACTTGCTGCATCATTTTTATATTTTTTATTAGTTTATCACATACTCCAACTCACCTTAAACTGGTCTCCACTCTCCATCCAACACCTCTTTTCTGTTTTTTTTTTTATTATTATTTTAAAAAAAAAAACGTAAAAATCAAAGAAAACTCAACACGGAGATTTTGCTGCCAGTGCTACGTGTCGACCAATAATAAGGCCAGCACCACAAAGATCGTTGAATTAGACGCTCCACGTGTCTTTTCTTCACTAGCCTTTAGAAGCACGTAACATTCACGACCAGTAATTCTGTCCGTCACGATCACGCCACGTATAGCGCAGTCAACGCGTACTTGCCATAGCCGGAAAGTCAAAGAAAGAGACGTCCCGCGTATGACCACGCTAATCCCACACTGATACCGTGATACGTGCCGTCTTTTCTAACCGAACGCTACAAAGTAATAAAAGATGACGATGATCTCAGCCACTCAGCGTGGACTTTTCGAGGATCCTTGGGTTTGGCTGACGTGTCTTTATCCTAGGCGCTTGCTAGTATGTTTGAGACACGAAGATTCTAACGTGTTTGTGTCGACATAGAGAATAAGGAAATATATACTCTCTTTTTTTGATAAATTTACTAATTTTTTTTATTTAGTTAAAAATTGTTTATAATATTAATTAAATAATTAAATTTACCATTTAGATAACTATTTTTTTTTTTAAACAAGAAATCATCTTTATAAATAATATTAGAAACCTTAAGGTCAAAATCAGGATCATAAAGACTTTTGAAAAACAATGCCATAAACATAAGGTGGACGAAATTCCACCCGTATTGTATTCAAAACATTAAAAACAACTAGTTTTTTTTTTTTAAAAAAAATATCACTAATATTTCATTGTATAAAACAAGCCTTAAAAAGGCCTTAAAAAGCCGAAGACGGCTTCTCTGAATTCACTACAATAGCAAGAAAAACTAGGATAAAATTAAACAAAACTCTATCAATGCCATGCAAGACATCCTCCTTTGCCAGCCTATGAGTTGCCTTATTAGTCCACCGCTTTGTATAACAACAACGCCAACCTTGAAAATAATTAAGAACCATATCAATGTCATGCATGATTTGCCCATGCCTTCGCCAATTTTCATCCCTCTTATTAAGAGCAGTTATTACAATCAAAGAATCTCCCTCCCAAAAGTTGTGAGAAAATCCTCTATTTATGCAAAATTCTACAGCCCTCAAAGTCGCAAGCGTTTCCACAATAATAGGTTCAGTCAAAAACATCACCGAATGACATGCCGCAGCCACCACTGTACCATTATAATCCCTCTCAATGTAACCATATCCCATACTACCGTTCTAATGATCTAGAGCAGCATCGCAATTTACTTTATAACTGCCAATAGGAGGTGGGTTCCAAAAAATATTCTCAGAGAAACAGTTGGTACAACTCCAAATCCGCCAACCTTGGCATCCTTTTCCATAACCGTTCGATAAGCAGCAATGAAATCAATAGATGCTTTTATTATAAACTTAGGATGCATAAACTCACCTCCATGGAATACTGCATTTCGTCTAAACCAAATTCTTCGAGCAATCTCTGCATTGAGTTCAAACTCTGCAATGGAAAATCTCGCCAACATAAACTCCAGAAGTGCTGAAATGACGTCCTTGCACTAGAACACTTTTGCATGTTGCTCCTAGCCGACCCCTACACATCCGTAGTGGAAGGGCATTCCCACAAAATATGCATTATGGTCTCCTGCTCCAAATTATAGAACATACAGAAAGGATCCAAATCCAAACCACGCTTGTTCAAATCCATTTATCCCCCCAAATCATCACATCTGATCCACTCTCAATTCTCCAAACCAAACCCTCTTGAAAAAGATCCTTGGCAAAAAAAAAAAATACTGTGCCAAGCATATGAAGGCCGGCTGCCAAGAGTAGCCTCTAGGAAAGTCCCTCTAAGAAAATACTTCGCTTTTAGAATACATCCCGCCAAACTTGAGGGATTATGCAAAAGTCGCTATCCCTGTTTAGTTAACAAAGCTTTATTAAACATAACTGTTTTTGCTAGAGCATGAGTAACAAAATTTGCCTTATTTTTCACATGAAATACATTATAGTGACGAAAAGAGTTCAGTGTTGACTTAATCCCATCAGTGCAGTGCCCAATTTAGCTCAGATAAGGGTAATCCGAGTTGATCTCATTTACTACTGGCAATGCATCTCCTTCCAGAATGAGGTTAAGCAAACCTAATTCTTTTTTAGTCATAACAACATATTCACCTCTCATTTCAATTAGATGTTCATCGAAAAGAGAAAAAAAAAAAATCATTATATTATGTAACTAACAACTTAGAAATACATATATAATTAGAATGTTAGGATATAATTATTACAATTAATTCCTTCTAATTTTCTCAGCCCGATAGAATAAATTAGGGGTAATTATCTTTTCCCCCCATGAACTACCGGCCTGTGTCATTTTGCCCCCACGAACTACCACTTCAACCAAAAGAGAACATTAAACTACCATTTTTACATACTTTGCCCTCTTCCGTCAGTTTAATTCATGCAAAGACTTAAATGTCCTAACTCAATTTTAAAAATGACCTAAATACCCTTATCTTAAAAAAAAAAAAAAAAAATGAAGGAAAAGGGGGTGGCAGTAGCCACCCCCTGAGGTGGCCGGGTGGCTCGCGGCCCACCCTGGCCTAAGGGGTGGCCGTGCGTCTTTTCTAGGGTGGCTGCGCGGCCATCCCAGAGGCCGTGGGTGGCCCGCGAGCCACCCCTAAAGGTGGCTCCGACCACCTCTGGGGTGGCTCGCGGCCACCCCAGGTTATGGGGAGGCCGTGCGGCCACCCCTAAAGGTGGCTCCGACCACCTCTGGGGTGGCTCGCGGCCACCCCAGGTTATGGGGAGGCCGTGCGGCCACCCCTTAGGTCGGGGTGGGCCATGAGCCACCCCCAGAGGTGGCCGGAGCCACCTCTGGGGGTGGCTCGCAGGCCACCCGGCCGGCAGCCACCCCTTTTCCTTCAGGTTTTTTTTTTTTTTTTTTTTAATATTTTTTAGTAATTACTGTAGAGGGCATTTTGGTCTTTAAATTAAAATTAATGGTAAAAAATGGCATATTCCATCCAAGTTAACGGGATACCTGACGGAAGGGGTCAAAGTGTGTAAAAATGGTAGTTTGATGCTCTCTTTTGGTCGAAGTGGTAGTTCGTAGGGGCAAAATGACATAGGCCGGCAGTTCATGGGGGGAAAAGGTAATTACCCCAATAAATTAAAATCATGTTGTTCAATGAACAAATTACTTGAGATCAAAATTCAAATCTGGTATTTTTTATTTTTTATTTTTAAAAGGGAAGAATAATTTACTCTCCATTTGTTGCTTTTATGGTTATTAAAACTAAGTTATTTGAATGTTTGTATGGGAGAATATGCAAGATTATTTAGACAATTCTGCCAATGATTTTGAAGGGTTGAAAGTGGAAAATTCATCCAATAAGCCAAGTTTAAAAGTTTATTAAGATCATTGTTAAATCAAGTCTTGAACATACAATAATTCGCATTGAATTTTATCAAACAAAATAGATTAGCTGCCTGTAAAATTTATTGGATGAGACAGTTGAATTTTGAACCTCAATATTAGAAAATCGTCATTTTCTCGAATCCCAAACAAGATTTTGTGAAGCTCAAATATAATAAGTTAGCTTCTGCTGACGAATTCTAATAATGTAAGCGTATATTCAGTAATTTATTTGGAAATTATGGTTTTAATTGACTACAAATTTATTCTAATAATGCTGACAAATTTCCACCTAATACATTGGCTACGACCAACAATTATAAAAATCTATCCCACTTGCATATGCTTGTTGGCATGCAGCATGAGCCATTGTTGCATTTTCTTTGAAATTGCATGATCAATGATGAAGAAGACTAGAAGTCAATGGAACCAAGAAAAAACTATGATACATATACCAATTAATTTTAATTAGATCTAAGCTTAAGGATACACATTGATTAGTGCCACCCAAATGTATCTCGTCATGATGATGAGAAACCACCAAATAATCACCGGCTTTGTTTGATAAAATAAAAAATAAAAAAAATTCTTCGTTAATGCTTTTTGGGACGGTGTTTTTTGTTTGAAAACTTGTTTTGACGTGGCATAAATGTAAAAATGATTTTGATTGTTTTGCGTTTCGAGTTGTTTGTTAATATACTTGTTTTGAAAATAGAAAACGAAAGTGAGGAGAATGATTTAACAAACAAAGCCGATTTTTTCGATCTTTTCTCTTTTGTTTTTACTTTTCAAAACATAAACGTTAACAAACAATTCAATACACAAAATTTTGAAAATATATCAAAAATAGCTTTTCAAAAACAGTAATATTGAAATATATCAAAATTTTCTCTTTGGTACCTAACCTTACTTTTATTTGCAATGATCCTTGCAGAGAAAATTTTATCTACTTTGATATCAATCTTGTTAAACATTATTCTCGAATACCAAATAATTTTATCAAGTCAACCCACCCCCGCCTATTTGTAACCCTTCCGTCCTATATTGGGAATATAAGTAGTTCATATAGATGCTATGTCCGACATTAGTTCCTTAATATGTGTGATTGAGGCTACTTGCATGGCACATCAGCCGGCCAAATGGGTTGCTTCCAATAAGATTTGACTTTATAAATGATTTTAAAAAAGCTCCAAAGTAACTAATTTTTTTTAGCCATACACAAATGTGTCCGACGCTCTTTCTGGGTCGTTACACTATTTGACCCACAAATTGATGCCGACCTCCCATGCAACATGATGGCATAATCAAAGATGGTGGTAGGGTCAATGGGTCATCAGCATATTCACCATCTCTCTTTGTTTTTGCTCTTTCAACTCCTTTATACAAAATCACACAACAAAGAAGTTGCCTCCTGTCCTTCCGAAGCTGTGGGTGTACACACATTCTTTCGTATGAGTATATCATCCGGTAAACCCCTTTCAAGACTTCTTTCAAAAAGGCTTTGCCTTTCAGCAAAGCAAGAAAAGATGCAGCTCATTCCGGTCGCTTTCCGTATTCTAACAGACCGACCACGGAGTTCAAAATTCAGACCAGTCATGTTCTTACTCTCGACAAAGAAGTCAAGGTTCCGCCATTAATTAAATCAAACTGATGTCAGGGATAAATGACTACATTTCGCGAGTTCATACCGGAATACTTACAAAGAGAGTTGCGAGACTCGCCTGCTCTGAATAGTCTAAGATGCATGATCCATCTGTTCAGGACAAATGGGCCCTACAACCCAGACAGTCTAATAACAGAGAATTCCAATACAACAGCTTTGGAATGCTTTAATTGATCATGTTATGAATAAATGACTACATTCCATGAATTCATACTGGAATACTTATTGTGAGACCCATTTGCTCTGAACAGCCTAAGATGCATGATCTACCTGTTTAAGACAAATGGGCCCTGCAACCCAGACAGTCTAATAACAGATAATCCCAATACAACAGCTTTGGAATGCTTTAATTGATGTCATGGATAAATGACTGCATTTTGTGAGTTCATACTAGAATACTTACAGAAAGAGTTGCGAGACCTATCTGCTTTGAACAGCTTAAGATGCATGATATATCTGTTCAGGACAAATGGTCTATGCAACCCAAATAGTCTAATAATAGAGAATCTCAATAAAACAGCTTTGGAATGCTTTGGGAGTGCAGATGTTCCAATCAAGGAGCAATTGCAATAGAGAGTACCATTAAGTTCAATTAGGCTTGGAACTATCACACATGACCTTTTATCTAGCGGGGGCTTTGTTCATGTTAGGAGTTCATTACCATCCATGAAGAAGTTGATTTTGGGATCCGAATCTCGAGCAACTTTTTTGTTCAGATTGTTAACAAATGTGAAAGAGCTCCTATGAAGCCCATTTGCCCGAATAGGTAGGTGGGGGTGTAGAGGCTCTCTCACATTTTCAGACAGTACAATTGTGTGGGATCTCTTTACCTTTCAAAAATTTCAGATGTATTACTATCCGGAAGCAATCAATTCAGAAACACCCAGATGAATGGATCGTCCGTAAGAAAGGGTAAAAGAGAAGAAGAGTAAAACAAAGAAGCAGCAGCTTCTGGTAAGCGTCAGTGTTGGGTCAATAATGGAGTACGAGACCGGTTGATAAAACAATTTGCTTGCACACTACTGTTGAAGAGTAAACAGGAAACAGGAATCTGTGATATAATATTCTCAGACAATCATCTCATTCAAATTATGCTTGAAGAAATAATAACTTCTTCGAGACAAATTATTAGAGTTTGGTGCCAAAGTGAGAAACCAGAAAACTTATTACCAAGAAAGAAAGAAAAACCAATTTGGTTTGACTAATATGCACTCAAACACGGGTATATTAAATGATTTTGTTGACTTGCTATGGAAAAGTACAAATGACTAGAATATTTGTTAACGTGTTTTGGGGTATTTTTTATTTTTGATTTGAAAAAAGTGTTCTGATATAAGATAAAGGTAAAAACTTGTTTTTGTGTTTCAAATTGTTGGTTAATATATTACTTTGATAACAGAAAACAAAAACACAAATTATGGGACTCTCTTCACTGACCCCTCTTAACTCTGCAACAATGAAATGGTTTGGAGTGAAACAGCTTTCAGGTTACACAAAAATGGTTTGGCTTTAGGTCAGGTCAGTTCCTTGATTAATCCTTTTGCACTTTGTGTAGGGGCAGGCTACCCCATTGTGCAGCCCAGTGTAACAGTACTATTAGTGTTGGTAGCCTGAATTACCATTAGTACAGTGGGCTGAATGAGTTTGGCTCATTTCACTTATTAGAGTTTAGGGCTATGTCTATATAAGGCCATAAGTCCAATTGTAGCAAACGGATCTGAAACGGAGAGGATCCGGCCAGTGAAAAAAGTAGGGGCAAAATTGTCTAAAAATTTGAAATGACAATTTTACCACTGCTTTTTCACTAATCGACTCCTTTCCATTTCATTTGAAATGGAGAGGATCCGTTTCCCCAATTGTAGAAATCATCTTGAATCTGATTAGTGAGTTGGTAATTGGAGGTTGAGCACATCGAAATGTTCTGGAAACCGGACATCTCAAATTGTCAATTTCATTTCTGTAATTTTCATTACTGATTGTACTTATCAAAAAAAAAAAATTCCATTACTGTTTGTTTATCAATTCTCTCATTACTGAATATTTATTCCATTTCTTCAGTTTCACTCCAATTACATTCATGATTCAGTAAACCTAACCCTAACCCTAAAAATCCAATAACAGTTCATTTGGGCTGAATGGGCTTATATAGACATAGTCCTAAACTCTAATAAGTGGAATGGGCCAAGCCCATTCAGCCCACTATACTAATGGTAATTCAGCCCACTAACACTAATAGTACTGTTACACCCGGCCTTTGGGCAGAAAATAAATAAATAAATAAAATCAGAAGATCATAAAACTAAAAGTTGCTCAAGAGTGGTTCTAAATCCTTTCATGCATACATGTCAAAAGCTTATGACTATTATTATTATTATCCTTTCAAAGGAACTGATGAAACACGGTTGACAGAAAGATTGATGGTCTAGGGGGAAGCAAAAATATCAGCAAAAAGTCACATATACATAGTTAAAATTCTTCACATAAGGAAAAGAGGCAACACATTCCAACATTCTCAATGAAAATGAAGAACAAATGTGACTATTAGAGATTGAGAGCTCAAAAAGTCCTGCTATGTAAATCTGTTCAAATCTCATTAGTTTCTAAACTCAAGAGGTCTGAACAATGTACCAGCAAACACCTCTTCCTTGTGAGACCATTTTTACGTCTAAAACAGAACATGGAATTTTGGTTTCATTCTGCTCCTTTATGGAAGATTGAAAAATTCCACAGGTGTCAGGTGTGAACGAAATTATAAAACCAAATAAAATACACTTCAGACCATAGCATCTATGTCAGATTTTCTGTTTGGATGCATTCAATGTTAAGTCATGTGATAAGCAGGGAGATGCTTTTAACAAGGATCAAGAGAGAATCATTTTTTAAAACTTTGTAACAAGCTAGGCATGATGGAAATTGCAATATCAAGAGAGGTATGTATCAATGAGGCAGTCTTATACTTCTACTTTAAGTAAGCCTAGCATAGACACTCATTGTACCACTTCTCGTCTCACAGTTCCATAATACAGATTACATATACATATCTCTACCCATTTTACAAGGAAAAAAGGTAGACAAGTTGGAAAAGTTCTCACTACAAATAGTTACATAGGCACATTTTGTGACGCATTTCTTATGCCAATGCCTTGCGCAGGATAATTATTGATGGGCACAAGTTTCTAAAATTAATTCGAACCAAAACAGCAACCACTCAGAAGAGGCTGCAATTGATTGAATAGAGGAAGGCCCAACAATATAAATGGTAGCTCATTAAAAAAAAAAAATTATATCATTAATAGAGGCTGCACAATCTAATTTCTTTCCTACATTTTCTCATCAGATCTAAATCATACTTTTATTCAATGAAAAATCATTTGAAAGATAAAATTAACCTAGTAAACTGCAGGAAAAATGCTAAATACAAGTAATGCAAATGAGGTCGCACAAGCACTCTTCTGAGCCATTCTTTTCTTGTATTACCTTGGAGATTTAGCTGAGAGACACTTTCCACAGGAGACAAGCTTCAGCAACGAATGTGGTTTCCGTGGCCTAATTTTCAAACGTGAAAGCTGCACATGGCCAAACTCATAAGCAATATCCTCAAATGGATCAAAATAACATAATCATTAGTAAGCATTAATCATAATGCGATTAGAAATGAAAAAAACTTCACAGGTGCTAGCCTAAAAAGAGGGAACAAGAACTAATGATCTTACTGCATAATTTACCCAACTTACTAACTTAAAATCTAAACCTCAGGAAATCTTGTGAAGACAACAATTGGAAGTTTTATCCAGACAGTCTTGGCAATGACTGGCACTAGGCCCAACCAATTATAGAAACAAACTATTAATTTCAGTTCTATTTTTCATTATGTACTTGAAGGAAAGAAAAATCCTAATATTGCCTTGGAAAAAACATTAAGCACTACTCTGGAAAGGACATGACACCTGAAAAGTTTAATATACTTCGATTAGGATGAAAACAACAGCAACTGACGAGCATAGACATAACGATTCAGAGAAGAAAGCAGCTGGCGTTGGTTGAAGTATTATGATGGACAGATGAGACTCTGATCAAGACAATTTGACCCCACTCAGGCTCAATTGTATGAGTCTGTCAGTCAGATGAATAAGGGGAATAGTTTACAAAACAGTGAAATATTGTGGGTTGGCTTTTTGACAATTCACCTAGCCTGCCTGATTGAAAATTATAACTTCAGCTGAACATGACTAACTATGGACTAGTGCATATCCATCATGCATTATATTCCCAATTTCCCATTGATCAATCTACCACCAGTGCCTTGCTTGTTAATCTACCCTATTTTTGCTACTCCGTTACATTTAACACCATATATGCTCTATGCAAGTATAAAATTTCAAGTAAATTAGTATTATGTACTGGATTACATGGTTAATTATGCAATAGATTGTAATGAAGCTCTTCTGTAGCCCCATCCTGCATCAATTAGCCGGTAACAATGTACAACAGAATTGAAAACAAACACTCTAAGGTTTCTCCTTCCTCTGACCTGTATCAGAGTGATCCTTAGCATGCTTCCCATTAGCATCACAAGGACAAACATTAAATTATATTACCTTTACTCATTTACAATTAACAGTGTGCCTCTTCTAATACTGGACTTAACTCATTGCAAGAAAAATCAACATGGTAAAGCGGGATGAAAGGAGACATCAATATTCTTAGAAGATAACAATTTCTTTGTCTTAAAAAAAATATATGCAACTTAAAAAAGCCTATCATAAGATTATCATGATCATGCATTACCTTCCGGCGAGTTACTCTAGTTGCTTTCCAGCAAAGTAAGCTTCTCGATCTAGGTTCCAATCTCCTGTTAATTCAAGAATTTGTTTAGAGCAAATTCAAACTGAGGCATGACTATGTTCGAAAGCATGCAAAATATTCTCATTGCCAACTTCTTCTAATCCAAAGAGTTCCATTGGGCTGGGGAAAATTCGATCTAGGTAAGGGTTCTAGGAAACTTATCCCACCATTTTGTTAAAAGCATAAGAATAAACAAAGAAAATAGAAGAAAGGCTCTTCTGTTGTCTCTCCTTGGGGAGGACGGTTTCCTGGAAATTAAGCAGTCACGTTATTAAGACAAATTTAAATTTGTTCAAAATCATATTTCTGGACTTTATTCATGAAAAGGGTATATCTAGGCCTTCTTTTCTTACCTTCCAGAAAATGTGCAAATGCAAGATAAACAGTTATCAGTTCATTTTATTTAAAATATATATCTAGCAAATAAATATTTCTACCAGAATGCATTTTCAAATAACTTCAACAAGGCTAAGTCGACATCCTTTTCATGCAAACCTTTTCTGATTATCTACCCAAAAGTCAAAATTACTTCTCTTGCTTCTTTTATCCTATATTTTCATATAATTTTCTGAGTATTTCTTAACTTCTGGACCTTTTTCAAAAAATAGTGTATTTTTTTAACCTTAGACTATGTCCTTCATTTCTAATTGCCAAATCCCATAGTTTGACCAGATTATGTGAAGTCGTCTAGCCATATGATAATACAATTACTGAATTGAGAAGATGGGAACTTAGGCTTGACAAGAAGTTTCATGTAACCCAAATCCATGTCTATTACACCTAGACCTAACACTCTTAACGTTTTCTTTTTTTTATTGGTAAGTTACATGTTTTAACCCATGACCTCATGCTCCATCTCATTCTTAGGAGGAGAGGAGGTGCTAAGAACTAATGTTCCAGTCATTTAATGATATTAAAATTTTGCGGTTTAATTTTAGTAGTTAGATATAGAGGTTGATTCTTGTCTACTATCTAATGCCATTCAACTTTATGGTAAAGTGAAATTAGAAAAGAAATTATTCTTGAGAAAATATAACGGAATTGCTTTACGTACAAATTCTCTTGTTCTAGCTTTTCAGCAATAGAAACCGCTTTGCGTTTTGACCATCCACTTCGCTGTGTACATCCTTCTGCCTGCTGAATTACATGTGCAAGGGACACCTTGCTTCTGACAAGGCTCTGGCTCTGACTTTGTTCCCCAAGCTTTCTTCTTTCTGGGAGTGAAGCCATGGTTGATTTCTTAGAAGAAGCTGTTCCTTCTCTCACCTGGGAACCTCCCAAGCCACTTTTACCAGACACTGCATGATTATCAATGTGATCATTACCCTTGGGTTCCCCGGGAGAATCTGCTACTTCTACAATTTCACTCCCCATTCCAAGATTGTCAGACTGCAAGATCTGAGCTTGAGTGCTGACCCCATTTGTATCTCTAATTTGAGATGAACCTTCCTTGGAAGGTGGTAAGATAAGAGGCACATGCACACCTGATCCTTTCTTTGATTCACATCTTATTTCAATTGTCAATGGGGACCCAAGAACGGTCTCAAATGCTTCTAAGATATGCCCCCCAAGCTTCTCTGCAGTCACTTTTGTCTGGTGTGAACTGAACATCAACTGCACAGTAGGGGCTGCAAGAAAATGCCATTTAATTCGACAGATAATTAGACAGTGAGCAAGAAGTAAATGTAGATAGGCATTAACAACTCTTAAATGAGAAGTATGTATATATAGTAAAAATCTGAAATACCAAATTCACCCCCCAAAAAAAAAAATCAAGTAGAAGAAAGAAAGAAAGAAGGGAACAAAAGTTCTATCCCATTTATCCACAAAGGAGCAACTTCTAAAATGAGATGTATCTAATTGATTATATATGGGAAAATGCTGAATTAAAAGCACTCTAGATAGCAATGCACTTGATTTGTGACCCACAGGATCAAATGTTATACTCAAACTTATAACCAATCCCAAATAAGCTCTATTTTTTATAATTAGTTTGAGTAGTCATAAATGTAGCAGACAATATCTTATAGTAATTTGCCAACAAAAAGTTCCCCGAATGGCATATTACAAGACAGGAAGTCATATAAACAAACTTGGAAAGCAATAATAGCATATAAATGCAGAACAAAAATGCTGAGCTTCAAAAGGACTAAATCTAGACTCTGTCATGTATAACTAGGATAAAGGTGGACCATAATGCTAATATCTGGACGAGCTTTACGGTTAAAAGAGGATGACAAATGCACAACATTTACATTTTGCATTTCTATGATCCGTTTTCTAAATAGTTTAGTTTGCGGCCCAAACTGGATGGACTTGCTCTTGAGTCCATTGATGACGAGGAGACCTCTTGGTTAGAGAGACCGTTAAGGAGAGTAAGGTTTTTGAGGTGGTGAAAGATATGAACAGTGAAAAGGCACCAGACCCTAATGGTTTTACTATGGCATTCTTCTAAGTTTGCTGGGATGTGATCAAGGTAGATATTTTGGGGGTGTTCCATGAATTTCATGCTAAAAGTTTGAAAAAAGCCTTAATGTCACTTCCATTGCTCTCATTTTGAAGAAATCTGGGACTATAGATGTTAAGGACTTTCAACCTATTAGTCTTGTAAGTGGAGTTTACAAGATTATTGCCAAAGTCCCAACCAATAGGTTGAGAAGATTTGTGGAGAACATTTTCTCGAAGCCCCAAAATGCTTTTATTAGAGGTAGGCAAATCCTTGACTTCGTGCTTATAGCAAATGAATGTATGGATAGTAGGATCAAATCTGGTGAGCCAGGGGTGCTTATGATTATGTCAACTGGAAGTTCTTATTATACTTGTTGAAGAGATGTGGATTTAGGGAGAGATGACGCTCTTGGATAGCGCATTGTATTTTTTCGATGCGATTTTCTATTAGTGAATGGCAATTCATTCGGATTCTTCAGTAGTTCCTGTGGTTTGAGATAGTGAGATCCTTTATCACCCTTGTTGTTTGTTATTGTAGTGGAGGCCTTAAGTAAAATGATATCTGCAACTATTAATGGGGCCTTTCTTTCAAGCTTTTCTGTGGGGTCTAGGAACTATGGTGTGGTTAACTTATCCCACCTTTTGCTTAAAGATGACACCTTGATTTTTTGTGGGACTACTCTTGACCACCTATGGTGTGGGGTGTGGAAATGTATAAGGAGGGGGTGGGAAAGACTTTCTAAATTTTTGAGGTATGAGATAGGAGATGGAACTAAGGTGCGGTGGCAACAAAACTGTGGAGTGCTCTTTTCTAGTTGTTTGGTGTTGCATGGGTCATGCCTCACAGGGTGAGCGAGCTGTTGGAGAATTGGAGGGGACAATTGGGACACTGTATTGTTTTGAAAATATGGAGGTTGGCTCGATTGTGTTTAATATAGGGTATTTGGAGAGTGGAACACAAAGAACTTTGAAGATGTGAGATTATGATGTTTGAGATGAAGAAGATCGTGTTCCAATCCCTGTATACTTGGAGAGTAGCATGGAATAGTTTGCATGTTTCTAATTTTTCAGAATTTTGCTCTTCTTTTTCTACACTTCAGAGGTTATTTGTGTATAATTCTTGTGTACGGCACCATTCTGCACTTTTGAATGAACTTGCATTACGTATCAAAAAAAATATATTATTCTTTAAAGCTGTATTCAGGTTGAAAATTAACTTGGCTAAGTCGGAATTGGTTTTGGTGGCTAATGTCAATAATGTTGATGGTTTGGCCGGTATTATGGGTCGCGAGGTTTCTTCTTTTCCTTTAAAATATCTTGGTCTTCCATTGGAAGCCTCTTTTAAGGCCAAATCTATTTGGGATGGTGCTATTGAGAAGATAGAGCATCATTTAGCTGGTTGGAAGAAAATGTACTTGTCTAAGGGTGGTGGATTACCTTAATTAAGAGCAACCTTTCCAATTTGCTTATGTATTCGTATATCTTTTCCCTCTCCCTACTAGTGTTGCAAACCACATAGAGAAGTTGCAATAAGATTTCTTTTGGGGTGGGCTAAGTGAAGAGTTCAAATTTCACTAGGTAAGCTAGTCCATGGTTTGTTCTCCAATTTTTGAGGGAGGGTTGGGGGTCCAGAATTTGTTGACGCTATATGCATGAGAGAGAGAGGTTTTGTGGATAGTTGTGGTGGATTCTAAATTTGTTAGCTCATGAGGTAGGTGGTGTTCTAATGAGGTTTATAGGTCATATGGGTGGTGTGATAGAAGAATATAATAAGGGGTTGGGGATGTTTTCTAGACATACCAGATTTGAGGTGTGAGATGGCTCCAAGATTATATTTTGGCATGATCTGTGGTGTGGGGATCAAGCTCTTAAGGAAGCCTTTCCAAATTTATATAACATTGTTCGCACTAAGGATGCCTCCATAGCATATCATTTGAGGCTTTTTGTTGGCTCCCATCAATGGAGCATAAGATTTATTAGAGCAACTCATGATTGGGAAGTGGATGTCTTTACATTTTTTTAAAAATTATTTGCTCCCTTAGATTGAGACAGGGAGATGAAGATAAGCTTTGTTGGGCCCCCTCCAAAAAAGGGTTTGTTAAACGTTAGATCTGTCTACAATGTCCTTGTCCTTCATGATGGCACTCCCTTCCCTTGAAAGAGTATTTGGCAAGATAAAAATCTCCTTGATAGCGGCTTTCTTTGATTGGTTGGCCGCCTTAGGGAAAATCCCCACCATGGATAACCTAGAGAAGCTGTATGCTATTGTGATTGATTGGTGCTGCATGTGTAAGAGGAGCAGAGAGTTTGTGGATCATCTTCTTTTTTTTTTGATAAGTTGTGGATCATCTTCTTCTCCATTGTGAGGTTGCTAATGCCTTATATGGGTTGCTATCTTCACTCGTGTTGGGCTGTCTTGAGTTATGCCTAGACTAGTAGTAGACTTGTTTTGCTTGTTGGGGGTGGGGGTTTATATGGAAATCTTCAAAGTGCATTAGTGTGGAAAATGATGTCATCATGCCTTTTGTGGTGTTTTTGGAGATAAATGAATTATAAAAGTTTTGAGGACCGCGAGAGGACAGTTGTGGAGATAAAGTCTGTTTTCTTCAATACTCTTTACCTTTAGATAGGTGCGTTTGACTATCCTAATTTGCTTAGTTTTCATAATTTTTTCTTTCTTTTCTCTTTCTAGTTAGGTTTTTCTCTTGTATACTTCCTATGTACCTGGATTGCACTTTTAATGATATTTCGTATAAAAAAAATGGTTAAATACATTTTTGGTACCTGTGGTTTAAAAACTTTATTTTTTACCCCCTGTGTTTCAATTCGTATCACAGACAGTACCTGAGTTTTGGGAAAAGACCGAATTGGTACCTCTATTAGTTTTTTGATAGAAAAACTAACGGTTGTCCACGTGTCAACTCCTGAGAGTAGACATGTGTCATAATGTAAAAAAATTAAAAAATTGAAAATAAAAAGCTTTAAAAATTGAAAATAATAAAACTTAAATAAAAGTATTAAAAACTTTTTTTGATGAGTAAGAGAAATTTCATTAAAAGCGCAAAGTGCAATCAAGTACACAGGAAGTATACAAGAACGACAAAATTCAATGTTCACCCACTAACAAAAGAAGTGGTCTTCCATCAACCTTCCCCAACCGACCTTTCTTGTCTCTTTGTTCAACCTTCCTCTCTCTCTCTCTCTCTATGTGATGGTTTGGCTCTGATGTTTTCTTTGTTTGAACAATCAAATCGCTTTGTATGATAATAATGATATGGGTTTGCTTCATAGAAAGCTATTAGAAAATGAAATCAATTCAACCTTCACACAGTGCTATCAATCATGTGCTTCCCTCGTTTGTCCATAACCCTGATTAGGTGTCTGCCCTGATATCTGCAATTCTTACTCATTTTCAATCGCTCCACCAAGTATGCCCTCCACTTTGGATGAACGGTCAGAGAAACACCACAAGATCTTGCCCTTTTTGATCGCCACATTTACGCTCGTCGCCGCCACTTTTCTTTTCTTTTTTTTTTTTTTTGGGATAATTACATTTAACCCCCTTGATTTATCCACGGTGTGGCGATTTACCCCACAATGTACCAAAATTGGTTCATGACCCCCCCGAACTTGCCAACGTGTGGCAAAATTAACCTTCCGTCCAATCAATCGTTCGTTTGGATGGAAAGTCGGTCACGTGCAAGTCACGTGACTTGGGGAGGGTCTCTGTCTTAAACGGTCACGTGACTTGCACGTGACCGATTTTCCGTCCAAACGAACGGTCGATTGGATGGAAGGTTGATTTTGCCACACGTTGGCAAGTTTGGGGGGGTCATGTACTAATTTTGGTACATTGGGGGGTAAATCGCCACACCGTGGATAAATCAGGGGGGTTAAGTGTAATTATCCCCTTCTTCTTTTTTTTGGGCTCTTTGGCTCTTGGGGGTGGTTTGGCCACCCCCAAACCAGCCATGAGGGTGGCTCTCTTCTTCTTCTTTTTTTCATTTATTTTTTAAAATGTTTTTAATATTTTTTTAAAAAAAAAGTTTTATTATTTTCAAATTTTTTTTATTAATTTTTAAAGTTTTTTATTTTCTGTTTTTTACATTATGACATGTGTCTACTCCTGAGAGTAGACACATGAATAACCTTTAGTTTGTAGATGGAAAAACTAACGGAGGTACCAATTCAGTTTTTTCTCAAAACTCAGGTACCATCTGTAATACGAATTGAAACACAAGGGGTAAAAGATAAAGGTTTTAAACCACATGTACCAATATCCTATTTAACCCTAAAAAAAAAAATATGGACGACATTGAAAATATATGTTGGGATAGATGTGTCCTAGTTACTTTAATGTTTGGAAAGCCAGTCAGCAAAGAATAGTATTCAGGTTAAACCTTCCACTGCTTGGTAAACAAAGCAAGCTGTATGGTAGTTGCAAATTTCTGAAGCTTAGAAGGTGCTGGTCTGCCTTTCAACCAAAATAAAGTTGGCTAACTTGACAGGGAAAAGGCTAATTTAAAAAGTTTCCAAACAAATATTTGCCGACCATGACAATGGGAGCATGTATTCATTTTCTTGAGGGGCAAAAGAAGGTAAGGTCATTATCACCATTCAATATATAAGGGTATCTACGTGAAACAGACTGGAGAGTGGATATATTTTGGGGAAGTACACTTCAAAACATTAACAGATTCAAGTTGAGAGACAAACAATGAGACAAATTAAATGATGTTTTTTGACTACACAAAGTGGGATAGCCATTCCCCTTGCAAATTGCTCCCTTCCAATGGAATGGACAAGTACCTACCCTTATTTAAGAGGAGAGGCACCACTTGGCTACACACACAAACAAGACGGAAATACTGGTCATACTTTTTCACAATCAAATATAACAGTAGGTGACATAAAGTGGGGTGGTTCCTCCTCCCAGATCTAAATCTCCCATGGTTTAAACCCAAGACCTCCACTTTATCTAAGGAAAGGGTACCTCTTGCCTATAAGAGCCAGTGCTTGGGCAATATGAATCAATTTACATCATAAAAGAAAGGGTTTTTATACTTTAAACCCTTGGACGTTCCTCCTCATGTCAATCATTCCTTGGAATATCAATTTGAAGTGACGTCCTACATGGAATTTTCCTGGTGTCAATTATCTCCTTCTGTCAATATCTTTTCGTCATTTATTAATAAGAGGGGATCTCAAGTAACTAGCATAGCACTATTTGATCCATATGTACCGTTCCTTTATATGCAAATTGAGTTTTAGATCATCAATTCAACATAGGTATTTATGATTTTAACCTCAACAACGAACCAAGCAACCGAGGATAAGATCATTAATGCATATTATTGTATGATGACCAGCGAAACCAATCTATAGTGCACCATACTCTTATCTCCTTCATTAGTAAGATATAAAAATCTATTGAAAGTAGGATGCAAGGTGCAAAGTGCATGGGAGTATTGCTACAGTTGAAAAGTTAGAGCATGATAGATGCAAAAGTAAAGTCCCATGAAAAGAACATTTTAAGGGAAAATTACATGGAAAAAAAAAATGGGAGAAGGAAATTGAACCATTGTCTATAATTTTTTTGTTAGGTGAAGCATCAGCTACTCAAAGCATAAAGCAAACAAACCTTTTGGTCATAAGAATTTCAAAGACTGTTTTTGAAATGTTGAAAATGGATGTAATGATGTTGGTAAGAAGATTGGATGGCAGTTTTGGCAGCAGAAAGAAACCAATTATCTTGAACACTGAGAAGTGATGGAATTTCAATTAATTTTATAGTAGTTGAACCCCGAGTTGATTCCATTTCTGAGTTTCCAATTTAGCCCCATATTTTATGTCTCCACAAACTATCCCCAAAACTTTTCAAGTTCCGATGCACTAAGATTTTTCACATATGAAATTGAAAGAAAAACATGGCAATTTTGAAAAGACTTTCTAACTGTGAGATACTGGGGCATTAATAATGGCATTTGTGAATTATTTTGAATGCATTCTGGGGGTACCTGCTCCAAGACTGACTGAGATCAGCTTCCCTTCTTGATACAAAAACTCCTTTACGCCATTAATTTGAATTTTCTCAAGCACCTCCAACCAGATATCTTCAATCCCTCCATGGCTTTTACCAGAAATCTGCCGGCCACTAATCTTAGTCATCTCAGCAGCGTTCTCAGATGTCTGTTGATGAGCCATACAAGTCCCAACATGTCTTTTTTTCTCTAAACTAATACCCTTATGTGTACCATTTCCACAGAAATCAGCAGAACTTCCAGCACGGAGATTTTCTATTCTGACGTTTGTTGGCAAGGTTCTCTCTTTACTGGCCATCCCAGAATGCTCACCTACTCTTCTTCTGGCTGAATCCCTTCCTCCCGCATTATTTAGGGCCAGGGGACTGTGATTAAAACTAGTGTCTGAAGAAGCAGGCAACATGTACTGCTGATCAGGAGCAAGTTGAAGCAATGCAGCAGTTAGCCATGTTAATTTGTCATTTGACATCCTCAGTTGTTTTTCAGCCTCAGATAAAGTTTTCAGAGCTTGACGCAGTTTTTCCATATCTTCTTTGGATACTGCAATCAATAAGAACACAGATTGAGCTGTAGTTAGAAAAACGACAGAGGAAAAGTTGGCATGAGCAAATCTCAATTAATTATTTAAAGAGGAAGGCCGGAAGAGCATGCAAAAAAGAAAAATGGTATCAATATGATTTTTGTAACAAATGATGTGAAGATAATAACAATGAGTTTATAAATGAGCCACACTATTACAGATATTCAGATATATAGTTCTGCAGAGGGCTAACATGATCAACGTCACCACAACTTGTAAATAAATAGATGAATCAGTAGATTTTTATAATTGGTACAGTTTTTACTCACATGGTTGTCGTCGAAAGAACTTCCTTCTAAGCCTGTCTTTTTTGAAGTCATAACTACCAGCAAGTATATCGGTAATTACTGTAGCAAGCTGTGACATTAAAGCTAATGGCTCTACACCAGTTTCCATTATTAATCTCAAATTCTTCACCGTATTAACTGTGTCTGCAGAGAGTGCTAAATCAAGAAGATCTACCAATTTCTCATCTGAGATAAGCCCAACCTGAAAAGGGAAAAAAAAAAAATCATACTTAATAACTTTCACTTGTTATGCAGGTGGAAAAGTATTCCATGTATGCTATTGATATAATAATTATCGATGACATGGATAGCAACTCATATTAGTCTGCTTTGTTCTAATTTTTTTAGTTTTGGATTTTTGTTCTTCCTTTACTGCTTTAATGGGGGATTTTTTCTTATATACTAGGATTGCGCCCCTTTGCGCTATTCTAATAAGATTGCATTACTTATTAAAAAAAATATATCAATGACATCTGAAACTTATAACAAGTGTTGGAAAGAAAATACCTAGAAGGGATTACACTCAATTTGACAGAAAGAGCATACAGGGAATATATAACTTACCGATATGGGAATCGCTACAATTATGTGACTAACACAGTTTTCAGTCACAAATATCCAAGCGAGGCTAATCCGAGCAGCAGAAGTAACAATAAAAAGAGCATGTGAGCTAGCTCTGCTAACAGTGTTATATGAAATGCAGACAAAATGGAGAATATATATATACTACAACCTGCTCTACTGACAGTGTTATAAGACATGCATACAAAATGGAGAATATTTACACGACAGCCTCCAAAGTGCCGAAAATCTGGCAATCACGAATAAAAGAAAAAAGAAAAAAAGTAGTCATCTGAGCATAATTTAATTTAGGGTAAAATACTTTTTTCATACATGTAGTAAGGGCCAAAATCAAAAGGCTACCTCAATTTCAAAAGATATTACATGTGGTACTTGTCGTAAACCTAAATACCAAGATGGTCCTTCCATCCAAGTACCTTCCATTTTTTTTAACAGTGATCCACGTTAAACCAATCAACAATTGACACGTGTCTCATATATCTTATTAATATTATTTTTTTAAAAAAAAAAAATTAAAACCTTTAAAAAAAATTTTAAAAAAAAACCCTTAAAAAAATAAATAAATAATCTGGGGTGGCTCCCACTATGGACGGCCACCTAGAGGTTGGGTGTGGCTGGGGGTGGCTGACAGTTGGCTCCTTGTATCTCATTTAACCCATAATTTGCTCTATTTCATTCCTCTACCCGAACTTTTTGTAGTTTCACCATTTCTTCGCACATGCTACAACACAAGGCAGAACCTCTCAGTTCTATTTCCAAAAGATGCCAGCTTTTTCGAAAAGTTCTGGAAGTGTCTAGAGCAAGCATAGCCAACCTATGGGCATCTTGGCACCGAGAAGGTCAGCAGCCCATAAGGACCTCCACTGTCGAGTTGGATTTACACCGTTGAGGCACCCCTCGATTCCAAGCGGTACTCCAGATGTTTGATGATTTGGAAAAGCCTTGTCAAAGGTCTTAGAAGTCTCTAAAATACACAACTTTTATGCGAATCACAGCCGCATGTCCAGCAACATTAGCTGCCGGTGTATAACATCAACAAGAACGACTTCAGGGATGTGTTCTAGAAGCTCACAGGCTCGCCAGCCCACGAGAGCTTCTCAACGTTGCCGCCAAGCCTCCCAGCTCTCGCCTCCAGTGTATCCGCCCTTGGCGCACATTAGCAATCGCCCCCCTCCCGTGCTAAACAGCATCGTCCCCCTCCATAACTGCCCACTGTAAACCCTACCATCCCTATCACTGCTGCGAATTCACAAACACAAATATACACAAACCTCTGGGATGGCCGGCCAACGGGGGTGGTTAGAGCCACCCAGATTATTTCTTCTTCTTTTTCTAGTTTTTTAAGTTTTTCTAATGTTTTAATTGTTTTTTTTTTTAAATAATATTAATAAGACATATGAGACACGTGTCAGTTGTTGATTGGTTTGATGTGGATCACAATTAAAAAATAGACGGAATGACCATTTCAATATTTGGGTTTACAACAGGTACCACTTGTAACACTTTTTGAAACCAAGGTAGCCATTTGATTTCGGCCCTAAGCACAGGTACTAAAAAAGTATTTAACTCTTTAATTTAAACCTAGTGCTAAGAGCATCTTTTTTTTTTTGATAAGTAAGAAGAACTTTATTAAAGAAAGCGTAAGGCGCCCCTAAGTACACAGGAACAACCAAAGCTAACCTAAAAAAAACCAGCAACACCAAGGCCCTAGAACACAAAAGAACCAAAACAAGCTACAAAAGAACCCAACTAAGAACAGAACTACCCACTACACTACCCTTCAAGGCACAACAAACCTACAATATGTGCGCCTTGCCTTTCCTACGCCTAGAGGGATAGTTCGCATCACCATAGTTAATGGAACTATGCAAATTTAGAAGCTTCCTTTTCCCTTTAGACTTCTAACGCGCAAAAAATTGGAACCCCTCTTCCATGGCATCCCGAATAGCCAATGCCTCCTCCCCAAAATCTCCATCCATCGCCCAATCTAATGGCAAACTAGCCCAATAATCATCTTCATCCTCCTCCCACACCGCAATCTCCCCGTTATGATCAAAACCAACTGGCCAATTTTGAGATTGGGAGAAACCATTAAAGCAACCACTCGAAGGGGAAGAGGGGCCTACCACCCCTCCATTGTTGACCTCCTGAAGCGCCACAGGAAGGACTGATATTGGGGGAAGGTTGAGAAACCCCTTCCTAAAAAGGCCCTGATTCACTGACGTCACTGACTTCTTCATTGCAGGAGGCTTTGCCACCTTCTCAGCTGACGGCTCTGCACCTGAAAACCTCTTAACAACGTCGCCAATTGACATCTTCACGGCTTCCAGAGAGTCAGAAAGTAGCCCATCATTCCACTTCACAGAATGCCCTTCCCTTAGATTTTTCGCCCTCCTGTAGTAACACTGAAAAGGCTTAGAAACCACCATAGGGAGGGGAGAACGCAGCTTCTCTCCTAAAATAGCTGCTCCAGCGAGAGACAGAGCGGCAGAAAGGAGTTTAGGACTTTGAAGCTTCCCCAATGGAGTGAACTTAAAAGAAAAAGGAGCAGGATCCACCTGAAAAGTCAAATCTGGTGCCGGAGGAGGGGGGAAACCAAACAGATTAGAGGCTGGAGTCCGACTAGAAACCGCCGGAAACACCTGGGAACTGCTCGACTCACCCCCGGAAGAAGACTCCGTCCCTATAACTATCCCTGTATCTGCCGCTGACGAGTGCTCCGACCTAAAGGAGTCCCCAACAAAAACCGATAAAGCTGGACTCGCGCCCTCTTTGGCTCCCAACGTTGTAACCTCCAAATCCCCATGAGGAAGCCGATTCAGAACCAACCCAGAGGACACCTCTGTTGTCGTCACCGACGACGAAGGCGGCAAGCAGGAAACTTTAGGTTTCCGCTTGAGTCGGGCCAAGCGAAAACCTAATTTTCGAAACAGCCCCGACCCGGCAGACCGGATCAAAACTCTCCTCACAGCCCGGCCCAATGCCAAATAAAAACTGGGACCCAACTTACGCCACGTCCGCAATCTCGAATTTTCAAAATTCAAACGAGATTGCTTACCCTGCGGACGTACAAACTGGTCTTTGTCCAACAGTTCCAGCGGGTGAGACTCCAAAGAAAAGCAATCCACCGCCGATCTCGTACCAGCCTCTGCATGCCACACCGCCGGAAAAAGATCAAGCTCGCAAGGTGTCGCCAACGAAGTCCTTAACCAGGAACAACCATCACCCACTACGGGTATCGTCTTCGCAGCAGTGGTCGAATCCGACCTCAAAACCTCCGCAAAAGAAGGGCCCGTCCACTTTGGAGCCAATCCCAAAGTTGGCCAAACATCCTTCACAGCCTTCTTCTCCGATGTAGAAGAGGAACCAGGCCCGCCACCAACCGAGGCTGAGAAAAAGTTTACAACGTTTCTCAGCTCGTCGGAGAATTTAAGCCATCCCCACCCTCCACGACCCTCGGGGATAACAATGGACCCTTTCCGACCACCCAACCCGAACGTTGTCGCCTCTAAAAAGCGCCCAGCTTTATTCCCACCTCTCTGAGCAATTAGGACCTTTGAACCTTCTCTAAACAACTTAACAAAATCTTGCTCTGCCGGGAGACCCAACACCACTTCCAACGACGACACAAGCCACTCGGAGCTCTGAGCATTCAAAATGACCACACCCAAGAAATTTTTCCTCTTCTCCTCCACCCTCACCGTCGACGCCCCACCCAAAACCGAAAAGGTAAAGGACTTCAACTCCACTAAGAAGTTCTTATCCATCTATGACACACCCGGGACTATGACGATCAACCCAAAAAAGCTACATTGCCGAACAAAGAACCACCCAACGAAATAGATGACCGAATCACAAAGCTAGAGGACCAAGCAGGAGGCTAAGAGAGATAGAGAAAGTGAGAGGACGGAACAAAAATCGAACCCCTAGCTGGACGCACTCTCACGCGCCGTCACTAGGATAGAGAGAGAGAGAGAGAGGACAAACTCCTGCCCACTGTAGTAATCTTTATGCTTGGATCAATCCATAAAGACTGTTCAATTTTCTCCTTCAAAGTAATTCGTACTCTTCCATACTTCCATTATAACTTGGTAAGTGGCTATTTAAGATTTCCTAAGAGCATCTCTAGTAGGAATAGCCAAAATAGCTCTGAAAAAGTATAAACTTTAACTATTCATTTTTCTATACACACTCTAACAGATTCTCTATTCTACTTTCTATTTTCTTTAAATATTTTGTGTGGGAGAGAGAGAGAGAGAGAGAGAGAGAGAGAGAGAGGGAGGGAGGGAGGGAGGGAGGGCAAGGGAAAGAGAAAATAGTAATAAAAAATTATAGTGTTAATTGTGAATAGGCACTTCTGCCTATTCACTATTAACTATTCACACTATAAGAAATAATGTTAAAGTACCTATTCTGCTAGACACAAAAAAACAACTCATAATAGTCAAATTTGGCTATTATAGATCATTTGCCTATTTTGTTGGAGATGCTCTAACAATAGCCACTGCCACCAAGCAAATCAGATTGAATCATTCTAAATATGTTTTTTTTTTTTTTTTTTTAATATAAAAGTAATCGAATTTCATTAAATAGTGTAAGAAGGCAACCCAAGTACACAGAGAGTATACAAGAAAAACACCTAACCAAAAAAAGAAAAAAGAACAAGAAAATCATAAGAGCTAGAAATATGAAAGTAATCATACGCAGCCGTCCAGTGATAAATGGTATTAAAGAAAAAAGCCTAGATATGTACCATCATTTTGACAAAATGTAAATATTACTATCTCCTTTGACTTGAGATTTACAAGTGGAATAAAGTACTCATACTGACAGCCATTATCAGCATACTCTGAAGTTCTATTCCTAGGGTAAGTTGAAGTCAGCCCAACATGGAATTTGTCAGTGAAGACAACAAATGCAGTGAAAAATTTTGGACGGACAAAGATCATATGCAACACAAGAAGGTTTAGCAAACAAAAAATAACGAATTAGGGGACATTATAGGGCAGGACGATGAAGTCACACTTGCACATGATAAGAATGGCAAGCAATTAGGAAAGGTGTTTATCCATGTTAAAAGTAATAGGAATATTGACCAGAAATACTTGACATCTAAGGGAAGAGATTTATACATGATATAAATAAGCATGAGGCACAACGGAAACATTATAACAACCATAAAGAAAAATCCTTTTTCATTTTTTAATCCTTTTTTTTGTGTGGCAAGTACAATTACAATAAAATTCTAACCTAACAGCCAACATACATGCTCATTGGGCAACAAGTTACTGTTCCTATCATTACTCTTCTCATGTTTAAATTAGAAATGCATTAAACATGATATATTAGGTTAAAAAGATATGCAATTGAAATATAATAAGTAAAAATCATATTAGTATAAAACATAAAACCCAGCCATGGTTGATATAATTATAAAACCTGATCAATTTAATCTTAACTACCTATTAAAAAAATTTAATCTTAAGACTAAAATGCACCATATTTGCACCCAATTACTTTTACTACCATTTTTGCGGTGAGAAACACCTATTACGTACAACAATTTCATTCACATCATTGTACCACATCTACCTCTCTTATACCCCCTCCAAATCACAAAGAACCAAATTCAAAATTTACCATAAGAATCCATGAACCTACCATCACAAAGTACATTTTTATTCCCACAAAAAGCTAAGCATTCTGCCCTCAAAACGATGTCTTCTTTTTTTAATATCTTCACGAGCATGGTAAATTCCAGATATCCATTACATACTGATAGCTATTATATGTTATCATTTACCCTTGTAATCTATAGATCAAAGCAAAGATGAGACTTTTTCATCTCCTTTAATCACTTATAGAAAAGAATCAAGCCACTGATCTCCATCTTTCCCCAACAAAAACCCCAAACAATAGAGGCCAAAATAAATGCACCAAGTACTTCATCCTAAATCATACACCGTACATATTAACTTAGAGAAACCTGATAGTTGAACTTTAATAATTAATATTCCTAAAGGAAAATCAGCTAGGAGCACCTCCAGATTTAATATCTTGCTAGTACGCCACCATGGATATCTAAATGCATAGCTCATAAGCTTATTTACATCATCTAGATCAAGATAAGGACATTATTTCAAGAAATTCTGATAAGTGAGAATTATGAAGAAGCCACCACCTATAGAAACAGAGGAATGAAGATCCTGTGGTCTAGGATATCTAACCGCTCATTGATATCAAAAACACCCAACATTTGTAGCAAGAATTTTTTGGTTGAAATTTTTTAAAGAGGGTAAACATTAACAAACATCAGAGTATATGAAAAGTATAACACTCTAATTCTGATTAATGAAAGCAAAAAAGTACTAACCAGTTCCTGAACCAGAGGGACAGAGATTCTCTGCCCAAGCAAACTCAGTTGCTCAAGAGTCATCTCAGCATCCCTCAATGATCCATCTGATCTTGATGCGATAAGTTTTAGTGCATCCTTATCAATTTCTAAATCTTCTTTGGTTGCAATCCATTGCAAAGTATAAATAATATCAGCATCCTTCAGCTTTGGAAAAAAGAACTTCTGGCACCTGGATATGATTATATGAGGCAAAACATCAAGACTCGAACTGACAAGGACAAAAACCACACGTCTGGGAGCTCGATCAATGACCTTTGATATGGCACTCCAGCAATCAGGGGACAAAGTATCACAGTCATCAAAGATAAACACTCTATACTGTGATGGCTGCTGGGAGACAATCATACTGTCAAGTAAATCCATAATGCTCTCAAAGTCAAAATTACTGACTGGACCAACTTCCCTTATGTTTCTGTTCTTACCCATATCATGTGCAATGCAAGAATTGCAAAAGCCACAAGGTTTAGGATGTTCCAAAGACTGGCAATTTAAAGCTCTAGCGAAAATACGGGCACAGGAAGTTTTACCTGTGCCATGAGGTCCATAAAACACATATAGCAAACCAACCTTCCTTCTCATGACAGCATTTAGAAGAGCTTGTGCTACTAAATTCTGTCCCACCAAATCCCTGAAGGTTCTCGGCATGTACTTTTGTGTCAGGCTCTGGTGTCTTCTATTGCGGTAGCCTCTCAACTTGTGTTGATCACCAGATCTAGCTTCAGAAGCAAGGTCAGAATCAACATCATGCTTGTATAAATTATCAGCAAAAATACCAAGTTCGCCAGAATAATCGTGGACCCAACCAGCATTTCCAGTGCTTTCCTGAGATCCAGATGCCTCAACTAGCAGAGGCACTGCCTCTGCATCAGATCTTGTAGATGAGCTTGAGAAGTCGGACACCATTGGCATGTTAGACATATCTCTCCCATTCGCAGTTGAACCCGCTTTCTTTAACCTTGAGTCAGACAAACCACAAGACAAACTTCTTCCAGCCATGTCAAGAATAGTTTTACCTCTGTGATGAATTATTGACCAATTCCAAGGAATCCCACACCCATTTCTTGGAGCCCTAGTGACATTCGGTTCAGCATACTCTTCTTCTCCCATCTCCATGGAATATTTGGGGCGTGAACCTTGAGCTAATGTATTAGATGCCACAGACAATTCATTATGAGCTCCACTATCTCTTGAAGTCGTCGCACCTCGAGCTCTTCTTGTGCCTCGAAACTTGCGCCTGTTAACTCTGTTTAACCCACTGCAATACCCATGAATGCTGGCTTCTGGTTCCTCAACAGTTTTCTGCCGTTGAGAATGTCTTCCACGAAGACGGATGTTAGAAGATGCTACATCATCACTATCCATTGGAAGATCATCCAACTGCTCAGAGAGGGTCCTAAGTTGAACACCTCCAATATGCTTCCCCCTTTTTTTACTCGATCTATCTTTAGATTCAGAGTTCCCCGGAAAAACATTATGAGCCCAATCATTATCATCTTGACAAAGTGGAGACTCCTCGTTGCCATGCATTGTATCGATCCTATTACTCTTCCTACTAGATTCCTCTCTCCTAACTCTTCTACCATTACCAACTCCACTCTTGCAACTGTGTTCACTGATTGCCGCTACCCCATCATTAAACCCTCCAACCTCGCCAGGAGCAACTTTTGATGTGGCTAAATTAGCTGAGGGTGGCGAGCTTCCCGACATCCTCCTAGCTTCCCTCCGACGCTCAATACCTATAGACCTTCTCCCCTCCCGAATCATGGCATCATTTTCACCCTTCTTCGGCAGTAGATCAACAATGGAAGGAGAATGCCATGAGGGAGGACTAGCAGATGGGTCCCTGAGAGATCTTGATCTCTGAAGGACAACAAGGTCCCTCATAATGGACCTATCGGCTAATATGGGGCTCTGCTTGTGCATATGGTTCTTCAAGTGAATACAATTTGTCAAATGTATGTGGTTGCGTAGATGATCACTAATATCACCATTTGCATCCTTAAGAATCCTATTGCGGACAGCTCTGGTCATGATCAGAACATCAATGCATCCAATAGCAGAATCTCTTTAAAATTAAGGAAACAAATCAAAGTATATAGCATTTCTTATTGTATAACTGTCGCCAATCTTCGCAATTATGGCAGTACAAGCTCCACAAAGTTCCTGAACACCCACAAACTATATCTCACTGATGGCATAGCAAAGCCCACAGCAATGCCGAAATTCAAGCACCTAGAGATCCTCCATCAATAACACAGCACTTATTACCGAATCCCGTAACCCCATTTCCAACAAAAACTCCCCAAACTTGAAAACTACCCCCCCAAGTAGAACAAAGCTTTCAAAACGAATCATTTCTCACTCGAAGGCAAAAATCCCACCAACAAAACCATAGAGTAGGCAACGCAATTCCTTTAACCCAAGAAACCAAACTCAAAAAGAACCAAGCTTTGAAAGCACCAAACTCAAATGCCACCCCACGAGAAGCAGCATTAGCCACCACAAAACACCACCTGAGCTCCAATGCATGAGATTACAAAACAAAAACCAAACTCTGAGCCTTCAACATGTAAAACTCAGAACAGAACAAACTAACAGAAACCCATGTTTTCAAATCTCAGCAGCGATCAAAATCTCAACCCTTTTGGTTCAAAACCCGTAAAAGATTACGGATTTTGACAAAACGGGAGAGAATTAGATAAGGGAGTGAGATAACAAAAGAACTAATGTAACATCACAAAAGGGAACAAACAGAAAAGCCAAGAAGATTCGAAGAAGAAGAAGCAAAAAGCAAGAAGGGAAACACTCCAATCACCTGAATCAGAAAAAAGCAAAGCTAGTGAGACCCGTTTCGATCATTAAGTCCCTGGATCTCTCACCAAGCTTTACATGCACTTCACGAGCCCTTCTTTCAAAGAAAACGATAGTCCCACACAGAGAAAGAGAGAGAGAGAGACAGTTCAGTGACAACAGTATTCTATTCTAACTGTGAGAGAGAAAGAGAGGGGGGGTGGTATGGGGATGAGATCCGTTACAGACAGGTACAGAGCAAGGCCTCTGGGCAGAGGGGACACATTACAAATAAAGCGGTTTGTCCGTTTGTTTGAGCTTGCAAATTATTTTTGGCTTTTAGCCTTTTTCCCTACATACTCTGTTTTCTATTCATTTTCGGTATTTTTTCAATTTTTGAGAATAATTTGTTTTGTTTTGTACGAAAAGAAAATCTACAAATTTTGAAGATTTTGAATTTGTGGGGACCAAGCATGTTCTTTCCGTTGAATTTGCTGTTTTCTTCTTCGCTTAGGTAGAGAGTAGACTTCCTTTTTGTAAAACCCCAAGCAAACATGAGGACTTTTCTTTTCAAATTTTCAATTATTGAAAAAGGAGGAGGAGGAAGAATTTGGATTGGTAAAGATTGAATTGTTATTTGTTTAACAGAATTTTGGATCTTAAAACGGAAAATTTTGATAAATCATTTGGTATTAGGCATTAGATTTAATAGTAGTATCTTTTGAGTGATGTCATGGTAAAAAAATTGTCGTATTAGGAAGTTTTTCAAGTTATTTTAACGGAAAACTGTATTTCCATAAGATACGAATCTCCAACAATTTAGCGTGCAATTCAGTTTGGGCACGTGGGCCTCGTGGAGGCTCTATCACATTTACTGTTCGAACGGTATATTTGAGGCCGTACAGTTTCCTTTTGAAAAATGATTGTGATATTATAACTTTTATTATAAGGAATAAGGTGAAAGTTCATAATTGGTAAGATGATTAACGGTGTATGTTTTACAAGTTAACAATTAATTAAAATTAAATTGACAAAACAAAATTTTGATTAATCACATTCACCGATTATGGATTATCACGCCAGTTTGTAATTATTTTTTTCTTTTAACTGTTATTTTTTCCTTGCAATATGTGAGTTAACAGAAGAAAATGGTTTAAAGACAGACTGAATGGTGGCAAAACATGTGCATTAAGACCCAAGTGTGTAATGAAAGAAAAAGAGGGAAAAATATAACCCATATCTATTTCTTTGAAGTAATTTAACTGCATATAATATAACTGATTTCGGGATATATCTTCAAAATTATTACATTATCTTTTTTTTTTAACTGGTTGTCACAAATATTAACCCTAGAAATGGGGATTTGTTGTTATTGAGTAAAGATAATACTGGTAAGTTTGTTAATGCTTTTTAGAAAGCCTTTTTTTATTATTATTTATTTAAAAATGTGTTTTAATGTGAATAAAAATGGAAATAGTTGTTAATATTTTTGTTTTCAAAAAGAGAACACTAAAGAGAGAAGATGAAGATGCCTAAATTTAATGTACTCTTCTACTATCATCTTTTTAAGAAAGAAAATTTCTCTTAGCTTTTTCTAGAAATATGAGTTTTGAAATGGAAAGGATTGGGTATTCGAATATTGCTGGGAAATATCTTTTTATCTTTTTAAATTGATATGGTTTTTAAAATTATAATTAAATTTGAGATGGGTCATCCGATAGTGATTTCAAAGCCATATCAACTTTAGGAGAATAAAAAGATGATCAATAGCATTACTCTTAAGTGAGAAATGATCTCTATACTCATTTATCACAACAGCCCACAACAAGCTGACGTGGCTGGTAATATTTTATTATTTTTTTTTGTTTTGTTTTGTTTTGTTTTTGTAAAAAAATAATAAAATATTACCAGCCACATCAGCTTGTTGTGGGGCTGTTGTGAGAAATGAGTGTATGGATCATTTCTCCTCTTAAGTACGTGTATCCATCGAAAACAATATTCCTCACATTTATATCACTTTAAAACACTTTTTTTAAAAAAAAAATAAAAAAATAAAAAAAAAAATTCAAAACTCCATTTTTATTATGTGCTTTTTTGTTTCACATAGAAAAATGTTAGAGATATCAAATCTTTTACCGGGAGACCAGTACCAAAATGTTGTGAAACTTTTTTATTGGTACTTGTTGCAATTCTTTTTTTAAATTGTAATAATTCTCTCCAATAAATAAGTTCTACATTATCTTATTGAGATATGATCTTTTGCCACCTCAAAACACAATTCTTAACCGCCTTGTTCATATGATAAGGTGGTCCCTAACTAACTTTAAGGTTTTCTTTCTAAAGATATGATTCTCTGTCAACTTTTCATACAATTAAAAACACAATTATCCTATGTAGTAGAGAATTATAAGATAAAAAATTACCAGATAAACAAATAAAAGTGATAAAAAATTATGTCTTTTGAAATGACAAATAATCATATTTCTTTCTTAGTACGGAATATCACCGTTTGTCCCATGATTAAAGAGGAAAAAAATCTCAGTAGAAAAGGGTCCAATCAAGTCTACTGTGACAAAGCCATGGTCCCCAATGGGTGATGCCAGAGAGCACTGCCCGTTTTTATAAAACAAGAGTATCTCAGCAACTTGGAGTCCTCAGACCAACTATCAATGTCATTGTCACGTGCACCATTCAAGTTTCAACTCATCAATGATGGCTCATGTTTAAAGAAACATATGTTTCTAATTCTTATGATGTTCAATGCTAATGAAACGGGCAATTATCATCTACCACTCGGACTACTGGAAGATCGAGTTTCTTTTATTATGCTTCTATATATATTCATTTCCTTCATCATTATTTATTGACAGTAAATAGTAAATTTAAGCTATCACATTATGGGTCTAAATTCTTTATTATGAAATATTTAATTGAAATAGATGTTAAATTACGGAATCATAATTCGAATTCAAAACTTCTACTTTTTTTTTTTTTTTTGAATAAATTTCAAATTTTATTGAAAATTCATCAAATCAACGAGGGGCAAATTGCTCCCTAGCTACAATACAACATATACAATTTGGAGTTTCGTCAACTCATGCTCCGTTTGTTTCGGCGTAAAATAATTTCGACATTTTACGATGTTTGGTGGGGTGAAAATAATGATCAACAAAAATTATTTTCGGTTTGACCGTAAAAACTTCTTTAATTTTTGAAAAACGATTTGCGGTTTTAAAAACCGTAAATCGTTTTCCGAAATTAAACTCTTGGCCCTTGCATGCATATTTGATATCCGATGGCCGGAATCCAGCAATGATCGGTCGTCGGAATCCAGGCGGCGTCGGAATTGGGCAACATCTATTATTTTTTTGAGAATATTTTTGAGAAAATTATTATTTTTGAAAATGATTTCGTTAAAAATATTTTACGACGGAAATCATTCTACGTTGAAACAAATGAAGCATCAAACTCTATTTATAACACGAATAGCTGAATTTGCATTCCTCTTGATTGACATGTGCAATGCTATAAGATCTTAATTAGCTCAGACTTATTTTGATTTCATCAACTATATGTCCAATTTTGCTTAAATTATTACCTTTTGCTGTAACCGCTATTACAATCTGTAGAGCATCCCCGTTCATTTAATGTTAAATCACAATTTTATCTCAAAATGTTAACTCTATATAAAAATAAAAATAACAACAATAAATTTAATCATTTTAAAGTAATAAGGCCTAAGGGTCTTCATACAAGTAACTGCAAAATATAACTCTTTTTCTATCTATGTGGCATACATGTAAGGTTTTCAGTTCAAATTGTATCTTTACTCTATTTTTTATTTAAAATTAAAATATTTTGAACTTTAAATTTTATTTTATTGAATGAAAGTTAAGAGCAATACATAAAGAATAGTATTTAAATAATAAATAAATATACTCTTTCTTATCCATGGTAAGTTATCATAAGACACAAAGGACGAGGAACGTTCACTTTTCACTCAACTTTAAGACATTGCCCACAGAGGCTTTAGTGTACGTGAGACACGTGATTGATTAGACTTCTCAACTGAACATGCTTATACTGTTAAACAGCATTATCTCAATTGAAAATAATGCTTAATGTGGACAGATCACAGTCAATTCTTGATCTCGAGCTCGTGAATTATGGAGTACTTTTATTGGATGATTTAGATTGATTAGCATCAGCAAGTGTTAATTGTTTGTAGGAAAAAACTTTATTGGTTAAAGGATCTATTTCTATAGCTTAAATTTATCAAGCCAGATTAAAGTTTATAAGTGATTTTAAGAAATTTTAATTATAATTCGACTAATTATTTAGAAATGATAGCGCAGACGTGGTTTGTTAGTACAGTTTTCGGCACAATGACGTATTGCCTTGTGATTCTTCGTCTTGCTTGATAATCGCTTTCCACGTAATCTGCAAAATAATAAACAATTAGTCGGGGGCACCGACTACGCCCACTCCGATGACTAAGTCAGTACAAACTTTATGACTTTTAGGGAGAACTAAAAATCTCAGAGCTTAGAGAATATATGTATATGTAAATACCTGACGTAGTAGTTTTACTTATAGGCTCACAGTCCAAAGTTGTAGAATTACTGGAGTGCTTGGAGCATAATCTAATTAAGAATATTTTGTCTTATCTTCATAGAATTTGAATTGGGTAGTAGAGTCCAAACTGAATAGGATACTAACTCTTCATCTGATGCCATATTATTAAATACCTTATCCCATATTTGATGAGATATGAGTCTATCTCGATATACTCGGGATAGGAGTCCTTTTTGGAGGTAACAACGGGTCATGTACTTAAGTCTGATCTGGACGGACCAATCCAATGGGTTGGGCCCCCGATACTACTTTAGGCCTACGTGTCTTTGGGGCTGATTATTTCCCTAACAGTTAACATTTTTTTATGAGTCATTACAAATGATATAAAAAATTCAAAGCAATCTAATAATATCATGTGACGCTGAAATATTGCATGGCGTGACCCTGATAAAGATGTTAAGGATTTGAGCGATTGGAGATTGTGGCACTCAAGAAAATTAGTTCCACATTGAGAAAACAAATTGCATGCCCTTCCTAATTGGGTGAATTATAAATGTGCCCATGAGTTGTTACTTCGTTCACAATCCAAGTCACGTAACATGAGTGTTGTTTCTTATTAAGTATGTTGTTATTGTACAGAATAATGTTGAATAATATGAAATTGAAAAGAGAGAGAACAAGAGGAAATTAAGGCACAAATTTACGTGATTCGGTAATATACCTACGTTTACAGGAGTGCAGTTATATTCAATAATGATTTAAAATTACAGCATAACAAATTCATAACAAAACCTTACTGTACGGACATATATGAAAAATTTTAAAATACTATATACCGTACTGTGGGGCCGTTGCCCCCGCACCCCCGCAACCTAATCATCCACATGCAACATAAACTTAATTACGCTTCACTGGCCGCTTTATTGGTATTCTCGTATTATTTTCTATGTTTAAGAGAATATAAACCACTTGCCTCAACAAATAAAACTAAACTTTATAATTTTTTTTTTAAAGAATATTTAATTAATCGTTTTAGAATAATAACGTAAATATAACTAATACATTGCATGCAGTCACCTTTTACTTGTTGCCGACATCTCAGTGAATGGTATGGAACGAGAAGATGTGGACAGCAAGATTATAACACTTAACACTTTTTTCTTTTCTAAATAATTTATAGTAAACGAGAATTTATGATAGAGATGCATATAATTATTCTATACGATTTTCTACTTTAGTCTCCACTTTTCTTTTGTCGTTAGCACCACCGTGCATGTTCATGGTTATTATTGTTTTTTCAACACGAAACTTGTCTGAAATTTGCTGATTGGATAAAAAAATATAATAATAATAATAATACATTCATCATTAGAAAATAAAAGGAAAAAAATAAAAAAGAGACTGTTTCTATAAACTCTCTACTCACTAGGATTCCTGTATTCCTGTTTAATTTGGTGTGCTTTTTTTTTTTTATGATTATTTTATATATGGATGGTGATTGGTGACTATCTTTATATTAGTTTTGAATTTGATCTACTTTTCAGATGACTTTTGAAAAACAATCCAATACTTAATTCTTTCAATTAGGTGCTGCAATCCTACCAACAAATATATAAGAAGTAGGACCCAACACATTTATTTATTGGTATGTTTGTTAGCCAACATTTGGGGAAGCATTGAGAAGCTTAAGCCACGTTAAATGAGTGATCTAAGGATTAGTTGAGACTGATACGTTAGCACTGTGGTATATTTGTGAGATAAAAATGTAGTATATAACATTACTCAGTTGTAAATGCGTTGCGCTCTCGTGAACCTTAGAAGCTATCCAGCTATGAAAAAAAGGCTACAAGCCAAAGATGTTTAAGACTAATGGTGTGATTTTTCAATATGAAGTCAGGTGACTGTGTTAAAGGGAAAGGATCACTGCCAAGAATTCTCCTTCTAGGATGATGATGTCAATCTTGAGATAAAAGGTTGTGAAAACTGCGAGCATGGCTGTCAAAGCTTCTCCCGAGTTCGGGTCACAAGGGGCAAACCATAGTTCTAGCAAAAATGATGGAGCCCTATGAGTTTGAACCTACAGTAGTGTCATCCAAATTGTGATGCTCAAACTTGTTGGGATGCAACAATGTCGTTCTGCTTATGTGGACAACTCTTCGAATATGCCTTGCGAGGTACGATTTCGAATGCCATAAAAAGCTTTAACTTTTCTCGTTTGACACCATTTAATTTTCAGATGAGAAGGTAAAATGCCCGATCCAACAAAACTTAAAAACAATGTAAGTATCACCAAAAGACCAAAGTTTTGCAGATCTAATTAGATCTTAATTCGTTAGATAGTCAGATCCTAATATTGTATTAGACAGAAGATAGAAATTCCGACTGAATATGGCCTACCAATCTTAGATGGGGCACAAACATGCAAAGGTACGTACCCATGCCTACAGAAAGACATTGCAAGCCATATGTACGTGTTGGGGGCGCAGCCAAGAGCCAAGAGATGGAAAGACCTATGTCGAGAGAAACAGTGGACCGTACCCGTTGCTGCTGCATGTTCTGTGTTCTTTTTTAGAAATATTATGCAGTAGATCGTTAACAATCTTACATGTCTGGAATGTCGTGTGACTCGTGTAGATGAAATTATATTTTAATAATGTAATTTTTTGAATTGATATTTATTTTTAGAGTATGCAATTCTTATTTATACTTTCTTTTTTTTTTTTTAAAACGTACGTGAGAATTACATGTTTTGTTAATTTTATTAAAAAATAAAAGAATTGAGAATCACATGTCCTAAGAATACTTATCAGTTTAATATATTAAGTGTCCATTTGGGGTTTGTAATTTTAAAATATGCGATTTGAAAACGTGGTTTTTAAAAACGCAATTAAGTGTTTGACAAAATCATAATTTGGCCTTTGAAATTATATGCATTAAAAAAAAAAAAAAAAAAAAAAAAAAAAAAAAAAAACACTCTACTGCCTATGATTTGAAAATGCAGAGTTTCTGCTTTTTCAAATCATTATTTTTTTAAAAACAGAAATTCAAAACGATTCATTTTCTGTGAATTAGTTTAAAATCGTACTTTTTATTTGCGAAATCGCAATGCCAAATGCACCCTGAGTTTTTTTTTTTTTTTTTTTTAAAAAAAACAAAATTCAAATTTTGGCAGTAGAAAAATAAATTTGTACTTTGTAGCGGGGTCATAAATACTAGGTGACACTGTGACATTAATGTGCCCCCCACACAAGGTCCAAGTTATAGTCAAGGTATGGGGTTGCTATTTGCGCAAGTTCTAGTACTCCACAGATCGACAAATACATCTTGTACAGCGGCAATCCATGTGATCTTCTTGGATTCTCGTTGGCAATGAATTAATAAACTAAGGGGGGACCATAGAAGTCCATCCTAAGAACGTTATGTGTTTCATAAACCTCAACAAACATAAAAAGTCAACGTAGATATATGATGAATTGTCACCTTCCTCAAATATTGGTTGCCGTAAAATAAGGGATATTCATGTACATGGGTCGGACTCGTTGCTTGTCTTACTTGGTAACAATTTACGTTCAATTTACGGTCTCACGAACTAGCTAGAGAATTAGAGCTCTCGATCTTCAAAGCTACTAGAGTTTCTATATGATTTTCGTACTTCAAATTCTAGAGCTCGTGATGGATAATAGAATTGGATAATAGAATTGAAACACTACCAACCCTCTTTTCCATTGGTGTAAGTTTGGCAGTTGGCACGTATTAATGTTAGGACTATATAAGGCAAGGGGGCGGAAACAAACAATTAAATTGGACCATCTTTTGTGTCCTTTTAATTTGGAATATATACGAAAGTTTCACATCACTGGCCATATGAACTAAATTCTTGGGGCCGAGAGCTCACAGGGTTGGACCATGTATATATATATATTCCCTGCAAAACGACATTGACATGCATGCACCATGTAGGTTTTTGTGGTGGCCTCTATGTTTCAAGTCCTTCAATGTACATGCAGGTCCCTTTATATTGCCTGCTAAGGATAATTATGTGACCCCAAAAGGGAAAATTAGTTGGATAGAGAAATTTATTACCAAGATGTGAATAATTAATGAGATTAATTGGCTTGAATAATTGCTAAAACTGATAATAAAGTTGCTTGCTAAGTCTAGAGGAATAACTTATTGTTGAATAGGGTTTGGCATGGTAGGTATTAGTCTAGTTCATCAGCTTTCAACTTCCCACTAGATGACATAGTGTAGAATTACAAATAAGGCACAAGCCAACAAGATGAAGCAAAGGAGAGGATTATGAGGATTTGGCTGTCAAGACTATGTAAATTAAGGCAAAGAGTAAACACTACTCTTCATGCTTGTTTATTATATTTGTTGACGTAGAGTATTTTAAGTGCCTAATATGAGAAGTCACTTAAAACACATTACATTAGCTAATGTGAAATGAATGTAATAAATGAGAAGAGTAGCATTATTTTTTTAAAATTCCTTCAACTTGTTGAGAAGAAGTTGTGTTATAGGTAGAATGACGGGACTCTTGGAAGGGAAATTAATTATCCATTTCATAGTTTAGGTTAATTTTTACATATTCAATGGAGTATATATTGCTATACAGTACCATATATATACTGCATGTGTTAAGCATAACAAAACAAAAAATCTGAACTGTAACACCTGAAATGGAGAGGTCTTATTCCATTTATGCACCCTCCAAGCTAATTTTGATGAAGAGATCATTTTTATTTCGATCTCATTGTGCTGTGATCATTTATGAACTTCTTTTTTCTTTTTTTCTTTGGTTTTTATACTTCATCACCAAAATGCTAGTCATAAATGTTAGAGACAGAAGGAAATGGATGGTGGGGAAAAGTGGTGGCAATTGATTAATCCTAAGCAATTGAAAGGCAACATGCATGAAGTTGATGTTCTTTTGAGTTTTAGTTGGGTGATTTCAAAAGGCAACAGGAGAAGCAGTTATCTTTTGCGGTTCATTGGTTGATCAACTACCCACCCGTGAAGCTAAAATTAGAACCGAAAGGAACATCAAAAGAAAAGAAAAAAAAAAAAAGGATTCAACATCACAAGATGATTTGGCTTCCCATTAACTAAAAGATATCTTTGACGGCTGCTTTAGGGCTAGAGACATTATTGCCAATGGCAACTTTTAATAACTCAAAGCAACTTCCCAACACCCGAGCAAAACTACTCTTCATTTTTTATTTTTTTAAAGGAAGATGATCATATAAAAGAAGAAAAAACCCATGTCACAGAGGAGAGCAAAAGTACAGTATGTTTGCTAATATGTTTTTGGAATATTTTTAACTTTTGGTTTGTATTTTGAGTTATTAATTTACTAATATTTTTTGTATTGAGAATATAAAACAAAATTATAATGAATATTGCTACTCTTCGTACATATTTATCACACATTTTGATTTGTGTGTTTTAAGTAGCTTTCCATGTCAATCATTAAAAAAAAAAAATGAAAGTCACGTCAATCGGTGTAAAATGTGGGTGATAAATGAATGCGAAGAGAAACATTACTCAATTATAATTTTTTCATATAAAGTGTCATATTGTATTTGCCTTTTTTTTTTTTTTCATGAGTTTAGTGTAATGAGATTGTAATAAGATTGCTAATAATTTTAATTAAGGCAGTGATTTTATCTGAACAAATTTTAAAAATTAAAAAATATGATCTCTCGTGAGTTAAGTGAAACTTTAAAATTATAGATTAGAGCAATGTTACTCTTTACACTGTGTCAATTCTTTAAAAAGTCAAAAAAGAAAAATCATTTAAAATACGTCACGTCCGTCAATGTGAAATGGATATGAAAAGTAGCATTACTTGGTTAACGATTCAAACTTAATTTAACATGAAATTGTAAAATATAATTAAGCCACTAAATGAATGGTATATGGAAATGGACAATACTTTTCTTTTAGAAGTGAACCCCCCTTCAACCAAGGGTGTCTGCCCAAGGCTCTCTCTCTCTCTCTCTCTCTCTCTCTCTCTCTCTATATATATATATATATATATATACAACATTAAGCTGAGCTTATATAATTATATGTCTCATCTACTGAGGCTGAGCTTACTTAATATAGTTGGTGGAGAGAATGATTTTTATTCATTAGAAAAGCTACTTTTTTTGTCTAGTTCCCAAGGGACAACAACATGATTTTGTGTTCCAATCTCCGTTCTTTTTTACTTTCTATGTTAATGCAATCCCTTATCTTGAGAAACAAAGCTCTCACCATTTCTTTTCTAGTGATTACTTAATCACGTGCCAACGTGCCCCTTTGCGGCGATATTGCACATTTGCACTCCTTTGCTACCCTATAGGGGCAAGTAGGGGGTGCACAAGCAGCAAAGTTTTGGCTAAACTTGAACCCTATCCCGAGCGTGGGAGTTAAGAATTGTATTGACTATTGAGGGGGCCACGGGACCTCCGATCCGATGCTTAAGTTAGTAAGATATTTTTAGAAGAGAAAATTGAACAGAGAGCTTAAAAAGAGACAGTTTGTTCTACGTAGTTAAGGAAATGTGCCCTCTTTTTATAGGAGGTGCCATGGGGGTAGTCCCTTAGGAAGTGATGTAGCAAGAGTATGGGTCTCTTGGGAAGCCTCCCTCGTCAAAATCTCCTTCGAATGATGGTCCGAGGCTAAAAGTCCATCGAATGATGGTCTTAGGGTAATGTCCTTCAGAATTCAGATGCCTACAGCGTGAAAGGCTTATAACCCGCTGTTCATTTTCCATGTAGGGGTTGCTTGAGTGGGCATAGGGTACAAAGGGAGGGGATTGAGCACGAAAATGTCAATTTTTGAGACAGTTCAATACATGGGCTACCTAAAAGAATGAATACTGCGATTGCAAAAGGTTTCAAATCGTGTTGTTCACAGAAAATGATTTGTGAGGGACGGTCTCCCACCTGTCCCACATCAGAGGTCACTTTTTTATTAAAAATTTATTTTTTAATAAAAATGGTTAGATAGGGGATGGGTTTCCGTCCCCTGTGAATCACTCCTCGTTGTTCACTCCAAGAAGCCCCTAATCATGTTGTACCATAGGTAGGTATTGAGCATGTGCAAGCTCTTAACCTCGTGATTCTTTTTTCACTTCATGTCTTCATGTCCTTCCTTTGTGGCCAATTTTTTATACTAAGGACTTGTAGTGGATGTTGACCCAACATTATATATTCTCTAACAGTGAATCAGATTAAAAAAATAATAATTAAAAAAAAAAAAAAAAAAAAAAAAAAAAAAAAAGAGAAAAAAAGGAAGAAGAAGAAAAAGTAGGGATGAAAATGCAACCGAAAAAATAACAGGTAGAACATGTCAAGTACAGATAAGATATATATATATATATATATAAGGTTACAAGTGTGACAATTGGGCTAATTGGGCAAGTCAAACCAACCAAAACAGTCCAACCCAATAACAATCTGTTGGGATTGGGCCCAAACCATCGATTTCAGAACCAAACACAAATCAAGCACCAAGGCCTTGGGAAATCAGATTTGAACTATTGTGCTCTTGCAGTGCTGATATATTGCATCCTTTGGTGTTAACTTAAGAAGAGGTTCTTAAACTTAATTAGCTTTTTGGGTTGGAGAATAAATGGACAAAAACAAACACACGCTCGCACGCACACGCGCACGTGCAGATACGAGGAAAAGATGTATGAGGACAATCCATTTGAAAAAACCTTGAATCAAAGTAATTGGGGGCTGCCAAATGAATTCTTAATACCCATTCAACTCTATCAAGATTCAGAACACTAGCGACCATGAGATCAATATACAAAATTTACAGTCTCAATGAAGTTCTGTATTCTTTGCCCTCTTGTCAATTATCTTGTATTAAATTGGTTGGCTCACTCAAAACATACTTGGGAATTTCATATTTTGCACCTGCAATGGGAATTCTGTAAGCTGGATAAAAAAGGAAAACTAGAATAACAGAAGTGAAAGAAAAAAAAAAGGGATTGGGGGAAAGGAGGATTTGTATTCCCAGTAACTAGCAGTCCAAACTGCAAATGTGAAAAAGCTTTTATGCGCCCATTTGCCCGAACAAGAAAACGGGTTTCCGAGATCTGCTCGGGCAAGTAAGCCATATAAAGACTCTCACATTTGCTGCCTGCACTGCTTGCTGGGGATCTCTATTCTTGGAAAGGATGAGGCACCTCTCTCGTCATAACAGATTGTCAAGTCAGCACTCTGAACGATCACACCAGCACTGTCCACAATTGCTTGTGCAAGGGTTAAGTCAGTTTCAGCAGCAGCTCGAAGGGCATCCCATATCTCTGGAAAGAACACAAACATTCATTCTTCAGATATCTTCTTTCTTCCCTTAAACACTTAAAAAATTATTTCTTCAAGACAAATCCTAGCATGCTAAACCAATTATACACGTAGATTGCACAGCACATACAACTATCATGTATCCGTCAAAATAAAAAACATATACCATAACGTTGATGACTACAATCGAGTAGGAGGGAGCAAAACAACCAGATTAAAATGTAACTTTTTTGAAAACCTTTATGCAACCTAGCCTTATAGCAATAACAGTACAGAAGTTAAATTATACTTTCATACAGAAATAGGAACAAGAATTAAACAAATGTTTATGTGAAGGAGGGCATTCAGGGTTATCACAACTTCTAAACAAGAACATCATAGAACTCCATTGACAGTAAAACTAGAAAATATAGCCATAACTCATTTGCATTGTCCAAGAGATGTAATATGATATATGAATGAAAAAAAAGAAAAGAAAAAAAAAAGATGGAAAAAAAAAAAGAAAAGAAAGAAAAAAGATGGTTGATCGTCAACACTGATGATAGGTTCAGTCACCTCATATAAATCACATTATACTGTAAAATAAAGATAATAACTAAAGCATCTAAAACATTAAAACTTCCAAAAATTATTCCAGGAATTGGTTGGAACAGAAGATGAAATTCTAGAGTTCGGAGTTCCTAACTTCAGATTAGTCAGTTTTTCTTTCCTAGTTGATATCTCGATATTTCTGCCCAGAGTGTTCAGATGCTAAGAGGCTAAGAGCAATAATAACTAAACAATGACAATGACATCAACAAAAGTGAACTTGGATACACTAAAAAAAGTGACATAATTTAGATCTCAAATTGTACTAATTATGCACAAGTACACAGACAAATGAGGCAAATAGGTAGCATGAGAGAGTGAAAGTGATAAAAGTAACCAGACACGGCAAAACAAACCTTCTATTCTTGGCAAGTGGTATATGCACTTCGCCAAGTGAACTATGACAGATCAAGGTAATTAAACAACCACAATGTAGGTAGCTAGGAAATGGAACCATTTTGTAGAAGATTAAATAATAGACCTGCACTCTACAGGATCCAACTTGTTTTGCTGAACCGAGAACACTTTGTCCTGGTTAACTGATGTTTATTACCAGTAACCATAAACCGTGAGAAGAAAACTCTTGATTTAGTACAATTTCATAATCTAAATCAATTTTTTTTCTATTAGCTTCTTCAACCATCAGTCAACACGGTAATCTAAATGCAATAAACTATTAGAATAAAAGAGGTCCAACATGATTAAAAACATAAGTTCATTTTCACAGCTATCAACGATTGGCATGTTAAAAACATAGTCTACAAGAATGTCAATGAAAAACTTAATGCAGAGATATGCATATATATCTACTTCTGTGCAGGCTCCATATCTTCTAACAAAGGCGTTCTCTAAAAGGATGTTGGTCATAATCAACAATGGTATTCGTTTTTTTTTTTTACTTATCAAAAAAATATATATATATATATATATTCATATTATATAAAGCTCTACGATAAATCTCTTTCTAAAAATTTTTAAGAGAACTTTTGGACAATTCAGTTGGAGAGGAAAATGCTTAATATACTGGAAGACATTCACCAACTACCCTTACAGGCTGACGCAGTAAGGATACATTTCAATGAAATGAAATGTGTGAACCTTTAAGGAAACTCTCACAATTAGTGTCAGCTGATAACCAGAATCAGTGAACTCTTCCTACCAACTGATACAGGGCTTAGTTAAATATTTGCTTCCAGCATGAAGCAATAGACACAGGTAAACTGTCAGAGATTAATAAAAGCAACTTTTAAAGTATACTTTCTCCATGAAATTTTTTAACTTAAAGAGACAAGAAGGGCCCAACCAGGGGATTCGACAATTAGAACAAACATGCAATTTTTACCATGTCACAGCTCATGCTCATGCAAGTAAACCTGACACAGAAAAAATATCACACAACTGTTGGCATTGATTTAAGTGCAACCATACGCCAATGTCCAAAACACAAAAGCTTTCGTGATGCTAATAGGCACTGCATTGAACATCAAATCTCAATGAAAGCATAAAATTTTTTGAATCAATCTTTAACCATCCATATGCTGCCTATTTGTGTGAACAAGCATATGGCACAGAGTCTATATAGATCAACAAACATAATCCAAAATTTCATTCTACAAAATCTAAGAGGCTGATGCACACTGTAAACGATATCTCTGCCAGCTCATCTAATACACGTGCAGAGTCATCATGTCCAGATTCATTATCACGTCCAGCTTCAGTTGAAGACTCATTCAAATAATCTCTAACTAATGGATAACATCTAGAGATAGGATTCTGTATTTTTGAATTTGAATTTAGATAGATTAGAATTCTGTTTTTGTAATTCAAACTTTAGATAGGTTTGTAATTCAAACTTTAGATAGGATTACATGTAATCTAGTCCTCTATTTATACCCTTCTATACATCAATGAAAATTATTGAAGTTCAAAATCTTTTACACACAACAATCAAAATGTTAATAAATAAGTTGTGTTGATTCATGTTCTTTGCAATCGCTCATTACGATCTCTTTAAGTAAAGGTATTTTTATGCATATTATGCTATAATACCATAAGAAAGTAACTGCTAGAGTTTCAATGCGATATCTACTATAAATGCTTGTCACAGAAACTTCAACAGTCTCTCTAGCTTTACTTACTGCCTTAAGCAACACATATGCTTGAAGACACAGGAAAAGGAAAAAAAAAAAAAGGTTTTAAGAAAGGTTTTAAGGATACTCCATTCTACAGATTTTCTAATTGTAATCTTTGCTCTTTGGTTGTTCCCACATATGCAATATTGATGTTTTCTTCCTCTAGTTAGTCATATTCCTTTATGACTACTACATTTAATGTTTAATTTATCCATCATTAAATTAACGATAAATAAAAAGAAAAAAATTAAGGCCATCACATTTTGACAAAAGACCCACACCTAAGTTCCATAGCTTTGGGTCCAGTATCCCAATCATGATTTTGGAAAGTCCCTGCCCTTTTTGTCCAGTTGTGGGCAAGGAGGGATTCAAACCCCCGACAACATGGTTTGTAGCGTCTAATCCTCTGGGTGTCCATTTCCTGCTATGTGACTTTATAGAACCCATTTAAGTTAGTGCACGGTACACCACACATGGGCCATGAAATTGGAACTTTCACCCAAATCATACAGATAAGTTAGCAAACAAGAAAATAAAATGTCAATCTTTATTCTCCCAATTATACAGTAGATATAGTATGTCCTGCCCTTAGTTTTTAGTAACTCCAGGAGGGTTCAGAGTGGGTGTGTTATTAGATACTTAACTAATTTTGAAATCCAAGCCTAGCAGAATTTGACAAAACAAACTTAATATCTAAACAATATCTGTGCATACTGCATACATTCTCTGAGAGCATAAACAATTTTCATAGGAAGAGTACCATTCTGGCCACCATAGTGAGGGGCGGTATCCCAAAATTCATCACGCATCTTCATTAGTTGTGTCCTTGTAATTGGTTCTGTATGCTTCCAAGGTTTCGGCTTCCGAATTTTCTTAGCAGTCTCTGAGATCATATAAAACCAACGTAACTCCATCAAATAAACTGAATTAACCTGGAATCAAACTATCAGTCTCATATACCAATATAGATCATTCATAATAAAAGTAAGCTCTGTTGTATACTAAATATCCAGAAATGTAGAACAGATACAAAAGCACATGGAAAATTTCATATGCACATACAATTGTGTCATTATGTGGAAAATGTCAACCACGTGATTACAAACAAATCACATCACAAACATACAACAAAGTTGAGATTTGTCACCCAAGAATGACCTGGACTATTGGCTTATATCAAGCAGAAAATAGTTGAGATAATTTGCCATCAAACACTTATCAAATCAAACAAAATATCCACATTTACATACACTAATTAATTTTTTCCTTAAGAGGGTAGAGGCTTATCCAATCCCAACATCAAGCATTGAAGCTAGAGCCCAGACCGATCACCCATATAGAAATTACATTAAACCCAGAAAATATGTACACCTAAATTTCACAGTACAATCATTCAAGCAACATTTACAAGCACAAAACAACGCTCTTGCCAAAAAATCGCTTCTTTCAATAATGCCAAAGAAACACCAACTTTTTACAATTAGAAGTGAACCAATTAGCATCTTTACCATCCCCTTTGGCCGGAGACGATCCGGTACAACCCATCGTAGAGAGTTCCAAGAGACAGTGAATGAATCCTGGGATAAAATTCTGGGAATAAGCTAGAAATTGAAATGGGTTGAAATAGGACGACAAGCGAATCGGAAAAGGCTTTGACTTGGATTGTCTAAACGACAGCTATTAAGTCTCTCTCATCTCCATAGGAAACTTACCTAACCCGACAGAGGGAGAGAAGGGAGGATTTTTTTTTTTTTTTGAGAGAGAGAAGGGAGGATCTGGGTCATAGTGGAAGTCCACTATTCTGGCACACCGGCTTATGATTATCCTCTAATTTTTCTCTTAATTATGTGAATACGGGCATGGGTGGTGTTTGATAATCCCATTTAGGATGGATTTAGCATTGTGAAAAACATTTTATTTTCGTTTTTTTTTTTTAAGTGCTTAACATGTTCTAATTATAAAATTAAAAAATAATGGTTAAATATTATTTACCTTCCTGAACTAACAACTATTTAGATGTAGAACCATGAATTGACAGCTCACATGATACGGTCTTCTAAATTACCAATTTGATATGATTTAGCCCCCTCTGTCAGTTTTGACCGTTATTTTAGATGAAAATTCAGATTTGATTAAAAGATTCTGAAAATACCTTTATTTTAACCATTGAAAAACGAAAAATTACATTTTCTATTTATTAATTAGTAGAAAAATACTTTTTTTAAAAAGAAAGAAAAAGAAATAAAGAAAAAATCTATTTTATTTTATTTTTTTAAAAAAAGTATAAGGATAAATGCAAAATTTCGTTCTTTGTGGTTGGCCGAAATTACAATTTGCTTATAGTGTAATAAAAAATAATCCAAAAGTCCTAGAGATAGGCTAAAATAACAATTTAATTTCTGCAGTCAAATTTTATCAAAACACTTGACGGATTTCATTAGTGTACCATGTGTCATTACTAATAGAATAATGACACATATCACTTTTTTTTTTAAAAAAAAAAAATGAATAAATTAAAACTATAAATATATAAAAATTAAAAACATAACAAATTAATTTTTGGGATAAATGTAAATTATAAATCATTTATCGCAGTATAAAATATAATTAATATGTTTTCAAAGTTGGCCAAAATAACAATTTAGTGTCTGCAGTCAAATTTTATCAACACACTTGACGGATTTTGTTAGTGTGCCACATCATCACCAATAGAATAATGACATGTGTTACTCTTAATAAAAACAAATATTAACATATGAAAAATATAATATATAAAACCTAAAACTTAAAAACTTAAAAATTATTTTTTAAATTATTTAATTTTTATTTTTTTAAAAAAGCAAGAGAGTAGCTTGCAAGCCACCCATAGAAGTTGTTCCACCTCTGGGTCACATGCCGCCACCTCATGCACCTAGGGGTGGCCGTGCGCCACCCTTAACCCCATTTGGGTTGGTTTATTGAGCACCCCAGAAGTGGGGTTGGCGCGCAAGCCACTTGTAGCTCATGGGGTGGCGCCATGGCAAGCCACCCTCTCCCCTAAAGATCGACAGCCACTCTTGTGCTTTTCAAATTTTTTTTATTAATTTACATATATATATATAAAATCTTCACAATGGTATATTGGGTAGAATTAAGTTAAATTTAAAAAAGACGAAATCTCCTAACAGAGTATCTACATTATATTAAATTAGTAGTTTAAATGGCCATATCATATAGTTGTCAGTTCATAGTGCTACATTATAAATTGCTGTTAATTTAAGGGGTTAAATAATATTTAACCTTAAAAATAATAAAAATAAATTTATACAAGCTTGTACAAAAATAGCCTAAATTTATACGAGCCTAAATTTTTTATTCAAGCTTTATTTGTTAAATAAACAAACCAATCACGAGTTGAGTTAATAGAATTCGAACATATTCACAAGCAGTACTACTAGCTCCCATAATATAGAGCTACGTGTTAAAGCTAGCAAATTTTACCTACGTGTATATATATATAAAATATTTTTAAAAAAAAAAGAAAAAAAAAAGGGTAGCAAATTTGACCCGCCACAGTTTTGAGCGCCGCCCATCTGAAAAACTCGGGTTAACACAGAAGCCAAAACGCGTACTGTGAAAAGTCCGAGCTTCCACCTCAGAACACACCGTGGAGGCCAGGCGAAGCCGTTTCCGACTGCCACGTCATCTCCCCCTCTCTTAGTCTTTTTACGGAAGCCACAAATATCCGATTCCTTCCTTCTTCGACACCTTCCTCCCGCTCCCCTCTCTCTCTCTTACACACAGAGAATCGCTGAAATCTAGGGCACGAATATTCGCCATTTGATCTCGGAAAAGCCATGAATATCTTTAGGTTCGCCGGCGATATGACGCACTTGGTCAGCATCCTGGTCCTGCTTCTCAAAATCTACGCCACCAAGTCGTGCGCAGGTTAAGCAACATTTTCATTTCTTTCACTCCGTTTGGTTCGCGAGAAAACGCAGGAAAGTGGAAATAAAATTAACGGATGAACGAAAATTTGAGTCTCTTTTATTTGTTTTTGTTTGTTTCCCCAGATTTTGATGTAATTTCTTTGATCTGGCATCTTATTGGTTCGTTTTTCTTAATTTATTCCCAGTTTTAGTGAACAAATGGAGCATTAGGTTTGTTTTTTTTTCCTGTTTGGTTGCTGGTAATTTGTGTGCGCCGCGCCGGTTTAGAATTCTATGCTAAGGGCTAAGACTCCCCTTATACCCACTCCCTCGGCTTTCGCCCTAGCGCAGTCGGTCATTACTTGTTGGGAGGAATAGGATAGTGTCTGTCAGTAGAGATGAAAAGTCCAAAAAATGTGTTTTTGTTTGTTATGGAAAGCATGTTAAAGCGCACCGCTTATGGGATCTGGTTTCCCGCAAGAAAATTCTTGGCCGGGATGTTACGTTTGATGAGTCAAGAATGCTAGACAACAAGAAAATGAATATTGGATAGTGTTACATTTCCTGATTTGATTGTTTCCTGTCAAGGAATGGTACAAATGTGTGTTGGTAAGCCGTTGAATAAGGTTAAGCGAAGTGAACTGTGAATACTTTGAGAATCGAAAGATCTCTATTTGTTTGCTTTCCTCTCATTTTCTCAGGAAACAAAAGGAAGAATGAATTGTAGTTGTGATTAGGTTTTGGTTGAGTGCAATGACTTGGTGACGCTAATATTGGTTGATAATTTGATATCATGTCAGGGATTTCGCTTAAGACTCAGGAGCTTTACGCACTGGTGTTTCTGACACGGTACTTGGACTTGTTCACGGACTTTATCTCCGTCTATAACACGGTGATGAAGCTTGTGTTCATAGGGAGCACTGCAGCGATCGTTTGTTGCATGCGGATGCACCGGGTGGTGAGGCGTTCGTATGATAAACAGCTCGATACATTTCGCTACCATTTTCTTATCGCTGGGAGCTTTGCTTTGGCGCTTCTTGTGAATGAGAAGTTTACATTTAAAGAGGTGGTTCATTTTAACTTAATCATTTTGAGATATTATTTGCTTAGTGAGCTGGATTATTTCCGCGATTTCTCAGGAGCGATAACAAATGCCTGTTGGCCCTATTCCAAATTTCTGGAATAAGTTTCTTCTAGCTTATATCATAATTTTAGTCTTATGCATTATGGTCTGGTTCATTGGGATCTACACTTTTTGCTTTTTTCTTGTATGGTTGAACAGTGGTAGTTTCTCTGTGATTCTAAGTTTTGGTTGCATGTTACTTGTTATTTTAAGATTGCTTCCTCACCCAAAACCTCCGTATATTGTTTTGGAAGCCCTTATTCATTAGTTCCACCTTATTTGATAACACAATGATATGAGGTTTATTATATGATGTGTGTCAAAAAGATCTATACATGGTTTTAGTACTTGGGTGCACCTCAATTTGCTTTGTTCAATTTAGCTAGAAGATTGGGCCAAACTGATTTAGATCTTCCTTTTAATACCTATCAAAATGTATCAAAGACCCAGAAGACCCTGACCGAACAAGGCAAATTTATTCAGGTTTATGTGTTGATTTTGGATTGTGATAGTTAATATTTAATAGTAATAAACACTTCATTGGCATGATTGTGTAATGATTTTTAAGTTGTAAAATCATGACTAGTAAGAAAATTAGCGTAAGCAGTAAAATTAAGCTCTTATCAGGAAAGAATAGTGTTGATGCTATTAAAAGGGCTGGAAAACTTGTTTATCAACTTCTTGTGGGTGTATCAGCTTATCACAGGTATTAATTCATCAACTATTCCACTACATTAGGTGTAAAAGAGCTGTTATCTGTATGTAGATCATGGAAGATTTCTCCCCTGTCAAGCCCAGTTGCATTGCGCCCATAATTCTAGAATGTGCATCTTGTACATCACTTCTGCACATGCACACATGTTTGTGTGTCTGTGGTTGTTGGTTTTACTCTTGGCTCTTATACCTATGTTGCTATTTTGTATTACTTTTAGCTTATCTATTGTCTGCACGTTGTGTGGAAATTTGATGAGGCATTTTTGTTTCACCTGGGTTCTGGGGTTGACTTATTTACTTACTTTAAATTGGATTGACATAGTTGACCTTGAATAAAAATCTTGTGTGTGGCTTACATCACAGTGATGTAAATAGAGGCTTCTTACTAGATCAGTTCCTTTTTTGATGGAGGAAAGTGGCTCTAATTATAAATCCTAAAAGAAAGTGCCTCTATGTTTATTTTCTCTCTTGTTGGGTTTTCTCTTGAATGAGTGGTGACCTCTTGTGCTTTTAATGAATTTTTGTAGGTAAACAAAATAAAAGTGCCTTCGTATGATATTAGGAAAAAGGGTGAAAAAAGAGCCTCTTCTTTGTCTATTTAGCACAATCTCATGTAGGACATTATTATGATATATTTTTGGCCTAGTACATCTCTTTTTGGATATGGTTTGTCTTAGATGTCTGAATATGTATCATTTTCTTTTGCAGATGTGATACACGTTAGAATATTGTATGAATTTTCATCCAAAACAGATCATGGTGTATCATACAATGACAAGGACTATTAATTTCACGTAGTCCACCGTTTTGATTAAGTGAATCTTGTCCAATTCTTGCCTTGGTTCTTATATCCTATACACAGCACCACAGAAAACAATGGTCAATCCTCAGTCCTTCCTGTCACATGCAAGTCAACATTAAAATACTTAGTAAAGGCCTGTTACATATGGTTCTCTTCTATAATTTTGTTCAGCTAAACCTACCTATCCAACCCCAAGTTTGTATCATTCATGCTACCTTTCAAGTTTGTTCCCTCATATATTATCAAATCATATTGGTGAAAAATGATCTGTTACTAATTTTATTTTAACTATTGCAGATCCTCTGGGCATTTTCACTATACTTGGAGGCAGTTGCGATTCTTCCCCAGTTAGTTTTGCTTCAACGAAGTGGAAATGTGGACAATTTAACTGGCCAATATGTGTTCTTTCTTGGGTATGCTTATTGTTTCGTATCAGTGTTGCTCTTAGGAATTCTCTTTATCGTGTGCTAGCAAAATTAGATTTTTTTTACTATTATTTTGTGTTATGGACTTCATTTCTCCATTTAAATTTTGCTTCCCCAAATGTGTTCTGTATTATGACACTCATGTGGTCCTATACCAAATGTGTATAGAAAACAAACTATATTGTTCACTGCAACATTACACACAATATCTACTGTGATCTTCCTGTTTCCTTTACCATAGTGTCTCAGTCAGTTCGGTGCCAGATTAAAAATGAAAGCTCTAATATGAAAATTTGCGTTTTGCGTAATTGGATGATGCTCGACAGGTTTTTACTTTGGAATGTATTTTGTCTATATTTAAGTATCTCTGTGGAAGATATATCAGTAGAGCATGCATAATTCTTAGCAGATACCTGAGGAATATACAATTTTGTATTGGATTGGTTATTATGTCTATATATCTTACTTAGCACCCAAAGGAACATAAGAGTCTTTTGTAAGTCATAAACTAAGGGGGAGGTAAACAAGGTGTCATGTTCATGTGCAAAGAAGACCAGTTACTAGTCCACTTTGTAGCGGTTGATACATTTTGAATGTTCAGAGCTTTGTGTAAAATAACATTTATGGATGTATCAGGATAAGATATAGAATTTCACCTATCAGTACAACATGATGATTATATGTGGCAGATTTGGACCATTTGGTTGTTTATACTGAGACCCCTGTAGATTTGGCTACTTTTACAGCACCCTGATGTGTCTGGTTTGTACTATGTAAGGAATGTTTCTGTTGCTCCTTAGTTTTCTTAATGCATCACTCTTTATGAAAAAAAGTGATATATGTGAATGAATATATATGTATATGTATAAATACCTATGTTTTTCTCTCTGTGTTTAGATGTTATGTTCTATTGGTAAGTTAAGAAATCAGAATATTTCTTGGAAAGGATACACCCTTTACATTCTCCATAGTCTATCTTTCGAGTAGTTCTTTAAATTTTTTTGAAAAGAAAACTAGGGTAAGGAGAGCATCAAATTATAAAAAATGTATGTGGTGTTTCCGGGATCAAATGATTCAGACCATAGTATATGGGTATCAGTGCACCTGCATGCATCTAAAACTCAAAACACATTGAACCCATTTGAGAGTGATGTAAATCAAACTCTCTCTCTCTCTCTCTCTCTCTCTCTCTCTACACTGGCGCACGTACCCACACACAATATAACATTATAGACATACACGCACATAAAAACATAACCATAATTTATGGGATGCTGCTTTTAAAAGCTAGAATTCTTGGTTTTGTATTTATGTCTGACCTTTCTTTTTCTCTATTTTGATTTTCCCCACCCCATAAATTGGGTGCCAATTGATAATTTTGGGACCTTATGAAATACATCATAATATTGCATTTGTATTGAGTCACTGAACTGACGGCAGTAGGGCCTTCTGATCTACCAATAGAGGGAGCAAAAAAGGGGCCTTTCTAACACTCCTCGTGATAGCTTATTAGCTTTCAATTGTTATGATTTGGTGTTTCTTGGACCCTTCACTTCACACCTTGCCAACCCATTTCAACATGGCCCGAAGGGTATGTGTTGTATTGGATACTCCAATGTGGTGTAAAACCTTTGGAAATGGAGCTTTTGAAACTCATGTACATACCCAAACCTGACGCCCATCCCCTAGTTGATGCAACATAGATCAAAACTATATGCAGCTTTGTGTAACAGTTTAACGTATTGCTCTTTCTTGTTTCTGTTTCCAGTTGAAGCGTAAACTCTCTATTTGCCCGGTTCTTATCTTGTTTTCTATTTATTGCTGACAGTCTTTCTCTGCTTCATATTTCGCATAAGCAAGGAAAGATATAGCATGCATATATATATATTAATTAAACTTATGGTGGGAGTATTCCTTATTTTTGTTGTGCAGGGCATACCGTGCATTCTACATCCTTAACTGGATATACCGCTACTTCACAGAGACGTATTTCAGTCGATGGATATGTAAGCTATGCCTAGAATCACTGAGAAAAACTGTTTGTTGTGTGTCTTGGTGCGTGTAGATATACCTAAATTTCTTTCTTAATTTTGCAGCTTGCTTCTCTGGTCTTGTTCAGACAGCTTTATATGCAGATTTCTTTTACTACTACTTTCTTAGGTAATCAACTCTCACAATCTTATGATCCTCTCTGACACTTTTGTATTGGATGAATAACATTAAGAATCGTTTGTTTTGCAGCTGGAAAAACAATGCAAAGCTAAAGTTGCCTGCTTAAACCAAGCATGGATTTTTTTTTTTTTTTTAAATTTGAAGCTTGTTTAATTGAATCATTGTTAGCGTTCGCACAGCACTGTTGGCAAATCGAACTGTAGGGTGATAGGAGGAAGAAGGGATATGGCTTTCATAGTTTTGAATTATAATATGATAACCCCACATCGGTGGGTGAAAAATTAGCAGGTTTTGGGTGGAAACACCCATCTTACAGGCAATTTGTAGATCAGATGAAGCACTCCGTGTTTGTATGAGGTGCTAGTTTTTGGGGTGTCTTTTCTTGCCACTGCTTTTGACTTGTAAAGATTTATTGGGAGGTCAAAATTGCAGAGCTAGAGTTGGGCAATATTTATAGCCTTATAGGTGGATGTTTGGTGCAGATATGGTTAAATCTTTTTTTCTTGGTACTTTTATATTTTCAGTTAGATGCATTTAATTAAGTAACAAGTGTTCTATTTTATGGTTCCAAATGCTCTTGGGGGAGACTAGTTGGTGACTCAAAAAGTAATTGTTCTGTTGGTTAGAGCATTCTTGGTAGACTCGTCAAAATAGGTTTTTAACTATTTTGGTGAGCTAATTTGTTGAAATGGTCCAAAATGAGTCTCTAGCAGACTCATCAATCTAGCGAAAAAAAATTGATGAGTGAACAGTATTCACTAATTATAGTGCGCACTATTCACTCACCAAAACAATAAAAAACTATTAAAATTCTCTTTCTTATTTTTATCTCTCATGTATCACACAACCTCATTTTTTAAAAAGATTATTGAAATGATATAATGATTGTAGATAGCTAAAATAGTGAGGTTGTTGGGTGTATTTTAAAAAAAATGGATGACAAACAATGAAAAATGATTTTTAACTATTTTATCTTGTAAAATTTGGTGAGACTATTAGGAATGCTCTTATGTGTATATAGTTAATTACTATTTTAAATATTGTAACTAGAGTTCATATTATCATTCAAATTGTCAAATGGCAAGGTGATAGTTTCTAAAAGAATCCATATTATAAAAGTTTCTAAAAGAATTCACATTATTTTATAATGTGATTTAGAGTGCAATTCCACATTTTGAAAGTGTGATTTTAATTAAAATTGTAGAAAGTGTTTGTTTTTAAAAAATTATGGATTGAAAATGTAGAAAAAAAAATGCAATTTTAAATCTATGATATAAGGATGCATTTTTAAGAACACACAATTTTTAAAGTTAAACTGTGATTTTAAAAGGAAAATTATGATTTTGCAAAACGCTTAGTTGTGTTTTTACAAAATTGTGCTTTCAAATTTTATGTTTTAAAGTTCGCTATGTTTTTTAATTACACTTATGAAATTGTAAATTCAAATAGACCCCTAAAGGATTAACCTCTTTTAAATGTATTGTTCTCTTTTTATATTTTTTTCTCTCCTATCATCAAAATTGTGAAACAAAGTACCAGAAAAAAGGAAAATTTCGTGGATGCATAAAAGAAACCCTTTCAACTAAATTGTGAAAGGGTTTTGTGGTTGCTATTGTGCAAGTGTTACCATAAAATAAGTTCAAAGAAACCTCTCAACTTCTCATTTTATTCGATCTGAATTTTGCATCATCTTCTTCTTTTTCTTCATCTCTCGGCCTCACTTTCTCAAACTCGATGATCTAACAATGAATTCAATATTTAAAAGCCGTCATGAATAAGATTTCATGATTTTTTTTTTTTTTTTAGGGTTATTCTTTTCTCCATCAATTTTGGTTTGTTCTTTTTATTTTATTTTATTTTTGGAACATATTTAATTTACACCAAAAAAATTGAAAAGAAGCATATGGTTTGGCTGTGTTGCTTTTAGTTCTCATTCAACAAGTCTCGTGGGCCTTTGAAGTTAGTTGGCCGGTGTGAAGTTTTCACATGTTTCCAGCCATAAGGCCATGCTAAAGTATATAAATAGAAAGAGAACTGCTATTTGTCATTCGATCTCCAGTCTTTCTTTCATATAATATTCTTAAAAATCAATCACTGGAGTTGTCAAACCCAATTACTGAAGGTGTGAAACTAGATTTCACTACACATTCAATGAAAACAAGGACATAAAAAGAACGTTTAGACTTTCTCAAATCGAAAGTTTAGACTTTTTAAAAACACACGATTTTAAACGTTAAACTGCGATTTTTAAAGACAAATAATGAATTTACCAAACACTTAACTGCATCTTTAAAATTCGCGTTTTTGAAATTATTATTTTTAAATCTTATGTTTTGAAATTGTAATTCCAAACGGGCCCTAATTCACCTAATCAGCTCGAATTATTGAGGGCAGATTTTCCTTCAACTTTTGAACCCAAATAACATGATTACATCAACGTGAAGCATATATAATATCAGAGACTACCATAGGGGTTATTGCAGAATTACAATCAGGTAAAAATTCTATACCTTGAAAACCAGAGACTGTCATCATGGCCTTTTGCTTCACTGTTTCATCATGCAACTGCACCTTCAATATATATCACCTTCTGTCATAAAACATGATAGAAATCCATTAAGATTTACATATCATGAAATAATTAGAGTGCGTTTCGTAGACTAAAAGTACAATTTTAAACTAAACTGTGAACAATGAAATAATCCGAAAAGCACATTCCAAAGCCAAGAGAGTATTATTTACACTTGAGTAATACTGTTCTTCACACCTATTTATCACACTTATTCACACCGACTGACGTTTAAGTATTAGCTACTTAAAACATGTCCCATCCTTCAGTGTGAAATGTGTGTGAAGAGAGTGACTCGGTCTAAAAGTGGCCTAATAATGATATAATTATCACAGGTGAAGTCAAAGTTATTACAATTGCATGCAGCTTGATCTAACTTCACATTAGGAAATTTCGTGCAATGACTATAAAAAGTGAAAGAAACATAACAAAACAAAAGCAGAGGAGGCATGCAAAGGGAGGAAAACTTTTAAATTAAAGTGTGAGAAGTAGTCTTTGCCTGCCACCCAAAACCAAAGGTTTCTACTTTCTACAACTTCCAACAACCATGGTGGATATTTGGAAAAAAAGAAAAAGAAAAAGAAAAATACATTCAAAATTGCAATTTTGGTCAAGTTTTTCCACATAAAAATAGTGTGAACTGATGGATTCTTTGCCAAAGCGTGGGATTGCATGAGTAACAGTAATATATGGTCCAAGTCCAACGTTGGCATGCAAAATGGGTGTGGAAATTCTCCATTCAAAATAAAAATAAATGATAAAAAATAAAAAAAAATAAAAAAGAGAGAGGCCACAATGAGTAATTTGATCGAGCATAGCGTTGAAATTAATGGTGAATAGTGGGGGGATTAGATTTTTGCATGCGCATTGAATATATATAGTTGGTGTGATCATTACTTGCCTTAGCATGCATTTGTTAGTGGATCCTGTAGAAAATTAGATGCACTAATAAGCACTTAATCACTTGGTTTGACCTTGCTGCCTTTATAATATTATTTTTTTCCCAAATTATTTTTGGCCTTCCGTTTGTTTTGGTACAAAATATTTTATGAAAAAAGTTTTTCTTATTTTTAAGTGTTTTTTGCAGTGTAAAATATTGGTCAACCTGAAAATGTTTTCAGTTGACGAAGGACAATAACCTTCACGATAAGTAAAATAGTTTACAATTTTTCGTCACTTACCCATAACTAGCCCCAGACAAGAAATTGTGAGAGGGCCCTCTTATGGGGCCTACTAGCCTGAGAAGGTCTCGGGATGCCTGAACACCTACTCGGGCATGTGAGCCGCGCAAGGTTCCTCTCACAATTGCCTGTACAAACTGTAAGCAATATGAGTATGCAATTGCACTAGATCTCAATATCACTCCCAAAGCCAAATGCCTTCTATTCACACACACACTCTTCCTTCACAACTCATCTTCGTGGTCTCTCTCTTCCTCATAGCTTCACAGATTATATGAAACTATAATAAATATTTGGTGATTTTTGATGTTTTTTTTTTTTGTCAAATGCCAAAAAAATATTTTTTAAACCATTTTTCAAGGTTGCAGAAAATAACCACTTTTCCTGAAAAAAATTTTCACCCAAAAACTTTTTTTTTTCTAACAAAATATTTTACGCCGATCATTTGGTTTAATGCATGATTTTCAAAACGCCTGATTTGAAAGAAAGAAAAAAAAAATCGATTTTAAAACGAAATGTTGTGTTTAAGCTTTTGGTAAAAAAATCACTCCCATTTTACTCCTATCCCACCACTGTTTACGTAAAAAAAATCAATAATATAAAAAATATTTGAAAGAGTATAGTGGGACCCTAATTTTTCTTTTATTTAACAACGCATGGTTGACTTACAGAGTTGGTGGGTCAAACACACGTTTAAAGTGGTTGATTTTAAAGTGCACTTGGGTTAATTTTCTCTCCTTTAACGACTAATCGTAGAAAATTGTCGGTTTTTATAGTTGCTTTGCAACTACTACCGTCTACCGGTCTTGATTGGGTGACTTTGAAGAAAATAGAAATATGTACAGTTTTTTGATTGACTGTGAGCATCCTTTGCATGTGAAATATACAGTTGAGACACAACCAGAGGGTACTTTTGTTACGTAATCTATGACAGAATATGACGTCACCCTAATATATCAGACAAATGTAAACTGAATCTTTGACAAAAAAAAAAAAAAGAATACCCACATGGCCACATCCAGTCCGTCCCCATGATCCTCTCCTTTTCATATTTTTATTAGCATATACCCCACTATTACTTCTTCAAACGTGGGCCATCCGATGCCTTTAATCCTCCTCCCAGACCATCAAACCTGACCATTGACCTTTATATAAAGATCAGCAAATTGAATTTTTTTTTTTTTTTTTTTTTTTTTTTTTTTTAAATACAGACCGTTATACTATTGCCATACAACTATGACAAAAATGATATTGAGAAACAACTATTATTTTATTTTATTTGTTTTATTTGTTTTTGTTAATCCAAACGTTGATTTTTACTGTTGTCATGTTATTTCAGCTATATGACAGTCGTATAAAAGCACTAGCAACAACTTTCCTAATTCCCACCCCTTTCCCTAGATGTAAGAAAAATTCATAAAAAACTTTTTGAATCAGATTCTCTTGTTACTCTTTAAATTAAGGAACTACTAAGGGAACCAATAATTGTACCCTAGATTTAGGGAAGCAAAACTTGTCCCCTTCTCATTATTTTAATATATAAAAAAAATCTATTTCATCTCTCGTTCCTATAAATGAAATAATATTTAAATGGTTTATCTTTCTTTTATATTTTCCGTAACATTTGATTTAAAAAAATATTTACATGGTATGCGGAAAAAATAATGGAAGCTATTATGGAGTGCATTTAAATAGAAAAACAAAAAAGTGGTTTAATTTATTTAAACAAAGAAAAAGTTTAAGGAAAACTGTTGCAAAAACACTTCACAATAGCTTTTCTTAATTTTTTTTCTTAAACTATATATATATATATATTACTTTTACTTTATTATAAGGAGAGAAGAGAAAGATAAGAGAAGTGAAAGGAGAGAGAATTAAATTTATAATTATAATAATCATAGAGAAGCTCGTTTGGTTCCTTATTTTTAAAGAGAATAGAGGTGAAAGAAGAAAAGGAAAAGAGAGGTGAGAGGAGAGATAATGAGTTTATAATTATAATAATCTTCAAATTCTAATGAACACCTAAATCTTAGCAATTTTCTTTTTTTTTTTTTTCTAAAAAAAAAATGAGGGGTATTTTGGGAATTGTAATAGGATTTAAGGGAAAATTCTAATGAATGACTGAAATTAAAACTTTCTAAAAAATAGATTTTTTAAATTAAGACGTTTTAAAATTTAAGTACATTCTTTTAAAATGAGTGAAAGTTTAAAAGTTATAAGTGAAATTCTTTTAAAAAGTTTTTTCAACCTTTGAATTTGTTAAAAAGAAACAATAGACGTCCTCCTTCTTCTTCTTTCTTTCTTTCTTTTTTTTTTTTTTTTTTTTTTTTTTTTTTTAATTATAAAAAAAATACAATTTAATATTTTTAAAGTTAAATTTCTAGTTGGTCCCTAAACTACATGATCACGGGTTACCTTTTTCAAGCCAAATGTCTCTTCTCCAATGTTTCCCACATTTACAATTAACAAATGCTTCACTAATACTAAATGGTGGATCAGAAAAGTTAAAATTGAAGGAAAAAAATAATGTAAATAAAAGAATGATTAAATTAATTTGTGGATCCCTTTGTGCACGAAGAGTTGAACACGACAACTTGCCCTCATGTACACTTATAATATTGCTTGTTAAGATTGTCTTTAATTGTACATAACAAAGAGAATTGTCCAAAGCCGTATAAATGTTTTTTTTGGGGTCCATTTAAAAAAAATAATTGATAAATTTTTTAGAAAGAGTTTTGTATTTTTCCTTTTAAAAAACGGTAGCTAAACATATTTATTTTGAAAAAACACAAGGCAGATATAGAATTAATTTTTACTTATAAAAAAAAAAAAAAAAAACCATAAGCATATGTTTTGTAAAATATGTGTATTTTTATTTTTGAAATATAAAAAGACTTATTAAACCTTTTAATAAACATGCATGTATATCTGCAGTCTGCAGATTCAACTAAAGTTGTCCTTTGGCTGGAATTAATCCTTAAGTTTTTCAGGAGCCCAAAGGTTCGGTTTGAATATTCTTAATTTTCTTTGTTTTACATTTCTAGAAATACTCTTTTATATATAGCAGTTTCCTCCTAGTTGATTAATTAAACCTTTATAAATATATATAGCTATAGACGTTTACGCCCGTCATCTTAGATTTGGTTTTATTTTGTAGACTTTTTATTAGAAGTTATCTGCAGTGTAACTGACATCTCATTTTTTTAATATCACAAAATCAACTCTTCAAGTCTCACTCAATCAACTGATATATGGTTCTTGTGGGTTGTATCGTGCAAAAACATCACATTTTACTCATCTTTTTGGTAATATTTTGACGTATAACTTCCTGAAAGGAAAAAGTACAAAATTATGTCCCCTCATGCAACAGAAAGCCTATACAGAATAGGGTTTATTTATTATTATTATTATTATTTTTTTAACAAAAGAAAAAGAAAAAGGGAGAGCCTCATTAATTAGTAATTGCTATCCTTTCAAATTCTAGAAGAAGAGTATATTATCTATTTTTCTCTATTTTACATTTGATAAAATCCAATGAGAGGTGTTATTACTGCTGTCGTCAACTAAGATTGATCCAAGTCAACTGAAGTCCCAATAGCATTAGACAATCAGCCACGGCTCATGGCTGGCTGTGTAAGCAGTATCTATTAATACCGTTTTGGAGTCCTAAAAGGCATTTATTTCATCCATCTACATTTCCAGTGGGTTGTTGAAGCAGCCATCAGTTCATATACCTGTTCACATCATCTAAAACACCACTTTTTTCAACGTTATTTACTATGCTCTTAATATTTTAAAAGTAAAACCTATTTGGTCGTCTCTTCCATGTTCCCAAGAAGTCCATTCTCTCTCTCTCTCTTTTGGGATCTTTTTGTACCAATAAATTGGAGTTGTTCCCCCGTGTGTTCTTTGCCAAAGCCGAGCAATCTCATTTCTCTGTTTTTTCACCTCTGTTCATTCCTCTCTCTTTGTGTCAAGAGCGATGGCAGATAATTCAGGAAGTAGCGGAAACCATGATGTTGCTTTGTCTGTTAAAGAATGCGAGGCCAGTCACAACCATGCCTCCTCTGCCTCCAAAACCAACCAAGGAGGAGGCTTCTGTCTCTCTGTTCCTTTCATGCAGAAGGTGCATAGATATATTTAGCTGATTCCTTTTTTTCTTTTTCAATTTATATGCCAAGTCCTAGAAAACATGAGCTTTAAGAGTGTTTTTGGGTCTGCATATTCAGCCTTATCTAAGCCGATTTAACATGAAAAAAAGGGAATTTTTTTGTTGATGACAGTTGGTGGCAGAGTTTTTGGGTACCTACTTCTTGATCTTTGCCGGTTGTGGATCGGCGGTGGTGAATTTGGGCAATGACAAGGTGGTGACTCTGCCGGGAATTTCGATAGTTTGGGGGCTGGCTGTGATGGTTCTGGTTTACTCCGTTGGCCACATCTCCGGCGCCCATTTTAATCCTGCAGTCACCATTGCATTTGCCACTTGCAGAAGATTTCCATGGCAGCAGGTAAACTACACCAGAGAAACTTTCTCATTCTTGTCTGGGTGCACTGCAAGAAAGCGCGTTAATTAACAAGTTTTTTTTTTTTTTTTTTGTTGCAGTTCTAAACAACCCACTTTACTTTCAAACAAACATTCTCCAACTTGTTTTAAAAAGGCATGTTATTAATTGTTATTAACACCCAAATGGGTATGTAAAAAATTCATGTATTTTCAACTTATTTACCAAAAAAAAAAAAATTACTTCAATTTTGGTGAATTTTCAAGCCGTGACAAAAACCCATGATTCATAAGCCTTCTCCCAACCAATCCACATTGTATTCAAATAATATTCTGCAAAAAATACCATGTGAATCAGATTTGTCTGTCTGACCTAAACTTCTTTTTCTATTTTTCTTTTGTCAAATTTGTATCTCTTGTAGGTGCCAGCTTATGTATCAGCTCAAGTCCTCGGGTCAATACTGGCGAGTGGCACCCTTCGGTTGATGTTCAGTGGGCACGAGAACAAGTTCGCCGGAACAATTCCGGCAGGGTCTAATATGCAGTCTTTTGTGCTCGAGTTCATAATCACATTCTACCTCATGTTTGTCATATCCGGTGTTGTCACTGACAACAGAGCTGTAATTAGTTCTTTCATCCTTTTATTCGTTTAATTTTGTTAATTTATTTCAAAAGTTTTAGTTTATAGGATGTACTAATTTTACTCATGTAAGTGAGTTTAACACGTCGTTAAATATTTAATTGAAATAAATGGTAAAATATAGAGTTGGTGTTTGAACTTAGACATCTGTTCTAATATGGGTGAGATATAGAGATTGTGTCGATCGGGATCAAAGAAATAGCCGTAGAATTGACTAAAGAAGTTCGCCTAAGACACACAGAAAAAGACATCTGCTACTTTTTCAATTTCTGTCTAATTTTTATCTTTCTTTTTTTTTTTTCAAACTAATCAGCAAATTTGTTTTAATTTCTTACATGCGAGTCTTACATATTCAATAATTAATTTTAAAAAAAGTTATCAAAGTTGAACCGAAGAGTTGAAGAACATTTCTTATTAGAAGAATGAAAAATTCACAACCTGTAACTACATGCAGATCGGAGAGCTTGCTGGCCTTGCCATTGGGTCTACAGTCCTACTTAACGTAATGTTTACCGGGTAATAGCTTAATCTAATCTCATTAGGAATATATTGCACAAATTATATGTTTACATCATTTTTTTTTATTGTATATATTTATTCAGTAGACTGATATGTAACTATTATACAATTGAGATGGCATAACACTAAAAATTATTATTATTATTTTTTTTTACATCATCGAGTTGAATAACAATAGTATATATTCATATTCAATACATATTTTAAGAAAAATGCTTAAAATACTACAATTTTTACCATATCTTATCAACTCATGCGACAGTGCTACGAAGACTGTCACGAGAATCGTCGTAAAATCAGTTTATAAGAAACGTGTAATAGAGAGATTGAATTTGGATTCTCTCCACATTTAGTATAAAAATGAGGGTATAATTGTCTTTTCACATCCTGTAAAAAGGTAAAAAAACAACTATATCCTTCCTATTTAATTAAATAACGGAGAAATCATATCCATTTTCTTGTCCATAAAAATTGTAGTACCCTTGCCAAGCTGGCATTCTAATGATGGGGGGATGCTATTTTGACAGGCCAATTTCAGGAGCATCGATGAATCCAGCAAGAACCTTGGGGCAGGCTATTGTACATTGCAAGTACGAAAGCATATGGGTGTACCTTTTGGCGACGACTCTTGGGGCTATATCCGGTGCATGGGTCTACAATATAATCAGGTTCACCGACAAGCCGTTACGCGAGATCACCAAGAGTGGCTCTTTCCTGAAAGCATCAAGAGGTAGCGGCTCTGGCTAACGGAGTAATTAATAGTTGGAAACACTTGTTTTTTTTTATCTGATTTAATTCGGATAAAAATAGTTTTTCCAACTATTTATGAGAAAAGAGTTTCCTCTATATTTTGTTGTACTTGTTTGGTGATTGCTGCGTTGGATGTGGTACTTATAATTACTATATATATATATATATATAGGCTTAAAAAGTGTAAGGAGGAACTCACATATATGTATGTTTTTTTTTTTTTTTTTTGAAAAACACATGTATGATATATGTATGTTATGATGAAATGAAGTAATCTCTGTATCCATACAAATCTTATAAATGAAAGTTTGCTTCTTTGTTATTGTTGGCGTTAATTTATTCTAAAAGTTTAAGTTGATATGAACGTATAAATTTAATCATTTTACCAATACTTGAACGTTCATCTTCGATCATGTATAGGCTCAAACTAATAAGTAACGACCAACACATAGAATATTTAACCTGAATTTAGAGGGAGGAGGGTGAATTGGCGGAGATAATGTTCGAACTCAAAATGTTTTACTCTGATACAATGTTAGAATTACTACTTATCCCCAAAGTTTAAACTGATAGAAATAGTAAATTTAATCATTTAACCAACAATTTTTTTTTTTTTTTTTTTTTTTTTTAATAATTAGCGTCAAACAAAGTTTTATTTTTACTGAGTTTCAAAAAGTTCTTTAAAACACAAAACACGTAAGGAAAGATATCTGTTTAGACCTATCTTCCTTTTAAAATTGGAACGCTTTGAAAGGGTTTTGATGGGCTAATTATCGTGCATATGGTCTTGTTAGATGGACTCGTTCTGATATTGTTTTTGTAAACATTCCCTTAATTAACCCTTTTTTTCTCATTTAATTAGGAAAATAAATATATGTTTAATAAAACGAATTAAAGAAGAGTTTGTTGGAATTTTTTGTGATCGAGAAAATGTCACATGAATAACTACGTACGTAAATGACATTAAAGCTAGAGATAGAGAAAAGGGATAAGCCGTGCACGTAACATGTGAGGAAAAGGAAAGAGATGGCACGAGGAAAGACAGCATGCATCTATATATAGAAAGTGAGCAGCCATAATTGATTGATTCTCAAGTGGGGATAAGGATAAATTTTTAATAACCATGGCGGTGTTTGACAACTCTTTATCTTAATCACATGAATTATGCTCTTAAATGCACAAAGCCAAAAGGGAATGCATCAATTCAAAGAAGTTGTGATTTTTTAATTTTTAATTAAGAACTTTACTTATAACTCTTGAATTTTTACTCATTTTGGAAGAAGGTACATAAACTTTAAAACATCTCAATTTAGAGTATCCATTTTTCAGAAAGTTTCAATCTTAGTCTTCCGTTAGACTTTTCTGTTAAATCCTATCAAAATTCTCAAAATACTATTGTGTTTATTTTTTTTATAAAACTATTCAAAGATTCAGGCATGAGTATTTTTGTAAATTCCGTTAAATTCTAACCAACACTTAAATTTTAAATTTTTTTTTTCCTAAAAAAATTGAGGAGTATTTTAAGAATTTTAATAAGATTTAACAAAAAATTCTAACGGATGACTGAAAATGAAGCTTTCTGAAAAAGTAGATACTCTTAAATTGAGACGTTTTAAAGTTTAAGTATATTTTTTCAAAAAGTGTACAAGTTCATAAGATATAAGTGAATTCTCCCTTAAATTTTTTTTTTTAAAAAAAGTTGTATAAATGGGAAATTTTGCAACCAAAGTCATGAATCACGATCCATCTTTTTTTTTTTTTGGCACATGCATGCTAATCTTCAGTTGGAAAATTGGAAAATTTTCTGAATCCATACATTTTCTTCTTTTAAATTGTCAATATTTCTTTTAAATTCCACCATTTGTCTCGAAAAAAAAAAGGGACTTAATTATCGGACTATCAATTACGGCATGCATATGTAAAGATTTATGCATTAATTGATTTTTTAAATATTTTTTTTTCCTTCTCATTTGACCAAACTCAAAAGGGCCAAATCCCATGAGTTGCGCCTTGTAGAGGGCCAGAAAACAGTGAAATACAAAGGTCAGAGGCCTTATAAGTTCCTCTCTCTCTTCAAGAGATAGGCTATTTTGAAGAGATGAGTTGAACTCAGCTTGTAAGACTGTCTGTGACTATCTCTTCCTCTCAATTCAGTTATGATGTGTGTGACTTCATCTCATTCTCCTTTCCCCAATTCCCTCAAAAGAAAAAAATAAAAAATAAAAAATTTAAACTTGCTGTCCCCTTTACATTTCCATGACACATAAATTAGTCAATTTGGCAGTTGATAAAAAAAGGAGGGAAAGTGATATAGACATATGCATAAGGCTTATATTTAGATGAAGAGGAAAGTTTACTACCCATTTGGGAATTAATGTTAAAAATTATATTTTTTTTATCACATAATTATTTTATAGTGTCAATGTAAACAATCTTTAGATTCCATTTTTTTTTTTAAAAAAAAAAGGACAAAAATTGATCCAAAAATTTGTTGGGACTCACGTCAATATTATGTGATAGTTATGAGATAAAATAAAAAAAAAAATGATTTCTAGCATTACTCTTTGTCAGTCCCAAGACTCCCAATTATCCCACAATGATGATGACCCACTCATTGCTAAAACATTAAATTCAATAATGATCACATCTGTAACTATTTTTTTTTAGCAGATTTGCTCTTTAACTATTTCTGTACACGGGTTAGCGAAAGATGAAAGTCATATATAACACTTTAATGTAAAAAATTTGTTTCTATCTATGACTATGTAATTTCATAGTACTTTATGTTTTGTGATGTAAAAGCTTTATGTCTGTAATTTTTAATGAATGAAATACTCAAGTCTTTTGTTCTTTCGTTCAAAAAATAATAATCACCTCATTTTTAAAATGAACATTTTCGTAGGGTTGACATATGTCTTTAAAGCATGTAAACCTAAATGCATTTTTAAAATGTAAGTAAGAATCACGTATTCTAAGAACAAATGTTTTATACTTTATTAAACCTATTAAAAACATACGTAAAAATTAGATGTCATTTTCATATTTTTTTCGGATGAAAAATTTGTGAAAATAACAAAAGGCTCCACCATAAATTTCTCAATTATTTTATATTTTGTTTTGTTTTTATAGAGAATTGTCGGTCAGGAGAAGCCAAAACAAGTCTTTGAGGGTGCTTTTCAACAACCTATATACTTTTAGGTAATAATAATATTAATGTGGAGGATACAGCCACCTCCAGCTATAAACCTAAACTAGTCTTTACGAATTGATGAATGCTACACATCATCCCCTTGTCTTTTTTTTGTCCTCCTAAATTTGATGTGGTTCTTAAAATCACCATTGAATTTATGATAGATCATTATTGAATTTTGATCCAATGGTGATTTTAAGAGCCACATCAATTTTGAGAGGATAAAAGGTGGACAAGAGGATGATGTGTAGCATTACTCTTAGGAATTAGGATGAGCTCTCACTCATACTGTACAAGACGGGCAAAACATAAAATTTTCTTTCATTGACCACTCTCTATTAATTGACCATTTACATTTTAAAGTAACATAGATGCCCACTATAAATATATATTTTTTTAAAGTAACTGTTAATTTAAAAATATTTCAATTGACGAAGGAAATATAAATTTTATATGACATAAAATAGTTTATATATCTTATGTGCCGTAAATTATTTTTTACGAGTAATGCTACACATCATCCCCTTGTCCTCCTTTTGTCCTCCCAAAATTGATGTGGCTCTTAAAATCACCATTGAATTTTTGATATATCACTTTTGAATTTTGATCCAATGGTGATTTTAAGAGTCACATCAATTTTGAGATGACAAAAGGAGGACAAGGGGATGATGTGTAGCATTACTCATTTTTTACCGTTCTCCCACACTTTTGGACAAACAGTTGTCACTACAAAAAATTTAATCATTAGCAGCCAACATATTGGGCCGCTAATGATGTTATTTTGGTCACTATTAATAAATAGTGGCCAAAGAGTAGCCGCTAATAGTCCGACGCTAAAGACTATTAATGACCACTTTTTTTGCTCGCCGCTAATAATTGTTTTAGAGAAATGATAAAAACACTCACACTACACAACACCAAGGCACAATGGAGTAGGGCCCACACAGCCTTGGTGTTGTGCCATTGTTGTGTAGTGTGAGTGTAAGGATCACTCCCCTTTTAGCGGCCACCAAGTTCACTGCTAAAAGTAATTTTATCCGTCGCTAATAATTGTTAACTGAGTCTAAAATCGCTGTTAATACTAGACTATTAGCGGCCACAAATACTATTAAAAAATTGAAAATATATATATATATATATATTTTTAAAAAAAATTTAGATCCATTTATCTTCACTGCATTAATTAAATCTCTATATGCAACTAATACTATTAAAAAATGAAAAAATATATATATAAATACAAATACATCATAAAATAAAAAAAAATAAAAAAATAAAAACAAAGAAGAAAGTGATGCCGGCTCCTTGCAATATACCTGAAAACCAAAAAAAAAAAAAAAAAAAAAAAAGAAGAAGAAGAAAGTGCCGCACAACTATAGATGAAGAAAATTCTATCACCAGTTCATACCCAAATACAAAGTGACACACATATATTTGAAATCAGATCAAAAAACGCATTTGCTTAAAAAAAAATATAAAATAAAAGAAATGAACTTACTCAAGGGCAGAAGAAGGTTTCTCATTCTGCTCATACAATGCAACCTTCATAACTGAAAAAAAAAAAAAAAACAAAAAAAAAAAAACCAAGCAAAGAAAATAAAAAAAAAAACATATAAATATTAAATATTTATTAATTAGCAAACAAAACAAAGTCAGACAAAAATTAAATATGCAACTCAACTAAAAAATCATAAGAAGTATTCTGGAAGAGACCTTTGGTGAGAGCATGAAGAACCCCATTTGAGGCTTTTTGGAAGGCTGAAGAGATTTTAGATCTGAGAAAAAGAGATCAGAGAGAGTGAGAGAGCTAGAGAGAGGACCTACTGGTGACGGAGAGTGGCGGCCATTAAAGCCGTCGGCACTGTTAAGGTAATGTTCTCAATTCCCAGCTGAGAAAAAAGATTGGGGGTAGGGTAGGCGTGCTCTCAAGAGTCAAAAGTCCTTTTCCTACATATACAATAATATATATACTAGTCTAACAAAACTTCAAGTTAAAATGGGACTGACACTTTGCCCACAGTACTATTCAACACTGGTTTTGAGGTAATAATGGTGTTGGAATTCGTGTGGATGAGTAGAATAGAAATGCAGTTCAGTTTTTTGCTCGGGTTGAATGCGGGTTTTGAAAAAACCCGAATAGAAATCTGAGGCAACTCTGTTGCCAAACGCATCGTTACTATGCTCTTCATATTTTAAAGGGATAAACACCTTTTTAGTCCCTGAGTTTTGGCAACTTTATTTTTTAGTCCCTGAGTTTCAATTCGCATTACAGACGATACCTAAATTTTTGGAAATGACCAAATAAGTACCTCGGTTAACTTCTCCGTCCAAAAACTAACGGCTCGCCACGTCACTGACACTTAGCACCACTAGAATGTCGACATCTGTCCAGTGAAACACGTCAGCATTCACTTAATTTCCAAATCACCCAAACACTTCCACATCACACACCCACGTCATTTCTTCATTTTGGGGGGAAAACTATTTTTTGCAATTTAAGAAACTCAAAACTGAAACTCAAATATTTCAAACAAAAAAACTTAAATCATTTCATCGTTAATCTGAGAAAGAAATCAAAATCCCTAAAATTAACTTGTGAAGTGAAGAAGTGAAGAACCCTAATCCCTAAAATCCCCCTCGGCCGACTCTCTCTCGACCGGCCGACTCCCTCCCGGACTCCCGGACTGTCGCTCGATTTCTCTCCCGTCGACTCAACAGAACCGGCCGACTCCCTCCCGGACATCGAAGAAAGGGGATTTCACCTAACCTCGGCCGGACGTCGAAGGAAGTGGATTTCGCTCGCTCATCAAGTCGGCACATTCCGAGGTATTTTGCCCATTTTTGTGTTTTTAGAAGTTTGTTTCGTCCTATATATATATGTATTGTGTATTGTGCTTGTCGATTGAATCTTTGTTTTGGTTTTTGGAACAAATGCTTGTCGGTTGTTGGGCAAAGTGATGAGGTTATAAAAACCGAAACTTTCGGTTGTTGTGGGTGTATCCCGAGTTGGGTAAGGCCTGACCATCGTCACATGCCTGACCATCGTCACATGTTTTTGTCTTTTGTTGGGTAAAGAAAACCAACAACCAGTTTGGTTGGGTTGTTGTCCAGTACATTGCATTATTGAATGTATGACTTTATTGCATATCTGTCTTTATCTGTTGTGTTTGTGGTTGCACATGTTGGCCAAGAGGGTCCCAACTGTGCAAAAGGGAACAATAAAGTACAAAAAGCACTATACATCTTGTCTAAGAAGCATCTGCAATGTGAAGCATCTGTACAAAAAGCACTACACTCCAATGGTGTTGTTCACAAGGTTATCAATATTTTCTGCTTTAGCTTTATAAAGCATCTGCTTGACAACCAAGCCTCCCATGCTGCAGACAAGAGAAAGTCAATCTATTAAAAATAGATATGCACACGAACACACACCAAATATATACTCATGCTGTGAACAAACAGAAGCAAAATTTAAATTCATATTCACTCTAGAAGTCATATAACTTTTACCAATTACAGGATTAATTCATTTTTTTTCAATTCTTCACCAATTAACAGACAGACTTATTTTTTCAAAACAAAAACAATGACTGACACTTAGGATGATTTACATTTATTAACTAAACCAGACCCACTAACATAAAGTTCCTATTGTTCGGGACAGAAATCATTAATAAACTTGAGGATGAAGGTTGAATGACTATGCCTATCTGAAGGCAAGATCATTTTTTGAAAAACATCCCAAAAATGTGTCATGTTACTTACTACATCAAAAAAAATAAAAAATAAAAGAGAGGAAAACAAAAGAGACTTTCTAAGAAGCCCCTCTTTTGTGCCCATCTTTCTTTGGTAGTTAATTTTACAGTTTTTATTGCTAGAGTGTGACGATCCTTTTTTGTTTAATTCACAGGGTGCAGAAAATGTCAGATCCAACATTTGACCTACTTGTTTACCATAATGGGTCACTATCTGGACACAGGATGGCCTATATTGGCGGAGACATTCTTACAATCGTCGGTATAGATGCATCCCAGTTCAAGTTTGGAGATTTGACAAACATTTTGGAGTGCTACCTGCAATATGAATACAACAACATACCCAAAATGTACTACAAGTTTGATGATGAGACCAACGAGCAAATACACGGTCTTACCAAAGATGGTGATTTCGCTACTCTAAAAGAAGGGTTGCAGAGTAGTGGCAGGAAAAAGCTGCATGTTTTTGTGGATCATGAAGAACCTCTTCCAATTGAAGTGGTAAACCCTGTTTTGCTTTTGACCCAGTCTCCTCCAGAAGTGCCAGCAGTGCAACAGACACCCCAAGAGCCAGCAGCAATACAACATCCACCACAGCAGCCAAAGAAACGGCCAGCCGGGCGGCCAAGGAAACAGAGGGATAAGGAGGAGGAGGAGGAGGAGGACATTGAGTTGAGTGATTTTGAGTTGACTGATGGCGATGAGGAGGACATGTTTGTAGGGAAGGAACAGGATGTCCTACGGGAACCGAATGATGATATAAATACCTGGTTTCAGACTTGGGATAAAGATTCCAACGCGGGAATTGGAGTCGATGCAGCAAATGACCCGGACGCGGATTCATATGACAGTGAGTACTTTGACAGTCTAGACAGTGGTGAAGAAGACAGTGAAGGGTCAACTGTAAAGCGTAAGAAAAGGTATCCCCAGTGGAAGAAAAAGCGGGACTGGAGTCAGACAGTGGAGTTAAGTGTAGGGTTGAGGTTTACGAACCCGAAAGAATTTAAAGAAGCATTGCAACTATTCACAGTGCAAAATAACTTTGATTACAAGTATGTGCATAACGAGCAAAAACGGGTAACCGCCCACTGCAAATCGTTATGTCCATGGAAAATACATGCCTCCTGGATGCCTTGTAGAAAGTATTTTCAGATCAAGACTCTCCATAATGAGCATAACTGTGGCAGTGATTACTACAATAAGAAGGCAACTATCAGGTGGGCTGCAAATCGATATGTAGAGATTTTTCGAGACCAAAGAAGCTTTAAGGCTAGGGCGTTGAGGGAAATGATACGCCGAGATTACAACGTGCAGATGACAATATTGAGTTGCTATCGTGCAAAGAAGATGGCAATCGAAATCCTCGATGGAAGAGATGGTGAACAATATTGTCACACCCGAGAGTATTGCAATGCATTGCGGAAGTGGAATCCCGGTAGCTCGGCTTACATCCAAAGGGACGGAGTGTTCTTCCAGAGGATATATGTTTCTTTGATGGCATGTAAAGAAGGATTCTTGGCAGGATGTAGGCCGATGATATGTGTTGATGCATGTTTCATTAAGACGAAATGGGGTGGGCAGTTGCATGCCGCAATCGGCCGTGACGGTAATGATGACATATATCCTATTGCATTTGCGGTATGCGAGACCGAGAACAAGGAGACATGGACATGGTTCTTGGTCCAACTGTTGGAGGATATTGGGCTTCCGCGGGAGTAATATGTGGTCGTTCATTTTGGACCGACAGAAGGTAATATCTAATACAATTATTGTATGGTCATTTTTATTTTAATAACATTTGTTTGATATTTATTTATTGTTTACACAGGGACTAATCGATGCTCTGGAGGATCTAATGCCCGGCCTCGAGCATCATTATTGTGTTAGGCACCTGCATGCAAACATGAAGGGGAAGGGATGGAAGGGGAAGGAGTTCAAGGACGCGTTATGGGGTGCAGCTAGGGCACCCAATGAAGTCCAATTTAAGTACTTCCTCTTTGTCATTGGAGGTATGGACAAAAAAATCTCGAGTACATTGAGGGGGTTGACCCAAAAATGTGGGCAAGGCACGCATTTCGAACCACCAGCTGCAGCGACATCTTGCTAAATAACGTCGTCGAGAACTTCAATGCTTGGGTGTTGGAAGCAAGAGGCCAGCCGATACTAACTTGTTTCGAGACTATACGGCGGCAGATTATGAACCGGTTCAGTAAGAAAAATGCTAGGGCAGCAACGACACCGAATGTAATTTGTCCAAAGATTGTGAAGAAGTTGGAGAGAAACAAGTTAGAGGCGAAGAACTATATTTGCCGGTGGAGCAATCAGATGCAGTTTGAGGTCGATAGTGCCCATGAGTCTCGGCGGGTGGTGGATCTTCAAGGAAGAACATGTGGCTGTGGGAGGTGGCAACTTAATGGTATTCCTTGTCCCCATGCAGTTTGTGCAATATACCTCAATAAAGGAAAACCCGAGACTTATGTCAGCCATTGGTACATGATGGATACGTACAGAAAGTCCTATGCCTCCGGGATTTGTCCTATGCCTGGCCCGGATGAGTGGCCTGTTGATGAGGGTGTGGAACCTATAGAACCACCGCAGCCAAGGAAACAGCGCGGGAGGCCCAAAAAACAGAGGAAAAGAGGAGTTAATGAGCAGCCAGACGAGAGCATCAAAGTGAGTCGCAAGGGATACGATGTGCGGTGTGGAAATTGTGGTGAAAAGGGGCACAATGCTAGGAGTTGCCGTGAACCCGACAACCCGAATAGGAAGAAGTATCCCAAACAGCCTAGGAAACCGAAGGTAGGTATTTTTGGTCGAATAACTATATTTCTATTTACTGGTTCAATGACCATATTTCTATAACTAATGTGTTTGTCAAATATGGGCAGGGAAGTACATCAAGGACAGGGCCATCAGGTGTAAGCCCATCTACCCCTGCAGGCCCACCTACCCTTGTAGGCCCATCTGCCCCTGCAGGTCCATCAGGTGCAAGCCCATCTACCCCTGCAGGCCTATCTACCCCTGCAGGCCCACCTACCCCTGTAGGCCCATCTGCCCCTGCAGGTCCATCAGGTCAACCGGCAAGGACACCTCGAACACGAAGCATACCTCGAGGAACAAGCATACGTCGAAGACCAAGAGAAAGGAGAATGTCTTCCGTGTATAAGAGGCAACCAAAGGTTGGCCACATACTAATTTTTAACTTTTGTTACCCTATGTGGGCTGGTTAATTGTTATTTAAATACATGTTGATTGACCTATCTCTTGGTTGGGTTGCAGCGAGGTGGATCACAACCAATTCAAATAGATTGATGTACAAGACAAAGACAAGACACATTTTATGTTAATGGATGCTTGTATCCGGGTTGTGGATGCCCGAGAGTATTGTTAATGTATTTTGTTACCCTACTGGGTGTTCATGTGATGTGCACATATTTTGTGTTGTATTGATATTTTGCAAAAAGGGCTGTTGATGTACATATTTGTACATGTTTGATTATTGGATGCACATATTGTTAATGTATTTTGTTACCCTACTGGATGTGTACTGGTTGTTGATATAACTATTTACACATATTTGTTAGGCAGGCTATTTGTAATCAAGGCACAGGTTGCTCGTGACACTTATATTAAAACCCATAACGAGGTACTATGTGTGATACTTATATAAAACATAGGTACCTACTATGATATAAATGGAAACATGATGTACTCTCTGGGATAATTCCTGGAGTTCAATTAAATAAATTGTTTCGACCCAAAATTTGAGCACAGAGTGTACATTTGTTGACCAATTGCAGCATGAAGAGATATTGTTTGTGTTTTACATTAAAAACTTGTTAAAACCCATACGTATGTACTATGTGTGATACTTATATAAAACCTAGGTACCTACTATGATATAAACAGAAACATGAGGTACTCTATGTGATACTGCCTGAAGGGCAATGGAATAAATTGTTTTTACCCAAAATTTGAGCACAGCGTGTACATTTGTTGACAAATTGCAGCATGAACGGATATTGTTTGTGTTTTACATTAAAAACTTGTTAAAACCCATACGGAGGTACTATTTGTGATACTTATATAAAACCTAGATACCTACTATGATATAAATGGAAACATGAGGTACTCTCTGTGATGCTTACTGAATTTCAATTAAATAAATTATTTCGACCCAAAATTTGAGCACTTAGTGTGCATTTGTTGACCAATTGCAGCATGAAGGGATATTGTTTGTGCTTTACATTAAAAACTTGTTAAAACCCATACGGAGGTACTATGTGTGATAATTATATAAAATCTAGGTACCTACTATGATATAAATGGAAACATGAGGTACTCTCTGTGATACTGCTTGAAGGGCAATGGAATAAAATTGTTTAGACCCAGAATTTGAGCACAGAGTGTACAATTGCAGCATGAAGGGATATTGTTTGACATAACATATTAACAATATTTCTCCAGCAGCTCCATCCATAAAACTTACATACTTCTCATAAATATACAAAATACATATCCAAACTACATAATCTACAATTCATATCTCAAACTACATTTCATTTCATAAGTGCAACACAAGCAATCAACAGAATTATAAACCATGAGAAGAACAAAGCATACATCAAAAATTTCTCTCTTGTCCTATAGCTGTCATTTTCCTTCTCTAGACACCTGATGATTTCCATTTGTTTATCATCCCACTTCTGTGATTGCGTAACTCTTTCCATGCAACTGACATTTTCATTCTCTAAATCTTTAACCCTTGCTACCAAAGTACCATTTGCATCCTCTACTTCGTTAAGCTTCTTGGTAATCTCATCTAAAACCTCCACACCCCTTGCACAAGTTGGCTTGTCCAGCCATTTGAAAAATTTGCATGCAGCTTTTGTCTGCATGTTGAAGTGTAACATTCAGTCAGCAAAAACTCACGACCGAGTATCTATAATTATAACAAAATGCTTACTCTTGAGTTGTAAGTGGCGCAACCCCAAAATCTTCTTCCAGGGTTTTCCCTAGTCCACGAGGTCTTCAAAGGGGCGGGTAAATCGCAGAAACAGAAATAGGATATGTCAACACGGCCCACTGAGGACGATCCGGATGATGACTTCAAGGAACGGACAACACAAAACACATAACAAACAAAAAATTGTCTAAATCTTCAAACGGAAATTAAGGAAAAAATTAAAAAATTACAAATTTTTTAAAAAAATTTGAGCCTAAGAACCGACCTTGTCTACACCACGGGAAACTTCATTCCCTTTGGAATCTCGTGTGCGACAAGAAGCCATCAACTTTTATAACCTCATCACTTTGCCCAACTACCGACAAGCATTTGTTCCAAAAACCAAAACAAAGATTCAATCGACAAGCACAATACACAATCCATATATATATATATAGGACGAAACAAACTTCTAAAAACACAAAAATGGGCAAAATACCTCGGAATGTGCCGACCTGATGAGCAAGCGAAATCCACTTCCTTCGACGTCCGGCCGAGGTTAGGTGAAATCCCCTTTCTTCGATGTCCGGGAGGGAGTCGGCCGGTTCTGTGGAGTCGATGGGAGAGAAATCGAGCGACAGTCCGGGAGTCCGGGAGGGAGTCGGCCGGTCGAGAGAGAGTCGGCCGAGGGGGATTTTAGGGATTAGGGTTCTTCACTTCTTCACTTCACAAGTTAATTTTAGGGATTTTGATTTTAACGATGAAATGATTTAAGTTTTTTTGTTTGAATATTTGAGTTTCAGTTTTGAGTTTCTTAAATTGCAAAAAATAGTTTTCCCCCCCAAAATGAAGAAATGACGTGGGTGTGTGAGGTGGAGGTGTTTGGGTGATTTGGAAATTAAGTGAATGCTGACGTGTTTCACTGGACAGATGTCGACATTCTAGTGGTGCTAAGTGTCAGTGACGTGGCGAGCCGTTAGTTTTTGGACGGAGAAGTTAACCGAGGTACTTATTTGGTCATTTCCAAAAATTTAGGTATCGTCTGTGATGCGAATTGAAACTCAGAGACTAAAAAATAAAGTTGCCAAAACTCAAGGACTAAAAAGGTGTTTATCCCTATTTTAAAAGTAAAACCCATTTGGTCGTCTCTTTTATTTTCCCAAAAAGTCCATTCTCTCTCTCTCTCTCTCTCTCTCTCTCTCTCTCTCTCTCTCTCTCTCTCTCTCTCTCTCTCTCTCTCTCTCTCTCTCTTTTTGGATCTTTTTGTACCAATAAATTGGAGTTGTTCCCCCGTGTGTTCTTTGCCAAAGCCGAGCAATCTCATTTCTCTGTTTTTTCACCTCTGTTCATTCCTCTCTCTTTGTGTCAAGAGCGATGGCAGATAATTCAGGAAGTAGCGGAAACCATGAAGTTGCTTTGTCTGTTAAAGAATGCGAGGCCAATCACAACCATGCCTCCTCTGCCTCCAAAACCAACCAAGGAGGAGGCTTCTGTCTCTCTGTTCCTTTCATGCAGAAGGTGCATAGATATATTTAGCTGATTCCTTTTTTTCTTTTTCAATTTATATGCCAAGTCCTAGAAAACATGAGCTTTAAGAATGTTTTTGGGTCTGCATATTCAGCCTTATCTAAGCCGATTTAACATTTAAAAGGGAATTTTTTTGTTGATGACAGTTGGTGGCAGAGGTTTTGGGTACCTACTTCTTGGTCTTTGCCGGTTGTGGAGCGATGGTGGTGAATTTGGACAATGACAAGGTGGTGACTCTGCCGGGAATATCAATAGTATGGGGGCTGGCTGTGATGGTTCTGGTTTACTCTGTTGGCCACATCTCCGGCGCCCATTTTAATCCTGCGGTCACCATTGCCTTTGCCACTTGTAGAAGATTTCCGTGGAAGCAGGTAAACCACACCAGAGAAACTTTCTCATTCTTGTTTGGGTGCACTGCAAGAAAGCGCACCCAAACAATTATCACAGGTGAAGTCAAAGTTATTACAATTGCATGCAGCTTGATCTAACTTCACGTTAGGAAATTTCGTGCAATGACTATAAAAAGTGAAAGAAACATAACAAAACAAAAGCAGAGGAGGCATGCAAAGGGAGGAAAACTTTTACATTAAAGCGTGAGAAGTAGTCTTTGCCTGCCACCCAAAACCAAAGGTTTCTACTTTCTACAACTTCCAACAACCATAGTGGATATTTGAAAAAAAGAAAAAAAAGAAAAAGAAAAAAGAAAAATACATTCAAAATTGCAATTTTGGTCAAGTTTTTCCACATAAAAATAGTGTGAACTGATGGATTCTTTGCCAAAGCGTGGGATTGCATGAGTAACAGTAATATAGGGTCCAAGTCCAACGTTGGCATGCAAAATGGGTGTGGAAATTCTCCATTCAAAATAAAAATAAATGATAAAAAATAAAAAAAGAGAGAGGCCACAATGAGTAATTTGATCGAGCATAGCGTTGAAATTAATGGTGAATGGTGGGGGGTTAGATTTTGCATGAGCATAGTTGGTGTGATCATTACTTGCCTTAGCATGCATTTGTTAGTGGATCCTGTAGAAAATTAGATGCACTAATAAGCACTTAATCACTTGGTTTGATTTTCCTGCCTTTATAATATTATTTTTTTCCCAAATTATTTTTGGCCTTCCGTTTGTTTTGGCATAAAATATTTTCTGAAAAAAGTTATTCTTATTTCTAAGTGTTTGTTGCGGTGTAAAATATTGGTCAACCTGAAAATGTTTTCAGTTGACCAAGAACAATAACCTTCACGATTAGATGGTTTATGTTTTTCATTTGCGTAAACAATTTTTCGTCACTTACGTACCCATAGCCCCAGATAGGCAGTTGTGAGAGGACCCCTTTATGGGGTATACTTGCCCGAAAAGGTCTTGGGATGCCTGAGCACCTACTTGGGCATGTGAGCCGCGCAAGGTCCCTTTCATAATTGCTTGTACAAATTGCAAGCAAGATGGGTATGCAATTGCACTAGATCTCAATCTCAGTCCCAAAGCCGAATGCCTTCTATTTTCACGTACTCTCTTCCTTCACAACTCATCTTCGTTGTCTCTCTCTTCCTCGTAGCTTCTCAGATTATATGAAAATATAATAAATATTTGGTGATTTTTTATACAAGCTGTAATACCCTGTATTTTAAGATATTGAATAAAATATCTTAAAATATGATTTTCTTGCAAATGTTGAAAATGTTTTTTGAACCATTTTTCAAGGTTGCAAACAATTAGCAGAAAATAGTCACTTTTTTTTTTCCTAAAAAATGTTTTCACCCAACAACTTTTTCCGACAAAATATTTTACGCCGAAACAAACAGGGTCTTATTGTTCATTTGGTTTAATGGTTTTCAAAACGTCTTATTTGAAGAAAAAAAAAAGTAGTAATTTTAAAACAAAATTTTGTGTTTAAGAATTCGGTAAAACTGCGACTCATTATTTAAAAATGCACTCTCTTGTATGGAGTTTAAAAACATGAATTTTTTAAAACCGTCATTTTTTTAAAACAAAGAACGGAATATTTTTTGTAATTTTATTTAGTGAAACGGTTGGTGTCCTACTCTCACTCCTATCTCATTGTTGTCTACGTGGATCAATAATGTAAGAGATATCAAAGAGAATGTAGTGGGACCCTGATTTTTTAATAACATTATTTGTCCACGTAACCAATAATAAGATAGGAATGAGATGATGGTGGGACACCAAGCATTTCACTCCGAGAGCTTCTACACATCCTTCACTCATCCCCCATTTATTACCCTTTTATAATAAAAAAATTAATTTTTATTAAAAAGTTGTCTCTATCATTTCCCTTTCGCTCCCTCTTTTATTTAACAACGCGTAGTTGACTTCCAGAATTGGTGGGTCAAACACATGGGTTACGGTGGTTGATTTTAACGTGCACTTTGGTTAATTTTTTCTCCTTTTAACGACTAATTGTAGAAAATGGACAGTTTTTATAGTTGCCTTGCAACTACTACCGGTCTTGATTGGGTGACTTTGAATGAAAATAGAACTGTACAGTGAACTGATTGATTGTGAGCATCCTTTCCACGTGGCATATATAGTTGAGACACAACCAGAGGGAGAGGGTACTTTGTTACGTAATCTATGACAGAATGTGACGTCACCGTTATATATCAGAGACTCATGTAAGCTGAATCTTTGAAACACGACAAACAGTACCCCCGTCCGATCCAGTCCGTCCCCATGATCCTCTCCTTTTTTCATATTTTTATTAGCATATACCCCACTATTACTTCTTCAAACGTGGGCCATCTGATGCCTTTAATCCTCCTCCCAACCGTCAAACCTGACCATTGACCTTTATATAAAGATCAGCAATTGATTTTTTTTTTTTTAAATACTATTAAGTAGAGTGTTATATAATTATGATAAAATGATAGTGAAAATTAATTATTATTATTATATGTTTTTGTTGATCTAAATGTTGAATTTCACTGTCGTCATGTCATTTCAGTTGTATAACAATCGTATAAGAGCACTAGCAACAGCTTTCTTAAATTCCACCCCCTTTCCAGATGTAGGACAAACTTCTAAAAAATCACTTGAATAAGATTCTCTTGTTGTTCTCTAAATTAAGAAAATACTAATGGAACCAAAAATTGTACCCTATATTTAAAGAAGCAAAAGTCGTTCCCATCTCTCATTCTTATAAATGAAATAATATTTAAATGATTTATGTTTCGTATATCTTTCCCGTAACATTTAATTTAAAAAATATGTACACGGTATACGGAAAAGATAATAAAAGCTATTATTGAGTGTATTTAAATAGGAAAACAAAAAGTGGTTTAGTTTATTTATACTGAGAAAAAGTTTAAAGAAAACTGTTGCAAAAACACTTCACAATAGCTTTTCTTAATTTTTCCCTAAACAATTAAAATATATAAATATAATTTTTTTTTTTAATTTTTTAACTTTTACTTTATTATAAGGAGAGAAGAGAGAGGTGAGAGAAGAGATGTGAGATGTGAGATAATCGAGTTTATGATTATAATAATTATAGGGAAGCTCTTTTGGTTCTCTACACATTGTGAAGTACCGTAGCATTCCTAATGCTTAAGGAACCTGTATCGACTCTGTTGCGTGTAATTTTTTGTGATTTTTTTTTGTTGATATTTTTACTATATTTACGGAAATGAACCACCTATAGGGTATCTGCTACTGATTCTTCAACGGTCTAATAAATAACATTATTTTATATAAAAAAATTAATTGCAAACATATATATATATATGACACACAGAGTCGACACAGACACTCTTCGTCAACAACCACGGCCGGCAATGCTAGTGGTTTGTCTCCAATTAGTCTCATGTTGGTGGAACCAGTAACTGGATTATGGATTCTGTTCACCAAATCGAGGTATATATAACCAATTATTTGGAAGCAATATGTCATTGAACCATAGTGCTTAATTAAGATTGATTCATATAGGGTTAAAAAATAATAATAAAAGAACCAACCACGACTTATGCTATGATGATTAAAGTTGGAGAAATCTAGGACTATAGCTTTTGTATCATTGCATTAGTTGAAATTAGACTAGTTAAGATTGTGACATATATTTCTTATATTTTGTTATTATCGAATATATATCTTAATCTCCACGAATCCAATTCCAACCGAAATTGGATATGAGCCGAACCACTTTAATACTATATGATACCATCATAATCATTTGGTTTATGAAGAAAGCGAAAGCTCTATAAGTGGCTTTGTCTTAAATTGTAATGTTTTTTAAATAGAAAAATATTAGACCTACATTTTTTTTACAATTTACTAACACGTGTCAGCATATGTAATTAGAATATGTTAATTTTTTTTTTAACTAACATGACTCTAATTACATAATAGCACGTGTAACGTTACTCTTTCAAATATAGCCCTCACTTGCTCTAATAATATTGAAGATGAGACCCTAGATCACCTACTATTGAATTTGTAAAAACAGTTTGAGAGAACTTCACTTATAATTATTGAATTTTTCATCATTTTTAAAAGAATGTACCTAAACTTTAAAACGTCTCAATTTAAGTGTTATATATAGAATTCCCAAAATACCCCTACTTTTTTTTAAAAAAATATATATAATTTTTTTCAAAGATTCAGGCACGAGTATTTTTGCAAATTTCATTAAATTCTAACAAACACCTAAATCCTAGCAATTTTTTTTTTTTTTAAAAAAAATGAGGGGTATTTTTGGGAATTGCAATAGGATTTAAGGAAAAATTCTAATGAACGACTAAAATTGAAACTTTATGAAAAATGAATATTCTAAATTGAGACATTTTTTTTAAAGTTTAGGTACATTTTTCAATAGTGGTGAAAGTTCAGGAGTTATAAGTGAAGTTCTCGTAAGAAGTTTTTTCAACCTTTTGAATTTGTTAAAAAGAAACAATAGACGTCCTCTTTTTTTTTTTTTTTTTTTTTTTTTAAATACAATTTACTATTTTTAAAGTTAAATTTCTAGTTTGGTCCCTAATCTACATGATCACGGGTTACCTTTCAAGCCAAACGTCTCTTCTCTAATGTTCCCCACATTTACAATTAACAAATGCTTCACTAAATGGTGGATCAGAAAAGTTAAAATTGAAGGAAAAAATAATGTAAATAAAAGAATGATTAAATTAATATGTGGATCCCTTTGTGCAGGAAGAGTTGAACATGACAACTTGCCCTCCATGTACACTTATAATATTGCTTGTTAATATTGTCTTTAATTGTACATAACAAAGAGAATTGTCCAAAGCCGTATCGCACCGCCTGTATGCATGCTCGGGGGGTGGCCGAGCGGCCACCACTCTCTCTTTTTAAATATTTTTTTTATAAGTAATAAGTTAATCTCTACAAAAAAAGGAAAAAAAAAAGCATATGTTTTCTAAAATATGTGTATTTTTATTTTTGAAAATATAAAAAGACTTATTAAACCTTTAACAAACATGTATATCTGCAGTCTGCAGATTCAACTAAAGTTATCCTACTGGCTGGAATGAATCCTTAGGTTTTTCAGGAGCCCAAAGGTTCGGGTTGAATATTCTTAATTTTCTTTGTTTTACATTTCTAGAAATACCCTTTTAAAGTAGTTTCCTCCTAGTTGATTAATTAAACCTCTATATATATAGTCTTATAGACTTTTACGCCCGTCTTTTTATTAGAAGTACTTATCCGCAGTGCCCGCAAGGGTAAGCTCAACTGCCGTCTGGTTTAGTTAATATCACGAAATAAACTGTTCAAACCTCACTCAACTAACATATGGTTCTATATATATATATATGGTTATAGACTTTTACACCCGTGTTTTTAGATTTTGTTTTATTTTGTAAACATTTTATTATAAGTTATTTGCGGTGCCCGCAAGGGTAATTAAGCTCAATTGTTGTCTCGTTTGTTTAATATCACGAAATCGACTGTTCAAGTCTCACTCAATCAACTGATATATGGTTCTTGTGGGTAGTATCATGTATCATAAATTTATCTACAAAATCGCACTTTTGATGACATTTCATGTACAAAATTGATTCATATTCAGGGATTTGGTTTAAAGGTTTAAAATATTAAGAAAACGTAATTCTAAACGATTCATGTTCAGCGATTTGGTTTAAAATCGAATTTTTTATCTACAAAATCGTAATGCCAAACACATCTTAAGAGTGAAATGAAGGTATAGTATATAACATTGTTTTCTACTAAAACGAAGAAAAAAAAATGACATTTTAGTCATCTTTTTGGTAATATTTTGAAGCATAACTTCCTAAAAGAAAAAAGAACAAAATTATGTCCCCTCATGCAACAGAAAGCCTTTACAGAATAGGTTTTTTCTTCTTCTTTTTTATTTTTATTTTTATTTTTATTTTTATTTTTATTTTTTAGAAAAAGGGAGAACCTCATTAAATTAGTCATAGCTATCCTTTCACATTCTAGAAGAAGAGTATATTATCTATTTTTATCTCTTTTACATTTGATAAAATCCTATGAGAGGTGTTATTACTGCTATCCTCAACTAAGATTGATCCAAACTGAAGTCCCAATAGCATTAGACAATCAGCAACGGATCATGGCTGGCCGTATAAGCAGTATCCAATATCCATTAATAGTGATTTTGGAGTCTTAAAAGCCATTCATTTCATCCCTCCACATTTCCGGTGGGTTGTTGAAGCAGCCATCAATTCATATACCTGTTCACATCATCTAAAACATCACTTTTTTCAACGTTATTTACTATGCTCTTCATATTTTAAAAGTAAAACCCATTTGGTCGTCTCTTTCATTTTCCCAAAAAGTCCATTCTCTCTCTCTCTCTCTCTCTCTCTCTCTCTCTTTTTGGATCTTTTTGTACCAATAAATTGGAGTTGTTCCGCCGGGGGTTCTTTGCCAAAGCTGAGCAATCTCATTTCTCTGTTCTTTCACCTCTGTTCCTTCCTCTCTTCTTGTGTCAAGAGCGATGGCAGAGAATTCAGGAAGTAACGGGAACCATGATGTTGCTTTGTCTGTTAAAGAATGCGAGGCCAATCACAACCATGCCTCCTCTGCCTCCAAAACCAACCATGGAGGAGGCCTCTGTCTCTCTGTTCCTTTCATGCAGAAGGTGCATATATTTAGTTAATTCCTTTTTTCTTTTTCAATTTATATGCCGAGTCCTAGAAAGCATGAGCTTTAAGAACGTTTTTGGGTCTGCATATTCAGCCTTATCTAAGCCGATTTAACATGAAAAAGGGAATTAAAATTCTTTTTTGTTGATGACAGTTGGTGGCAGAGGTTTTGGGTACCTACTTCTTGGTCTTTGCCGGTTGTGGAGCGGTGGTGGTGAATTTGGACAATGACAAGGTGGTGACTCTGCCGGGAATATCGATAGTATGGGGGCTGGCTGTGATGGTTCTGGTTTACTCTGTTGGCCACATCTCCGGCGCCCATTTTAATCCTGCGGTCACCATTGCCTTTGCCACTTGTAGAAGATTTCCGTGGAAGCAGGTAAACCACACCAGAGAAACTTTCTCATTCTTGTTTGGGTGCACTGCAAGAAAGCTCGTTAATTAACAAGTTTTTTTTGCAGTTTCTAAACAACCCACTTTCCTTTCAAAGGCATGTTATTAATTGTTATTAACACCCAAATGGGTATGTAAAAAATTCATGTATTTTCAACTTATTTACCAAAATAAATTACTTCAATTTTGGTGAATTTTCCAGGTGTGACAAAAACCCATGATTCATATGCCTTCTCCCAACCAATCCACATTGTAGTCGAATAATATTCTGCCAAAAATAGTAAAATACCATGTGAATCAGATTTTGTCTGTCTGATTTAAACTTCTTTTTTTATTTTTCTTTTGTCAAATTTATATCTCTCGTAGGTGCCAGCTTATGTATCAGCTCAAGTCCTCGGGTCAACACTTGCGAGCGGCACCCTTCGGTTGATATTCAGTGGGCACGAGAACCGGTTTGCCGGAACAATTCCGGCGGGATCTAACCTGCAGTCTTTTGTGCTTGAGTTCATAATCACATTCTACCTCATGTTTGTCATATCCGGTGTTGCCACCGACAATAGAGCTGTTAGTTCTTTCACCCTTTTATTCGTTTAATTTTGTTTAATTTTATCTCCAACAATACACCAAGTCTTCATGAAAAAATAGGAGGTAAACCCATCCCGACGAGGAGCCTTGTTAGCCTTCAAATAGAAAAATGCTTGTCTTAATTCTTGATAGTGATATTATGTCAAATCACCAATGAAATATTTAAAAAAAAAAATCATATAATTAATATTCAATCAAATTCTCCGATTAAAGTAATTGCACAACAAATTAATTATAATTAGCCAATTTGGTTGGCTGATTAGGTCTCCCATCTCGTTGACCGATTGCGTACAGAATCTTATGATATCAAGCAATCTGCCTTGTATATAAACCCAAACGTGTTGAGTTATAATACGAAAATAATTTTGAAGCTTATCCATGTTGACAATTACGTGTATGAATATTCTTCTACACTGTTCAAATAAATAAATAAATAAAGAGTTAAAATATACATTTTGTCTATGCAGATCGGAGAGCTTGCTGGCCTTGCTGTTGGGTCTACGGTCCTACTTAACGTAATGTTTGCCGGGTAATAGCTTAATCTAATCTTATTAGAATATTAGAATATATTGCACAAATTATATGTTCACACCATTTTTATTATTATTATTATTATTATTATTATTATTATTATATATATTCAGTAGACTGATATATAACTATCATACAATTGAGATGACATAACACTGAAAATTAATTATTTTTTTACATCATTAAATTATATAACAGTAGTATATATTTATGCTCGGTACATATTTTATGAAAAATGCTTAAAATACTACAGTTTTTACTACATACTCTTATCAACTCATGCGACAGTGTTATGAAGACTGTCATGAGAATCGTAAAATCAATTTATAAGAAAAATGTAATAGAGAAATTGAATTTTGATCCTCTCCATTTAGTATAAAAATAAGGGTATAGTTGTCTTTTCACATTCTCTAAAAATGTAAAAAGACTACTATGCCCTTCTTATTTAACTAAATGGATAGAGGCCTTGTTTGTTAAGAGCATGAACAATACACGGTAGTGAATTTTACTATTCATATATTTTTTTAATATTTTTTAAAATTAATCAACATCAAAATATTCTCACTTTCTTTTACTTTTTATATCACATCAATAATTTTTTTATTATTATTCAAATAAAAAAATTCACTACAATACAAAACTTTTTTACTTTTCTATACAAATTCTTTTTACTTTATATTACATCATCACTTTTTACTAATTTTAAAATTAACCAATTACTTTGTTCTGTTCTGTACATGTCTTTGCCAATCAACACTTTTAAAATTAACAATCCAGTGAGAACCTTGGGGCATGCTATTTTACATTCCAAGTATGAAAGCATATGGGTGTACCTTTCGGCGACGACTCTTGGGGCTATATCCGGTGCATGGGTCAATTATATCACATCATCACTTTTTATTAATTTTAAAATTAACAACTTATTATTTTATTCTGTTCTGCTATATACATGTTTTTGCCAAATAAACCCAAAATCCTATCCATTTCAAATGAACGGGATCCTTCAATAAAAATTGTAGTACCCTGCAATTAAAGCTGGCATTCTAATGATGTGGGGATACTATTTTGACAGGCCAATTTCAGGAGCATCGATGAATCCAGCAAGAAGCTTGGGGCCTGCTATTGTACATTGCAAGTACGAAAGCATATGGGTGTACCTTTTGGCGACGACTCTTGGGGCTATATCCGGCGCATGGGTCTACAATATAATCAGGTTCACGGACAAGCCGTTACGCGAGATCACCAAGAGCGGCTCTTTCCTAAAAGCGTCAAGAAGTAGCAGCTCTGGCTAACGGGGTACTTAATGGTTGGAAACACTTGGTTTTTTTTTTTTTTATCTGATTTTAATTCGGATAAAAAATAGTTTTTCCAACTATTTATGAGAAAAAAGAAAAGAGGGTTTCCTCTATATTTTGTTGTACTTGTTTGGTGATTGCTGCGTACGTAGGATGTGGTACTTACTATATATAGGCTTTAAAAAGTGTAAGGAGGAACTCATCATGTATGACTGTATGTTATGATGAAATGTAGTAATCCTTGTATCTAACAATTATAAATGAAAGTTTGCTTCATTGATATTGTTGGCGTTAATTTTTAAACCTAAAGTTTAAGCCGGTAGAAATGTGTAAATTTAATTATTTAACCAATACTTTAAAACTCATTCTCATGTGTAAGCTCAAACTTCTCTTTAATAAGTAAGAACCAACACGAGAAATATTTAACCTGAAATTGGAGGGGGTGAATTGGCAGAGATAATGTTTGAACTCAAGATGTATGTTTTGCTCTAATATAATGTTAGAATTACTATTTATCCTAAAAGTTTTAGCCGATAGAAAATGGTAAATTTAATCATTTGACCAACAATTTTTTAACAGTTGGCATTAAACAAAGTTTTCATTTATATTGAGTTTTTGAAAGTTCTTTAAAAAACAAAACATGTAAGGAAATGTATCTGTTTAGACTTATCTTCCTTTTAAAGTTGGAATGTTTTGAAAAGGTCTTGATGTGCTAATTATCGTACACATGCTCTTGTTAGATGGGCTCGTTCTGATCTTGTTTTTGTAAGCATTCCCTTAATTAAACTTTTTTTTTTCTCATTTAATTAGGAAAATAAATATATGTTTGATAAACTGAATTAAAGAAAGTTTGTTGGAATATTTTGTGATGGAGAAAATGTCACATGAATAACTACGTACGTAAATGACATTAAAGCTAGACATAGAGAAAAGGGATAAGGCGTGCACGTAAGTCGTAACATGTGAGGGCAGGAAAAGGAAAGAGATGACACGAGGAAAGACAGCATGCATATATATAGAAAGTGAGCAGGCGCCATTGATTGATTCTCAAGTGGGGATAAGGATAAATTTTTCTGCATAATTATTTCTCAAATGGATAAGGACAAATTTTTAATAACCGTGACGGTATTTGAAAACTCTATCTTTTTTTTTTTTCTTTTTTTTTTTTTTAAATTTATTATTATTATTTTTTTTTATAGATGACAACTCTTTATCTTAATCACATGAATTATGCTCTTAGATGCACAAAGCCAAAAGGGAATGCATCAATTCAAAAAAGTTATATTTCTTTTTTTAAAAAAAAAAATTTAAAATTTCACTTATAATTCCTGAATTTTCACTCGTTTTGAAAGAAGGTACATAAACCTTAAAATGTTTCAATTTAGTATATTCATTTTTCAGAAAGTTTCAATCTCAGTATTCTATTAAAATTTTCTGTTAAATCCTATCAAAATTCTTAAAATACCGTTGTTGTTTTTTTAAAAACTATTTAAAGATTTAGACATGGGTATTTTTGTAAATTCTGTTAAATTCTAACCAACATCTAATTTTTAGCAATTTGTTTTTCCTTAAAAAATGGAGGAGTCTTTTGAGAATTTCGACATAATTTACTTATATAAAAAAAAAAGAATTTCGACAGGATTTAACAAAAAATTTTAACGGATAACTGAGATTAAAACTTTCTGAGAAAATATATACTCTAAATTGAGACGTTCTAAAATTTAGGTACATTTTTTTTAAAATGGTAAAAATTCAAAAATTATAAATGAATTCTCCCTAAAAAAAAAAAAAAAAAAAAAAAGGTTGTATACATGGGTATTTTTGCTACCAAACTCGTGAATCACGATCCATCTTTTTTTTTTGGCACATGCATGCTCATCTTCAGTTGGAAAATTTTCTGAATCCATGCATTTTCTTCTTTTAAATTGTCAATATTTCTTTTAAATTCCACCATTTGACTCGAAAAAAAAAAGAAAAAAAAAAGGACTTAATTATCAGTCCATCAATGACGGCATGCTTCTGTAAAGATTTACGCATTAATTGATTTTTTTTAATAATTTTTAGTTCTTCTCATTTGACTAAACTCAAAAGGACCAAATCCCATGAGTTGCGCCTTGAAGAGGGGGCAGAAAACAGTAAAATACAAAGGTCAGAAGCATTAATGATACATCCCCAAAGTTGGGGACTAATTCAACTTGCTGTACTCTTTACATTTCCATGACACACAAATTTGTCAATTTGGCAGTTGATAAAAAAGGAGGGAAAGTGATATAGACATATGCATAAGGCTTATATTTAGACCAAGAGGAAAGTTTACTACCCATTTGGAAATTAATGTTAGAAATTATATTTTTTTTTATTACATAATTATTTTATAGTGTCGATGTAAACAATTTTTAGATTCCATTTTTTTTTTTAAAAAAAAAAAGACAAAAATTGATCTAAAAATTAGTTGGGACTCACACGTCAACATTATGTGATAATTATGAGATAAAGTTAAAAATTAAAAATAAAAAAAAATGATTTATAGCATTACTCTTTATCAGTTCCAAAACTCCCAATTATCCTACGATGATGATGACCCACTCATTGCTAAATCAGTAAATTCAATAATGATCACATCTGTAACTATTTTTTTTTTAGCAGATTTGCTCTTTAACTATTTTTGTACATGTGTTAACGAAAGATGAAAATCATATATAACACTTTTATGTAAGAATTTTATTTGTATATATGACTTTGTAATTTCGTAAAACTTTATGTTTTATGATGTAAGAGCTTTATGCCTGTAATTTTTTTATTAATGAAATATTCAGATTTTTCGTTCAAAAAATAATAATTACCTCATTTTTAAAATGGACATTTTTATAGGGCTGACATATGTCTTTAAAGCATATAAACGTAAATGCATTTTTAAAATGTAAGTAAGAATCACATATTCTAAGAACAAATATTTTATACTTTATTAAACCTATTAAAAATGTACCTGAGAATTAGATGTCATTTTCATATTTTTTTGGATGAAAAATTTGTGAAAAAAACAAAGGGCTCCACTATTAATTTCTCAATTATTTTATATTTTGTTTTGTTTTTATAGAGAATTGTCGGTTAGGAGAAGCCAAAACAAGTCTTTGGAGGTGCTTTTCAACATCCTAAACACTTTTAGTTAATAATAATATTAATGTGGAGGATAGAGCCACCTCCAGCAACAAGCTTAGACACTCATCCATCTTCTGTAAACCTTTTTTAATAAAAATTATTTTTTTATTATAAATGAGTGATAAGGAACGAATGAGTGTTCCCATCAAGCATTTCCCATGTCAAAGGAGATGACAAAAGGGTTAGAAAAATGGATAAAGGTCACAGTACAGCCTCGGTGCCCAGCCTGTTTGTACAACAAAAAATAAGTAATTAAAATCATAGGAGAAGGGCCCGATTGATAGGTAGGTCTAACTAATAATAGCTACTACATTCAAAGCTTCTCCAACCTACAGACACCAGAAAGCTACATGTTGTTGGCTTAAATTTTCTCTGTAAAATAAAATACACTGGGTGAAAGTTTGTCTAACTTGACTCGGTTTTCCCCTTTGCCATATCTGCATATCAAAGTATATGCATCAGATGCTAAAGATTAATGCAATGTCAGAACAAAAATAGTTATTGCTACACTCATCAATAGGCATAGAAGCTCTTTTAAAGGACGTCAGAAATTAAAGTAAGAAGAGTTTGTAATACTCCAATTCTATATTGAGAAGAAAAATTGTTCACATAGAGTGGGTAGTTTATATATATATATATATAAAACACATTTACTGGATGCTAAGTCCCATATTAATTATTTATTAAGTAAAATTGAGTTTTATCAATAATTTTAAAAAAGTTCTAAATTGATTAATGCCACGTCAGAACAAAAATAGTTATTGCTATAAGCATCAATAGGCATAGAAGCTCTTCTCGAATAGCAGGAGCTAGCAAGATACTTTGGTAAAAAAATGTATTTTGAGAAAGCAAGCTCATAAAGACATGAGTTAATATCATGTCTTTTATATATATGGTAATGTTAAAAGGAGTAATGGGATTAATTCACAAATAAAAACGATCAACTTATGCAATCAGATACTCGACTTGTGAGAGACTATAGGAAACAATTTATGTAACACCTCTGTCTTTATACATAAAGTGAGTGGTTTATAAAGATAGTTACGAGTGTTAAATTTCATTTTGCTTAGTTAGTATGTGAAACTGAGTTTTATAAGGGATTCTAGAAAAGTTCTAAATTGATTAGTATTTTTGGGTTTAACACAGATGTGGCTACCGTTTCTTGAGTCATTATGAATGGTATCAGAGCCACCTAGTAATACGCAATGTAATACTATTAGTACTGCATAATGTGGCCCTGACAAGGACATTTGGGGTTTAAGTGGGGGAGTTTGTAACACTTCAGTCCAAAAGTTGCCTACATAGGGTGGGTTATAGAAAGAAACACATAGGTATTAAGTCTCACATTAGTTACTTACTAGGTGAAATTGAGTTAAATAATTCTCGAAAAGCTCCAAATTGATAAGTCATTTTAGGGTGATAATGCAGATGTGTGTGACTGACGTTTTTTTCAGGGTCGTTATAGATTAAGGTATACAAGAACTAAATCCATGGTACTTTACTATGAACATACATTTTTTCTTTCTTTCTAATGACTATGAACATACTTGACAGACTTAATTTAGGTTGGATCCTCTTAACCTAAGAAACATTTCCCACCGGAATATGAGCTCTTTAAGCTCTGATTGAGTTATTGAGTCAGTTACTAGTTTCTCAAAATAAGGGCCATGTCTGGTGTAATATAAATTAATCTTGGACCGCCAATTACAAGTGTGTAGGTTTAAGTTTTGAGATTGGCCACTTCATATAAAAAATAAGGATACAACTCCCTCCAAGGCCAAGCTATCCCTCCAGGTCCAGGGCACTGGGTGATAACCATTTTTATGATTTACAAACAAATAGCAAAAATTAAAAAATATTTTATACCAAAACAAAGAGCCTAAATATATGTCAAGGAGATGATAAAAGACCTAGAGAAATGGATAAAGGTTGTTAGTTGCTTTGAGCTGAAAGAACAATTCTCAAGGTTGTTCTAAATTGGGTTCGAATTTTTTTTTTTTTTTGCAAAAACAATACACGTAAGGAAAGATTTATATTTAGACTTATCATCCTTTTAAAATTAGTGTGCTTTGAAAGTATCTCAATGTACTAATTATCGTGTACATGCTCTTATTAGATGGGCTCGTTGTAATCTTATTTTTTAAAGCATTCACTTAACCTCTTTTTCTAACTTTTTTAGAAAATATATATATATATATAAGAGAAGATATATATGTTTAATGAACTGAAGTAAAGAAGAGTTTGTTGGAATATTTTGTGAGTACATATCACATGAATAACTACGTAAATGACATTAAAGAGAGAAAAGGGATAAGGCGTGCACGTAAGATGCGAGGGAAAGGAAAGAGATGACACGAGGAAAGGGTCGTGCATACACATATATATAGAAAGTGAGCAACCATTGATTGATTCTCAACTCTCAAGTGGGATAAGGATAAATTTTTAATTACCATGGCGGTGTTTGACAACTCTTTATCTTAATCACATGAATTATGCTCTTAAATGCACAAAGCTAAAAGGGAATGCATCAATTCAAACAAGTTAGTATATTTTTTTTTATTTTCTTTTTCTTTTTATTTTTTAATTAATGTAGAATTTCACTTATAACTCTTAAACTTTCACCAATTTTTTAAAAAAATGTACCTATACTTTAAAACGTCTTAATGTACGGTATCCATTTTTCAAAAAGTTTCAATTTCAGTCATTTGTTAAAATTTTCTGTTAAATCCTATCAAAATTCTCGAAATACCATTGTGTTTATTTTTTTTTTTAAAAAAAAATTAATAAAACTATTCAAAGATTTAGGCATGAGTATTTTTGTAAACTCAGTTTAATTCTAACAAACATCTAAATCCGAGCAATTTTTTTTTTTCCAAAAAAAAGAGAGGATATTTTGAGAATTTTGGCAGGATTAACGAAAATTTTTAACGGATGACTGCGATTAAAACTTTCTGAAAAATAAATATCATAAATTGAAACGTTTTAAGTACCTTATTTAAAATAAAAAAAAAATAAAAAAAAAAAAGATGAAAATTCAAGAATTATAATTATAAGTGAAGTTATCATTAAAAAAGAAAATGTCGTGTAAATGGGTATTTTTGCTACCAAAGTCATGAATCACTATCCATCTTTTTTGGCACATGCATGCTCATCTTCAGTTGGAAAATTTTCTGAATCCATGCATTTTCTTCTTTTAAATTGTCGATATTTCTTTTAAATTCCACCATTTGACTCAGAAAAAAAATAAAATAAAGACTTATCAGACTATCAATGACGGCATACTTACGTAGTTTAATCATTAATTGATTTTTTTTTTTTTTTTCTTGTCATTTGACTAAACTCAGAAGGGCCAAATCCCAAGTGGACCCTAAAAAATGGTCGTCACCCTTTCTTCTTTTCTGAGAGAGGGGGTCTTGTTTTCTTATAGAGAGAGAGAGAGAGAGAGGGGCTTGTGAATTGATTTAGTGTTGGGGGAGGGAGGCTTCAGGCCACCCTCCTCCTGAAGTTGGTTTCCCTCTAGCTTTTAAAAGTTAGGAAATATTTTTTTGATTTTTCATGGTGTGAACTAGTAGAGGCTAGATCTCTCACGGCCACTAGGGTTATGGAGTTTTGTTTTCCTCTTGACTTTTTTCGGTGGTGGCTGGTGGTCCTCCTAGTCTTTGAGCTATAGAGTTTTTTCTTTCCTATTATGTCTTGCTTTCTTTTTTGGTTTTTCTTATAGAAGCTTCACAAGTAGTCGGTTGAGGGGAATGGACATTCTTGGAGTGTCTTCGATGAAGGCGTTCTGGCAGTGCTTTTTGGGTGTTAGTTTTTGGAGCTAGATATGTGGTCTTCGGCTAGTTTTCTTGAGACAAATGCCCTTCCATGGTAGTCGCCGGCTTCCTCCGGTTTGGCATCATCAAGCCACGGCCGTGATGGGCTGTCCTGCTCAGCGTGTGGCCAGCACACGCCAGGGCGTTCTCTCCCTGGATCCGCGCGTGAGGGCCACGACCGTCGTATTTCGGTTGTGGTTTGGCAGAGTTCGGTGGTTCTAAGCGTTGTCCGCTACTGGGAGGGCTACTGAAGACGGCGTGTGGCCTGCATGCACCGGTTCCGGCGACGACGTTTTTCCGACACTGTTTGCTTTGTGGTTTCTGTTTTGTGTTTATTCATTTGTTTCGCATGTCACAATTTGCTTTTGTATTGCTCAAATTTTGTTGGGATTATCTGTAGGCTTGGAGTTAGATCGATCCTCTTTTCTTTTGAAGTGTGCGTTATTGTAAAGAGAGACTTAAATGTTTGTTCTTATAAAATTTGTGTACTGCTTAGGCAGCTGTATTTTAAGTCAGATCATTCTGACTTAGAATGTAGGGGGTCTTGTACCTTTATTCCCTAGATGTATGCCTTCGAGCTTTTTCAGCAATTTATAATAGCATATGCTATTTGTTAAAAAAAAAATAAATAAAAAAAAAAAAGGGCCCAAATTCCATGAGTTGCGCCCAGACGAGGGGCAGAAAACAGTTAAATACAAAGGTCAGGAGGCATTAATGACACATCCCCATATTTGGGGACTAAAAAAGTCCGTTCTCTCTCTCTCTCTCTCTCTCTCTCTCTCTTTGGATCTTTATGTACCAATAAATTGGAGTTGTTCCGCTGGGTGTTCTTTGCCAAAGCTGAGCAATCTCCTTTCTCTGTTCTTTCACCTCTGTTCCTTCCTCTGTTTTCGTGTCAAGAGCGATGGCACAGAATTCAGGAAGTAACGGAAACCATGATGTTTCTTTGACTGTTAAAGAATGCGAGGCCAATCACAACCATGCCTCCTCTGCGTCCAAAACCAACCAAGGAGGAGGCTTCTATCTCTCTGTTCCTTTCATGCAGAAGGTGCATAATATATATTTAGTTGATTCCTTTGTTCTTTTTCAATTTATATTCCAAGTCCTAGAAAACATGAGCTTTAAGAATGTTTTTGGGTCTGCATATTCAGCCTTATCTAATCCGATTTAACATGAAAAAGAGAATTTTTTTTGTTGATGACAGTTGGTGGCAGAGGTTTTTGGTACTTACTTCTTGGTCTTTGCCGGTTGTGGAGCGGTGGTGGTGAATTTGGACAATGACAAGGTGGTGACTCTGCCGGGAATATCGATAGTATGGGGGCTGGCTGTGATGGTTCTGGTTTACTCTGTTGGCCACATCTCCGGCGCCCATTTTAATCCTGCGGTCACCATTGCCTTTGCCACTTGTAGAAGATTTCCGTGGAAGCAGGTAAACCACACCAGAGAAACTTTCTCATTCTTGTTTGGGTGAACCGCAAGAAAGCGCGTTAATTAACAAGTTTTTTTTTTTGCAGTTTCTAAACAACCCACTTTCCTTTCAAACAAACATTCTCCAACTTGTTTTAAAAAGGCATGTTATTAATTGTTATTAACACCCAAATGGGTATGTAAAAAATTCATGTATTTTCAACTTATTTACCAAAAAAAATTACTTCAATTTTGGTGAATTTTCAAGCTGTGACAAAAACCCATGATTCATATGCCTTCTCCCAACCAATCCACATTGTATTCGAATAATATTCTGCCAAAAATACCATGTGAATCAGATTTGTCTGTCTGATTAAAACTTTTTTTTTTTCTTTTTTTCTTTTGTCAAATTTATATCTCTTGTATATAGGTGCCAGCTTATGTATCAGCTCAAGTCCTCGGGTCGACACTGGCGAGCGGCACCCTACTGTTGATATTCAGTGGGCACGAGAACCGGTTTGCCGGAACAATTCCAGCGGGGTCTAACCTGCAGTCTTTTGTGCTTGAGTTCATAATCACATTCTTCCTCATGTTTGTCATATCCGGTGTTGCCACCGACAACAGAGCTGTTAGTTCTTTCACCCTTTTATTCGTTTAATTTTGTTTAATTCTAGCTGTTCTTTCAAAAGTTTAAGTTTATAAAACGTACTAATTTTAATCATACAAGTGAGGTTAACACGTTGTGAAATATTTAATTAACATGGGTGGTGAAATATAGAGTCGGTGTTTGAATTCAAATATCTGCTCTAATATGGGTGAAATATAGAATCAGGATTTGAACTTAAAATCTTTTAGCAGCAAGAAACTTTCGAGATCAAAGAGATAGCTGTAGAATGACTACTTTAAGAAGTTTGTTGAGACACATAAAAAAAGGGATTTAATACTTTTTCAATTTCTGTCTAATTTTAATCTTTTTTTTTATTATTATTTTTTATTTTTCAAACTAATCATTAGATCTATTTTCTTACACGTGGATTTTACATATTTAATAATTAATTTTACAAAAAGTTACTAGAGTTGAACCAAGGGAGTTGAAGAAATAACATTCCTCATTAGAAGAAAGAAAAATTCACAACCCGTAACACCATATCTCCAACAATACACCAAGTCTACATGAAAAAAATAGGAGGTAAACCCATCTCGACGAAGAGCCTTGTTGGCCTTCAAATAGAAAAATGCTTGTCTTAATTATGTCAAATCACCAATGAAATATTTAAAAAAAATCATATAATTAATATTCAATCAAATTCTCCGATTAAAGTAATTGCACAACAAATTAATTATAATTAGCCAATTTGGTTGGCTGATTAGTTCTCCCATCTCGTTGACCGATTGCGTACAGAATCTTATGATATCAAGCAATCTGCCTTGTATATAAACCCAAATGTGTTGAGTTATAATACGAAAATAATTTTGAAGCTTATCCATGTTGACAATTACGTATCAATATTCTTCTACACTGTTCAAATAAATAAATATATAAAGTGTTAAAATATATATATTTTGTCAATGCAGATCGGAGAGCTTGCTGGCCTTGCTGTTGGGTCTACGGTCCTACTTAACGTAATGTTTGCCGGGTAATAGCTTAATCTAATCTTATTAGAATATTAGAATATATTACACAAATTATATGTTCATACCATTTTTTTATTATATATATTTGTTCAGTAAGTAGCACTGAAAATCAATTTTTTTAAAATTTTTTTTTACATTATCGAATTATATGACAGTCGTATATATTCATGTTTAATACATAATTTTTTTTTAAAAAATGCTTAAAATACTACTGTTTTTACTACATCCTTTAGTCAACTCATGCGACAGAGCTACGAAGACTGTCACGAGAATGCATGGTAAAATCAGTTTATAAAGAACGTGTAATAAAAATTGTAGTACCTTACCGATGCTCGTAATCTAATGATGTGGGGTTACTATTTTGACAGGCCAATTTCAGGAGCATCGATGAATCCAGCAAGAAGCTTGGGGCCTGCTATTGTACATTGCAAGTACGAAAGCATATGGGTGTACCTTTCGGCGACGACTCTTGGAGCTATATCCGGTGCATGGGTCTACAATATAATCAGGTTCACCGACAAGCCGTTACGCGAGATCACCAAGAGTGGATCTTTCCTAAAAGCGTCAAGAAGTAACGACTCTGTCTAACGGAGTAATTAATGGTTGGAAACACTTTTTTTTTTTTATCTGATTTTAATTCGGATAAAAATAGTATTTCCAACTATTTATGAGAAAAAAGAAAAGAGGGTTTCCTCTATATTTTGTTGTACTTGTTTGGTGATTGCTGCGTACGTAGGATGTGGTACTTACTATATATAGGCTTTAAAAAGTGTAAGGAGGAACTCATCATGTATGACTGTATGTTATGATGAAATGTAGTAATCCTTGTATATAACAAATTTTATAAATGAAAGTTTGCTTCATTGATATTGTTGGCGTTAATTTTTAAACCTAAAGTTTAAGCCTGTAGAAATGTGTAAATTTAATCATTTAATCAATACTTTAAAACTCATTCTCATGTGTAAGCTCAAACTTCTCTTTAATAAGTAAGAACCAACACGAGAAATATTTAACCTGAAATTGGAGGGGGTGAATTGGCGGAGATAATGTTTGAACTCAAGATGTATGTTTTGCTCTGATATAATGTTAGAACTACTATTTATATCTAAAAGTTTTAGCCAATAGAAAATGGTAAATTTAATCATTTGACCAACAATTTTTTAACAGTTGGCGTTAAACAAAGTTTTCATTTATATTGAGTTTTAGAAAGTTCTTTAAAAAACAAAACACGTAAGGAAAGGTATCTGTCTAGACTTATCTTCCTTTTAAAGTTGGAATGTTTTGAAAAGGTCTCGATGTGCTAATTATCGTACACATGCTCTTGTTAGATGGGCTCGTTCTGATCTTGTTTTTGTAAGCATTCCCTTAATTAAACTTTTTTTTTCTCATTTAATTAGGAAAATAAATATATGTTTGATAAACTGAATTAAAGAAGAGTTTGTTGGAATATTTTGTGATGGAGAAAATGTCACATGAATAACTACGTACGTAAATGACATTAAAGCTAGAGATAGAGAAAAGGGATAAGGCGTGCACGTAAGTCGTAACATGTGAGGGCAGGAAAAGGAAAGAGATGACACGAGGAAAGACAGCATGCATATATATAGAAAGTGAGCAGGCGCCATTGATTGATTCTCAAGTGGGGATAAGGATAAATTTTTCTGCATAATTATTTCTCAAATGGATAAGGACAAATTTTTAATAACCGTGACGGTATTTGAAAACTCTTTATCTTTTTTTTTTTATCTTTTTTTTTTAATTTATTATTATTATTTTTTTTATAGATGACAACTCTTTATCTTAATCACATGAATTATGCTCTTAGATTCACAAAGCCAAAAGGGAATGCATCAATTCAAAAAAGTTATATTTCTTTTTTAAAATTTTTTTTTTAAAATTTCACTTATAATTCCTGAATTTTCACTCGTTTTGAAAGAAGGTACATAAACCTTAAAATGTTTCAATTTAGTATATTCATTTTTCAGAAAGTTTCAATCTCAGTATTCTATTAAAATTTTCTGTTAAATCCTATCAAAATTCTTAAAATACCGTTGTTTTTTTAAAAAAAAAACTATTTAAAGATTTAGACATGGGTATTTTTGTAAATTCTGTTAAATTCTAACCAACATCTAATTTTTAGCAATTTGTTTTTCCTTAAAAAATGGAGGAGTCTTTTGAGAATTTTGACATAATTTACTTATCAAAAAAAAAAAGAATTTCGACAGGATTTAACAAAAAATTTTAACGGATAACTGAGATTAAAACTGAGAAAATATATACTCTAAATTGAGACGTTCTAAAATTTAGGTACATTTTTTTTTAAAATGGTAAAAATTCAAAAATTATAAATGAATTCTCCCTAAAAAAAAAAAAAAAAAAAAAAAAAAAGTTTTATACATGGGTATTTTTGCTACCAAAGTCGTGAATCACGATCCATCTTTTTTTTTTGGCACATGCATGCTCATCTTCAGTTGGAAAATTTTCTGAATCCATGCATTTTCTTCTTTTAAATTGTCAATATTTCTTTTAAATTCCACCATTTGACTCGAAAAAAAAAAAGGAAAAAAAGAAAAAAGGACTTAATTATCAGTCCATCAATGATGGCATGCTTCTGTAAAGATTTACGCATTAATTGATTTTTTTAATAATTTTTTGTTCTTCTCATTTGACTAAACTCAAAAGGGCCAAATCCCATGAGTTGCGCCTTGTAGAGGGGGCAGAAAACAGTAAAATACAAAGGTCAGAAGCATTAATGATACATCCCCAAAGTTGGGGACTAATTCAACTTGCTGTACTCTTTACATTTCCATGACAAACAAATTTGTCAATTTGGCAGTTGATAAAAAAGGAGGGAAAGTGATATAGACATATGCACAAGGCTTATATTTTAGACCAAGAGGAAAGTTTACTACCCATTTGGAAATTAATGTTAGAAATTATATTTTTTTTTTATTACATAATTATTTTATAGTGTCGATGTAAACAATTTTTAGATTCCATTTTTTTTTAAAAAAAAAAAAAAGACAAAAATTGATCCAAAAATTAGTTGGGACTCACACGTCAACATTATGTGATAATTATGAGATAAAATTAAAAATTAAAATTAAAAAAATATGATATATAGCATTACTCTTTATCAGTTCCAAAACTCCTAATTATCCTACGATGATGATGACCCACTCATTGCTAAATCAATAAATTCAATAATGATCACATCTGTAACTATTTTTTTTTAGCAGATTTGCTCTTTAACTATTTTTGTACATGGGTTAACGAAAGATGAAAATCATATATAACACTTTTATGTAAGAATTTTATTTGTATATATGACTTTGTAATTTCGTAAAACTTTATGTTTTATGATGTAAGAGCTTTATGCCTGTAATTTTTTTATTAATGAAATATTCAGATTTTTCGTTCAAAAAATAATAATTACCTCATTTTTAAAATGGACATTTTTGTAGGGTTGACATATGTCTTTAAAGCATATAAACCTAAATGCATTTTTAAAATGCAAGTAAGAATCACATATTCTAAGAACAAATATTTTATACTTTATTAAACCTATTAAAAATGTACCTGAGAATTAGATGTCATTTTCATATTTTTTTGGATGAAAAATTTGTGAAAAAAACAAAGGGCTCCACTATTAATTTCTCAATTATTTTATATTTTGTTTTGTTTTTATAGAGAATTGTCGGTTAGGAAAAGCCAAAACAAGTCTTTGGAGGTGCTTTTCAACATCCTAAACACTTTTAGTTAATAATAATATTAATGTGGAGGATAGAGCCACCTCCAGCAACAAGCTTAGACACTCATCCATCTTTTGTAAACCTTTTTTAATAAAAATTATTTTTTTATTATAAATGAGTGATGAGAGACGAATGAGTGTTCCCATCAAGCATTTCCCATGTCAAGGAGATGACAAAAGGGTTAGAAAAATGGATAAAGGTCACAGTACAGCCTCGGTGCCCAGCCTGTTTGTACAACAAAAAATAAGTAAAATCATAGGAGAAGGGCCCGATTGATAGGTAGGTCTAACTAATAATAGCTACTACATTCAAAGCTTCTCCAACCTACAGACACCAGAAAGCTACATGTTGTTGGCTTAAATTTTCTCTGTAAAATAAAATACACTGGGTGAAAGTTTGTCTAACTTGACTCGGTTTTCCCCTTTGCCATATCTGCATATCAAAGTATATGCATCAGATGCTAAAGATTAATGCAATGTCAGAACAAAAATAGTTATTGCTACACTCATCAATAGGCATAGAAGCTCTTTTAAAGGACGTCAGAAATTAAAGTAAGAAGAGTTTGTAATACTCCAATTCTATATTGAGAAGAAAAATTGTTCACATAGAGTGGGTAGTTTATATATATATATATATAAAACACATTTACTGGATGCTAAGTCCCATATTAATTATTTATTAAGTAAAATTGAGTTTTATCAATAATTTTAAAAAAGTTCTAAATTGATTAATGCCACGTCAGAACAAAAATAGTTATTGCTATAAGCATCAATAGGCATAGAAGCTCTTCTCGAATAGCAGGAGCTAGCAAGATACTTTGGTAAAAAAATGTATTTTGAGAAAGCAAGCTCATAAAGACATGAGTTAATATCATGTCTTTTATATATATGGTAATGTTAAAAGGAGTAATGGGATTAATTCACAAATAAAAACGATCAACTTATGCAATCAGATACTCGACTTGTGAGAGACTATAGGAAACAATTTATGTAACACCTCTGTCTTTATACATAAAGTGAGTGGTTTATAAAGATAGTTACGAGTGTTAAATTTCATTTTGCTTAGTTAGTATGTGAAACTGAGTTTTATAAGGGATTCTAGAAAAGTTCTAAATTGATTAGTATTTTTGGGTTTAACACAGATGTGGCTACCGTTTCTTGAGTCATTATGAATGGTATCAGAGCCACCTAGTAATACGCAATGTAATACTATTAGTACTGCATAATGTGGCCCTGACAAGGACATTTGGGGTTTAAGTGGGGGAGTTTGTAACACTTCAGTCCAAAAGTTGCCTACATAGGGTGGGTTATAGAAAGAAACACATAGGTATTAAGTCTCACATTAGTTACTTACTAGGTGAAATTGAGTTAAATAATTCTCGAAAAGCTCCAAATTGATAAGTCATTTTAGGGTGATAATGCAGATGTGTGTGACTGACGTTTTTTTCAGGGTCGTTATAGATTAAGGTATACAAGAACTAAATCCATGGTACTTTACTATGAACATACATTTTTTCTTTCTTTCTAATGACTATGAACATACTTGACAGACTTAATTTAGGTTGGATCCTCTTAACCTAAGAAACATTTCCCACCGGAATATGAGCTCTTTAAGCTCTGATTGAGTTATTGAGTCAGTTACTAGTTTCTCAAAATAAGGGCCATGTCTGGTGTAATATAAATTAATCTTGGACCGCCAATTACAAGTGTGTAGGTTTAAGTTTTGAGATTGGCCACTTCATATAAAAAATAAGGATACAACTCCCTCCAAGGCCAAGCTATCCCTCCAGGTCCAGGGCACTGGGTGATAACCATTTTTATGATTTACAAACAAATAGCAAAAATTAAAAAATATTTTATACCAAAACAAAGAGCCTAAATATATGTCAAGGAGATGATAAAAGACCTAGAGAAATGGATAAAGGTTGTTAGTTGCTTTGAGCTGAAAGAACAATTCTCAAGGTTGTTCTAAATTGGGTTCGAATTTTTTTTTTTTTTTGCAAAAACAATACACGTAAGGAAAGATTTATATTTAGACTTATCATCCTTTTAAAATTAGTGTGCTTTGAAAGTATCTCAATGTACTAATTATCGTGTACATGCTCTTATTAGATGGGCTCGTTGTAATCTTATTTTTTAAAGCATTCACTTAACCTCTTTTTCTAACTTTTTTAGAAAATATATATATATATATAAGAGAAGATATATATGTTTAATGAACTGAAGTAAAGAAGAGTTTGTTGGAATATTTTGTGAGTACATATCACATGAATAACTACGTAAATGACATTAAAGAGAGAAAAGGGATAAGGCGTGCACGTAAGATGCGAGGGAAAGGAAAGAGATGACACGAGGAAAGGGTCGTGCATACACATATATATAGAAAGTGAGCAACCATTGATTGATTCTCAACTCTCAAGTGGGATAAGGATAAATTTTTAATTACCATGGCGGTGTTTGACAACTCTTTATCTTAATCACATGAATTATGCTCTTAAATGCACAAAGCTAAAAGGGAATGCATCAATTCAAACAAGTTAGTATATTTTTTTTTATTTTCTTTTTCTTTTTATTTTTTAATTAATGTAGAATTTCACTTATAACTCTTAAACTTTCACCAATTTTTTAAAAAAATGTACCTATACTTTAAAACGTCTTAATGTACGGTATCCATTTTTCAAAAAGTTTCAATTTCAGTCATTTGTTAAAATTTTCTGTTAAATCCTATCAAAATTCTCGAAATACCATTGTGTTTATTTTTTTTTTTAAAAAAAAATTAATAAAACTATTCAAAGATTTAGGCATGAGTATTTTTGTAAACTCAGTTTAATTCTAACAAACATCTAAATCCGAGCAATTTTTTTTTTTCCAAAAAAAAGAGAGGATATTTTGAGAATTTTGGCAGGATTAACGAAAATTTTTAACGGATGACTGCGATTAAAACTTTCTGAAAAATAAATATCATAAATTGAAACGTTTTAAGTACCTTATTTAAAATAAAAAAAAAATAAAAAAAAAAAAGATGAAAATTCAAGAATTATAATTATAAGTGAAGTTATCATTAAAAAAGAAAATGTCGTGTAAATGGGTATTTTTGCTACCAAAGTCATGAATCACTATCCATCTTTTTTGGCACATGCATGCTCATCTTCAGTTGGAAAATTTTCTGAATCCATGCATTTTCTTCTTTTAAATTGTCGATATTTCTTTTAAATTCCACCATTTGACTCAGAAAAAAAATAAAATAAAGACTTATCAGACTATCAATGACGGCATACTTACGTAGTTTAATCATTAATTGATTTTTTTTTTTTTTTTCTTGTCATTTGACTAAACTCAGAAGGGCCAAATCCCAAGTGGACCCTAAAAAATGGTCGTCACCCTTTCTTCTTTTCTGAGAGAGGGGGTCTTGTTTTCTTATAGAGAGAGAGAGAGAGAGAGGGGCTTGTGAATTGATTTAGTGTTGGGGGAGGGAGGCTTCAGGCCACCCTCCTCCTGAAGTTGGTTTCCCTCTAGCTTTTAAAAGTTAGGAAATATTTTTTTGATTTTTCATGGTGTGAACTAGTAGAGGCTAGATCTCTCACGGCCACTAGGGTTATGGAGTTTTGTTTTCCTCTTGACTTTTTTCGGTGGTGGCTGGTGGTCCTCCTAGTCTTTGAGCTATAGAGTTTTTTCTTTCCTATTATGTCTTGCTTTCTTTTTTGGTTTTTCTTATAGAAGCTTCACAAGTAGTCGGTTGAGGGGAATGGACATTCTTGGAGTGTCTTCGATGAAGGCGTTCTGGCAGTGCTTTTTGGGTGTTAGTTTTTGGAGCTAGATATGTGGTCTTCGGCTAGTTTTCTTGAGACAAATGCCCTTCCATGGTAGTCGCCGGCTTCCTCCGGTTTGGCATCATCAAGCCACGGCCGTGATGGGCTGTCCTGCTCAGCGTGTGGCCAGCACACGCCAGGGCGTTCTCTCCCTGGATCCGCGCGTGAGGGCCACGACCGTCGTATTTCGGTTGTGGTTTGGCAGAGTTCGGTGGTTCTAAGCGTTGTCCGCTACTGGGAGGGCTACTGAAGACGGCGTGTGGCCTGCATGCACCGGTTCCGGCGACGACGTTTTTCCGACACTGTTTGCTTTGTGGTTTCTGTTTTGTGTTTATTCATTTGTTTCGCATGTCACAATTTGCTTTTGTATTGCTCAAATTTTGTTGGGATTATCTGTAGGCTTGGAGTTAGATCGATCCTCTTTTCTTTTGAAGTGTGCGTTATTGTAAAGAGAGACTTAAATGTTTGTTCTTATAAAATTTGTGTACTGCTTAGGCAGCTGTATTTTAAGTCAGATCATTCTGACTTAGAATGTAGGGGGTCTTGTACCTTTATTCCCTAGATGTATGCCTTCGAGCTTTTTCAGCAATTTATAATAGCATATGCTATTTGTTAAAAAAAAAATAAATAAAAAAAAAAAAGGGCCCAAATTCCATGAGTTGCGCCCAGACGAGGGGCAGAAAACAGTTAAATACAAAGGTCAGGAGGCATTAATGACACATCCCCATATTTGGGGACTAAAAAAGTCCGTTCTCTCTCTCTCTCTCTCTCTCTCTCTCTCTTTGGATCTTTATGTACCAATAAATTGGAGTTGTTCCGCTGGGTGTTCTTTGCCAAAGCTGAGCAATCTCCTTTCTCTGTTCTTTCACCTCTGTTCCTTCCTCTGTTTTCGTGTCAAGAGCGATGGCACAGAATTCAGGAAGTAACGGAAACCATGATGTTTCTTTGACTGTTAAAGAATGCGAGGCCAATCACAACCATGCCTCCTCTGCGTCCAAAACCAACCAAGGAGGAGGCTTCTATCTCTCTGTTCCTTTCATGCAGAAGGTGCATAATATATATTTAGTTGATTCCTTTGTTCTTTTTCAATTTATATTCCAAGTCCTAGAAAACATGAGCTTTAAGAATGTTTTTGGGTCTGCATATTCAGCCTTATCTAATCCGATTTAACATGAAAAAGAGAATTTTTTTTGTTGATGACAGTTGGTGGCAGAGGTTTTTGGTACTTACTTCTTGGTCTTTGCCGGTTGTGGAGCGGTGGTGGTGAATTTGGACAATGACAAGGTGGTGACTCTGCCGGGAATATCGATAGTATGGGGGCTGGCTGTGATGGTTCTGGTTTACTCTGTTGGCCACATCTCCGGCGCCCATTTTAATCCTGCGGTCACCATTGCCTTTGCCACTTGTAGAAGATTTCCGTGGAAGCAGGTAAACCACACCAGAGAAACTTTCTCATTCTTGTTTGGGTGAACCGCAAGAAAGCGCGTTAATTAACAAGTTTTTTTTTTTGCAGTTTCTAAACAACCCACTTTCCTTTCAAACAAACATTCTCCAACTTGTTTTAAAAAGGCATGTTATTAATTGTTATTAACACCCAAATGGGTATGTAAAAAATTCATGTATTTTCAACTTATTTACCAAAAAAAATTACTTCAATTTTGGTGAATTTTCAAGCTGTGACAAAAACCCATGATTCATATGCCTTCTCCCAACCAATCCACATTGTATTCGAATAATATTCTGCCAAAAATACCATGTGAATCAGATTTGTCTGTCTGATTAAAACTTTTTTTTTTTCTTTTTTTCTTTTGTCAAATTTATATCTCTTGTATATAGGTGCCAGCTTATGTATCAGCTCAAGTCCTCGGGTCGACACTGGCGAGCGGCACCCTACTGTTGATATTCAGTGGGCACGAGAACCGGTTTGCCGGAACAATTCCAGCGGGGTCTAACCTGCAGTCTTTTGTGCTTGAGTTCATAATCACATTCTTCCTCATGTTTGTCATATCCGGTGTTGCCACCGACAACAGAGCTGTTAGTTCTTTCACCCTTTTATTCGTTTAATTTTGTTTAATTCTAGCTGTTCTTTCAAAAGTTTAAGTTTATAAAACGTACTAATTTTAATCATACAAGTGAGGTTAACACGTTGTGAAATATTTAATTAACATGGGTGGTGAAATATAGAGTCGGTGTTTGAATTCAAATATCTGCTCTAATATGGGTGAAATATAGAATCAGGATTTGAACTTAAAATCTTTTAGCAGCAAGAAACTTTCGAGATCAAAGAGATAGCTGTAGAATGACTACTTTAAGAAGTTTGTTGAGACACATAAAAAAAGGGATTTAATACTTTTTCAATTTCTGTCTAATTTTAATCTTTTTTTTTATTATTATTTTTTATTTTTCAAACTAATCATTAGATCTATTTTCTTACACGTGGATTTTACATATTTAATAATTAATTTTACAAAAAGTTACTAGAGTTGAACCAAGGGAGTTGAAGAAATAACATTCCTCATTAGAAGAAAGAAAAATTCACAACCCGTAACACCATATCTCCAACAATACACCAAGTCTACATGAAAAAAATAGGAGGTAAACCCATCTCGACGAAGAGCCTTGTTGGCCTTCAAATAGAAAAATGCTTGTCTTAATTATGTCAAATCACCAATGAAATATTTAAAAAAAATCATATAATTAATATTCAATCAAATTCTCCGATTAAAGTAATTGCACAACAAATTAATTATAATTAGCCAATTTGGTTGGCTGATTAGTTCTCCCATCTCGTTGACCGATTGCGTACAGAATCTTATGATATCAAGCAATCTGCCTTGTATATAAACCCAAATGTGTTGAGTTATAATACGAAAATAATTTTGAAGCTTATCCATGTTGACAATTACGTATCAATATTCTTCTACACTGTTCAAATAAATAAATATATAAAGTGTTAAAATATATATATTTTGTCAATGCAGATCGGAGAGCTTGCTGGCCTTGCTGTTGGGTCTACGGTCCTACTTAACGTAATGTTTGCCGGGTAATAGCTTAATCTAATCTTATTAGAATAGTAGAATATATTGCACAAATTATATGTTCACACCATTTTTTTATTATATTTATTTATTCGATAGACTGCAATACAATTATTATATAATTAGGATGATGCAACACTGAAAATCTTTTTTTTTTTTTTTTTTAATATCATCAAATTGTATGACATTCGTATATATTCATGTTTGGCACATATTTTAAGAAAAATACTTAAAATACCACTGTTTTACTCCATTCTTTTATCAATTCACGTGCCGGTCTCTGGCAATGACAGTGTCCATACTGCCGGCTTAAGTGATTTTTTTGTTAGATGTGTTTATGTATTCCTTTGTTTCTATGTACAGTCTGCCCATGTATGACTTAAATTTTATTGAAATTTTATTGTAAGGGGGCTTAAATGTAATTCTAGTGAGATTTGTGATTCTGCTTAGACAGCTGTTTTTAAGTCAGATTCTTCAGGCTTAAAGTGTTGGGGGTCTGTCCCTTAATTCTCAAGTTGTATGCCTTCGAGCTTTCTTGTATTAATGATAACACATGCTATTTGTTAAAAAAAAAAAAAAAAAAAAAAAACTCATGCGATAGTACTACGAAGGCCGTCACGAGAACGGTAAATTTAATTTATAAAGAACTTGTAATAAAAATTGTACTACCTTAGTCTAATGATTTGGGGATATTATTTTGACAGGCCAATTTCTGGAGCATCGATGAATCCAGCGAGAAGCTTGGGGCCTGCTATTGTACATTGCAAGTACGAAAGCTTATGGGTGTACCTTTCGGCGACGACTCTTGGGGCTATATCCGGTGCATGGGTCTACAATATAATCAGGTTCACGGACAAGCCGTTACGCGAGATCACCAAGAGTGGATCTTTCCTAAAAGCGTCAAGAAGTAACGGCTCTGTCTAATGGAGTTATCAATGGTTGGAAACACTTTTTTTTTTTATCTGATTTTAATTCGGATAAAAATAGTATTTCCAACTATTTATGAGAAAAAAGAAAAAAGGGTTTCCTCTATATTTTGTTGTACTTGTTTGGTGATTGCTGCGTACGTAGGATGTGGTACTTACTATATATAGGCTTTAAAAAGTGTAAGGAGGAACTCATCATGTATGACTGTATGTTATGATGAAATGTAGTAATCCTTGTATATAACAAATTTTATAAATGAAAGTTTGCTTCATTGATATTGTTGGCGTTAATTTTTAAACCTAAAGTTTAAGCCTGTAGAAATGTGTAAATTTAATCATTTAATCAATACTTTAAAACTCATTCTCATGTGTAAGCTCAAACTTCTCTTTAATAAGTAAGAACCAACACGAGAAATATTTAACCTGAAATTGGAGGGGGTGAATTGGCGGAGATAATGTTTGAACTCAAGATGTATGTTTTGCTCTGATATAATGTTAGAACTACTATTTATATCTAAAAGTTTTAGCCGATAGAAAATGGTAAATTTAATCATTTGACCAACAATTTTTTAACAGTTGGCGTTAAACAAAGTTTTCATTTATATTGAGTTTTAGAAAGTTCTTTAAAAAACAAAACACGTAAGGAAAGGTATCTGTCTAGACTTATCTTCCTTTTAAAGTTGGAATGTTTTGAAAAGGTCTCGATGTGCTAATTATCGTACACATGCTCTTGTTAGATGGGCTCGTTCTGATCTTGTTTTTGTAAGCATTCCCTTAATTAAACTTTTTTTTTTCTCATTTAATTAGGAAAATAAATATATGTTTGATAAACTGAATTAAAGAAGAGTTTGTTGGAATATTTTGTGATCGAGAAAATGTCACATGAATAACTACGTACGTAAATGACATTAAAGCTAGACATAGAGAAAAGGGATAAGGCGTGCACGTAAGTCGTAACATGTGAGGGCAGGAAAAGGAAAGAGATAACACGAGGAAAGACAGCATGCATATATATATAGAGAGTGAGCAGGCGCCATTGATTGATTCTCAAGTGGGGATAAGGATAAATTTTTCTGCATAATTATTTCTCAAATGGATAAGGATAAATTTAAGGTATTTATTTTTTAGAAAGTTTTAATTTTAGTTCTCCGTTAGAATTTTTTATTAAATCTTATCAAAATTCTCAAAATACCATTGTTTTTATTCTTTTTTATAAAACTATTCAAAGATTCAGGCATCTGTATTTTTGTAAATTCTGTTAAATTCTAACTAACACCTAAATTTTACCAATTTTTTTTTTTTCTAAAAATATGAAGGAGTATTTTGAGAATTTCAACAGAATTTGACAAAAAATTCTAACGAAAGATTGAGAATGAAACTTTTTGAAAAAATAGATACCTTTAAATTGAGACGTTTTAAAATTTAGATACATATTTTTCAAAAAAGATAAAAGTTCAGAAGTTATAAGTGAATTCTTCTTTAAAAAAAAAAAAAAAAAAAAAAAGTTGTATAAATGGGTATTTTTGCTACCAAAGTCGTGAATCACGATCCATCTTTTTTGGCACATCCCATGCTCATCTTCAGTTGGAAAATTTTCTGAATCCATGCATTTTCTTCTTTTAAATTGTCAATATTTCTTTTAAATTCCACCATTTGACTCGAAAAAAAAAAGGACTTAATTATCAGACTATCAATGACGGCATGCTTATGTAAAGATTTATGCATTAACTGATTTTTTTAATATATTTTTTTTCTTCTCATTCGACTAAACTCAAAAGGGCCAAATCCCATGAGTTGCGCCTTGTAGAGGGGCAGAAAACAGTGAAATACAAAGGTCAGAGGCATTAATGATACATCCCCAAATTTGGGGACTAAATTAAACTTGATGTCCCCTTAACATTTCCATGACACATAAATTAGTCAATTTGGCAGTTGATAAACAAGAGGGAAAGTGATATAGACATATGCAGAAGGCTTATATTTAGATTAAGAGGAAAGTTTACTACCAATTTGGAATTTAATGTCAGAAATTATATTTTTTTTATTATATAATTATTTTATAGTGTCGATGTAAACAATCTTTAGATTGATCAAAAAATTAGCTAGGACTCATACATCAACATTATATAATAATTATGAAATAAAAAAAAAAATGAAATTTCTAGCATTACTTTTTAAACAAATCTAGAGTTGTCCGAACACCTGTCTAGACAAGTGAGCCACACAAGGGTCCTCTCACAAGTCACAATTGCCCACTCAAATTGCAAGCAATATGAGCAGACAATTGCACCGAATCTCAATCTCACTCTCGAATGCCTTCTATTATCACTCTCTTTCTCCGCATATCCTCTTTGTTGTCTCTTTTATTTTTCACAGTTCCTCGTATTATATGAAAATAAATAAAATGTTTGGTGATTTTTCATTCCACCAAATAATATAAAATATTTTCGAACCATTTTCATGATTTACAAACAAACCGCAAAAATTAAAAAATATTTTAGACCGAAACAAAGAGCCTAAATATATGTCAAGGAGATGACAAAAGGGCCAGAGAAAGATAAAGGTCACAGACTCACAGTACAGCCTCAGTGCCCAGCCTGGCAGCCTGTTTGTCGCAACAAAAAATAAGTAAAATCGTAGGAGAAGGGCCCGATTGATAGGTAGGTCTAACTAATAATAGCTACTACATTCAAAGCTTCTCTACCCTACAGACACTAGAAAGCTACATGTTGTTAGCTTCTTCTTGTCACCTAAATTTTCTTTGTAAAATAAAATACACTGGGTGAAAGTTTGTCAAACTTGACTCTGTTTTCCACTTTGCCATATCTGCATATCAAAGTATATGCATCAGATGCTAAAGATTAATGCAATGTCAGAACAAAAATAGTTATTGCTACAGTCATCAATAGGCATAGAAGCTCTTTTCGAAGACGTCAAGAATTGAAGTCGAGGAATTTGTAACACTCCGATTTTATATTGGGAAGAAAAGTTATCCACATAGAGTGGGTGGTTTATATATATATATATATATATATATATATATATATATATATATATATATATATTTGGTAATGTTAAAAGGAGTAATGGAATTAATTCACAAGCAAATACGATCAACTTATGCAATCAGATACTCGACTTTTGAGAGACTATAGGAAACAGCTTATGTAACACCTTTGTCTTTATACATAAAGTGAGTGGTTTATAAAGATAGTTACGAGTGTTAAATTTCACGTCGCTTAGTTAGTATGTAAAACTGTATTTTATAATGGATTCTAGAAAAGTTCCAAATTTATTAGTATTTTTGAGGCTTAACACAGATGTGGCTACCGTTTTTCTTGAGTCATTATGAATGGTATCAGAGCCACTTAATAATGCGCCATGCAATACTATTAGCACCGCATAATGTGGCCATGACAAGGACATCGAGGGTTTAAGTGGAAGAGTTTGTAACACTCTAATCTAAAAGTTGCCTACATAGGGTGGTTTATAGAAAGAAACACATAGGTACTAAGTCCTACATTAATTACTTACTAGGGTGATAATGCAGATATACGTGACTGATGTTTTTTTCTGGGTCGTTATAGATTAAGGTATACAAGAACTAAATCCATGGTACTTTACTATACAATAACTCTTATTGAGTTATTGAGTCAGTTACTAGTTTCTCAAAATAAGGGCCATGTCTGGTGTAATATAAAATGTTGGACCGCCAATTACAAGTGTGTAGGTTTAAGTTTTGAGATTGGCCACTTCATAGAAAAAATAAGGATACAACTCCCTCCAAGGCCAAGCTATCCCTCCAGGTCCAGGGTACTGGGTGATAACCATTTTCATGATTTACAAACAAATAGCAAAAATTAAAAAATATTTTATACCAAAACAAATAGCCTAAATATATGTCAAGGAGATGATAAAAGGCCTAGAGAAATGGATAAAGGTCACAGTACAGCCTCAGTGCCCGGCCAGCCTTTTTGTCACAACAAAAAATAAGTACTTGTTTGGTGATTGCTGCGTAGGATGTGGTACTTACTATAAATATAGGCTTAAAAAGTGTAAGGAGGAACTCACATATATGTATGTTTACGATGAAATGTAGTAATCTCTGTTTCCTAACAAATTTTATAAATGAAGGTTTGCTTCTTTGTTATTGTTGGCGTTAATTTATTCCAAAAGTTAGAGCCGATAAGAATGTGTAAATTTAATCATTTGACCAATACTTTAACACTCATTCTCACGTTTAGGCTCAAACTTCTTTTTAATAGGTAAGGACCAATGCGTGAAATATTTAACTAAAATTAAGAAGGAGGTGAATTGGTAGAGATAATATTCGAACTCAAGATTTTTTGCTCTGATACAATGTTAGAATTACTACTTATCCCAGAAGTTTAAGCTAATAAGAAATGATAAATTTAATTATTTAACCAACATTTTAACAATTGGCGTTAAACGAAGTTTTCTTCTAAACTGGGTTCGAATTTTTTTTTTTTGGCAAAAAAAATACACATAAGGAAAGATATATGTTTAGACTTATCATCCTTTTAAAATTAGTATGCTTTGAAAGTATCTCAATGTACTAATTATCGTGCACATGCTCTTATTAGATCGATGGGCTCGTTGTAATCTTATTTTTTTAAAGCATTCACTTAACTCTTTTTCTAACTTTTTTAGGAATATATATATATATATACATGTAAGAGAAGATATATATGTTTAATGAACTGAAGTAAAGAAGAGTTTGTTGGAATATTTTGTGAGTTCATACTGTACATATCACATGAATAACTACGTAAATGACATTAAAGAGAGAAAAGGGATAAGGCGTGCACGTAAGATGCGAGGCAAAGGAAAGAGATGACACGAGGAAAGGGTCGTGCATAAATATATATAGAAAGTGAGCAGCCATTGATTGATTCTCAACTCTCAAGTGTGATAAGGATAAATTTTTAATTACCATGGCGGTGTTTGACAACTCTTTATCTTAATCACATGAATTATGCTCTTAAATGCACAAAGCTAAAAGGGAATGCATCAATTCAAACAAGTTAGTTTTTTTTTTTTAATTAATGTAGAATTTCACTTATAACTCTTAAACTTTCACCAATTTTTTTAAAAATGTACCTATACTTTAAAACGTCTTAATGTACGGTATCCATTTTTCAAAAAGTTTCAATTTCAATCATTTATTAAAATTTTCTGTTAAATCCTATTAAAATTCTCGAAATACCATTGTGTTTATTTTTTTTTAAAAAAAAATTAATATAACTATTCAAAGATTTAGGCATGAGTATTTTTGTAAACTCAGTTTAATTCTAACAAACATCTAAATCCTAGCAATTTTTTTTTTTTTTCCAAAAAAGAGAGGATATTTTAAGAATTTTGGCAAGATTAACGAAAATTTTTAACGGATGACTGAGATTAAAACTTTCTGAAAAATAAATATTATAAATTGAGACGTTTTAAGTACCTTATTTAAAAAAAAGAAAAAAAAGAAAAAAAAAAAGATGAAAATTCAAGAATTATAATTATAAGTGAAGTTATCATTAAAAAAGAAAATGTCGTGTAAATGGGTATTTTTGCTACCAAAGTCATGAATCACTATCCATCTTTTTTGGCACATGCATGCTCATCTTCAGTTGGAAAATTTTCTGAATCCATGCATTTTCTTCTTTTAAATTGTCGATATTTCTTTTAAATTCCACCATTTGACTCAGAAAAAAAATAAAATAAAGACTTATCAGACTATCAATGACGGCATACTTATGTAGTTTTAATCATTAATTGATTTTTTATTTTATTTTATTTTTTATTTTTCTTGTCATTTGACTAAACTCAGAAGGGCCAAATCCCAAGTGGACCCTAAAAAATGGTCGTCACCCTTTCTTCTTTTCTGAGAGAGGGGTCTTGTTTTCTTCTAGAGAGAGAGAGAGAGAGGAGAGGCTTGTGAATTGATTTAGAGTTGGGGGAGGGAGGCTTCAGGCCACCCTCCTTCCGAAGATGGTTTCCTTCTAGCTTTTATAAGTTAGGAAATTTTTTTTTGACTTTTCATGGTGTGAACTAGTGGAGGCTAGATCTCTCACGGCCACTAGGGTTATAGAGTTTTGTTTTCCTCCTGACTTTTTTCGGTGGTGGCTGGTGGTCCTCCTAGTGTTTAAGCTATAGAGTTTTTTCTTTCCTATTATGTCTTGCTTTCTTTTTTGGTTTTTCTTATAGAAGCTTCACAAGTAGTCGGTTGAGGGGAATGGACATTCTTGGAGTGTCTTCGATGAAGGCGTTCTGGCAGTGATTTTTGGGTGTTATTTTTTGGAGCTAGATATGTGGTCTTCGGCTAGTTTTCTTGAGACAAATGCCCTTCCATGGTAGTCGCCGGCTTCCTCCGGTTTGGTAGCATCAAGCCACGGCCGTGATGGGCTGTCCTGCTCAACGTGTGGCCAGCACACGCCAGGGCGTTTTCTCCCTGGATCCGTGCGTGAGGGCCACGACCGTCGTATTTCGATTGTGGTTTGGCGGAGTTCGGTGGTTCTAAGCGTTGTCTGCTGCTGGGAGGGCTTCTAAAGACGGCGAATGGCCTGCATGCGTCAGCTCCGGTGACGACGTTTTTTCGACACTGTTTGCTTTGTGGTTTCTGTTTTGTGTTTATTCATTTGTTTCGCATGTCACAATTTGCTTTTGTATTGCTCAAATTTTGCTGGGATTATTTGTAGGCTTGGAGTTAGACCGATCCTCTTTTCTTTTGAAGTGTGCGTTATTGTAAAGAGAGACTTAAATGTTTGTTCTTGTAAAATTTGTGTACTGCTTAAGCAGCTGTATTTTAAGTCAGATCATTCTGACTTAGAATGTAGGGGTCTTGTACCTCTATTCTCTAGATGTATGCTTTCGAGTTTTTTCAGCAATTTATAATAGTATATGCTATTTATTCAAAAAAAAAAAAAAAAAAAAAAAAAGGGGGGGGGCGCTAAATCCCATGAGTTGCGCCCAGACGAGGGGCAGAAAACAGTTAAATACAAAGGTCAGGAGGCATTAATGACACATCCCCATATTTGGGGACTAAAAAAGTCCGTTCTCTCTCTCTCTCTCTCTCTCTCTCTCTCTCTCTCTCTCTCTCTCTCTCTCTCTTTTTGGATCTTTATGTACCAATAAATTGGAGTTGTTCCGCTGGGTGTTCTTTGCCAAAGCTGAGCAATCTCCTTTCTCTGTTCTTTCACCTCTGTTCCTTCCTCTGTTGTCGTGTCAAGAGCGATGGCACAGAATTCAGGAAGTAACGGAAACCATGATGTTTCTTTGACTGTTAAAGAATGCGAGGCCAATCACAACCATGCCTCCTCTGCGTCCAAAACCAACCAAGGAGGAGGCTTCTCTCTCTCTGTTCCTTTCATGCAGAAGGTGCATAATATATATTTAGTTGATTCCTTTGTTCTTTTTCAATTTATATTCCAAGTCCTAGAAAACATGAGCTTTAAGAATGTTTTTGGGTCTGCATATTCAGCCTTATCTAAGCCGATTTAACATGAAAAAGAGAATTTTTTTTGTCGATGACAGTTGGTGGCAGAGGTTTTTGGTACTTACTTCTTGGTCTTTGCCGGTTGTGGAGCGGTGGTGGTGAATTTGGACAATGACAAGGTCGTGACTCTGCCGGGAATATCGATAGTATGGGGGCTGGCTGTGATGGTTCTGGTTTACTCTGTTGGCCACATCTCCGGCGCCCATTTTAATCCTGCGGTCACCATTGCCTTTGCCACTTGTAGAAGATTTCCGTGGAAGCAGGTAAACCACACCAGAGAAACTTTCTCATTCTTGTTTGGGTGCACTGCAAGAAAGCTCGTTAATTAACAAGTTTTTTTTGCAGTTTCTAAACAACCCACTTTCCTTTCAAACAAACATTCTCCAACTTGTTTTAAAAGGCATGTTATTAATTGTTATTAACACCCAAATGGGTATGTAAAAAATTCATGTATTTTCAACTATTTTACCAAAAAAAATTACTTCAATTTTGGTGAATTTTCAAGCTGTGACAAAAACCCATGATTCATATGCCTTCTCCCAACCAATCCACATTGTATTCGAATAATATTCTGCCAAAAATACCATGTGAATCAGATTTGTCTGTCTGATTAAAACTTTTTTTTTTTTTTCTTTTTTTCTTTTGTCAAATTTATATCTCTTGTAGGTGCCAGCTTATGTATCAGCTCAAGTCCTCGGGTCGACACTGGCGAGCGGCACCCTACTGTTGATATTCAGTGGGCACGAGAACCGGTTTGCCGGAACAATTCCAGCGGGGTCTAACTTGCAGTCTTTTGTGCTTGAGTTCATAATCACATTCTTCCTCATGTTTGTCATATCCGGTGTTGCCACCGACAACAGAGCTGTTAGTTCTTTCACCCTTTTATTCGTTTAATTTTGTTTAATTCTAGCTGTTCTTTCAAAAGTTTAAGTTTATAAAACGTACTAATTTTAATCATACAAGTGAGGTTAACACGTTGTGAAATATTTAATTAACATGGGTGGTGAAATATAGAGTCGGTGTTTGAATTCAGATATCTGCTCTAATATGGGTGAAATATAGAATCAGGATTTGAACTTAAAATCTTTTAGCAGCAAGAAACTTTCGAGATCAAAGAGATAGCTGTAGAATGACTACTTTAAGAAGTTCGTCTGAGACACATAAAAAAAGGGATTTAATACTTTTTCAATTTCTGTCTAATTTTAATCTTTTTTTTTTATTATTATTTTTTATTTTTCAAACTAATCATTAGATCTATTTTCTTACATGTGAATTTTACATATTTAATAATTAATTTTACAAAAAGTTACTAGAGTTGAACCAAGGGAGTTGAAGAAATAACATTCCTCATTAGAAGAAAGAAAAATTCACAACCCGTAACACCATATCTCCAACAATACACCAAGTCTACATGAAAAAATAGGAGGTAAACCCATCTCGACGAAGAGCCTTGTTGGCCTTCAAATAGAAAAATGCTTGTCTTAATTATGTCAAATCACCAATGAAATATTTAAAAAAAATCATATAATTAATATTCAATCAAATTCTCCGATTAAAGTAATTGCACAACAAATTAATTATAATTAGCCAATTGGTTGGCTGATTAGTTCTCCCATCTCGTTGACCGATTGCGTACAGAATCTTATGATATCAAGCAATCTGCCTTGTATATAAACCCAAATGTGTTGAGTTATAATACGAAAATAATTTTGAAGCTTATCCATGTTGACAATTACGTATCAATATTCTTCTACATTGTTCAAATAAATAAATAAATAAATATATAAAGTGTTAAAATATATATTTTTTGTTTATGCAGATCGGAGAGCTTGCTGGCCTTGCTGTTGGGTCTACGGTCCTACTTAACGTAATGTTTGCCGGGTAATAGCTTAATCTGATCTTATTAGAATATTAGAATATATTACACAAATTATATGTTCATACCATTTTTTTATTATATATATTTGTTCAGTAAGTAGCACTGAAAATCAATTTTTTTAAATTTTTTTTTTACATTATCGAATTGTATGACAGTCGTATATATTCATGTTTAATACATAATTTTTTTAAAAAAATGCTTAAAATACTACTGTTTTTACTACATCCTTTAGTCAACTCATGCGACAGAGCTACGAAGACTGTCACGAGAATGCATGGTAGAATTAGTTTATATAGAACGTGTAATAAAAATTGTAGTACCTTACCAATGCTCGTAATCTAATGATGTGGGGTTACTATTTTGACAGGCCAATTTCAGGAGCATCGATGAATCCAGCAAGAAGCTTGGGGCCTGCTATTGTACATTGCAAGTACGAAAGCATATGGGTGTACCTTTCGGCGACGACTCTTGGAGCTATATCCGGTGCATGGGTCTACAATATAATCAGGTTCACCGACAAGCCGTTACGCGAGATCACCAAGAGTGGATCTTTCCTAAAAGCGTCAAGAAGTAACGGCTCTGTCTAACGGAGTAATTAATGGTTGGAAACACTTTTTTTTTTTATCTGATTTTAATTCGGATAAAAATAGTATTTCCAACTATTTATGAGAAAAAAGATAAAAGGGTTTCCTCTATATTTTGTTGTACTTGTTTGGTGATTGCTGCGTACGTAGGATGTGGTACTTACTATATATAGGCTTTAAAAAGTGTAAGGAGGAACTCATCATGCATGACTGAATGTTATGATGAAATGTAGTAATCCTTGTATATAACAAATTTTATAAATGAAAGTTTGCTTCATTGATATTGTTGGCGTTAATTTTTAAACCTAAAGTTTAAGCCGGTAGAAATGTGTAAATTTAATTATTTAACTAATACTTTAAAACTCATTCTCATGTGTAAGCTCAAACTTCTCTTTAATAAGTAAGAACCAACACGAGAAATATTTAACCTGAAATTGGAGGGGGTGAATTGGCGGAGATAATGTTTGAACTCAAGATGTATGTTTTGCTCTAATATAATGTTAGAATTACTATTTATCCTAAAAGTTTTAGCCGATAGAAAATGGTAAATTTAATCATTTGACCAACAATTTTTTAACAGTTGGCGTTAAACAAAGTTTTCATTTATATTGAGTTTTAGAAAGTTCTTTAAAAAACAAAACAAGTAAGGAAAGGTATCTGTTTAGACTTATCTTCCTTTTAAAGTTGGAATGTTTTGAAAAGGTCTCGATGTGCTAATTATCGTACACATGATCTTGTTAGATGGGCTCGTCTGATCTTGTTTTTGTAAGCATTCCCTTAATTAACCTTTTTTTTCTCATTTAATTAGGAAAATAAATATATGTTTGATAAACTGAATTAAAGAAGAGTTTGTTGGAATATTTTGTGATCGAGAAAATGTCACATGAATAACTACGTACGTAAATGACATTAAAGCTAGACATAGAGAAAAGGGATAAGGCGTGCACGTAAGTCGTAACATGTGAGGGCAGGAAAAGGAAAGAGATAACACGAGGAAAGACAGCATGCATATATATAGAAAGTGAGCAGGCGCCATTGATTGATTCTCAAGTGGGGATAAGGATAAATTTTTCTGCATAATTATTTCTCAAATGGATAAGGATAAATTTAAGGTATTTATTTTTTAGAAAGTTTTAATTTTAGTCATCCGTTAGAATTTTCTATTAAATCCTATCAAAATTTTTGAAATACCATTGTTTTTATTCTTTTTTATAAAACTATTTAAAGATTCATGCATCTGTATTTTTGTAAGTTCTGTTAAATTCTAACTAACACCTAAATTTTACCAATTTTTTTTTTCTAAAAATATGAAGGTGTATTTTGAGAATTTCAACAGGATTTGACAAAAAATTCTAACGAAAGATTGAGAATGAAACTTTTTGAAAAAATAGATACCTTTAAATTGAGACGTTTTAAAATTTAGATACATGTTTTTCAAAAAAGATAAAAGTTCATAAGTTATAAGTGAATTCTCCTTTAAAAAAAAAAAAAAAAAAAAAGTTGTATAAATGGGTATTTTTGCTACCAAAGTCGTGAATCACGATCCATCTTTTTTGGCACATCCCATGCTCATCTTCAGCTGGAAAATTTTCTGAATCCATGCATTTTCTTCTTTTAAATTGTCAATATTTCTTTTAAATTCCACCATTTGACTCGAAAAAAAAAGGACTTAACTATCAGACTATCAATGACGGCATGCTTATGTAAAGATTTATGCATTAACTGATTTTTTTAATATATTTTTTTTCTTCTCATTTGACTAAACTCAAAAGGGCCAAATCCCATGAGTTGCGCCTTGTAGAGGGGCAGAAAACAGTGAAATACAAAGGTCAGAGGCATTAATGATACATCCCCAAATTTGGGGACTAAATTAAACTTGATGTCCCCTTAACATTTCCATGACACATAAATTAGTCAATTTGGCAGTTGATAAACAAGGAGGGAAAGTGATATAGACATATGCATACGGCTTATATTTAGACCAAGAGGAAAGTTTACTACCAATTTGGAATTTAATGTTAGAAATTATATTTTTTTTATTATATAATTATTTTATAGTGTCGATGTAAACAATCTTTAGATTGATCAAAAAATTAGTTGGGACTCATACATCAACATTATATAATAATTATGAAATAAAAATAAAAAATAAAAAAATATAATTTCTAGCATTACTTTTTAAACAAATCTAGAGTTGTCCGAACACCTGTCTAGACAAGTGAGCCACACAAGGGTCCTCTCACAAGTCACAATTGCCCACTCAAATTGCAAGCAATATGAGCAGATAATTGCACCGAATCTCAATCTCACTCTCGAATGCCTTCTATTATCACTCTCTTTCTCCGCATATCCTCTTTGTTGTCTCTTTTATTTTTTACAGTTCCTCGTATTATATGAAAATAAATAAAATGTTTGGTGATTTTTCATTCCACCAAATACTATAAAATATTTTCGAACCATTTTCATGATTTACAAACAAACCGCAAAAATTAAAAAATATTTTAGACCGAAACAAAGAGCCTAAATATATGCCAAGGAGATGACAAAAGGGCCAGAGAAAGATAAAGGTCACAGACTCACAGTACAGCCTCAGTGCCCAGCCTGGCAGCCTGTTTGTCGCAACAAAAAATAAGTAAAATCGTAGGAGAAGGGCCCGATTGATAGGTAGGTCTAACTAATAATAGCTACTACATTCAAAGCTTCTCTACCCTACAGACACTAGAAAGCTACATGTTGTTAGCTTCTTCTTGTCACCTAAATTTTCTTTGTAAAATAAAATACACCGGGTGAAAGTTTGTCTAACTTGACTCTGTTTTCCACTTGGCCATATCAGCAAATCAAAGTATATGCATCAGATGCTAAAGATTAATGCAATGTCAGAACAAAAATAGTTATTGCTACAGTCATCAATAGGCATAGAAACTCTTTTCAAGGACGTCAGGAATTGAAGTCAGGGAGTTTATAACACTCTAATTCTATATTGGAAAGAAGAGTTGTCCACGTAGAGTTTGTGGTTTATATATAAAAAAGAATTCTTAGGTACTAAGTTTCACATTAATTACTTATTAGGTGAAATTAAATTTTATAAGTAATTTTAAGAAAGCTCCAAATTAATTAATGTATATATATGGTAATGTTAAAAGGAGTAATGGAATTAATTCACAAACAAATACGATCAACTTATGCAATCAGATACTCGACTGTTGAGAGACTATAGAAAACAGTTTCTGTAACACTTCTGTCTTTATACATAAAGTGAATAGTTTATAAAGATAGTTACAAGTGTTAAATTTCACGTTGCTTAGTTAGTAAGTGAAACTGAGTTTTATAAAGGATTCTAGAAAAGATCCAAAAAGTCCATTCTCTCTCTCTCTCTCTCTCTTTTGGGATCTTTTTGTACCAATAAATTGGAGTTGTTCCCCCGGTTGTTCTTTGCCAAAGCCGAGCAATCTCATTTCTCTGTTTTTTCACCTCTGTTCCTTCCTTTCTTCTTGTGTCAAGAGCGATGGCAGAGAATTCAGGAAGTAACGGAAACCATGATGTTGCTTTGTCTGTTAAAGAATGCGAGGCCAATCACAACCATGCCTCCTCTGCCTCCAAAACTAACCACGGAGGAGGCTTCTGTCTCTCTGTTCCTTTCATGCAGAAGGTGCATATATTTAGTTGATTCCTTTATTCTTTTTCAATTTATATGCCAAGTCCTAGAAAACATGAGCTTTAAGAATGTTTTTGGGTCTGCATATTCAGCCTTATCTAAGCCGATTTAACATAAATAAGGGAATTTTTTTTTTTGTTGATGACAGTTGGTGGCAGAGGTTTTTGGTACCTACTTCTTGGTCTTTGCCGGTTGTGGAGCGGTGGTGGTGAATTTGGACAATGACAAGGTGGTGACTCAGCCGGGAATATCAATAGTATGGGGGCTGGCTGTGATGGTTCTGGTTTACTCTGTTGGCCACATCTCCGGCGCCCATTTTAATCCTGCGGTCACCATTGCATTTGCCACTTGCAGAAGATTTCCATGGAAGCAGGTAAACTACACCAGAGAAAATTTATCATTCTTGTTTCGGTGCACTGCAAGAAAGAGCGTTAATTAACAAGTTTTTTTTTTTGCAGTTTCTAAACAACCCAGTTTCCTTTCAAACAAACATTCTCCAACTTGTTTTAAAAAGGCATGTTATTAATTGTTTTTAACACCCAAATGGGTATGTAAAAAATTCATGTATTTTCAACTTATTTACCAAAAAAAAAAAATTACTTCAATTTTGGTGAATTTTTAAGCCGTGAGAAAAACCCATGATTCATATGCCTTCTCCCAACCAATCCACATTGTATTCAAATAATATTCTGCAAAAAATACCATGTGAATCAGATTTGTCTGTCTGACTTAAACTTCTTTTTCTATTTTTCTTTTGTCAAATTTATATCTCTTGTAGGTGCCAGCTTATGTATCAGCTCAAGTCCTCGGGTCAACACTTGCGAGCGGCACCCTTCGGTTGATATTCAGTGGGCAAGAGAACCGGTTTGCCGGAACAATTCCGGCGGGGTCTAACCTGCAGTCTTTTGTGCTCGAGTTCATAATCACATTCTACCTCATGTTTGTCATATCCGGTGTTGCCACCGACAACAGAGCTGTTAGTTTTTTCAACCTTTTATTTGTTTAATTTTGTTAATTTATTTCAAAAGTTTAAGTTTATAAGACATACTAATTTTAAAAAAAGAGATCAGATACTTTTTTAATTTCTGTCTAATTTTCATCCATTTTTTTAAAAAAAATTTCAAATTAATCATTAGATTTGTTTTCTTTCATGTAAGCCTTAAATAATCAATAATTAATTTTAAAAAAAGTTATTAGAGTTGAATTGAGGAGTTGAAGAAAGAACATTTCTCGTTAGAAGAAAGAAAAATTTACAACCCCTAACACCATGTCTCCAACAATACACCAAGTCTTCTTGAAAGAATAGGGGGTAAACCCATCCCGACCAAGAGCTTTGTTAGCCTTCAAATAGAAAAAAGCTTATCTTAATTCTTGATAGTGATATTATGTCAAATCACCGATGAAATATTTTAAAAAATCATATAATTAATATTCAATCAAATTCTCCGATTAAAGTAATTGCACAACAAATTAATTATAATTAGCCAATTTGGTTGGCTGATTAGTTCTCCCATCTCATTGACCGATTGCGTACAGAATCTTATGATATCAAGCAATCTGCCTTGTATATAAACCCAAATGTGTTGAGTTATAATACGAAAATAATTTTGAAGCTTATCCATGTTGACAATTACGTATCAATATTCTTCTACACTGTTCAAATAAATAAATATATAAAGTGTTAAAATATATATATTTTGTCAATGCAGATCGGAGAGCTTGCTGGCCTTGCTGTTGGGTCTACGGTCCTACTTAACGTAATGTTTGCCGGGTAATAGCTTAATCTAATCTTATTAGAATAGTAGAATATATTGCACAAATTATATGTTCACACCATTTTTTTATTATATTTATTTATCCGGTAGACTGCAATACAATTATTATATAATTAGGATGATGCAACACTGAAAATCTTTTTTTTTTTTTTTTTAATATCATCAAATTGTATGACATTCGTATATATTAATGTTTGGTACATATTTTAAGAAAAATACTTAAAATACCACTGTTTTACTCCATTCTTTTATCAATTCACGCGCCGGTCTCTGGCAATGACAGTGTCCATACTGCCGGCTTAAGTGATTTTTCTGTTAGATGTGTTTATGTATTCCTTTGTTTCTATGTACAGTCTGCCCATGTATGACTTAAATTTTATTGAAATTTTATTGTAAGGGGGCTTAAATGTAATTCTAGTGAGATTTGTGATTCTGCTTAGACAGCTGTTTTTAAGTCAGATTCTTCAGGCTTAAAGTGTTGGGGGTCTGTCCCTTAATTCTCAAGTTGTATGCCTTCAAGCTTTCTTGTATTAATGATAACACATGCTATTTGTTAAAAAAAAAAAAAAAAAAAACTCATGCGATAGTACTACGAAGACCGTCACGAGAACGGTAAAATCAATTTATAAAAAACTTGTAATAAAAATTGTAGTACCTTAGTCTAATGATGTGGGGATATTATTTTGACAGGCCAATTTCAGGAGCATCGATGAATCCAGCGAGAAGCTTGGGGCCTGCTATTGTACATTGCAAGTACGAAAGCTTATGGGTGTACCTTTCGGCAACAACTCTTGGGGCTATATCCGGTGCATGGGTGTACAATATAATCAGGTTCACGGACAAGCCGTTACGCGAGATCACCAAGAGTGGATCTTTCCTAAAAGCGTCAAGAAGTAACGGCTCTGTCTTACGGAGTAATTAATGGTTGGAAACACTTTTTTTTTTTTATCTGATTTTAATTCGGATAAAAATAGTATTTCCAACTATTTATGAGAAAAAGGAAAAAAAGGTTTCCTCTATATTTTGTTGTACTTGTATGGTGATTGCTGCGTAGGATGTGGTACTTACTATATATAGGCTTAAAAAGTGTGAGGAGGAACTTATCATGTATGTTATGATGAAATGTAGTAATCTTTGTATCTAACAAATCTTATAAATGAAAGTTTGCTTCATTGATATTGTTGGCGTTAATTTTTAAACCTAAAGTTTAAGCCGGTAGGAACGTGTAAATTTAATCATTTAACGAACACTTTAAAACTCATCCTCACGTGTAAGTTTCAACTTCTCTTTAATAAGTAAGAACCAACACGTAAAATATTTAGCCTGAAATTAGAGGGGGTGAATTGACGGAGATAATGTTAGAATTACTATTTATCCCAAAAGTTTAACCCGATAGAAAATGGTAAATTTAATCATTTGACCAACAATTTTTTAACAGTTGGCGTTAAACAAAGTTTTCTTTTATACTGAGTTTCAGAAAGTTCTTTAAAAAAACAAAACACGTAAGGAAATGTATCTGTTCAGACTTATCTTCCTTTCAAAGTTGGAATATTTTGAAAGGGTCTCGATGTGCTAATTATCGTGCACATGCTCTTGTTAGATGGGCTCGTTCTGATCTTGTTTTTGTAAGCATTCCCTTAATTAGCCTTTTTTTTCTCATTTAATTAGGAAAATAAATATATGTTTGATAAACTGAATTAAAGAAGAGTTGGTTGGAATATTTTGTGAGAAAATGTCACATGAATAACTACGTACGTAAATGACATTAAAGCTAGAGAGAGAAGGGATAAGCCGTGCACGTAAGTCGTAACATGTGAGGGCCGGGAAAGGAAAGAGATGACACGAGGAAAGACAGCATGCATATATATAGAAAGTGAGCAGCCATTGATTGATTCTCAAGTGGGGATAAGGATAAATTTTTGTGCGTAATTAATTCTCAAATGGATAAGGATAAATTTTTAATAACCGTGACGATGTTTGACAACTCTCTCTTTTTTTTAAAAAAAAATAAAAAATAAAAAATTAAGAACTTCACTTATAACTCTTGAATTTTCACTTGTTTTGAAAGAAGGTACCTAAACTTTAAAACGTCTCAATTTAAGGTATCCATTTTTCCGAAAGTTTTAATTTTAGTCATTCGTTAAAATTTTCTGTTAAATCCTATTAAAATTCTCAAAATACCATTGTTTTTATTTTTTTTATAAAACTATTCAAAGATTCAGCCATATGTATTTTTGTAAATTCTGATAAATTTTAACTAACACCTTAATTTTACCATTTTTTTTTTTAAAAAAAAAATGAATGAGTATTTTGAGAATTTCAACAGGATTTAATAAAAAATTCTAACGGAAGATTGAGAATGAAACTTTCTGAAAAAATTGATACCTCTAAATTGAGACGTTTTAAAATTTAGGTACATGTTTTTCAAAAAAGATAAAAGTTAAGAAGTTATAAGTGAATTCTCCCTTTTTAAAAAAAAAAAAAAAAAGAAAAAAAAAAGAAGGTTGTATAAATGGGTATTTTTGCTACCAAAGTCATGAATCACGACCCATCTTTTTTGGCACATCCCATGCTCATCTTCAGTTGGAAAATTTTCTGAATCCATGCATTTTCTTCTTTTAAATTGTCAATATTTGTTTTAAATTCCACCATTTGACTCGAAAAAAAATTTAAAAAAAAAGGACTTAATTATCAGACTATCAATGACGGCATGCTTATGTAAAGATTTATGCATTAACTGATTTTTTTAATAAATTTTTTTTTCTTCTCATTTGACTAAACTCAAAAGGGCCAAATCCCATGAGTTGCGCCTTGTAAAGGGGCAGAAAACAGTGAAATACAAAGGTCAGAGGCATTAATGATACATCCCCAAATTTGGGGACTAAGTAAACTTGATGTCCCCTCAACATTTCCATGACACATGAATTAGTCAATTTGGCAGTTGATAAACAAGGAGGGAGAGTGATATAGACATATGCATGAGGCTTATATTTAGATAAAGAGGAAAGTTTACTACCCATTTGGGAATTAATATTAGAAATTATATTTTTTTTATCACATAATTATTTTATAGTGTCGATGTAAACAATCTTTAGATTCCATTTTTTTTTTTAAAAAAAAAAAGACAAAGAAAAAGAAAAAAAGACAAAGATTGATCCAAAAATTAGTTGGGACTCACACGTCAACATTATGTGATAATTATGAGATAAAATAAAAAAATAAAAAATATGATTTCTAACCTATTACTCTTTGTCGGTCCCAAAACTCCCAATTATCCAACAATTATGATGACCTACTCATTGCTAAAACAGTAAATTCAATAATGATCACATCTTTAACTATTTTTGTGCATGAATTAACGAAAGATGAAAGTCATATATAACACTTTAATGTAAGAATTTTATTTGTATCTATGATTATGTAACCTCATAGACCTTTATGTTTTGTGATGTAAGAGCTTTATGCTTGTGATCTTTGATCAATAAAATACTCAGATCTTTCGTTCAAAAAATAATAATCACCTCATTTATAAAATGGACATTTTTGTAAGGTTGACATATGTCTTTAAAGCATGTAAACCCAAATGCATTTAAGAATTACATATTCTAAGAATAAATGTCATATACTTCGTTAATCTTATTAAAAATGTATGTGAAAATTAGATGTCATTTTCATATTTTCTGCAATGAAAAATTTGTGAAAAAAACAAAAGGCTCCACTATTAATTTCTAAATTATTTTATATTTTGTTTTGTTTTTATACAGAATTTTCGGTTAGGAGAAGCCAAAACTAGTCTTTGGGGGTGCTTTTCAACGACCTAAATACTTTTAGTTAATAATAATATTAATGTGGAGGATAGAGCCACCTCCAGCAACAAGCCTAAACTAGTCTTTAGGATGAGCTCTCAGCCATACCCGTACGTCAATAATAGAAGACGGGGCAAAAAATATACATTTTTCTTTCACCGGCCATTTACATTTTAAAATAACATAGATGCCCACGGTTAATACCATTTTTTAAAAAAAAAAAAATTATTTTTTGAAAAATGTTATTTGATGCGGCATAAAATGTGTTAAGTTAAAAATGTTTCCGTTAAGTAAAGAAAATAACATTTATACAACATAAAATGGTTTACGTTTCTCATATGCGTAAACTATTTTCCGCCGTTATCCCATATTTTCGAATAGACAATTGTGAGAGGTCTCTTACGGTGCCTACCTATTCGAACAGGTCTAGAGTTGTCCGAACGCTTACCCAGGCAAGTGAGCCGCACAAGGATCCTCTCACAATTGCCTGCTTAAATTGCAAGCAATATGAGCAGACAATTGTACCGGATCTCAATTTTACTCTCGAAGGCCTTCTATTATCACTCTTTTCCTCCACATATTCTCTTTGTTGTCTCTTTTATTTTTCACAGCTCCTCATATTATATGAAAATAAAATAAAATATTTAGCGATTTTTTATTCTACCAAATGCCATAAAATATTTTTTGAACCATTTTCATGATTGACAAACAAACAACAACAAAAAATATTTTATACCGAAACAAAAAGCCTAAATATATGTCAAGGAGATGACAAAAGGGCTAGAAAAATGGATAAAGGTCACAGTACAGCCTCAGTGCCCAGCCTGTTTGTCACAACAACAAAAAAGAAAGTAAAATCGTAGGAGAAGGGCCCGATTGATAGGTAGGTCTAACTAGTAATAGCTACTACATTCAAAGCTTCTCTACCCTACAGACACCAGAAAGCTACATGTTATTAACTTCTTCTTGTCACCTAAATTTTCTCTGTAAAATAAAATACACCGGGTGAAACTCTGTTATCCACTTGGCCATAATATTCGAAGTCAAGATGTTTTGCTTTGATATAATATTAGAATTACTACTTATTCTAAAAGTTTAAGCCGATAAAAAATAATAAATTTAATCATTTAACCAACATTTTAACAATTGGCGTCAAATAAAGTTTTATTTTAAACTGGGTTGGAATTTTTTTTTTTCAAAAACAATACACATAAGGAAAAATATATGTTTAGACTTATCATCCTTTTAAAATTGGTATGCTTTGAAAGTATCTCGATGTGCTGATTATCGTGCACATGGTCTTGTTAGATGGGCTCGTTGTAATCTTATTTTTTAAAGCATTCACTTAACCTCTTTTTCTCACTTTTTTAGGAAAAAAATATATATATACATGTAAGAGAAGATATATATGTTTAATAAACTGAAGTAAAGAAGAGTTTGTTGGAATATTTTGTGAGTACATGTCACATGAATAACTACGTAAATTAAATGACATTAAAGAGAGAAAAGGGATAAGGCGTGCATGCACGTAAGATGCGAGGGAAAGGAAAGAGATGACACGAGGAAAGGGTCGTGCATACATATATATAGAAAGTGAGCAGCCATTGATTGATTCTCAACTCTCAAGTGGGATAAGGATAAATTTTTAATAACCATGGCGGTGTTTGACAACTCTTTATCTTAATCACATGAATTATGGTCTTAAATGCACAAAGCCAAAAGCTAATGCATCAATTCAAAAAAGTAGTGATTTTTTTTTTTTTTTTTTGTTGGGAAAAATCATATTTAGTCCTTAGGTTTTTATCTTATTTGAATTTAATCATTGTATTTTTAATTTCAAGAATGTGGTCCTTAGGTTTTGCACAAATTTTAAATAGGTCCCTCTGTCAATTTTTTCCTCAAGATTAATAGCTTGTCATATTTCATGTGTATCTCAATTGACAAATCAGCGTTCATATCAATGCCTAATATCAATGCCACATCATTAAGCGTCAAGCCATCCATAAAAAAAAAGAAAAAGAAAAAGAAAAAAAAGACCCAACTCTAAAAACAAAAATCATATTCTTCGTCATCTTAATCTTTTAGATTTGTAACATTAGATGGAAAACCGTTAAATTTGATGCTGACATGGATATTGACATTGTATTGGGTGCCAACATAAACCCTATAATGTCAAATGAAACATATGTGACAAGTGAAAAATCGTTAACTTTGACATTAAATTAATAGAGTGATTAATTTGAAACTTGGGTAAAACTTAAAGACCTTATTTTTTAAATTAAAAACCTAAGGACTAAATCCAAATCAGATAAAAATTTAAGGACTAAATATGATTTGTACCTTTTTTTTTTAATAATTGCACCACTGATTTCTGGGACTGGCCTAAATTACGAATCACTACCTATGGTACTATAATTACAAATCACTCCATGAATTTGTTTTTCGTTCACCAAGTAAACAAAGTCTATTAGTAGATTACAATACAAATGTTATTTAAAGGTTGTCTCACTATTTATATGACGTGGCAAACTAACGGATTCTGTTAACTTGGTGGATGAAAAACGGGTTTAGGGAGTGATTCGTAATTTAGGCCAACCTTAGGGAACAGTGGTACAATTATCTTTTTTTTTTAAAAAAAAAATGAAAATGTTCACTTATTACTTCTAAACTTTCATACCTTTTGAAAGAAGGTACCTAAACTTTAAAACGTCTCAATTTAAGGTATCTATTTTTCAGAAAGTTTCAATTTCAATCTTCCGTTAGAATTTTCCATTAAATTCTATTAAAATTCTCAAAATACCAATGTGTTTATTTTTATTTTAAAAAAAAAATTATAAAAATTTTCAAAGATTCATGCATGGATATTTTTTTGCAAATTTCGTTAAATTTCTAACCAACACCTAAAATTAAATCCTAGCAATTTTTTTTTTCCTAAAAAAATGATGGGTATTTTGAGAATTTTAACAAAATTTAACGAAAAATTCTAACGGATGACTGAGATTGAAACTTTCTGAAAAATAAATACACTAAATAAAGACGTTTTAAAATTTATATACATTCTTTAAAAATAGTGAAAGTTCATAAGTTATAAGTGAATTCTCCATAAAAAAAAAAAAAAGAAAAAAAAAGAAAAAAGAAAAAAAAGAAAGGTTGTATAAATGGGTATTTTTGCTACCAAAGTCAAGAATCACGATCCATCTTTTTTGGCACATGCATGCTCATCTTCAGCAGGAAAAATTTCTGAATCCATGCATTTTCTTCTTTTAAATTGTCAATATTTTCTTTTAAATTCCACCATTTGACTCGAAAAAAAAAAAAAAAGACTATCAATGACGGCATGCTTATGTAAAGATTTATGCATTAATTGATTTTTTTATTTTTATTTTTTCTTCTCATTTGACTAAACTCAGAAGGGCCAAATCCCATGAGTTGCGCCTTGAAGAAGGGGCAGAAAACAGTTAAATACAAAGGTCAGGAGGCATTAATGATACATCCCCATATTTGGGGACTAATTAAACTTGCTTTCCCCTTTACATTTCCATGACACATAATTAGTCAATTTGGCAGTTGATAATTGATAAACAAGGAGGGAAAGTGATATAGACATATGCCTAAGGCTTATATTTAGATCAAGAGGAAAGTTTACTGCCCATTTGGGATTTAATGTTATATATATCTCATAATTATTTTATAGTGTCGATGTAAACAATATTCTTTAGATTCTTTTTTTGTTTTTTTTTTTAAAAAAAAAAGACAAAGATTAATCCAAAAATTGCTTGGAACTAACACGTCAACATTATGAGATAGTTAATTATGAGATCAAAATTAAAAATATATATATAAAATTTTTTTAGCATTACTCTTTATCCGTTCAAGACTCCCCAACTATCCTACAATGATGATGAAATAGACAGTTTTAAAAGGTTGACTATGTCTTTAAAGCATGTAAACCCAAATGCATTTTTAAAACGTAAGCAAGAATCATAAATTCTAAAAACAGATGTCCTATATTTTATTAATTAATACTATTAAAAATACACGTGAAAATTAGGATCTATTTTATATTTTGTTTTGTTTGGATACGGCTAGTAAAAGTTTGGGTAGCAACAGAATTGTCGGTTAATTAGGAGAAGCCAAAAATAGTCTTTGGTGTGCTTTTCAACAACCTAAATCCTTTTAGTTAATTATCTATTAATAAATAAATAAATCCTTTTAGGTAATAATAATATTAATGTGGAGGATAGAGCCACCTCCAGCTATAAACCTAAACTGGTCTTTAGGAATTAGGATGAGCTCTCACTCATACCGTACAAGACGGGCCACTCTCTATTAATTGACCATTTACATTTTAAAGTAACAAAAATGCCCACAATAAATACCTTTTTTCTTTCTTTCTTTTTTTCTTTTTTTACACGTAAAATATTTTTTTAAAAAAATTGTTTGACGCAGCATAAAATAAAATACCTATTAAGCTAAAAATATTTCAGTTGACTAAGAAAAATAAAATTTATATGACATAAAATAGTTTACATTTCTCATGTGTGTAAACTATTTTTCACCGTTCTCCTACACTTTCGGACAGACAATTGTGAGAGGCCCCTTGCGGTGCCTATCTATCCGAACAGGTCTAAAGTTGTCCGAACATCTGTCCAGACAAGTGAGCCACACAAGGGTCTTCTTACAAGTCACAATTGCCCATTCAAATTGCAAATAATATGGGCAGACAATTGCACCGGATCTCAATCTCACTCTTGAAGGCCTTCTATTATCACCCTCTTCCTTCGCATATCCTATTTGTTGTCTCTTTTATTTCTTACAACTCCTTGTATTATATGAAAATAAATGAAATATTTGGCGATTTTTCATTCTACCAAATGCCATAAAATATTTTTCAAACCATTTTCTTGATTCACAAACAAACAACAAAAATTAAAAAAAAATATTTGATACCGAAACAAAGAGCCTAAATATATGTCAAGGAGATGACAAAAGGGCTAGAGAAATGGATAAAGGTCACAGTACAGCCTCAGTGCCCAGCCTGTTTGTCACAACAAAAAATAAGTAAAATCGTAGGAGAAGGGCCCGATTGATAGGTAGGTCTAACTAATAAGAGCTACTACATTCAAAGCTTACCTACCCCACAGACACCAGAAAGGTACATGTTGTTAGCTTCTTCTTGCCACCTAAATTTTCTCTGTAAAATAAAATAAAATGGGGGAAAGTTTGTCTAACTTGACTCTGTTTTTCACTTTTGCCATATCTGCGTATCAAAGTATAAGCATCAGATGCTAAAGATTAATGCAATGTCAGAACAAAAATAGTTATTGCTATAAGCATCAATAGGCATAGAAGCTCTTCTCGAGTAGCAAGAGCTACCAATATCAATATGCTCTGGTGAAAAAATGTATTTTGAGAAAGCAAGCTCATAAAAGACATGAGTTAATATCATGTCTTTTATATATATAGTAATGTTAAAATTTAACACTCGTAACTATCTTTATGAACCACTAACTTTATGTATAAAGGCAAAAACGTTACATAAATTGCATTTTTCTTATAGTCTCTCGAAAGTCGAGCATCTGATTACATAAGTTGAACATATTTTTTTCGATGAATGGAAGCTTTATTGATCAACAACCAACTACACTCCAGATAAACTGGAACTCATAACCCAAACAAGAACCAAACCAAAGGCCAGAATACAAGCCTAAACACCGTAAAAACCAACTGCATCAAACCAAAAGACAACAAGACAAGCCCAGGCCAAACAACAAGTCAAGACCAGAACAAACAACAAACAGTCCACCAAATACACACAACCAATCTACAGAACATCTACATCAGATGTTGTAGGTTCCATTTATCCACAAGTTCTGCATTATAGGTAAACTTCTTAAATCTGCCTTGAGCTATCACCCGGACCCTCACATCTCACTTGATCTGAGCCAGAATAGCTTCTTCAGATCTGGGAATCTTTAAGTGAATCAAATCATTTCTGTGCCTCCATAAGTGATAAACTGTGGCACCCAAACACAATCTACCCAAGCAAGCCTTAAGACGCTTCCGCATCAACATGGTATTACCCCAACTCTCAATACAATCCCATTCCACCGGAACATTTATCAAAGAGCAATCAGCCATGATATGAATCCATATGCGGCAACTAAAGCTGCACTTGAAAAAAAGATGGTCACGACTCTCCATTCCCCATAACAAAAAGGACAGAGGATATTTCCAGAAAATCCCCAACAACACATTTTATATTTAGTAACCAAAGCATCCCTAAACACTAACCAAAGAAAAAATGAGTGTTTAGGAATGGACAAAGGAGACCAAACCAATTTCCACCATTTAACTATCGGGTAGACAGTTCTCAGCTTTCTCCAAGCATCAGCACAAGAATATTTTCCATCACTAGAATCCCAGATAGGCATATCATCTACACCAATCTCCACATCATGAAGCTGGCTTTGAATAGCAACTAAATCATCTAATCGAGCTGCAGGCCAATACCAATTCCCTTCTTTAATAATAGTATGAAGTCTAGAGTTAATGGGAAAACCAGAATCATAGATCAATCTATAGCCATATCTATCTAAGAGATAACCTTCCGGATGCCACTGATCCAGCCATAGAAACACCTTCCTTCCATCCCCAACCTTAAACCTGATGTGTTGTTTTGCAAGGTCTCGAAGCTTGAGAATTTTCTTCCAACTCCAAGAGCAAGAAGTCGGGATAGGAACCTGCCAGAAGCTCCTACCTTTCAACCAATTTGCTTCAGTCCAGGCCACCCACAAGGAACCAGCTTTGGTGAAGAGATTCCAAATGTGGTTAATCATAGAAGCCTTGTTCCACACTTCAATCCTTTTAATACCCAAACCACCTTCCTTCTTTGGGGCACAAATTCTCTCCCAAGAAACCTTAGCATTGGCCTTAGAGTCCTTTCCGCTCCAAAGAAACCGGTTAAGTTTTTGCTCAATCAACCGTATGATCTTTTTAGGGAGAATAAACACCTTAGCCCAAAAAACCTGCAGACTAATGAGGACTGAAGATAAGAGCTGAAGTCTACCAGCGAAGGAAAGACTTCTCACAGTCCAAGAATCAATCCTATCTATAATTCGACTTACCAAAGTTTCACAATCAGAAGAAGACAGCCGTTTAGTTATGAGTGGGACTCCCAAGTATCTAACTGGAAGAGAACCTGCCGGCATCTGTAGAAAATCTAGGATGTCTTGCTTGTCTTCCAACGACACTCCAGCAAGGAAAATAGAACTTTTGGCCGGATTGGCTTTCAAACCAGAAAGAGACTCAAACTCAGCAAGAGCACCCACAATAGCAGAGACCGAAGTAAGATTAGCTGCAGAAAAAACCAGAAGATCATCCGCAAAGCAAAGATGTGTAAGCTGAATAGCCTTACACTTGGGATGGTAACTAAAATGAGGAGAAACAGTAGCTTGAGCCAATAGACGGGATAAACACTCCATAGCCAAGACAAAAAGATAAGGGAAAATAGGATCCCCTTGTCTAAGCCCTTTCCTACCAGCAAAGTGACCCACTAAAGTGCCATTAAGATTTATAGTGAAGGTAGGACTAGTTATGCAAGCTCTAATCCAGGCAACAAATCTGGCAGGGGCTCCAAAACAATATAAGCAATGCAAAATGTACTCCCAGTCCACAGAATCGTAAGCTTTCATCAAATCCACCTTAAGAGTGCACCTTGGAGTACCCTTCTCCTTATGATAATCACATACAACCTCTTGAGCTAAAAGAATGTTCTCAGCAATACTTCTTTTTGGAATGAAGGCTCCTTGATTAGAACTAATAACCTCATCAAGTCCAGGGACCAGTCTATTAGCAAGAATCTTAGTAACACATTTGTATACTAAGTTGCAACAAGCAATAGGCCGATAATCACCCATAGTAGAAGCATTCTTCTTCTTCGGAATCAGTGTGAGAATAGTAGAGTTCACCTCCCTTAAGAGCTTTCCAGTCACAAAGAATTCCAAAATAGCATCACAAAAATCATCCCCAATCATAGGCCAAGTTTTCTGGAAAAATCTAGCTGTAAAGCCATCCGGGCCGAGAGCTTTGCTAGGATTCATAGAGAAAATAACTCTTTGAATTTTTGATCTAGTCACTGGAGCACACATACCAGCCACACAAGAATCAGAAAACCTCTTATCAATAAGACCAGCAACCCGATCAGCCTTATTTGAAGAGAAGTTATGAGAAGAATGCCCCAACAAATTCTGATAAAAGCTAATAGCCATTCTCTTAATCTCATGCATATCATGAATACTATTACCCTCAGCATCCTTCAGCATTTTAATAAGATTAGTAGAATTCCTAACCTTAACCGCATTGTGGAAAAATGCATTGTTACCATCCCCAAGATTAAGCTATTTTACCCTTGATTTTTGCTTAAGAAAATTCTCTTCTGCAGCCATCAAAGAGATCAGCAAATGAAGGCATTCCTTCTCTTTCCTTTGGCATTCAGCATTGCCTTTGGAAGAAATAAAAGAATTTTGGGCCTTGGCTAACTCATGCCGGGCTTGAGAAATTTTCAGACCCAAATTACCAAAAACTTCTCTGTTCTTCACTTTAAGCACATCTCTAACTGCTTTGAGCTTATAATAGAAACAGAACATAGAATAACCTTCCACCTCCACCCTCCAAGCATCTCCAATCCAATCTAAGAAATTGTTATGTTCAGCCCAATAGTCAAAGAACTTGAAAGGCTTAGGTCCGTAGCTAATAACACTGGAAATAGTCACTAAAGCCGGGGAATGGTCAGAAACTCCTCTCTCAAGAAACTCCACAGAAGTGTTCCCAAACTGATTCAACCATTCACAATTAGATAACACCCTATCCAGCTTCTTAGAGACAAAATCAGAGTCAGATTGATTGTTTGTCCAAGTATGAAAGCATCCAAAGTAGCTCAGATCATCCACCCCCAGATTTTGAATACACTCAACAAACTCCTTCTCATAACAAGAAAACCCCTCATTCCCCCATTTCTCTTGAGGAAACCGGATTACATTAAAGTCCCCAACTATAATCCAGGAAGATCTGCCAACAACATTTTTAATCATCATCAATTAGTTGATCATATTTGTTTGTGAATTAATTGATTAATTCCATTAATCAATTAGTTCCAAATTAATTAATATTTTTGAGGTGACAGCACAGATGTGGCTAACGTTTTTTTTTAATTGTTACAAATGGTATCAGAGCCACCTACTAATGCTCCATGTAATACTCTTAGCACCGCATAATGTGACCCTGACAAAGACGTCGAGGGTATAAGTGGGGGAGTTTGCAACACTCCAGTCCAAAAGTTGCCTACATAGGGTGGTTTATAGAACGAAACACATGGGTACTAAGTCCACATTAGTTACTTAGTAGGTGAAATTGAGTTCAATGATTCTAAAAAAGTTTCAAATTGATTAGTCATTTTAAGGTGATAGTGCAAATTTAGCTGAAGTTTTTTCTTGGGTCATTAAAGATTAAGGTATACAAGAACTAAATCTATGGTACTTTACTATGAACATTCTTTTTTTTCTTTTTTAAAAATGACTGAACATACTTGATAGACTTCATATTTAGGTTGAATCCTCTTAACCTAAGAAACATTTCCCACCGGAATGTGAGCTCTTTAAGCTCTTATTGAGTTATTGAGTCAGCTACTAGTTTCTCAAAATAGGGGCCATGTCTGGTGTAATATAAAATCTTGGACCGCCAATTACAAGTGTGTAGGTTTAAGTTTTGAGATTGGTCACTTCATATAAAAAATAAGGATACAACTCCCTCCAAGCTATCCCTCCAGGTCCAGGGCACCGGGTGATAACCATATCCCGGAGGTACCCATTTTATATGGAAAGTGAAATTGAGAACTCTAGAGGATCTTATGGTTGAATATAGTGTAATTTGAATCATAGCATGTGATTTGAAAAAATTGTGACTTACGATTACTCTGCATGCTTAGTGATGATGCTACCATTGTAAATTTATGGTTAGGTCCTTCTCTCGGTAAGGCCTAAAAGCAACTTGCTTGAAGCTTCGTAGTCCAACTTTGCCTTATTATTTGAATTGCAGGTGCAATACTGAGGAAAAGTTTGAACAGAGTTTTTGGAACTTGTCTTGCTGGATCTCTTGCAGTTGGTGTTCATTTGGTTGCAATTCATTCTTTTAACTATTCTTAATGATCTGTGTGGCAATTTCAATCAAAAAAGAAGCTGCAATTGATGTTAGGAAGAGACTTTAAATCAGTATGGAGCTTTTGTACTGCACTGTTCATTTCTCATACCAAGAAATGAATGTTACATTATTTATTCATTGTCTTGATACCAATTTCTATCTCTCTTGTGAGATTGTAGGAATGCTGATATGCTTCTTTTATATACATGGGGACCTTTTGGAATAATGTAGTTGGAGTTTCTCTACATGAATTAAGATTGTAGGAATTTAGGTTAACTGATTTTCTCAGCTGCTAGCTTCCAAATTCCAAATTGACTCAGAATTTAGTTTTAGAACATAACTAAAATCTGAATTGGTCGTATATATATTGCTCAATGGTTGGTTTCCATTTCCTTTTTTCTGCATTTATAGGTTAAGAGTCCGTTTGGTCGTGTGATTTCGCGAGCTAAAAGTGCAAAAAGTGTATCGTTTGAGGATGTTTTTAAAAAACTGCAGTTTGAAAACGTAAAAAAATTTGCGCTTTCAAATCGCAAGCACGTGGGTGTGTTTTTAAAATCCACTATTTTAAAGATTAAAGAGCGATTTTAAAGACCAAATCACGGTTTTACCAAACGCTTAACTGCGTTTTCAAATCGCACGTTTTGAAATTGCTATTTTTTAAATTACACGTTTTGAAACCGCATATCCAAACGGACTCTAAACCTCAATATCAGTTTGGCCGCGCTTGGAAGCTTTACTAAGATGGAACCTTTAGGTAATTGGCACATTAAGGAAGTAAATTCCCTGAATATCTATTCTACTCAGAAGTATGAGAGGATGCATGCAGAAGCTGCAAACCTCCAAATACAAGAAATAAATACATGCCCGTTTTAAGGCCATAGTGTCCACTAACGAACCTTGGCAAAAAAACAAAAACATTAGAGTAATTTCGATACACATTATTATTTGGGTGAAATAAACTATGTTCTCATTGAAAATATGGAATCGGTCATGATTAGTCCTTTTCAAGGTTTCTGCACTACAAGAAAATGTTATAGCTGAAACGTGAAGCCCCCCATCAGTGGCAGCTTTCGACACACCAATGAGTAAAATGTTGTGTGATCCAAACAGTTCCTGGATTACAAATTTGCAGACGCTGGAAACAATGTTCCTAATTTTTCCTTAGGAAATTTACTACATCTGATTTGTTTTCTAGATTGTAGTAGATAGAGCCTTGGCTCTCTTGTATACTTTGCCTTTTTTATAATAAAATTATTATTATTATAAAAATAATAATAATAAAAAAAAACAATGTTATGACAAAAGCAGAACCAACCAAGAACCAGCAGCAAGTCTACCCCACTCTATAGAGGCCAAATCCATTTATGATGAGCAACACACTTTTCAAATTTCTGAGAAAAATCTACCAATGCAACAAAACTAGAACTATGTGTGAATAACCAAGGTCATAAAAGCTCAAATGCTCCCATTGCTGTACAGAAAAGACCATTAAGTTGTATTCTAACATGTAAAAAACATCAACTTCAATCAAACAAAATGTACATGGTCATTAAAAAATGTTTAGAAATGGTGAAAATCAATGTTAGGATGCCATACCAAATGTAATTGAATCTGTTAAGAGGAACCTGAGCTCATCTTTCAGACATAAAAATCCTCCCTTGGCCTTGCTTTTGGAATACAAATAGGTCTGGTTAGTATCATATCTCCCCCTTGTAACCACAAGATCCATACTCCCTTCTAAAGCTGGAAATCTTCATGCTTGTATGATGTTGCAATTTCGGGCAATCCCCAATACGGCGACCAAGGCCACCACAGTATGCACAGCCCTCACACCCACTTGCATTGGCAATTGCCGCCGCATCTTCCGTCGTACCTTTTAGCTCAGCCAACACCGGCGGAATCCTCTGTTTTGCTTCTTCCAAGAGGAGTTTCAAATCAAAAAGTGTTTTCTCACTCTGATTCTTGTTTATAAATGTTGTTGCTATTCCTTTCTTGCCGCATCTTCCGGTTCGGCCAATCCTGTGTGTATAGTTTTCGATTTCTGCGGGCATGTCATAATTAATGACGTGTTGAACATCAGGAAAATCCAATCCCTTGGAGGCAACATCAGTGGCAACCAGGACATCTTTCTTTCCAGCCTTAAACGATGAAATGGCATACTCTCTCTCTTCCTGATCCTTGCCTCCATGAATTGCTAGTGCTTGGAGTCCTTTCAAAAGGAGATATTCATGGATGCAATCCACATCAGCCTTGTTTTCACAGAATATCAACACGGGAGGTGGGGTTTTCTGTATACATTCAAGAAGATGAACAATCTTAACCTCTTGCTTCACATACTCTACTTCCTGAATCACATCACGATTTGCAGCTCCTGCTCTTCCCACATTAACAATAATAGGCTTTACAAGAGCATTCCTCGCAAAATTTTGAATTCTGGTGGGCATGGTGGCAGAAAACAGAAGAGTCTGCCGTTGAAATTTAAAATGATCCAAAACATATTTTATATCATCTTCAAATCCCAAGTCAACTAATCTATCTGCCTCGTCTAAAGTAAGATACCTGCAACTGTCAAGATTCATTATTTTCTTCGCCAACATATCCTTCAACCTCCCGGGAGTGGCAACAACAATATGAACACCTGTTTTCAGAACCTCCAATTGGGTTTTCATATCCGCTCCACCAATACAAAGCAAAGCCCTCAATTCCGCGTAACCTGCCTCTCTCATGGGAGTCAAAAACTGTTCCACCACTTCATAGTCTGGCGTGCGAGCTCTCGGGATGGGCATATAACCAAACAAATTGGCCCTTCTCCGGGATCCAAAGGCATCTCCAGCTCTTCCTGCAACGCGACCCCAATCATTGGCAGCACAAAAACCAATGTTTTTCCTGAACCCGTAAACGCGATTCCAATCATATCCCTCCCAGATAAAATCACAGGGAGACCTTGCACTTGAATAGGCGTTGGGCGTTCAATCCCCTTCGCCTTTAACCTCTTCAAAACTGGTTCATGGAACCTCATATCCCTAAAATTCTTAATTGGTGGGGGAATATCTTCACCATCAACCACAATGCGCCGCCGCTTCCGAATTTTATCACGTTTCCTTTTCGACATTTCCCTGATTGGCAATGGAGGCTTCCATCCTGTCAACAGAGGCTCCGTATAAGCAATCCCATGTGCTAGTTCATGAACCGACGCTAAAGTTTTCCGATCAGATAAATGCCGAATGATTTCATTCTCTTGTTGTAGAATCTTCTCGGTTGGACTAATCTCAGGTTTCTCTCGCATCATTGATTTGGCAAGGAGGCTCGGTTTGGCATCGTCAAGTTTTAAGCGCTCTTCCTCTTCAAGGGCAGAAAATTTCCTCTTGCGCTGAAGAATATTTGGCGCTTGCATCGCTCTACGCTTCGCCACCGGAACATATTCAACAGAATCAGTATCGTCTTCCATGTGTTCAGGAATCAGCTCCGTTGGGTTTGATTTTGATCGAAACCCTAAATAAGTCGGAAATTCCCCAAATTGAAGAAAACCGTAAGAAAATAAATTTGAGTTGCATCTGCGATTTTTATTCGGGAATTGCTATCTTTAATAATTGAAGAAAATAATCATAATTCTAGTAGAAAGAGGAATCAATAATCCTGATTCTAATAGGAAGAGAAATTCTACCCTAATAAGGAAAGGAGTAATTATTTTAATAAAATATTAATTATAAAGGGCAAATAAATTACATTCGCCGACTCGTGTGCGCGGGCGAGTTAAGTTGCTCTTATAAAACAAAAAGAAAAAAATAAACTAATCCTAGAGTTTTAGGAAAACCAGACAAATTTGGACTTCTAAAATAATTAGAAAAACCTGTGGGAAAAAAAAAATAATGGAAAGAAAATCCTAAAACTAGTTGGAACCATGCTGGAATTTGTTCAAATTGGCCGACATCATTTGTAATTTTATTTTTTCAGTTTGGTATAGTTAATAATTATGACACAAGTGTCTTATTCTGTGTGTCAAATGATTATGGGTGACACTAGTTGGTAACCAGTAATGTTATATTTTACCCTAATTTATCACACTCGTATCATTCTAATTATCATGACGTGTCCACTTGTCTTTTTAAGTGTTTAACATTATTACTCACTTAAAATTCATTATGTCAATCGGTGTGATATACATATGATAAATGAATGTAAAAGATAGCATTATTCTTTCTAACTAAAAGGCAATTGTTACCGTGTATGGAGTGGAGTATATACGTTAACTAGTATTTAAAGTTTGCAAACCTTGCCAATTAGATTTGAAATCAGTCGACAGATATTCGATGAAATATTCCTCTCATGCAATATTCTTCTGACAAAATTTTAGAAGTTTTTTCATGAAAAAATGCTTGGAGGATGAAAGTTTTTACTATAATTTTCTTACAACCTAATATAAGAGTTCATAAATTGTGAAATAATTAAATTGACAAGTCCAAATTTTTACTTAACCATGTAAGCAATTATGGATTGCCACAACGGCTTATAAAAAAGCTTATATAATAAAAGTTGTAATACCCGTAACAATACATTTTTGTCTGAGCATATTAATTTAGATATTTATTTGTAGGAACATCAAAATAATGCATTTCTAAAACAATCCACATTATTTTGGTCACATAACTTTTCCCATAAATTTGTATGTAACTTAATGGACTAGTTTACAAAAAGGCTCTCTCATGATTTATCCATGGTCACTCTTTTTCACAAACCATTTCGTAAAAGTTGTATTGCTAAAAAGGATGTTCATAAATTATTTTCAGATTTCCAAATAACTTTTGATACACCAATCTATATCCTCACAATGAAAATCTGTAACTGCATCCGTTTGAAAACATTTTCTAAGTCATAACAAACTAAATACAACATTACGTGCTTCTTTCTTCATTGCATCATATTTCACAACATTGTTCATTTAAATACTAACCAAAGAAATAAAATCTGTACGGGAGATATACAAGCGTCAATTTAATTTCTCTTTCCAACATTAAAAATACCCCATTTTTAATCAAACAACATGTACACGGTCGTTAAAAAAAAAAAAAAATTAAAAAATGGTGAAAATCAAAGATAGGGTGCCATACCAAATGCAATTGAATGTGTTAGAGGACCTTGAGCTCAACTTTCAGGCATAAAAATCCCTTTCTCATCATTATCATTGAGTCTGCAGAAGCCATGTTCTCAATCTTGTGCTGGGAGACTGTTTCGAGCAGCACCACTACTAGCAGAACCCTCCCTTGGCCTTGGTTTTGGAATAATAATAGGTCTACAACAGACTAGAGTAAACAGCAACTGCATCATAAATGATGTCATGCTGATCCATATAAATATAGTCTTCTTCCAATACCATATAATTCTTTTAAATAGTGGAAGTTCTGACTCAAGTATTAGAGATGCATCATATATTTCAGGGATACCAGCACCAGCGCGGTACTCTGCTCGTTGTTCAATTGCAACCTTTAAGCAGGCAGTAGGCATATCTCCTTCAGTAAAACCTCTAAACTTCAGATTCAGAGTCTGTGATTCTGATCCGTAACCAGTAACAAGAGGAGCAATCTTAAGAAAAGTCAGGAGAAGACGGACAGGCTCACTTTTGAACTGTAACATGCATGGATGGCTTGAACTGGCAAGGGTTTTACCACTAGTAGAGAGGAAGTCTACTCTGATCTTCAAAAGAGCATTAAAGAAAGTCATACAAATATCCATCATATATGGATATTAGAGACCAAACAAAATCAAATAATAGAGAGTCATGAATTAAGATCATATAACCAGTACAATGTCTGCTGCCAATATGGTAACAAAAAAAAAAAAAAACCTTAAAATTATACAATAAGAAACAGCCCAGGCAGAAATAGCACTCTTCCCACTTCTCGAACTTTAAGAACCCCATAACGTTTTTCGGTTTCAAGACCGCACATCAGAGCTTGAACTAGTTCCATTAAACATGGTAAACAGTATATATATACATATGGGGATATGTTGAGCATTCTAGACGTTCTCAATCTTTTTTGTTTTCCTTTTCTTCAAAGGACGGTAAGAGGATTGAGTTCACACCATGCAGATCCATATGACACAATTGGAAGTAAATATGGCACAATCTCATCCAAACTTCTTAAATTGTTATCATCAAAGATTCTTTTTGATGTTTTTAGTTTCAGACTATTTTTAACCAATTCAAGAATATAATGACATCTTAATCTCAGGCTCTTGCTCTATTGACAGATAGAACTCAAACTGCACTCTATGATGCCAACAGACTTTACTGATGGCCAGGGCAGAGTATGAAACAGGCTCCACTACATCCCATAGCGTTAGAAAAAGTTACCAAAATAACAATGGACAATGAAGTTCATTTGTAGAGTAACATCTACCAATTACGATGAAGAGTTACCCAACTCAAATATAACAAACAGACTAGAAAATAACTATTCATTTGTATAAGCTTTCATAAGATCCCTACATTTAGGGGTGTTCACATTTCGGTCGGGTCAGCTTTGAGGATCTTTTGACTGCTGAACCAAGGTTGTTGCTGTCCCCTTACTGGACCAATCCACAACAATTGCTGTCAGTGTGGTGTGAGTTAACAGGTTTGAACACCCAGTATCTCGTCATATCTGAGAGCGAGAGACCGAGACCAGCCAAGTGAGGCAACAAGCTGACGCGAAACAGTGAGCAGAGATGATGGTCGAACCAGCAGGGCTTCAAATGTTAAGTGTAAAACACCCCTCCGAGCGGGCATGTCGCTCCGTTCTTGTCAAAAAGAAAAAAAAATTGACGTCCGAAAACGAACACTGAACTGATGGCATTGGTTAGGTTAATACAGAAACCGCACTGTGGCGAGCGTCAGAAAACGACCAGGTCAGTTTATCAATTTCATTGGCCACGTAAATACCCCTACCTACATTTTCTAGAAGGTTGCATTATCCCACTCCTTAACACAAAGAGTACAGACTGCAAGTCTGCAACTACTAGAAATCTAAAAAATCCAATCCAACAATGCAAGTTCACAGATTTCGTCCTGACCCCAAAAGAAACATGAATTATTCTAAGTGGAAGCAATGTAAGTTCCTAATGCGAACAAAATCTACAGATTTCTTAACAAAAAGAAAGAAGAAAAACAAACAATAGGAGATTAATTTCACTCAATGAATCAATCAAGTACCTGAAACACCCCGAGATTTCGGTTGTACTCCGACTCCGGCAACGTCAACGAAACCGTGGCCTGCAACCTGTGACCAGGAGGTACAACCCTGAACCCCGAAATCTTTTCCTCACAATCCTCGCCACAACCAGCGCCACCACACGAGGCAACTGGCACGGACGCGACCGGACTGGGTTTCGTGTAATCGAAAATCAACACCTCCTTCATCTGAATCGGCTCCTCCACCAAATACCTCATCAAAACAGCGCTAACCGCGAGCGACGACACCAACAGACCGCACAAAACGACGCAAACGTAGACCGACCACAACAATCCCCACGCGCACCGCGATACGACCTCCCAGACCCAACTGTGCTCCCGCGACCAGTCGTTTAGCCAGGGGCTCGTGCTTTCTCGGACAGTGTGCCCTAGTTTTGAGAGTTTTTGGATCAGATAGTCTCTGCCGCGACGCACCGTTTGGAAGGGGTTAGTGATGATTGCGTAGGAGTGATAGAGGAGGAGGAGAGGAAATGTTGTGAAGGTGATGAAGAGGTTGATTTGGAAGTTGATTGCTTTGATTACCAGTCCCGCTACGAACACGAGCAAGTTCGATGAGGGATCGCTGAGTCTGGGGGCCGAGTCAGCCGAGTCGTCGTCGACTCGGTTATCGGTTTCAGTGGTTATGGTCGAATTCGAGCCCTGAGCTTGAGGAACCGAGGTTAATCGCTCCTGAGTCGGCTCGGGATGGGGCTTTTGGTTTGCGTTCCGATGAATCCAATATTTCCGTTCCCGGAAACTCGGTTTCGTATCGGTTTCGGCGAGGATCTCGGAGCTGAGAGTGGAATCACAATCCAAATCCAAGCTCAAGTCGTTGGAGACCTCGCCGGAGAGTGTGCGAAGAGAGAACGGTCGGCGACGGAGGGTGTAAGCCGGAGAAGAAGTCTCCGGCGAGGGATTGGGAGCGGAGAGAGTTAAGGAGGACGAGTAGCGTTCTGGTGGCGCGGTGAGGGAGGAGAGGCAGTCGTAGCAGGGAAAGTCGTCGAGGGCGTCGAAGTAAACGTCTTCGTCTTCGGTGTTGGGATCGGGGGATTCCATTTGAGTGATTGCCAAGTTTTCCTTGAAGGGAAATGCGAAGATTGAGAATGGGGAATTTTAATTTTTACAGGTGTGTATTTACTATTTTCTTCACAAACTTTATCTAGACAATTGATTTTCAAAAATCAAAATACACCTGAAATAGAAATATATATATTCTTAAAAAAAAAAAAAACAAAAACAAAAAAAAAAAAGTATTTTCAAAAATTTAACAGGATTAATTACAAATCATAACGAAATAATTGAGACGTTTGAAAAATTGAATATTCTAATTTGAGACGTTTTAAAGTTCAATATCTTTAAATCAAATAGGCTGATAGTTCGATACCTTTGATGAAGTTCTAAAATTGTTAACCTTTTATATTTGAGTAATACTAAAAATTACATTGTTATCTTATAACTCTCCTACAATATTGATGTAACGGTTCGAGCCAATTTTTAGTTTTATTTTTTAAAAATTAAAATTGATCCGATAGTTAGTTGAAACCCGTGATTATTACGTAAATGCAAATGTAATTTTTAGAATTACTCATTTTGTTTTCGATAATGCACCATTTATATGAAGTATGGGATTAAACTTAAAAGATTACTTTCTTAGAATTAAACTTCGAAATGCATGAAATGCCTTACTACAAGTTTACGCCATCATCTCAATGACTCCATTTTAACGATGTAAATAAATTGCATGTATTGTCTTATTCAGTAATGGTTCGTTTTTGTTTGCGATTTAAAAATAGTGATCTTAAAAATTGCAATTTAAAAAAGTTATTTTTAAAAATGCAATTAAGCGTATGACAAAATTGCAATTCAACCTTTAAAATTGCAAGTTAGCATTTAAAATTTTACGTTTTCAAAAAAGCAACAATTTACCTACAATTTAAAAAAACAGTTTTCTGCATTTCAATTTTTTTAAAATATAATTTATAAACGATTCATTTTCTGAGAATTGGTTTAAAATCATACTTTTTGTCAACAAAATCTCAGTCCCAAACGCAACCTTAGTAAGTCAATGATTTTATAAATTTTAAAAATTATATTTTTATTTTATAATATTGATGTGATAGTCTCAATTAATCATGAATTTTCTTTTTATTAAATATTAATCCAAAGATTAGTTAAAAATAATATGTTAACATTATAAGATAATTGTGAGATGAAAATGTACGTTTCAAACACGCAACACAAGATTTGTAATCATATTAATTAGCTGTCCTTGTAGCCTGCTGGCTTTCTATGACCAATTAATTCCAAATTGATACAAGGAAATGTATGCTCTTCGTCTTCGTCTTTTTCTTAAGTCTTTTCTATAGTCCTCCATTTTTATGCCAAAGGGAAATTCTCGATTTTATTGTATAATTCATTGGCAATGAAATGTTTACTTATTTATGAAAACTTGAAATGCATCTTTCAGTGTCTAGCTGTTTGAGGGGACAATCTCAACTAGTCAAGGCAACTGGGGCTTGGAAATTAATGGTTAAGGTCCTAATCTCTCTCGCGTTCAAAGTAAGTACTTTTCAAACACGAACAAAGCAAAAGAAAAATCAACTCAACAGGTTGCCATAACAAATATCTGTTTTGTGGGTGATCACCAAAAGCTCTGTACTAATTGTAAGTACAGAAGAACATCCATAAAAGATCGGTCACTGACTCACTGATCTTTACCAGCTTGATTTAACGTACAAGCAAAAGATTTGCTTGGATTCTTGTTAATCTTTTGGGGGTTCCAGACATGTTCTTCCTCAAACATGCACTCTTTGTTTCTGTTGTAGCCCTCAGTTGCTTGAGCACACAAAGATTTGCTACTGCTATGGTGCCCCAAGATGAAGGTATGATGAAATTCTTATTTCCCTCTTCTTTTTTGATTGAAAGAAAACTCGATGATATACTATATTTGTATGTGCATGGCACTCAGGAATGTTACTGTTTGATATGCTTGTATTTCAGTGGATGCTCTCCAGCAAATTGCCAAGACAATGGGGGCTACTTACTGGAAGTTTAATGCCACCTCTTGCGAATTGGAAATGGTCGGCGTTTCGTCGCCGGAGCCGCCACCCCTTTCTGAGAAGAACGTTACTTGCAATTGCCAATTCGAGAACAATACCTGCCACATTGTAGCCATGTATGGTACTCTATGTTTGAGGAGTTATCTTTTGTTTCAAATTCAGAAAAATGAAAACTAAAAAAAAAAAAAATGGCCCATTTTAGTTGGAAACTTTATCTACCTTATTTCCCATTCTAATCATTTGACTTTGTTGCGTTTGTTTGTTGGTTTGTGTTTTATTGTTTGCAGAGCAATCAAGAGGTTCAGTCTGCCAGGTGTACTTCCACCTGAACTGGTTCAGCTTCCTTACCTCCAGAACATGTGAGCTTCATTTTCAAAATGCACCTATTGATTTTTTGTTTGGTTGCCATGAAAACCAAAAAAATAAGCCCATGTTTTTATTGGCAGTGATTTTGCTTACAACTATCTAAGTGGGTCAATTCCAATGCAGTGGGGTTCAATGCAATTGAAGTTTATGTAAGCAATATTATTTTCTTCTCATTTTCATTACTTCAAGCATATTGAGAACATTGAATTCTTTGATCAATTAACTATAAATAAACATTATAATGCAGCTCTGTTCTTGGAAACCGACTGTCAGGGGAGATACCAAAGGGCTTGGGTAACTTCTGGAATCTCACATACTTGTAAGCTGTTTTTTTTTTTCACCAAAATTATGTCTTGGAAAATGATGTTGCCATTTTAGTCCATGCAGTTTTGGAGGTTAAATTGTTATATAACTTTTAGCATAAGATATGGGAAATTGGGTCAGTGTATGCCTATTACTTTTCTCTATTTTTGTTGTGCTATTTCAATTGTAAGAGGTTCCTTTCTGGAATTAAGAAGCATGCAAATGATGTGCTTCAATCACTTCTTGAACACACTTTCCATGAAACACAACATTCTGTACGTGTGGACAGAAGAACTTGCTGACAAACTGAATGGCAAACTCTTTTCTTAGGAATCTTGAAGCAAATCAATTTTCTGGAACGCTCCCTTCAGAACTTGGGAAGTTGGTTAACTTGGAAACTTTGTGAGTCACCTTGTAACTTTCTTTTTGAGATGGATAATTTGTTCATGTATACTTGTTATCTTTTTTTCCGAATATTGATTTGTCTATTTTGCTGCAATACTTTTCCTTGCAGGATGCTATCCTCCAATAATTTGAGTGAGAATTTGCCAGAGGAACTTGGTGGGCTGAAAAACTTGACGGATTTGTAAGATTTTCTGTACTATGATACTTCACCAAACATATAAACTCATGTTGACATTGTAGAATCGATGACGTTTTACTGCCCGTTGCAGCCGTGTAAATGATAACAACTTAAATGGAACAATACCGGATTTTATTCAGAACTGGAAACAACTTGAGAGACTGTAAGCTCCCGAGCTTTCAAAATTCTGAATGCCTTTTAGGGTTTGAGAAAAGTAGCATAGTTCAGGCTTGTTAATTTCTCATGATTGTTTTCTTTCTATTCAATGCAGAGAAATGATTGCTAGTGGACTCAAAGGGCCCATACCATCATCCATTTCAGTTTTGGAAAAGTTAACAAATTTGTGAGTGAATATATTCTTTACCATTTTGTTAAGTGACATAAATATTTTTATTAATTGATAATCCATAGGGTTTTACTTGAAGGATTGTGTTAATAACTTTATCTTTACTTATAGGAGGATTAGTGACATAAATGGGACAATTCAGGCTTTTCCAGAGTTGAGAAACATGACAGGCCTAACGAGATTGTATGTCCAATTATTTAGTTTATGTGATGTTCATAAATGAATACATTTATCCATAATCTGACTATCATAATTGACTTAATTTTTTTTGGTCTTTTAGAATTTTGAGGAACTGTAATATTTCTGATGAAATCCCTGACTACATCTGGAGAATGAATGATCTACGAATTTTGTAAGGACAAAACTTGTGGTCTTCTTAAACTAATATTGTATTTTTTTTCCCCACTTTTTTCCTTTGCAATATTTATAGACTTGAGTAATAACCTAAGTTATGCCTCTGAATTTGTGTTCATATGAATGCCATTGTAGTTCATTAAATATTTGTTGTTAGTTTTTAATGTACTTGATATTTATAGATCTCAATTAAAAAATAAAAAATAAAATAAAATAAATAAATAAATATCAATATTTCTAAGTGATATAGAAAACTAATTGTTGAATGGAGCTTTTGTGATTATAGGTGAGATTGAGTTATAGTGATTCAAGGGAGTTCTAATTGTGACATCAACTAGTTCTATTAGAATAAAAGGGCAAATGTTATTAGCGTTTTCCTTGAGTTATGACAGTTTTGCTGAACTTTAGTGGCCTTTAAATTGATGTTATGAAAATGATCTCTCTAATATTTGTTATACTTTTGTGATTTCTGTTGATGTTTGAAATATTACTTCCAATTTTGGCTGCTACTTTCAGATCTTGGTAATCACCCAGCTGCAGCCAGGCTGGGTTACACATATAGCCATTTGTATTAATTTTCACCAAGTAGGCTGGGAAAAATCAAATCTAAGAAGCATAATGTAGTCTCTAATGAGGTAATGGGATTATGATAAACTTGAATAAGACTTGGGAACTTGGCCAAGAATGCCCGGCATTGGGCACTATGGGTGGAGAAAGGAGTGATTAGGAATGGCTTTGTTCCTTCCAAACCTGAGGTTTCTTGTTTTATAGTTAATATATTATTCCCTACTATTGCTTCTTAATGGTACTTGGTTCACTTGACTTACATATACAAACAATAGATTTCAAGAATGACCAGAGCTCTAACTCTTGCAATAGTAGATTACTACATGTCTTTTGGGACTAAGATATGAAGATATGCTTTTATCTTGTGATTTTGGACAGGGATCTCAGTTTTAACAAGTTAAGTGGAGAACTACCCACTGTTATAAGCACAAAGAGTATAAAGTTCATGTAAGTTATGATATTGACGTTCTAGTTTTATGAATGTTTACTTTTGCGATGTGATCACACCTTTAATCATGTCCTTTTATTAACATTAACATACTAATTGTGTGCTGTGGATTTCATCAGTTTCTTAAGCGGCAACTTGCTTAGTGGAAATGTTCCGGAGTCAATCTTGCAGAAAGGAACTAACGTGTATGTTTCTCATCTTGGATGCCTAGTCTTTTAAATCTTCTGTTTGGTTGGGAAATAGATAGTTTTATGAATCAAAGTGCATCATTTTAAGAAGATGAAGTGTTTTATTTTTCTGTTTTGGGGAATGCAGGGATCTCTCTTACAATAACTTTGTAAGGCAAAGCGCAGAGCAGCCTGCTTGCCAGGCCTCATCCTCGTCAGTATAGGAAAATAATTCCTTCTTTGTTAATATCATTATCTGTTTACTTTCACCTTTTAAACTATGATAAGGTGAAATCAAGTACTAATATTTATTTCACTTTCTATTTTTCAAATTTCTGTTTCACCAGATATCTGTACTTAAACTTGTTTCGAAGTTCTAATCAAGAAAGTGGCTTGTAAGTTTCTTTTTTTGTCTTCTCTAATTCAGCCAAAAATTATGGATGTAGTGCTAATCTTCTCTTTCTCAACTTACTAAACCAGAAGGGCGTTTCGTCCATGCAAGGAAGATTTCAAGTGTCCTCGATGTAAGTGTGCCTTTTCAGTTTCTATCAAGGATTGCATTTCCTCCATAATTAACAAATTCTGGAATCCCTGTCATCTTTAACTGTATAATATGTTATCCTAAAAAGTAGATAATTAATTGATTTTATTAATTTGTAAAGGTCAACAATGCCACCAGAATATGGTGGTTTATTTTCTAAAGGGTTAATGTTGGAGAGAGGAGAGAAATCCTTTAAATTAATGTGGATGATAGTTGCTATGGTAGCTTAGGTTAAAGAAGTTTCCAAATGCTATGATCACTTAAGAAATAACAGAAGACAATGATTGTGTACAAATACATGTTGATATCTGCTTCTCTTGTATACCTCTCGCCTCTCGGCGCTAGGGCTGCACCATTTCTAGCTTGCATTTCTCCTAATCAGATTTGTGTTTGCCTAAGAATATTGTGATTTATTTCGAAATGTTTGTTCTTGGGAAGGAGAGAAAAGATTGAATTAAAAGTGAATGATAGTTGTTATGCTTGCTTGCTTTATGTAATTTTGTATAGGTACATATTGATATCTAATTACACCAAATTTAAACAATAAAAAATTGAGCTGTATAAAATGATGAGCTCTCTACGTTGCTTTGTGGTTACCATATATCTTGCTCTCACATAGATTCTCTTTCTATATTGTTTCCTGGCAGATTCAAATTGTTGGCATGTTAATTCTGGTGGAAATGATGTAGCCTTCAAGGAAGATAAAGCAACTGTTATGTATGAAGGAGATGCAGATGCTGAAGGTGGCACTGCAAAATTCTTTATCCGTGACAATAGTTACTGGGGATTTAGCAGCACTGGAGACTTTATGGATGATAACGATTTCCAAAATATACTTTACACTGTATCTCTCTCATCATCAAATGTCACTGAATTGTATCGGACAGCACGTGTATCTCCTATATCGCTTACTTATTTCCATTATTGCTTGGAGAATGGAAACTACACTGTAAATCTTCACTTTGCAGAGATACAGTTTACAAATGAAGAAACATATAGCAGTCTTGGGAAGCGTGTATTTGATATCTATGTTCAGGTAATGAGCCACAATGATTGTAAATATGTATCTTTGAAGTTGCAAATTAAAGTTTAATTAGACCTCTTTGCCACAGGAAAGACTAGTGTGGAAAGATTTCAATATTGAAGATTACACTGGTGTTGCTCAAAAGCCAGTAGTCAAGCCTGTGTCCAATGTCAGCGTGTCAAAAAATGTCTTAGAGATCCGATTCTATTGGGCTGGTAAAGGGACAACGAGAATCCCTAATATTGGAGTTTATGGTCCCCTTATATCAGCTGTTTCTGTGGTTTCTGGTGAGTTATGTGTGAATATTTTCTTTGTCATATTACTATCCCTTGAGATACTATATGTTCTTGCACATGCTAATTTACAAGTAATAGGGACATATACCCTCTTTATGGGTTTCCCTCTAAGTTCACCACTACTTGATGAGTCTTCAAATCAAGACATGATTTTCAGCAAGAGAATAATTATTGGAATCCTTTTGTGGAAAGACTCTTTGTGACGACCCAAAGATGTGTTAGTCACATTTGCATATTATCATAAGGACTAGTCACTTTAAGGTCTCTTATATCATATAATCCAGCGTATCAGTATTTTAAAATCCTTGAATGTCCTCTGTTGCATTATAGATGCTGTTGGCTCCACATGGAATCATTAGGTTTGCTCATTGGACAAGGAAAATGTCATAGAGATTGAGTTGCATGATATGAAATTCCTTCCAGTTTTCCTTTGGCTAATAAATGCACAATCCAGAACAATATAGAAAAGCATAAAGAGAAATTTCAACGGCTTTTTTGAATTCAAATAATATGAATTCAATTCTATGATCTTTATTGTTTTTTAAATCATACATAAATCTTATAAGAAATGCACTGTCTTGATTTAGTTTTAGTCTGTCACATTATCCTTGCTATAAAATTATTTTGGATCGTCAAAAAATTTTGAAGCTTAAATAGTTGATACTTTTGGAACTGAATATTTTGGCTTCCTTATTGCTCACAAACGATTGGATTCATTGTCAAAGGATAAAATTTAATTGCAATTTAGTAATTGTTGTGATTAGGACAGTGCAGCATTCTGATCCCTTTTTTCTTTTGCTTTTTTCTTCTTCTCATAATTCATGTAAAGTCCTAGCTTTCAATTGTGGGAATTATCCCCCCCCCCCCCCCCCCCCCAACCAACTCCCTCCCTCTCCCTTCGCGCCTAATTCTATTTTCTGAGTAATTAACAGGTAATATTCGTTGTTACATTCCATGTTTATGTTTACTTTATTCAGTTAATATATATCTTGCCAAGCTTTCTTGTCTTGTTCACTATAAGTCCTTAGAAAACATAATTGATTTATTTTGTTTTTGGGCAGATTTTAAGCTTTGTCCAAATGGTGGAACCAAGCAAACCGTTCATATCATTGTTGGAGTTGCAATTGGAGCAGTATGCTTACTACTCTTTTTAGTGGGAATCCTTTGGTGGAAAGGCTGTTTGTGGAGGAAAAGAGGGAGAAAAACAGGTACAGGCTCTATCAACTGCTTGATTCTCAAATTACTTATTTTAAAAAAAAAAAAAAAAAATGGCTGATTCTGAAATTGATTTAATTGCCTCTACGTACGTAGTCAATTTTAATGAGTAAATGATGCACAAAGAGTAGGTTTTCTTGACTTTTGAACTTCTTTAATTGTGGTTCACTGATCTTCAGTTGCTAGAGAAATGTATGCAGGTGTGCATAATTAAATTCAGATACCTAATATATTGTCAGGTGTAGGCTTATTAGCAATATCTAGGCTTTAATTAATTTCCTTGTAGACGTGTTTCGATATGTCATGGGATATTTGTTGCAATAATATATGTTAAGTATGGTTTTCAAATATTAATTTATGCAGTGTTAGTTTACTCTAATGGGAGGGCATATGAGTTAAGTAGAACTATTTATTTTCCTGAAGGAGATTTTGTTGAGCTAAATCGTGAGAGCATATTTCTCTTTTACATCTTAAGCATCACAATCTTATGTTATGAGAAGCGGTTGAATTGTTGCTTCTTAATGATGAGCCGAAGATGTACAATTTTAGTACGTGATAGAAATTAATTATGATAATGATATTTAGAAGAAAAAGAAAGTTGGTAGTCATACTCACTGCGGTCATTGCACATTAAATTTTCATATGAGCACATCATCTTTCTTTAGTGTATATCAAGCTAGTACTTACAAGAAAACTAAATTCCTTGGCTTACTGGTTCGCATGTGCCTCCTTGGACAGATGTTCAAGGGCTAGAGTTGCAGACAGGAAGTTTTACCTTAAAACAAATAAAAGCTGCTACTAATGACTTTGATTCTGCCAACAAGGTTGGAGAAGGTGGGTTTGGTCCAGTGTTCAAGGTACTGCAACAAACTCTTGACTTGACTTATCCCATTTGAGTATGGATTTTTGTTCTCATCTGAATAAATGTTGGGTGCAACCGTGCAGGGTCAATTACCTGATGGTACTGTCATAGCAGTTAAGCAGCTCTCATCTAAATCGAAACAAGGAAATCGTGAATTTTTAAATGAGATAGGCATGATTTCTTGTTTGCAACACCCAAATCTTGTGAAGCTTCATGGATGTTGTATTGAAGGGGATCAATTATTATTGGTGTATGAGTATATGGAAAATAATAGCCTTGCTCGGGCTCTATTTGGTGAGTATTATGCCATTTTGTTTAGCCGTGGATACTACAAAAAATAATAAGATATGTACTATTCTTTTCTTGATTTTCTGGTTCGATAGTTCTATGGAGTTTTATTTTAGTTTTTTAGTTTCTCCTTGTATGTTTCCTGTGTTCCTGGGTTGTGTCTCAAGTTTTGTGCCCTTATAATTATTTCATTACTTTTCTGAAAAACTATAAAGTAAAGATTTGAGTTGGTAGCAGTGTTTTCTTGTTTTTGTAGGTCCAAAAAACAGCCAGCTTAAATTAGATTGGCCTACAAGGCTTAAGATCTGTATTGGGATAGCAAGAGGTCTAGCTTTTCTCCATGAAGAATCAGTACTCAAGATTGTTCACAGAGACATTAAAGCAACTAATGTGTTGTTGGATGGAGACATGAATCCTAAAATATCTGACTTTGGATTGGCTAAGCTTGATGAAGAGGAGAAAACTCACATTAGTACCCGAGTCGCTGGAACAATGTTCGTTTACTTATATAAAACTCAATAGTTATTTATTTTATAGTTGTCATAGTTACATACATATATGATATTTGCAAAAAAATTTATACTTTTGGTGTTGAATTACTAGACGTTTAGATTTTGGTTTGCAGAGGATATATGGCACCGGAATATGCATTATGGGGTTATCTGACCTACAAAGCAGATGTTTACAGTTTTGGAGTTGTGGCCTTAGAAATTCTGAGTGGAAAGAACAATAGTAACTATGTGCCAAGTGACAATTGTGTTTGTCTTTTGGATCGGGTACTTTATAACTCCTCTTCCGGTTTGATCCGTTACACATCCGTTGTTAATGCTTATACTTACTTGTTACTTTGATCATAAGCTAAGAGGAACATTTGCATGATAGTAATTAAATAGTTTTTGTCGCAGGCTTGTCATTTGCAACAAACTGGAAACTTTATGAAGCTGATTGATGAGAGGTTGGGGTCTGAGGTCAACCAAAAGGAAGCAGAAATTATGGTTAAAGTAGCTCTGTTGTGCACAAATGCTTCCTCATCACTTCGGCCTACCATGTCCGAGGTTGTAGGCATGCTCGAAGGGCGAATGACCGTTCCAGAAGTGATCCCAGAACCAAGCACCTACAGTGAAGATTTGAGGTTTAAGGCCATGAGAGACCTCCATCAACAAAGGCAAGAGCACAGTTCGAGTGGAAGTCAGATCCAAAACTCAACTACAGTCCATAGATTTAACACTTCCTCTACATCTGGACACGACTTTGGTGAAATCAAACCAGAATCAAGATCTTGTTGAGTGGGGGTGAGCATTCCGATGTGGGTTTTCAATTACTTCAATAATAATACCACTCGCAATAGAACGAATCGTTGTAGGATAATGTCTATATTGAGGGTGTCGATCCACAGGGAATGTATTGGTTGCATGCATCAAGCTTTAATAAAATCGGTCCTAATTTATCCTTTGGAAATAATGTTGTTTTTGTGATTTTCAAGTTGTAAACTACTAACAGAAATTAAATTCTACAAAGTAAATTAAAGTTGTATGAAATGATATGGGAAACTAGGGAATTGATTTCACCACTATCCTTGTACCAATGGCCATCCTATTAACATGGGACATTCTTTCTAGGCATGATATTACCCGTGTGCGGTTGTTAATCGCTCAACAAGGTGTCAAGAAAATACCATCATTAAAAATAAGCATACCCCATCCTAAGATTAGTACGGATCATCAACCTAAGCTAGGGTGTAGCATCATCCGTCTATCCTAGGCATGAGGTATCAAATTTATTAACTTAGTTACATGCAAACAATGACCAAGTGTAGCCCATCCTAAGATTAGTACAAATCATCTACCTAAGCTAGGGTGTAGCATCATTTGTCTATCCTAAGCATGAACTATCAAAATCTCTTGTTGCATGTTCAAAATAATACCATTGTATAACCATTACATTTATCATCTTTTGAACAATAAACATAATTTGAGCACAATCAAAATGATAAGCTTTCTAAATAAACATTTCATCATGATTGCATTTAACTTTAAAACCAATTACGAAAATGTAATTCTCATAGTTATACAATCATCAATGCCCAAAATAAATATCCCAAAATAAAACACAATTAAGTCATTGATACTTGGATAGGGTTTATCAAAACCCTAGGAGGAGCTTAGCTATGCATGGAGAGCCTTTGAGAATTTGGTGTTGAAAACCCTTCCATCCCCTTGCTGTCCACCGAAAGTTTCTGCCCAATAATCCTCCCCGAACTCCCCCTTTTCTCTCCTCTTTTATTTTCCTCGCTGCTAGCTTGGGGAAAACTCAGAATTGGTGCTGTCCCTGCAGTGGAGTGTCTGCCCATGCTACTGTCCAGCAGAGGTTCTGCCCCTTGCAGGTGCTGCCAGAAGCTGCAGGAGCTGAATGAGTTGTCCAGCAGCTGTCCAGCAGCTGCAGGTTGCTGCAGGAGGCGTGGTGGTGAGGAGAAGCTGTTGTCCAGTTGAGAGGAAAAGGTGCAGGAGCTGCTGTGCGAAAGTGTGCTGCAGGCAAGGTGGAGTGCTGCAGGTGCTGTCCAGCTTTGGGGAATTGTGCAGACCATGCTGCTGCTGTCCAGCAGGTTTGGCGGCTGCTGTCAGGCGCAGAATGGTGCAGCCCATGCTGCTTTTCTGTCAAAGGGGAGCTTGCTGTGTGGTGGAGTGAGGATGGGGGCTGCTGTCTCTTGCAGGAGCTGTATGGTGCTGCCAGGTGGTGTGTGGAGTGTTCTCCAGAATTTGGAGTTGAAAATGTGTTTTCCCAAGTCACATGTCGTCCACTCATGCAAAGAAAGGGAAAAAACATGTCTTGATTGGCTGCAAGTTCCACATTAATGCTCCTAATGTCCTTCATGCAAAGAAACGAGTCTTCTTTTCTTTTTGAATGCAATTCCACCAAAATTGATATTGTTTTCTCTCCATGACCTGAAAAACACCTAAACACTAAAATTTGCAAAAGAGATTAGAAATTAACAAAACTAAAGGTTTAACAAATACAAATTAAGGGGTCCAAATATACAATATTTGTGACTCATCACATTCCTCTCGGTAGGTATTCTTTTAAGTGATAGATTCTTATCTCCATCAAGGAGACGACACTGAAGTTTCAATTGTTTATGTGAATATTATTAGCTTGGGTGTCCACAAGCAAGTAGAGATTTTACTAGGGATGCCTTGTTATGATGTCAATATTTTTGTAAAAAAACATTTCTATAGTTAGAGAAGGAATATATGGAGTACAGAAAGGTGAGAATATGATTGAATTGGATTGCCTGAATTTTCATTCATTGATGGTTTCAATTTATACAAGTATTTGACATATTACAAAAGGGAAGAAAATACATTGAAATACGGAATTGAGTTGTGTCTTGTATAGAATGTTGCTTGTAGAGTTGTGTCTCCGTAGATAGTTCATTACGCCCCCGCAAGCGAGACATAGGGGACACGACGTTGAGCTTGGTGCGCATGAGGGAAAAGTATGGTGTTACGGGCCTATGTAACAAAGGATGAAAAATAAACAAAAACGATAAATTTTAGTAGGATAATTCGAAGAATCTTGGGCCTCCTAATTTTAGGGTAATTCAAGGAATCTTAAACCTTCTAAAACAACAGGTAGAGCTGAATATTAAACTTCTCATATTTTTATTGATCAATTCTCACGTTTAAATAGAAGATTACATAGTAAGAACGAAAATAACGTAAATAATAAATATAATTCTAAAGGGAGACAAATTCCTTATTTTCCTATTGGAGATACTGTTTTATAAGCAAGTCTCCTTTATTTGGATAATAAATCCATTATTCTCCTAAAGAGACAAAACAACTCGTACCTTAATAAATCCATTATTTTCTTAAAGAGACAATACGACTCTTACCTTATCTAACAAGAGAATTGGCTATCCTTTCTCCGGGTGTAGACATGTAACATATGGTGAGGCAATGGGTTTGGTAAAAATGTCAGCCAAGTTATCTTTGTTGGAGATGAATCGGACAATCAAGGTTTTGGAGGCGACTTTGTCACAAACGAAGTGAAAATCAATTTCGATATGTTTGGTACGAGCATGGAAGGCGGGATTGGTGAAGAGGTAGGTTGCCCCAATGTTGTCACACCATAGGGTGGGTGGGGAGGGGAGGTAAAAGCCAAGGTCTTGCAGCATAGATTGGAGCCAAATGAGTTCAGCAATATTCGGATTAAGTGCTGGAGCGGGCGACTGTCCGTTGTTTGTGGGAGGACCAAGAAATGAGATTTGGGCCCAGAAAAACACATAAGCCACCAGTAGATTTTGGGGCAGCTTGCCTAGTCAGCGTCTGAGTAGGCTTGGAGGGTGTGGGATGAGGAGTGGCGAAGGAGTAGGCCATAAGAGATAGTGGATTTGAGGTACCTTAGGATACGTTTGACTGCTTGCAGGTGTAGGGAAGTGGGTCAATGCATGAATTGGGAGACTTTGTTGACAGCGAAGGAGATATCAGGGCGGGTGAGTGACAAATATTGCAAGGCGCCAACAAGGCTGCGGTAGGGGGAGGGATCTATGAGAGGGTCACTGGAGAGTAGTGAGAGAGCATGTGTTGTGGACATAGGAGTTTTGACTAGTTTGGCTTTGGACATGTTGCTCTTTTGAAGAAAATTAAGGATGTAGCGTTGTTGTGATAGAATAAGTCCATCTGGAGTGGTGGTGGGCTTCCATACCAAGGAAGTAGTGAAGGAGGCCTAAGTCTTTGATGTAGCAGAGTGGCAGCGCCTTGAGGAAGAGAACTTGTGATAAGGATGTCATCAACATAGATGTGGACAAAAGTAGTCTCTTGAGGTGTGTGACGAATAAACAATGAGGGGTAAGATCAAGAGCTGATGAATCCAAGTTCTAGGAGGTGATCACTGAGATGAGAGAACCAGGCATGAGGGCCTTGTTTTAAGCCATAGAGCGCTTTGTGGAGCTTGCAGATATGATTACGAAACTAGAGATGAATGAAGCCGAGGGGCTGAATATGTGCACATCTTTGAAGAGTCATCCATGTAAGAAGGCATTCTGGACATCAATCTAGTGGATGGGCTAGCTGGCGGAGATGGCAAGTGAGAGAACCAGCAAATGGTAGTAAGCTTGACAACTGGGCTGAAGGTTTCATCAAAGTCGACACCTGGTTATTGGTGGAAACCTTTGGCGACAAGACGGGCTTTGTGATGATCAATGAAGCCATCAACTTTGCGTTTAAGGCAGAATATGCATTTGCAGCAAACAATGTTCATGTCAGAGGTGGGAGGAATAAGAGTTCAAATACCGTTGCAGAGAAGGGCATCAAATTCAAGATTCATGGCATTACGTCATGTCGGGTGCTTGGAAGCTGTAGAGGAGGAGGTCGGTTCGACGTTTGCTGAGCCAGTGGTGGTAGTGAGTGCTTTAGGAAGAGGATAGTAGATGAGACCAGTGGGGAGGGACTTGGGCTTGAAGATGTTGTTCTTGGAGCGAGTCTGCATGGCATGTTGCGGAGGTGGCATCACAAGTTTGGTGTCAGGGTCTTTGGAATTTACTTGCATACAAGTAGGAGACGAAACAATGTTAATAGGGGAAGGTGGGGATGAAGTGCGAGGAAGAGACGATTCTTGAGATTCGGCTTCGGGAGGCCCAAGAGAGGGGGATGTCTGGGTTGGGGTTGGAGCACCCGGTAGGCGAGGGGGAGTGTTAAGATTCTCTAATCGGGGAGGGTAGAGTGTGATTTGGGAGTTGGGAGGATTGGGGGTAAAGGATGATGAGGAGAGATGGAAAGGTAAAACGGACTCATCAAAGATGACATTGCGAGAAATGTAAATGCGTTCAGTAGGTAGATGAAGAAATTTGTAGCCACGGTGAGAAGGACTATAGCCGATGAAGATGCGGGTTTTGGAGCGAAAATCTAGGTTATGCTTGTTGTAAGACTGAAGGTGTGGCCAACAAGCATAGCCAAAAACTTGCATGAAACTATAATTAGGACAGGAAGGAAAGGGTTTTTGGAAGGGTGAGTTATTGTTGAGGACAGGGGTGTGTAAGCAGTTGATGAGATAACACGCAGTTTGGAATGCTTAAGCCCAATATAGAAGAGGGGCAGAGCAATGTGCTAAGTGTAATACCCTGTATTTTAAGATATTGAATAAAATATCTTAAAATATGATTTATAACCTAATAATAATGTAAAAGAATAAATATGAATATTTATGAAAATAAATATTCATTTAGAAGCATTATTAGCGCACAGCACACTCCTAGTATGATTAAATCTCTTAAGAATCCTAGTGAGTGTGCTGATAGACTTCCGGTTGATCAACCGATTGATAAGGATAAGATTATCTAGAGGAGATGTACTTGGAATTAGATTTCTAGCTAAGAGTTTGTGTTAGATTAGAATACGATTTATTTGTAACTAGATTTCTATCTAAGAGTTTGAGTTAGATTAGAATACTATAAGCTAAGGCTTATCATGTAAACTATACAACCTTGTATGTTCTATATATAATCTCATACACGCTCACTAGTTGAGCAAGCTTGAAAGCCAATATACTCTGAAATTCTACATGGTATCAGAGCTTCTATAGACTCACGTCTCCAAATATTTTTTTTTTCTTCCGTTCAGTATGTCTGACTCCCCAGATTCCTCCTCCAAGTCCTCTTCATCCAACGTTCTCTTCACCGTCCCAAATATGAACCATACCTTGAATATCAAGCTGTCCAACAGCAACTTTCCTAGCTGGCGAACTCAGATTTTGGCCTTTGTTAAAGCCAATGATGCGTATGGCTTCCTGGATGGTACAACTCCACCTCCAGCCCAGACCATCCCGAATACTAGCACCACTCCTGGTGCCCCTGCCACCATGACTAATCCCGACTTCCTTCTCTGGTGTCAACGTGACCAGATGCTGCTCAGCGTGTTGATCTCCACGCTCACTGAACCATTAGTCGTTCATGCTGTCGGTTCAGCCACTGCTCATCAACTTTGGACGACTCTTGTCTCCATGTTTGCTTCCCAAGCTCGTTCACGGGTTATGCAGATTCACTATCGCCTTGCTACAGCCAAGAAAGGTAGCTCTTCTATCACAGAGTATTTTCAATCCTTTAAAGCCATGTGTGACAATCTTGCTGCTGCCGGACAGCAACTCAATGACTTTGAAAGCACCTCTTACCTTCTTGCTGGTCTCGGATCTGAGTATGATCCCTTTGTCACATCCATCACCACTCGGTTGGATCCTCTCTCCTTAGATGATATTTATGGTCATCTCCTTGCTCACGAGATGAGGATAGAGCACAATCTTTCCCCCACTGAGGTTTCCCCTCCAATGGCTAATATTTCTACTCGGGCTCCCATGAATCGTGGGAGAGGATATCGTGGTCGAGGTCGCACCACGAATAGAGGCAGAGGACAGTCTCCTAGTGGCCGAGGTAGAGGTCATTATTTCTCCCAAGACCCTACTGCTCCTTCTCGGCCAATCTGCCAACTCTGTGGCAAGATTGGGCACACTGCTCCAAGATGTTATCAACGCCCGGACCCTGCTCTGGCTGCTCCCTCTCCTCCAGCATACTCAAATGCTCAAGCTTATTACTCCTCGCCTTCCCTGCCTCCTGAAGAAAATTGGTACCCAGATACAGCTGCCACACACCACATGACAAATAATTTTCAGAATCTGAATCTCTCAGCAGATGAGTACACTGGCCAGGATCAGATTCGCATAGGGAATGGTACAGGTTTGCCGATTTTACATTCTGGTTTTGCCTCCTTATCTCTCTCTAATCGTCCATTCCTATTGCAGAATTTACTTCATGTTCCTACTATATGCAAAAATCTCCTTTCAGTTCAACAATTTGCTCTTGCAAATTCTGTTTTCTTTGAATTTCACTCTTCTCATTTTATTATCAAGGATTGCAAGACCAAACGTCCACTCCACCAAGGTCCACTTAACAATGGTCTCTATCAACTCTTCCCTTCGAAAGTGCCCACATCTCCATCCCAAGCATTCGTTGGTGAGAGGACTACCTCAAATTGTTGGCATAAACGTTTGGGTCATCCGGCTCTTCGAACTGTCAACCTCGTTCTTTCCAAATTTCAGCTTCCAGTTTCAACAAATAAGGCACATGCGCCATGCCCCACCTGTCCACAGGCCAAGGGTCATCAATTGCCCTTTTCTCGTTCTACTACTACTATTTGTAATCCCTTAGAATTGGTTTATTCCGATGTTTGGGGCCCTGCCCCACATCTTTCAATAAATGGAAATCGTTTTTATGTTTCATTTGTGGATGCTTTTAGTAGATTTACTTGGGTGTATCCTATCTCATCTAAATCTGATGTCATGTCTGTTTTCCTCAAGTTTCAAACTATGGTTGAACGCCTCCTCAACACCAAAATTAAAAGTGTCCAATCTGATTGGGGTGGCGAATATCGTAATCTCAACAAATATTTTCAAACAATTGGTATTAATCATCGTGTTTCCTGCCCTCACACTCATCAACAACAAGGGTGTGTTGAGCGGAAACACCGTCATCTCATTGATACAACCCTAGCCCTTCTTGCTGATAGCTCCCTTCCAAAGAAATATTGGGATGAAGCTTGTTTAACTTCTTGCTACTTAATAAATAGGTTACCAACCCCCTTGCTTGGAAATATTTCTCCTTTTCAAAAACTTTTCTCTCAAACCCCTGATTATCAATTTCTTAAGGTGTTTGGTTGTGCTTGTTTTCCTAATCTTAGACCATATAACTCTCACAAATTCTCTCTTCGGTCTAAACCCTGTGTGTTCTTAGGTTATAGCTCTCACCATAAAGGCTATAAATGTTTTCATCCCGAAACTGGTCGTGTTTTTGTTTCTCGAGATGTTATCTTCCATGAGGACGTGTTTCCTTTCTCTCACGCCAAACACAATTCAGAATCCTCCCCAACAGTATCTTCTTCCTCAAATTCCGTCCCTGTTTCTCTTTCTTTTTCACCTACCCGAGAGGTAGTTCCTACTGTCCCCAACACCTCTCCTTCAATCCCCGTGTCTCCCACCTCCCCTGCCACTCTTTCTCCTTCTACTACTCCTAGTCCCTCGTCTGCAGAACCAACTGTTACATCAGCATTGCCTCCTACCCGTATTCACCCTATGCGAACTAGATCTCAAAACAATGTTCGCCTAATTCGACAACTCACTGATGGGACTGTTAGATACCCTCTACCACGAGCCTTACTTGCCGAATCAGCACTTATAGAGCCCACATGCTTCTCTACTGCTGTCAAGGTTAGTGAATGGCAGACTGCTATGCAGGTTGAGTTTAATGCTTTACTTAAAAATCAAACTTGGTCTCTTGTCCCTCCTTCAGCAGCTCATAATGTCGTTGGCTGCAAATGGGTTTTTAAGTTAAAGAGAAAGGCTGATGGTACTATAGAACGTCACAAGGCCAGACTGGTTGCTAAGGGGTTCCATCAGCATGCCGGGATAGATTATGGGGAGACTTTTAGTCCTGTGGTTAAACCAACAACAATTCGAACTGTTTTGTCCATTGCTTACTCTGCAGGCTGGTCTATGCAGCAAATAGACATCCAAAATGCCTTTCTACATGGACTCTTGACTGAAGATGTCTATATGGCACAGCCACCGGGTTTCATTCACTCCTCCTATCCTCATCATGTGTGCAAGTTGCAAAAGGCCATTTATGGTCTGAAACAGGCACCTCGGGCATGGTTTTCTCGTCTCAGTGGGAAACTTCTTCAGCTCGGTTTTGTTGGTTCCAAGGCTGATTCCTCTTTATTCATTTATCGCACAGCAGCTATAACTATGTACTTACTCATTTATGTTGATGATATTATCATTGTCTCTTCAGTTTCTGCTGCTATTACTGAACTTTTACAGCTACTCGGTACTGACTTTGCGGTTAAAGACTTGGGATCATTACACTATTTTCTTGGCATTGAGGTTATACCCGTGAAGGATGGTCTTCTTCTCTCCCAACAGAAGTACATTAGGGATCTACTAAACAAAACCAATATGACAGATGCAAAACCGGTTAGTGCTCCAATGTCTTCTTCCTCAGCCTTGTCTGCATTCACGGGTGACCCTATGGAAGATCCCTCTTTATATCGCAGCACAGTTGGTTCTCTGCAGTACTTATCTCTCACACGTCCAGACTTGGCGTTTGCTGTCAATCGGGTTTGTCAATTCATGCATCGCCCAACAAAGCTTCATTGGCAAGCCGTCAAGAGAATTCTTAGATACCTAAAGCATTCCATCACTCACGGTCTGTTGCTGCACAAGAACTCTTCCACCTCTATTCAAGCTTACTCGGATGCTGATTGGGCGGGATGCCCTGATGACCGACGCTCTACAGGAGCCTACTGTGTTTTCCTTGGCAACAACTTGATTTCTTGGAGCTCTAAAAAGCAGCCAACCGTGTCTAGGTCTTCCACAGAGGCTGAATACAAGTCTGTTGCCAATACTGCCGCAGAATTGCTTTGGCTTTGTTCTCTTCTCCAAGAACTTGGTGTTTCACGACCTAATCCACCAAAACTTTGGTGTGACAACATTGGGGCCACTTACTTATCGGTCAATCCCGTGTTCCACGCAAGAACAAAACATGTGGCCATTGATTTTCATTTTGTTCGGGAGTTAATTGCTTCCAAGTTCTTAGAAATTCACTTTGTTCCAAGTTCTGATCAGATCGCGGATGTGCTCACCAAGCCTCTTGTTTCGAAGCGTTTCCAACTCCTTTGCTCCAAGCTCAACGTTCGTTCCCTCCCGCTGAACTTGAGGGAGGATATTAGCGCACAGCACACTCCTAGTATGATTAAATCTCTTAAGAATCCTAGTGAGTGTGCTAATAGACTTCCGGTTGATCAACCGATTGATAAGGATAAGATTATCTAGAGGAGATGTACTTGGAATTAGATTTCTAGCTAAGAGTTTGTGTTAGATTAGAATACGATTTATTTGTAACTAGATTTCTATCTAAGAGTTTGAGTTAGATTAGAATACTATAAGCTAAGGCTTATCATGTAAACTATACTACCTTGTATGTTCTATATATAATCTCATACACGCTCACTAGTTGAGCAAGCTTGAAAGCCAATATACTCTGAAATTCTACAAGCATTTATAGTTTAATTTGATAAAATCTCAAATGGACCTTAAACTTTAGAATAACGAAAACATGGTTAAACCAACTCCGTTTTGGTCGATTCAAAAGACAGAATGCTCTTCTTGAAGTCCTCTAGCTACCCTCTGAATTTCATAATTTTTGGACTCTGTTTAGTACCCAAAAATACCGACAAAAAAATGGTACCTTAATTTGGACGAAAATTGAACAATAATAATTTGTGGGCCCATTTTAGTTCTTTATGAACCCAGCCCATAAAACTCAGCCTACACGTTGATAGTGCCCAGCCCATACACAATTGTACCCAACCCAGTCCACGCTAGGCACATAACTTATGGCCGTTATTCTTTCATTTTTCTGGATATGAATAACCCATCTCCCATGTTAGTGGGCTTGTTCGGTAAAGACATGTACAGAACAGAGTAGTGGGTTGTTAGTTTTGGAATTAGTAAAAAGTGATGACATGATATAAAAAAAAAAAAAGAATTTGTATAAAAAAGTGAAAAAGTTTTGTATTATAGTGAATTTTTTTATTTGAATAGTAATAAAAAATTATTGATGTGATATAAAAAGTGAAAAAAATGAGAATGTTTTGATGTTGATCAGTGGTAAAATATATAAAAAAGTGGAAAAACAATGTACGTGAACAGTAACAACATTATGTTGTTCTGTAACTTATCAAACAAGCTCAGTATACTCACAATAACTCAGTCACACACAAAACCAAAGCAACTAGTTAGAAGCTAAGACTTAGTTAGGAAATGATAAGAAAATTATGCAATCTAATGATTGAGATTCCTTTAGACGAGATGAGTCACCTAGCTATTCCCCCAGCTTGATGAATCACGCATGACTCTCTTTTCCATCTCCGATTTATATCTACCCTTAAGATGAGTCACGAATGCCCAGCTCACCCCTACAAGCCCAAACTTGCTGCCCAAGTAGCATTCTTGACCGTCAGATCAGATCAAAATCAAGCGATCTTGTTCGTCCAAAAATGTATAAATTGAGGTGCAACCCCCTTCACATTTCACGCACAAGCTGCCCCATTCTTCTCTTCGGAAAATGCTATACTTACACCAAATTCCCACAACATTTTTTCACAACCTGATGTGGAAATTCCACATCAGATTTTTTTTTTTCTTTTCTAAAATGAAAACTCTCTCTCTCTCTCTCTCTCTCTCTCTCTCTCTCTCTCTTGTTCTTCTCTCTCTCATTCTTCTTCTTTTCTCTTCCAGTCGGCAACTACAAACGAAGACGGTGACGGAGAGAGCCGGAGCTGGACGGGATCCGGCACTTTCCCGGCCAGAACGGCCGGATCCTAGCCGACTGGCCGGGATCTGGCAGTTCCCCGGCCAGATCGGCCGGAATCCGGCTATTCTGGCCGGAGAAGGGCTAGATCGGGTGGCCGGAGGTGGGAGGTGGGAGGTGAGGGAAGATGGAGGGAGGTGGGAGGGGAGAGAAGATGGAGGGAGGAGGTGGAGAGGAAAAAGAAAACGAAAAAAAAAAAAAAAAAATCTGATGTGGAATTTCACGTCAGGTTGTGGAGATTTGGTTGTGGGGATTTGGGTGTGAGTGTAGCAGCCCTCGTTCTTTATTGAAGAAAACCATACGTGTCTGTAATATATAAAAATGTGTGAGGGTGCTGATCTGTGTGTGGGCCTTTAAATATATGAATAATATATTATACATATGTGTATGAATTACCAAATTGTGTGTTATATATAAGTGTAAGAACTAAAAAGAGTATTATCTATATATATATAGTGGTTCAGTTAGTTTGTAATAAAGCGAAAACATTTTCAAAACGTCATTACACCGCCTAATTGTTTTAAAATATTATTAGACATTTAATATATTAATGTCGTTATTCTCTCCGATTTAAAAATATAAAGTATCAATATTTTATGTCATTGTGCCATTCATTTCTACTTAAAAATGTGATTAACGTCAAATGAATCATTTTATCTATTTATATAAAATAAACAAATTTAAGGACACGTAAATATCCACGTAACTGTCATATTTAAATCTGTAGCTGTTGTGATTGCCCAAATAGAAAATAATTTCTTAGGGATAAGTGGTAGTAATAATAATGAATATTCTCTTAGCAATTTGCTAATTTATTATTGTACGGATATAATTATGCAGTCAATATTTCCGTGGACAACTTTGGAAGTGAAAACTGTAAGTATGTATTACTTATAGATGGTGATGCTGAATCGCCATAATGTTATGATTTCTGCTTTATTTAAATGTTTGCGCATGTGAATTTTGCATATTTTAATATTTTAATAAATGAATTTAATTATAGCAAAGTTGGGAGTGACGTCTGCAAACGGATCAGGGAGTGACGTCTGCCTAAGCCAAAATTATTAATAAAAAAAGAGTAGGGAATGACGTCTACCTACGGACCATGGAATAACGTTTGCCTGTGCCAAAAAGATAATAAATTATTAGAGGAGTGACGTCTCCTTAGAACTCGCTAAACGGGAGTGACATCTCCTATCATCCGCTAAACGGAAGTGACGTCTCCTATAACACGTTAGGCAAGAGTTACGTCTTCTAGATTTTATATACTGGAGTGACGTCTCCTTGAATTTATTTGTTAGAGTTACAAAGTGAATCCAAGGAGAAAATGGTTATTTAAATAAATAAGACTGTCATTTTATTATGTCATTACATTGTGTTCTTTATTTCTAATAAATCAGCAATCATATCATTATTGAAAACAGTGGACTCATTAGATATTTTTGTACTATTGTTTCTCTCTGTATTATATATTAATACAGGTTATGAAGAAGATGAGTATCAAGATTGTCCAGACCTTTAGATGATCTTAATAGCAGTGTCTGAGGCTAGGATGCCTCCCATTTTTGTGGACTACTATGTCTAGTCCATTATTATTATTATATTCGGAAAACAATATTTATATTTTTGTTAGTATGTAATAATATTAGTATGAGTATTTTGGTTGTAAACTATCCGTGCCATGTGGCACAAATACTATTTTTAATGTGTAATTATTCAATTACACTATTTCTATATACTTTGAAGTATTTTTGTTAGAAGCTCTGATATGTTATCATTAAAAAAAAAAAAAAAAAATTCACTGCCAATTTATAACTTTGATGATGTTGTAATGTCACGTAAAAATTAAAATTTTCACTTACATCTTTTTGTAACAGGCGGGGCATTACACTAAGAGAGTGAGGCCCATTTCGACAATATGATGGTGTATGCGTTCGACATATCCATTTTGTTGATGGGTGTGAGGATACGTGATCCGATGATGGATTCGTTGAGAGGCAAAAAAGTGGTGCAATTTGGTAATTTCACCACCACCATCCATTTGGATGGATTTGATTTTGTGATTAAATTGGAGTTCTTCATAAGCCTGGAACTTAGGGAATATAGAGAAAACACCATATTTGCAAGCAATATGATAAAGCCAAGTAAATTTACTAAAATGATCAACAAAAATAACATAAAAGCGTGCACCATTATTAGATAAAATAGGGTGTTGGTGTGTAATTGGCTTCATTCTGTTAGACAAAATTACTTCTATGTAATGATGCTTTTATACAGGAAAGATATTTTAGCCAGAGTCTACTCTTCTGTTATGATCTTCAAGAAGACTCTGTGAAGATTTCAAGGCAGTAAAATTTGGTTCCCTTGCAACCGTCCAGACGACGTGATATACCGTCCGGATGCTCAACTGTCCAAGCATCATCCGTCCGGATGACGAGAACTTTCCGTCCGAACCTTTTTCTGTGTCGAGAAGTTTCAAATTGCTCCAGCTTGCATCCGTCTGGACGTTTCAGCAGCACGTTCGGACGCTGAAACATCCGAACAAAGCAAAAGAAAAATCAACTCAACAGGTTGCCATGACAAATATCTGTTTTGTGGGTGATCACCAAACGCTCTGTACTAATTGTAAGTACAGAAGAACAACTGTAAAAGATCAGTCACTGACTCACTGATCTTTACCAGCTTGATTTAACGTACAAACAAAAGATTTGCTTGGATTCTTGTCAATCTTTGGGGGGTTCCAGACATGTTCTTCCTCAAACATGCACTCTTTGTTTCTTTTGTTGCCCTCAGTTGCTTGAGCACACAAAGATTTGCTACTGCTAGGGTGCCTCAAGATGAAGGTATGATGAAATTCTTATTTCCCTTTTCTTTTTTAATTGAAAGAAAACTCGATGATATACTATATTTGTATTTGCATGGCACTCAGAAATGTTACTGTTTGTATGCTTGTATTTCAGTGGATGCTCTCCAGCAAATTGCCAAGACAATGGGGGCTACTTACTGGAAGTTTAATGCCACCTCTTGCGAATAGGAAATGGTCGGCGTTACGTCGCCGGAGCCACCACCCCGTTCTGAGAAGAAAGTTACTTGCAATTGCCAATTCGAGAACAACACCTGCCACATTGTAGCCATGTATGGTACTCTACGTTTGAGGTGTTATTTTTTGTTTCAAATTCAGAAAAAAAGAAAACTAAAAAAAAATGCCCCATTTTAGTTGGGAATTTTATCTACCGTATTTCTCATTCTAATCATTTGACTTTGTTGCGTTTGTTTGTTGGTTCGTGTTATTGTTTGCAGAGAAATCAAGAGGTTCAGTTTGCCAGGTGTGCTTCCACCTGAGCTGGTTCAGCTTCCTTACCTCCAGGACATGTGAGCTTCACTTACAAAATGCACCTACTAATTTTATGTTTGGTTGCCATGAAAACCAAAAAAATAAGCCCATGTTTTAATTGGCAGTGATTTTGCTTACAACTATCTAAGTGGGTCAATTCCAATCCAATGGAGTTCAATGCAATTGAAGTTTATGTAAGCAAATATTATTTTCTTCTCCTTTTCATTACTTCAAGCATATAGAGAACATTGAATTCTTTGATCAATTAACTATAAATAAACATTATAATGCAGCTCTGTTCTTGGAAACCGACTGTCAGGGGAGATACCAAAGGGCTTGGGTAACTTCTGGAATCTCACATACTTGTAAGCCGTTTTTTTTTTTTATTCACCAAAATTATGTCTTGGAAAATGATGTTGCCATTTTAGTCCATGAAATTTTGGAGGTTAGATTGATATATAACTTTTAGCATAAGATATGGGCAATTGGGTCAGTGTATGCTTATTATTTTTCTCTATTTTTGTTGTGCTATTTCAATCGTAAGAGGTTCCTTTCTGGAATTACGAAGCATGCAATTGATGTGCTTCAATCACTTCTTGAACACACTTTCCATGAAACACAACATTCTATGGACAGAAGAACTTGCTGACAAACTGAATGGCAAACTCTTTTCTTAGGAATCTTGAAGCAAATCAATTTTCTGGAACACTCCCTTCAGAACTTGGGAAGTTGGTTAACTTGGAAACTTTGTGAGTCACCTTGTAACTATCTTTTTGAGATGGATAATTTGTTCGTGTATACTTGTTATCTTTTTTTCCGAATATTGATTTGTCTATTTTGCTGTAATACTTGTCCTTGCAGGATCCTATCCTCCAATAATTTGAGTGGGAACTTGCCAGAGGAACTTGGTGGGCTGAAAAATTTGACGGATTTGTAAGCTTTTCTGTAGTATGATACTTCACCAAACATATAAACTCATGTTGAAATTGTAGAATCGATGACGTTTTACTGCCCGTTGCAGCCGTGTAAATGATAACAACTTAAATGGAACAATACCAGATTTTATTCAGAACTGGAAACAACTTGAGAGACTGTAAGCTCCAGAGCTTTCAAAATTCTGTATGCCTTTTAGGGTTTGAGAAAAGTAGCATGGTTCAGGCTTGTTAATTTCTCATGATTGTTTTCTTTCTATTCAATGCAGAGAAATGATTGCTAGTGGACTCAAAGGGCCCATACCATCATCCATTTCAGTTTTGGAAAAGTTAACAGATTTGTGAGTGAATATATTCTTGACCATTTTGTTAAGTGACATAAATATTTTTATTGATTGATAATCTTTTTACTTGAAGGATTGTGTTAATAACTTTATCTTTACTTATAGGAGGATTAGTGACATAAATGGAACAATTCAGGCTTTTCCAGAGTTGAGAAACATGACAAGCCTTACGAGATTGTATGTCCAATTATTTAGTTTATGTGATGTTCATAAATGAATACATTTATCCATAATCTAACTATCATAATTGACTTAATCTTTTTTGGTCTCTTAGAATTTTGAGGAACTGTAATATTTCTGATGAAATCCCTGACTACATCTGGAGACTGAATCATCTACGAATTTTGTAAGGACAAAACTTGTGGTCTTCTTAAACTAATCTTGTACTTTTTTTTCTCCACTTTTTCCTTTGCAATATTTATAGACTTGAGTAATAACCTAAGTTATGCCTCTGAATTTGTGTTCATATGAATGCCATTGTAGTTCATTAAATATTTGTTGTTGTTTTTTAATGTACTTGATATTTAGAGATCTCAATAAAAAATAAAAATAAAACATAAATAAATATCTATATTTCTAAGTGATATAGAAAACTAATTATTGAATGGAGCTTTTGTGATTATAGGTGATATTGAATTATATAAGTGATTCAAGGGAGTTACAATTGTGACATCGACTAGCCCTTTTAGAATAATAGGACATGTTATTAGTGTTTTCCTTGAGTTATGACAGTTTTGCCGGACATTAGTGGGCTTTAAATTGATGTTATGAACATGATTTCTCCAATATTTGTTATACTTTTGTGATTTCCGTTGATGTTTCAAATATTACTTCCAAGTTTGGCTGCTACTTTCATATCTTGGCAATCACCTAGCTGCAGCCAGGCTGGGTTACACATATAGCCATTTGTATTAATTTTCACCAAGTAGGCTGGGAAAAATCAAATCTAAGAAGCATAATGTAGTTTCTAATGAGGTAATGGGATTATGATAAACTTGAATAAGACTTGGGAACTTGGCCAAGAATGCCCTGCATTGGGCACTATGGCCTATGGGTGGAGAAAGGAGTGAATAGGAATGGCTTTGATCCTTCCAAACCTGAGGTTTCTTGTTTTACAGTTAATATATTATACCCTACTATTGCTTCTTTATGGTACTTGGTTCACTTGACTTACATATACAAACAATAGATTTCAAGAATGACTTATCCAGAGCTCTAACTCTTGCAACAGTAGATTACTACATGTCTTTTGGGACAAAGATATGAAGATATGCTTTTATCTTGTGATTTTGGACAGGGATCTCAGTTTTAACAAGTTAATTGGAGAACTACCCACTGTTATAAGCACAAGGAGTATAAAGTTCATGTAAGTTATGATATTGACATTCTAGTTTTATGAATTATTACTTTTGTGATGTGATCAAACCTTTAATCATGTCCTTTTATTAACATTAACATACTAATAGTGTGATGTGGATTTCAACAGTTTCTTAAGCGGCAACTTGCTTAGTGGAAATGTTCCGGAGTCAATCTTACAGAAAGGAACTAACGTGTTTGTTTCTCATCTTGGATGCCTAGTCTTTTAAATCTTCTGTTTGGTTGGGAAATAGATAGTTTTATGAATCAAAGTGCATCATTTTAAGAAGATGAAGTGTTTTATTTTTCTGTTTTGGGGGAATGCAGGGATCTCTCGTACAATAACTTTGTAAGGCAAAGCGCAGAGCAGCCTGCTTGCCAGACCTCGTCAGTATAGAAAAAATAATTCCTTCTTTGTTAATATCATTATCTGTTTACTTTCACCTTTTAAACGACTATAAGGTGAAATCAAGTACTAACATTTATTTCACTTTCTATTTTTCAAATTTCTGTTTCACCAGACATCTGTACTTAAACTTGTTTCGAAGTTCTAAGCAGGAAAGTGGCTTGTAAGTTTCTTTTTTCTTCTTCTTTAATTCAGCCAAAAATTATGGATGTAGTGCTAATCTTCTCTTTTTCTCAACTTATTAAACCAGAAGGGCGATTCGTCCATGCAAGGAAGATTTCAAGTGTCCTCGATGTAAGTGTGCCTTTTCAGTTTCTATCAAGGAGTGCACTTCCTCCATAATTAACAAATCCTGGAATCCCTGTCATCTTAAACTGTATAATATGTTATCCTAAAAAGTAGATAATTAATTGAAAGACAATTCAGTGATTTGTGCATATGGACAAAGTAAACCTTATGGACTATGGTCTTAAGAGGATTATGTTCATGAAAATGTTGTGGTTCATATGGCTGATTGCCCGATTGGCTGCCAAGATTTCTTAGGAAAAGAAACTAACTCTTATATCTCAAAATTTTGTTGTTCTGAACTGATAAGAAATGATGCTTGGCTTAAAACTAGGCATCTGTGCTTCTCTATCTAGCTTACTTGAAATGAGATTCTGATTTTTGGAAACTAGAACAATTGTAATCATCAGTTCCAAAATTTCAATATCTATTCAATTGCTTCAATTTTAAGCACATCGTTTTTATTTAAAGACAACTATCCATGCAAGTTTACATGAATTTTCTAATTGATAATATGAAGCCGTCTGTGTTTTTCTTTTGGACCTCTAACTTCATCCTGTTATCATGGTATCTTAAGAGTTTCTTTTTCTCTGGGCAGATTGGAATTCCTTATATATCAATTGTGGTGGAGATGACTTTGAAGAAAGTGACATTGTGTATGAAGGTGATGCAGATGTTTATGGTGGTGCTGCGAGATTCTTTTCGAGTGACAAAGATAACTGGGGACTAAGTAGCACTGGAGACTTCATGGATGACAATGATTTCCTAAACATTCGTTATATTTCAACCCGGCCATCACCAAACATCACTACATTGTACACAACAGCTCGCCTTTCTCCTCTCTCTCTTACTTATTATCGATATTGTTTTGAAAATGGGAATTACACTGTTAGTCTACACTTTTTGGAGACACAATTCACAAATGACAAAACTTATAACAGTCTTGGGAGGCGCATATTTGATATATACATTCAGGTAAGCAATCATATTTGCATAATATATGCTTACTATGAGAATTTGCATGAGTGCTTGATACTTCATACTGCCATTCTGTAGTACTACACACACACACATATATATATATATATATATATATATGGTCTTCATATCAGATTCTACAACCATCTGACATTTGATGATGATTTCTGGCATTCACAGTCTCATTAGCAATTGAATTATCCATATTATTTCATGAGTCAGAATAAGGTTCTTGAGAGTTCATGCTTTTGGTGAGCTTGCTAAAATGGTGTTAATGCACTACTATGTTGCAGGACATATTAGTGGAGAAGGATTTCAATATAGCAGCTGAAAACAGGACTGGTGTAGTTACGCCAATCACAAAAAAGTATAATGCCAGTGTTACAGAAAATATTCTGGAAATCCGCTTCTATTGGGCTGGGAAAGGGACAACACGAATACCTGCAGCTGGAGTTTATGGTCCCCTGATATCAGCCATTTCTGTTGACCCCAGTGAGTTGATTCTTCCCATTATTATTATTGTAATTGTTATACTTCTACTGCTGGTACTGCAAACGACCTGATTACTTGCACTAGAAATCAATAAGACATTGAAAATTGATGACTGATCACATTTAGAGATTCCCAATACTGTGTAACAGATCCGAATCTGTTTATGGCAATCTAGGGTTTTGATTTAGGAAATTGTAAATGGAAATGGAAGATTATGATGAATTGATGTGAGAAATGGAAGAACAAAGTAATTTTGTAAAATTGATAAACAAAAATTACAAAATAAAATGGACTCTTCAAGATGTCCGGTCTCCAGAGCATTCGAAGTGCTCGATTAGCCTCCAGTTTATTACAATAAACAAATTACTAAACCAATACCCTCTACAATTAAGCTAATGGCCTTTATATACACATAACTCATGCCCATTATTACTAAAGGCAAACTAAGCCCAGCCCACTAAGCTACTAAGGCCAAAGCCCACTTATCTAATATACTCGTTATATACTGCCAGTTGAACAAGGTTAAATAATTATTTGGCTTGGAGTAATACTCATAAGGAGTAATGAATATATATATATATTCCCAGTTGAAATTTGATGGTTTATGTCAAAGTACTAAAGTTTGTAACTCTGAAAATTGTACTAACATCTGAATTTGACTTGTTCTCCCTGTGAGAAAATCAAGACATGTGCATTAGAGTAGGAAGAAAGTTGAATAATTATTTGGCTAATAATCCTCCAATCTGTGCAATCACTCTGAGATGCCATTTTGAAAACTGCATCAAGCACCCCTCTTGGTCTTTGGTTTGTGACTGTGTTTAGTTGATACAAATTGTGAAGAAATTTATAATACTACGAAAAATTAAATATAAAAGCGGAATAAAGAGCAAAATTGAGACAATAGATTTTACGGATGGTTCAATGTTAGACACTTACGTTCACCACTAGGGAAGAGCCAAATGGACTACATCTTGCTCTTCTTTTATGATTAATTACAATACAAATGGTCTATATTTATAGGAAAACTTTGGTAGGTGGAGATAATATCAAATCAGATTTGAAATCTGATTACCTAAAAGGTTGGAGATAATTACAACCAAATATTGATATCAATTATGAATTCAATCAAATCTAATAATATATACTAACAGATTGCTCATTGATGTTGCTCCTTTGAAATGCTTGATCTAACATGGCATTGGTTGGACATTGATGTTCCTCCTTTTGATGCTTTAGCCGACATATTTTAGTACAGCCTAGTTTTTGATTATGTACGGTTTTAGTTTCTTTCCTCATTGCCAAACTAACTCCTGATTAGCATATATTCACTTGCTTGGTTATTTTTGGCAGCTCATTCAGAAGGGGGAAAGGCACTATTTATAGTCGGAGTTGTAGGATTCTGCATCATATTCTTGGAATTGGGTATCATTTGGTGGAGGCTCTATTTCAAAGCAACAACTTGGAAAGAAAAAGGTTTGGGCGTTTTTAGTTGCACAAATCATTGCTTCAGATAAGATCAGAAAGAACAAAAAATTACTTTTGTGCTCTTTTGGATCACTTGAACCAGTATTTTGTGCATAATGCTCCGTCCGAAAACCGTTTGTTTTATGGTTGAAGATTTTTCTTAGTGAGCCTTTTTCGCTCACTCCGTTTTATGTTTTATTTTCAGGTTATGTACGGAAACACTAGAAGGCCGGAATGGGGATAGAAATAATTATTGAGTATACCAGCATAATTTTAATTTTTAAATAAGTGTAGTAGCACAAGACTTAAATTATTATGAATTTCTCTTTGAAGTTATTCAAGATTACGTTCCCGCATTTAATAAATTTTTTTTAATTTGGAACTACTTTCTTAACATGCATTTAAGTCTACATCTTACTAATTGCTCTGACAACCTTATAATACTTTGCGCCTTTGAGTGGATAAGTCAACGAACCTAGCCCTAACGGGCCGGAGGCGTTACAATTTCATAATTTCATAAATTAAAATGGCATTATAGTTACGTTCAGCCTTTATATCAATAAGAATTTGTAAAAATAATAATAAATATTATAATTAAAAAATATCATCAATTTAATATGGGCTTCGCGTGGTCCGTTTGCATGCTGTTTGAAAAAAAGAAAAAGAAAAGAGGTGCATAGCAGACAGCAGTGTAAACTTTGGCTGGCCATGAGCAAATGGTTTGGTCAATGGTCATGCATGGGTGCAATATGATAACCTCCTTTTAGGCCCCGCTAGCCATGGCTTTAGGCGAAAGTACCCTTTCTGCTTATCAGCATTTTATTTTATATATATCATGACTCAAGTTCTCGAATAGAGATTGAATTAAGATGTACTTAAATAACGTGTAACACTATACCTTCTATAGTCAATGCCCACGATGGCTAATTTTATCGATATTAATTTGATAGTTGCATTTTTTTCTCTTTTGACGACTTCATTTATTTATTATTATTTAATAATTTAATACTATGTCCATATATAATACCAATATATCTCTGATTCGACTCGCAATTTGAAAATGGTCCCTCACTTTTTAATTTTAAACATTTACTCCTTAACATTTTTTTGTTTTTGAATTGGGTCATTTCGTTAATTTTTATCCAATTTTGTTAACTCCGCTTAGTTGAGTCATCAACTAAGCCTAAAAACGACGGTCGGCCACTCCTATAAGTACATCCTAAAAATATTTTAAAGGGTTTGACCTTTGGGGGTGGCCGAACCACCACCCTAGCCACCCCATTGGCCAAAATGGGGGTGGCCGGCAACTCCCTTCTTCTTTTTTTCTTTTTCTTTAATTATTTTTAAATAAAATTATTAAAAAAATAAGAAAAATATTGAAACGGCGTCGTTTTTAGGCGTAGTTGGTGACTCAGCCAAACAGAGTTAACAAAATTGGATGGAAAACAGACGGAATGACCCAATTCAGAAACGCGAAAAAATTAAGGAGTAAATGTTTAAATTTAAAAAGTGCGAGACATGCAATTTTCAAATCGCGAGTCGACTCAAATATTTATTATACATTTTACCTTATATTTTAATTTAGCCTTTGAGACTTATCCACAAAGCTGCAACCCAATTCATCATATACTCGACGTCCGTGACGACAATTTTGATATAAAATAATTCAAACTTTAAGGATAACTCATATTTAAAAATTGGCTTATAAATAAGGTAAACTTGTTCCTCAATAGTGAATTGTTTGCAGAATAATGATTCACTGCCACCTAAAGATACAACTTTTCACCACATTGCCTATGTGGCAAGGTGGTCCCCCACTACTTTTTGAATTTTTTTTATTTTTTAAAAATAAATTAAAGTGAGGGACCACCTTGTCATATAGACAAGATACTAAAAATTATATATTTAAGTGATAGTGAATTATTACTCTTGTTTGCTGCAAGTACCCACATTCACATACCCGGGCCTCGATCTCTTTCTTGTACGTAAGCAACTCCAAGGTCTCTGTCCCCTTATTTAAGTTATTTTGTTTTTTGCCTATAATTTCCCAAAGAATCTCAGTATTAATTTGCGTGATAGAGCTTTTTTGACCAATCTGCATGGCCAGCATGGGAGAATTGAACACTGAAAGTACGTTGATAAAGACAGGTTATCTAACTTAATTTCAAGCGTTTAAAAAAAAAAAAGAAAAAAACTAGATAATGTAATTGTAAAAGCCATTTATAAAATTGACTGATCAAATAAAAACTAAATTGTTCAAATACTACTTATTCATTTAGATCATTGAGCTTTATATATAAATGATATCTTGTAATCATCTGTCTGAATTTATAATTGTAGAAAAATGCTACCGACCCTGAAATATTTTCCAAACACAACGTTCCAAACTGACTTGGACAGTAACGTGGCTTTGGGGGTTTAAAAAAAAAAAAACGCTCTCCTAAATATTTTCGTCCTCTCTCTCTCGCTCTCTCTCACTCGCCGGCCATCCCACTCGCCATTCCCGAAGGCCATGGACAGCCAGCGATCGGAGCTCGAGAGAGATCCGCCCGGAAACAAAGATCCGGCCAACCCCGACGACCTCGCGAATCTCAGATCAGATCCAACCGAGCGTGGGTTTCCGGCCGGATCTCAGATCAGATCCGGTCGATCCTGCCGAGCGTGGGTTTCTGGCAGGATGGCCGGATCTCTCAAACCACGCCGGCCGAGCGTGGGTTTCGGGCCAGATCCGCTTAGAGATCTGGTCAGGGCAACTGGTGAGAGGGGGGAGAGAGAGAGTGCCGAGAGAGAGGAAGACTCGGCGTTTTTTATTTTGTTTTTTTATTTTGTTTTTTTTTTCTAAAACCCAACGTGGCCGAGCGTGGGTTTCCGGCCAGATCCGGTTAAAGATCCGGTCAGGCCGGCCAGTGAGAGGGGGGAGAGAGAAAGGGCTGATCTGCTTAAAGGCGAGAAAGAGGCTCTGAGAGGGAGACTTGGCCTTTTTTTTTTTTAAAAAAAAAAAAAAAAAAAACCCCAACGTGGCTCAGCCACGTTCCTGTCCATGTCAGTTTGGAACGTTTGTTTGGAAAATATTTCGGGGTCCGTAGAATTTCTCATAATTGTAAGGACACGGAAAAAAGCTTGTTACGTGTGGTGGTGAACTTGTACAAGTTAAAACTGCTTTATATTCCTGATCAGCTGCCACTTAATTAAGGGGTTAAATATTCAATGCATGTGTTTCATTCAATGAAGAAATCTGAAATCTAGCACGTGAAGGTTGCGAGAGAAGGCGTAAAACTAAAACTAAAAGCATTCAAAAGCATGCTTTCGGCATAAAAGTCTCATTCCTCTCCCTAATTATTCAAAAGAAGATGCTAGCTAGCTGATCACGAGGAATGTGAACAGTGATCAGGTTTGAAAAATGCCTAAGTACAGCTGTTAAAGTAATCATTGGCTAATGCGTCTCATCCTTTTTTATTATTTTATTATTTTTTATTTATATCGATATTTAAAGTAAATATTTATTATAAAGTATTAACTAAATAAATAATTTTTGACCATAACTAGATTACATTTTCAAATTAATTTGAATTCCAAAATCTAAAACCCTAATTATCATTTAATAATTAATAAAATTTAATGATGATTTTAAAAGGTACATCAATTTTAAGGGAATAAAAAAAAAAGATAAAAGTCATACTTCTAGCATTATTCATTTCAAATCATTTCGTATTTATAACAAAACAATAATGTTGAATACAATATGTAATGCTTTTTTATTTTTTATTTTTTTAACGAAAGATTTGAGTATTTCATTGATCAAAGATTATGAACATAAATCTCTTATATCACAAAGCATAAAAAGCTCTGTAAAGTCACAGCCACATGCTATGAGGTTATATAGTCATAGATATAAATAAAATTCTTAAAATAAAGAGTTATTTATAATTTTTATCTTTCGCTAACCCATGTACAAAAATAGTTAAGGAGCAAATTTGCTCCGAGCAGATTAGATTTAAGACAATGATAGCCAAATATCCTAGAAAAATTTATTTAAACCGACCATAAGAAATAACTTCAGTGACGGACCTACATAGGGGCCAGTGGGGCCCTAGCCCCCCAAGCCCCAAAATTTTCCAAATTAGTTTTGCCTCCCCAATTTATTTATTTATTTATTTTTCAATTTGGCCCCCCCCATATTCACAAGGTTGGGTCCCCCACTAGATAATCCCCACACCGAACTATCAAGGTCATGAAAGATAACCCCTCATACTTGACTAACCTCCATCCCATAAATCTCCCATGAGAGTATATCTAAAAAGAAGAAAAACTGATCTTATTCAAAACAAAAACACAATTAGTAAACAATAGTAGTAGTTAGGGATGAAATGAACAGCACAAAACAGAGGTAAATGAAATGATGCATAGTGGAGAGGCCAAAATGATATGTAGTGTATTTTTTTTATTTTTTTTTTTCTATTCCTTCCCCATCCTTAATCTTTGATCTTGGGGATAACAAAAACACACAGCTGATCACCAAGCCAAAGAAAGATGGTATGTGTAGTACTTAATTATTAGATGCATGATCTCTGTGTCAAAATTGCCAGATAAATGAATGGCAATATAGCTTAAAAATCGAAATTAAATAATATCACTTTTATAATTCTCTTATGGAATACTTGAGAGTAGACACCAGCAATCATAGTTTAATTTATAGAGAAAGCTAGAGGAAATTAAAGTTCAAAACTCGGAGCATATTCCAAATCTTGAGTGATTAAAATGTGAAAATAAGATGCTAGAGGAGCCGAGCAATGTCAACAGTTAGGTTTGAAATATGCCTAATTACCTAAAAAAGAAAATGCCTAATTAATCATCTTGCTTTTTAATTAGTAAAAGTATCATTGACTAATGAGCCTTTCGAGATGCTAATCTGTTAGAATGTCTCATCGATTGACGACTTTTTTTTGTTTTTGTTTTGATACATCTTTTGTTGAAATTTGACAAAATGGGTACATTGTTTATGATTAATTTGGACTCAAAAGTCGAAAACCCTTTTACTAATACATACTGTTTTGTTTTTTAAATCACTTCATAGCTGTAACCAGTATGTTGAATACACACCTACAAAAAAAAAAAAAAAAAAAAAAAGTATGTTGAATACACCCTTATTAGATGTATATTCTCTGTGTCAATGGCAACATAATTTAATAATAATCCAATAATATCAATTTATAAATATTGACTGTGGACAACCGCCATCTTATTCAATTATAGAGAAAGACAGAGGAAAGTTCAAACCCAGAGCATTCCAAAGTCCAAAGAATCCACAACATTAGTTACAACCATTTTCACATCTGGGTGGTGGGATTTGAGTGTCAAATGTCAACTACATACATTGGTTGATTCTCGTAAGTACAGCTTTTGCAAAACCAAGATAGTTTGAGCCAACTTTGTAGTAGTTTTGTCAAATTCTTGACCATGCTGGCAAAGAATCGCTTCGTGTTCATGGTTTTTGCATTGAGTTACTTCAGGTTGCTGAGATTCGCAAAGGCAGTGGTACCCCAAGAAGAAGGTACGAGCTTGCTCTTCCGTTGTAGTTGGTAAGGATGGGGAAAAGCAATGAAAAGTTTGAATCTTGGGAAGTTAGTCAAACTGGGTGTCACCCATTAACTGTTTGGACTAGTTGGGCTTAGCTTATCATTTTTCATAGTAAGATATGAAAGTACTATGCATTGATCTTTTTCTTTTTCTTTTTTCTTTTTTTTCATTGAATAATTTGGTGACCAAACAGAAAATTGGGGGTTTCCCCATTGAAATTTATGATTATGGTGCTTCACTAGGGCATGATTCTCTGGTGCTCTCTAATTAGATGGGCTAATTAGTGTGATTCTCACATGCTTATTGGTCTAAATTCACATAATTCTAGCAAAACTGATTGTTTTCTTGTTTCCCTTTTTTTTTTTTTTTTTAATGCATTAATCGAATTGTCGAATGTCATATTAAGTTGTTAATTTTCATATTTTCCTTCACAAATATGGAATTAAATTGGATAATTAAACCGATTTTTTCATTTATACTTTTTTTGCTTCAAGCTTCAAGGTCATGTGATTGAGAATGACAAAAATGTTCAAAAATTTCTTGGGTATTTAAAACTGCTGGACACAGTTGAGCTTGTAGTGTTTTGAATCTGAATTTAGGCAATAAAAATGATATTGTTCAAGCGCAGATAACTGTTTTCCTTGGTTCTTTGTAATATAAATTTGTCACTTAACGTAGCCAAAACTAGTTGCAATGAAGTTGGATTGCCATTTCTTTTTCATAAGCACACTTGTACAACGCTGATTTGACATGTGATGTTTATTGATGGGGATGTTGTGTAGTTGATGTACTCCAACAAATAGCTAGTACCATGGGCTCAACATATTGGAAGTTTGATGGTAATTCTTGCCAACTTGAAATGGTTGGGATGACACCAGAGCCACCAAGAAATTCTGAGAGCAGCATTGGTTGTGATTGCAACAACACCGTCTGTCATGTCGTAAAGATGTACAGTTCCCTCATCTTGTTACTAATTATTTTTATGTCAAATCTTCAATCTTATGCATGATTTTACATCTTCGTATGATTGTCAAAAAATATAATTATTTTATTAATTAATTTCAGTCAACTCATCTAAGCCTTCATCTATGAATCTATATATGTTTAGTCTTATTTTGTTTGTCAGGTTAGTGAAAATTTTTGTTGACTATACATTGTAATGAAGGCCACCAGACATTATTTTCAAAAGCTGCCTTTTTAACATCCATGACATATGTAATATACTGTAAAATGCGAACAGCATATCATGATTGATCTACTTCTCATGAAAGCCGTTACCTATACTCACTATCTAATAACTCATTTATTATAGAGAGATCAAGTTCTATAGTCTTCCTGGCATGCTTCCGCCTCAACTGGTGAAGCTTCCTCACCTTCGAGAAATGTAAGATCTTTTTGAAATGCTTCAGTTTCAAGTTTGATGGTAATATTTTACAGCACTAATGTCTAACACAATTCACTAGAATTTAATAAAGACTATTTTTTCAGCATTTTTCAATTTACACTGGTCCTCTCATTTTAGTGATTTTGCTTACAACTATCTCAATGGGACAATACCACTGGAATGGGCTTCAATGCGATTAACTTTTATGTGAGCTCTTCTATTTTATATTAATTAAGTTTTGATTTAGCTGCTTTTCTCTTAAATTAACCAGCAAGTAATGTGCAGCTCTGTTCTTGGGAATCGCTTATCAGGGGAGATTCCAAAGGAATTGGGAAATATTACCAGTCTCACATACCTGTACGTTTTGAACTTTGGTTTGAAGTCTTCATGAGTGGGCTTGAGTTGTAAAATAAAAATAAAGTAGAAAGACTCTGGTTTTCTTGTTAATTGTACTGCTATGACCTCAAACCTCTGAAACTTTCCGTGTTTTTTAATTGTTATACGGTCGTTTTGATACCCCTGCACTCCATAGTGATTTCTTGGATTGGTTTAATCATGAGTTTCTATTATGCTCTTTTAGTAATCTCAATATTCCTTTTCTGGTTTTTGTTTTTTTTTCAAACAGAAGCCTTGAAGCAAACCAATTCTTTGGCATTGTTCCTCCTGAGCTTGGCAATTTGACCAATTTACAGACTTTGTAAGACATCTCATCTCTTCATTTTGGTAGGTTATAATATTTTTCTTGCTAACTCATTTTTTAAGGATTTTGTTGGTTCATTGCTGCAATATTGTTATTGCAGGATGCTATCCTCCAATAATTTGACAGGAAACTTGCCGATGACTTTTGCCATGCTGGGAAGTCTAACAGATTTGTGAGAATTTATTATATATGCTTCTCTGTTGACATAATTCACCCCTCCTTTAAAGCATAAATATAAATATTTTGCTGATGAACATCAATTTATTGCACAATGCAGTAGGATAAATGATAACAACTTCATAGGAACAATACCTGATTTCATACAGAATTGGAAGCAACTGACAAGATTGTAAGATCCTTTTTTTTTCAAGAGATCTCAAGTGTTTTTTGAGTCTCCATAGCAGATAAGCCTTTATTTTTTATTTTTATCTATATTTTCTAGTAGTTATTCTCATTCAAATTTAAAAATTCTTGAAGAGAAATGCATGCAAGTGGACTGGAAGGACCCATCCCACCAAATATATCTCTTCTGAGTAATTTAAAAGAGTTGTGAGTAAAAAACCTTCTTACATTCATCCAGTTGCTTGATAGGATGCAACTTGATTTTTTGGTATATTCAATCAACAGTTTTGGCTCATGTGGCATCTTTGAAACAGGAGGATTAGTGATATAGATGGGCCAAATCAGGATTTTCCTACGTTGATAAACATGTCTGGCCTAGTAAGATTGTATGTTTAGTGCTTACATTGTCAAATATATATTCGATTTTGATGATGCTTTATGTGATACAATTCAGTTATGTATTTTAGGGTTTTGAGAAATTGTAAGATTTTTGGGGAGATCCCTCCATACATCTGGACAATGAAGAATCTGGAAATGTTGTAAGTAAAGCATGTGACATATTGGAGTATGCTGTTTACTAGCTTGAATTCGATAATCATATATATATGTATAGTGTGTGTGTGTGTGTGTGTGTGTGTGTGTGTGTGTGTGTGTGATGCCTTCAGAATGCCTTTGATTTGGATGGTATTTGAAGCTACAAAAAAAATGTTTTTGTTGCAATGAACAACAAAGATGGGGGACAGTTAACTGAAAAGAAAAATCTAGCTTTTCTTCACGTAAGGGTAGATTACTTTGATGTTATTTTTACTTATAAAATGTTATCCTTGTTCAAATGTAAAAGTGCTGTTAACTCCACAAATATTTTGCGTCCATTCAATGATAAATCTTGGGCAGATGCATGAAAGTCAAGCAAGGTTTAATTTGCACTACTTGAAAAATTCTTAGGACTGAGAGAATTCTAAGGGCCTATTTGGTTGTGTTTTCAAAGAGTACTTTTAGGAAATTGTTTTCAAAGAACAAAAGAAAGCTGATAACAAGATGTTTCCAACGGTGTTATTTTTCCTAAACTGAAAATAGAAAACAGTTCCAAGAAACCTTTTTTATGCTTTCTGAAAATAGACTATTTTCAAAAGTAATTTTCCGAAAACAGTTTTTCAATTCAAAACATGTTTTGTAGTGCCTTTTGCACTGTTTTTTGTTTTGTGAGCTTTAAAAAAGAACCAAACAGGTCCAAAATGTTTGTAAACCCTTACGGATTCTAACAATTGGCATTTGCTTCAAGCTTGTAATGATTTCATCACCAAAACAATTAGACTAGCAAAAAAACATTGTAAAAGTTCATACAAGGAAGAAAAGCAATATATCAACTTTAAAATTAGTGTGAAAGACCTCAAATAAAAGTAAACGTGTAGAAAATAGTTTGAATGTGCTTAATATGTTATATCTTTGGGTGTCGGCGCATAGTTCGGGTAATATGTCGTTCGCTGATTTTTTACTTTCTTACTCGTTTTTTTCCTCTGATTAGAGGCACTTTTGTATACTTCCTATTTACTAGGGTTGTGCCCCTCTGCACTTTTTATTGAATTCTTACTTATAAAAAAAGAAAAGAAAATAGTTTGAATGATGATGTAGAAAAAGTTCTAAATCTATTACAAAGATCGATATAATAAGAAACAATCTGGCTTCACAAACTATGAATATTGCACTCTCCTTAAGAAACCAAATTACAGAAACTGAAGACATCATTGAGAACAAATTAATTTATAGACACACTTACGAACATACTTATTATGATTACACAACATATGGATGTGCACTTGTGTGCACACCTGTAAGTTTTTGGTACACAAAATTGACCAACCAATAAAATTGAAACAACAGAGACCTATAAGATGCAGGAAGTTGTGACATGTCAATTTACTAGTTACCATATTTTTTTTTGATAAGTAATTGGCCTTAAGGGGAGAGGGAAATGTGAGATTCGAACTAGTGATCTCCGCTTCATGAGGCATGGTTCCCAGCCGATTGATGTATACCTTGGGACCAGTTAGCATAAATATGTTGCCCAAATTCTTTGCTGCTATCATTTTTCAATTCTTTTATTATAATTGGTGTCTGCTTTGCTCCTATCTGGATGGTAACAAATTACTAGAAAACATAGCATATTGATAGAAGCAATGTTTTCTTTCATGAGCGAAATAGCTTCTAGTAATTCTAAGTGAATGATGCCTTATTAACTAAGGTTATCTTATCAAACTGTAAAATTTTGAATGCAACATAACAGGTTCTAAATTGTTCCAAGTTTGGATATTGATTATCTTGTCTCTTTGTGATTGTTGTAGGGATGTCAGTTTCAACAATTTGGTTGGGGGGATTCCCACCAATGCCAACTTAGAGCGCCTGAAGTTCCTGTAAGTATATCGAAATAGAGGCTGTAATTGATTGTATATTTTGACTTTTATCAGTAACATACTTTAATATCATTTCCAAGTCTAGAGGACTTGATTTATATAGACACAAACACCTGAACGCACAACTGCACGCATGCACCCCATTTTTTTAATAGTCAAACTTGCTATCTAGTGCAGAACCATGTCATGTATCTCTTACCAAATGCAACCATAGATTTCTGACAGGATTTGTTCAATTGCTTTTGCATTCTAGTATTTTTAATGCATACTAAACATTTGATGTTGCTTCTGTTAGCTTTTTAACTCGCAACTTGCTAAGTGGAAATGTACCGGATTCAATCTTGACAGAAGGAAGTAATATGTATGTTTCTTATCTGGGATGCTTTCTGTTTAGTTTCATCTTTTTGATATATTTGCAATCCACCTTTTCCTTCGTGCCCTTGTGTTGTATCCAAAATCGTTCTCCATCTTAAACATTAACTATGAAATACAGGGAGATAACAATTTGAGGGACATTGGCCCTAACCATTTATAAGGGTGGAGTTTGCTATTCTCCTTTTGAATTAATGAAATATGCATCTTTTGCTTATCTTATTAAGCTCATAGATGCACTATTTCTATTTGGTAGTCTTCCTTTTTAATGTATGTTTTTGAATTAAAGATAGAATTTTCCCAATTTTTTTTTTTTAATTTTTTTTAATTTTTTATAATTTGATTGTTTTGCCTGTTGAATTGAGAGCCACTACATGCACTAGACTACTATTTCCATAATACTTTCAGAAGCAAGAAACAAATTCAATATCCAGTTCAGCTGTCCCGTTATTGCCTATCTGCAGGACTGAACAACTTCCGTATCGAACCTCACAGCTTATAGTGTCAGGGCTTTTCAGCATATACTTGAATTTCCTAAGTTCTGATCTTTGCGAAATTCTCCTATTATCATTGTCGAAGTTGCTTCTATTTTCTGGATGTTAACAGATTACTGTATTAGTGATAGATTTAGTTGTTTTCAAGAAAATGACATGCAATTATAAAACATGCTTTTCAGGTTCAAATGTTTTTGAAATACTAAATGCTGTTACTTTTAAATTCATATCAGCCTTTGTTTGTTTTTTTTTTTTTTCCTTTTTTTGTTAAATTTCTTTTTCATTTTCTAATTAAAAAAAATTGACATTTTTTTTTCCCCAATGCATGGATGCAGTGATCTTTCATACAATAACTTTACATGGCAAGGTCCTGAGCAACCGGCTTGTCGAGAAAACCTGTCAGTCAACTCGTATACTAATTGTTTATGTATACTTTCCAGTTTGATATGCCTTTAAAATTTATGTTTCTTGCACCTTCTATTGTTCAATTAGGAATTTAAACCTCAACTTGTTTCGAAGCTCCTTAAACAAGGATAACTTGTAAGATACCCTTTCTTTTCATTCATTTTTTAGCTGGCTTCTTTAGTCCTGTTATAAGTTTTCAAGCTACTACAAAATGAGAACAAAGTTTAATATGAATGGTGTGCATTTTCTACTAACATATTCTTTTGTTACTCATTCTTTGCAGAAGGCAACATCCTCGTTGCTTGAAGAATTTCAATTGTCCACAATGTAAGGATACATTTCTGGAGTTCCAACATTATTGACTGCTATGAAATTATTCTGGAGTTTCACCAAATTTATTTTGGAAATTCTTTCTTACCTCTCATGTGAAAATATGATAATTTGCCTTCATTTATGGATATATACATACGAAAAATTTTAGTTAGTTATATTAAACTGCTTAAGGAAGTCTTGGCTGACCCTGGAAAAGAAAGTTATGATAGCAAAACGAAAGAGTTTTCCACATACAATAAGGCCTTCAATTAAAGGAAAAGAAAAAGAGGAGTGATGATTGAGTTTGAACTTTTGCTTCTTCAGTTCAGAATGCCAAAAAGAGCATATTATGAGCTTTGAAAGCCTTCATTACCTTAAACTCCACAAGATCTGCTAGAGTGGTGGATTTCCTAATTGGAGGGTTGGGTAGTGTTTGCATAAGTTTGTGGTGGAAAAAGTTAGCATATGGAGGAGGCTGGTGAGTTCTGAAATGGGGGGAGGTTGGACCACTCTTACTTTCTGGAGCTCACATTTTGGTGGTTTCGGAAATACAATAGGAATGAATCAGATGTTTTTGCATGGCATATTTGCATTAAATTGAAGCATGAAAAGATCTTACTGGATGGTTTGTTAAGAAACCCAATTTTCCTATTTATTCCATGATTACACATTGATGTCTTGATTTCATTTCTGTTATGGTCATTATTTCCTTGATTTCCTTATGTTGTCAAATCTGCATATATTTTTATTTTCAAAATAAGTGTAACTCTTCGCTATTTAAGATTATAGATGCGTATGGTCAATTCATAGAAACAAAATACAACTTTGGCTATGGCATTTGGAGATTGATCCCCTCAAAGTGATCATTTGGAGGCTCGATCCCCTCAAAATGGTCGATTTGTCCCTTTTATTTTCTGATTTTCAATGACATAAACCCACGGGTTCCTATCATTTGGTATTAGAGATTCTCGATTTTTCTTCTTTCTTTTATTTTTTCGTTACCCATAAAGAAAAACCACCATAGCCAAAACTCAACAGCGGCTGTGTCCATGAGTGGATTGTTGCTCTGCCGTCGTTGAACTGTGTTTGGGGGTCCTCGAAGTGCTGCAGGAGTATTGCCAGTGGTAGCTTGGGTTGCTGTCGGAGCTACTGTGGGTGGTGATTGTCGGGTGTTTTGTGATCTAAACCATGCAATAGGTCTGTCGGTGAGTGCCGGTGGTGGTGTGTTGTGCGAGGTGGCAGTGCAAAGTGGTGCTGTGGTGGTGCGGGTGGAGCATGTACTGTGCTTAGTGATGTGTGGTGGGCTGTACATGGTGGTTGTGCAAAGTGTTGGCCCTGCGAGGTAGAAGCGGTGCGTGGTGCAAAAGGTGATTAGTGAAGCAGCCGTTGTGCTAAGGGGACTGTGCGCGGTGGAGTTGTGCGAGGCAGAGGTGACTGTGCGTGGTGGCTAGCCATGTGAAGAGGTGGTGTTGCCGGGTGATGGCCGCGCATGGCTCAAAGTGGTGGCCTGTGCTTGAGGTGTAGGAGGAAGAAGAAGGGTGTTTGGCTACGGGTGAACCTTAGTTCTTATTTTGGTTTAGGAAAGTTTCTATTTGGATGCACATATTGGGGTGTCCTATTGTGACAATAGGATATCCTAATTCCAGTCTCAGAATAGTATAGTTTGATTTAGCTTCTTTTCTGGTAGTTGTTTGGTATGATAACAAATCAGTCCCTAACTCGAAATTACAGCAATCCAAGGTTAGGCTCAACCCTTTGAAGGGCAAAAAAAATAAAAAGAAGAAGAATAAGAAGGTTTTATGCCTTAAGTATCAATTCAAACTTAAGAGGGAATACACCATGGCTTCTACTAGCAATTCTCACCAACAAGAGGAGGTCCCACTCGAGTTGAGGTTTGATTCAAAAATCTTTGAGTAGCTGAAGGAGTTCATTAGTGACTACATCAATCAAGCGCTCGGCAAACAGAATGAAGAACAAAATTATGGATCAATTACGTGCTGGATTCCACTAGGAGAACGTCTTCCTAACAGTCATGATCAAGGATTTTTGCGTATAGAGATGGAAGTTCATTGATTTGGTTCTTATAAGTTTGAAAACATTGATGTTGAGTTGGCAAAAATTCGGCAAACATCAACAATTGAGGAATACCAAAATCATTTTGAGTAGTTATCTAATCTCGCTCATAACTGGACAGAAAGGTGGTTGATAAAGACATTTATTGAGGGTCTTCACTCGGACATTCAACTTGAATTTAAGACCTACAGATCCCGATCCTTTCATTTTCAAGGAGAAAGGAGGAGAGACTTAGGGAGGGAAACCGCCAAATAATTAACGTGAAAGACAAACCAACGTCTGGCAAAGGTAGCTCATCTTCTAGCCCGGCTTGCAAACCTCCTACCACGAACGAGTCATTTGTGAGAAAGGTAAAAGTTTTGTAGTTGGAATTCATTTCATCAAAATTTTCAGTTCTTTCAAATATTGATAATTGTTCTAATACTTAAGAGATCATGAATCCCATGATGGACAAGGATGATTAATTGTTATCCTTTATGAGTGCGAGGTGCACAATAGATAAAGAACTAGTTGAGATACTGTCTCTATAATCTGATAAAGAAACAAGTCATGATCAGGTTTGACAAGGCTTTATTGGAAAGGAATCGATTCGACAAAGTCTAACAAAGAAGTTTTTGCTCCAAATTGTGAGGGTTAACTACGTAATGTCTCGGAAGGGTAATAATGATTTAAAATTCTTCTATGGTTCTCTTCATAAAATGGGCAATATTAAAATGTTTTCTTTTGTTTCTCTTCTATCGTGTTCCATTCCTGAGACACTACCTTTAACAAGGACATGGTAGCCACATGGGATTTAGGACGGGATTGGTGACATGTTTTATTAATAATCAATCCCGAGGACAAGGTTGTTTTGAAGGACCGGGGAATGTCAAGAAATTCAATATTTTCTATTTATTCCGTGATTACACTTCATTAATGTTCTGATTTTATTTCCGATATAGCCGTTATTTCCTTGATTTCCTTTTATGTTGTCAAATCTGCATTTATAAATAAGTATAATTCTTCTCTATTTAAGATTGTAGATGCCATATGGCCAATTCATAGAAAAGAAATACAACTTTGCCTAAGGCATTTGGAGGTTGATCTCCTCGAAGTGATCATTTGGAGGCTTGATCCCTTCGAAGTGATCGATTTATCCCTTTTATTTTCTGATTTTCAATGAAAGAAATCCTCGGGTTCCTGTCAGGTTTGTGTGGGAATTCCTTCAAGTTTTCCTGCTCCCTGATTTATTTCCTTTGTTCACAAGAAGAGTGCAACAATGACTAAGTATCTGGGCTAGATGGAAGATATTGCATTGGAATAAGAGTTGTCCATTCTTGCTAAGATCAGAATCAGAATCAGTTGAGGGTCCAGTTCATATGTTTCACAATGTTTGACAGTAGTTTTGGTGAAGATGTTCTGTTGGAAGCTGAGGGTCATGAGTCTAAGGTGATGTCTGACTTTAAGGTATTATTTGTTTCAGGAATGCAATTCTTATTCACATAGGTATGGTGGAGAATTTGGTAAAAAGACGAGACTATTTAATATACTATTCTTATGTGGGAAGAGATGGGCGACAGCAAATCAATTGCTTTTCAATTGTCTGGTAGCCATGGACTTTTGGTCCATGGTCTTTTATGAGTTTACTGGGTAATGCCTGCATTAGTGATAAAGATATTGGCAGCTTATATATAAGAATTTAAAAGTGCGATGAGTCTAATGGCATGGTGAGCAGTTCCTCTTTGTTTGATATGGTGAATTTGGAATGAGGAGCAATAGGGTGTTCAAGGCAGTGGACTCTCAATCTATCTTGCTTTGCTGATTATGGCTCTTTTCTTGGATCTCTTTGAAAGATTGCAATGTCGTTTAATTTTTGTAAATTCATCCTTTTCACTCTTTTCTTTTCTAGTGCTTCTTGTATAGCTCCCGTGCTCTAGGGTTGCACCCTTATAGCTTGCATTTCTCTTAATCAGTTTTGCATTATCTTGCAAAATATAAATTTGTAAAGGTCAACAATGTTACCAGAATATGGTGGTTTATTTTCTATAGGGTTAATGTTGGAGAGAGGAGAGAAATCCTTTAAATTAATGTGGATGATAGTTGCTATGGTAGCTTAGGTTAAAGAAGTTTCCAAATGCTATGATCACTTAAGAATATGACAGAAGACAATGATTGTGTACGAATACATGTTGATATCTGCTTCTCTTGTATACCTCTCGGCGCTTGGGCTGCACCATTTCTAGCTTGCATTTCTCCTAATCAGATTTGTGTTTTCCTAAGAATATTGTGATTTATTTCGAAATGTTTGTTCTTCGGAAGGAGAGAAAAGATTGAATTAAAAGTGAATGATAGTTGTTATGCTAGCTTGCTTTAACGTAGTTATGAAAAGAGTTTAACAAAAGATTGTAATTTTGTATAGGTATATATTGATATCTAATTACACCAAATTTAAATAATAAAAAATTGAGCTGTATAAAATGATGAGCTCTCTACGTTGCTTTGTGGTTACCATACATCTTGCTCTCACATAGATTCTCTTTCTATGTTGTTTCCTGGCAGATTCAAATTGTTGGCATGTTAATTCTGGTGGAAATGATGTAGCCTTCAAGGAAGATAAAGCAACTGTTATGTATGAAGGAGATGCAGATGCTGAAGGTGGCACTGCAAAATTCTTTATCCGTGACAATAGTTACTGGGGATTTAGCAGCACTGGAGACTTTATGGATGATAACGATTTCCAGAATACACGTTATACTGTATCTCTCTCATCATCAAATGTCACTGAATTGTATGGGACAGCACGTGTATCTCCTATATCGCTTACTTATTTCCATTATTGCTTGGAGAATGGAAACTACACTGTAAATCTCCACTTTGCAGAGATACAGTTAACAAATGACGAAACATATAGCAGTCTTGGGAAGCGTGTATTTGATATCTATGTTCAGGTAATGAGCCACAATGATTGTAAATATGTATCTTTGAAGTTGCCAATTAAAGTTTAATTAGACTTCTTTGCCACAGGAAAGACTAGTGTGGAAAGATTTCAATATTGAAGATTACACTGGTGTTGCTCAAAAGCCACTAGTCAAGCCTGTGTCCAATGTCAGTGTGTCAAAAAATGTCTTAGAGATCCGATTCTATTGGGCTGGTAAAGGGACAACGAGAATCCCTGATAGAGGAGTTTATGGTCCCATTATATCAGCTGTTTCTGTGGTTTCTGGTGAGTTATGTGTGAATATTTTCTTTGTCATATTACTTTCCCTTGAGATACTATATGTTCTTGCACATGCTAATTTACAAGTAATAGGGACATACACCCTCTTTATGGGTTTCCCTCTAAGTTCACCACTACTTGATGTGTCTTCAAATCAAGACATGATTTTCAGCAACAGAATAATTATTGGAATCCTTTTGTGGAAAGACTCTTTGTGACGACCCAAAGATGTGATAGTCACATTTGCATAATATCATAAGGACTAGTCACTTTAAGGTCTCTTATATCATCATTTATATAGTTGAGTTCTTCTGAGTACACACTCAATGTGAAATTTAGCACTTAGTACAACACCTCTACAATCCATATAATCCAGCGTATCAGTGTTTTAAAATCCTTGAATGTCCTCTGTTGTATTATAGATGCTGTTGGCTCCACATGGAATCATTAGGTTTGCTCATTGGACAAGGAAAATGTCATAGAGATTGAGTTGCATGATATGAAATTCCTTCCAGTTTTCCTTTGGCTAATAAATGCACAATCCAGAACAATATAGAAAAGCATAAAGAGAAATTTCAACTGCTTTTTTGAAGTCAAATCGTATGAATTCAATTCTATGATCTTTATTGTTTTTTAAATCATACATAAATCTTATAAGAAATGCAGTGTCTTGATTTAGTTTTAGTCTGTCACATTATCCTTGCTATAAAATTATTTCGGATCGTCAAAAAATTTTGAAGCTTAAATAGTTAATACTTTTGGAACTGAATATTTTGGCTTCCTTATTGCTCACAAACGATTGTATTCATTGTCAAAGGATAAAATTAAATTGCAATTTAGTAATTGTTGTGATTAGGATAGTGCAGCATTCTGATCCCTTTTTTCTTTTGCTTTTTTCTTCTTCTAATAATTCATGTAAAGTCCTAGCTTTCAATTGTGGGAATTATCCCCTCCCCCCCACTCCCCCACCAACTCCTTCCTCTCCCTTCGCGCCTAATTCTATTTTCTGAGTAATTAACAGGTAATATTCTGATACGTTCAGATTTTCCTAGGGCTAGGTGGCACTACTGTAGCCACCAAGCAACCCCAAGCCAGCTGGAATAAGGAATTTAATTCTCCATATTGTATTTTCTTAAGTATTTAGTTTAATAAAAAATGTATTTTCCATTAGTTATTTCCTTCTTAGCTTATTTTCCTGCATTGTGTTATGACGGCTAGACCTAATGGTTATGTTTTATGACCTAGCCGTCATCTATTTAAGTGTAATCCTACTCAAGGAATAAGCATGCTGAATATTATGAAAACCTAGACCTTTTTAGTTGTTCTGGAGATCAAGGCTCTCTCGAAGTAGCCATTGGAAGATCACGGCTCTCTCGAAGTAGCCCGTATCTTTTCTTTTATTCCTTTTTATTATTTGATTGCATCAAGTGGTATCGGAGCGAAGGTTGATTGTTTTCTACAACAATCTCCGATCCACACCATCACCATGTTTTCCCCATTTTTTCGGAATGAAGAAGAACGAGCAAGGTGGGAAAAGCTGCGGTCAGAATTCCTTACGTACAAAGAAGAAGCGAGCAAACGGATGGAGGAGATTAGGAAAAGAATTGAAAGCTTTTCTCCACCACGCACCTCTCCGGCAAGCCAAGCCTCACACATAACACCTAACCTCACCGGCTGCCACCATCTCAAAAAAGAGGAAGAAAAGAACGGTCAAAGCAACAAAAATCCATCCACACCAGCGTCCCACCAAACCACCGTCGATCGGCCACAAATCAGCCCACCTCGGCCGTAAATGTAGAAGGCACTGGACCCAACCTTCCAAACGCGTTGTCATCAACTCACGCCGCGCCTCCAGGCCTCTAGGAGTCACTCGTGTTCACTGTGGTGCGAGAGAGGTAAAGAAGAGAGCTTTTGTTTTTGCTTGGTTCAGGAAGAGAAAGAAGAAGAAGAAGAAGTTGCCAATTTTTGTGCTGAAGATGATGGGAGCTTTTGGAGTCATTGGATAAAACCAGACGCGGTGGTCCATGCTGAAGAAGCTCTAGTTCCGCGTGCTGCAAGAAATACTAAAAGCTATGCGGGGGCTAATCAACCTGAGATGAGGAAAAAGAAAGGACCCGAGCCTCAGGAGTGAGTGCAGAAACGCCACAAGGCTGATTATTCGGTCCCGGCAGCACCAATGATTGAGGGAGCAATTTCCGGAGTTCTTCCTTGGGGACAAGGAAGATGTTAGGGGAGAGGGATGATACGTTCAGATTTTCCTAGGGTTAGGTGGCACTACCGTAGCCACCAAGCAACCCCAAGCCAGCTAGAATAAGGAATTTAATTCTTCATATTTTATTTCCTTAAGTATTTAGTTTAATAAGGAATGTATTTTTCATTAGTTATTTCCTTCTTAGTTTATTTTTTTGCATTGTGTTATGACGACTAGACCTAATGGTTATGTTTTATGACCTAGCCGTCATCTATTTAAGTGTAATCCTACTCAAGGAATAGGCATGCTGAATATTATGAAAACCTAGACCTTTTTAGTTGTTTTGGAGATCAAGGCTCTCTCGAAGTAGCCATTGGAGATCACGGCTCTCTCGAAGTAGCCCATATCTTTTCTTTTATTCCTTTTTATTATTTGATTGCATCATATTCGTTGTTACAATCCATGTTTATGTTTACTTTATTCAGTTAATATATATCTTGCCAAGCTTTCTTGTCTTGTCAACTATAAGTCCTTAGAAAACATAATTGATTTATTTTGTTTTTGGCTTTGGGCAGATTTTAAGCTTTGTCCAAATGGTGGAACCAAGCAAACCGTTCATATCATTGTTGGAGTTGCAATTGGAGCAGTATGCTTACTACTCTTTTTAGTGGGAATCCTTTGGTGGAAAGGCTGTTTGTGGAGGAAAAGAGGGAGAAAAACAGGTACAGGCTCTATCAACTGCTTGATTCTCAAATTACTTATTTAAAAAAAAAAAAAAAAAAAATTGGCTGATTCTGAAATTGACTTAATTGCCTCTACGTAGTCAATTTTAATGAGTAAATGATGCACAAAGAGTAGGTTTTCTTGACTTTTGAACTTCTTTAATTGTGGTTCACTGATCTTCAGTTGCTAGAGAAATGTATGCAGGTGTGCATAATTAAATTCAGATACCTAATATATTGTCAGGTGTAGGCTTATTAGCAATATCTACGCTTTAATTAATTTACTTGTAGACGTGTTTTGATATGTCATGGAATATTTGTTGCAATAATATGTTAAGTATGGTTTTCAAATATTAATTATGCAGTGTTAGTTTACTCTAATGGGAGGGCATATGAGTTAAGTAGAACTATTTATTTTCCTGAAGGAGATTTTGTTGAGCTAAATCGTGAGAGCATATTTCTCTTTTACTTCTTAAGCATCGCAATCTTATGTTATGAGAAGCGGTTGAATTGTTGCTTCTTAATGATGAGCTTTGGTGTACGAAGATGTACAATTTTAGAATGTGATAGAAATTAATTATGATAATGATATTTAGAAGAATAAGAAAGTTGGTAGTCATACTCACTGCGGTCATTGCACATTAAATTTTCATATGAGCACATCATCTTTCTTTAGTGTATATCAAGCTAGTACTTACAAGAAAACTAAATTCCTTGGCTTACTGGTTCGCATGTGCCTCCTTGGACAGATGTTCAAGGGCCAGAGTTGCAGACAGGTAGTTTTACCTTAAAACAAATAAAAGCTGCTACTAGTGACTTTGATTCTGCCAACAAGGTTGGAGAAGGTGGGTTTGGTCCGGTGTTCAAGGTACTGCAACAAACTCTTGACTTGACTTATCCCATTTGAGTATGGATTTTTGTTCTCATCTGAATAAATGTTGGGTGCAACCGTTCAGGGTCAATTACCTGATGGTACTGTCATAGCAGTTAAGCAGCTCTCATCTAAATCGAAGCAAGGAAATCGTGAATTTTTAAATGAGATGGGCATTATTTCTTGTTTGCAACACCCAAATCTTGTGAAGCTTCATGGATGTTGTATTGAAGGGGATCAATTATTATTGGTGTATGAGTATATGGAAAATAATAGCCTTGCTCGTGCTCTATTTGGTGAGTATTATGCCATTTTGTTTAGCTGTGGATGCTACTAAAAATAATAAGATATGTACTATTCTTTTCTTGATTTTCTGGTTCGATAGTTCTATGGAGTTTTATTTTAGTTTTTTAGTTTCTCCTTGTATGTTTCCTGTGTTCTTGGGTTGTGTCTCATGTTTTGTGCCCTTATAATTATTTCATTACTTTTCTGAAAAACTATAAAGTAAAGATTTGAGTTGGTAGCAGTGTTTTCTTGTTTTTGTAGGTCCAGAAAACAGCCAGCTTAAATTGGATTGGCCTACGAGGCTTAAGATCTGTATTGGGATAGCAAGAGGTCTAGCTTTTCTCCATGAAGAATCAGTACTCAAGATTGTTCACAGAGACATTAAAGCAACTAATGTGTTGTTGGATGGAGACATGAACCCTAAAATATCTGACTTTGGATTGGCTAAGCTTGATGAAGAGGAGAAAACTCACATTAGTACCCGAGTCGCTGGAACAATGTTCGTTTACTTATATAATAAAACTCAATAGTTATTTAATTTATAGTTGTCATAGTTACATACATGATATTTGCAAAAAATTTATACTTTTGGTGTTGAATTACTAGACGTTTAGATTTTGGTTTGCAGAGGATATATGGCACCGGAATATGCATTATGGGGTTATCTGACCTACAAAGCAGATGTTTACAGTTTTGGAGTTGTGGCCTTAGAAATTCTGAGTGGAAAGAACAATAGTAACTATGTGCCGAGTGACAATTGTGTTTGTCTTTTGGATCGGGTACTTTATAACTCCTCTTCCGGTTTAATCTGTTACACATCCGTTGTTAATGCTTATGCTTACTTGTTACTTTGATCATAAGCTAAGAGGAACATTTGCATGATAGTAATTAAATAGTTTTTGTCGCAGGCTTGTCAATTGCAACAAACTGGAAACTTTATGAAGCTGATTGATGAGAGGTTGGGGTCTGAGGTCAACCAAAAGGAAGCAGAAATTATGGTTAAAGTAGCTCTGTTGTGCACAAATGCTTCCTCATCACTTAGGCCTACGATGTCCGAGGTTGTAGGCATGCTCGAAGGGCGAATCACCGTTCCAGAAGTGATCCCAGAACCAAGCACCTACAGTGAAGATTTGAGGTTTAAGGCCATGAGAGACCTCCATCAACAAAGGCAAGAGCACAGTTCGAGTGGAAGTCAGATCCAAAACTCAACTACAGTCCATTCATTTTACTCTTCCTCTACATCTGGACACGACTTTGGTGAAATCAAACCAGAATCAAGATCTTGTTGAGTGGGGGTGAGCATTCCTCTCGGTAGGTATTCTTTTAAGTGATAGATTCTTATCTCCATCAAGGAGACGAAACTGAAGTTTCAATTGTTTATGTGAATATTATTAGCTTGGGTGTCCACAAGCAAGTAGAGATTTTACCAGGGATGCCTTGATATAATGTCAATATTTTTGTAAAAAACATTTCTATAGTTAGAGCAGGAATATATGGAGTACAGAAAGGTGAGAATATGATTGAATTGGATTGCCTGAATTTTCATTCATTGATGGTTTCAATTTATACAAGTATTTGACATATTACAAAAGGGAAGAAAATACATAGAAATACAGAATTGAGTTGTGTCTTGTATAGAATGTTGCTTGTAGAGTTGTGTCTCCGTAGATGGTTCATTACGCCCCCGCAAGCGAGACATAGGGGACACGACGTTGAGCTTGGTGCGCATGAGGGAAAAGTATGGTGTTACGGGCTTATGTAACAAAGGATGAAAAATAAACAAAAACGATAAATTTTGGTAGGATAATTCGAAGAATCCTAGGCCTCCTAATTTTAGGGTAATTCGAGGAATCTTAAACATTCTAAAACAACAGTTAGAATTGAATATTAAACTTCTCATATTTTTTTTGATCAATTCTCACGTTTAAATAGAAAATTACATAGTAAGAACGAAAATAACGTAAATAATAAATATAATTCTTAAGGGAGACAAATTCTTTATTTTCCTATTGGAGATATTGTTTTATGAGCAAGTCTCCTTTATTTGGATAATAAATCCATTATCCTCCTAAAGAGACAAAACGACTCGTACCTTATTATAAATTCATTATTTTCTTAAAGAGACAATACGACTCTTACCTTCTCTAACAAGAGACCTAGTTCTAATTGGCTATTCTTTCTCCGGGTGTAGACACGTAACATATGGTGAGGCAATGGGTTTGGTAAAAATGTCGGCCAGGTTATCTTTGTTGGAGATGAATCGGACAATCAAGGTTTTGGAAGCGACTTTGTCACGAACGAAGTGAAAATCAATTTCGATATGTTTGGTACGAGCATGGAAGGCGGGATTGGCGAAGAAGTAGGTTGCCTTAATGTTGTCACACCATAGGGTGAGTGGGGAGGGGAGGTAAAAGCCAAGGTCGCGCAACATAGATTGGAGCCAAATGAGTTCAGCGGTATTCGAATTAAGTGCTGGAGCGGGCGACTGTCCGTTGTTTGTAGGAGGACCAAGAAATGAGATTTGAGCCCAGAAAAACACAAAAACCACCAGAAGATTTTGGGGCAGCTTGCCTAGTCAGCGTCTGAGTAGGCTTGGAGGGTTTGGGATGAGGATAGGCGAAGGAGTAGGCCATAAGAGATAGTGGATTTGAGGTACCTTAGGATACGTTTGACTGCTTGCAGGTTTAGGGAAGTGGGTCAATGCATGAATTGAGAGACTTTGTTGACAGCGAAGGAGATATTTGGGCGGGTGAGTGACAAATATTGCAAGGCGCCACAAGGCTGTGGTAGGGGGAGGGATCTAGAGGGTCATCGGAGACTAGTGAGAAAGCATGTGCTGTGGACATAGGAGTCTTGACTGGTTTGGCTTTGGACATGTTGCTCTTTTGAAGAAGATAAAGGATGTAGCGTTGTTGTGATAGAATAAGTCCATCTGGAGTGGTGGTGGGCTTCCATACCAAGGAAGTAGTGAAGGGGGCCTAAGTCCTTGATGTAGCAGAGTGGCAGTGCCTTGAGGAAGAGAACTTGTGATAAGGATGTCATCAACATAGATGAGGACAAAAGTAGTCTCTTGAGGTGTGTGACGAATAAACAATGAGGGGTAAGATCAAGAGCTGATGATCCTAGTTCTAGGAGGTGATCACTAAGACGAGAGAACCAGGCACGAGGGGCTTGTTTTAAGCCATAGAGCGCTTTGTGGATCTTGCAGATATGATTAGGAAACTGGGGATGAATGAAGCCGAGGGGCTAAATCATGTGCACATCTTTGGAGAGTCATCCATGTAAGAAGGCATTCTGGACATCAATCTAGCGGATGGGCTAGCCGGCGGAGATGGCAAGTGAGAGAACCAGCAAATGGTAGTAGGCTTGACAACTGACGATCAATGAAGCCATCAGCTTTGCGTTTGAGGCAGAATACCCATTTGCAACCAACAATGTTCATGTCAGAGGTGGGAGGAACAAGAGTCCAAATACCGTTGCAGAGAAGGGCATCAAATTCAAGATTCATGGCATTACGTCATGTCGGGTGCTTGGAAGTTGTAGAGTAGGAGGTCGGTTCGACGTCTGCTGAGCGAGTGGTGGTAGTGAGTGCTTTAGGAAGAGGATAGCGGATGAGACTAGTGGGAAGGGACTTGGGCTTGAAGATGTTGTTCTTGGAGTGAGTCTGCATGGCATGCTGTGGAGGTGGCATCACAAGTTTGGTGTCGGGGTCTGTGGAAGTTACCTGCATACAAGTAGGAGATGAAACAATGTTAATAGGGGAAGGTGGCGATGAAGTGCGAGGAAGAGACGATTCCTAAGATTCGACTTCAGGAGGCCCGAGAGAGGGGGATGTTTGGGTTGGGGTTGGAGCACCGGGTAGGCGAGGGGGAGTGTTAAGATTCTCTAATCAGGGAGGGTAGAGTGTGGTTTGGGAGTTGGGAGGATGGGGGGTAAAGGATGATGAGGAGAGATGGAAAGGTAAAACAGACTCATCAAAAATGACATTGCGAGAAATGTAGTTGCATCCAGTAGGTAGATGAAGAAATTTGAAGCCGCGGTGAGAAGGACTATAGTCGATGAAGATGCGGGTTTTGGAGCGAAAATCTAGGTTATGCTTGTTGTAAGACCAAAGGTGTAGCCAACAAGCACAGCCAAAAACTTGCATGAAACTATAAATAGGGCAGGAAGGAAAGAGTTTTTGGAAGGGTGAGTTATTGTTGAGGACAGGGGTGGATAAGCGGTTGATGAGGTAACACGCAGTTTGGAATGCTTAAGCCCAATATAGAAGAGGGGCAGAGCAATGTGCTAAGTGTAATACCCTGTATTTTAACATATTGAATAAAACATCTTAAAATATGAGGGGAATAGCTAGGTGACTCATCTCATCTAATGGTTGAGATTCCTTTAGATGAGATGAGTCACCTAGCTATTCCCCTAGCTTGATGAATCACGCGCGACTCCTTCCTCTCTTTTCCTTCTCTGATTTTTATTCTACCCTTAAGACGAGTCACGAATGCCCAGCTCACCCCCTACAAGCCCAAACTTGCTGCCCAAGTAGCATTCTTGACCGTCGGATCAGATCAAAATCAAGCGATCTTGTCCGTCCAAAAATGTATAAATTGAGGTGCAACCCCCTTTACATTTCACGCACAAGCTGCCCCATTCTTCTTCTTCTTCTTCTTTGTTTCTATGTTTTGTAGAATTCTCTAGCTTTCTCTCTGTCTTCCTCTATTTTACAGCAGTCTCGAACTCTCTGAAGCTCTCGGCCATTAGTAAAAACAGAGGAGTTCTCTCTCTGTCTCTGAATCAGCCTGCAGCAAAAAGGAAAAAGGGAACAACTCTCTCTACCTTCTTCTCTTCTATTTTGTTTCCACAGTAGCACCTTATTTGCTAGAAAAAAAAAAAAAAAATATATATATATATATATATATATATATATATATATATATATATATATATATATATATATATATATATATATATATATATATATATATATAATAGCAGTAAATCAACAAAGAACAGACCGAATAACCTGTAAAATCTGCACCTAAAACTGTGAAAACTGAGAAGAAATATTTTACTTACCTCTTCTCTCCTTCACTTGGTCTGCGTCAAAAACTGAGAAGTTCCTTCTCTCTTTCGTTAAGTCACGATTTCTTCTCTGTTGATTATGTTTCTTTTGTTTCTTCTTGGTACTTTGTTGCTAAAGAAACTCAGATAATCCCTCTCTTTATTTGGCCGAAAATGCGCAAAAGTCCCTCTTCCTCTCGGTCAACATCCAGCAAACAAGAACACAAAATTCTAGCTTATTCTAGAAACACCCAGTAAGTTCTTTATTGAAGAAAACCATGTGTGTGTGGTAATATATAAAAATGTGTGAGGGTGCTGATCTGTGTGTGGGCCTTTAACCGAACCAATATATATATATATATATATATATATATATATATATATATATATATATATATATTTTGGTTCGGTTAGTTCGTAATAAAGTGAATATTTTCAAAACTTTGGTACGTCGCTCGATTGTTTTAAAATATTATTAGACATTTAATATATTAATACTGTTATTTTCTCCGATTTAAAAATATAAAGTATCAATATTTTATGTCACTGTGCCGTTCATTTCTACTTAAAAATGTGATTAACGTCAAATAAATCATTTTATCTATTTATATAAAATAAACAGATTTAAGGACACGTAAATATCCACGTAACTTTCATATTTAAATCTGTAACTATTGTGATTGCCCAAATAGAAAATAATTTCTTAGGGATAAGTGGTAGCAATAAATAATAATAATAATGAATATTCTCTTAGCAATTTGCTAATTTATTATTGCACAGATATAATTATGCAGTCAATATTTTCGTGGACAACTTTGGAAGTGAAAACTGTAGGTATTTATTACTTACTGAGGGGGGTGATGTTGAATTTCTATAATGTTATGATATCTGCTTTATTTAATTGTTTGCGCATATGGAATTTGAATATTTTATTATTTTAATTAATGAATTTAATTATAGCAAAGTTGGGAGTGACCTCTACAAACGGATCAGGGAGTGACGTCTGCCTGAGCCCAAATTATTAATAAAAAACAGAGTAGGGACTGACGTCTGCCTACGGATCATGGAGTAACGTCTGTCTGTGCCAAAAAGATAATAAATTATTAGAAGAGTGACGTCTCCTTAGAACTCGCTAAACGGGAGTGACGTCTCCTATCATCCGCTAAACGAGAGTGACGTTTCCTGTAACACGTTAGGCAAGAGTTACGTCTTCTAGATTTTATATACTGGAGTGACGTCTCCTTGAATTTATTTGTTAAAGTTACAAAGTGAATGCAAGGAGAAAATGGTTATTTAAATAAATAAGACTGTGCATATAAAACTGTCATTTTATTATGTCATTACATTGTGTTCTTTATTTCTAATAAATCAGCAATCATATCATTATTGAAAACAGTGGACTCACTAGGTATTTTTATATTATTGTTTATCTCTGTATTATATATTAATACAGGTTATGAAGAAGATGAGTATCAGGATTGTCCAGACCTTTAGATGATCTTAATAGCAGTGTCTGAGGCTAGGATGTCTCCCATTTTTGTGGACTACTATGTCTAGTCCATTATTATTATTATTATATTCGGAAAACAATATTTATATTTTTGTTGGTATGTAATAATATTATTATGAGTATTTTGGTTGTAAATTATCCGTGCCATGTGGCACAAATACTATTTTTAATGTGTAATTATTCAATTACACTATTTCTATATACTTTGAAGTATTTTTGTTAGAAGTTCTGATATGTTATCATTAAAAAAAAAAAAAAAAAAAATTCCCTGCCAATTTATATTGATGATGTCGTAATGTCATGTGAAAATTAAAATTTTCACCTACGTCTTTTTGTAAAAGGCGGGGGCGTTACAATAAGAGAGTGAGGCCCATTTCGACAATATGATGGTGTATGCGTTCAACAGATCCATTTTGTTGATGGGTGTGAGGATACGTGATCCGATGATGGATTCCTTGAGAGGCAAAAAAAGTGGTGCAATTTGGTAATTTCACCACCACCATCCATTTGGATGGATTTGATTTTGTGATTAAATTGGAGTTCTTCATAAGCCTAGAACTTAGGGAATATAGAGAAAACACCATATTTGCAAGCAATATGATAAAGCCAAGTAAATTTACTAAAATGATCAACAAAAATAACGTAAAAGCATGCACCATTATTAGATAAAATAGGGTGTTGGTGTGTAATTGGCTTCATTCTGCTAGACAAAATCACTTCTATGTAATGATGCTTTTTCTATGTAATGATGCTTTTATACAAGAAAGCTATTTTATCCAGAGTCTACTCTTCTGTTATGATCTTTAAGCAAACTCTGTGAAGATTTCAAGGCAGTTAAATTTGGTTCCCTTGCAACTGTCCAGACGACGTGATATACCGTCTGGATGCTCAACTGTCCAAGCATCATCCGTCCAGATGACGAGAACTTTCCGTCCGGACCTTTTTCTGTGTCAAGAAGCTTCAAATTGCTCCAGCTTGCATCCGTCTGGACGTTTCAGCAGCACGTTCGAACGCTGAAACGTCTGAACAAAGCAAAAGAAAAATCAACTCAGCAGGTTGCCATGACAAAAATTTGTTTTGTCGGTGATCACCAAACGCTCTGTACTAATTGTAAGTACAGAAGAACAACTGTAAAAGATCAGTCACTGACTCACTGATCTTTACCAGCTTGATTTAACGTGCAAACAAAAGATTTGCTTGGATTCTTGTCAATCTTTTGGGGGTTCCAGACATGTTCTTCCTCAAACATGCACTCTTTGTTTCTGTTGTTGCCCTCAGTTGCTTGAGCACACAAAGATTTGCTACTGCTAGGGTGCCTCAAGATGAAGGTATGATGAAATTCTTATTTCCCTTTTCTTTTTTGATTGAAAGAAAACTCGATGATATACTATATTTGTATGTGCATGGCACTCAGAAATGTTACTGTTTGATATGCTTGTATTTCAGTGGATGCTCTCCAGCAAATTGCCAAGACAATGGGGGCTACTTACTGGAAGTTTAATGCCACCTCTTGCGAATTGGAAATGGTCGGCGTTACGTCGCCGGAGCAGCCACCCCGTTCTGAGAAGAAAGTTACTTGCAATTGCCAATTCGAGAACAACACCTGCCACATTGTAGCCATGTATGGTACTCTACGTTTGAGGAGTTATTTTTTGTTTCAAATTCAGAAAAAAGAAAACTAAAAAAAATGCCCCATTTTAGTTGGGAATTTTATCTACCGTATTTCTCATTCTAATCATTTGACTTTGTTGTGTTTGTTTGTTGGTTCGTGTTATTGTTTGCAGAGAAATCAAGAGGTTCAGTTTGCCAGGTGTGCTTCCACCTGAGCTGGTTCAGCTTCCTTACCTCCAGGACATGTGAGCTTCACTTACAAAATGCACCTACTAATTTTATGTTTGGTTGCCATGAAAACCAAAAAAATAAGCCCACGTTTTAATTGGCAGTGATTTTGCTTACAACTATCTAAGTGGGTCAATTCCAATCAAATGGAGTTCAATGCAATTGAAGTTTATGTAAGCAAATATTATTTTCTTCTCCTTTTCATTACTTCAAGCATATAGAGAACATTGAATTCTTTGATCAATTAACTATAAATAAACATTATAATGCAGCTCTGTTCTTGGAAACCGACTGTCAGGGGAGATACCAAAGGGCTTGGGTAACTTCTGGAATCTCACATACTTGTAAGCTGTTTTTTTTTTATTCACCAAAATTATGTCTTGGAAAATGATGTTGCCATTTTTGTCCATGAAATTTTGGAGGTTAGATTGTTATATAACTTTTAGCATAAGATATGGGCAATTGGGTCAGTGTATGCTTATTACTTTTCTCTATTTTTGTTGTGCTATTTCAATCGTAAGAGGTTCCTTTCTGGAATTAAGAAGCATGGCTTCAATCACTCTTAAACACACTTTCCATGAAACACAACATTCTGTACGTGTGGACAGAAGAACTTGCTGACAAACTGAATGGCAAACTCTTTTCTTAGGAATCTTGAAGCAAATCAATTTTCTGGAACGCTCCCTTCAGAACTTGGGAAGTTGGTTAACTGGGAAACTTTGTGAGTCACCTTGTAACTTTCTTTTTGAGATGGATAATTTGTTCGTGTATACTTGTTATCTTTTTTTTCCGAATATTGATTTGTCTATTTTGCTGTAATACTTGTCCTTGCAGGATGCTATCCTCCAATAATTTCAGTGGGAACTTGCCGGAGGAACTTGGTGGGCTGAAAAACTTGACGGATTCGTAAGCTTTTCTGTAGTATGATACTTCACCAAACATTTAAACTCATGACTCATGTTGAAATTGTAGAATCGATGACGTTTTACTGCCCGTTGCAGCCGTGTAAATGACAACAACTTAAATGGAACAATACCAGATTTTATTCTGAACTGGAAACAACTTGAGAGACTGTAAGCTCCAGAGCTTTCAAAATTCTGTATGCCTTTTAGGGTTTGAGAAAAGTAGCATGGTTCAGGCTTGTTAATTTCTCATGATTGTTTTCTTTCTATTCAATACAGAGAAATGATTGCTAGTGGACTCAAAGGGCCCATACCATCATCCATTTCAGTTTTGGAAAAGTTAACAGATTTGTGAGTGAATATATTCTTGACCATTTTGTTAAGTGACATAAATATTTTTATTGATTGATAATCTTTTTACTTGAAGGATTGTGTTAATAACTTTATCTTTACTTATAGGAGGATTAGTGACATAAATGGAACAATTCAGGCTTTTCCAGAGTTGAGAAACATGACAGGCCTTACGAGATTGTATGTCCAATTATTTAGTTTATGTGATGTTCATAAATGAATACATTTATCCATAATCTAACTATCATAATTGACTTAATCTTTTTTGGTCTCTTAGAATTTTGAGGAATTGTAATATTTCTGATGAAATCCCTGACTACATCTGGAGACTGAATCATCTACGAATTTTGTAAGGACAAATCTTGTGGTCTTCTTAAACTAATCTTCTTAAACTAGGAACCAGCCAAATGGGCTACATCTTGTTCTTCTTTATGATTAATTACAATACAAATGGTCTATATTTATAGGAAAACTTTGGTAGGTGGAGAAAATATTAAATCAGATTTGAAATCTGATTACCTAAAAGTTTGGAGATAATTACAACCAAATAGTGATATCAATTATGAATACAACTAAATCTAATAATATATACTAACAGATTGCTCATTGATGTTGCTCCTTTGAAATGCTTGATCTAACATGGCATTGGTTGGACATTGATGTTCCTCCTTTTGATGCTTTAGCCGACATATTTTAGTACAGCCTAGTTTTTGATTATATATGGTTTTTGTTTCTTTCCTTGTTAGGGAAATTTACATGAATTAAAAAGAGATTTTTAATAACCCCGGACAAGGGCAGAGTCCGGCGACAATGACGTGGAGAGTCCGGAGAAGGAAGGCGAAACAGTGAAATATTAAATGAGGGCATTAATGGGAGAAGTCACTTCACAGGAAAGTAGTGGTCCATCGGGTCAAAGACGCCCGCCGCCATACAGGAAAGCCTGAAATGCGGCATGAGGTGACTACTTGGAACGGCTGAAAGGCATTAATGAGGAATTGATAAGCATCTCAGAGTAATTAATGGTCGTACGGATTAAGGGAAAAAGAGGATAATAAAGAACAAATGAGGATAAAAACAACAACATGATTTTTCAGGTGAGAGGACCAAAAGAAGTTTTTCCATCCTTCACAAAAACTCCTACTAACTTGATCGTCGGAGGGGATTTGGCCGGAAACCCTGCCGGTCCTTTTGTTTTGCAGGACTTGGAGAAAGTTGCCCTCTAGCTTCCAGTTTAATCGTTCGAGGTCCGAAAGCACCAGGAGTGGACACGTGTTATATTCGAAATTTGACATCAACATTTTGGCGCCGTCTATGGGAACGACGTGGTCGCGTGTTCCCACCAATACAACGTGTCTGACACCTCTCATGGTGAGTACGCGGTGGACTCGAAGAAGTATGACTGAAGAGAATGTGCGGGAGGAGGCGGGAACCTCACATGATCCCCAGGCAGAGATAGCCCGCTTAAATGAAAAGGTAGCACGGCTCGAGAAGGAGTTGCAGGAACGAGATCGTACGGAACAGCAGGAAACTCAGGAAGAAGTGTCGCAGAGTGGCCAGAGGGACCCTAAGCGTGATGCCGGGCTTCCGGAAGGAGTAGCGGGAGATGGAGGTGAAGCTGACAGAGACGCCGAACTTGCTAACTTTGCTAAGAAGGATGAAAAGGGGAAAGAGAAGTGGGTGGAAAAGTTAACAAAGTTAGAACAACAGTGCGATTATTTGATGGGCTCTGCTCAGGCGGGAGTGACGGGAAAAGCTTTGTTGACTGATAGCTTGTTTTCCGCCTCTGTGTCCCCTTTTACCGAACATATCATGTCACGCCAACTCCCAAACAAGTTCAAGATGCCTGAGATACCGGTGTATACGGGGTTGGGAGACCCTATCGAGCACTTGGCAAGTTTCCGTGCGCATGTGGCGCTTCATGCCACGCCGGACGAGGTCGCGTGTAGAGCGTTCCCCCTGACCTTGGCAGGAGGGGCCAGGGAGTGGTTCAGGACCTTGCCACCCGGCTCGATCGCAAACTTTGAAAGTCTTGCTAGAAAGTTTGCGTCCCAGTTTATGGCTGGTATTGTCCGCAAGAGGCCTGCTCAACAATTGATGACCATCAAGCAAGGTCCTCGGGAGTCGTTAAGAAGCTACCTGCTTCGCTTTAATCAGGAGAGGTTGGCGGCTGAAAGCCAAAATGAGCAATTCATTCATTGTGCCATCTACCAAGGCATAAGGAAGGATGGTGCTCTTATGGCGGACTTGGCGAGAAGGCCGGCTGAGAGATTGCAGGATTTCTATGATCGTGCGGAGGAATTTGTGAACCAGGAAGAAACCCTTCGGGCATTTCGAGAAACAGATGAAGCTGCGAAAAGTGGTTCCGGGGATAGAGGAAGGTCGAAGCAGGAAGCTGTCCCGGTAAGGAAGGAGTTCACCCAGCGCAAGCCTGTTAAGAGAGTCGAAAATTATAGCTGGACGCCTGTTAACGCCCCGGTTAGAGAAATCCTTATGGAAATCAGAAAAGACCCGAATTACAAGGATCCGTCCCCGATAAAAGGTCGGCCGCATCCCCGTAATCGCCACAAATATTGTCATTATCATGACTCCTTCGGCCACTGGACCAATACATGTGTTGCCTTGAAAGAGATGATCGAGAAGTATATAGCTGATGGCAAATTGACGCGCTTTTTGGGAAAGCGTGAGGACACGACGGCGAGATTCCAGCCGAATAGACCAGCTGAGGGTCAAGGTTCGGGCGGCCGGGATGCACATCCGGCGCGCCCCCCGTACCGCTACGAGAGGAGGCCGGTTCGACTGCCCGACAGAGACTCTCAGCCTGAGAGGGCGCGTCAGCGGGAGCGGAGTAGAAGCCGCAGTCGGCACGGGGGGCCGGGCGATTTTCCCGAGATTCAGACTATAGCTGGAGGCTTTGGAGGAGGGGGCGAGACTTACTCAGCCCGAAAATCATATGCCCGAGAGATGAGGGAGGTGTCCATTTATTCGATTGCAAGACCGTTGAAAGCAGCTAAGTGTGAGAAGCTGACCATTACTTTCTCGGACAAGGATTATGAAGGGGTATACTTGCCCCACTCCGATGCTCTGGTGGTGACAATGGTGATAGCAAATCATAGGATACACCGGGTCTTGGTGGACAATGGCAGCTCTGCCGATATCCTATACAAATCAGCTTTCGATTTGATGAAGATTAGCAGGGAGAAAGTTTCCACTTTCCGCTTCCCTTTGGTAGGGTTTGCCGGGGAGCAGGTAATGCCCTTAGGATCAATTGAATTGCAAGTTACTGTGGGAAGTTCCCCCACCCAGAAGACAATACCGGTTAAGTTCCTCATAGTTGACCAACCGTCGGCTTACAACGCGATCTTCGGAAGGACGGCTCAGGCCGAACTGAAGGCGGTAACTTCGATACCTCATCTTTGTATGAAGTTCCCGACGGATGATGGAGTAGGAGTGATCCGGGGAGAGCAGAAGGTGGCCCGCAAATGTTATAACATCTCTTTAGGAAACCCTTCCGGAAACGCACGCCCCAGTGCGGGGGCAAGCCCCTCCAGAGATGCACGCCCCGACCCGGGGGCAAGCTCTTCAGGCAAATAGCAATTACAGATGAGGAGTCCGACCGGCGACTTGGAGGATGTGACGGTCGGGCCCCAGAACCGGAAACTCCGGATTGGAGCGCAAATCCCGGAGGCGGAAAAGAAGAAACTGGTGGGATTTTTGTGTGACCATGTTGATATCTTTGCTTGGGAACATAATGAAATGCCGGGGATAGACCCCTCAGTTATTGAGCATCGACTAAACGTTGATCGGAACTACAGACCCGTGAAGCAGCGGAGGAGAACTTTTGCGCCTGAGCGTAACCAAGCGATTGTAGCTGAGGTGTGTAAATTGCTCGAAGCCGGTTTCATTCGAGAAGTCGATTATCCGGAATGGTTGGCCAACGTGGTTCTGGTGAAAAAAGCAAATGGAAAGTGGAGGATGTGTGTAGACTTTACGGACCTCAATAAGGCTTTGTCCTAAAGATTGCTTTCCCCTTCCCCGGATTGATCAGCTAGTAGACTCAACGGCAGGACATGAAGTGTTGAGCTTTATGGATGCTTTCTCTGGTTACAATCAGATACGGATGGCCGAATCTGACCAAGAAAAAACCTCTTTCACTACAGACCCTCCCCTGGCTTTCGAACAGGGGGGTGGAGAGGAACCCGCCCTTAATAGGGGACAAAAACGGGAGGATGTCCGATTTCGGACCAGGCCCTCCCTTGGCTTTCGAACAGGGGGGTGGAGAGGAACCCGCCCTTAATAGGGGAAAAAACGGGAGGATGTCCGATCTCGGACCAGGCCCTCCCCTGGCTTTCGAACAGGGGGGTGGAGAGGAACCCACCTTTAATAGGGGAAAAAACGGGAGGATGTCCGATCTCGGACCAGGCCCTCCCCTGGCTTTCGGACAGGGGAGTGGAGAGGAACCCACCCTTAACTTGTCCCCCCCTGAACACCGACAGGGGGGAGGAGAGGGTACTCGATCTTACACTAAACCCCCTCTCTGAGTTTCGGACAGTAAGATTGGACTTGGCTTAAACTCCTATTTTCCACGCTGTACGCTCACCTCTCCGTAATACAAAATCCCTCCCTTCCCTTTCACCGGGAACGCAGGGATTTGGGGGGAGCAGGGAGAGGGAGAGTTAGGGGTTGAGCTACGTAACCCCGCAAGCACTACACTTTCGTTTGGTTACAGCAATTAAAGGTAAAAGTAAGTGCTCGAGAATAACAGAAGAATAACCTTGAAAGGGAATATTTTGAGACAGAAAAAGAACATGTTTATTGATAAAATACACAGTTACATGTGAGACTGGCATACATGAGGGTGAATCAGGTACCAACAGGTCTCCGACCTCTTCCGCTTCCTCCCCATGAAGGTGTTGTTAGGAGGCGACGCCCCTAGCAGACGAGAACCCAGCGGTTCAAAGGCGCAGGCGGCCGATGCATAGTTGGAGAATGGTGGGAAGTCGGACGATGGGGTCCACTGAGCGCCGAAGTGGACCCTGATGCCTGGCCAATGCAGATTTGGAGAGAGGCGGGAAATGGACCCGAGCGCCGGAGTGGACCCTGATGCCGGCGGGGTCCACTGAACGGCGACTCCAAACTGGGCATGGCAGGCAATGGGGTATCTCTGGCGTAAAGCCGGAGATCGCGCCTCCCTTGCTAGATAAAGCCGAAGATCACGCATCCAAGTGGGTCTAAGTGTTGGAATTGGGACACTCCTGACTCCATGCCTAAGTGCTGGAACTGCAACGCAACCCCAAATAAGAAAAAGCAAGTGCAAGAGCTTGAGATGAAGGTATGATGGACGGGAGGTCCAGGGGTGCATACATATATAGGTGCAAAGTTGCTTAAATGCATTCACTATTCCCTTAATGGCAAGTATACCTAACGCTGAGAAGTTAGATTGAAAATTAATTTAGGCCGGTAGCCATTAATGGAGTAAGACCAGACGAGAAGTTCATTAATGGCAGTCATAAATGAAGCATACAAATCTCTTTTTCATTGAAATAATAAAGTAAAGTGATACATCGGTATTTTCAAAAAGGAGAAAGGAGTCATCAGGGGTGGCCGGGAGCGCGACTGGTGGAAGGAGCCCCTTGTCCAGATCAAGAGGAAGTGGACCCCGACTCTGAGTTTCTGGCCGGAGAGGGTTTTGAGGTCTTCGGGCTCCAATCGGTTACATGAGGGAACTGATCGACCCCAAGCTTGGCCATAGTCTCCAAGGCCTCGTCCGGGATTTGGATGGTGCTGATGTCGAGATCCTTGAAGGACTCGTCACCGGGAGGGGCACTTCTGGCAACGCCCCTTAAGTGTTCGAAGCCCCAGTTGAAGCCTACGGCCCAAGATGTATCTCGGAGCTCCGGGACCTGGGAAAGTTCCCTGGTAAGCTCAATCACTTGAAGGTGGAGCTCCTCCATCCTTTCCACTGCTTCTCTCCTTTCTTGGTACGCACTGGTCTGTTCGTCGAGAGCTTGCTTCTTGTCAGCGATGGCTTGTTCGAGCACCGACGTAACCCTGTCCCTAGCAGTGAGTGCTATCCCCTTCTCGGATAATGCTTGGTCTCTTTCATCGGCAAGCTTTTCATTGTCGGTCAAAGCTCGGTCTCTCGCCGCTTGAGTGGATTGCAGCTCGGACTTCAACTCCGAATTTTTGGCTTGTAGGGATCGGACAGTTGCCTGCAAGGAGCTCGAAGACTGAAGCTCTATCCCCAATGTGGCTTCGAGCTTGGCCTTCTCGGAGAGAGCGTCTTTCAGCTGAGCTTGGGCTGCGGACAAGTTGTTCTCTAGAGCCCCCATTTCGCTGACCATCCTCTCGCAGCTGTCCAAGGTGGTCTGTAGAGTGCTTCCTCGGAGCTCGGATAGCTTCTGGAATCTCAGCCGATGCTTTTCGGACTCGGCCAAAGCCCTCTTTTGCCCCTTGGATTCGTCTTCCAGCTCCTTCACGCGAGCCTCCAGTGATCGGATGGATTCCCGTCGGTCTTGCTCAGGATCGCGAATGCTCCTCCAGGAGGTTGCAACGTCCACGGCGAACTGAACAGAAATAAAATGTCAGTAAGAGAGTGAAAATGGCGGACAATTTTAACCCAAATGAATATTGTCGGGATCACATACCTGAAGGATCTTTCCGGTAATTTGTTCGGCGTAGCTTTCCACTGGGAGCTGTCCGAATAAGGGACTGTAGTCCGGAGAGACCAGGGAGCTCAGAGCTTCCAGGGGACATCCTGCCAGCTCCTCGGTTCGGAAGTCCTGCCGTCGCCCGGCAGCCGCGTAGATGTCCGGGAGCGCGGAGGTTGAGGCTTGGGGGACCGTGCGGTCCGGAATCGGGACCGGAGACTCAGGCCTGGAGGGCGAAGTAAACATGGTCGAACCCTGTTCGAGCGCCTCCCTTTCGGAGGCCACTTCTTCTTGTAATTTATCGAACTCCTGGGAAAAAGTGTCTGGCTCTTCCCTCAATGATGAATGGATTGGTGACCCCCCGGGCAGAACTTCTCCCTCGACAACGACCTCAACTCCGGAGGTCGGTTCGGGCTCCGGACAGGCAACGGGATTGGTTGGAGGGGTTTCCGGCGAGGCAGGTTCAGGAAGGGATACAGCAATCGGAGGGTTCTGGCTGCTCGGAGGAGCGTAAATCTTGGCCATAGCTAGAATCCGGCCAACCATGAACCCACTGTCTCGCTGGGCTCGAGATTTTTTGAGCTCGGGGCCCTCATCGGCCTCCGTAGCAACCCTTTTCCCTTTCTGCTGAATTGAAGTCACCTCATCTGGTGCGACCGGACTCACTGCAAGCCGTGAAGGAAGTTCTGAGTCGGTCGGAGAAACGGTAGGTTGCTCAGCCGCCTCAATGGGAACAGTCGCTGTGATCACTTCTTCGACGGTATCATCAAAAGAAATGGGGGGCGAGCATGGGGAAGAGAGTCCGGTCCGGGGGTCTGGGGGAAGGAACCTTACGGCTGGGGAAGAGTTCCCCTCCTCTTCCTCGGACGCGGCGTCGGCCACTTCGTCAATATCCCTCATAATGGAGTCATCGGAGCCGATTGATGAGTCAGAAGATGACCTGTCTGGAAGGACCTCAGGTCCCCGGGAAATCGGAGCCTGGGTTTGTTGAGCCTTTGAGGCGCGTGTTCTCCGGGGAGACCTAACGGCCGGCCGCCCAGATGTACTCCCTTTGGGGGCTACCTTCCTCGGAACCTTACCAGGAATGGGCCTACTAGTTGTTACGGACCATCCGGTGATCGGGGTCCCCCGCTTGTCCAAGATCACTTTTTGCTCCGGGATTGAGTACCCGAAGCACTCGTTCAGGCTTTGAACTGAAACGAGATTCTCGTAGCTGATCGACGACTGGCCCGCCCTAGTCGAAAAGGTGAGCATAGTGTTGACCTCGTTAATCTTGGCTATGCTCAGACGGGGTGGAATCCGTAGGTCGTCGACCAGCGGCCTCCATTCTCTGGGCACTCGTTCGGAGTCCGAAATAACTGACTGGGAAGGGCATTCCCATTCCCCGGAGACTCGGAAAAACTGCTCTCTCCAGCCTTTATTATTTCCGTACTTGCGTTTCCAGGTGAATGAAGATCGGATCCTGGCGCACCCGCAGTTCGACGGCCCCGTCCTTAGTAGACGGACGGTATATGCTGAAGAACTGAGCGGCATCCATTTCAGTTCCGAGGACCAGCCGCCACAGTATAGACGACGCCACTACGTATCTCCAGCCGTTCGGCGCTATCTGACCGGGGGCCACCCCAAGGAACGCACACACTTCGCGAACGATCTTCGGAAACGGAAGTCGTACGCCAGCCATGAACATGCGCTCTGTCAGGGTGACCTCGCCACCGGCTATACCCAGCGATCCGGGCTCTTGGAAGAAAATGTTGACGGATGGGCCGATGTCGTAGGCCCTCCGGAGGACCGATTCATGATTCGCCAGCCAAGTTGACTCCAGCCGGTCTTCCGGCGGCACCAAACGAACGGCTCCGGGTCTTGTAACCGGAGGCAGCACAATGGCCAAAGGAACCGGTTCGCCGGAAGTAGCCGCGTGGCCCCTAACCGTTGAATCTCCTCTGCGACTAATAGTCATTTGATGATCGAGAGAGCTAGTGGAACTGAGGAAGAAGAAGACGAAAACGGAAAGGATGGTCGGAGTCGATGTCAACAGGAGATATTTATAATAAGGCTGACAGCCCCTGGAAGGTGAGAGGACGCGACTGTCTGACTGATGGCGGTGAGCGTTCATACTGTCAGCACGGTAACCGAAAAGGTGTGCTTCAGTCATTTGAATAGTTACTTATTTTAGGAACCCCGCACTTAAAGGCTGGGCGCCATTAACCAGCACGAAAACATCCCAACGGCCGTCCGTTTAGGACGATTGAAATTCACCCATAGTAGACGGGTCGCAGATATCAGCTTTAGAGCAGGGTCGTGAATAGACACTTTGCTCCCCATACCAAGGGTGAGTAAAGATAACGCCACGAGTAATTGGGATGTCCGGTACCCACTGTTTGAAATCGCGACGCCGGGATCCTCACTCTCAAAACCCAAGCGTCAAAGACTGACCAATGTAGGGTCCGACCTCTCAGCATTTTTACGGGCATCGCCGGAATTCTCGTCTCCTTATGGAAAAGGAGAGAGAATTCGGGGGGTAATTGTTAGGGAAATTTACATGAATTAAAAAGAGATTTTTAATAACCCTGGACAAGGGCAGAGTCCGGCGACAATGACGTGGAGAGTCCGGAGAAGGAAGGCGAAACAGTGAAATATTAAATGAGGGCATTAATGGGAGAAGTCACTTCACAGGAAAGTAGTGGTCCATCGGGTCAAAGACGCCCGCCGCCATACAGGAAAGCCTGAAATGCGGCATGAGGTGACTACTTGGAACGGCTGAAAGGCATTAATGAGGAATTGATAAGCATCTCAGAGTAATTAATGGTCGTACGGATTAAGGGAAAAAGAGGATAATAAAGAACAAATGAGGATAAAAACAACAACATGATTTTTCAGGTGAGAGGACCAAAAGAAGTTTTTCCATCCTTCACAAAAACTCCTACTAACTTGATCGTCGGAGGGGATTTGGCCGGAAACCCCGCCGGTCCTTTTGTTTTGCAGGACTTGGAGAAAGTTGCCCTCTAGCTTCCAGTTTAATCGTTCGAGGTCCGAAAGCACCAGGAGTGGACACGTGTTATATTCGAAATTTGACATCAACATTCCTCATTGCCAAACTAACTCCTGATTAGCATATATTCACTTGCATGGTTATTTTTGGCAGCTCATTCAGAAGGGGGAAAGGCACTAGTTATAGTCGGAGTTGTATGTTTCTGCATCATACTCTTGGAATTGGGTATCATTTGGTGGAGGCACTATTTCAAAGCAAAGGCTTGGAAAGTAAAAGGTTTGGGCGTTTTTAGTTGCACAAATCATTGCTTCAAATAAAATCAGAAAGAACAAAAAAATTACTTTTGTGCTCTTTTGGATCACTTGAAACCATTATTTTGTGTATAATGCTCCGTTCGAAAACCGTTTGTTTTATAGTTGAAGATCTTTCTTAGTGAGCCTTTTTCGCTCATTCCGTTTTATGTTTTATTTTCAGGTTATGTATGGAAACACTAGAAGGCCAGAATGGAGATAAAAATAATTATTGAGTATACCAGCATAATTTAAATTTTTAAATAAGTGTAGTAGCACAAGACTTAAATTATTATGAATTATTTCTCTTTGAAGTTATTCAAGATTACGTTCCCGCATTTAATAATTTTTTTTAATTTGGAACTGCTTTCTTAGCATGCATTTAAGTCTGCATCTTACTAATTGCTCTGATAACCTTATGATACTTTGCGCCTTTGAGTGGATAAGTCAACGAACCTAGCCCTAACGAGTCGGAGGCGTTACAATCTCTCTCTCTCTCTCCATACAATTTCATGTTGATTTTAAGAATTTCTGTAATGCCCTCAAATGATTTGATTAAGAACAATCAAGAGAGTTACCTCTAACATCCTTTTTATCTGATGAATCAAAGCAGAAAGTAAACCTAGGTTACAGTATCTCTACACCTCTTTTTTTACAAGAATATTACAATTTCACATCCAGAGCGTTAAGCACCTTTAATATACAACATTTGCAAGATAAAAATAAATCTTCGAACGACAACTAGATCCACCACTAAACCTGCAGTACCATCTGTCCTATCCACAATGTCAGCTACTTTGTAAAACAACAAGAATTTTTATAAGTAAAAAAAGTAACACGTAAGTCGATGATTTAGTATATAGAATCACCAACAATATTAGACAACATCTGCAATGAGTCCATTTTAATGACAATTATGGAAAACTGCATGTTTATAAATATACATATTTGCATTTAGGTTTATAAGCTGTGACAAGAATAAGCTTACATACAGTATTAAGCAATACAATATTTAAGGGACATTTGTACTTAGAAAATCATACTTCATTTGAAAGGCAAAAAATCATGTTGATGTGTTATGGATAAACAAGCAATAGATATATCTGTGGGACTACCCGTGTACTTAAACCCTTCATGATCGGGTTTGCACATCTCATGAGACTTTTGGTACAACCCCACGCTCAACGGGCGAAGCACATAGCAAGTCATCCTCTAATTGATCGACTGGGTCCGACCCAAGTGCCACTCAATTAGTGATGCGAGCAGGAATGACCCCACCCATTCGTGTAGAACTCACACGCATTACTTAGCCATTAGGTCGAGTTCATATAGTGTAGTAAATATGCCTATTGCCACAGTCTCTTGATAATTGTTTTTATAATATAAAATGGTGGCCGGTCATGTCATACCATCATAATAACGTTTCTTTGTATCATTAATATAACCATTTTACTAAGATAAATCATAAAATGGATCGTGTAGTTTGGCAAATATTGTTATGATAAAATTTTATGGCTCACAACATGCAAATCAAGAGTTTCACGCTTGCTTGGCATGCACAGTTATAAGCATAATATTTTCATGCTTGAAAAGTTTAGCATTTAAGCACCCTTGTAGGCGATCAATTACCTTGAGCTCTAAGTTTCCAAACACAAGCTCCTCGCGAAGATTCAAACTCCTTACTCTGCATTGTACTCTAATATTAACCAGAGTTCTAAGCTATAAACCATGATCTACACTTAAAAACCCTAATTAACACATTACTCAAAACCGTTCGGACCACCTGAAAACCATTAGGTCGGTTTTACTGTAGGGACAATTTTGACAACATTCGGATGGTTTGTCCCATAACATATTTTTTGAGTAACCAACTCATATGTTTCCATTTTTACTCGGCCCTTAAGTGGTCTAAAGCCCCAAAGGTGTCTCCTTAACACAATCTAACATTATGAGAGAACAAAAGGTTACAAACCCTAATTAACACATTACTCAAAACCGTTCGGACCACCTGAAAACCGTTAGGACGGTTTTACTGTAGGGACAATTTTGACAACATTTGGATGGTTTGTCCCATAACACATTTTTTGAGTAACCAACTCATATGTTTCCATTTTTACTCGGCCCTTAAGTGGTCTAAAGCCCCAAAGGTGTCTCCTTAACACAATCTAACATTATGAGAGAACAAAAGGTTACAACTTTAATATAAGGTCTAAAAAATTCCGACTTTCTTCCGTCTCTCACACTTTCCTCTTATTAAAGAACCTAGGGTGTTCTATTTTGACAAGTGTTGAAGGCTTATGCGCCGAACTAGGGCCAAAACAAAGGCTAGTCTCTAAAGTTTCAAGCTTTTATGCGAAGTTAGGATTTCTATCAAAATGACTTAGCTTTCTATCGTTTTCATGAGATTCTGAGCCAACACTTAAACTAATACGAAATAAAGCTCTAGCATAAATTAAATCATGAAATGAAAGACCAAGTTTAGCTCTTCTTACCTCAAAGATAGAAACTTTAGTCCCTTAACCTCCAAAACCAAGCAAAACTCCTTCTATTTCTCTCTCTCTCTCTAGGGTGGATGGGTGGTGAGCTGGGGGGATCTGCTAGGGTTCCCCAATCCTTAAATAAGGTATTTCCTTGCATTTCTAAGCTTTTAAACGTATTATTCTCGCATGCAATATAGTGGTCGCTCGGACACACGGTTATTCCAAACCATTCGGACAACGTTACTAAAATTCCATTACCTCTTTCATTTTATCATTTGAATGTTCTCTAGTGATTGGCGTGGCATCGTCGGGACGGTATGTCGACCCTTCGGCTGTTTTTGCTGATTTTTATAAATTTCAAGTGTTTTAGAAGCCTAATTAAAATCTTATATGTCCTAATTTGAGTGTTCTTGTACATATTATTAAAACTATTTTGGGTAACTAGCGACCAACAATACATACCACTCCAGGATTACAATTTAACATTATTTTGTTAAAGATTTCCACCGTTCGATCATCCGTGAGAGAAAAAAAAAAAAAAATTTGAAATTCTCTTATTTTCAAATGTTTGTTTTGTGATGGGTTATGGAGAAATAAGTATAGACTGTGAACAAAATGTTTCAAAAAAGTTCTCCTAGATCTATCATTTTCTTTCCCTTCAAAATAGGTGAGATTTGGAGAGGAAAGAATAAAAAATATTCTATAATAGATATTCGTTATATATCTTTATTTGACCGACACCTAAATTCTTCCAATATATTTTTTTTTTTTTTTTAAAAAAATGATGGGTATTTTGAAAAATTTAACGGAGGGTTGAAATTGAAAGATGGATACCCTAAATTAATGGTTTTTAAAATTTGAGTACTTAATTGCAAAAGTGATGAAAACTCAAGGGTTATAATTGAAGTTTTCCCTAAAAGAAAATGTGTATAGTTATCAATTTAAAATTGATCCAATATTATCCCATTGGTTGGTCATCGTACAAGCCATGCATCCATATCAAGTGAAGATTGTCTTACGAATGAGTTTGTAAGATAGTCATTTCGATCCCCAATACTTTCCTGCGCGCATAATAATAGTGACATTTATGATCGTTGCTCATACTTCTTTTGGAACACCAATGTCATGGGTGAGATCAACTTCAACTGTAATACCCCAAGGTGATCAATCGATCCGGCCACCATAGCTTTGTAAATTGCAGCTTAATTCACCAATTAACATTTGTCACAGTCCTCCGAAATGTTTGAACAAATTAAATGATGTTTTATGATCACTATAGAAGGAGAGAAATGATGGGTAGTACTTAAAATCAAGAGATGGGTTTGAGCAATTTCGCTTAGTAATTAATGATGAAGACTTGCTCCTTACTGAACTTCAAACACAATAAATGAATAAATTCAGCAAATATAATAGGTATATTTTCTGAAATATAATAGGTATAACACTAACAATATCATATATTCCTACTTGTTTTCTATTTTAACATGTTTTAATTTATATGGATTAAACTAAAATTAAGGGTCTTATGTTTTAATTCACTTCAATGTTTTACGGATTTTTGTTTGTTAATTTGTGGGATTACTTGGATATTTAGGCTTTTTTTTTGGAAGTGTTTTTCTGATTTTTAAAGCTAGAGAAGACAAAAATTTATTTGATTATTATGCAGAAAATGAATAAAAACGTACACTTACAAAACACCTGATGTGAGTTAATTAAGCATTGAACCTGATGTGAGATTTATTTGATTGCATTAAATTTTGACTAAAATATTTTGTTTTTATTTTGTATTCATAAAACCATTGTATTTTTTTTTTTTGAATGTTCATAATTATAAGTTTTATTTATATTGAAATATAGGTATCACGTTTACAATATAAAAGCTTTCTACTATTTTTTTATTAATACTTTGATAATCATTTCGTTCTTTATATATTTATGCAATGTTATATATATATATATATATGTCATCACATTAAATCCTTGGAAACAAAAAGAAGAAGAAGAAGAAAACTTTATAAGTTTTCCGTACAGTTCACAACCTAGACGCTTTTAAATTGTTACACGGTGAAAAGATATATGATTTTTGAAAACTTTATAAATTATGAACATATCTCATCTCTCAAAGTATTTTTTGAGAGTGAATAAGATCTATTAACTTTTATATGGTATCGAAGCTACAAATTTCTTGCGATGATAGGTCTTCTCTCCCGTTGTTGACATGAGATGGCGTGTTAAAGTGTCTTACACCGCTAAGATTTCCTTCACCTGGTGTCTCTTCTCTCAAAATGTCTTTTGAGAATTAGTAAGACTCATAAACTTTTACATGGTATCAAAACGGATTTCTTGGACGATGATGTGCCTTTCCCTCCCGACGATGAACACGTGTTTGACCAAAGTTGCCACAGATGAGGGGTGTGTTAAAGTGTCCCGCATCGCCAAGATATATATGACCTAGAAACTTTATAAGCATAGACACCCCCTCATCTCTCAAAGCGTCTTTTCAAAGTAAGTATGGTCTATAAACTTTTACAAGATATCAGAGCTGATTCATTTGACATAAGTCATGGTGTCATTTCCTCTCTTAAAACGTCTTTTAAGAGTGAATAAGACTAATAAACTTTTACACAACTATCATAATATCATAAATTAAAATGGCATTTTAATTAAATTCAACCTTTATATCGGCAAGAAATTGTAAAAAAATAATAAATAGTTAATTTTTACTATCATATTTAAAAAAAAAAAAAAAAGGTGCATATATAGCAGACAGCAGGGTAAACTTTGGCTGGCCATGAGCAAATGGTTTGGTCAATATATGGTCATGCTCATGCATGGGTGCAATTTGATAAACCTCCTTTTAAGCCCCGCTAGCGATGGCTTTAGGCGAAAGTTCCCGTTCTACTTTTTAGCATTTCATATCATGACTCAAGTTCTCGAATAGAGATGGGCGACACATGGGCTCCATCCATGCAAATCTTAAGGACACATGTCAAGAATTAAGTTGTACTTAAATAGCGTGTAACACTATAATACCTTCTATAGTCAATGTCCAACACAGCTAATTTTATTGATATTTTTCCTGACAGTAGCATTTTTTCTTTTTTGGCGGTTTCATTTATATATTATTATTTAATAATTTAACACTACGTTTATATATAATACCGTTATATTTTAATTTAGCCTTTGAGACTTATCTACAAAGCTGCAACCAATTTACCTTACACTCAACAAATGCGACGACAGTTTTGATATAAATTGATACAAATTTTTAGTATAACTCATATTTAAAAATTAATTTATAAATTAATATAAGGTAAAATTGTACCCACATTCACGTATGACGTAACCAGGCCTCGATCTCTTGTACGTAAGTAGTTATGTCGCAATCAATACGACAGCTCCAAGGTCTCTTTCCCCTTATTTTGTTTTTTTCCTATAATTTCCCAAAGAATCTCAGTACTATTTGCGTCATAGAGCTTTTTTGACCAATCTGCATCGGCATGGGAGAATTGAAGACTGAAAGAACGTTGATAAAGACAGGCAATCTAACTTAATTTCAAGCGTTAAAAAATTTAAAACAAAAAATAAAAAACAAAGAAAAAAAAAAGAAGAAGCTAAATGATGCGATTATAACGCATCACTTATAAAATTTACTGATCAAATAAAAATTAAATTATCTAATTACTTATTCATTTAGATGGACTCTATATATATAAATGATATCTAATAATCATCGATCGGTCCAAATTTATAATTGCAGACACGAAAAAAAAAGCTTGTTACGTGTGGTGGTGAACTTATACAAATTAAAAGTACTGCTTTATATTCCTGATCAGCTGCCACTTAATTAAGGGGTTAAATATTCAATGCATGTGTTTCATTCAATGAAGAAATCTAGCACGTGAAGGTTGCGAGAGAAGGCGTAAAACTAAAAGCATTCAAAAGCATGCTTTTCAGCATAAAAGTCTCATTCCTCGATCTCCCTAATTATTCAATTCAAAAGAAGATACATGCTAGCTGATCGCGAGGAATGTGAACAGTGATCAGGTTTGAAAAATCCCTAATTACAGCTGTTAGAGTATATCATTGGCTAATGCGTCTCGTCTCATCTCATCGATCGATCTTTTTTTTTTTTTTTTTTTTTTTTATTTATATCGATATTTAAAGTACGTAAATATATATTTATTATAAAGTATTAACTAAATAATTATATAAAGTATTAACTAAATAATTAATTTTTGACCATAACTAGATTACATTTTGAAATTAATTTGAATTCCAAAATCTAAAACCCTAATTATCATTTAATGATTAATAAAATATTTTAAGGAATAAAAAGAAGACAAAAGTCATACTTCTAATTATATTAATTACTCTTTCCAAATCACTTTGTATTTATAACAAAACAATAATGTTGAATACAATAATGTTGAATACAGTTAGGTTTGAAAAAATGCCTATTACCTAAAAAAGAAAAAAGAAATTGCCTAATCATCTCGCTTTTTAGTACAAGTATTATTGACTAATGAGCCTTTCGAGATGCTTATCTTTTCGAATGTCTCATCGATCCATTTTCTTTTTCTTTTCTTTTTTCTTTTTAAATTTTTTTTTTTATTATTCAAATATTTTAAAGAAAATTAAATTACCCTTTTAAAAATTCTTCGTTCTGTTCTTAAAATATCTGCTCCATTAGACTAACCGTTAAAATTTGACAAAATGGCTACATATAATGCACCTCAAGATGGTGACATATATATATATATATATATATATATATATATATATATATATATATATATATATATATATATATATATATTTCAACAAAAGATGTATCAAAACAAAAAACAAAAAAGGTTAAATACAAGTTTGATCCCTATAGTTTATAACTTTATCAAATTTGGTCCACGTTTCACTTTTATGAATCCCTATAGTTTATAACTCTATCAAATTTGCGCGGGTCCATGTTTCACTTTTGTGAAAATTTTCGTTCTTTCTATTTGCCATCAAACAAATTAATAGAATTTTTTGTCATGCGTACAAAAAGCTAGGTAAGACCTATAAAAATATTGTCATGTGTACATTGTTCTCATATTAGCATATCCCTTAAAAAAAGGTAATATATATATAGAGAAAAAAAAAAAAACAAAAAAAGGAAGAGGGTGGCTCCAGGGAGGAGGAATAGAAATCTCCTCCACAAGTGGTGATAAGATTCTTTGGTGATCCACTCTTACCCTTAGGGATGTGCCTCGCGGAAGACCCTGCTGCCGCAGGGGGGAATTCCCACAATTCATCCTCTCCCGTGCAGAGGTGGGTGATCCCATGTGACCTCCCCCATGAAGTTGGGATGGTCCCCTCGATCATGATCCTCTCGTGGATGGGGAACCTTGTTACTCAACCTCTCCCATGTTGGAGTGGGTCACCACACTACATCCATGATGGTTGCGAGAGTAGGAGCGTCTTTCGCGACTCACCCCATGCCAGAATGACAGTTGATGAGTTTGTAGGAACTTTGCCACTCCCATAGCCACATATGTGGATTAAGGGTCCCCAACATAACTCCCTCCATGAAGGTGGAGGAGAGCCACCGGAGAACCCCCACCACCACTTGCTGAAGGGATTTTCTCTTATTGCCACTCCATTTATTTTAATAGATATGTTGATACAATAAGAAAGTACACTTGACAATATTTTATAGGTCTTATATGGTTTTTTGTACATATGGCAAGACGATTGATGGACAGAAGGCTAATTTTGATGAAGGTAAAAAGTGAAAACCATATAGATCAAATTTATCACATTGGAAAACCAAGAAACTATTTTTTTTTTGGTAAAATGTTAAACTACAAGGATCAAGTTTGTATTTAACTAAAAATAAAAACAAAAAAAGAATAAAAGAAAAAAAAATAAAAAGAAAAAAGAAAAAAAAATTGCGAAAATAATCTTTGTGGCTTGATCATATAACAAATCAATTCTCGTGGTTTAAAAATAAATTTTATAAATGCAAGTGGTGTGCCTCTATAACAAAATGATGGCTTCGTACAAATTTTGGCCACATTTCCAATAGTCTCCAATGAAATTGCAAATTTCTCCTCCTTAGGCTTTTGGAGTGGTTGATCAAACTGTTTAGAATGAAATGGGGTGGTTAATCACCTTTTAAGAGCTTTTTGCGGTGGTTTAGACATCTCAAGACTAGTTTTAGAGTGGCTAAACCACACCTAGCTATTGGGAGTGGTTTAGACACTCCCAAAAGATGATTATATGGTGGTGAATTACCGTCAGAACTATGAGGTGATTCAATCACCCCTAAAACCAATCGATGAGGATTGTCAAACCACCCTAAGCTTTGCACTGCTTATGAGAGTAGTTGGCCAATTCTCATTGTTATAGAGGTAATTTGGTCACACCCTAGAATTGGCGGGAAGGGATTACTAAACCACACCCAATAGCTTTTTGAGTGGTTTGACAATCTCTAAAATCGATCTTTAAGAGTGGTCGAACTACCCCCAAAGGTCTTTGAGGGAAGTTTGGCCTCCCTTAAAACCGGCCAAAGGAGGTGGCCGGTTATCCCCAAACCCCCTTTTTTTTTTTTTTTTTTTTTTTTTTTTTTAATTTTTTAATAATTTTCTTTTATTTAAAGTTAAGTTTGTAATTTCATAAGATTCTGTCAATTTTTTTTTTTTTGGGATACTTCCCCAAAAAACCAAGGTTGTGTCGGGAATTTTGTTATAGAGACACATAACACGAGTTGTTTATTTTGAAAATAAAAATCAAAACTACAAGGACCAATTTAACAAAATTTTCATTAAAAAAAAAAAAAAAACAGAATTTTATGACGAGGAAAAATAGTAAAGGTACGTGTTGTAGGAGCGCGTGGCATCCGTGTTTTTTTCTTTTTCCTTCTAGGCCATAAGGGAAAGGAAAAGGGGCGGGGCAGCCGTGCTTACCCTGTTTAAAAACAATATTATCCTGTTTCAACAATCTTGTCCTGTTTTGTGACACAAAAGCGTCTTCTCGTGGAATATATTATATAATAACCCAAATTAAATTTTCACATGGCCACTAGATTTCATTGTTTAAGATTAATTTGGACTCAAAAGTCAAAAACCCTTTTACTAATACATACTGTTTTTTTTTTTTAAAAAAAAATCACTTCATAGCTGTAACAAGTACGTTGAATACACCCTTATTAGATGTATATTCTCTGTGTCAAATGTCAATGGCAACATAATTTAATAATAATCCAATAATATCAATTTATAAATATTGACTGTGGACAGCCGCCATCTCATTCAATTATAGAGAAGGACAGAGGAAAGTTCAAACCCAGAGCATTCCAAAGTCCAAAGAATCCACAACATTAGATACATCCATTTTCACATCTGGGTGGTGGGATTAGAGTGTCAAATGTCAACTACACACACTGGTTGATTCTCGTAAGTACAGCTTTTGCAAAACCAAGATAGTTTGAGCCAACTTTGTAGTAGTTTTGTCAAATTCTTGACCATGCTGGCAAAGAATCGCTTCGTGTTCATGGTTTTTGCATTGAGTTACTTCAGGTTGCTGAGATTCGCAAAGGCAGTGGTACCCCAAGAAGAAGGTACGAGCTTGCTCTTCCGTTGTAGTTGGTAAGGATCGGGAAAAGCAATGAAAAGTTTGAATCTTGGGAAGTTAGTCAAACTGGGTGTCACCCATTAAACTGTTTGGACTAGTTGGGCTTAGCTTATCATTTTTCATAGTAAGATATGAAAGTACTATGCATTGATCTTTTTCTTTTTTTTTTTCATTGAATTATTTGGTGACCAAACAGAAAATTGTGGCTTTCCCCATTGAAATTTATGATTATGGTGCTTCACTAAGTGCATGATTCTCTGCTCCTCTCTTATTAGATGGGCAAAGTTCTAATTAGTGTGATTCTCACATGCTTATTTATTGGTCTAAATTCACATAATTCTAGCAAAACTGATTGTTTTCTTGTTTCCTTTTTTTTTTTTAATGCATTAATCGAATTGTCGAATGTCATATTAAGTTGTTAATTTTCATATTTTCCTTCACAAATATGGAAGTAAATTGGATAATTAAACCGATTTCTTCATTTATACTCTTTTTGCTTCAAGCTTCAAGGTCATGTGATTGAGAATGACAAACATGTTCAAAAATTTCTTGGGTATTTAAATCTGAATTTAGGCAAGAAAAATGATATTGTTCAAGCGCAGATAACTGTTTTCCTTGGTTCTTTGTAATATAAATTTGTGACTTAACGTAGCCAAAACTAGTTGCAATGAAGTTGGATTACCATTTCTTTTTCATAAGCACAGTTGTACAACGCTGATTTGAAATGTGATGTTTATTGACTGGGATGTTGTGTAGTTGATGCACTCCAACAAATAGCTATTACCATGGGCTCAACATATTGGAAATTTGATGGGAATTCTTGCCAACTTGAAATGGTTGGGATGACTCCAGAGCCACCAAAAAATTCTGAGAGCAGCATTGGTTGTGATTGCAACAACACCGTCTGTCATGTCGTAAAGATGTACAGTTCCCTCATCTTGTTACTAATTATTTTTATGTCAAATCTTCCATCTTATGCATGATTTTACATCTTCGTATGATTGTCAAAAAATATAATTATTTTATTAATTAATTTAAGTCAACTCATCTAAGCCTTCATCTACGAATCTATATATGTTTAGTCTTATTTTGTTTGTCAGGTTAGTGAAAAAATTTTGTTGACTATACATTGTAATGAAGGCCACCAGACATTATTTTCAAAAGCTGCCTTTTTAACATCCATGACATATGTAATATACTGTAAAATGCTAACAGCACATCATGATTGATCTACTTCTCATGATAGTCGTTACCTATACTCACTATCTAATAACTCATTTATTATAGAGAGATCAAGTTCTATAGTCTTCCTGGCATGCTTCCGCCTCAACTGGTGAAGCTTCCTTACCTTCGAGAAATGTAAGATCTTTTTGAAATGCTTCAATTTCATGTTTGATGGTAATATTTTACAGCACTAATGTCTAACACAATTCACTAGAATTTAATAAATACTATTTTTTCAGCATTTTCAATTTACACCGGTTGTCCTCTCATTGTAGTGATTTTGCTTACAACTATCTCAATGGGACAATACCACTGGAATGGGCTTCAATGCGATTAACTTCTATGTGAGCTCTTCTATTTTATATTGATTAAGTTTTGATTTAGCTGCTTTTCTCTTAAATTAACCAGCAAGTAATGTGCAGCTCTGTTCTTGGGAATCGTTTATCAGGGGAGATTCCAAAGGAATTGGGAAATATTACCAGTCTGACATACCTGTACGTTTTGAACTTTGGTTTGAAGTCTTCATGAGTTGGCTTGAGTTGTAAAATAAAAATAAAGTAGAAAGACTCTGGTTTTCTTGTTAAGTGTACTGCTATGACCTCAAACCTCTGAAACTTTTCCTTGTTTTTTAATTGTTATATGGTTGTTTTGATACCCCTGCACTCCATAGTGATTTCTTGGATTGGTTTAATCATGAGTTTCTATTATTCTCTTTTAGTAATCTCAATATTCCTTTTCTGTAATTTTTTTTTTTTTTTTCCAAACAGAAGCCTTGAAGCAAACCAATTCTTTGGCATTGTTCCTCCTGAGCTTGGCAATTTGACCAATTTACAGACTTTGTAAGACATCTCATCTCTTCATTTTGGTAGGTTATAAATCTTTTTATTGCTAAAACGTTTTTTAAGGATTTTGTTGGTTCATTGCTGCAATATTGTTATTGCAGGATGCTATCCTCCAATAATTTGACAGGAAACTTGCCGATGACTTTTGCCATGCTGGGAAGTCTAACAGATTTGTGAGAATTTATTATATATGCTTCTGTTGACATAATTCACCCCTCCTTTAAAGCATAAATATAAACATTTTGCTGATGAACATCAATTTATTGCACAATGCAGTAGGATAAATGATAACAACTTCAGAGGAACAATACCTGATTTCATACAGAATTGGAAGCAACTGACAAGATTGTAAGATCCTTGTTTTTTTTTTTTTTCAAGAGATCTCAAGTGTTTTTTTGAGCCTACATAGCAGACAAGCCTTTACTTTTTTTTCTTTTTTTTTTTTTTTTTTTTTTTTTTTTTTTTTTTATGTATATTTTCTAATAGTTATTCTCATTCAAATTTGAATTCTTGAAGAGAAATGCATGCAAGTGGACTGGAGGGACCCATCTCACCAAATATATCTCTTTTGAGTAATTTACAAGAGTTGTGAGTAAAAAACCTTCTTACATTCATCCAGTTGCTTGATAGGATGCAACTTTATTTTTTGGTATATTCAATCAACAGTTTTGGCTCATGTGGCATCTTTGAAACAGGAGGATTAGTGATATAGATGGGCCAAATCAGGATTTTCCTATGTTGATAAACATGTCTGGCCTAGTAAGATTGTATGTTTAGTGCTTACATTGTCAACTATATATTCGATTTGATGATGCTTTATGTGATACAATTCAGTTATGTATTTTAGGGTTTTGAGAAACTGTAAGATTTTTGGGGAGATCCCTTCATACATCTGGACAATGAAGAATCTGCAAATGCTGTAAGTAGAGCATGTGACATATTGGAGTATGCTGTTTACTAGCTTGAATTAGGTAATCATATATTTATATAGATGTGTGTGTGTGTGTGTGTGTGTATCGACATTTGCCTTCAGAATGCCTTTGATTTGGATGGTATTGTTTTCAAAGAACAAAAGAAAGCTGACAACAAGATGTTTTCAACGGTGTTATTTTTCCTAAACTGAAAATAGAAAACAGTTTCAAGAAACTTTTTTGATGCTTTCTGAAAATAGGCTGTTTTCAAGAATAATGTTCTGAAAACAGTTTTTCAATTCAAAACATGTTTTGTAGTGCGTTTTGCACTGTTTTCTGTTTTGTGAGCTTTAAAAAAGGAACCAAACAGGTCTAAAATGTTTATAAATGCTTATGGATTCTAACAATTGGCATTGCTTCAAGCTTGTAATGATTTCATCACCTAAACAATTAGACTGGCAAAAAACATTGTAAAAGTTCATACAAGGAAGAAAAGCAATATATCAACATTAAAATTAGTGTGAAAGACCTCAAATAAAAGTAGAGGTGTAGAAAATTGTTTGAATGATGATGTAGAAAAAAGTTCTAAATCTATTACAAATATCGATATAATAAGAAACAATCTGGCTATACAAACTATGAATATTGCTTTCTGAAAATAGGCTGTTTTCAAGAATAATTTTCTGAAAACAGTTTTTCAATTCAAAACATGTTTTGTAGTGCGTTTTGCACTGTTTTCTGTTTTGTGAGCTTTAAAAAAGGAACCAAACAGGTCCAAAATGTTTATAAACGCTTATGGATTCTAACAATTGGCATTGCTTCAAGCTTGTAATGATTTCATCACCTAAACAACTAGACTGGCAAAAAACATTGTAAAAGTCCTTGCAAGGAAGAAAAGCAATATATCAACATTAAAATTAGTGTGAAAGACCTCAAATAAAAGTAAAGGTGCAGAAAATTGTTTGAATGATGATGTAGAAAAAAGTTCTAAATCTATTACAAAGATCGATATAATAAGAAACAATTTGGCTTCACAAACTATGAATATTGCACTCTCCTTAAGAAATCAAATTATAGAAACTGAAGACATCATTGATAACAAATTAAATTTGTAGACACACTTACGCACATACATATTATGATTTCACAACATATGGATGTGCACTTGTGTGCACACCTGTAAGTTTTTGGTACACAAAATTGGCCAACCAAAAAGATTGAAACAACAGAGAACTATAAGATGCAGGAAGTTGTGACATGTCAATTTACTAGTTAGCATAATTTTTTATTTTTATTTTACTTTTATAAGTAATTAGCCTCAAGGGGAGGCAAAAATGAGAGATTCGAACTAGTAACCTCCACTTCATAAGGCGTGGTCCCTAGCCGATTGAGTTATACCTTGGGACTAGTTGGCATAGATATGTTGCCCAAATTCCTTGCTGCTATCATTTTTCTATTCTTTTCTTATAATTGTTGTCTGCTTTGCTCCTATCTGGATGGTAACAGATTACTAGAAAACATAGCATATTGATAGAAGCAATGTTTGCTTTCATGAGCGAAATAGCTTCTAGTAATGCTAAGTTAATAATGCCTTATTAACTAAGGTTATCTATTCAAACTATAAAATTTTGAGTGCCCTTTCTTCAACATACCAGGTTCTAAATTGTTCCAAGGTTGGATATTGATTATCTTGTCTCTTTGTGATTGTTGTAGTGATGTCAGTTTCAACAATTTGGTTGGGGAGATTCCCACCAATATCAAGGTAGAGCGCCTGAAGTTCCTGTAAGTATATCGAAATAGAGGCTGTAATTGTTTGTATATTTTGACTTTCATTAGTAACATACTTTAATATCATTTCCAAGTCTGGACAACTTGATTTATATAGACACAAACACCTGAACGCACAACTGCACACATGCACCCCATTTTTTTATTTTATTTTTTATTTTTTATGATCAAACTTGCTATCTGGTGCAGAACCATGTCATGTATCTCTTACCAAATGCAACTATAGATTTCTGACAGGATTTGTGCAACTGCTTTTGCATATAGTATTTTTAATGCATACTAAACATTTGATGTTGCTTCTATTAGCTTTTTAACTGGCAACTTGCTAAGCGGAAATGTACCGGATTCAATCTTGATGGAAGGAAGTAATATGTATGTTTCTTATCTGGGATGCTTTTTCTGTTTAGTTTCATCTTTTTGATATATTTGCAATCCACCTTTTCCTTTGTGCCCATATGATGTATCCAAAATTGTTCTCCATCTTAAACATTAACTATGAAATACAGGGAGATAACAATTTGAGGGCCATTGGCACTAACCATATATAAGGGTGGAGTTTGCTATTCTCCTTTTGAATTAATGAAATATGCATATTTTGCTTATCTTATTAAGCTCATAAATGCACTATTTCTATTTGGTAGTACTCCTTTCTAATGTATGTTTTTGAATTAAAGATAGAATTTTCCAATTTTTTTTTTAATATTTAATATAATTTGATTGTTTTTCCTGTTGAATTGAGAGCCACTACATGCACTAGACTACTATTTCCATAATACTTTCAGAAGCAAGAAACAAATTTAATATCCAGTTCAGCTGTCCCGTTATTGCCTATTTGCAGGACTGAACAACTTCCGTATCAAACCTCACAGCTAATAGTGTCAGGGCTTTTGAGCATATACTTGAATTTCCTAAGTTGCTTCTATTTTCTGGATATTAACAGATTACTGTATTAGTGATATATTTTAGTCGTTTTCAAGAAAATGACATGCAATGATAAAACATGCTTTTCAGGTTCAAATGTTTTTGAAATACTAAATGCTGTTACTTTTAAATTCATATGAGCCTTTTTTTCTTTTTTTTTTTCATTTTCTAATTAAAGAAAATTGACATTTTTTTTCCCAATGCATGGATGCAGTGATCTTTCGTACAATAACTTTACATGGCAAGGTCCTGAGCAACCGGCTTGTCGAGAAAACCTGTTAGTCTACTTGTATACTAATTGTTTATGTATGTTTTCCAGTTTGATGTGCCTTTAAAATTTATGTTTCTTGCACCTTCTATTGTTCATTTAGGAATTTAAACTTCAACTTGTTTCGAAGCTCTTTAAACGAGGATAACTTGTAAGACACCCTTTCTTTTCATTCATTTTTTAGCTGGCTTCTTTAGTCCTGTTATTAGTTTTCAAGCTACTACAAAATGAGAACAAAGTTTAATATGAATGGTGTGCATTTTTTACTAACATATTCTTTTGTTACTCATTCTCTGCAGAAGGCAACGTCCTCATTGCTTGAAGAATTTCAATTGTCCACGATGTAAGGATACATTTCTAGAGTTTCAACATTATTGACTGCTATGAAATTATTCTGGAGCTTCACCAAATTTATTTTGGAAATTTTTTCTTACCTCTCATGTGAAAATATGAGAATTTGCCTTCATTTATGGATATATACACATGAAAATTTTTAGTTAGTTATATTAAATTACTTAAGGAAGTCTCGGCTGACCCTGGTAAAGAAAGTTATGATAGCAAAGCGAAAGAGTTTTCCACATACAATAAGGCCTTCAATAAAAGAGAAAGAAAAAGAGGAGTGATGATTGAGTTTAAACTTTTGCTTCTTCAGTTCAGAATGCCAAAAAGAGCATATTATGAGCTTTGAAAGCCTTCATTACCTCAAACTCCACAAGATCTGCTAGAGTGGTAGATTTCCTAATTGGAGGGTTGGGTAATGTTTGCATAAGTTTGTGGTGGAAAAAGTTAGCATATGGAGGAGGCTGGTGAGTTCTGAAATGGGGGGAGGTTGGACCACTCTTACTTTCTGGAGCTCACATTTTGGTGGTTGTGGAAATACAATAGGAATGGATAGGATGTTTTTGCATGGCATATTTGTGTTAAATTGAAAAATGAAAAGATCTTACAGGATGGTTTTGTTAAGAAACCCAATTTTCCTATTTATTCCATGATTACACATTTATGCCTTCATTTCATTTCTGTTATGGTCATTATTTGCTTGATTTCCTTATGTTGTCAAATCTGCATATATTTTTATTTTCAAAATAAGTGTAACTCTTCGCTATTTAAGATTGTTGATGCCGTATGGTCAATTCATAGAAACAAAATTTAACTTTGCCTAAGGCGTTTGGAGATTGATCCCCTCAAAGTGATCATTTGGAGGCTCGATCCCCTCAAAATGGTCGATTTGTCCATTTTATTTTCTGATTTTCAATGACATAAACCCACTGGTTCCTATCATTTGTTATTAGAGATGCTCGATTTTTGTTCTTTCTTTTATTTTTTGTTACCCATAAAGAAAAACCTCTATAGCCAAAACTCAACAGAGGCTGTGTCCGTGAGTGGGCTAGCTGTTGCTCCGCCGTCTTTGAACCGTGTTTGGGGGTCATCAAAGTGCTGTAGGAGTATTGCCGGTGGTAGCTTGGGTTGCCGTCGGAGCTACTGTGGGTGGTGATTGTCGGGTGTTTTGTGATCTAAACCATGCAATAGGTCTATCGGTGAGTGCCGATAGTGGTGCTTTGTCACGAGTAGTCCAGCACCAGCTCATGCAGCGATGACGTGAAGGGAATGGGGTGTAAATAGTATTCTGTTAGTTGATTTTGGCTTCCAAATTCTGTTAGGATGCGAGGCTATTGTGGGAGGGACGGTATTGAGAGAATCTTGTATAAATGGGGAGAAGGGTGAGAGAGAGGGCATTCATCTTGTAATTCAGTCTTAGACTGTAAGGAGGAAGAAAACCTCGAATGTTCATGGAGGCCAGGCGCCTTGAATGCATATTTTCTATGTTTTGTTACTTTTCCTGTAAAGCTTTCCTTATTCAATTCCATTTTCTCCTTCTCCCTTAATCCAAATTTAGTAACAAGGAACTCACCTGTTACATGCTTTGTGACCTGTTTGTGCGGGGTGGCAGTGCAAAGTGGTGCAGGTGGAGCATGTACTGTGCTTAGTGATGTGTGGTGGGTTGTAAATGGTGTTTGTGCAAAGTGTTGGCCTTGTGAGGTAGAAGCGGTGTGTGGTGCAAAAGGTGATTAGGGAAGCACTCGTTGTGCTAAGGTGACCGTGCTCGGTGGAGTTGTGCGAGGCAGAGGTGACTGTGCGTGGTGGCTAGCCATGTAAAGAGGTGGTGTTGCGGGGCAATGGCCGTGCATGGGAGTGCAAAGCGGTGGCCTGTGCGTGAGGTGTAGGAGGAGGAAGAAGGGTGTTTGGCTACAGGTGAACCTTTGTTCTTATTTTGGTTTAGGAAAGGTTCTATTTGGATGCACGTATTGGGGTGTCCTATTGTGATAATAGGATATCCTAATTCCAGTTTCAGAACAGTATAGCTTGATTGAATTTCTATTCTGGTAGTTTGCGTATGATAACAAATCAGTCCCTAACTCAAAACTACAGCAATCCAAGGTTGGGCTCAACCCTTTAAAGAGCAAAAAAAAAAAAAAAAAAAAAAAGAAGAAGAAGAAGAAGAAGAAGGTTTTATGCCTAAGTAGCAATTCAAACTTAAGAGGAATACACCATGGCTTCTACTAGCAATTCTCACCAGCAAGAGGAGGTCCCACTCGAGTTGAGGTTTGATTCAAAAATCTTCGAGTAGCTAAAGGAGTTCATTAGTGACTACATCAATCAAGCTCTCAGCAGACAGAACGAAGAACAAAAATTATGGATCAATTACATGTTGGATTCCACTAGGAGAACGTCTTCTTAACGATCATGATCAAGGATTTTTGCATATAGAGATGGAAGTTCCTTGATTTGGTTCTTATAAGTTTGAAAACATTGATGTTGAGTTGGCAAAATTCGGCAAACATCAATAATTGAGGAATACGAAAATCATTTTGAGAAGTTATCTAATCTTGCTCATAACTGGACAGAAAGGCAGTTGATAGAGACATTTATTGAGGGTCTTCGCTCGTACATTCAACGTGAATTTAAGACCTACAGATCCCGATCCATGACAGCTGTCATTTCATTTGCAAGGAGAAAGGAGGAGAGACTTGGGGAGGGAAACCGCCAAATAATTAAAGTGACAGATAAACCAACGGCTGGCAAAGGTAGCTCATTTTCTAGTCTGGCTTGTAAACCTCCTATCACGAACGAGTCTTTTGTGAGAAAGGTAAATGTTTTGTGGTTGGAATTCATTTCATCCAAATTTTCAGTTCTATCAAATATTGATAATTGTTCGAATACTTAAGAGATCATGAATCCCATGATGGACAAGGATGATTAATTGTTATCCTTGATGAGTGCGAGGTACACAATAGATAAAGAACTAGTTGATGTCAATTGGATTGAATGCCTCTCTTTGTGAGGGTTCTCATCTTATATAGAAAATAAAACGGGAATTACAATGCTGAATATCAGCAATTACATGAATCTAGGAAACCAAATAAGGCAAGTATAATAAGCCCTATAATTACAGAATATCTATGGCTATAATTAAGGCTAAATATGTGCTGAATCAAATCAAATATATGCTAGCTAACATCCCCCTTCAAATTGATGATGGTCGATCAAAAAGCATCAATTTGCCCACAAGAAACTGATGGCGCTGTCGTGTCATGGCCTTTGTGAAGACGTCAGTGATCTGGAGATTAGTAGAAACATGAGAAAGAGATATAACACGAGTGTCCACGACTTCTCGAATAGAATGACAATCTACTTCAATATGCTTGGTACGCTCATGGTAAACAAGATTAGCAGCAATTTGAATGGCACTAGTATTATCAGCATGAAGAGGAGTAGAATTAGATTGAGGAAAACCAAGCTCAGCTAGAAGCTCACAAAGCCAAACGATCTCAGAACAAGCAGTAGACATTGCCCGGTATTTGGATTCAGTAGAGGATTTAGAAACGCGAGCTTGTTTCTTACTCTTCCTAGAGATCAAAGAATCACCAAGAAACATGCACCAACATGTGACGGACTGCCTAGTATTAGGACAGCCAGCCCAATGAGCATCACTATGAGCGACAAGACGAAGCGGAGAGTCAGTAGGAAAGAACAACCCACGACCAAGTGACCCCCGAAGATATCGGATAATATGGCGAACAACAGCTAAATGAAGATGGTGTGGAGTTTGCATAAACTGGCTAACCTGTTGAACAGCGAAGGAAATATCAGGCCGAGTAATATTCAAATAGTTCAAGCTTCCTACCAACTGTCAGAACATAGTGGGATCAGCAAGAAGATCACCCTCCTCACTTCGATATTTCACATTGACCTCACGAATCCTGAAGACCCGCTAGCCCAATCAAATCCTGGGTATATTTGTGCTGATTCAAGAATATACTTGAAGAATCCGTTGTACTTCCAAACCCAAAAAATACTTAAGAGGACCAAGATCTTTCATATGAAAAGAAGCCTGAAGATTCTGCTTGAGGTGGCCAATTAAGGTGGAGTCAGTGCCAATAATGACAAGATCATCCACATATACAAGTAAGAGAACGAAACCAGTCGGAGTCTTGCACAGAAACAAAGAGGAGTCATATTGGCTTTTGAACAAAGGAGAAGCGAAGCAAAGTAGACCTGAATTTTTCAAACGATGCCCGGGGAGCCTGTTTTAAGCCATAGAGAGACCGCTTTAACTTACATATAGCGGAAGATGGAGAAGAAAATAAACCCGGAGGAGGACTCATGTAAATATCCTCTTTGAGATCACCATGAAGAAAATCATTTTTGACGTCCATCTAGTGAAGTGGCCAGCCTTAAGAGGCAGCAATAGAAAGAATCGTACGCACTGTAGTCATCTTTGCCACCGGATCAAATGTCTCCTCATAGTCCACCCCATATTCTTGCATGTTCCCAAGTGCAACTAAGCGTGCCTTATACCTGTCCAGAGTCCCATCAGAGCGAAGCTTAACTGAGAAAACCCATTTACAACTAATGACTTTAACAGTAGAGGGGCAAGGAACCACATCCCATGTATGATTGTCCTGGAGAGTCTGGAGTTTCTCATCCATCGCATTTCGCTAACACTCATGTTTAACAGCCTCTAAAAAGCATGTGGGAATGGAAATAGATGACAAAGTAGTACTAAAAGAAGTGTCGTAATCACCATACCGCTCAGGAGGACATACTATCCGGGTAGATCTTCGAGGACCAGGTATGTGCCTAAGGCATTTGGAGGTTGATCTCCTCGAAGTGATCATTTGGAGGCTTGATCCCTTCGAAGTGATCGATTTATCCCTTTTATTTTCTGATTTTCAATGAAAGAAATCCTCGGGTTCCTGTCAGGTTTGTGTGGGAATTCCTTCAAGTTTTCCTGCTCCCTGATTTATTTCCATTGTTCACAAGAAGAGTGCTACAATGACTAAGTATCTGGGCTAGATGGAAGATTTTGCATTGGAATCTGAGTTGTCCATTCTTGCTAAGATCAGAATCAGAATCAGTTGAGGGTCCAGTTCATATGTTCCACAATGTTTGACTACAGTTTTGGTGAAGATGTTCTGTTGGAAGCTGAGGGTCATCAGTCTAAGGTTATATCTGACTTTAAGGTATTATTTGTTTCAGGAATGCAATTCGTATTCACATTGGTATGGTGGAGAATTTGGTTAAAAGAGGAGACTGTTTAATATACTATTCTTATGTGGAAAGAGATGGGCAACAGCAAATCAATTGCTTTTGCATTGTCTGGTAGCCATGTACTTTTGGTCCATGGTCTTTTATGAGTTTACTGGGTAATGCCTGCATTAGTGATAAAGATATTGGCAGCTTATAGATGAGAATTTAAAAGTGTGATGACTCTAATGGCATGGTGAGCAGTTCCTCTTTGTTTGATATGGTGAATTTGGAATGAGGAGCAATAGGATGTTCAAGACAGTGGACTCTCAATCTATCTTGCTTCGCTGATTATGGCTCTTTTCTTGGATCTCTTTGAAAGATTGCAATGTCGTTTAATTTTTGTAAATTCATCCTTTTCACTCTTTTCTTTTCTGGTGCTTCTATTGTATAGCTCCCTTGCTCTAGGGTTGCACCCTTATAGCCTGCATTTCTCTTAATCAGTTTTGTATGATCTTGCAAAATTTAAATTTGTAAAGGTCGACAATGTCACCAGGATATTGTGGTTTACTTTCTAAAGGGTTAATGTTGGAGAGAGGAGAGAAAACCTTTAAATTAATGTGGATGATAGTTGTTATGGTAGCTTGCATTAAAGAAGTTTCCAATTGCTATGATCACTTAAGAATATAACAGAAGACAATGATTGAGAACAAATATATGTTGATATCTGCTTCTCTTGTATACCTCTCGGCTCTAGGGCTGCACCATTTCTAGCTTGCATTTCTCCTAATCAGATTTGTGTTTACCTAAGAATATTGTGATTTATTTTCGAAAAGTTTGCTCTTGGGAAGGAGAGAAAAGAGAATTAAAAGTGAATGATAGTTGTTATGCTAGCTTGCTTTAATGTAGTTATGAAAAGAGTTTAACATAAGGCTGTAAATGATGTAATCTTTTCTTGGGAGTTAAGTTAGAGACTAATAAGGAGTAAATCTCCATTTGTTTTGTAGTCTAGTCTAATAAGGAATAGATATTCCAAATAAGGTTATAGGCGATTCGTGAGTATTCTTTCTCATTAGGATCTAAGTCAATGACGGCTAAACCTAGCCTTGTAACATGTAACTATTATTCCTCTAGGGTTCCTGCATGATGTAAATGACGGCTAGACCTAATGGTTATGTCTTATGTCTTATGACCTAGCCGTCTCCTATTTAAGCATAATCCTAATGAATAAAATATCATGCTTGAGTATTATCAAAACCTATCACATCTTTTGGTGTCTTGGAGGTCACGGCTCTCTCGAAGTAGCCCAAATTCTTTTTCCTTTGTTCTTGTGTTGTTTTTTTCATATCAAGTGGTATCAGAGCTAGGGTTCCTCTTGTTAACAAGCAATTGTTAATCATAGAGGCCCGGTTGATTGTTTTCTACAGCAATCACTAATCCACACCATCACCATGTCTTTCCAAATCTTTTTGGGTGCAGAGCAACAAGCAAGGCTAGAATGATGCGATTAGATTTTCTTAGTGTGGAAAGATAAATCTAGCAAACAGATGGAGGAGCACATGAGAAGAATTAAAAGTTTTTCTCCACTACGCACCTCTCCAGCAAGCAAATCCCCGCCTATAACACCTGCCCCACCAGCACCACCCTCAGTCGTAGATCTATGCCGTTCAGTCCACCAACAGCCACTGTCATCCCAGATGCACCGGCCACCACATATCCGCCGTTCGTTTCACAGACTCGCCGTAAAACACCGCATCAAGCAGCCGCTATGGTCCCCGAGTAGCCCGCCCCAGCCGCACATCCAGAAATCACCAAACTCGGGCTTCTAGATGCGCCGTTAACCACCACGTCGTTGAAAGCTTCTCACTGTCAAGTCTTTCGCCGTTGCTGGCCACCCCACACGCAATAGTTACTGCATCACAGCCCAGCCATCACACTTTCAGAAATAAAAGAAAGAAGAGACGTGTTCTTTCTTGGTTCAGGAAAAAAAAAAAAAAGAAGTTGGTCAAAGACTTAAAAGAGAAATTGCATACCATGCTGTTGATTGAAGCCAACAAAGCCTTGGTTTAGTTTTTAATATTTGTTATTTTCATAATTGTTAAGTGATAATTTTAGAAGGGTTTTAAGGGATTTCAAGAGTAGTTTTTAGAACTTTTCCTTGGGGACAAGGAAATTGTTTGGGGAAGGGAATGATGTAATCTTTTCTTTGGAGTTAAGTTAGAGACTAATAAGGAGTAAATCTCCATTTATTTTGTAGTCTAGTCTAATAAGGAATAGATACTCCAAATAAGGTTATAAGCTATTCGTGAGTATTCTTTCTCATTAGGGTCTAAGTCAATGACGGCTAAACCTAGCCTTGTAACATGTAGCTATTATTCCTCTAGGGTTCCTGTATGATGTAAATGACGGCTAGACTTAATGGTTATGTGTTATAACCTAACCGTCTCCTATTTAAGCATAATCCTAATGAATAAAATAACATGCTTGAGTATTATCAAAACCTATAACATCTTTTGGTGTCTTGGAGGTCACAACTCTCTCTAAGTAGCCCAAATCATTTTTCCTTTGTTCTTGTGCTGTTTGGTTCACATCAGTAAATGTGTATAGGTATATATTGATATCTCATTACACCAAATTTAAAAATAAAAAAAATAAAAATTGAGCTGTATAAATGATGAGCTCTGTAAGTTGCTTTGTGGTTACCATATATCTTGCTCTCACATAGATTCTCTTTCTGTATTGTTTCCTGGCAGATTCAAATTGTTTCCATGTTAATTCTGGTGGAAATGATGTAGCATTCAAGGAAGATAAAGCAACTGTGATATATGAAGGAGATGCAGAAGCTGTAGGTGGCACTGCAAAATTCTTTATCCGTGACAATAGTTACTGGGGATTTAGCAGCACTGGAGACTTCATGGATGATAACGATTACCAAAATACACGTTACACTGTATCTCTCTCATCATCAAATGTCACTGAATTGTATGGGACGGCACGAGTATCTCCTATTTCGCTTACTTATTTCCATTATTGCTTGGAGAATGGAAACTACACTGTAAATCTCCACTTTGCAGAGATACAGTTTACAAATGACGAAACATATAGCAGTCTTGGGAAGCGTGTATTTGATATCTATGTTCAGGTAATGAGCCACAGTGATGGTAAATATGTATCTTTGAAGTTGCAGATTAAAGTTTAATAAAACCTCTTTGCCACAGGAAAGACTAGTGTGGAAGGATTTCAATATTGAAGATTACACCGGTATTACTCAAAAGCCAGTAGTTAAGGGTGTATCCAATGTCAATGTGTCAAAAAATGTCTTAGAGATCCGATTCTATTGGGCTGGTAAAGGGACAACGAGAATCCCTCGTAGTGGAGTTTATGGTCCCCTTATATCAGCTGTTTCTGTGGTTTCTGGTGAGCTATGTGTGAATATTTTCTTTGTCATATTACTATCCCTTGAGATACTATATGTTCTTGCACATGCTAATTTACAAGTAATAGGGACATATACCCTCTTTATGGGTTTCCTTCTTAGGCCACCACTACTTGATTAGTGTTCAAATCAAGACATGATTTTCAGCAAGAGAATAATTATTGGAATCCTTTTGTGGAAAGACTCTTTGTGACGACCCAAAGATGTGATAGTCACATTTGCATAATACCATAAGGACTAGTCACTTTAAGGTCTCTTATATCATCATTTTTATAGTTGAGTTCTTCTCAGTACATACTCAATGTGAAATTTAGCACCGAGTACAACACCTCTACAGTCCATATAATCCAGCGTATCAGTGTTTTAAAATCCTTGAATGTCCTCTGTTGCATTATAGATGCTGTTGGCTCCACATGGAATCATTAGGTTTGCCCTTTGTGGAGTAAAGAAATTATTCTATTTGTATCATTGGACAAGGAAAATGTCATAGAGATTGAGTTGCATGATATGAAATTCCTTCCAGTTTTCCTTTGGCTTATAAATGCACAATCCAGAACAATATAGAAAAGCATAAATACAAATTTCAACTGCTTTTTTGAAGTCGAATCGTATGAATTCAATTCTATAATCTTTATTGTTTTTTAAATCATACATAAATCTTATAAGAAATGCACTGTCTTGATTTAGTTTTAATCTGTCACATTATCCTTGCTATAAAATTATTTCGGATCGTCAAAAAATTTTAAATAGTTGATACTTTTGGAACTGAATATTTTGGCTTCCTTATTGCTCACAAACGATTGGATTCATTGTCAAAGGATAAAATTAAATTGGAATTTAGTAATTGTTGTGATCAGGACAGTGCAGCATTCTGATCCCTTTTTTCTTTTGCTTTTTTCTTCTTCTAATAATTCATGTAAAGTCCTAGATTTCAATTGTGGAAATTATCTCCCCCCCCCCCCCCCCCCCCCCCCCCCCCCCCCAACTCCATCCCTCTCCCTTTGCGCCTAATTATATTTTCTGAGTAATTAACAGGTAATATTCGTTGTTACATTCCATGTTTATGTCTACTTTATTCAGCCAATATATATCTTGCCAAGCTTTCTTGTCTTGTTCACTATAAGTCCTTGGAAAACATAATTGATTTATTTTGTTTTTGGGCAGATTTTAAGCTTTGTCCAAATGGTGGAACCAAGCAAACCGTTCATATCATTGTTGGAGTTGCAATTGGAGCAGTATGCTTAGTACTCTTTTTAGTGGGAATCCTTTGGTGGAAAGGCTGTTTGCGGAGGAAAAGAGGGAGAAAAACAGGTACAGGCTCTATCAATTGCTTGATTCTCAAATTACTTATTTAAAAAAAAAAAAAAAATTAGCTGATTCTGAAATTGATTTAATTGCCTCTACGTAGTCAATTTTAATGAGTAAATGATGCACAAAGAGTAGGTTTTCTTGACTTTTGAACTTCTTTAATTGTGGTTCACTGATCTTCAGTTGCTAGAGAAATGTATGCAGGTGTGCATAATTAAATTCAGATACCTAATATATTGTCAGGTGTAGGCTTATTAGCAATATCTAGGCTTTAATTAATTTCCTTGTAGACGTGTTTTGATATGTCATGGGATATTTGTTGCAATAATATATGTTAAGTATGGTTTTCAAATATTAATTATGCAGTGTTAGTTTACTCTAATGGGAGGGCATATGAGTTAAGTAGAACTATTTATTTTCCTGAAGGAGATTTTGTTGAGCTAAATCGTGAGGGCATATTTCTCTTTTACTTCTTAAGCATCGCAATCTTATGTTATGAGAAGCGGTTGAATTGTTGCTTCTTAACGATGAGCTTTGGTGTACGAAGATGTACAATTTTAGTATGTGATAGAAATTAATTATGATAATGATATTTAGAAGAATAAGAAAGTTGGTACTCATACTCACTGCGTTCATTGCACATTAAATTTTCATATGAGCACATCATCTTTCTTTAGTGTATATCAAGCTAGTACTTACAAGAAAACTAAATTCCTTGGCTTACTGGTTCGCATGTGCCTCCTTGGACAGATGTTCAAGGGCTAGAGTTGCAGACAGGTAGTTTTACCTTAAAACAAATAAAAGCTGCTACTAATGACTTTGATTCTGCCAACAAGGTTGGAGAAGGTGGGTTTGGTCCTGTGTTCAAGGTAATGCGACAAACTCGACTTGACTTATCCCATTTGAGTATGGATTTTTGTTCAGATCTGAATAAATGTTGGGTGCAACTGTGCAGGGTCAATTACTTGATGGTACTGTCATAGCAGTTAAGCAGCTCTCATCTAAATCGAAACAAGGAAATCGTGAATTTTTAAATGAGATAGGCATGATTTCTTGTTTGCAACACCCAAATCTTGTGAAGCTTCATGGATGTTGTATTGAAGGGGATCAATTATTATTGGTGTATGAGTATATGGAAAATAATAGCCTTGCTCGTGCTCTATTTGGTGAGTATTATGCCATTTTGTTTAGCTGTGGATACTACTAAAAATAATAAGATATGTACTATTCTTTTCTTGATTTTCTGGTTCGGTAGTTCTATGGAGTTTTGTTTTAGTTTTTTAGTTTCTCCTTGTATGTTTCCTGTGTTCTTGTGTTACGTTCTTAGAAGTTGGGTTGTTTAGAGTTGCAATGCAGTAGTAGTTCTTCTAGTTTATCCTTATCTGTTATTTGTGTGGGGTGTTAGTAGTTCAATTCTATTTGGCTTGTTCTTAATAGGTTATCAGGTTATCTCTAGCTTGTTAAAAGTTATCTCTATCTCTTTGTTAGTCTCTTTGTTAGTATTTATCTCAATGTAAGTCACTGGTAGAGTCTTAGTGTCTTGTTCTAAGTAGAACTTTATTGTATGTCTTTAAGTAAGCTGCATTGTTATGGAGTAAAGAAATCAAAAAAGAAATTAAATTTAAACTTTATGTTTGTGAGTTCCGAGCACCCCTAATTGCTCAACCAAAGAGGTCTAGGATTACTCGAAAATCCTACCATATCTTTCATTCTTGTTGAGTTCTCATCCTACGTTACGTAAGCACGTAACATCTTGGGTTATGTCCCATGTTTTGTGCCCTAATAAAAAAAAGAAAAAGAAAAAGAAAGTAAAGATTTGAGTTGGTAACAATGTTTTCTTGTTTCTGTAGGTCCAGAAAACAGTCAGCTTAAATTGGATTGGCCTACAAGGCTTAAGATCTGTATTGGGATAGCAAGAGGTCTAGCTTTTCTCCATGAAGAATCAAAACTCAAGATTGTTCATAGAGACATTAAAGCAACTAATGTGTTGTTGGATGGAGACATGAACCCTAAAATATCCGACTTTGGATTGGCTAAGCTTGATGAAGAGGAGAAAACTCACATTAGTACCCGAGTCGCTGGAACAATGTTTGTTTACTTATATAAAACTCAATAGTTATTTATTTTATAGTTGTCATAGTTACATACATGATATTTGCAAAAAAATTTATACTTTTGGTGTTGAATTACTAGACGTTTAGATTTTGGTTTGCAGAGGATATATGGCACCGGAATATGCATTATGGGGTTATCTGACCTACAAAGCAGATGTTTACAGTTTTGGAGTTGTGGCCTTAGAAATTCTGAGTGGAAAGAACAATAATAACTATATGCCAAGTGACAATTGTGTTTGTCTTTTGGATCGGGTACTTTATAACTCCACTTCCGGTTTGATCCGTTACACATCCGTTGTTAATGCTTATACTTACTTGTTACTTTGATCATAAGCTAAGAGGAACATTTGCATGATAGTAATTAAAGAGTTTTTGTCTCAGGCTTGTCATTTGCAACAAACTGGAAACTTTATGAAGCTGATTGATGAGAGGTTGGGGTCTGAGGTCAACCAAAAGGAAGCAGAAATTATGGTTAAAGTAGCTCTGTTGTGCACAAATGCGTCCTCATCACTTAGGCCTACCATGTCCGAGGTTGTAGGCATGCTCGAAGGGCGAATGACCGTTCCAGAAGTGATCCCAGAACCAAGCACCTACAGTGAAGATTTGAGGTTTAAGGCCATGAGAGACCTCCATCAACAAAGGCAAGAGCACAGTTCGAGTGGAAGTCAGATCCAAAACTCAACTACAGTCCATTCATTTTACTCTTCCTCTACATCTGGACACGACTTTGGTGAAATCAAACCAGAATCAAGATCTTGTTGAGTGGGGGTGAGCATTCCTCTCGGTAGGTATTCTTTTAAGTGATAGATTCTTATCTCCATCAAGGAGACGAAACTGAAGTTTCAATTGTTTATGTGAATATTATTAGCTTGGGTGTCCCAAGCAAGTAGAGATTTTACCAGGGATGCCTTGATATGATGTCAATATTTTTGTAAAAAACATTTCTATAGTTAGAGCAGGAATATATGGAGTACAGAAAGGTGAGAATATGATTGAATTGGATTGCCTGAATTTTCATTCATTGATGGTTTCAATTTATACAAGTATTTGACATATTACAAAAGGGAAGAAAATACATAGAAATACAGAATTGAGTTGTGTCTTGTATAGAATGTTGCTTGTAGAGTTGTGTCTCCGTAGATGGTTCATTACGCCCCCGCAAGCGAGACATAGGGGACACGACGTTGAGCTTGGTGCGCATGAGGGAAAAGTATGGTGTTACGGGCCTATGTAACAAAGGATGAAAAATAAACAAAAACGATAAATTTTGGTAGGATAATTCGAAGAATCCTAGGCCTCCTAATTTTAGGGTAATTCGAGGAATCTTAAACATTCTAAAACAACAGTTAGAACTGAATATTAAACTTCTCATATTTTTATTGATCAATACTCACGTTTAAATAGAAGATTACATAGTAAAACGAAAATAACGTAAATAATAAATATAATTCTTAAGGGAGACAAATTCTTTATTTTCCTATTGGAGATATTGTTTTATGAGCAAGTCTCCTTTATTTGGATAATAAATCCATTATCCTCCTAAAGAGACAAAACGACTCGTACCTTATTATAAATCTATTATTTTCTTAAAGAGACAATACGACTCTTACCTTATCTAACAAGAGACCTAGTTCTAATTGGCTATTCTTTCTCCGGGTGTAGACACGTAACATATGGTGAGGCAATGGGTTTGGTAAAAATGTCGGCCAGGTTATCTTTGTTGGAGATGAATCGGACAATCAAGGTTTTGGAGGCGACTTTGTCACGAACGAAGTGAAAATCAATTTCGATATGTTTGGTACGAGCATGGAAGGCGGGATTGGCGAAGAAGTAGGTTGCCTTAATGTTGTCACACTATAGGGTGGGTGGGGAGGGGAGGTAAAAGCCAAGGTCGCGCAACATAGATTGGAGCCAAATGAGTTCAGCGGTATTCGAATTAAGTGTTGGAGCGGGCGACTGTCCGTTGTTTGTAGGAGGACCAAGAAATGAGATTTGAGCCCAGAAGCACAAAAACCACCAGTAGATTTTGGGGCAGCTTGCTTAGTCAGCGTCAGAGTAGGCTTGGAGGGTGTGGGATGAAGATAGGCGAAGGAGTAGGCCATAAGAGATAGTGGATTTGAGGTACCTTAGGATACGTTTGACTGCTTGCAGGTTTAGGGAAGTGGGTCAATGCATGAATTGAGAGACTTTGTTGACAGCGAAGGAGATATCTGGGCGGGTGAGTGACAAATATTGCAAGGCGCCACAAGGCTGTGGTAGGGGGAGGGATCTATGAGAGGGTCATCGGAGAGTAGTGAGAAAGCATGTGCTGTGGACATAGGAGTCTTGACTGGTTTGGCTTTGGACATGTTGCTCTTTTGAAGAAGATAAAGGATGTAGCGTTGTTGTGATAAAATAAGTCCATCTGGAGTGGTGGTGGGCTTCCATACCAAGGAAGTAGTGAAGGGGGCCTAAGTCCTTGATGTAGCAGAGTGGCAGTGCCTTGAGGAAGAGAAGTTGTGATAAGGATGTCATCAACATAGAAGAGGACAAAAGTAGTCTCTTAAGGTGTGTGACGAATAAACAATGAGGGGTAAGATCAAGAGCTGATGATCCAAGTTCTAGGAGGTGATCACTAAGACGAGAGAACCAGGCACGAGGGGCTTGTTTTAAGCCATAGAGCGCTTTGTGGATCTTGCAGATATGATTAGGAAACTGGGGATGAATGAAGTCGAGGGGCTAAATCATGTGCACATCTTTGGAGAGTCATCCATGTAAGAAGGCATTATGGACATCAATCTAGCGGATGGGCTAGCCGGCGGAGATGGCAAGTGAGAGAACCAGCAAATGGTAGTAGGCTTGACAACTGGGCTGAAGGTTTCATCAAAGTCAACACCTAGTTATTGGTGGAAACCTTTGGCGACAAGACGGGCTTTGTGACGATCAATGAAGCCATCAGCTTTGCGTTTGAGACAGAATACCCATTTGCAACCAACAATGTTCATGTCAGAGGTGGGAGGAACAAGAGTCCAAATACCGTTGCAGAGAAGGGCATCAAATTCAAGATTCATGGCATTACGTCATGTCGGGTGCTTGGAAGTTGTAGAGTAGGAGGTCGGTTCGACGTCTGCTGAGCTAGTGGTGGTAGTGAGTGCTTTAGGAAAAGGATAGCGGATGAGACTAGTGGGAAGGGACTTGGGCTTGAAGATGTTGTTCTTGGAGTGAGTCTGCATGGCATGCTGTGGAGGTGGCATCACAAGTTTGGTGTCGGGGTCTGTGGAAGTTACCTGCATACAAGTAGGAGATGAAACAATGTTAATAGGGGAAGGTGGCGATGAAGTGCGAGGAAGAGACGATTCCTAAGATTCGAATTCGGGAGGCCCGAGAGAGGGGGATGTTTGGGTTGGGGTTGGAGCACCGGGTAGGCAAGGGGGAGTGTTAAGATTCTCTAATCAGGGAGGGTAGAGTGTGGTTTGGGAGTTGGGAGGATGGGGGGTAAAGGATGATGAGGAGAGATGGAAAGGTAAAACAGACTCATAAAAAATGACATTGCGAGAAATGTAGTTGTGTCCAGTAGGTAGATGAAGAAATTTGAAGCTGCGCTGAGAAGGACTATAGCCGATGAAGATGCGGGTTTTGGAGCGAAAATCTAGGTTATGCTTGTTGTAAGACCAAAGGTGTAGCCAACAAGCACAGCCAAAAACTTGCATGAAACTATAAATAGGGCAGGAAGGAAAGAGTTTTTGGAAGGGTGAGTTATTGTTGAGGACAGGGGTGGATAAGCGGTTGATGAGGTAACACGCAATTTGGAATGCTTAATCCCAATATAGAAGAGGGGCAGAGCAATGTGCTAAGTGTAATACCCTGTATTTTAAGATATTGAATAAAACATCTTAAAATATGATTTATAACATAATAACAATGTAAAAGAATAAATATGAATATTTATGAAAATAAATATTCATTTAGAAGCATTTATAGTTTTAATTTGATAAAAACTCAAATGGACCTTAAACTTTGGAATAACAGAAACATGGTCAAACGAACTCCGTTTTGGTCGATTCAAAAGCCAAAACGCTCTTCTTGAAGTGCTCTAGCTACCCTCTAAATTTCATAATTTTTGGACTCCGTTTAATACCCAAAAATACCCATAAAAAAATGATACTCTGATTTGGATGAAAATTGAACAATAATAACTTGTGAGCCCATTTTAATTCTTCATGAACCCAGCCCATAAAACTCAGCCTACACGTTGATGGTGCCCAGCCCATACACAATTGTACCCAACCCAGTCCACGCTAGTCACGGAACTTATGGTCGTTATTCTTCCATTTTTCTGGATGTGAAAAACCCATATCACATGTTTGTATACTCACAATAACTCAGTCACACACTAAACCAAAGCATCTGGTTAGAAGCTAAGATTTAGTTTCTAACTAAATTATGAGGGAACAATTAAATATTATTTACATTGGTGACTCATCTCATCTAATGGTTGAGATTCCTTTAGAGCACTAGTAGTAGATTTTCAACTATTTTTCCTATATTTAGGGAACAAAATTACTTTTTGCTTCCCTATAAAAAAATACCCCACAATAAATTTCCTTACATTTTCCTATATCAATTAAATATTATTTTTTTACTCTTATTTTATTCTTTTTCTCTCTTTCCTACTTTTTCTCTCTTCCCTATATCAATTAATTTTACTTTTTTTATATTAAAATAATATATAGGAAATGAATAGTAAACATGTATACATAGGAAATTACTATTCATTCCCAACCCCCTCATCTAAATATAGGGTATCTGTTGTGGAAGGTTTTTTTGATGTTTTTCATGAAATTTTTCCTAAATATAGGGAAGATAACTAATATAGGGTAACTGCTACTAGTGCTCTTAGATGAGAAGAGTCACCTAGCTATTCCACTAGCTTGATGAATCACGCGCGACTCCTTCCTCTCTTTTCCTTCTCTGGTTTTTATCCTACCCTTAAGATGAGTCACGATTCACGAATGCCCAGTTCACCCCTACAAGCCCAAACTTGCTGCCCAAGTAGCTTTCTTGACCGTCGGATCAGATCAAAATCAAGCGATCTAGTCCGTCCAAAAATGTATAAATTGAGGTGCAACCCCCTTTACATTTCACGCACAAGCTGCCCCATTCTTCTTCTTCTTCTTCTTCTTTCTTTCTATGTTTTGTAGAATTCTCTAGCTTTCTCTCTGTCTTCCTCTATTTTACAGCAGTTTCGAACTCTCTGAAGCTCTCGGCCATTAGTAAAAACAGAGGAGTTCTCTCTCTTTGTCTCTGAATCAGCCTGCAGCAGAAAGGAAAAAGGGAACAAGTCTCTCTGCCTTCTTCTCTTCTATTTTGTTTTCACTGTAGCACCTTATTTGCTAGAAAAAAAAATATATAATAGCAGTAAATCAACAAAGAACAGTCCGAATAACCTGTAAAATCTGCACCTAAAACTGTGAAAACTGAGAAGAAATATTTTACTTACCTCTTCTCTCCTTCACTTGGTCTGCGTCAAAAACTGAGAAGTTCCTTCTCTCTTTCGTTAAGTCACGATTTCTTCTCTGTTGATTATGTTTCTTTTTGGTACTTTGTTGCTAAAGAAACTCAGATAATCCCTCTCTTTATTTGGCCGAAAATGTGCAAAAGTCCTTCCTCTCGGTCAACATCCAGCAAAGAAGAACACAAAATTCTAGCTTATTCTAGAAACACCCAGTAAGTTCTTTATTGAAGAAAACCATGTGTGTGTGGTAATCATATATATATATATATAAAAGCTGTGTTTTTCCTTAGAATTACATAAAATAGTGACACGTGGCATGAACCCATACTTTTTAGTGACTAAACCGGTCATTTAAATACTGAACCGGTCTTTTAAATAAAATTGAACCGGTCTATTTAATCTCTCCCTCTCTCTCTCTCTCTATTAATGATACAAATAGTCCCTCTCTCAATTAATAATATAAGTATGACTTTTTGGTATTTTTATATTTTTGGTTGAAATCTAAATATAACCGGTCTATTTAATCTCTATCTATCTCCTCTCTCTCTCTCTCTCTCTCTATTAATGATACAAGTGGCATCTTTCTCTCAATTAATGATATAAGTATAACTCTTTGGTATTTTTATATTTTTGGTTGAAATCTAAATATGTTTCCATTTTGTTTGTGAATGTTTATGAGATTTTTTTTTTTTGTCCATTTGTTTTTTCGAATGTTCAGAATTATATAGGATTGAAATATAATAGGTATCACACCAACATTAAAAAAAATTCCTACTAATTTTCTATTTTATATTTTGATAATCAAATCGTGGTTTTCTTCTTACTATTTTTATTCTTCATACTTATTTTTATTCTAAACTACACCTATGAGAACAAATATTGTAACATGTTTTAATTTATATGAATTAAACTAAAAATAAGGGTCTTATGTATTAATTCATTTAAATGTTTTATATACCATATATATATAAAAGCCGAGTTCCAACTTAGAGTTGGCTTAGAATTAAGACACGTGACATGAATTCATACTTTTTAAATATTGAACCGGGCATATGAGTAAAAAACTGGTAATTTAAGTAAAACTAAACCGATCTATGTATTTCAAGTAAAATAAATTGTGCATTTAATATCACTAATTAACTATCTTATATTGAATACAAAATGAATAGAAACGTCAATTTTTTTTGTCATTAAATCCTCACTAATTTCTACCTCTTTCTCTTCCTTTAAGTAAAATCTTTTACTCTAACACCGCTTCCCCTCCCATTAAATGTCCGTTACAAACTAAACCTCATAGAGTCAAATGTCAGTTTTTTTCTTTTTCTTTGGGAAATGTCAAAAGTCATTCCAATATCTCTCACTTTCTCAAATAAATATATGGAGAAGTAATGGCTTGTGGCTATGCAAAACTGCAATGTTGTTTACATTACAGGAGAGTGATGCTCAAAACAAAGAGAGCGAAGTTTTGTTATTGTTGGAACCTTTTTGTTTGTAATATTTCTATAGCTTTTTTTTTTTTTTTTTTTTTTTAATTTGCCTTTCAAGTTTGTCGGGGTTGTGTTCAATATAATTGTAAATAATATATTTGTATTTATTTTATGTGCTTATGTTTTTCTGATTTGATTTTCTATCCTTATTTTAGCATTGATAATTTATATTATTTTTTTTATTTTTGTTGTTTTGAGTACGAGGTATGATGATTTTTTAATTTACGTTGTTCACTAATTTTTTTTCCCTGTATAATGCACATTGTTAACGTGCTTAATTGATAAACAATATTGATTTTCAAGGTTTCATATGAACCAGAAAAGCATATGGAAAAGAAAACTCTAATTTATTCTTTATTTTTTTTTTATGTAATTAATATATTATTTTTCATTCAAATTGGTTATTTTATCTTTTGTAAATTTTACACTAAATTCAAGAAAATGATGGTGAGAGGGAGTTTCTTATGGTTGTTTTTTGTACGGAGTATGATGATTTTTTAGCGTATTATGTTTATTGAGTAGTTTTTTATTACTTTGTGTAATACAAAAAAGATAATACTATTATATGGACAGAAATTTCCTACAATCCACGTATAAGATTTACATGTGTCATTTGGCATGTGAGAATCACATGTTATTTAAATAGCATGTACGAACATAGCATTAATAAAAAAAACATGTGAGAAACACATGTTTAAAGGATGCGTGTCTTTTTTAATTGTGAGTCGTAGAAAATTTCCTATAAACCAGTTTATAAAAAATTTTTGTCCCTATTATATTATATTAGTGTTTTTCAATTTTCATTTTTTATCTATATTTTCTATGCTTCTCTTCTTCTATTTTTTTATTATTATTATTATGAAACTAAATTATAAGGAAGAATCCCGCGCATAGCACGGGTTACAAGCTAGTATATAAAAATGTGTGAGGGTGCTGATCTGTGTGTGGGCCTTTAACCTAACCAATATATATATTTATATATATATATACACTACAAAAATCACTACAAATGGACGCGTGTCTACAGTACCAGTTACTGTAGACACGTGTCTTATGAGACACATGTCTAATTGTACCGTATTCATAAATTGACACGTGTATTTAATACACGTGTCAAATTGGACACGCGTATTTAATACACGTGTCCAATTGGACACGCGTATTTAATACACGTGTCCAATTGGAAAAGTTAACAGATTTGTGAGTGAATATATTCTTGACCATTTTGTTAAGTGACATAAATATTTTTATTGATTGATAATCTTTTTACTTGAAGGATTGTGTTAATAACTTTATCTTTACTTATAGGAGGATTAGTGACATAAATGGAACAATTCAGGCTTTTCCAGAGTTGAGAAACATGACAGGCCTTACGAGATTGTATGTCCAATTATTTAGTTTATGTGATGTTCATAAATGAATACATTTATCCATAATCTAACTATCATAATTGACTTAATCTTTTTTGGTCTCTTAGAATTTTGAGGAACTGTAATATTTCTGATGAAATCCCTGACTACATCTGGAGACTGAATCATCTACGAATTTTGTAAGGACAAATCTTGTGGTCTTCTTAAACTAATCTTCTTAAACTAGGAACCAGCCAAATGGGCTACATCTTGTTCTTCTTTATGATTAATTACAATACAAATGGTCTATATTTATAGGAAAACTTTGGTAGGTGGAGATAATATTAAATCAGATTTGAAATCTGATTACCTAAAAGTTTGGAGATAATTACAACCAAATAGTGATATCAAATATGAATACAACTAAATCTAATAATATATTCTAACAGATTGCTCATTGATGTTGCTCCTTTGAAATGCTTGATCTAACATGGCATTGGTTGGACATTGATGTTCCTCCTTTTGATGCTTTAGCCGACATATTTTAGTACAGCCTAGTTTTTGATTATATATGGTTTTAGTTTCTTTCCTCATTGCCAAACTAACTCCTGATTAGCATATATTCACTTGCATGGTTATTTTTGGCAGCTCATTCAGAAGGGGGAAAGGCACTAGTTATAGTCGGAGTTGTATGTTTCTGCATCATATTCTTGGAATTGGGTATCATTTGGTGGAGGCACTATTTCAAAGCAAAGGCTTGGAAAGTAAAAGGTTTGGGCGTTTTTAGTTGCACAAATCATTGCTTCAGATAAAATCAGAAAGAACAAAAAAATTACTTTTGTGCTCTTTTGGATTACTTGAACCATTATTTTGTGCATAATGCTCCGTTCGAAAACCGTTTGTTTTATAGTTGAAGATCTTTCTTAGTGAGCCTTTTTCGCTCGTTCCGTTTTATGTTTTATTTTCAGGTTATGTACGGAAACACTAGAAGGCCAGAATGGAGATAAAAATAATTATTGAGTATACCAACATAATTTAAATTTTTAAGTAAGTGTAGTAGCACAAGACTTAAATTATTATGAATAATTTCTCTTTGAAGTTATTCAAGATTACGTTCCCGCATTTAATAAATTTTTTTAATTTGGAACTACTTTCTTAGCATGCATTTAAGTCTGCATCTTACTAATTGCTCTGATAACCTTATGATACTTTGCGCCTTTGAGTGGATAAGTCAACGAACCTAGCCCTAACGAGTCGGAGGTGTTACAATCTCTCTCTCTCTCTCTCTCTCTCTCTCTCTCTCTCTCTCTCTCTCTCTCTCTCTCTCTCTCTCTCTCTCTCTCTCTCTCTCTCTCCATGCATTTTCATGTTGATTTTAAGAATTTTTGTAATGCCCTCAAATGATTTGATTAAGAACAATCAAGAGAGTTACCTCTAACATCCTTTTTATCTGATGAATCAAAGCAGAAAGTAAACCTAGGTTACAGTATCTCTACACCTCTTTTTTTACAAGAATATTACAGTTTCACATCCAGAGCGTTAAGCACCTTTAATATACAACATTTGCAAGATAAAAATAAATCTTCGAACGACAACTAGATCCACCACTAAACCTGCAGTACCATCTGTCCTATCCACAATGTCAGCTACTTTGTAAAACAACAAGAATTTTTATAAGTAAAAAAAGTAACACGTAAGTCGATGATTTAGTATATAGAATCACCAACAATATTAGACAACATCTGCAATGAGTCCATTTTAATGACAATTATGGAAAACTGCATGTTTATAAATATACATATTTGCATTTAGGTTTATAAGCTGTGACAAGAATAAGCTTACATACAGTATTAAGCAATACAATATTTAAGGGACATTTGTACTTAGAAAATCATACTTCATTTGAAAGGCAAAAAATCATGTTGATGTGTTATGGATAAACAAGCAATAGATATATCTGTGGGACTACCCGTGTACTTAAACCCTTCATGATAGGGTTTGCACATCTCATGAGACTTTTGGTACAACCCCACGCTCAACGGGCGAAGCACATAGCAAGTCATCCTCTAATTGATCGACTGGGTCCGACCCAAGTGCCACTCAATTAGTGATGCGAGCAGGAATGACCCCACCCATTCGTGTAGAACTCACACGCATCACTTAGCCATTAGGTCGAGTTCATATAGTGTAGTAAATATGCCTATTGCCACAGTCTCTTGATAATTGTTTTTATAATATAAAATGGTGGCCGGTCATGTCATACCATCATAATAACGTTTCTTTGTATCATTAATATAACCATTTTACTAAGATAAATCATAAAATGGATCGTGTAGTTTGGCAAATATTGTTATTGATGTGTGTTTTAAATAGTACTCACAAGCGCACGAATCGTTTGCAATATAGTGTGTGCAAGTGCGAGGTCGAATTCACAGGGAAATTGTCAAATATTAGTATCTTGCTTGATCAACCCCATTTTAACCTAGTTCCAAAGGTTTGAGAAGTGATTCAAGAACAAAAGACTAAATAAAAGAGATGGAATGAAATATGCAAATTAAAAGGAACTAAGGTTAAGGAATCCACCAAACCAAATCCTACAACTCACACTCTTGGTTTCCACTTGAACACCCAAAGAACATTATGCTTAGGGTGTTATTCAAGTCTCTTAACCATAAACCCAAGAACCATTAAATGAATCCAACACATTGACAAATCACAAAGAGTACCAATTGAAATCAAAACATCCAATGTATCATTCAATCACAATGGATATCATCATTCAAACCGATAAAACAATGTATTCGTCGGTTGAAACACATAAAATGTCCTCTATCCACCACTAACCACATTCATTGCAAAAGATAAAGCTTTAAATGAATGGAACTTGAACAACTAATATGATATATCATTAAATGTGCAAGTGGTACAGCAAGATTGTGAGTGTCATCAATGGAAAGGTTTCATCCTCAACCCTAGTTGAGGTTACTAGCCTTCCATGACTAAGAACACCACAAGAAAATGATGAACAACCATGGAAATGAAAGAAAAGCTTTACAAAGAGAAAGTATCTGAAAATAAAACTACTGAAATACACTACAAGATGCACAAAATTAAACCTATCTACTGATTTTCTGCTCTATTCTCTCCTCTTCTACTCTCTCCAACAAGGAGGCATGGCTATGGCTTTTATAGAAGAGAGCTAGGGCTAGAAATGACTTCTCTACCCTCCTCTAGGGTTCCTCTGCTGCTAGAGACAACCACAAACACGAAACCAGCGTGTTCTGTAGCGAAAATCAGAGGGAGGACTGCTTTTTGGCTTCTGATTGGACGTTCTGGCGCGTTCTGCAAAAGCAGTTTCTGGAAAATTTCGATCGATCGACTTTTATTTCGATCGATCGACTTCGGGCAAAGTTTCGATCAATCGAATATTAAGTTCGATCGATCGACTTTTCAGTATCTCCGAATTTCCAGTCATTTCCTTATGAAATTTGCCATTCCTCTCTTATTGTCCTATAGAAACAGAAAACACAAAAAAAAACTAACCAAAACATTAGAAAATAACAAGGCTAAAGGTCTAACTAGGGCAAATCAAGGGGTCCAAATACACAATATTTGGCACTCATCAAATACCCCCAAACTTACATTTTGCTAGTCCCTTAGCAAAAACAAAATGGAAAACAAAATTAAAGCATAAAACATAAGTCCTCTTTCGTGGGAGAAACGATTGCATTTAGCATATGCAACAAGCCTTTTAAACCCCTAGGACTCCCTAGTGGACGAGTGAAGTCTTGTGAGGGTTTGCCAGAAATGGTACCCACAAACATTGAAATGCCGTATTATCAATTGAGCGAAAATCATCATTCAAACACATAGTTCACACATCATGAGCATGTTTAACAAAATGAATATCACATTATCATGTTATCAAAAATCGATCAACTCATAGATGGAAAATTGAGACAACACATGTTCAAAAGTCTAAGGTGTGAATAACATAGAGTCATGGGGTTTCGATTTTCCTCAAAGCACATATATCCAAAAATTCGCAGGACTTCCGTCAAATAACCAAGGCTTATCTTACATTCATTATCATTTATTATTATTTTGTGTCAGCTGTGCAACGTTTGACTCCTTTAAGCTTTCTAATTGACCCATGTAACGAGTGTTGGGCCAGTGACTCCCAAACCAGATGGTTTTAGGGCACTAGATGTAAAAACATCCCTAAGGGCTTAATTACTCAAGTTAAAAAGGCTACGAAGTCAAACTAGCCAAACAATCATCAAAACTGAAATCCTCATCTTTTTACGCGAACACCCAATGCTTAATGAGGCAAGGGGCCCGGTTACTCAATGAGAAGTCAAATTGGTGATATTATTCTAAGCATTTTTTTTTTTGAACAATAAGCCAAGGTTTCATCAACAAGTCATCCTACAAATCTCAAGACATATAAATTTTAATTCAAATCTCATACCCCACAGAAACAATGCTAATGTGCTTGTGCTAAATAAATTAAACATGTCAAGTCTCTCTAATCCAAAGATGAGTCAAAAGATCTTAGATTTTAATGATATGCAAAATTCAACATGTTAAACAAACCAATGAGGTGCAAACCATAGTAAGATGTAACCATGCTCAACTAACAATAAGGCATTTTTTTTTTTTTGAATGAGTATTAACAAGGCAACAAAGCAAGAATTAAATGAAAACAGACAGAAATATCTACCCCACCCTCAAACTAGAAGGACACATTGTCCCCAATGTGGCTAGAGATACAATACCGAAGTGGTGATGCAAGTTGGGCACACTGCAAGAGAAGCGCTCCCCCAAACTTGAACGACAAACACTATCTTGAAAATCACAACTAAAGAAAGAAAATCAAATGATAGGAAAAAATGATGAGGGTTGCCTCCCACAAGCGTTAAGTTTTCAGTCTTCAGCCAGACTTTCCATCCTGACGACAATCACTCCGAGTAACTCGGGTCCTCTAAAAGGGTCGTCTCAACCTCCGAGCTCTGTAACTCCAAAAATGGCTTCAGTCGTTGCCCTTTCACCTTGAACGTGCTGCCATTTTTTGGATCCTCAATCTCAATAGCCCCATAAGAAAACACTGATCGAACTATGAAAGGGCCTGTCCATCGAGATCGGAGCTTCCCTGGGAACAGATGCAGACGTGAATTGTAAAGAAGGACTTTCTGACCGGGCTCAAAAGATCGTCTCAATATGTTTTGGTCGTGAGCCTTCTTCATCCGTGCTTTGTACATCCTAGCACAGTCATAGGCATCGTTCCTCAGCTCTTCCAATTCATTGAGTTGGAGCTTCCTTTGTGAGCCAGCCTTTGTGAGATCGAAATTCAGCTGCTTAATGGCCCAGTAAGCTCTGTGCTCCAACTCCACAGGCAGATGGCATGCTTTCCCGTACACGATACGGTAAGGTGACATGCCAATCGGTGTCTTGAACGATGTCCGGTATGCCTATAATGCATCGTTCAACCGGAGAGACCAATCTTTCCTTGACGGGTGCACCGTCTTCTCCAAAATCCTCTTGATCTCTCTGTTTGAAACCTCCACTTGTCCACTCGTCTAAGGGTGATAGGGAGTGGCAACCTTGTGCGTGATGCAATATTTCTTCATCAGCTGCTCAAAGACCCGGTTGCAGAAGTGCTTTCCACCATCACTAATAATTGCTCGAGGAGTACCAAAACGAGCAAATATAGTGTCTTTTAAAAACTGGACCACAACTCTGTGGTCGTTGGTCTTGCAGGCAACTGCCTCTATCCATTTGGACACGTAGTCCACAGCAACCAGAATGTACAGATAGCCGAAGGAGTTTGGGAAAGGTCCCATGAAATCAATGCCCCATACATCGAAAATCTCAACAATAAGGATCGGGTTGAGGGGCATCATATTTCGACGTGAAATGCTCCCTAACTTCTGACAGTGCTCGCATGAAACACAATAAGTGTGAGCGTCTTGAAAGATGGTAGGCCAGTAAAATCCACACTGCAAAATCTTTGCAGCGATCTTCTTCGCACTGAAGTGGCCTCCACAGGCATGATCATGACAGAAGGAGATGACACTGGATTGGTCAGGCTTGGGAATGCATCTCCTAATGATCTGATCGGGACAATACTTGAACAAGTAAGAATCGTCCCAGAAAAAATTCTTCACCATGGACATAAATTTGGACTTATCTTGCCGTCCCCAATGCAAAGGCATTTGACCGGTGACAAGATAGTTCACTATGTCAGCAAACCATGGTGAGTGAGCATGAGCAATATGCATCAACTGCTCATCGGGGAAGGTCTCAGAAATGGGGGCGGCTTCTTCCGTGAAGTCCACGGTAATCCTCGAGAGATGATCAGCCACCACGTTTTCGGAACCCTTATTGTCCCGAATCTCAATGTCGAACTCTTGTAAGAGCAAAATCCACCGGATGAGGCGAGATTTAGCATCCTTTTTGGAAAAAAGATACTTCAATGCCGCGTGATCCGAGTAAATGATGACTTTTGATCCTAGTAGGTAGGATCGAAACTTGTCCAGAGCAAATACGACTGCCATCAGCTCCTTCTCAGTGGTCGAATAATTCAGCTGGGTGTCATTCAGAGTCTGACTTGCATAGTAAATGACGTGGGGAAGTTTGTCAATACGCTGCCCCAACACAGCTCCAACGGCGTAATCGGACGCGTCACACATAATCTCGAAAGGTGTACCCCAGCTCGAGGGCCGAATGATGGGTGTGGACGTCAGAATTGCCTTCAAGGCCCCAAATGTCTTCTTGCAGTCCTCGTCAAAAATGAAAGAGGCCTCCTTCACCAACAGTTTGCACAAGGGCCGAGCGATCTTGCTGAAGTCCTGGATGAATCGCCGATAAAATCCTGCATGACCCAGAAAAGAGCAAACCTCTTTCACCGTCCGTGGGGGCGGAAGGTTGGATATCAGATCTACCTTCGCCTTGTCTACCTCTATCCCCCGACGAGAGATGACATGCCCGAGCATGATTCCTTGTTGTACCATAAAATGGCACTTCTCCCAATTGAGTACCAGGTTCTTCTCTTTACACCTCTCCAAAACCAACGTGAGGTGGTGCAAAAACTCCTCAAAAGATGACCCAAAAACCGAAAAGTCGTCCATAAACACCTCCAGGAAACGCTCCACCATATCAGAAAAGATGCTGATCATGCACCGCTGAAAAGTAGCGGGTGCATTGCATAAGCCAAAGGGCATGCGTCAGTAGGCGAACGTTCCGAACAGACAAGTGAAGGTCGTCTTCTCTTGGTCTTCAGGGTCCACAGGGACCTGGTTATATCCAGAATAACCATCCAAAAAGCAATAATACTCGTGCCCGGCCAACCGCTCCACCATTTGATCAATGAACGGAAGAGGAAAGTGATCTTTCCTGGTGGCGGTGTTCAGCTTGCGGTAGTCAATGCAGACTCTCCATTCAGACTGTACTCGAGTTGGAACCAACTCGCCTTCCTTGTTCTGCACGACTGTATCTCCAGCTCGCTTGGGCACGACATGAATGGGGCTCACCCATTTGCTGTCAGCGATAGGGTAGATTATGCCAGCATCCAACAACTTGATGATTTCTCCTCTGACGACTTCTTGCATGGTTGGATTGAGCCTTCTCTGTGGCTCCCTCGATGGTTTGGTGTCTTCCTCCAAGTGTATCCTATGCATCACCACCGAGGGGCTGATTCCTTTAATATCTTCAATGGTCCAGCCTATAGCCTCCTTATGCTCCCTCAAGACATCTAACAATCTCTCCTCTTGAGCGGTGTAAAGATCTGAAGCTATGATTACAGGCAAAGTCTCTGCTGGACCAAGGAACTTATACTTGAGATTGTCTGGTAGGGGCTTAAGTTCCTTCTTTGGAGGCTCAGGTACTGCTGCTTCCTCTTCCTTCTTGCTCCCCAAAGGAGCAAACACCAAAACAGCATTTGCTTGCTCAAGTAGTACATCCAAGTCCAAATCCTCTCCAAATTGAGCAAGGCATGCTTCTAGGGGGTCTTGTATGCTTGATTCTTCAATGCTTTCCTCCAGGATTTCCTCTATCAAGCAGACATTGTTGATCTCATGACACTCCCTTGGCTGTTTGCTAATGGTGAAAATGTTCAGCTCTACCGTCATGTTGCATCTTCATGACCCCCGTCCTACAGTTGATCAGGGCGTTAGCCGTAGCTAAGAATGGTCGCCCTAGGATTACCGGTATCTGAACTCCAACGTTCTGTACCGGCTCGGTGTCAAGCACTATGAAGTCCACGGGGAAATAAAACTTATCCACCTTAATCAAAACATCCTCCACTATTCCCCGTGGTATCTTAACTGACCGATCAGCCATTGCAATGTCATAGAGGTGGGCTTCAATTCTCCTAATCCTAATTGCAGGTAAACAGAATAGGGTAGGAGATTGACGCTGGCTCCAAGGTCAAGCAGGGCCTTCTCAATGTGGCTGACTCCTATCGTGCAAGAGATAGTAGGACATCCAGGGTCCTTGTACTTGATGGGCAGCCTGTATTGGAGGATTGAGCTGACTTGCTCGGTCAAACAAACTTTCCTCGGGACATTGTTCCTCCGCTTGATGGTGATTAAGTCCTTCAAGAACTTGGCGTAAGACGGCACTTGCTGGATGGCATCCAAGAACGGAATGTTGATCTGCACTTGTTTGAACACCTCCCGAATGTCCTCGAATGTTCCTCCTTTCTTAGGCGCGAGAAGTCTATCAGGGTAAGGCGCCTTAGGTATAAACGACCTAGGAGGAGTCTCTATGGTTGGAGCTAATGTAGATGGCTCGGCATCTTTCTTCTCTACGCTCCTGCTTCCTTGTTCTCCTTGTGCAGCAGGGTTCTCCTCTGGGTGAACCATTTGGTTGTCCACTTGTTTCCCTGATCTAAGGGTGACAACGGCTTGCACATGCTCCTGCCCATGCACTGCATTTGATGAACTTCCCTCATGGAACTGCAACTTTGGATTCGGCACAGGCTGACTAGGGAGCTTTTCTTTCTCTCTTTCCCCCAGGTGACTAGCAATTTGCCCGATCTGGGTCTCCATCTTGGCAATAGCTTGAGTGTTCACCATGGTAGCATTCTTCACGTCATTGATGGATTGGCCTGTAATCTGGATGAAGGCCTTAAAAGTGTCTTCCAAAGAAGATTGTGAAGAAGAGGTAGGGGCTTGAGTAGGGGATTGGTATGATGGTGCTGGCTGGGATGGACGGCTTTGATGGTGAACCGGCTGATGAAATCCAGGGGGGTATTGAGTATGGGATTGGTGAGGAACTCCCCCTTAAGCCATAGGCTGGTTCTGCTTCCTAGAAAAGTTAGGGTGGTTCCGCCACCCTGGATTGTACGATTCGGAGAAAGGTCCACTGGCTTGCTTTCGATAATCGTTGAAAGCGTTCACTTGCTCCATTGGTGACTCGACAAAAGCTGGTAATGACGGGCAAGTCTGTGCTAAGTGCAAGTGACTTGCACAGATGGAACAGCAGTCAACATGGAATGGGTTGGCAGCATTCATGGATTTGCTAACAACTAGGGCTTCGACCTTTTTGGTAAGGGCATCTATCTTCATTTTTAATTCTATATCCTCCTTAACCTCATAGATGCCTCCTTTCTTCTGAATGCGAGCAGCTTTATCTCGACAGCTTGAAAAATCCCACTGTTAGGAATTGTCGGATAACTGATCTAAGGTCCTATACGCCTCCTCTCCCGTCAAACTCAGAAATACGCCTCTGTTCATCGACTCGATCATGCTACGATTGGATTGAGTTAATCCTTGATAGAAAAATTGCACCAGTCTCCATTTCTCGTATCCATGTGGAGGGTACTTAATTAGCATATCTTGAAATCTCTCCCAACTCTCAGATATTTCTCATCTTCCTCTTGAGTAAATGAGCTTATCTCCTTCCTACACTCATTGACTTTGGACATGGGGAAGAATTTGTTGTAAAACTTGTTTAACAAGTTCTCCCAAGAAGTGATGGAACCAGGCATGTTTGAATCCAACCATGCTTTGGCCCTATCATGGAGTGAGAAAGGAAATAGCCTAAGATGCACAGACTCTTCAGAAAAATTTTGAAATTTGAAGGTGGCACAGATGTCCTTGAATTTCTTCACATGGCTATAAGGATTTTTGAGGTCCAAGCCATGGAATGCGGGTAGGAGTTGGATGACATGAGGCTTGAGGTCAAAGTAAGTGGCATTGGTTGGGGGTAACACGATACATGAAGGAGAATTTGTTGCAACGGGTGCAAACAAATCCTTAAGTGTCCTAGTATGATCAACGTTTTCTCCCCGATTCCTCTCATTTTCATTTGCATGCATGTTATCTCCCATCTCAACAAAATTTCTAAGATTTCTCCTAAGAGTTCTTTCAATTTCGGGATCTAAAGATATCAAGTCTAAGTTCAATGATCTTCTACCAAGCATACACCAAGCATACACAAATGTTTAACCAAAAGACAAACAAACAAAAATAAAGAAAACAATTTACTAATAGGGAACAAAGTTCTCCAAAGTACAATCTAGGCTAATTCTCAGGTAGGTAAGGGGGGTCACAACGGACACACTTAAATTCTAAGACCAATCCTTGCCAGAATTCACTTTGTCATTGCCCTTAGATTGCTAAGTAAACCCTTACTAGCAAAATATTTTATTTTTTTTATTTTTTATTTTTTATTTTATTTTTTTTTATCAAAGAAAAATAACACAACTAAGATAAAATGTAAAGACTAACACAAATGCATACAATTTACACAAAGATAGCAGTAAAAGTAAAAATAAGAATACTTACAAGTTGGGACCAAAAAGAATTTTTGGTAAAAATTTCTGCTATTGATCTTATTCAGGAGCTGCCTTCTGAGTTGAGGTCGATCGATCGAATGTAATGGTCGATCGATCGAATATTCGAAATTTTGCAGGGCCAGGAACAGAAATAGAACAGAAAATCTCTCCTTTTTTTATTTTTTTTTTTTTATTTTTTTTTTTATGTTAGAACAAAATAAAGCAAATCGAGGACAATATAAAACACAAACTAAACAGAATTTGAACTAAGTTATAATGAACTAAAAGAAAATTTAAACAAACAGCAAAATACTATTAAACAGAAACAAATTATGAAAAAAAATAAATGAACAAAATGGACTAAAAGAAGTACTGGAACAATGATATTCACCTAGTTCCGAGCTGCTGCTGTGCAGAAAGTCGTTCGATCGAAGTATATTTCGATCGATCGAATATATTGTCGATCGATCGTCTTTATATGATGCAGATGCTAATTCGACCGCTCGAAAGTCGATCGATTGAATTTATGTTCGATCGATCGATTCTTCAGGGCACCCAGTAAGTTGCAGAAGCTGCAGAACAGATCCGGGAAAAACAAAGAAAGGACTTAGAATGCAGAACAGAAGCTAAACAACAGTAAAAATGAAGCAAAAATCTATCTAACTAGTAGAAAAACAAAATCAATCAAACAAAAACCAATTTTTGAACCGATTTCCCTGGCAACGGCGCCAAAAACTTGATGTGTGTTTTAAATAGTACTCGCAAGCGCACGAATCGTTTGCAATATAGTGTGTGCAAGTGCGAGGTCGAATCCACAGGGAAATGGTCAAATATTAGTATCTTGCTTGATCAACCCCATTTTAACCTAGTTCCAAAGGTTTGAGAAGTGATTCAAGAACAAAAGACTAAATAAAAGAGATGGAATGAAATATGCAAATTAAAAGGAACTAAGGTTAAGGAATCCACCAAACCAAATCCTACAACTCACACTCTTGGTTTCCACTTGAACACCCAAAGAACATTATGCTTAGGGTGTTATTCAAGTCTCTTAACCATAAACCCAAGAACCATTAAATGAATCCAACACATTGACAAATCACAAAGAGTACCAATTGAAATCAAAACATCCAATGTATCATTTAATCACAATGGATATCATCATTCAAACCGATAAAACAATGTATTCGTCGGTTGAAACACATAAAATGTCCTCTATCCACCACTAACCACATTCATTGCAAAAGATAAAGCTTTAAATGAATGGAACTTGAACAACTAATATGATATATCATTAAATGTGCAAGTGGTACAACAAGATTGTGAGTGTCATCAATGGAAAGGTTTCATCCTCAACCCTAGTTGAGGTTACTAGCCTTCCATGACTAAGAACACCACAAGAAAATGATGAACAACCATGGAAATGAAAGAAAAGCTTTACAAAGAGAAAGTATCTGAAAATAAAACTACTGAAATACACTACAAGATGCACGAAATTAAACCTATCTACTGATTTTCTGCTCTATTCTCTCCTCTTCTACTCTCTCCAACAAGGAGGCATGGGCTATGGCTTTTATAGAAGAGAGCTAGGGCTAGAAATGACTTCTCTACCCTCCTCTAGGGTTCCTCTGCTGCTAGAGACAACCACAAACACGAAACCAGCGTGTTTTGTAGCGAAAATCAGAGGGAGGACTGCTTTTTGGCTTCTGATTGGGCGTTCTGGCGCGTTCTGCAAAAGCAGTTTCTGAAAAATTTCAATCGATCGACTTTTATTTCGATTGATCGACTTTTCAGGATCTCTGAATTTCCAGTCATTTCCTTATGAAATTTGCCATTCCTCTCTTATTGTCCTACAGAAACAGAAAACACAAAAAAAACTAACCAAAACATTAGAAAATAACAAGGTTAAAGGTCTAACTAGTGCAAATCAAGGGATCCAAATACACAATATTTGGCACTCATCAGTTATGATAAAATTTTAAGGCTCACAACATGCAAATCAAGAGTTTCACGCTTGCTTGGCATGCACATTTATAAGCATAATATTTTCATGCTTGAAAAGTTTAGCATTTAAGCACCCTTGTAGGCGATCAATTACCTTGAGCTCTAAGTTTCCAAACACAAGCTCCTCGCGAAGATTCTAACTCCTTACTCTGCATTGTACTCTAATATTAACCAGAGTTCTAAGCTATAAACCATGATCTACACTTAAAAACCCTAATTAACACATTACTCAAAACCGTTCGGACCACCTGAAAACCATTAGGACGGTTTTACTGTAGGGACAATTTTGACAACATTCGGATGGTTTGTCCCATAACACATTTTTTGAGTAACCAACTCATATGTTTCCATTTTTACTCGGCCCTTAAGTGGTCTAAAGCCCCAAAGGTGTCTCCTTAACACAATCTAACATTATGAGAGAACAAAAGGTTACAAACCCTAATTAACACATTACTCAAAACCGTTCGGACCACTTAAAAACCGTTAGGACGGTTTTACTGTAGGGACAATTTTGACAACATTCGGATGGTTTGTCCCATAACACATTTTTTGAGTAACCAACTCATATGTTTCCATTTTTACTCGGCCCTTAAGTGGTCTAAAGCCCCAAAGGTGTCTCCTTAACACAATCTAACATTATGAGAGAACAAAAGGTTACAACTTTAACATAAGGTCTAAAAAATTCCGACTTTCTTCCGTCTCTCACACTTTCCTCTTATTAAAGAACCTAGGGTGTTCTATTATGACAAGTGTTGAAGGCTTATGCGCCGAACTAGGGCCAAAACAAAGGCTAGTCTCTAAAGTTTCAAGCTTTAATGCAAAGTTAGGATTTCTATCAAAATGACTTAGCTTTCTATCGTTTTCATGAGATTCTGAGCCAACACTTAAACTAATACGAAATAAAGCTCTAGCATAAATTAAATCATGAAATGAAAGACCAAGTTTAACTCTTCTTACCTCAAAGATAGAAACTTTAGTCCCTTAACCTCCAAAACCAAGCAAAACTCCTTCTATTTCTCTCTCTCTCTAGGGTGGATGGGTGGTGATGAGCTGGGGGGATCTGCTAGGGTTCCCCAATCCTTAAATAAGGTCTTTCCTTGCATTTCTAAGCTTTTAAACGTATTATTCTTGCATGCAATACAGTGGTCGCTCGGACACACGGTTATTCCAAACCATTCGGACAACGTTACTAAAATTCCATTACCTCTTTCATTTTATCATTTGAATGTTCTCTAGTGATTGGCGTGGCATCGTCGGGACGGTATGTCGACCCTTCGGCTGTTTTTGCTGATTTTTATAAATTTCAAGTGTTTTATAAGCCTAATTAAAATCTTATATGTCCTAATTTGAGTGTTCTTGTACATATTATTAAAACTATTTTGGGTAACTAGCGACCAACAATACATAACACTCCAGGATTACAATTTAACATTATTTTGTTAAAGATTTCCGCGGTTCATCCGTGAGAGAAAAAAAAATAAAATTGAAATTCTCTTATTTTCAAATGTTTGGTTTGTGATGGGTCATGGAGAAATACGTATAGACTGTGAACAAAATGTTTCAAAAAAGTTCTCCTAGATCTATCATTTTCTTTCCCTTCAAAATAGGCGAGATTTGGAGAGGAAAGAATAAAAAATATTCTATAATAGATATTCGTTATCTTTATTTGACCGACACCTAAATTCTTCCATTTTTTTTTTTTTTTTTTAAAATGATGGGTATTTTGAAAAATTTAACGGAGGGTTCAAATTGAAAGATGGATACCCTAAATTGATGGTTTTTAAAGTTTGAGTACTTAATTGCAAAAGTGATGAAAACTCAAGGGTTATAATTGAAGTTTTCCCTAAAAGAAAATATGTATAGTTATCAATTTAAAATTGATCCAATATTATCCCATTGGTTGGTCATCGTACAAGCCATGCATCCATATCAAGTGAAGATTGTCTTACGAATGAGTTTGTAAGATAGTCATTTCGATCCCAAATACTTTCCTGCGCGCATAATAATAGTGACATTATATGATCGTTGCTCATACTTCTTTTGGAACACCAATGTCATGGGTGAGATCGACTTCAACTGTAATACCCCAAGGTGATCAATCGATCCGGCCACCATAGCTTTGTAAATTGCAGCTTAATTCACCAATTAACATTTGTCACAGTCCTCCGAAATGTTTGAACAAATTAAATGATGTTTTATGATCACTATAGAAGGAGAGAAATGATGGGTAGTACTTAAAATCAAGAGATGGGTTTGATCAATTTTGCTTAGTAATTAATGATGAAGACTTGCTCCTTACTGAACTTCAAGCACAATAAATTCAGCAAATATAATAGGTATATTTTCTGAAATATAATAGGTATAACACTAACAATATCATATATTCCTACTTGTTTTCTATTTTAACATGTTTTAATTTATATGGATTAAACTAAAATTAAGGGTCTTATGTTTTAATTCACTTCAATGTTTTATGGATTTTTGTTTGTTAATTAGATTGTGGGATTACTTGGATATTTAGGCTTTTTTTTTTGGAAGTGTTTTTCTGATTTTTAAAGCCAAAGAAGACAAAAATTTATTTGATTATTATGCAAAAAAGGAATAAAAACGTACACTTACAAAACATCTAATGTGAGTTAATTAAGCATCGAACCTGATGTGAGATTTATTTGATTGCATTAAATTTTGACTAAAATATTTTGTTTTTATTTTGTATTCATAAAACCATTGTATTTTTTTTTTTTGAATGTTCATAATTATAAGTTTTATTTATATTGAAATATAGGTATCACGTTTACAATATAAAAGCTTTCTACTAATTTTTTATTAATACGTTGATAATCATTTCGTTCTTTATATATTTATGCAATGTTCTATATATAAATATATATATGTATGATGCGTCACTATTTTAAATAATTTATTGATGTAAAACCTTTAGTACGTCTTTTTATTCAAAGAAGAGTAATAAATTATTTTACAAGCCTTATTAAATTATAATGAAAAATTTTACAATGTCTTTATATTAAAAAAAAAAAAAAAAGAGTAATGAATTATTTTACACGCCTTTTTTAAATTATAATGAAAAATTCGGCCATAGCGCCGGGTATGGAATTTATTGATTTGAATGTTCCCATCTCTTCTCCATTTGTGGCCGAACACGTGGTCATAATATATATATATATATATATATATATATATATATATATATATATATATGTCATCACATTAAATCCTTGGAAACAGAAAGAAGAAGAAGAGAAGAAAACTTTATAAGTTTTCCGTACAGTTCACAACCTAGACGCTTTTAAATTGTTACACGGTGAAAAGATATATGATTTCAAAACTTTATAAATTATGAACATATCCCATCTCCTAAAGTATTTTTTTTAGAGTGAATAAAATCTATTAACTTTTATATGTTATCGAAGTTACAAATTTCTTGCGATGATAGGTTTTCTCTCCCGTTGTTGACATGAGATGGAGTGTTAAAATGTCTTACACCGTTAAAATTTTCTTCACATAGTGTCTCCTCTCTCAAAACGTCTTTTGAGAATGAGTAAGACCTATAAACTTTTACATGGTATCAAAACGGATTTCTTGGACGATGATGTGCCTTTCCCTCCTGACGATGAACACGTGTTTGGTCAAAGTTGCCACAGATGATGGGTGTGTTAAAGTGTCCCGCATCGCCAAGATATATATGACCTAGAAACTTTATAAGCATGGACACCCCCTCGTCTCTCAAAGCGTCTTTTCATAGTAAGTATGGTCCATGAACTTTTACATGATATCAGAGCTGATTCATTGAACATAAGTCATGGTGTCATTTCCTCTCTTAAAGTGTCTTTTAATAGTGAATAAGACTAATAAACTTTTACACAACTATCATAATATCATAAATTAAAATGGCATTTTAATTAAATTCAACCTTTATATCTGTAAGAATTTGTAAAAAAATAATAAATAGTTAATTTTTACTATCGTATTATTATAACTAAAAGTCTCATCAATTTAATATGGGCTTCGCGTGGTCCGTTTGCCTGCTGGTTTTTTTTTTCGAAAAAAAAAAGGTGCATATATAGCAGACAGCAGGGTAAACTTTGGCTGGCCATGAGCAAATGGTTTGGTCAATATATGGTCATGCTCATGCATGGGTGCAATTTGATAACCTCCTTTTAAGCCCCGCTAGCCATGGCTTTAGGCGAAAGTTCCCGTTCTACTTTTTAGCATTTCATATCATGACTCGAAGTTCTCGAGTAGAGATTGGCGACACATGGGCTCCATCCATGCAAATCTTAAGGACACATGTCAAGAATTTAGATGTACTTAAATAGCGTGTAACACTATAATACCTTCTATATTCAATGTCCAACACAGCTAATTTTATTGATATTATTCTGATAGTTGCATTTTTTTTTTGGTGGTTTCATTTATATATTATTATTTAATAATTTAACACTATGTTTATATATAATACCGTTATATTTTAATTTAGCCTTTGAGACTTATCCACAAAGCTGCAACCCAATTTACCTTACACTCAACAAATGTGATGACCGTTTTGATATAAATTGATACAAATTTTTAGTATAACTCATATTTAAAAATTAATTTATAAATAAGGTAAAATTGTACCCACATTCACGTATGACGTAACCCGGCCTCGATCTCTTGTACGTAAGTAGTTATGTCGCAATCAATACGAGAGCTCCAAGGTCTCTTTCCCCTTAGTTTGTTTTTTTCCTATAATTTCCCAAAGAATCTCAGTACTATTTGCGTCATAGAGCTTTTTTGACCAATCTGCATCTGCATGGGAGAATTAAAGACCGAAAGAACGTTGATAAAGACATGCAATCTAACTTAATTTCAAGCGTTAAAAAATTTAAAACAAAAAATAAAAAATAAAGGAAAAAAAGAAGAAGCTAAATGATGTGATTATAACACATCACTTATAAAATTTACTGATCAAATAAAAATTAAATTATCTAATTACTTATTCATTTAGATGGACTCTATATATATAAATGATATCTAATAATCATCGATCGGTCCAAATTTATAATTGCAGACACGAAAAAAAAGCTTGTTACGTGTGGTGGTGAACTTATACAAATTAAAAGTACTGCTTTATATTCCTGATCAGCTGCCACTTAATTAAGGGGTTAAATATTCAATGCATGTGTTTCATTCAATGAAGAAATCTGAAATCTAGCACGTGAAGGTTGCGAGAGAAGGCGTAAAACTAAAACTAAAAGCATTCAAAAGCATAAAAGTCTCATTCCTCGATCTCCCTAATTATTCAATTCAAAAGAAGATACATGCTAGCTGATCGCGAGGAATGTGAACAGTGATCAGGTTTGAAAAATGCCTAATTACAGCTGTTAGAGTATATCATTGGCTAATGCGTCTCGTCTCATCTCATCCATCGATCTTTTTATTTTTTATTTATATCCGATATTTAAAGTATATAAATATTTATTATAAAGTATTAACTAAATAATTAATTTTTGACCATAACTAGATTACATTTTGAAATTAATTTGAAGAGAAATGCTAGGTGTACTAAAACTTTTACAAAATGACGTGGCATCTCATATAAGGCTCTACATCAGTTTAATGGTAAAATTATTCAAAATAAAAAGACAAAAATATCCTTCCTCGGTTGAACCCAGTCCCACACGCCGGCGAGCTCTCGAGAAGTCGGAAACCTGTGCACCCCAACCCACGAGTTTCCGGCTGGCGTGGGTTTCCGCCTGGAAACCCACGCACACCGGCGTGGTTCCCGGCCGGATCTCTCAAATGATGCACGAAGACGGAGAGCGAGAGAAAACCGAGATCTGGATCCGCCCTTCGGGGGGTCTCACCGTCTCTATCCAGATTCGGCTGTTGGGGGGTCTCTATCTCCTTCTCTATCCAGATCTCGTCGGTCGTCGAGGGGTCAAGCTTCTGGCTAGACGGGAGTTTCCGATTCCGTCAGGGCTCTGGGGCGTGCTGGCGGCTGGTGGTCGGGAGTTTTCCGACGTCGCTGGAGGACCGGCTGTCCGGCGATAGGCATTTTCGTGGCTATAGTTTTTTTTTTTTTAATCTGAATGGCATTTTCGTCTTATGCATGATGCCACCTCAGTTTGTAAAACTCCCTTTGTAAAAGTGTTGATACACCTAGCATTTCTCTAATTTGAATTCCAAAATTTAAAACCTTAATTATTATTTAATAATTAATAAAATTTAATAATAATTTTAAAAGTCATGTTAACTTTAAAGAATAAAAAAAAAACAAAAGACATACTTCTAATATTAATTACTCTTTCCAAATCACTTTGTATTTATAACAAAACAATAATGTTGAATACAATATGTAATGCTAGAGGCTTAAAGAGCCGAGCAATGTGAACAGTTAGGTTTTAAAAAAAGAGAAATGATTCTTACACTCATTTCTCACAACAGCCCCACAACAAGCTGACGTGGCTGGTAGTATTTTATTATTTTTTTACAAAAAGAAAAGAAAACAAAACAAAAAAAGTAATAAAATATTACCGGCTACATCAGCATGTTGTAGGGCTGTTGTGAGAAATGAGTGTATGAATCATTTCTCTTAAAAAAATGCCTATTACCTAAAAAAGAAAAAAGAAAATGCCTAATCATCTCGCTTTTTAGTAAAAGTATTATTGACTAATGACTAATGAGCCTTTCGAGATGCTTATCTTTTCGAATGTCTCATCGATCCTTTTTTTTTTTTTTTTATTATTATTATTATTCAAATATTTTTAAGAAAATTAATTACCCTTTTAAAAATTCCTCTTTGTGTTCTTAAAATATCTGCTCCATTAGATTTACCGTTAAAATTTGACAAAATGGGTGCATATAATGTACCTCAAGATGGTGACATATATCTATTCTAAGCAAGATATTTCAACAAAAGATGCATCAAAACAAAAAACAAAAAAGGTTAAATACAAGTTTGATCCCTATAGTTTATAACTTTATCAAATTTGGTCCACGTTTCACTTTTATGAATCCCTATAATTTATAACTCTATCAAATTTGTGCGGGTCCATGTTTCACTTTTGTGAAAATTTTCGTTCTTTCTATTTGCCATCAAACAAATTAATAGAATTTTTTGTCATGCGTAGAAAAAGCCAAGTAAGACTTATAAAATATTGTCATGTGTACATTGTTCTCATATTAGCATGTCCCTTACAAAAAAAAGATAATATATATATATATATATATATATATATATATAAAACAAGAGGAGGGTGGCTCCAGGGAGGAGGAATGGAAATCTCCTCCACAAGTGGTGATAAGATTCTTTGGTGATCCACTCTTACCCTTAGGGATGTGCCTCACGGAGGACCCTGCTGCCGCAAGGGGGAATTCCCACAATTCATCATCTCCCGTGCAGAGGTGGGTGATCCCATGTGACCTCCCCCATGAAGTTGGGATGGTCCCCTCGATCATGATCCTCTCGTGGACGGGGAACCTTGTTACTCAACCTCTCCCATGTTGGAGTGGGTCACCACACTACATTCACGATGGTTGCAAGAGTAGGAGCGTCTTGCGAGAGTAGGAGCGTCTTCCGCGACTCACCCCAGAATGACAGTTGATGAGTTGTAGGAACTCTGCCACCCCCATAGCCACATATGTGAATTGGGAGTTCCCTGTTAGAAATAATCAACATATTATTTAATCTAACATGCGCAGCGGAAAACAAATAAACAGGATTCAGGCTTACCTCTAGCCATGTTTGCTCAAGCGTCTCCACGATCCATCTGAAGAACAAGAAAGATTATTTGAGGGATCTTCTAACCTATGCCTATTGCTTGATGGCTGTACTGATGGTGTACACAGGCACTCTATTTATAGGCTAGGTTAGGGACCCTCAAAATGGTAAATACCGTATTTGTTTCCTTCCATCAAGGAAACAATATCGTTAATTGATTTTAAAATCAATTAACCGATTCCATATTTACGGTAATCTAAATTAATAGAAATAACCATAATACCGATTCCATATTTACGGTAATCGAAATTAATGGAAATATCCATAATGCCGTATATGTTTATTGAAAAAATAATAAACATAGTAAATACCGTAAATGTGATATAAAGGCCACAACCAAAAAGGAATAATATATTACATTCTCCCACTTGGACTTTATAACACATGACCATATGGTATTAGGTTCTTTAGTTTTGGCCAATCTTTTATGGAATCCTCCAACTCAGTTAAGAAATGTTTCACACGAATCATGGCGGTAAAACCATTATAAAATTAGGTCGTCCCTTCCATGTATCACGATGTAAAACACTCCTTACATGAGTACCTTATGGATAATCAAGCTTTATGAATGAACTTCCTATAAGTCATTCGGGTCCAACTTTATTTATCCTCATGGATAAAATAACAAATGTGCACAAAAAATCTTTATTACAATAACTTTATGTCTATAGACCAAAAAGAGACAAACCAAGTGAAAATGAATTAATGAGTCTCATATATTCCGCATGACTTTATTCTTTCTTTACCGGTAAACTTTAAGTCATGGGATCCGCAATCATTAATCCAGTACTTATATGCTCAATAGACTCTTTATGTCTCTTAATGTTATCTCTCGTACTGAGATACTTAATGTCGATTTATTTCTGCTTCTACTCTTTATTCTTATAAAAGAAGATTATAGTAGAATTACCGCAGAGTATCTTTATGGTCTAACTGTAAAATCGACAAGATTGAGACTTTCAACAAATGTCTCAACCATCATGCCTGTGTACCAAATTCATAGCACGCTAGACTTTTAGCTTTCTTGGTAGACGTAGCAACTATAGTCTGCAAACTGCATCTCTAGGATATATCCTTCAATAAAAAGATATATACCTTAGAGTAGACTTTCTACTATCTACACAATCAGCAAACTCAAATCTGAACAACTAACCACCTTCAAATGGAAAGTGTATCCTTAGGTTAAGTTGTTCTTCTTGGTTCCTTGCATATACTGCAAGGCTTTATTTGCAGCACTTTATTGACTCAATATACTTATTGTCAGTCATATGGTTATGTATAATGCAGACGCTTAAAACTTTTCATCTGCCCTTATTCCAATACCTTTTGGGACATTAATCTGTATTTAATTAGTCCCTCTTAATTGCTACTGAAGGTACATAATCCTTCATTCTAAATCTTCCCAAAACTTTTTCAATGTAGGCCTTCCGAGACAATGTTAATATTCTTTGTCTCTGTGAATCTCTATGCCAAAAGACATAAGAGGTTTCACCCAAATCCTTCATTTCAAAGTTTTGTGAAATGAACCTTATGTAGCAAACCTAAATCACCACTTGCAAAAACAATATCTACATATAGGATTAGAAAGATTACTGTACTCCCACTGACCTTAAGGTATACATACTAATTAACAAGGTTTTCAGTAAACAATAAAACAAATACCTTGTAAAAAGTATATCACCGGTGAGAGATCTATCACAGCCCATAAATAGAATTCTTTAATTTGCAAGTATTCTGACTGTTATTTTATAAAACGTTTAGGTTGTGTCATGTAAACCTCATCTTTAAGATCCTCATTCATAAATGTTGTTTTCGCATCAATTTGATGCAGCTCTAGATCAAAATGAGCTACTAATGCTATGATTATCTTGATGAACCATTCTTAGACACTGGAGAGAATGTTTCACGATAATCAATGCCTTCCTTATGAGTAAAACCATTGGCTACGAGTCTAGCTCGACCCTTCAGCCATGGACTTAACTCTCACTTCATGGCACTGAATCTCAATGTGGAGTTTTCTCCACTCATAGCATGTGAAAACAAATTTGGATCATCTTTATGTCCAATGTTAATATCAGACTCTGGGAGATATACAACATGATCACTAAGAATTGTTGATCTCCTTATTCTATAGGATTTTCTTAATTCTACTTCCTCTGCATTTTTGCAATGGGAGAATAGACTTTTGAACCTGTTCTGTATGAGTTGGTTGTTCTAGAAATGATTGTGGCTCAGGATAATCAATCTGATTTTCCCTGAATACAATCAATCATCCTCTATGAGAAGGAGATTTGACCAACTCTAGTGCTTCCTCAAATTCCAATTTGTGTGAATGAGCACTCCCACTAGGTTCTGCATCCTCTAGAAATTTTACAATCAACAACTCTATGATCATATGAAGGATAATTAAACATTATAACCCCTTAAAGTTTACTAGATAGCTTATAAAGATCCGCTGGTTGTCCTTGAATCTAATTTTCTAAAGTGAGGATTATAAATCCTCTCTTTAGCAAGGCAACCCCATATGTGTAAATAATGTAAACAAGCTTCCATCTATTTCATATTTTAAAAGGTGTCATAAAGACAACCTTAGATGAAATCCTGTTTAACATATACACAACGGTCTTCAAAGCTTTACTCTATAAGGGTAATAGCAGATTAGTATTACTAATCATTTCCCCTTGGTGTGTACCTACCTTAATACTCTATGCCTATATTAGATCTAATGATCTTCACATTGTTTCTCTTCTTCTTCCTTATAGATATTGAAAGCATTCAATACCCCACCTTTAATATTTAGAAGATAGAGATACATAAACTTTATATGGTCATCACTAAAAGAGATCAAAATATCTCTGACCATTTAGGCAATGAGTATGAAAAGGTCAACACATTTCAATGTACATGATCTCAAGAATCTCAAAATGCTCTCTTTGGCACCTCTAGTGGTCTTGTTGGTATGCTTTCCCTTATGCAGCCCACACAAGAACCAAAGTCAGTAAATTACCGACTTTTATTTACTGTATGGAGATATATTTCAATCTCCAAAGCCATAACCAGAGCATTTTAAATTCTCAAAGACTCTACTTTACGTCAACATCACTATGCAGAAATAAACAAATAATTTTGTTTAAAAATTGGGACGTAGGTCAATTTTAAATAGACTTTAAATAAACCCCAACCAATATTCCACCAAAGATAAGAAAAACTTCAAGTTTAAAATAAAATTGAAATTTTTAACAAGCCAAACTAAAAAATAAATTTCTAAAAATTATGGAATATAAATCATTTTTGAGGTCAAAAATTATGACTGAATTTTAAAATTAACCTATAGATCCCAACAACCTCAAGTTATAAACACGTGTTATTTAAAAAGGACTCTGCATTTGTGTTGACAACGTGGATTGTTAAACCATAATCAATCCACAACATATTTGAATGAGTCACTAAAAGAGATTCACGACATACTAGATGTATGAGATTATCTTTATTTTAAATCATTTCTTATACTTCATGCAATCTTTCTATATATGCCCTTAATTTTCCTTATTTCATGAGAAATAGGTATCTTGATTGCCATAATACTTTATTGGCACCTTATTCTCATGCTTTAAGTGTTGGACATGATTGCATTTATTGGTCTTTCCTTTAATATGAGTAATCATGTGAACACTTTATAAATTCTCTCATATCCTTGAACACACATGGTTAGAAGTTTATTTACTAACCATTTATCCTTACGTGTGTTACAAGACAAAAATTCTACACTTAGAAGAGAGAATTCAAAATAAAATGACCAATAATGACTTAAAAAATCTCAATATTTAGGGACTTAAGCTAAACTATAATATCCTTCATTCCCATAATGAGATTATAAACACTTTAGAAACTGTAAAAGGTTTGTCTTTAAAGCATTTTCTATTAGGGTGCTGGCCAAGTTTTGTTTGAACTTACTAAATGTTCATAAACAACCTTTATAAAACTTTGGCTCTAAAACATTCAGGAATAAATCCCTGATGACTTTAGTGACATGAGATTTCATGAACATCTAACTTAAGTGATTAAATCACTCCCACCGTTCATGCTTAATAATCTCACGTGGCGTACTTAATTCCGCGGGAGTAGGTGGTTTGTTCACACGGAGCACCAAATTTTGAACACCCCAAATAAAAAAGCATATTAATATTTTTTCAGTCAGAAAAAATATTACCTTAAAGTATTGGAATATAAAACTACCAAGGTAGAGTAATATGAATAGCTGCAATAACAAAAATAAAAATGCTTTAATGCTATGAAGTAACTTTATTTTAAATTGGCCAATGCCAATTTAAATAATAAATAGTAAATTTCAACCTACCTGTGGGCAAAGGTTGCATCATGCATGAAATTTACTCTTTATTAATAAGACTAAAGCAAATTTAAATATTAATAAATAAAATTCTTCGTACCTTTGGGCAACCGAAAGAAATTTTATTTTTAATACTAAATTTGTTATCTTATTCTAATTAAGTCATAAAAATAAAAACTTCCCTTTGGGGATAAGTAATTAAATTTATGAATTAACTACAAGACGATATCAACTTTATTTTAAATTAGCCAATGCCAATTTAAATAGTAAATTTCAACCTACCTTTGGGCAAAGGTTGCATCACGCATGAAATTTACTCTTTATAAATAAGACTAAAGCAAATTTAAATATTAAAAAATAAAATTCTTCGTACCTTTGGGCAACCGAAAGAAATTTTACTTTTAATACTAAATTTGTTATCTTATTCTAATTAAGTCACAAAAATAAAAAACTTCCCTTTGGGGATAGGTAATTAAATTTATGAATTAATTACAATACGATGTTAATTTTTCTATATGAAGTTCATGTGTACGATCCTTATGCAATTATTACAAAATTAGGATGCTTTGGCTCTCCCAAAATCATAATAATCATGCTGTAATTCATGAACATCTAATATATCTTTATGAGGTTCATGCGTGTAATCCTGATGTAATTATCATACAAAAATTGGATGCTTTGGCTCTCCCATAATTATTATGATAATTACGTGTGTGTAATCTTGATGCAATTGTCATTCAAAATTGGGATGCTGTGGCTCTTCCAAAATTATCATGATAATTGCTACTTCATTAACATCTAACAACTTTATAGATGCCCCCTTAATAGCCCCAGGAATATAACAAACCAATACTTAAAAGGGGTAAACAGCATTTTCCAAGGTGCAAGCAGATGAGCTCCCAGGAAAGTGAGGGGGGTCACACCGGACACACTTAAATCCCAAGACTTTCATTGCCAGAACTTTCCCCGACATTGCATTCTTAGATATTACTGTAAACACACCAGTATATATGGTATTGTTAATTATTCTTAGGTCTAGGCATCAAGCAATTTATATTTAAACAATATAAATTTAAAATATATATTCCTCAATTCATGTATTAAATAAACAATAATTTTAATACACAGTACTGTAAATAATAAAGGGAATAAAACCTTAATGTGAAAGCATAAAACCAGGCTTAGCTCAATGGTTTGAAGCTTGTCACTTTATGGACATGAAGGTCCCAAGTTCGAACCCCATATGAGCCAAATCTTTTATTTTATTTAAATGCTACTGTAATGGGCTAGTATATTGGGTTGGGCTTCTGGGTCACAAGACTCCAAATGGGCTACTGTATTTGGGCAATTGGGTCAACCCACTTAATCGGGTCAGGCCTTTGGGTCTATGTATAATGCTGGCCCAAACTAGGTCAGCCCACTTAAATGGCCCAAAACTGCATGGGTTTTAAAAAAAAAAAAAAAAAACCCTACCCGAAAAATATATCCAACCCAAAAACTTTAATGGGTCGAAACCCTACCCAGTCACCAACCAACCCGACCCGTAATGTTCCAGATGGGTTGAAAACCCTCAAAATGGAACCCTAGCCGCCACCCCTTTATGAAAATACCCATATCAAGATTACAACAACTCAAAATTAGGCAATATATCACAATACACCGAATAGTGATAAAACAAAAAATAGTTATATCAAATTTATGGGTTTTCATAAATAATACGTGAACAACAAATATTCACAAAATAATCGCTAATGCGTTTCTATCATGTCACAAAAGACGAAATATTGCTCAAACAATATTGACAAACAGAAGTGAACAATACCAAATAGAATATACTTGATTCAATATTGATAACCAATAAAAAATACTTGATTCAATATTGATAACGCATAGTAAAATTATACGCTAAGCAAAATAGCACAGAGGATGGCTCTGATACCACATGTTAGAAATAATCAACATATTATTTAATCTAACATGCGCAGCGGAAAACAAATAAACAGGATTCAGGCTTACCTCTAGCCATGTTTGCTCAAGCGTCTCCACGATCCATCTGAAGAACAAGAAAGATTATTTGAGGGATCTTCTAACCTATGCCTATTGCTTGATGGCTGTACTGATGGTGTACACAGGCACTCTATTTATAGGCTAGGTTAGGGACCCTCAAAATGGTAAATACCGTATTTGTTTCCTTCCATCAAGGAAACAATATCGTTAATTGATTTTAAAATCAATTAACCGATTCCATATTTACGGTAATCTAAATTAATAGAAATAACCATAATACCGATTCCATATTTACGGTAATCTAAATTAATGGAAATATCCATAATGCCGTATATGTTTATTGAAAAAATAATAAACATAGTAAATACCGTAAATGTGATATAAAGGCCACAACCAAAAAGGAATAATATATTACATTCCCCACATAAGGACCACCATGAAGGTGGAGGAGATCCACCGGAGAACCTTCACCTAAGTACCTCCACGAGGGTAGGGGAGAGCCACCGGAGAACCTCCACCACCACTTGCTAAAGAAATTTTCTTTTATTGCCACTCCATTTATTTTAATAGATATGTTGATATGATAAGAATGTATACATGACAATATTTTATAGGTCTTATATGGTTTTTTGTACACGTGGCAAGATGATTGATGGACAGAAGGATAATTTTGATCAAGGTGAAAAGTGAAAACCATATGGATCAAATTTACCACATTGGAAAACCGAGAGAGTATTTTTTTTGGTAAAATGTTAAACTACAAGGATCAAGTTTGTCTTTAACCAAAAAAAAAAAGAAAAGAAAAGAAAAATGGAAAAATTGCGAAATTAATCTTTGTGGCTTGATCATATAACATATCAATTCTTGTGGTTTAAAAATGAATTTTATAAATGCAAGTGGTATGCCTCTATAACAAAATGATGGCTTCCTACAAATTTTGGCCACATTTCCAATAGTCTCCAATAAAATTGCAAATTTCTCCTCCTTAGGCTCATGGAGCGGTCGATCAATCTGTTTAGAACGTAATGAGGTGGTTAATCACCTTTTAAGGGCTTTTTGCGGTGGTTTAAACATCTCAAGACTAGTTTTAGAGTGGCTAAACCACACATAACTATTGAGGATAGTTCAGACACTCCCAAAAGATGATTATATAGTGGTGGATTACCGTCAGAACTATGAGGTGGTACAATCACCCCTAGAACCAATTAATGAGGATTGTCAAACCACTCCAAAGCTTTGCGCTGGTTGTGAGAGTAGTTGGCTAATTATCATGGTTAGGTAGTTTGGCCACCCTTAGAATTGGCGGGAAGGGATTGCTAAACTACACCAAATAGCTATTTGAGTGGTTTGACAATTTCTAAAATTGGTCTTTAAAAGTGGCCAAACTGCCCCCAAAGGTCTTTGAGGGTAGTTTGGCCTCCCTTAGAACGGGCTAAAGGAGGTGGCCAGCCATCCTCACCCCAATTTTTTTTTCTTTTTTTTTTTTAATATTTTTCTTTTATTTAAAGTTAAGTTTGTAATTTCATGGGATTCTGTCAAGTTTTTTTTTGGGGGGATACTTCCCAAAAAACCAAGGTTTTGTCGGGAATTTTGTTATAGAGAACATAACACGAGTTGTTTATTTTGAAAATAAAAATTTATTTATTACATAATCAAAACTACAAGGACCAATTTGACAAAATTTTCATTAAAAAAAAAAAAAAAAGAATTTTATGACGAGGAAAAATAGTAAAGGTACGTGTTGTAGGAGCGCGTGGCATCCGTGTTTTTTTCTTTTTCCTTCTAGGCCATAAGGGAAAGGAAAAGGGACGGGGCAGCCGTGCTTACCCTGTTTAAAAACAATATTATCCTGTTTCAACAATCTTGTCCTGTTTTGTGACACAAAAGCGTCTTCTCGTGGAAGTGGATAATTAAATTCCCGACATACTGTTTAAGATTTCATAACCCAAATTAAATTTTCACATGGCCATCGCTAGATTTCAATGTTTAAGATTAATTTGGACTCAAAAGTCGAAAACCCTTTTACTAATACATACTGTTTTGTTTTTTTTTCTAAAAAAATCACTTCATAGCTGTAACAAGTGTGTTGAATACACGCTTATTCTCTGTGTCAATGGCAACATAATTTAATAATAATCCAATAATATCAATTTATAAATATTGACTGTGGACAGCCGCCATCTTATTCAATTATAGAGAAAGACAGAGGAAAGTTCAAACCCAGAGCATTCCAAAGTCCAAAGAATCCACAACATTAGTTACATCCATTTTCACATCTGGGTGGTGGTTAGAGTGTCAAATGTCAACTACACACATTGGTTGATTCTCGTAAGTACAGCTTTTGCAAAACCAAGATAGTTTGAGCCAACTTTGTAGTAGTTTTGTCAAATTCTTGACCATGCTGGCAAAGAATTGCTTCGTGTTCATGGTTTTTGCATTGAGTTACTTCAGGTTGCTGAGATTCGCAAAGGCAGTGGTACCCAAAGAAGAAGGTACGAGCTTGCTCTTCCGTTGTAGTTGGTAAGGATGGGGAAAAGCAATGAAAAGTTTGAATCTTGGGAAGTTAGTCAAACTGGGTGTCACCCATTAACTGTTTGGACTAGTTGGGCTTAGCTTATCATTTTTCATAGTAAGATATGAAAGTACTATGCATTGATCTTTTTCTTTTTTCCTTTGAATTATTTGGTGACCAAACAGAAAATTGGGGGTTTCCCCATTGAAATTTATGATTATGGTGCTTCACTAAGTGCATGATTCTCTGGTACTCTCTAATTAGATGGCCTAAGTTCTAATTAGTGTGATTCTCACATGCTTATTGGTCTAAATTCACATAATTCTATCAAAACTGATTGTTTTCTTGTTTCCTTTTTTTAATGCATTAATCGAATTGTCGAATGTCATATTAAGTTGTTAGTTTTCATATTTTCCTTCACAAATATGGACGTGAATTGGATAATTAAACCGATTTCTTCATGAAACTTTTTTTGCTTCAAGCTTCAAGGTCATGTGATTGAGAATGACAAAAATGTTCAAAAATTTCTTGGGTATTTAAATCTGAATTTAGGCAATAAAAATGATATTGTTCAAGCGCAGATAACTGTTTTCCTTGGTTCTTTGTAATATAAATTTGTGACTTAACGTAGCCAAAACTAGTTGCAATGAAGTTGGATTGCCATTTCTTTTTCATAAGCACAGTTGTACAACGCTGATTTGACATGTGATGTTTATTGATTGGGATGTTGTGTAGTTGATGCACTCCAACAAATAGCTAGTACCATGGGCTCAACATATTGGAAATTTGATGGTAATTCCTGCCAACTTGGAATGGTTGGGATGACACTAGAGCCACCAAGAAATTCTGAGAGCAGCATTAGTTGTGATTGCAACAACACCGTCTGTCATGTCGTAAAGATGTACAGTTCCCTCATCTTGTTACTAATTATTTTTATGTGAAATCTTCCATCTTATGCTTGATTTTACATCTCCGTATGATTGTGAAAAAATATAATTTTTTTATTAATTAATTTAAGTTAACTCATCTAAGCCTTCATCTACGAATCTATATATGTTTAGTGTTATTTTGTTTGTCAGGTTAGTGAAAATTTTTGTTGACTATACATTGTAATGAAGGCCACCAAACATTATTTTCAAAAGCTGCATTTTTAACATCCATGACATATATATATATATGTAATATACTGTAAAATGCTAACAGCATATCATGATTGATCTACTTCTCATGATAGTCGTTACCTATACTCACTATCTAATAACTCATTTATTATAGAGTGCTCAAGTTCTATAGTCTTCCTGGCATGCTTCCACCTCAACTGGTGAAGCTTCCTCACCTTCAAGAAATGTAAGATCTTTTTGAAATGCTTCAATTTCAAGTTTGATGGTAATATTTTACAGCACTAATGTCCAACACAATTCACTAGAATTTAATAAAGACTATTTTTTCAGCATTTCCAATTTACATTGGTTGTCCTCTCATTGTAGTGATTTTGCTTACAACTATCTCAATGGGACAATACCACTGGAATGGGCTTCAATGCGATTAACTTTTATGTGAGCTCTTTTATTTTATATTGATTAAGTTTTGATTTAGTTGTTTTTCTTTTAAATTAACCAGCAAGTAATGTGCAGCTCTGTTCTCGGGAATCGCTTATCAGGGGAGATTCCAAAGGAGTTGGGAAATATTACCAGTCTCACATACTTGTACGTTTTGAACTTTGGTTTGAAGTCTTCATGAGTGGGCTTGAGTTGTAAAATAAAAATAAAGTGGAAAGACTCTGGTTTTCTTGTTTAAGTGTACTGCTATGACCTCAAACATCTGAAACTTTCTGTGTTTTTTAGTTGTTATATGGTCGTTTTGCTACCCCTGCACTCCTTGTGATTTCTTGGATGGTTTAATCATGAGTTTCTATTATGCTCTTTTAGTAATCTCAATATTCCTTTTCTGTTTTTTTTTTTTTTTTTTTTTTTTTTTTTTTTTTTTTTGTGTGTGTGTGTGTTTTTCTCAAACAGAAGCCTTGAAGCAAACCAATTCTCTGGCATTGTTCCTCTTGAGCTTGGCAATTTGACCAATTTACAGACTTTGTAAGACATCTCATCTCTTCATTTTAGTAGGTTATAAATCTTTTTCTTGCTAACACATCTTTTAAGGATTTTGTTGGTTCATTGCTGCAATATTGTTATTGCAGGATTCTATCCTCCAATAATTTGACAGGAAACTTGCCGATGACTTTTGCCATGCTGGGAAGTCTCACAGATTTGTGAGAATTTATTCTATATGCTTCTGTTGACTTAATTCACCCCTCCTTTAAAGCATAAATTTAAACATTTTGCTGATGAACATCAATTTATTGCACAATGCAGTAGGATAAATGATAACAACTTTAGAGGAACAATACCTGATTTCATACAGAATTGGAAGCAACTAACAAGATTGTAAGATCGTTGTTTTTTTTTTTTCAAGAGATCTCAAGTTTTTTTTTTTTGAGTCTCCATAGCAGATAAGCCTTTATTTATTTATTGTATATTTTCTAACAGTTATTCTCATTCAAATTTGAATTCTTGTAGAGAAATGCATGCAAGTGGACTGGAGGGACCCATCCCACCAAATATATCTCTTCTGAGTAATTTACAAGAGTTGTGAGTAAAAAACCTTCTTACATTCATCCAGTTGCTTGATAGGATGAAACTTGGTTTTTTGGTATATTCAGTCAACAGTTTTGGCTCATGTGGCATCTTTGAAACAGGAGGATTAGTGATATAGATGGTCCAAATCAGGATTTGCCTATGTTGATAAACATGTCTGGCCTAATAAGATTGTATGTTTAGTGCTTACATTGTCAAATATATATTCGATTTTGATGATGCTTTATGTGATACAATTCAGTTATGTATTTTAGGGTTTTGAGAAACTGTAAGATTTTTGGGGAGATCCCTTCATACATCTGGACAATGAAGAATCTGGAAATGTTGTAAGTAAAGCATGTGGTATATTGGAGTATGCTGTTTACTAGCTTGAATTAGATAATCATATATATATATATATATATGTATGTGTGTGTGTGTGTGTGTGTGTGTGTGTGATGCCTTCAGAATGCCTTTGATTTGGATGGTATTTGAAGCTACAAAGAACATGTTTTTGTTGCAATGAACAACAAAGATGGGGGACAGTTAACTGAAAAGAAAAATCTAGCTTTTCTTCACTTAAGGGTAGATTACTTTGATGTTATTTTCACTTACAAAATGTTATCCTTGTTCATATGTAAAAGTGCTATTAACTCCACAAATATTTTGCGTCCATTCAATGATAAATCTTGGGCAGATGCATGAAAGTCAAGCAAGGTTTAATTTGCACTACTTGAAAAATTCTTAGGACTGCGAGAATTCTAAGGGCCTATTTGGTTGTGTTTTCAAAGAGTACTTTTAGGAAATTGTTTTCAAAGAACAAAAGAAAGCTGGCAACAAGATGTTTCCAACGGTGTTATTTTTCCTAAACTGAAAATAGAAAACAGTTCCAAGAAACCTTTTTTATGCTTTCTGAAAATAGACTATTTTCAAGAGTAATTTTCTGAAAACAGTTTTTCAATTCAAAACATGTTTTGTAGTGCCTTTTGCACTGTTTTATGTTTTGTGAGCTTTAAAAAAGAACCAAACAGGTCCAAAATGTTTATAAACGCATATGGATTCTAACAATTGGCATTTGCTTCAAGCTTGTAATGATTTCATGACCTAAACAATTAGACTGGCAAAAACATTGTAAAAGTTCATACAAGGAAGAAAAGCAATATATCAACATTAAAATTAGTGTGAAAGACCTCAAATAAAAGTCAAGGTGTAGAAAATAGTTTGAATGTGCTTAATGTGTTATATCTTTGGGTGTTGGCGCATAGCCCGGGTAGTATGTCGTTCGCTGATTTTTTACTTTCTTGTTTGTTTCTTTCTTTTGATTAGGGGCACTTTTGTATATTTCCTGTTTACTAGGGACTAGGGTTGTGCCCCTCTGCACTTTTTATTGAATTCTTACTTATAAAAAAAGAAAAGAAAATAGTTTGAATGATGATTTAGAAAAAGTTCTAAATCTATTACAAAGATCGATATAATAAGAAACAATTTGGCTTCACAAACTATGAATATTGCACTCTCCTTAAGAAACCAAATTACAGAAACTAAAGACATCATTGAGAACAAATTAATTTATAGACACACTTACACACATACTAATTATGATTACACAAAATATGGATGTGCACTTGTGTGCACACCTATAAGTTTTTGGTACACAAAATTGACCAACCAATAAAATTGAAACAACAAAGACCTATAAGATGCAGGAAGTTGAGACATGTCAATTTACAAGTTACCATATTTTTTTTTGATAAGTAATGGCCTTAAGGGGAGGGGGAAATGTGAGATTCGAACTAGTGACCTCCGCTTCATGAGACATGGTCCCCAGCCGATTGATGTATACCTTGGGACCAGTTAGCATAAATATGTTGCCCAAGTTCCTTGCTGCTATCATTTTTCAATTCTTTTCTTATAATTGTTGTCTGCTTTGCTCCTATCTGGATGGTAACAGATTACTTGAAAACATATCATATTGATAGAAGCAATGTTTGATTCATGAGCAAAATAGCTTCTAGTAATTCTTAGTGAATGATGCCTTATTAACTAAGGTTATCGTATCAAACTGTACAATTTTGAATGCCCTTTCTTCTTCAACATAACAGGTTCTAAATTGTTCCAAGGTTGGATATTGATTATCTTGTCTCTTTGTGATTGTTGTAGGGATGTCAGTTTCAACAATTTGGTTGGGGAGATTCCCACCAATACCAACTTAGAGCGCCTGAAGTTCCTGTAAGTATATCGAAATAGAGGCTGTAATTGATTGTATATTTTGACTTTTATCAGTAACATACTTTAATATCATTTCCAAGTCTGGAGGACTTGATTTATATAGACACAAACACCTGAACGCACAACTGCACACGTGCACCCCATTTTTTTAATAATCAAACTTGCTATCTGGTGCAGAACCATGTCATGTATCTCTTACCAATACAACCATAGATTTCTGACAAGATTTGTTCAATTGCTTTTGCATTCTAATATTTTTAATGCATACTAAACATTTGATGTTGCTTCTGTTAGCTTTTTAACTCGCAACTTGCTAAGCGGAAATGTACCAGATTCAATCTTGATGGAAGGAAGTAATATGTATGTTTCTTATCTGGGAAGCTTTCTGTTTAGTTTCATATTTTTGATATATTTGCAATCCACCTTTTCCTTCGCGCCCTTGTGTTGTATCCAAAATCGTTCTCCATCTTAAACATTAACTATGAAATACAGGGAGATAACAATTTGAGGGACATTGGCCCTAACCATATATAAGGCTGGAGTTTGCCATTCTCCTTTTGAATTAATGAAATATGCATCTTTTGCTTATCTTATTAAGCTCATAGATGCACTATTTCTATTTGGTAGTCTTCCTTTTTAACGTATGTTTTTGAATTAAAGATAGAATTTCCCCAAATTTTTTTCATATTTAATATAATTTGATTGTTTTGCCTGTTGAATTGAGAGCCACTACATGCACTAGACTACTATTTCCATAATACTTTCAGAAGCAAGAAACAAATTCAATATCCAGTTCAGCTGTCCTGTTATTGCCTATCTGCAGGACTGAACAACTTCCGTATCGAACCTCACAGCTAATAGTGTCAGGGCTTTTCAGCATATACTTGAATTTCCTAAGTTCTGATCTTTGCGAAATTCCCTTATTATCATTGTCTAAGTTGCTTATATTTTCTGGATATTAACAGATTGCTGTATTAGTGATAGATTTAGTTGTTTTCAAGAAAATGACATGCAATGATAAAACATGCTTTTCAGGTTCAAATGTTTTTGAAATTCTAAATGATGTTACTTTTAAATTCATATCAGCCTTTGTTTTTTTTTTTTTTTTGTTAAGTTTCTTTTTCATTTTCTAATTAAAGAAAATTGACATTTTCTTTTTCCCAATGCATGGATGCAGTGATCTTTCATACAATAACTTTACATGGCAAGGTCCTGAGCAACCGGCTTGTCAAGAAAACCTGTCAGTCTACTTGTATACTAATTGTTTATGTATGCTTTCCAGATTGATATGCCTTTAAAATTTATGTTTCTTGCACCTTCTATTGTTCAATTAGGAATTTAAACCTCAACTTGTTTCGAAGCTCTTTAAACGAGGATAACTTGTAAGATACCCTTTCTTTTCATTTATTTTTTAGCTGGCTTCTTTGGTCCTGTTATAAGTTTTCAAGCTACTACAAAATGAGAACAAAGTTTAATATGAATGGTGTCCATTTTCTACTAACATTTTCTTTTGTTACTCATTCTCTTCAGAAGGCAACGTCCTCATTGCTTGAAGAATTTCAATTGTCCACGATGTAAGGATACATTTCTGGAGTTCCAACATTATTGACTGCTATGAAATTGTTTTGGAGTTTCTCCAAATTTATTTTGGAAATTCTTCTTGCCTTTCATGTGAAAATTTGACAATTTGCCTTCATTTATGGATATATACATATGAAAAATTTTAGTTAGTTGGCAGGGATAGTGTTTTGAGCATTAGGTGTTTGTGGGTTGCAATAGTAGCTCGCGTAGGGGCGTCAGCCGATGGGTCCCGCGACTGTGTGTCTATTTTCCGTCGAAAATGTGAACATCCTCTGGGTCAGCCGCTTGGGTTCTGGGTGTTTTTTGAGAAGGAGATAAGTTTTATCGTAGAGTCGAAGACCTTTGTCTTCTCTGTTCTGGATGGGGCGTCGACGTTGAGGGTGGGGGAGAAGAGAAAAAGCTACTCCGGCAAAATTTTCATTAGTTCTTTGTATTCTGAGTGGTTGGCTTCGACGTTGGAGAATCTTGTGGGTTATCCGAAAGATCAAGTCTTCATCAAATCTTTCAGGGAAGGATCGAGAGTCTTGATTGCTTGAAGAGGGTGTAACCAAGCCGGCCGTTTCTTAGAGGCAGCATCATTCGGGATGGGTGGTCGGAAAGGGTTTATTCTGATCCCTGAGGGACGTGGAGGGTGTAGTTGGATAAAATTCTCCGACGAGCTGAGAAAGTCTGTTGTTTCCTTCTCTGCTTCAGTGGGCTAGGGGTCTGGGTCCATGCATAAGTTGGTGGAGAATAAGGGGAAGGAAGTAGAGGCATGGCCGGGTTTGTTTCCTTTCACAAAGGGGCCCTCCTTTGTGGAGGTGTTGAAGGCAGGCTCGGCTGCTGTCGTGAAGAAGGTGCCTATTGTGGGGGATCATTTTTCCGGGAGAAAGGTTACGCCAGTGGAATAGTGTGATCTTGACCTTCTATCGGCAGTGAGGGTGTTAGACGTAGATCTGAGGTCAGCGTTGGATTGTTCTACCTTAGAGTCTTCTTCGTTTGATCTGTTAGGTAAGGACCAGCCTCTCTGTCTGCTGGGTAAGACTTATCTTTCACATGCGAGTTTGAAATTTGAAATTTCAAAGTTGTGCACGTGGAGTAAACGGGTCATATGGTTCAACAAGGTTTTGGGTCGGGCTGCTAAGAAACTTTTGGGCCGGCTTTCAAGGTGCGGACTGAGACAAAAGGGCTTGCGTTTGGGTCGTCTCATGCCAAAACCCAGTTCCTCCCAGTCGTCGAGTTTCAAGCCGGAGACGGCGCTAGTGGCCTCTTTTGGGCTGTGCGAAGATATTCTGCCAGAGTTGATGATGGAGTTTCCCTATGGGGATCCTTTGTGCGAAGACAGACCTAGGGGTGGGTCGTCTCTGGTTAAGTCGGCTCCTCTGTTCGTCTTCCCACCTCTGCCGACTGCGGAGATGCCGTCTCCGGCGACCTTGGCTGCTCCTCCGGCGTTGACTGGGCTTTTGTGTGGTGCAAAGCTCTCCGTCTCAACTATTCCTTCTCCCTCAAGGGCCTCTGAGTTGGGGAAGAAGATTCGTTCTTCCCCCTCCACCTTGCTGCAAAGTCGCCCTTTTCAGCAGTATTATAGGAGGGCTAGGGAGCTCAAGGTAGGGCATTCTGTGGTTTGGAATGATGGGTTTTTTTTAGACTCTTTGGAAGCCTCGAAGCTATCTGCTGGACCTGCTCTTTTTAAGGATACAGGTGGAGAGTTTCATGCAAAAAAGAAGACAGAGACTCCAGCAAAACAGGGTCTATTTAGGAAGGGATTTCTCAATCTTCCCCCGATTGCTTTTATCCCTCCCGTTTTGCCACGAGAGGTCAAGGGCGTCGGGGTAGCAGGTCCTTCCTATCCTCCGAGTGGCTGCATCATTCCTTGTTCCATTGAGGGAAATGGTTTCTCCCAATCTCTGAATTGGCTTGTCGATTTCGATCATAACGGGGAGATCGTAGTTTGGGAGGAGGAAGATGATTATTGGGAGGGATTGCCCTTGGATTGGGCATTGGAATGGGCTTTTGGGGAGGAGGCCTTGGCAATTAGGGATGCCATGGAAAAAGATTTTTAGCGGGAAAAGATGATTGCGCGCCAAAAGTATAAAGGAAAAAGGGAGCTACTTAATTTGCATAGTTCTATCAATTATGATGTTGTGAAAGATCATTCTAGGAGTAGAAAAGGCAAGGCACACATGATGTAGGTTTGTGTGCTTTGGTGGGTGGTGGGTTGTTTAGTTTCTTACTTGGGTTCTATTGTAGTTTGTTTTGGGGTTTGTCTTCGGTTTCGGGGGTTTGGGTTTTGTTGTTTCTGTTGGGTTTTTGCGGGTTAGCTTTGGTTGTTCTTGTGTATACTTCCTGTGTACATAGGGGCGCCTTACGCTTTCATTAATAAAGTCTTCTTACTTATCAAAAAAAAAAATTAGTTATATTAAATTGCTTAAGGAAGTCTTGGCTGACTCTGGAAAAGATAGTTATGATTGCAAAGCGAAAGTGTTTTCCACATATGATTAATGTAATGACCTAAAGAAAAGCGCTAGTCACATCTGCGCTATCACCCCAAAAGAACTAGTTAATTTGAAGTTTTCTTAGAATTCCTTATAAAAACAAGTTTCACATAACAACTAGGCAATGTGAGACAACTAGGCAATGTGAGACTTAGCATTCATGACTATCTTTATAAACCATACACTATATGTGGGCTACTTCATCTTCCTAATATGAGACCGGGATATTACAAACTCCCCCTCTTAAACTCCTGACGTCATTGTCAGAGCCACGTCATGTAGGGCTCCAGTACCACATGGTTTGGCGTTACTAGGTGGCTTTGACACCATTTGTAACGACTTAAGGAAAAATACTAGCCACATTTGCGCTATCACCTTGAAAAGACTAGTCAATTTAGAGCTTTTCAAGAATCCCTTATACTATATGTGGGCTACTTCATCTTCCTAATATGAGACCGGGATATTACAAACTCCCCCTCTTAAACTCCTGACGTCATTGTCAGAGCCACGTCATGTAGGGCTCCAGTACCACATGGTTTGGCGTTACTAGGTGGCTTTGACACCATTTGTAACGACCTAAGGAAAAATACTAGCCACATTTGCGCTATCACCCTAAAACGACTAGTCAATTTAGAGCTTTTCAAGAATCCCTTATAAAGCTCAGTTGCATCTAGTAACTAGGCAATGTGAGACGTAACACTCATGACTATTTTTATAAACCACTCTCTATGCGGGCTACTCATCTTCTCAATATGGGACCAAGGTGTTACAATAAGGCCTTCATTTAAAGAAAAAGAAAAAGAGGAGTGATGATTGAGTTTGAACTTTTGCTTCTTCAGTTCAGAATTCCAAAAAGAGAATATTATAAGCTTTGAAAGCCTTCGTTACCTTAAACTCCACAAGATCTGCTAGAGTGGTAGATTTCCTAATTGGAGGGTTGGGTAGTGTTTGCATTAGTTGGTGGTGGAAAAATTCAGCATATGGAGGAGGCTGGTAAGTTCTGAAATGGGGAGAAGTTGGACCACTCTTACTTTTTGGAGCTCACATTTTGGTGGTTGCGGAAATACAATAGGAATGGATAGGATGTTTTTGCATGGCATAATTGTGTTAAATTGGAGCATGAAAAGATTTTACAGGATGGTTTTTTTAAGAAACCCAATTTTCCTATTTATTCCATGATTACACATTTATGTCTTGAATCCCACGATGGACAAGGATGATTAATTGTTATCCTTTTTTTTGGATATGTAAAGTATATTTCAGAAAGCGCAGAGGGCGCAACCTATAATACACAGGATGTATATATGATACCTAATTCAAAGAGAAAAGAGAGCACCTATCTAGAAAATCAGAATAAGAACACTCATACATAGACTATAGTTTCACTCTCCACATAAACAAAGTTTATATCACCAACTTTTTCAAGTTAATCAAACCAAACTCACAATCTTCAAAACTGCGTGCATTCCATTCCCTCCATACACACCACATCACACACGATAGAGCATTCGCCAATTCGGAATCAATGTCCGGTTGCCCTTTTGTCCCCTCCAACTCCCCAATATATCTTTCACCGATCGCGGCATTACCCACACCACACCAAACAATTGCAGGATCATACTCCACGACTTTGTAGCAACCATACAATGCAAGAACAAATGATCAATGGACTCTTTAGAAGTCTTACACATATAGTATCACTCCATCACAATAATGTTCTTCTTTCGTAGATTGTCCAAAGTTAGAATTTTTCCTAAAGTCGCCGTCTACACAAAGAAAGCCACTCTTGGGGGACCCTTAACTTTCCAAATACTTTTCCACAGAAACGAAGATTGTATAGGACTAGATAAAACCTTATAGTAAGACTTCACAGCAAAGGATTTTCTTCGTCCTGGAATCCAACATATTTTATCCTCTCCTTCACACCTAACTTTAAGAGAATACAACATCTCAAAAAATCTACTAACCTCTTCCACCTCCCAATCATGTACAGGTTGAATAAACAAAACATTTCATAGAATTGAGCCATTTTGTCTCTGCATATTCTCCTCCACCCATGCATCCTTGCTACATGCAATAAGAAACAGTTCTGGAAAAAGAGTCTTACAAAGTTAACTCCCTACACCACACATCGTGCCAAAACAAGACTTTCGAACCATCCTCGACCTCATATCTCACATGGCCTGCAAAAGCATCCCATCCACTCCTAATACATTTCCATACTCCTACTCCAAACGAACCCCCAACCTCCTTAGAGCACCAATAATTGTTATCCTTTATGAGTGCGAGGTACACAATAGATAAAGAACTAGTTGAGATACTGTCTCTACAATCTGATAAAGAAACAAGTCATGATCAGGTTTGACAAGGCTTTATTGGAAAGGAATCGATTTGACAAAGTCTAACAAAGAAGTTTTTGCTCCAAATTGTGAGGGTCGACTATGTGATGTCTCAGAAGTGTAATAATGATTTGAAATTCTTCTATGGTTCTCTTGATAAAATCGGCAATATTAAAATGTTTTCTTTTGTTTCTCTACTATCATGCACCATTCCTGAGACACTACCTTTAACAAGGACATGGTAGCCACATGGGATTAAGGACGGGATTGGTGACATGTTTTATTAATGACCAACCTTGAGGACGGTTGTTTTGAAGGACTGGAGAATGTTAAGAAATTTAATATTTTCTATTTATTCCGTGATTACACTTCATTAATGTTCTTATTTTATTTCTGTTATAGCCGTTATTTCCTTGATTTCCTTTTGTGTTGTCAAATCTGCATTTATAAATAAGTGTAAGTCTTCTCCATTTAAGATTGTAGATGCCATATGGCCAATTCATAGAAAAGAAATACAACTTTGCCTAAGGCATTTGGAGGTTGATCTCCTTGACGTGATCATTTGGAGGCTTGATCCCTTCGAAGTGATTGATTTATCCCTTTTATTTTCTGATTTTCAATGAAAGAAATCCTCGGGTTCCTGTCAGGTTTGTGTGGGAATTCCTTCAAGTTTTCCTGCTCCCTGATTTATTTCCATTGTTCACAAGAAGAGTGCAACAATGACTAATTATCTGGGCTAGATGGAAGATATTGCATTGGAATCTGAGTTGTCCATTCTTGCTAAGAGCAGATTCAGAATCAGTTGAGGGTCCAGTTCATATGTTTCACAATGTTTGACTACAGTTTTGGTGAAGATGTTCTGTTGGAAGCTGAGGGTCATGAGTCTAAGGTTATGTCTGACTTTAAGGTATTATTTGTTTCAGGAATGCAATTCTTATTCACATGGGTATGGTGGATAATTTGGTAAAAGGAGGAGACTATTTAATATACTATTCTTATGTGGGAAGTGGTCTTTTATGAGTTTACTGGGTAATGCCTGCATTAGTGATAAAGATATTGGCAGCTTATATATAAGAATTTAAAATTGCAATGAGTCTAATGGCATGGTGAGCAGTTCCTCTTTGTTTGATATGGAGAATTTGGAATGAGGAGTAATAGGGTGTTCAAGGCAGTGGACTCTCAATCTATCTTGCTTTGCTGATTATGGCTCTTTTCCTAGATCTCTTTGAAAGATTGCAATGTCGTTTCATTTTTGTAAATTGATCCTTTTCACTCTTTTCATTTCTGGTGCCTCTATTGTATAGCACCCATGCTATAGGGTTGCACCCTTATAGCCTGCATTTCTCTTAATCAGTTTTGTATTATCTTGCAAAATATAAATTTGTAAAGGTCGACAATGTCACCAGAATATTGTGGTTTATTTTCTAAAGGGTTAAAGTTGGAGAGAGGAGAGAAAACCTTTAAATTAATGTGGATGATAGTTGTTATGGTAGCTTGCGTTAAAGAAGTTTCCAATTGCTATGATCACTTAAGAATATAACAGAAGACAATGATTGTGTAAAAATATATGTTGATATCTGCTTCTCTTGTATACCTCTCAGCGCTAGGGCTGCACCCTTTCTAGCTTGCATTTCTCCTAATCAGATTTGTGTTTACCTAAGAATATTGTGATTTATTTTTGAAAAGTTTGTTCTTGGGAAGGAGAGAAAAGATTGAATTAAAAGTGAATGATGGTTGTTATGCTAGCTTGCTTTAACGTACTTTTGAAAAGAGTTTAACAAAAGACTGTAAATGTGTATAGGTATATATTGATATCTCATTACACCAAATTTAAATAAAAAAAAAAATTGAGCTGTATAAAATGATGAGCTCTGTACGTTGCTTTGTGGTTACCATATATCTTGCTCTCACATAGATTCTCTTTCTATATTGTTTCCTGGCAGATTCAAATTGTTTGCATGTTAATTCTGGTGGAAATGACGTAGCCTTCAAGGAAGATAAAGCAACTGTTATATATGAAGGAGATGCGGAAGCTGTAGGTGGCACTGCAAAATTCTTTATCCATGACAATAGTTACTGGGGATTTAGCAGCACTGGAGACTTCATGGATGATAACGATTACCAAAATACACGTTACACTGTATCTCTCTCATCATCAAATGTCACTGAATTGTATGGGACAGCACGAGTATCTCCTATATCGCTTACTTATTTCCATTATTGCTTGGAGAATGGAAACTACACTTTAAATCTCCACTTTGCAGACATACAGTTTACAAATGACGAAACATATAGCAGTCTTGGGAAGCGTGTTTTTGATATCTATGTTCAGGTAATGAGCCACAGTGATGGTAAATATGTATCTTTGAGGTTGCAGATTAAAGTTTAATAAAACCTCTTTGCCACAGGAAAGACTAGTGTGGAAGGACTTCAATATTGAAGATTACACCGGTATTACTCAAAAGCCAGAAGTTAAGCGTGTATCCAATGTCAATGTGTCAAAAAATGTCTTAGAGATCCGATTCTATTGGGCTGGTAAGGGGACAACGAGAATCCCTCATGGTGGAGTTTATGGTCCCCTTATATCAGCTGTTTCTGTGGTTTCTGGTGAGTTATGTGTGAATATTTTCTTTGTCATATTACTATCCCTTGAGATACTATATGTTCTTGCACATGCTAATTTACAAGTAGTAGGGACATATACCCTCTTTATGGGTTTCCTTCTAAGGCCACCACTACTTGATGAGTGTTCAAATCAAGACATGATTTTCAGCAAGAGAATAATTATTGGAATCCTTTTGTGGAAAGACTCTTTGTGAGGACCCAAAGATGTAATAGTCACATTTGCATAATACCATAAGGACTAGTCACTTTAAGGTCTCTTATATCATCATTTATATAGTTGAGTTCTTCTGAGTACACACTCAATTTGAAATTTAGCACTTAGTACAACACCTCTACAATCCATATAATCCAGCGTATCAGTGTTTTATAGATGCTGTTGGCTCCACATGGAATCATTAGTTTGCTCTTTGTGGAGTAAAGAAATTATTCTATTTGTTTCATTGGACAAGGAAGATGTCATAGAGATTGAGATGCATGATATGAAATTTCTTCCAGTTTTCCTTTTTCTTATAAATGCACAATCCAGAACAATATAGAAAAGCATAAAGAGAAATTTCAACTTTTTTTTTGAAGTCGAATCGTATGAATTCAATTCTATGATCTTTATTTTTTATTTTTTAAATCATAAATAAAGCTTATAAGAAATGCACTCTCTTGATTTAGTTTTTGTCTGTCACATTATCCTTGCTATATAATTATTTCGGATCATCAAATATTTTAAAGCTTAAATACTTGATACTTTTGGAACTGAATATTTTGGCTTCCTTATTGCTCATAAAAGATTGGATTCACTGTCAAAGGATAAAATTAAATTGCAATTTAGTAATTGTTGTGATTAGGACAGTGCAGCATTCTGATCCCTTTTTTTCTTTTTCTTTTTTCTTCTTCTAATAATTCATGTAAAGTCCTAGCTTTCAATTGTGGGAATTATCCCCCCCCCCCCTCCCCCCAACTCCCCCCTCTCCCTTCGCGCCTAATTCTATTTTCTGAGTAATTAACAGGCAATATTCGTTGTTACATTCCATGTTTATGTCTACTTTATTCAGTCAATATATATCTTGCCAAGCTCTCTTGTCTTGTTCACTATAAGTCCTTAGAAAACATAATTGATTTATTTTGTTTTTGGGCAGATTTTAAGCTTTGTCCAAATGGTGGAACCAAGCAAACTGTTCATATCATTGTTGGAGTTGCAATTGGAGCAGTATGCTTACTACTCTTTTTAGTGGGAATCCTTTGGTGGAAAGGCTGTTTGTGGAGGAAAAGAGGGAGAAAAACAGGTACAGGCTCTATCAATTGCTTGATTCTCAAATTACTTATTTTAAAAAAAAAATGGCTGATTCTGAAATTGATTTAATTGCCTCTATGTAGTCAATTTTAATGAGTAAATGATGCACATAGAGTAGGTTTTCTTGACTTTTGAACTTCTTTAATTGTGGTTCACTGATCTTCAGTTGCTAGAGAAATGTATGCAGGTGTGCATAATTAAATTCAGATACCTAATATATTGTCAGGTGTAGTCTTATTAGCAATATCTAGGCTTTAATTAATTCCTTGTAGATGTGTTTTGATATGTCATGGGATATTTATTGCAATAATATATGTTAAGTAGGGTTTTCAAATATTAATTATGCAGTGTTAGTTTACTCTAATGGGAGGGCATATAAGTTAAGTAGAACTATTTATTTTCTTGAAGGAGATTTTGTTGAGCTAAATCACGAGGGAATATTTCTCTTTTACTTCTCAAGCATCACAATCTTATGTTTTGAGAAGCGGTTGAATTGTTGCTTCTTAATGATGAGCTCTGGTGTACAAAGATGTACGATTTTAGTATGTGATAGAAATTAATTATGATAATGATATTTAGAAGAACAAGAAAGTTGATAGTCATATTCACTGCGGTCATTGCGCATAAAATTTTCATATGAGCATATCATCCTTTTTATTTTTTTTATTTTTTTTTAGTGTATGTCAAGCTAGTACTTGCAAAGAAAACTAAATTCCTTGGCTTACTGGTTCACATGTGCCTCCTTGGACAGATGATAATGATATTTAGAAGAACAAGAAAGTTGATAGTCATACTCACTACGGTCCTTGCGCATAAAATTTTCATATGAGCATATCATCTTTCTTTAAGTGTATATCAAGCTAGTATTTACAAAGAAAACTAAATTCCTTGGCTTACTGGGTCGCATGTGCCTCCTTGGACAGATGTTCAAGGGCTAGATTTGCAGACAGGTAATTTTACCTTACAACAAATAAAAGCTGCCACCAATGACTTTGATTCTGCCAACAAGGTTGGAGAAGGTGGGTTTGGTCCGGTGTTCAAGGTACTGCAACAAACTCTTGACTTGACTTATCCCATTCGAGTATGGATTTTTGTTCTCATCTGAATAAATGTTGGGTGCAACCGTGCAGGGTCAATTACCTGATGGTACTGTCATAGCAGTTAAGCAGCTCTCATCTAAATCGAAGCAAGGAAATCGTGAATTTTTAAATGAGATAGGCGTGATTTCTTGTTTGAAACACCCAAATCTTGTGAAGCTTCATGGATGTTGTATTGAAGGGGAACAATTATTATTGGTGTATGAGTATATGGAAAATAATAGCCTTGCTCGTGCTCTATTTGGTGAGTATTATGCCATTTTGTTTAGCCGTGGATGCTACTAAAAATAATAAGATATGTACTATTCTTTTCTTGATTTTCTGGTTTGATAGTTCTATGGAGTTTTATTTTAGTTTTTTAGTTTCTCCTTGTATGTTTCCTTGGGTTGTGTCTCATGTTTTGTGCCCTCATAATTATTTCATTACTTTTCTGAAAAAATATAAAGTAAAGATTTGAGTTGGTAGCAGTGTTTTCTTGTTTTTGTAGGTCCAGAAAACAGCCAGCTTAAATTGGATTGGCCTACGAGGCTTAAGATCTGTATTGGGATAGCAAGAGGTCTAGCTTTTCTCCATGAAGAATCAGTACTCAAGATTGTTCACAGAGACATTAAAGCATCTAATGTGTTGTTGGATGGAGACATGAACCCCAAAATATCTGACTTTGGATTGGCTAAGCTTGATGAAGAGGAGAAAACTCACATTAGTACCCGAGTCGCTGGAACAATGTTTGTTTACTTATATAAAATTCATAGTTATTTATTTTATAGTTGTCATAGTTAGATACATGATATTTGCAAAAAAAATTAAACTTTTGGTATTGAATTACAAGACGTTTATATTTTGGTTTGCAGAGGATATATGGCACCGGAATATGCATTATGGGGTTATCTGACCTACAAAGCAGATGTTTACAGTTTTGGAGTTGTGGCCTTAGAAATTCTGGGTGGAAAGAACAATAATAACTATATGCCGAGTGACAAATGTGTTTGTCTTTTGGATCGGGTACTTTATAACTCCTCTTCCGGTTTGATCCGTTACACATCCATTGTTAATGCTTATGCATACTTGTTACTTTGATCATAAGCTAAGAGGAACATTTGCATGATAGTAATTAAATAGTTTTTGTCGCAGGCTTGTCATTTGCAACAAACTGGAAACTTGATGAAGCTGATTGATGAGAGGTTGGGGTCTGAGGTCAACCAAAAGGAAGCAGAAATTATGGTTAAAGTAGCTCTGTTGTGCACAAATGCTTCCTCATCACTTAGGCCTACCATGTCCGAGGTTGTAGGCATGCTCGAAGGGCGAATGACTGTTCCAGAAGTGATCCCAGAACCAAGCACCTACAGGGAAGATTTGAGGTTTAAGGCCATGAGAGACCTCCATCAACAAAGGCAAGAGCACAGTTCGAGTGGAAGTCAGATCCAAAACTCAACTGCAGTCCATACATTTTACTCTCCCTCCTCTACATCTGGACACGACTTTGGTGAAATCAAACCAGAATCAAGATCTTTTTGAGTGGGGGTGAGCATTCCTCCCAGTAGGTATTCTTTTAAGTGATAGATCCTTATCTCCATCAAGGAGACGAAACTGAAGTTTCAGTTGTTTATGTGAATATTATTAGCCTGGGTGTCCACAAGCAAGTAGAGATTTTACTAGGGATGCCTTGATATGATGTCAATATTTTTGTAAAAAACATTTCTATAGTTAGAGCAGGAATATATGGAGTACAGAAAGGTGAGAATATGATTGAATTGGATTGCTTGAATTTTCATTCATCGATGGTTTCAATTTATAAAAGTATTTGCCATATTACAAAAGGGAAGAAAATACATAGAAATACAGAATTGAGTTGTGTCTTGTATAAAATGTTGCTTGTAGAGTTGTGTCTCCGTAGATGGTTCATTACGCCCCCGTGAGTGAGACATAGGGGACACAACGTTGAGTTTGGTGCGCATGAGGGAGCAGTATGGTGTTACGGGCCTTTGTAACAAATGATGAAAAATAAACAAAAACGATAAATTTTGGTAGGATAATTCGAATAATCTTGAGCCTCCTAATTTTTGGGTAATTCGAGGAACCTTAAACCTTCCAAAACAACTGTTAGAGTTGAATATTAAACTTCTCATATTTTTATTGATCAATTCTCACATTTAAATAGAAGATTACATGGTAAGAACGAAAACAACGTAAACAATAAATATAATTCTAAAGGGAGACAAATTCCTTATTTTCCTATTGGAGTTACTGCTTTATGAGCAAGTTTCCTTTATTTGGATAATAAATCCATTATTCTCCTTAAGAGACAATACGATTCTTACCTTATAATAAATCCATTATTTTCTTAAAGAGACAGTACGACTCTTACCTTATCTAACAAGAGACCTAGTTCTAATTGGCTATCTTTTCTCCGGGTGTAGACCCATAACATATGGTAAAGCAATGGGTTTGGTAAAAATGTCAGCTAGGTTATCTTTGTTGGAGATGAATCGGACAATCAAGGTTTTGGAGGCGACTTTGTCACAAATGAAGTGAAAATCAATTTCGATATGTTTGGTACAAGCATAGAAGGCGGGATTGGCAAAGAGGTAGGTTGCCCCAATGTTGTCACACCGTAGGGTAGGTGGGGAGGGGAGGTAAAAGCCAAGGTCGCGATTGGAGCCAAATTAGTTCAGCGGCAGTGGTAGCAAGGGTGCGGTATCCGAATTCAGTGCTGGAGCGGGTGATTGTCTGTTGTTTGTGGGAGGACCAAGAAATGAGGAGCGGTGAAGGAGTAGGCCATAAGAGATGGTGGATTTCAGGTACCTTAGGATACGTTTGATTGCTTGCAGGTGTAAGGAAGTTGGTCAATGCATGAATTGAGAGACTTTGTTGACAGCGAAGGAGATATTAGGACAGGTGAGTGACAAATATTACAGAGTGCCAACAAGGTTGTGGTAGGGGGAGGGATCTATGAGAGGGTCACCGGAGAGTAGTGAGAGAGCATATGTTGTGGACATAGGAGTCTTGACTGGTTTGGCTTTGGTCATGTTGCTCTTTTGAAGAAGATCAAGGATGTAGCATTGTTGTGATAGAATAAGTCCATCTGGAGTGGTGGTGGCTTCCATATCAAGGAAGTAGTGATGGGGACCTAAGTCCTTGATTGCAAAGCCAATGCAGAGGGAATGTAGTAGAGTGGCAGTGCCTTGAGGAAGAGAACTTGTGATAAGGATGTCATCAACATAGATGAGTACAAAAGTAGTCTCTTGAGGTGTGCGACGAATAAACAATGAGGGGTAAGATCAAGAGCTGATGAATCCAAGTTCTAGGAGGTGATCACTAAGACGAGAGAACCAGGCACGAGGGGCTTGTTTTAAGCCATAGAGCGCTTTGTAGAGCTTGCAGATATGATTAGGAAACGGGGGATGAATGAAGCCGAGGGGCTGAATCATGTACACATCTTCGGAGAGTCATCCATATAAGAAGGCATTTTGGACATCAATCTAGCGGATGGGCTAGCCACCAGAGGTAGCAAGTGAGAGAACCAGGCGAATGGTAGTAGGCTTGACAACTGGGCTGAAGGTTTCATCAAAGTTGACACCTGGTTGTTGGTGGAAACCTTTGGCGACAAGACGGGCTTTGTGACGATCAATGGAGCCATCAGCTTTGTGTTTGAGGCAGAATACCCATTTGCAGCCAACAATGTTCATATCAGAGGTGGGAGGAACAAGAGTCCAAATGTCATTGCAGAGAAGGGCATCAAATTCAAGATTCATAGCATTACGTCATGCCGGGTGCTTAGAAGCTGTAGATTAGGAGGCCGGTTCGACGTTTGCTGAGCCAGTGGTGGTAGTGAGTGCTTTAGGAAGAGGATAGCGGATGAGACCATTGGGGAGGGACATGGGCTTAAAGATGTTGTTCTTGGAGCGAGTATGCACGAAATGCTGCGGAGGTGGCATCACAATGTTGGTGTCAGGGTCTTTGGAATTTACCTGCATACAAGTAGGAGATGAAACAATGTTAATAGAGGAAGGTGGCGGTGAAGTGTGAGGAAGAGACGATTCCTGAGATTCGGCTTTGGGAGGCCTGGGAGAGGGGGATGTCTAGGTTGAGGTTGGAGCACCGGGTAGGCGAGGGGGAGTGTTAAGATTCTCTAATCGGGGAGGGTAGAGTGTGGTTTGGGAGTTGGGAGGAAGGGGGTGTAGGGGATGATGAGGAGAGATGGAAAGGTAAAACGGATTCATGAAAGATGACATTGAGAGAAATGTAGATGCGTTCAATAGGTAGATGAAGACATTTGTAGCCACGGTAAGAAGGACTATAGTCGATGAAGATGCGAGTTTTGGAGCAAAAATTTAGTTTATGCTTGTTGTAAGACCGAAGGTGTGGCAAACAAGCACAACCAAAAATTTGCATGAAACTATAATTAGGGCGGGAAGGAAAGAGTTTTTGGAAGGGTGAGTTATTGTTGAGGATAGGGGTGGGTAAGCGGTTGATGAGGTAACACGCAGTTTGGAATGCTTAAGCCCAATATAGAAGAGGGGCAGAGCAATGTGCTAAGAGAGTGAGACCCATTTCGACAATATGACGGTGTTTGCGTTCGACGGATCCATTTTGTTGATGGGTGTGAGGGCACGTGATCCGATGATAGATTCCTTGAGAGGCAAAAAAGTGGTGCAATTTGGTAATTTCACCACCACCATCCATTTGGATGGATTTGATTTTGTGATTAAATTGGCGTTCTACATAAGCCTGAAACTTATGGAATATAAAGAAAACACCACATCTGCAAGCAATAAGATAAAGCCAAGTAAATTTACTAAAATGATCAACAAAAATAACATAAAAGCGTGCACCATTATTAGATAAAATAGGGGATGGTCCCCAAACATCAGAAAAAATATATTCAAGTAGAACACTTCATTTAGTTTTAGAACTAGAAAAAGGAAGCTGATGACTTTTGCCTTGCTGACATCCAGGGCAAATAGTTAGCTTCTTATTGGAAGCAAAAGGAAGCTGAAATTTAGACAAGACATAGCAAACAATGCGATCTGCGGGATGACTGAGGCGAGCGCGCCAATCCACAAAGGTGATGCGAGAGCTGGAGAAAATTCTAGGTGGTGCAGCCTTAGGAGAGAATCAATCATATAATCCATGCCTACTCAGGCCATGGTGTAGAATTTTGCTGGAGATACGATCCTTACGAAAAAAACAAGATGGGTGAAATTCCACATAAACATTATTATCAAAAGTGAACTTTTGAATAGAAAGTAAATTCTTGGTAATTTGAGGAACATGTAGAATAGAATGTAAAATAAAATTAGGAGAGAGTTTAGAGAAGCCCATATTTTTAATGGCAAGACGGATATCATTGCGCACTTGGATTTCATCAAGTCCATCATAAGCTTCAGAGTGAATATTTAAATTGTTGAGCTCTGAGGTGATGTGATGAGTGGCACCGGTGTCGGGATACCAGTTGAGGTCCTGGGGTTGGGGCAAGGCAGCAGTGTAGGCTATGAAATTGGGCCATGTAGATTGAAAATCATGGTCAAACCTGTGGTAGCAAGTCAAGGCAGTGTGGCCCATTTTGCCACAGACTTGGCATGTGGGCCTTGATTCTTGCTTTGGGCCATTTGAGGGATGGAAGGATCAAGAATGCCCATAGGTGTGCCCTGAGTTGTATTGCCGTCCTCGGCCATGAGGATGATTACGGCCACGGGAGGCAACGTTGGCGATGAGCAGGCGGTCGGCCGTGAAGCTATGCTTCTTGATCCGCATCTCGTGAGAGAGGAGATGGCCGAAGAGGTTGTCCATGGTGAGGGGCACGAGCTGGGTGGTCAGAGAGGTGACGAAGGGGTTGTATTTGGGACCCAGACTAGCGAGAAGATACGAGGTGAACTCGTAGTCATTTAGCGGTTGTTTGGCAGCGACAAGGGTGGCAGAGATTTGCTTGATGTACTGGAAATAGTCGGTGATGGAGGAATTTCCCTTTTTGGTAGTGGCAAGTTCATAGTGGAGACTCATCGTCTGGGCTCTTGCAGTGGAGGCGAAGGTCTGGCCAATAGCATTCTAGCGCTCTTGAACGGTACGGCACCCAAGAACTTGGGGAAGGAGATCGTTGGAGATTGTGGTCCTTGTGGCCATGAGCATGCTAAGGATGAATTGGCCCTGTCGGAACCACTGAAGTGTCTCTGGGTAAGTGGAGTGTGACATCCCACATCGCCTGAGAATGAAGATGTGCTTATATGTATAAATGCACCCATTATGACACAATGCGTTTTAAAGCTGAGATGGTCATGAACCTATCAGAACTCTGCAGTTAAGAGTGCTTTTGCGAGAGCAATAACAGGATGGGTGATCTCCTGGGAAGTCTGCTTAGTCTGGTATGGGGAGCCAAAAGCGGACAATATTATGTCATTGGGGGTGAGTAGTTACAAATGGTATCAAAGCCATTTCTCAGCCTGAGATGGTGGGAGCGTGCACAAGCCCATGAGGGTTGCCAGCTGGTACTCGCTGGGATGCCAAGAATAGGGTGATCCCATGAGGGTCACCAACGGGGACGCTGGGTCCCAAGGAGGGGTGATTGTGACATCCCACATTGCTTGGGAATGAAGATGTGCTTATATGTATAAATGCACCATTTATGACACAACGCGTTTTAAAGCCGTGATGGTCATGAACTTATCAGAACTCCACAGTTAAGCGTGCTTCTGCGAAAGCAATCCCATGATGGGTGACCTCCTGGGAAGTCTGGTATGGGGAGCCAAAAGTGGACAATATTGTGTCATTGGGGGTGGGTAGTTACATGGAGATCGTGAGAGACCCATCTACGAAGGTGGAAGTATGGGGGTGGGGTGGTGTTTTGGTACCATCCACAAACCCGTAGAGGTTGTGACCGTGGAGATAGGTCTTGAGTTGATGATGCCAAACCAAGAAATTGGTATTGGTTAGTTTTGAAATTGGCTGAGCAAAACTAGAGAGAGATGCAGGTGAAGGATTATGAGTTGAGTGGATTTCAGTGGGGGTCGGGGGGTTGTTCCTGGTGGAGGTGTTAGTGGTGGTGGTGGGGAGAAGACCATAGGAGCAGCTGGGATAGTTGAGTTGGCCATTGGTGCGGCTAGGTTGTGTGAGGGAATGCTTCGCAGAGGAGAAGAATAGAGGCTTTAAAGGGGGAAGATGACAAAATTGCCAAAAGAAAGAAAGGAGAACGGAGTGGGTCGCTTGTTATTGCTCTGATACCATATAGAATGGTGAGAAAAGGAATGAATTGGATTGCCTGGATTTCTATTTCATGTCGAGTAGACCTTGTGGGTGTGAGAATCATTAATTCTGGAGTTTGTAGGGAGGGACTCATTCATCGATGGTTTCAATTTATTCAAGTATTTGACATATTACAAAAGGGAAGAAAATACAAAGAAAATACATAATTGATTTGTGATTGCAGATTTGGTGGTGCTAGCTGTTGGTTTTATTGATTTGCTGATTTTGTGCTAGCCGTTGTGTCTTGTATAGAATGTTGCCTTGTAGTGTTGTCTCTCCGTAGATGGTTTATTATGGAGATTTATTTTTTTAAAAAAAAAATATTTTTGATTTGTGTTTTGGTTTTCTCAAATTCGTGGAATGTAATTTGATGAAATTGTACTATGACTGCAAAGGCAAGAAAAATTGACTAAGGCGTTTCTTGTTGTAGTTGTCACTGTTTTATGGAATGATTCATTTCTTTGTCGCCGTATGAAACAACTTTCTTTCTAGATCATATTGACGCAATCTTGAATATTGTATAGGAAATTCTCTTCGGAGTAATGTTCATAACTAAATCAATGAATTTTATAGAATGATGCAACTTGTGACATGCTTGCATGAGTTTAAGGGGTAGATCTCATTGCATGTTTCAAATATACTTGGGAATGCCACATTTATTTCTGCAACTAAGCCAGGCTTAGCTTGAAGGTTGGCTTTCTGGTAGGGGCAGTAGCTTTGGAAAGTTTCTGACACTCGAGAATTTTGATACAAAGGATTTTGCTTAATAAATTAGTGTTGTGTCTAAGAAAAGTGTTCAAACAGTGGACCAGTATTACTTCATTGCTAGTTGCAATTGACATTTGGTAACTAGTATTCACGTTGTCTGGAACATTATCTTGGTGATGCCAAGGATGGAGAAATCAAGTCATTCAACAACAATACTTTAGTATACACCTTCTTTACATGGGAAACTTGCAGTCAGAAGCACCACAAATCTATCATTTGTCATAAGGATAATGCTAAAAAAACACTAGTTATACACCGGTTACACCCCCTTTTACATGGGTTGGAGCCCACATGTGGTGGGCTCCACTCCATGTGAGAAGAGATGTGTAATTAGTGTGTAACTGATGTTTTTCTAACACCCCCTTATCATAAATGATGCAGCGGAGAAGCGGACAAATGGTCATTCTATAGGAATTTTTCCTCGTAATCTATTGAAAGACACATTTAGATATTTGAGGTATGAATGTACTTCTAAGGACTTGAGAATCTCTCCGGATAAATTGTTACTAGAAAGATCTAAGAATTCCAAGCTTACCAGTTCACCAAATGATTCAGTTATTAAGCCTTCTAATCGATTGTCTGCCAAGGGGAATTGTTACGGGTCTACATCTTATGGCATAAGAAGTCTTATAGTAGCAAGATTCTCTTAATTTAGAATAAGAATGTATAATTTTATTAGGAGTTTCAGACTAGAATATATAACTTAGAGATCATAAGTTATCTTTATTGATAACATTAGAATTAGAATTAGGATTAAATTAAGATTTAAATGTTATAGATAATATGTTATCATTATTGATAACATTAGAAGTGGTTTATTCTAGTTAGTCTTTTGACTCTTTTACTTAGGGTGCGTTTGGAATTGCGATTTCATAGACAATAAGTGCGTTTTTAAACCAAATAGCGGAACATAGATCGTTTGGGAACTGTGTTTTTAAAAATTGCGATTTGAAAACGCTGAAAATCTTCTTTTTCAAATCGCAGATAAGATGATGTTTTTTTGAAAACGCAGAATTTTAAAAGTAAATTCGTGATTTTAAAGGCTAAACTGCGATTTTGCCAAACGCTTAACTGCGTTTTTAAAAATCACATTTTTCAAATCGCACATTTTAAAATCATTATTTTAAATCGCACTTTTTGAAATCGCAAACCCAAACGGACCCTTATACCTTGCATTGTAAGTGTCTATTTAAAGACACCATAAGTTCTTTAATATAATTAAGCAAAGATTAATATTATTTTACTCTAGAGCTGATTTGGGAGGTGTTATGATTATTCAAACTACCCTTATTATATCCGTTATAATAATAATAATAATAATAATAATAATCAACTATTTGGTCATATCCTAATTGCTGTTGGGATATGACCAAATAGTTGATTTCTTGATAAATGTAAAAATAATTCTACATGTACATTAAGTGTCTATAAAAAAAATAAGGTAGCTTTTAAATAACTATTTAATCAAAATTATCATTTGATCAATCACACGGTTAATAGTGATTTTAAAAGCCATCTTATTTTTTTTATTTTATTTTTTATTTTTATGAATACTTGATAGACAATTTACATTTAAGAATTAATCTAAATCTAATACAACCAAAACCTTCAAATTTCCAATCTCAAATGATAGAGGGCATTTAGTGAATTTAATGAGAGGTCGACTTCCATGATATATTTAAGGTTCCAAAAGCTCATGGGAATCATGGAAGTTAATTTGTAGGAGTCTAAGGGTGCGTTTGGAATAGTGATTTCGTAAATAAAAAATGTGATTTTAAACCAAATCCTAAGAAATAAACAGTTTGGAAATTACGTTTTTAAAAAATTGTGATTTGAAAACGCAAAAAACTAATTTTTTCAAATTGCAAGTAATTGATACTTTTTTGAAAACACAGAATTTTAAATGCTAACTTGCGATTTTAAAGACCAAACTGCGATTTTCAAATCTCACATTTTAAAATAATTATCTTTAAATTATACTTTTTGAAATCACAAATCTAAACAAACTCTAACAAAACAGCTCTGGTGAAAGAGGTCTAGAAATCCCATCATCACCTAGTTAACAACTCAACCTTCAGTTATTTCGACGAGTTAAAAGGTAAAACTGAACGCCCCCCTCTCCCCACAAAGCGCTTTAGAAGGGTAAAATTGTAAAATGATTAGCACGTAATTAGGTAAAGGCGTTAAATTAATAGGGATGCTTTTTTTTTTTTTTTTATTTTGCTTATATATATAAAATTAAGCGGTTTCCTATAAAACCTGTGGTACTCCTATAGTCCTATTTCGCATCTGTTAAGGAATCCTTCACCGCCAGCCTTGATAGAATAAATAGGGATTCCTAAGGAAACAATTCCCACTTGTACGTTCTCACAAGCTCACAAATTTGTGTTGCCGTCGTGTCTCCTGAGGTCCAGCCCCTACAAGCTCCGGTTGAACCCCCCGACGAGCCCAACGTGGTACGCTAGCTGAAGGTTGGTCTTCCCATGGCTATGAATTTATCTAGTTCCGAATAATAGCTTCTCTTTTCTGCTCCCAATTTTTTGCTCTTAGCCTGTTTGTTGTTTTTTTTTCTTTTCCGGACATTAAAAAAAAAAAAAAAAACTAGTATTATTGATAGTTTTTGTTAAAAAAGGATTGCTTTGAGCTAATTAAATTATGGTTCTAGGACGTTTATGCTAGTTTGGAGGAATTTTTCAATCTAATGGAGCACAAAATCGACCGGATATCCGAATTGCCAGACCCTATTCTAGAGCACATTGTATCCTTCATTCCCACGAAACAATTACTTCAACTTAGTGTATTGTCCAAGAGATGGGAAAACGTGTGGACTTTATTCCCCATTCCAGAATTTGTGCAACACCTCTTTATTAATAATCTGCGGAAGGTTCCACCCAACGAGAAAGAAGAAGAAATCCAGAGAAAGAAAGATGAGTTCAAAAGTTTCGTGGAGAGATCTTTACGAGGCCGCCATAGGCAAAGGCTAAGTATAAACAAGTTTAGGCTTCACATGATGTTGGATGAATCAGATTGTGCTATTGTGAACCGTTGGATTGACTATGCAATTGAATGCGATGTAAAAGAGTTGAATCTTGACTTATGGATCCATCAAAAGAGATATGAGTTGCCTAAGAAGAAGTATGAGTTGCCTGACAGGGTTCTCGTAGCAAAATCAATAACTGAGCTGAGGTTGTGCAAGTGTAAGTTGAAGCCATTTTACAGGGATATTAACTTACCCTCTTTGAAAAAGTTTGTTTTGAATATTAATGTGGAGAACCAAGTTGTCCAAACTCTAATCGATGGTTGTCCTAATATGGAAGAGATGACATTTGAATATTGTTATGGGTTGAAAAGTATACAGGTGTCAGGTCTTCCTAAACTCATGTCCATTGAGCTGCTACGAAATCCTCAACTTGAGAGTGTTGAGATCGAAGCATCAAATCTTGAATCTTTAGTTTTCAAGCTTAGGATTCCATGCCAAATCAACCTAGGCCAGTGCGAAAATCTAAAGAAGTTAGTATTATATTCATGCAACATTACTGACAAATGGTTGCATGAATTTCTTTCTAAATATCCACTAATTGATTGCTTGGACCTAGCAAATTGTAGTATGTTGGAAAGGATTAAGATTTCAAGTAATTGTATGAAGAATTTGACCTTCATTAGTTGTCACAGGCTAGTTGAAGTTGACATTGTTACTCCTAACTTACATAGACTCGAGTATTATGGTGAGGTTATATCTTTTTCTTTAAATTCTTCAAGTCCATCGGAAGTTAGTCTCATCTTTACGGGCGATACTGATTTGGATGCTGAAATGATTGAATTCCTTGCAAAGTTAAGTCAACCGAAATTATTGACTTGGAGTTATTTCGATGCCAAGGTATTCTAGTTTATTTTATTTTATTCTTTTTTATTTGTTACTTTGTACACCAATTATTAGCACATATTATAAAAATCTAACACATGTTTTTGTTTACTTTGTAAAGAGTGTGATTACTGCGAAAAACATTAGAGAAATCCTACCATCCCCATTATATAATGTTAAGCAGTTAAAGCTGAAAGCATGTTCTATACCTACAAGACAAATCCACGAACTTGTGGATGTCTTGTTGTGGATTTGTCCTCTTCTAGAGGTTCTCTTTATAGAATGGCGGTACCAGGAGACAGTTGACAGTATATCTTTCAAGGTATTGCAAATATATATATATATATATATATATATATTAAGTTTCTAACATCTTTTTTCTTTCGGGCCTAAAGTAGATTGATGCCTTCTTTCTGGCATTTCTGACAAAGTTCCTAACTATGTGCTTATATTACAGTTCTCATACGAAAATCCTATTTACAAATTGAAAAATCCTAGTTGTTGCAAACTTCTTCCGGTTCTCTGTTGGCGGCATTGTGTAAAGACTATCAAGATTGAAAATTTTAAAGGATTAGCAGAAGAAAAGACTCTAACAAAGTATTTTTCGAAGAATGCAGAAATATTAGAGAGCTTCCATTATGTAAAAGGATCTGCATTGCCCAAAGTATGATGATATCAAGAACTCCAGAGAATTTATGTGCATATGAAAAGATTCTTAAAAAAAAGTATCTTTTAGAAAATGCATATTTTTTTGTATTTGTCTCACGGTATTATGACTTTTGAATCGTCTAATAGAATCGTTTGACTCGATTCTACTGATGTTTGTTTTTAATTTTAAATAAATATTGTAAATGTCTGGTAAGATTTATCGAGTCATTCATTGACTTGTCTTACATAAAAAATTTTGTCATGTCTATTTTTCAATTTTAGTAACTAGCAATACTACTATGTTCTTAATTTATAGTTATTTCAGAATATTCGAAGTTAATTCGAAGGGATATATAACGTAGTATGTATGTGGCCGTGGAGTTATTGATGTTGTGTCTCCTTGAGTTGAATTAATAGATGTTCTCAACCTATTTTTCATATGATTAGCTGTTGAATTAATGGATGTTCAATCTCAACCGGCCTATTTTTTCATGTGATTAGCTTTTGAATTAATGGATGTTCTCAACCTTTTTTTTCTTGTGATTAGCTTAAAGAATAGGATATCTTGGGTACACATTGAATGTTTTTGTAAGTCTAACATGGACAAAATGTCAGTCGGCATCTCTTCCTAAAGGGATTGATGAAAAATTTGAAGGCTCAATTAAGTCAATTTATTTGTCGCAAGATGAAAACTGAGATGACCCTTTTTTTAATTAAGAAAGTATTTTGTATACAATGATTTTAAATTCAATTTACATATGAGAAAGTCGAATATATAGTTTCATGCTACCATTTCTAATTCTATTTTGCAAATAAAACTTACATACAATTTTTCTTGATATTATGCTCCCACATTTTTTACCGTATTGTACTTGTTTGTAGCACGGGCTACAACATATTTGGCGAGGTCTAATTAATCCGCTGACAGAGTAATGATAAATATATATCTAAATTCTGTTTGAGGTGCGATTTAATTAAAAATTATAACAAAACAAACTTAAAATATAATAAAAATATAAAACATAATTCCAATTGATGCCCAACTACCATTACAAATAAAATAAAACGAGTAATGTTATAAGGAGGATTAGAGTCCACACATAAAATGGCTATTTTAAGAATTTCATGACATTTTGAAGGACATAAGAAAGACTATGTTTTAGAATTACTCAAATAAAATATCATCTGAGCAAAGAGCTCACCTACCCTTAAAAAACAAAAATCAACAACTAGTTATAGTAGACTAATTCTCAATAAAGCTTGCAGATAGGTTTTGAACAACTGCAGCGTGACCGTTAAAGTTGTGAAGCCATGCAGTAGACAGATCAGGATCCACAAAGACAGCGTCATTAACCTGAGAAATAAATGCATAAAAAAATAAATAATATGAATAAATTCTTTAAATTTTTGAAACTTAGCTATGAAAAAGAGAAATAAAATTGCTACCGCTGTTATTTTCCAGCCTCTGCCAAACACAAATCCAGTTGGTTTGACTCCAAAACAACTAAGTTCCATGAGGTTTGCAAACTTCTCTCCAATAACCTCTTCACCAATAAATGCTTCATCCGCAGTCTTAGATGGCTTTATTATCCATTTTTGTTTGTTATGGCAATTGGGGCACTAAAATTCAAAAATTATAAACCAAATAAATGAATAAAGTAATAAATAAATAAATAAATCATAGAAAAATAAGATTAATTAAAGCGAACCTTCATTTTGATACCCTTGAGTGAACAAGTCAGAGTAAACGCATTTGCAAATCTATCACATTGAACCTAAAAAACAGTATCCTTATACATATTACAAAACAGGAAGTACAAAAAGAAAAAAAAAAATAATAAAAAAAAAATAAAAATAGGAAAACTTCATTTATAATTTCTAATTTTTTATCACTTAAAAAAAAGGTACCAAATTTTTTAAAAAGTGTCTATCTAGAGTATCAATTTTTCATTTTTTTTTTTTCAATTTTAACCCTCCGTTAGAATTTTCCATTAAATCATATCAAAAATTCCAAAATACCCATGCGTTTATTTTTTATAAAAAAATTATAAATTTTTTTCGAAGATTCATACATGGATATTTTTGCAAATTCTGTTAAATTCTAACCAATCCCTAAATCTTAGCAATTTTTTTTTCTTAAAAAAATGGTGGATATTTTGAGAATTTTGACAGAATTTAACAGAAAATTTTAACTAATAGTTAAAATTAAAAAAAAAAAAATTGAAAGATAAATACCCTAAATTGATACTTTTTAAAATTTGGATACATTTTTTTCAAAAGTGATGAAACATCAAGAGTTATAAATGAAGTTCGTTAATATATATAATGGAAAAAATTGTGACGAGAAGCAGACCACAAAGTCGTAAAGTTGATCCGGGTCATCGTTGAGTTCAAGTTTCTTAACGAATTCCACGTAGACTTCAACTCTTAAAACAAAAGTCTTCATTTAAGTGAGGGGGGAAAGGAGGCGAGTAATTGGTTGTATAAGCAAACAGACAATGACAACAAGCGTTTGATGTTCAAGGGCTAGATTTGCAGACAGGTACTAATGGCTTTGATTATGGCAACAAAATTGGAGAAGATGGGTATGGTCGAGTGTTGAAGGTACGGCAACAAACTCTTATTTGAGTATATGGGTTTTTGTTCTCATCTCAATAAATGTTGGGTGCAGGGTCAATTACCTGATGATGCTACTGTCTTAGCAATTTATGTAGCTTTCATCTAAATCGAAACAAGGAAATCGTGATTTCTTTTTAAATGAGATAGGCATGATTTCTTGTTTGCAACATCCAAATCTTGTGAATTAAGCTTCATGGATGTTGTATTGAAGGGGATATATTATTATTGGTGTATGGGAGTATATGGAAAATAATAGCCTTGCTCGTGCTCTATTTGGTGATTATTATGTCATTCTATTCAGATGATTTTTGTCCTGATCATTCGTATGTCAATCAATTTATTCTATTCCTTGGCCTTCAAAAGCAGAATAACGTAACATCCCACAAGAAATAATACTTGCATTGCATTCATGGTAGGAGACTTCCTCATTTGGATCCTGTCTACACCAACCATGAAAAAGGTCACCAGTCATGAAAATGAAAAAAAAATAAAAAATCACCCCAAGAAGACACTAATTAAGCTCTGATACCAACTGATGCAGGGTAGTGTAGTGGGTTCGCAATATCAAACAACAATAGAATCAAAACTCTTCTCAAACCATGACTCTATCAAGAAATCGAGACAAAATGGATAGAAAATCACTCATTGAATGTTTGATATTGATAAACTGATAAAATACATAAGTTGGAATACATAAATTGGAGGCTAAAGCCATCTTAATAGGCTTATATAGAGTATAAATTTGAAACCCTAAAAAACAATAAGAAAAAAAAAAAAAAAAAAAAAGAAGAAATAAAAACACTTTGCAGTACAAATAATACAAAACTACAACTTTTGCCGTTGGAATTACGAAATGTTTATGAAATACAAAATTGTATCCCTCTGAATAAGCTTTCCAATGCCACTAAATTTGTCTCAATCCGATGTGAGAAATAGAAGATATGATTTTTTTTTAAGTAAAACGAGTCTAACAAAACACCGATAAAACTGGCTGGTATCATTGGGGAATTCTAATATAAAGGATTTTGATTAATAAATTAGTGTTGTGTCTAAGAGAAGTGTTCAACAGTGGACCAGTATTTGCTTCATTGCTAGTTTGCAACTGACATTTGGTAACTAGTTCTGGAACATTAGCTTGGTGATGCCAAAGATGGAGACATCAAATCATTCCACAACAATACTTTAGTATACACTTCTTTACATGGGGGAACTTATAGTCAGGGAGCACCACAACGTCTATCATTTGCCATAAAAGACGCAGCGACGAAGTGTACAAATGGTCCTCCAGTAAGAATTTTTCCTTGTAGTCTATTGAAAGACACATTTAGATATTTGAGCTAGAGAAATGCTAAAAAACATCCCTTCATCCCCCCTTCATGCCCCCCTTTTCATTAAACAAATTGATTTTAATGAAAAAGTAGTCTCTGATGTCACATCAGAGACTACTTTTTCATTAAAACCAATTTGTTTAATGAAAAGGGAGGATGAAAGGGGGATGAGGGGTGCATGTGTAGCACCCCTCATTTGAGCTATGAACATACTTTTAAGGATGCGAGAACCTCTCTGGATAAATTGTTACTGAAAAGATTTAAGAATTTCAAGCTTACAAGTTTACCAAATGATTCAGTTACTGAGCCTTCTAATCGATTGTCACTACAAAAAGAAAAGGCTTTTTGAGCCGTTTTTGTTGGAGCTGTTTTAACAAAACGACTATAATTTGAGTCGTTTTTAACTAAAATGGTTTGAGTCGTTTTTAACTAAAATGGCACTAATTAGATCCGTTTTAACAAAGCGTCTCTAATTAGAGCCGTTTTAGTTAAAACGGCTCTAATTTGAGCCATTTATAAAATAATAATAATAAACAAAGGGCTCTAATTTGAGCCGCTTTTTTTAAACGACTCTGATTAATTTTGTGCCGTTTTAATAAAAACGGCTCAAATTAGTTTGAGCCATTTTAACAAAAGTGGCTCTAATTAGAGCCGGTTTTTTAAAACGGCTTTAATTTGAGCGGCTTTTCGAAAACAACTCAAATTAGAGCTGTTTTTAAAGCAACTCTAATTTGATTTGTTTTAACAAAAATGGTTCAAAATGGAATCGTTTTGATCAAAACATCTAATTGTAGCCGTTTAAACAAAAAAAGGTCTCAATTTGGAGCTGTTTAAACAAAAAAAAAGTCTCACATAGATTGTACCACAACTGGTCACATTGATCGTACCATGATCGATTATACTTAGATATTATCACGATCGATCACATAGATCGTACCACGATCGATTACACATGATCGTACCACGATCTATCACATAGATCGTACCACGATCGATTACACATGATTGTACTACGATCGATCACATAGATCGTATCACGATCGATTACACTTAGATCATACCACGATTGATCACATTGATCGTACCACAATCGATCACATTGATCGTACCACAATCGATCACACTTAAATCCTACCACGATTGATTACATAGATCGTATCATGATCGATCACACATGATCGTACAACGATCGATCACACATGATCGTACCACGATTGATCACATTGATCGTACCACGATCGGTCACACTAAGGTCGTACCACAATCGATCACATGGATCGTACCATGATCAATCACACTTAGATTACCACAATCGATCACATAGATCATACCACGATCGATCACATGATCGTACCACGATCGATCATATAGATCGTACCACGTTCCATTACATAGATCGTACCACGTTCCATTACATAGATCGTACCACGATCGATCACACTTAGATCGTACCACGATTGATCACACTTAGATCATACCACAATTGATCACATTGATCGTACCACGATCGATCACACATAGATCGTAGCACGATCAATCACACATGATTGTACCACGATCAATCAAATAAATCGTACCACGATCGATTACACTTAGATCCTACTATGATCGATCATATAGATCGTACCACGTTCCGTTACATAGATCGTACCACGACCGATCACATTGATCGTACCACGATGGATCACATGATCGTACCACGTTCCATGACATAGATCGTACCATGATCGATCACATAGATCGTACCACGACCGATCATATTGATCGTACCACGATCGATCACAATTTTCAAGAGAATGTAAAACCCATTTATTTAATAATCATCTACTATTGAAGAAAATGCATTCACATCTCACGTGGCTGCAAAGTAAACTAAGAGATGTGTTCTAAAAGAAAAATAAAAATATGTAACAATTATTAGCTTAAATGTGATTTGTTGTTGTTGTTGCTGCTATTACATGAATTTTGAACCTCAAAAATCATGATGTGCCGCTCTAATTGTAAAAGTCCATAGGCCTTACTCACTCTCAAAAGACGAATTGAGAGAGAAGGGGTATCCATGGCTTATAAAGTCTACAAGACAATGATCTCTGAGCAATGTGGGACACTTTAACACGCCTCCTCACGTGTGGCATCTTTGGCCAAACACGTATTTAACAACGGGAGGGAAAGACCTATCATTGTCAAAGGAATCTGCTCTGATACCATGTAAAAGTCTATAGGCCTTACTCACTCTCAAAAGACGTCTTGAGAGAGAAGGGGTATTCATGGCTTATAAAGTCTACAAGACAAGGATCTCTGAGCAATGTGGGACACTTTAATACTAACATGGTGGGTAGTTCAATGCCCATTGTTGACTTTCGTAGGTTTTACAAGGCATGTGAATGTTTTGATTGCTTCACAGCGTTTTCAGAACGTCGTCAATGCATTTTGATTGTTATATAAAGATCGCTTTCGATTTGAATGGATTTAAGTTTATATTTTTCTTTTGGTATCAGTAGTTTCGAGCTCGTTGGATGTTTAAATCTCTTGGTTGATTTATTAAAGTCGAGTTTATTGTATGGATATAGAATAACAGAGAAAGCTAGGACCAAACTAATAGATTTATGGTTGCTTTGCTTGGTCTAAGAATACCAATCAATGGGTGCACGTTTTCTGTGACATGGAGGCATTTTCTGATTTCAGTGAAGGCTTTTAGTGTATTGTTCTTTCAAGATAGATTTGGAGTTGAATTTTGTCCAAACGATTAGGGCTATACTTGGGATGCTTGTCATTTTCGCCTTTCGGATTCATCTAGCATGCATATACATACATTACTTCTAATCAAGGTTTTCTTCTCTCTCTCTCTCTCTCTCTTTTTATTTATTTATTTATAAGTAATCTAATCAAGGTTTTCACTTGTTGGTTTTAGAGGATATGTTGTATTGCTATGGGAAAACGAAGGGGTGTATTGCTGGTTGCCATTTTTTAGGAGTGGTAGTTGGAAAGTGGGAAAGCATGATACAAAATGGCTCAAATCGGTTTGAACCGTTTTTTAAAAATGACTCCGACCGGTTTCAAACGTTTTTACTAAAGCGGCTCAAAACAGTTTGAGCCGTTTTTGTAAAAACATTTCAAATTGGTTGGAGTCGTTTTTAAAAAACGATTAATGCAAAAAAAATGTTTTTTTTGAATGGCAAGCAATGTAGTGTTTTTTTGAAAACATAGAATTTTAAAGGTTAATATGCGATTTTAAGGGTCAAACTGTGATTTTGCCAAACATTTAATTGTGTTTTTAAAAATTATTTTTTTAAATCCCACATATTAGGGTGCGTTTAGCATTGGGATTTTGTAGACAAAAAATGGGATTTTAAACCAAATTACAGAAAATGAATCGTTTGCAAATTACGTTTTTTAAAAATTGCGATTTGAAAAAACAATTTTCTATGTTTTCAAATCGTAACTAAAGCCAAGAGGATGTTTTTTCAAAAATGCAGAATTTTAAAGGCTAACATACGATTTTAAAAGCCAAACTGCAATTGTGCTAAACGCTTAACTACATTTTTCAAAATTATTTTTCATATCGCATATTTGAAAGTTGCACATTTTAAAATTGCAAACTCAAACGGATTCTTAAAATCATTATTTTAAAAACGCACTTGTTGAAATCGTAAACCCAAACAGACCTTTAAAAATCGAGCTACCCACAAAGCTCTTTAGAAGGGTAAAATTGTAAAATGATTAGTAAATAATTAGGTAAAAGCGTTAAATTTAATAACGATGATTATTATTTTTTAATTATTATTATTAATTAAGCGGTTTCCTTTAAAACCGTAGTACTCCTATAGTCCAATGTTATTATTATTATTATTATGATTAGTACATAATTAGGTAAAAGCGTTAAATTTAATAACGATGATTATTATTTTTTAATTATTATTATTATTAATTAAGCGGTTTCCTTTAAAACCGTAGTACTCCTATAGTCCAATGTTATTATTATTATTATTATTATGATTAGTACATAATTAGGTAAAAGCGTTAAATTTAATAAGGATGATTTTTTTTAATTATTATTATTAATTAAGCGGTTTCCTGTAAAAACGTAGCTCTCCTATTTCGCATCTGTTTAATTAGGATTAGGAATCCTCCTCATCTCCTTATTAAGAGCTGCATCCCAATTCACTTTCACTAAGCCCACCTGAGGACGAGTCCAACCTGAAATAGCCGAAACAGCAGGAATTGGGGGACCATTCTGCTCCTCTGTGACACTCTCTATCTCTTCCATTATCCCTCTTGCTTTCAGGATCAATTGATTCGGGGGCTCAGAGCAATGTCTGAAAATTAAGGAATTTCTTCGGAGTCATATCAGCCGCATCACATGCATTTAGAACTTCTGCAAAAACAGTAGCCTCTAAACTGTCTTGGAGATGACGAATATAGCTTAATACCTCATCCTCTTGAATGGATAGTTTCTGTACTGTTCTGCTACTTTCTTGCCATACCGCCACCGAGGATAGGCAGCTCCACAGAATGTGAGAAAGTTTCAGGTTGAGTCAAGCATAGAGGGCAGTAAGGGTCATCAAGAATCCCTTTCCTGAATAAGGTCTCTTTTGTTGGGAGAATGTTATTACATACCTTCCACACAAAATTTCTTTCCGCCGGTTGGACTGGAAGCTGCCAAAGAGATTTCTAGAATAACTGAACTTCCTGATGCTTTGAGCTCTCCCCTAATCCCTGCTGTCTTTGGTTCATCTCAAGAAAATAGGCACTCCGCAACGTACAAAAACCATGTTTTGTGCCACTCCAGATTGTTTTATCTTCATGCTGCAAAGGACTAGGAACCAAACACTTAATCCTCTCCACCTCCACAAGATCAAAATTCTACCTAAGGGTGTTTAAGCTCCACCAACTGGACTTTCTTTCACCTTTTAATAAAAAATTAATGAAAAAGTAATAAAAAATAATAAAGAAAGAATATAGAGTAAATAATAGATAATTAGATGTATGGTGCCTTTTAAAACCCATTAACTAAACTAGATAAAATGAGTTTTAGTTAGCTATTATTGATTGAGATATACATAAGCCATAGAGAGTACTCTATCAAAATTCATTTTATCTAGTTTAGCTAATGAGTTTTAAAATGCACCATACATCTGATTATCGATTCTTAACTTTATATTATGTTTTATTAATTTTTTTTTTTACGTGGGTCCCGCTTGATAACTCCACTACTTTATACACTTTCCCTTAGATCTCCACTATAAATGAAGATCGTGGAGTCATGGAGGAAAAAGGAAAAAGAAAAAGAGGAAAAGGTTGAGATAAAAATAAAAAAAAATAAAAAAAAATAGATAAGTGAATAACATAACTCTACTTGTAGAGTTGCACTATTTATGGAATTAAGAAAAATATATTATAGAGTTGGAATATATAAGCCGATAGAGTTTCGTTTTAGCACTTTTGTTATCTATTCTAACTTAAAGTTGCAAATAGATAATCTATTGGGAGTGCTCTTACAAACTAATGTGAAGCCCATGTGACATTTTATCATTTAAAAAATTTAGACACATAGATTCCACATAAAATTGGTTTTTGATCAAATTAAAAAAAACTTATCAAATTAAAAAACCGGTAACGTCCCAACCATCCCGATTAGATAAAGTGAGTTTTAATTAACTATTATAGATTGAGAAATACATAAGTCATTGTGAGTGTTGTTACAAATTAATGTGAAGCCCATGTGGCATTTTATCATTTAAAAAATTTAGGCACATAGATTCCGCGTAAGATTAGTTTTTAATCAAATTAAAAAAACTTATCAAGTTAAAAAACTGGCGACGTCCCAGTAATCCTAACCAGACCCCGACCACTGTTGACCTTTGGGTCGGGAAACCGTTGGGGTATGGGTCCCAGCAATCCCGATCGGCTGGCAACGAAGATTAACTGACCCAGATCCCGACGGTTTCCAGCGACCTCGCAGCATGCGAACTTGAAGATCGTGATTCACCGACGACGTTGTATGAACTAGAAGATTCGGCAGAAAACCACGCACGCCGGTGTGGGTTTGGTGGGTTGGGGTCTGGATCTCTTCCTCAGCCACATTGTGCCTCCTCTGTCTTCCCACCGAGCTTCTAGATCCTCTTTCCCTGTCTCTGTTGTCGTCTCGCCGCTGTGGGTTTCTGGATGTCTGTGTCGTTTCTATCGTCGTCTCTGTCGGAGCTCGCCGGTGGTGGGGGGTTGGGGTTTGGATGAAAAGGATGCACATAGATCTGGCCAGGGCCTGTGTTTGTGTTGGTTGCCTCAGTCCTGGCCGAATCCTTTTTTATTTTTTTTTATTTTTTTTAAATCAACCGGCAAATCCCTTTGAGTTTTAATAAATTAGTTTTTTAATTATTAAAATGCCATATAAATGTCATGTCAGTTTATAAACTTTTGTTTGTAAGAGTTTGTGATACCTCTAACAATTTTCTTTTGCATAACACAATTTGTATAATAATTGCACAATATATATATATATATATATATATGAGATTTATGCACGTGAAATCTATACGTATTAACATATATGCCTTGATTGTACAATTGTCATGCAACTTATGCAAATTGTGTTGTACAATTCAACATTTCCAAAACTCATTTGTATGGAAAGTTGAAATGATCACAACAAGCGTCTAAAACTGGAACTGGAAAAGAGAAAGAAACGACGGGTCTAAAATAAAATAATGGTGCACTTACTTTAAATGATGTTCAGGTTGTAAGAGTGGGACAAGAGGAATTGTCATTCTCTTTTTCTTTTTTTTTCTTTGAACAAAGGAATTGTCATTCTTGAGGTCTGAATGTTGTGTGGGAAATGGGAAAAAAGATATGGAATAATGGAAACGACGTAATTTTTTCTACATTTATCAAAAAAAGACGCTACTATATATAATTATTTCAATCGTCCTTTTTACGTTGGAAATGAAAAGATCTAAAAAAAAAATACTCAATTATATAGAAAGTCGAAATGACGCGTAAAACCATGTTGGAGACTGTGAAGAGTAGGTTGTATACGTGGATACCGGCCGTTGTTTGAGATATCCCATATTTATAAAATTCGAATATCATTTTTAAAAATTACAGAAAATTAGTATTTGTATCTGTAATTTTTTAAAATGAGTTTATTTTAAAAATAATTTTGATCAATTTGGAGTTTTTTTGAAGTTGTTTTGAAAATACAATATAACACTAAAATATGTAGAGTCGAGAAAAAAAAAAAAAAAAGCGATGATGAATTCGAACCTTAAAATATTCATAGTAATTAATGCTCATAAAAAACACTCGTATTTTTTTTTTTATTAATGATTCAATGAGCATAATAACATAAAAAAATATATATTACAAATTTAACATAAAAAAATAATATTATAAATTCATAACATAAAAAAATAAAAATAAAAAAATTGTCTAAATATTTACATATTTATAAATAAAATATATCTAAAAATATAAAAAAATATAAATTGTTATGCTGCTTGCTCATACTGGCTCTTCAATTGGCACCAGAAAAAGAAAGACTATGTCAGACAGTCTCCCAAATGAAGTTATCGCTGAAATCCTCTCACGACTGTCCGTGAAGTCTGTTATCAGATTCAGGTGCGTTTCCAAGACATGGTGCTCTCTTATCTCCAGCCCCCATTTCATCGCCACCCACCTCAGCCGCGCTCTTTCCAACCCCCAATACCCATCCCACCTTGTGTTACTCCATTTCGACTACCGACTCAAGAAAGACCTATCCCCTGCCATACGCATCCGCCTGCTTTCCCTTGATCCAGAAATACAAGAGAGGAGTTTGGTCACTGAACAATATTATGGCACAGGAGATCCATCAGATTTCATAGGATCGCGTTGCTTGCGCGATTGCATGCAAGTAATTGGTTCATCTAACGGCCTATTTTGTCTCACCAGAGGTTTTGATTCATACGTTCTCTGCAACCCTTGTATTCAAAAAGCCATATCCATTCCGCACCCTAATATTGGATTGGAAACCCGGACTCATGGCTTTGGCTATTGCCCCAAGACTGACGATTACAAACTAGTGAGGGTTGTATATGTCGAAGGCACCACTCATTCTATGGTTGAAATTTATACGCTTCGAACCGGCGCATGGCACTCCTTTACGGCCCCTGGTCCTCCCTACTACTTTAGAGAACCATTCGGTAGAAACTCGTTACGTAATATTTTCTTTAATGGGGCAGTCCACTGGCCAGCTCACACTCCAGAGCACCACCAGGGCCCGTTTCGCCATTTGATCGTGTCGTTCGATATGGAGGATGAGGTGTTTCGTGAAATGGGTATGCCAAAGAGTTTACAAGGCGATCAGGAAATCTTCGGGTTTTTTATGGCGGTAGTTGATGGGTTGCTTGCTGTCATTCCCTACGGGGTCCGCTCGGCGGACGAAGAGGATATGATCGTGTGGGTGATGAAAGAGTATGGAAGAGCGGAATCTTGGACTAAGCAGTTCGATGTTAAGTTTGATTGTGCATCATATGGTCCGATAGGTTTTACAAAGAACGGTGAAGTTCTAGTGAACCATGAGGGAAATTGTGTTCTTACGAACGTAATAGCGAACAATCCTGGTATCTTCACATTTATGATATAAGTGACTGGCTTTATTTCGATTCTTATGTGGAGAGCCTTGCTCTACTGAATGTAGCAGATAGAGTTTTGGGAGTGCAAGCGACTTTGTCTTGTGTTGGTAAGCTCAGGGCGAAAGAAAAGAAGAGAAAAAGGAAGATACGGATGTAAGCTTATGCGAGAATATTCAATTTCTATGATAACCTACCTTGTATCTTGTATTATAACAACTACAAATTGGCCCATTTTCATTCTGGTGTTAATGTTTCCAATCTGCATTCTCTCACGTGGCCTAACTGCCTTTTCAGGTTGGGACATTGATTTAGTTGCGCGCAAGCAGGGAAAGGTAAGACATCAATAATCTTTTTTTTTTCAATGACAGGGTCATGTAATGCATAAATGTAGAAAAAATAAAAGAAAATGTTTTTATGTTTGTGGTTGGTCAAATGACAAGATTCAGAACATCTAATTGTTACGGAACTTGGAAGAAAATTAACAGAGCAGGTATGCTCAAGTTTAGAGTGTGTCATGTGTGTGTATCCCTATATAAGAAAGAAAAAGAGAAGAAAAGAGAGAAAAAAAAATCCAGTTGCAGAGCATTTGAAGTTTAGCTGCAATTAGTTCACGCTGCAGCTACCTGTCTGTTTGATTATTTGAGTATAAGTTGGGTATGAAGCAATGAAATAGCTTGGAGATAAAAAGAAAGCAGAGGTTTTGTCGTATGGCAGCTACCATGAGCTTTTAGTCTAATTTTTCTTGATCATGTTTGTAGGGTTAATTTGAGACTAAAGAGAAAACTTAGATTGCCTAACAACAAGTCTTAAGAAACTAAATGCAAAAATACTGTTAACCCCCTCGAACATACATTTAATTTGAAACACAAGTTACACCATCCATTAGCATCTGGCATGTAAAATGGGCGAGGATTGGCATCACCATAAGCACTTGTGGCTCTATATAGCAATCTAGACGGATCCCCTGTGTCACACGATTAGTTCTAGACAATCATCTACTTGCCCACCTTGCATCTTTCATTGTGAAAACAAGAGTCCACTGTGCTGTTGATGCACAGTAACCTATCATTTTGTTTTGCCAACATATAATGAAGCTGAAAGATTAGAGCAATCTTATTACATTTTGTCGTTTAAGAAAAGAACTAAAGCAGTCTAGTTGCAACACTTGGGATCATTCCTCATAAGCGAATTGTAGATGGGTAATCACCAACTAGATAAGTAAGTACTGTGATTCGACATGGTAGCTAGTGTAGTAGGTAACTCATAAGACAGTTTCTGAAAGTGTAGTTCTCTATTGGAGAAGTTCATGTACTTAGGAAAACTGCGGATGACCCTTTCTGCAACTTTGGTATTCATAAGTTTTGCATCCGACATTATAAAATTCTGACTGTTGGAATTTAAACTTAAGTGGTTTGCTATTTACCTCCATGTTTATAATGATTGATGTTTATTGATATGCAAAGCATTGAATATCTGTTTGTGTGTGCAGCTTGTATTTTTGTTTGGGTACAATATCTCCAACCTTATTCTTTATTGGTGCTATGTATCTTGTTTCTGTCATAAAAGCTGCTACAATTTCAAATTTTCATTTTAAAAGTGGGAAATGACCCAATGTGAACTATTCTTTCCAAGTTAAACCCCTTTATATTGATGAAGCCTTGATGTCCTTGTTAACTGGAATTTCTGTAAAGTGTAAACTATTTCCTTTGTCTTTTTCGCAGGATGCTTTACTGGTCCAGTCCCAAGTCAAGTCATGCCTGGTGGTAGTAGTTCAATTGACTTGAAAAAGAGTATTATCATGTACTGCTCGTACTACACTTACGAATTATTGGATAGTTTGATAGTTGGAAGGGCTTTTAATGGGTAGTAATTAAACTTCTATGCTTAATTTTTGATCCTGCAACGTCTGTAATCGTTTTTTGTTTAAGCACTATATTATAGTTCTAACCCTACATTTGCTGATATATTATTGAAAGATCATAGCTGATTTGGCTTAGGCTGCGGTTGCTCTAATCAAATTTATGCTATTTTTCTACTTGAGAGGACTCTTTTTTTTATTCATACATGGGAAAGGGGAAGGGGATACTTGAGAGGACTTAAAACACTTGAGCAAGAACAAGCTTTTCGATAATAGTAACCACACAATTGGCCCCCTTTTTTCTGGATGTTATAGTGGTAAATTTGTGTTAAAGTCAAATATATTTTTTTTTTGGATGAAACAAAACTTTATAGAACCAACAAACAAAAACAACTCTCCAGTGAAAACTGGAACACTATCCAAAAACATGGAAAAACCAATTACAAACACTGCCGATATAAAAATAACAACCAAAACACCTACAGTTTTAATACCCAAAACATTACACAGCAGACTCATAAAACCACAATCTGCAGAAGCAGAGGAGAATTTACATCAATAAGTGTAAATTCCATCTATACACAAGACGCAAACTCTTTCCTAGGCACTTGAAGTGACCTTTAGCCAACACTCTAGCCCGAACCTCCCACTTAATTTGAGTCAAGATATCCTCTTCCGTGCGTGGATTGTTACAATGGAGCAAATCATTTCGTTGGCTCCAGAGGTGATAAACAGTGGGACCAAGGCAAAGTCTTCCCAAGCAAGCCTTAAGACTCTTTCCATGCAACACAGAAGACCCCCAACTTTCAATGCTCTCCTAGTCCAAGGGAACCTCCACAAAGGAGCAATCAGCCATAATGCAAGTCTATATCCGGCGACTAAATCCAAACCTAAAGAAAAGGTGTTCTCTACTTTCCTGACATCCAAATCATGCACTGAAGTTCCCTCAGAAGTACTTGTGGTAGTTTTGTCAAATTCTTGACCATGCTGGCAAAGAATCTCTTCGTGTTCATGGTTTTTGCATTGAGTTGGTTCAGGTTGCTGAGATTCACAAAGGCAGAGGTACCCCAAGGAGAAGGTACGAGCTTGCTCTTCAGTTGTAGTTGGTATATAGGGGAAAGAAATGGAAAGTTTGAATCTTGCGAAGTTAGTCAAACTGGGTGTCAACCATTAACTGTTTGGACCTGTTGGGCTTAGCTTATCATTTTTCTTAGTAAGATATGAAAGTACTATGCATTGATCTTTTTCTTTCTTCTTCTTCTTCTTCTTCTTCTTCTTTTCTTTTCTTTCTTTCTTTTTTTTTTTTAAAGAAAAAAAAAATTATTTGGTAACCAAACAGAAAATTGGCGGTTTCCCCATTGAAATTTATGACCATGGTGTTTCACTAGTGCATGATTATCTGGTACTCTCTAATTAGTGTCATTCTCACATGCTTATTGGTCTAAATTCACATAATTCTAGCAAAACTGATTGTTTTCTTGTTTCCTTTTTTTAATGCATTAATCGAATTGTCGAAATGTCATATTAAGTTCAGTTTTCATATTTTCCTTCTCAAATATGGAAGTGAATTGGATAATTAAACCGATTTCTTCTTGAAACTTTTTTTGCTTCAAGCTTCAAGGTCATGTGATTCAGAATGACAAAAATGTTCGAAAATTTCTTGGGTATTTAAAACTGCTGGACACAGTTGAGCTTGTAGTGTTTTGAATCTGAATTTAGGCAATAAAAATGATATTGTTCATGTTATTGTTCAAGCACAGATAACTGTTTTCCTTGGTTCTTTGTAATATAAATTTGTGACTTAATGTAGCCAAAACTAGTTGAAATGAAGTTGGATTGCCATTTCTTTTTCATAAGCACAGTTGTACAACGTTGATTTGACATGTGATGTTTATTGATTGGGATGGTATGTAGTTGATGCACTCCAACAAATAGCTGGTACCATGGGCTCAACATATTAGAAGTTTAATGGTAGTTCTTGCCAACTTGAAATGGTTGGGATGACACCAGAGCCACCAAGAAATTCTGAGAGCAGCATTGGTTGTGATTGCAACAACACCGTTTGTCATGTCGTAAAGATGTACAGTTCCCTCATCTTGTTACTAATTATTTTTATGTCAAATCTTCCATCTTATACATGATTTTACATCTCCGTATGATTGTCAAAAGATATAATTTTTTACTTAATTAATTTAAGTTAACTCATATAAGCCTTCATCTACGAATCTATATATGTTTAGTGTTATTTTGTTTGTCAGGTTAGTGAAAATTTTTGTTGACTATACATTGTAATGAAGGCCACCAAACATTATTTTCAAAAGCTGCCTTTTTTACATCCATGACATATGTAATATATTGTAAAATGCTAATAGCATGTCATGATTGATCTACTTCTCATGATAGTTGTTACCTATACGGCTATACTCATTATCTAATAACTCATTTATTATAGAGTGCTCAAGTTCTATAGTACGTCTTCCTGGCATGCTTCCGCCTCAACTGGTGAAGCTTCCTCACCTTCGAGAAATGTAAGATCTTTTTGAAATGCTTCAATTTCAAGTTTGATGGTAATATTTTACAGCACTAATGTCCAACACAATTCACTAGAATTTAATAAAGACTATTTTTTCAGCATTTTCAATTTACACTGGTTGTCCTCTCATTGTAGTGATTTTGCTTACAACTATCTCAATGGGACAATACCACTGGAATGGGCTTCAATGCGATTAACTTCTATGTGAGCTCTTATATTTTATATTGATTAAGTTTTGATTTAGCTGCTTTTCTCTTAAATTAACAAGCAAGAAATGTGCAGCTCTGTTATTGGGAATCGCTTATCAGGGGAGATTCCAAAGGAATTGGAAAATATTACTGGTCTCACATACCTGTACGTTTTGAACTTTGGTTTGAAGTCTTCGTGAGTGGGCTTGAGTTTGTAAAATAAAAATAAAGTAGAAAGACTCTGGTTTTATTGTTAAGTTTACTACTATGATCTCAAACCTCTGAAAACTTTTCCGTGTTTTTTAATTGTTATATGGTCGTTTTGTTACCCCTGCACTCCATTGTGATTTCTTGGATGGTTTAATCATGAGTTTCTATTATGCTCTTTTAGTAATCTCAATATTCCTTTTCTGTTTTTGTTTTTTTTTTCTTTTGTGTGTGTGTGTGTTTTTCTCAAACAGAAGCCTTGAAGCAAACCAATTCTCTGGCATTGTTCCTCTTGAGCTTGGCAATTTGACCAATTTAGAGACTTTGTAAGACATCTCATCTCTTCATTTTGGTAGGTTGTAAATCTTTTTCTCGCTAACACATTTTTTAAGGATTTCGTTGGTTCATTGCTGCAATATTGTTATTGCAGGATGCTATCCTCCAATAATTTGTCAGGAAACTTGCTGATGACTTTTGCCATGCTGGGAAGTCTAACAGATTTGTGAGAATTTATTATATATGCTTCTGTTGAAAGAATTCACCCCTCGTTTAAAGCATAAATATAAACATTTTGCTGATGAACGTCATTTATTGCACAATACAGTAGGATAAATGATAACAACTTCAGAGGATAAATGATAACCAACCCCCTTCCTCCCCCACATGATGCATGTTGGGGGCAATATCTACAGACAAGGACACATCTGTTAGCACAATCCCACAATTGCTATATATCATTTGTGTCCTGAGAGAGAAGCTAATGATTTTGTTGCCATTAACACTTTGAGACTAACTTAGAATACCCATTGGCGAGTAATTATAGGTCACTACAACCATTAGCTATACCACTTATAAATGTTACTATTATATACCACAACAAAGCAATGGCTATAAATAAATATCTTATCTTGTTCTCATATAAGAGACTAGTTATAGGTCTCAAGAGAGTTATATTATTTCAAAAGCACAAACATGAAAGAGATATAAACAAACCTGATGTTCTCATTTAACTAGCTTCTTCCTTTAGTATCTTGTAGAAACTCCAGTTTGATCTTGTTTAGTGTGATTAAAATACTTTTTGCATTAATCCTTTGCTCATGTAACTCAGCACAACACTGCAAAGCCAATCCCATTATGGATGACATACAATTCTCCATAGAAGCATAATCTCTTTCGGTTCTCAACAAATAGGCATCAACAACTTTAATTACTGAAAGGCGTAAAGATTCCTCTACCCAACGCTTCAAGCTCATTTCTCCAACAAACATATCATCGGTAGGTTTCTTTCTTGTGAAAGTTTCCATCAGCAAAACACCATAACTATAGACATCGCCTCTTGTAGAAACAATTCCTTCCAATCCATACTCTGTTTGTGTACATTAAAAAATAAGCATGATAACATAATTATATGTTCAAAAGATATAAATTGCTAAAGTCAATATTCTACTAGAAGGCTATAGTTATCCATGCATTCAAGAGTAGAATGACAAACATGCAAGTTTTAGTTGTAGAGTAAAAACATCACCTGGTGCCATATACCCAATAGTAGCAAGAGTTATGGTTCGCATCATAGAATCTCCATCACCTAACAGTTTGGCAATTCCAAAATCAGCCACATGTGCGACCATATCTTCATCTAATAAGACATTGCTCGGCTTCAAATCACAATGAACAATAGGTGTTGAATAACCATGATGAAGATATTCGAGTGCTGATGCGACATCGATCATTATATTTAGTCTTTGTAAGACACTCAAACAATGGTCTTGAGAATACAACCATTTCTCTAGGTTTCCATTAGGCATGTATTCCAATACAAAAGATTTGAAGTCCATGTTACTACACGTGCTGATGATTTTGACAAGATTTCGATGACGAATATTGCGCAATACCTCACACTCTGTATCAAAACTCTTGAACGCCCCTTCTACTGCCAAGTTGAAAACTTTTATTGCAACAATTATTCCATCTGAGAGTGTCCCTTGGTATACTGATCCAAAACTCCCTTTACCAAGTAAGTTGCTTGCATTGAACCCTTCTGTTGCTTGTAAAAGTTCTTCTTTAGAAATTCTCCTCCATGTAGCTAGCGGTATAGAGTTTGCTTCTACTGGAATTTGCTTATTCTGTTTTTGGCATCTTATCCACACTAATACAAGAGCAACTACTACAAGTATTGTTAACCCAATTGTTGGTAATGCATACTTTAGTATATGTGCAATTGTAGTCTTTTTTGATCGAGAAACACCTACTTTACATGGAGAAACTTGCAGTCGGGGAGCACCACAAAGTCCATCATTTGACATAAATGATGCAGCAGAGGAGTTTACAAATGGTCCTCCTACAGGAATTTTTCCTTGTAGTCTATTGAAAGAGACATTTAGATATTTGAGGTATGAAAGTGATTCTAAAGACTTGGGAATCTCGCCAGATAAATTGTTATTGGAAAGATCCAAAAATTCCAAGCTTACAAGTCCACCAATTGATTCAGGAATTGAGCCTTCTAATCGATTGTTTGCCAAGGAAAGGTTAGCTAAATCTTTGAGGCCACCAATTGTTGGTGGGATATCGCCAGACAGTTGATTTCTTGATAACATTAGTACTCTCAAGACCTTCAAGTTTCCAATCTCGAATGGGAGAGGGCCACTTAGAGAATTTGATGAGAGTCTGACCTCCAAAATATACCTAAGGCTCCACAAGCTCAAGGGAATCATGGAAGTTAAATTGTTGGATTCTAAGTAAAGGACTCTTAGAGAAGTCATGTTATTTACACATGTAGGAATAGGACCAGAAAGCTCATTAGCATCTAAATACAACTCAAACAAGCTCTCTAAATGACAAAGATTAGATGGGATGGAACCTTCTAGTCCATTATTATCAAGATAGAGACCTTGAAGCTTATGCAATCTTTCTACTGTAGTTGGAATAGGTCCAGCCAATTCATTGAGCTGTAGGGACAAAGTAACCAAGTTGCTTAAATTGCTTATCTCTCTTGGAATGCTTCCCTTGATATTGCAATTATCAATGTGAAGTGTTTCAAGAGAAGTGGAGAGATTTCCAATGGAACTAGGAAGGACACTGTTAAGTGGATTATATGACAAGTCTAAAAATGTTAGATATGCAACATTTGACAAAGAAGAGAAAAAGTTGAAATCTGGAGTGGAATATTCAATGGTCAAATTATTTCCTGCTAGGTTGAGCCACTGAAGGAGCCTTAAATTTACAAGTGATTTAGGAATTAAGCCCGAGAATGCATTGAAGCGCAGATCTAGTTCTGTGAGTTGTGAAGCATTGGAGATAGAGCTAGGTATTGTTCCACTCAGTGTGTTATGAGAAACATAAAGATGTTGAAGATTTGGAAGGAAAATGCCTATATTTGATGGAAGATGTCCGGAGAGCATATTAAAAGACATACCAATTATTTGAATTGTTGAGATATTAAATATCTCAAACGGAATTTGCCCCATAAATTTGTTCTCACTGATAGCAAAGATCTCAAGGTTTTGTAGATTACCAATTTCACTTGGTATTGCACCTGTCACAATATGAGCAAGCATGCATTATTATTCAAAGAAAAAAATAATGTGGTTCAAGTGAACAGATGTCTAAGAAACCAATCAAAACCTCAAATTAAGAGCTAATTATTAAATAAGCCACTCTGCCCTCTATCCTCGTTTCACATGCATGGTCAGTTGGCCAACTTTTCCATTTAGCCTCTATCAACTTTTTATACAGTCCTACGATATGAATCCACATACACAAATATGGCAACATGTTTTCGGAGTTTTTTTTATTTATTATTATTATTATTATTATTTTTTAAAAGGTTTTCGCATCAAACAAAATACCCTTTCTTTTTTTTAGGAAACAAAAAAAAAAAAAAATTGCTAGGATTTAGGTGTTGGTCGAAATTTAAAGGAATTTGTAAAAGTACCCATGCCTAAATCTTTGACAAAACTTTATAATTTTCTTTTTAAAAAATAAAATAAACATAGGGGTGTTTTGAAAATTTTGACAAGATTTAACGAAAAATTATAACGGAGGACTTAGATTGAAACTTTTTAAAAAATAGATACTATAAATTAAGACATTTTAAAGTTTAGATACCTTATTTTAAAAGGGTGAAAGTTTAGGGGTTATTACTAACATGATTGTGAACCAAAAAAATGGGCCTACTCAGTCAACCACAGCGGGATTAATTTTTAAGCTTTTCAAATTGTTTTATATGGGTTTTTGCTGTTGAAATACAATTCTAATTGCTGTTGTTGTAAAGAGGAAATTGTTTGAATTGAAAATAAATTCATCACTCTGGTAGGAGACACCACATATAAGTTGTTTATAGAAATTTCTCAATGATCTCTTTCATTGAGTTTGCTCCAAGAATTCTCACCTACATTAATTCTCACAGAAGCATGAAGCATTAGAGACCTTTAGATATAAGAAAAAGGAGCATGTTGACGTACACAATTACATACACTGTAAGGGAGAACAGAGCAAACACCGAAAGACGTGATGCTAGAAGAGGAGTGCTGATGCCTCACTTACTGCATAACCCTCAAACTTGCAAAACAAGATTTTATTAAAATATATATATAATTTTTGTAAGGTGATTTGAAAAAAAGCTTACGTGGCACTAACGGTGTTAAGTAAACTTGGATGGCAAACTCAAAGAAGGATCTATTACGAATAATTAAAAATTTGGGAATCTAATTTCCAAAATTAAGTAAATTTAAATCACGTGTTTACTCATGGTTTTATCACGCGTTTACTTTGGGGTGCCATGGCCTCTACCAGCCCTCCCTCCCTCCGTCCCTAAGTATATATGAGCAATTACGGATTCAATGGAATTAAGCGTCAAAGAGGATTACACTGTGATGGTTAAAATTTAGAAAAAAAGGTACATAAATCATTTCTAATTTTCTGATTTAATAATAATAATAATAATAATAGTAATAATAATAATAATAAATAATAATAATAATAATAATAATAATAATAATAATAATAATAATAATAATTTTGCCCTCTTTAGAAAATAAAATGAGATTTAAAAATTCTTCGGCAACATTTAGGAAAATAAGAGAATTTTGGAAAAAAAACGAGGGTAGAGTGGTCTGAGCATTGATATCATTGCCTTTAATTTTTCACGTTAAAAGAAAAGAAAAGAATAAGTATATTTTATTTGATGCTTAGAAAATAAAAAGTTAATTTTATTTGATATATTATCATTAATTTTTTTTTCCTATAATTTCTTTTCTTTTCTTTTTTCTTTTTTTTTTTATTCTTTTTTTGGTTTACCACTGATGATATATTTTTATTTTTATTTTTATTTTTTATAGACCATTGATGATATTAAACCCACAACATTAATGTTGTTGTAATTTTTTTTTTTTTGTAGATTTTATTGATTTAACGTTTGAAATTTACTCTCAAACCAAGCTATGTAGTAGAAATATTCGTTTTTTCATCAAATGACAGTAAAACTCGATCGTCTCTTGATTAATGTTTAGTAAGTCTTGTGAAAATTCAATAGAGTAAAAGATATTTGAGGTAATCACTCATGATATTTTGAACAACTTTTCATCTAAAGTAAACAATTTCGTCCGTCATTGATCTGAAATTACATATTTTTTCTTTATTTATTTATTTTTTCTCATTTGAATCAAGCACACTCACCAAAAATACAAAAAGGAAAAAACCATTGCTAGATATTATAGAAGTTACCATACGATTATAACTAACAAATAAGTTTGAGATATGCCCCAAGATCATTCCTTTATTATTTTTGGTTAGTTTTTTATTGTCCATCAAAACCTCTAACAATTCTAGCAGCAATAAACAATTAGATTACGGGATAAGATAAGATTAAAAAAAAAAAAAGCCTTGTTACACACTCACCCTCTCAAATGGGGTGGGGCCCATGTGATGTGGGTCCCATCCCATGTGAGAGGGTGGGTGGGTAGGGAGTGTTATTTGTAACACTCCCTGCTTTGGACAAATTATTTTGTACATCCAATTGAAATATACCGATTGGAGACAATAAAAAAGCAAATAAGTTCAGTTATTGATGTTATCCATATATATAATCAGTCAATTAAAACAAGGCTAAACGTACCTTCAAAATTGTTGTCGTGAAGGTATAACTTTGTCAGCAAACTTAAGGCTCCAATTTCTGAAGGTATACTTCCTATAAAACGTTAAAATTTACAATTAAATAAAGTGGAAGAGACATGACCTATAAAACAATTACCATTACAAACAAATATTGAAGTTTGAAAAAAAAATAAAATCTAACAAAAAAAAAGGGCTCATGAGTCACAATTGATCCATTATTTTCTTGAGTCTAGTCACAACATTTGCCAATTTGAATATAATTCCATTTGATAAACATTACCTCTTGTAGATACTGTTCATTCCTTCCCACTATACCCATTTATTAGTCATCATTAAATTAGTCAATTAATCATTGTTATAAATATCTATTAACCTCAAAGAATACATAACAATGCGAATTTGACAAAAGGCTTCCAACATAATAAATCACTTTTTCTTCGGCCTATACTTGATTTTCTTTTTTTATCTTAAATAATTGATTAGCACCCTTCCTAATCCACCATTTGGAAAAAGAAAGATTGCTGCACCAAAGTCTAGACTTATGAGATACTACAGGTTGCATGAAGAAAAGTAGTTTCCAACTTTTTGAAATGAATTGAAACAAAATAATTAAAGGCAATTATGTTGAGTCAATGATGTCATCCATATAATCAATCAACTAAAACATGTCTAAACATACCTCTAAAGTTGTTACCATGAAGGTATAATTCTCTGAGCATGATTAAGTTTCCAATTTCTGAAGGTACGCTTCCAGTGAAATAGTTATACCCTAAATATAAATGTTGCAGTCGTTTGCACTTGAACAAAGAAATAGAGCCCGAAAGCTTGTTAGATCCAAAACTTATTGCCTCCAATGAAGATATGTTACATAGAGATGGTGGAATACTGCCTGTGAAACTGTTATTATCTAGAGACAAAAGTCGAAGTTTGGATAACAGCCCCATCCATGAAGGAATTTCTCCACTGAAGTCATTGGACTTCAAAGATAAGTAACGCAACCGGTAAAGACGAGCCAACTCATTGGGCACAGATCCATGAAAACTGTTGTTTATGAGACTTAGACTAACAAGAAATGAAAGGTTTCCTATGTGCGGAGGAATGGTACCTGTGAGATCCATGTAAGAAAGGTTCAAGGCTGTGACTCGATGATGATGAAAACCACAAGTAATACCAATCCAATTACAAACAGAGGTGCCGGTAGACCAGTTGCTTGTCAAAACATTATGAGGATCATAAGAAATACTAGCTTTTAAGGCAAGAAGAGCTGATTGATCGGTGGCAATGTTAAGAACATTTGCAACATCTGGGCTTGCCATATAACATTGTACCATGTGAAGTGCCACAAAAAAGGGAAATGAAAAACAAATTCTCTCCATGAGTAGTGTATATATGTTGGTTGAGGTACTGGGGATGTGTGTGAGCTCAAGTGAGGCTGATATATAAGGAGATTGTAGCATTACAAATTGAAAGGAACAAACAAAATATGGGAATTTGGGAAAAAGTTGGTGGGGGTGGTTTTGGCGCTGACATCCTTGACTGTTAGAGGGAAAAAAAAAAAAAAAAAACCAACGAAAAGTAGTGATTTGTGATCATCCTTATCCTTAGTTTTGTGGTTCTATTTCCTTACCTATCTACCCATTTTATGATCTAAAAAATTCATTCTTAAGAAAAAATGTTCCTTGATCCTAAGCTAATGGAGCCGACGGTAATATGAAAACTTTTTTATTTTTTATTTTTTCTTAATAAAAGATAATGAAATAAATAATTTTCATTAACTATTTACGTTTTATAATTCCTTTTTTCTTAATTGTAATTTATTTTTCACGTTAACATTTTGAAAAGCATTGCATTTGAAGCATTTAGTCTGAACTGATGTGTTTCCAAATGACTTTTTTGAGATCCAAATGAAAATGGCATCTTCTAAATTGTTATGATGCGCATCATGTGCTCATTACATCCATTCATGTTTATAACGCTCCACCAAGTCAGAGTCAAACAATTCACACTGTTTCCCATAATAATCCAATTATCTCCCACCTCCAAGATTTAAGAGAGATTTTATTGTGATAATATCTTATATAGTAATATTATTTAGTAAATTATTATGACTCCTATACAATTAAATAGTGTAATTTATATCTCGTAAATATTTAATTTTTCATTGATATGGCATTCAAATTATATATATCAGTCATATGGCGGTCTCCACAAAAAATGAAGCTCAAGATTGTTCACAAAGACAATGAAAACTACAAATTGTTTAAAATTATTTCATGAAAATTAAAATTTTCCTCTGAAATATAAGGATCCAAATGATATAAATTCCTTAATTTTTGCTAATCAAATCATCAAGGATTTCCACTTAATTTTGTCTGTTCCGATCACATGAGTCACCGACATGTCAATGGCTATGATCTTTCATGGAAAATTGGTGCGAGAATCCGACCACTTGTCCAATTGCACAGAGGGTCTGCAATAACCTTTGTCAATTACATGCATCCAGTTGTCTGCGTTGTCATTTACTTATCCTTACAAGGAGTCAAGGAGACAAGTTCTCACGGATTTGATATGAAATTTCACGGATTAAATGCCACATTCATCCCCTTATTCTTACAAGGAGACAAATTCTCCTGTTGATCAAGATTCAACAGGATTGCGAGCCGGACGAATTCTACTGTGATGCTTGTGAGGAAGAAAGAGACCCATTATTACCCATCTATTATTGTGCTGAATGTGATTTTTACTGATATATGCCCCGGAGTGCCTCTGAGAGTGTGAGATTAAAAGTGTGTTTATCATTTTTCATATTAGAAAGATGTTATAAATTGTTAAAAATTATTTTATGAAAATTAAAATTACCTCTTGATATATAAGGATTGAAATCATCTAAATTCTTAATTTTAGGCTAATCAAATCATCAAGGATTTCCACTTTAATTAAGGTGACTAAATCCCTTAACTAAGGGTAATCTAATGATCATCAAATTCTTTAATTTTGAGATTGACTATTTAAAGGCAATTTCATTCCGCATTCTCCTATTTTCAATTAAAAAAAAAAAAAAAAAAGCAAAAAGAGGAAGAAAGTTGAAAGATTTGCAGCCTAACTTCAATTTCATAGATAGTTTTCAATTTGTTTTTTCTTTAATGAATGATATGAATAAATAGTTCTCATGAACTATCTTTTAATTTCCTTTTCACCTTCACACAATGATAAATTCACTCCATTGGTGAATCTAGTTGCCAAACAGGCCAAAGTCTTCATCTAGCAAGACATTACTTGGCTTAAGAATCCCATGTGCAACCATGCATGTCTTTATCAACTAGACATTTACAGTGTAGAAATAGAGATGATGGAGATACTCCAATGCAAATGTCAATCGTGATGTTCAATCTTTGAAGGAAATATAGAAAGCTATTGTGAGAACACTAAACCACTTCCGACACAACGGCCTAAATTTAGGACATGATGATTTTTACAAGATTCTCACGAAGATGTTGACCCTGCCAAAACTCCTGGCATCAATCAAGTTTATATTGTTGACATTGTCTTTTAATTTACTTGCTCAAGTTGTTGCTATGAATAAGTCTTCTAAGTTCTATCACTCACAGACTAACACTTTTCATTTTTTATTTTTTATTTTTGGATGAATAAGCCTTTTCATTTCAAAACACAAAAAAATACATGCATTTTTTCCACATAATTGAAAGCACAAAAATTAGAATCACAATTCATATTCATGGCCTACTTTCCATAGTACAAGGACAATATATAATACTAGAGATTGTGTTATGTTGCACCAAAATATCGTAATTACAATGATAAAAATTGTGTAATGTTGCACCAAAAGAGCTACAATATACTTTAGCAAAATTCAAAATACATTAATAATGGAGTACATTTATAATCTCATAAAAAAACCAAATTCACTTGCTCAACAATTCACCGTAAATAGTATACGACTTTCATGTTTTGCCCAAGATGAACTGGCATCATTTTAATATCTCCCTTTATTCAAAAAGCTACATTAAAAAATTAGAAAATTAAAAAAGTTATTGTGAGAATCCGACCACTTTTTCAAACATAGGAAAATTGGGGTGAGAATCGGCCACTTTTCCAAACTTTTATTAAATCCCCAAATAGTGATGAAGTTTGACAAGCTTGTCATGACATGTGAAACCAAGTCTTCATTTGGCTTTAGAAATGCGGTGCACCATGGCCTAGAAATAACCTATAAAATTTTAAGTAAGAATTTAAAATTCTGTATTTTAAAAAAAAAAAACAAAACCTTTAGATTTTTTTTCCCAAATTTCATTTAGATTAAGGTTTGATATGTCAAATCAGTGTTAGCCATAATAATGCATGACAGGAAAGATGCTGGAAAATTCCTTTGTTTTTTTGTTTTTTTTTGTTTTTTTTGTTTTTCCCTCTGTGTGGGAATTTATTATTATTATTTAATGAAATCCTATGGGCCTCCTTCTTGACCTAGCAAAGGAGAAGGTGACAAAACCCTAAAAGAAAATTCTCTAAATTGGCAACCCGAAGCGCCACAAATCACAATCCCTAGATAAAGACGGTTTTTTTAAATAATTCTTTTATTATTTTTTTTAGTGATTGTTAAAAAAAAAAATTATTTAAAATATAAATTCTACTTTATATTTTATATGGAGAATAACTCTCCTTTTTGCGTTTTAACGCAGAATTCTTTAAATTTATTTTATTATATTTAAAGTAAATATTTGAGATAATAAATATTGAAGTACTGGTGAAAGTGACAAACAATATTGTTATAAAATCTCAATTATTTGATTTACATACAAAGATTTAATTTAACAAATTTTATGTTATAGAATTCTATCAAATTATAGACTATTTTAACCTAAAAAAGAAAAAAAGCAATTATTGCAGTTCAAAGGAAAAAAAAAAAAAGTAAACGACAATCCTTTAATGTTCCGTTTGTTTCGGCGTAAAATGATTTCTAGAAAATGATTTCGATATTTTACGGTGTTTGGTAGGGGCGAAAATAACGGTCAACGAAAATTATTTTCGGTTTGACCGTAAAACATTCTTTAATTTTTGGAAAACGATTTACGGTTTTTAAAATCGTAAATCGTTTTCCAAAATTATATTCTTCGTCCTTACACACAAGTTTGATATCTGACTGTCCGAATCCGACAATTGTCGGTCGTTCGAAAATCGGCAGCACCGGAATCCGACATCATCAAGTCACTGGAATAATGCCGGCGTCGGAATCCGACCACCGGAATACTGCCGGCTGCCAGAATTCGACTGCCGGAATACCTCCGGAATCCGGCGACAACTGCGCTGAATGCCGGCGGAATTTGGCCGGAATCCTGCCATGGACAGAAACCGGCCGGAATCCGGCCTGATCTGACTGGATCCGGCCACTGATCCAAACACTGACCCGGCCGGATCTGACCGGATCCTGCCGAGATCCGGCCAAAATGACCGGATCCGGCCGGATCTGACCGGGCCCGGAGGTGTCCTGCCGAAATCCGGCAATTTTGGCCGGATCCTGCCAAACATGTTCGCCGGATTCCGGTGACGGCGACCGGTCGTTGCCGGATTCCGGCGACAGTTGTATTTTCACTTTTAGTAATTTTTTCGTGCGAACCAAACGCCGAAAAATATTTTCGAGAAAATAATTTCTTTTGAAATTGATTTCGTCAAAAATATTTTACGACGGAAACCATTTTACGTCGAAACAAACGGAGTATAAGTAGTACTACATTTTTCCTAATCTATGGACTATGTTGCTTGTGATTGAGTTTTGTGGGCCCTCTTTGGACAATCTCTTCATTTCACTCGTGACGAAATTCAACGTGTCCACTCAAAACAAAATAATAATAATAATAATAATAATTTAACTTGTCTCATACACAATTTTTTTTTTTCATCTCCACAATCATTATTATATCAATTTTCCTCTTCATAAGAGTTTAGGGAGGGAGAGAGATTTCAGTGTGATATTTCATTGAATGAAATACTCAGTACTGTTTGTTACAACTTGAGGCCTCAATTCAAAATTCCAACAATGCCATATATGTTAATCCTATGCTTAGTACTCATTGTTGTGAGAATAGGATTGAAGACTTGTCAAAACTCCCATCAGGCGCCTACCGACGACTACTGTAGCTCCAAAGGGTCTAAAATCAGCTAGACATTTTACAGTGTAGAAATAGGGATGATGGAGATATTCCAATGCAAATGTCAATCAAGTTGCTCAAGTTGTTGCTACGAAATAAAGTCTTCTATCACTCACGGGTTAACACTTTTTTTTTTTTTTTGGATGAATAAGCCTTTTCATTTCAAAACACAAAAGAATACAACTCAAACTTCAGCAAGTTCATAACACCAAACTTGAAGTCTGGAACTCAGAAAACAAAATACACCATCACACATCCAAGCTACTTCTTTTTGTTACCTTAAAGGGCCCAAAAGGCTAGAAAAGAAAAATCAAACGAGAATTTCCATCAGATTTTGTGTTAAATAGAGAACATAAATGATTGTAAAAATTAGTTATGCCCCTAAAATAAAAATAAAATAAAATAAAAAAATAAAAAGGTTAAGGGTCACCCAATTTAGACATAATGATGGTTACGTTGTCTTCCAACTATATTCTAACTGAGACGGATTATTTAGCTCCTCTAAATAGAGAGGGTGAATTGCAATCCCACCTAAAATAGCAGGGTGGTCATGGCGGGAGTGACCATTGTTTATGTGGGCATTTATTTGTGAGAATGCCCCAACCACAAGTAAAGAACTAAAGATCATAGTAGGGATGGGATACCTTGATATGATGTAATTACAACAATTTTCTCTAGTGGTTAGCAGCAGGAATGTATGGAAGAATCATTCCTTTTTTGATTACTTTTTCTTTTCTCCAAAAAATCGTAGAATGTAATCTAATGAAATTACAAAGACAGCAGGAATGAAATTCCCACATGCTTCACATGTTTCCAGCGTAGAACTCATTATATGTTTCAAAGGAACGATTCTCTAATTTAATTAAAAAAAAAAAAACTATTCAAGGTTATTCCCCTTATTGATCTCTAAAATGCTATAAACTCCCAAAGCTATTCAAGATTAGTATTAGACATTAATGAATAGCTTTTAAAATATATGCTTCAAGCAAGATAAAACTTGTATAGTAGGATGTAAAATTTTCTTTCTTATCATCTCCTTTCATGAGATAGTGGCTATAAACTTCTTCCCATCAATTCGTAATAATCATAATGTACCATAGACATGTTGAACAATAATACTCAAAGGGTTGAACTTAGTTTCTAAATGAACAGACTCTCTGTCAAAGCAGAGTCCTCTATAAATCTCCAAATGAAAATTCAAACAGAAAAATCAAAGAGTCCACTTCAATCAAAATAGTCGGCAAAAATTTCATACCCATGAGAGTTCATAATAATTGCTCTCGCTTTCCCTCTTAGACAGACCCATAAGCATAGACCTAGTAGTAACCCCCACCTTAGCCTTGGGATTTTCTTAGATACATGTCGTTTTGAGGAATTCTATGCACCTTCTCTTCTTCCGTCTTTGGAGCTTCATAGATATCCAAAAATAGGACCAATAGGATTTGTTTCTCAAAACACAGATTTGACCCTCCTCTCTGCTCTTCTTCAAATCTGGCCTCTTGGAAAGTTAATTCAACTCGAATATGAAAGCAAATAATTTAATTATAAAACTAACATGTAACAAACATTCCAAGAAATCAATTCTACTTTGCCATACAAAAAGCAATAATTTTAACTAATCAAGAATGATGGAAGCTTAATCCTTTTGCTAGATAATCAGGGAAGAGGGAAAACTCAGTCCTTTGAATTTTCATTTGCTTAAATGACTAAATGTTGACTACCACATTGTCCATCATTTAGATTTAGAGAAACTTCATCTTTCTTATAAAAGATCAAATGATGACTTTAGAATATTGTATAGACTCTAAAAAATAATGTACATCTTTGACTGTTGGTTATGTTCAAGCATGCCAGAAGTTTTTGGCATGAGGAACGGAGTATGTTAGCATAATATGCAGATATAGTAATTACAGATACAAAATTACTACCGGCCTCAAAGAGTAGTCTTACTATTTGTTCTTCATGGATAAGCTCTAGTATATACATATTGTTCCCATCCAAAGGATAAAAATTTGATGTTACAAAATTCATTGGAAAAACAGAAGTTATTCTTATTTCTTTCCTTCACAGTTACATGAATATATAGGTGAAGTTATCATAGGACAAATCACTCTGAAAAAATGATGAAGCAATGAAGTTATATATAAAGTCCTAGATAGTAAATAAACTAATATAAACAACCGACAAAACTTATCTTACTCCACCCCCTTAGAATCAAACCCTATAGCCAAAGTGCAAATCTAGCCCATCCTTTCATTTTATGCGATTGAAGTATCATTTTTGTCCCGAGAGAGAAGCTAATGATTTTGTTGCCTTTAACACTTTGAGACTAACTTAGAATACCCATTGGTGACTAATCATTAGTTATACCACTTATAAATGTTACAATTCTCTACCATAAGAAATCAATGGCTATAAAAAAATCCCTCATCTTGTTCTCGTATAAGAGACTAGTTATAGGTCTCAAGAGAGTTATATTATTTCAAAAGCACAAACATGAAAGAGCCATAAACAAACCTGATGTTCTCATTTAACTAGCTTCTTCCTTGAGTATCTTGTAGAAACTTCAGTTTGATCTTGTTGAGTGTGATTAAAATACTTTTTGCATTAATCCTCTGCTCATGTAACTCAGCACAACACTGTAAAGCCAATCCCATTATGGACGACATGCAATTCTCCATAGAAGCATAGTCTCTTTCAGTTCTCAACAAATAGGCATCAACAACTTTAGTTACTGAAAAGGGTGACGATTCCTCTACCCAACGCTTCAAGCTTATTTCTCCAACAAACATATCATCGGTAGGTTTCTTTCTTGTGAAGGTTTCCATAAGCAAAATACCATAACTATAGACATCGCCTTTTGTAGAAACAATTCCTTCCAATCCATACTCTGTTTGTGTACATAAAAAATAATCATGATAACATAATTATATATTCAAAAGATATAAAGTGCTAAAATCAATATTCAACCAAAAGGCTATTGCTATTCGTGCATTCAAGAGTAGAATGACAAACATGCAAGTTCTAGTTGTAGGCTAAAAACATCACCTGGTGCCATATACCCAATAGTAGCGAGAGTTATGGTTCGCATCACAGAATCTCCATCACCTAACAGTTTGGCAATTCCAAAATCAGCCACATGTGCGACCATATCTTCATCTAATAAGACATTGCTCGGCTTCAAATCACAATGAACAATAGGTGTTGAATAACCATGATGAAGGTATTCTAGTGCTGACGCGACATCGATCATTATATTTAGTCTTTGTAAGACACTCAAATAGTGGTCTTGAGAATACAACCATTTCTCTAGGTTTCCATTAGGCATGTATTCCAATACAAAAGATTTGAAGTCCATGTTACTACACGTGCTGATGATTTTGACAAGATTTCGATGACGAATATTGCGCAATACCTCACACTCTGTATCAAAACTCTTGAACGCCCCTTCTACTACCAAGTTGAAAACTTTTATTGCAACAATTATTCCATCTGAAAGTGTCCCTTGGTATACCGATCCAAAACTCCCTTTACCAAGTATGTTGCTTGCATTGAACCCTTCTGTTGCTTGTAAAAGTTCTTGTTGGGAAATTCTCCTCCATGTAGCTAGTGGTAAAGAGTTTGCCTCTATTGGAATTTGCATATACCTTTTTTGGCATCTTATCCACACTAATACAAGAGCGACTACTACAAGTATTGTTAACCCAATTGTTGGCAATACATACTTTAGTATATGTGCAATTGCGGTCTTTTTTGGTCGAGAAACACCTTCTTTACATGGAGAAACTTGTAGTCGGGGAGCACCACAAAGTCCATCATTTGACAAAAAAGATGCAGCAGAGAAGTTTACAAATGGTCCTCCTACAGGTATTTTTCCTTGTAGTCTATTGAAAGAGACATTTAGATATTTGAGGTATGAAAGTGCTTCCAAAGACTTAGGAATCTCTCCGGATAAATTGTTACAAGAAAGATCTAAGAATTCCAAGCTTACCAATGCACCAAAAGATTTAGGAATTGAGCCTTCTAACTGATTGTTCGTCAATGAGAGATTAGTTATATCTTTGAGGCCAGCCATTGTTGTTGGGATATGACCAGATAGTTGATTTCTTGATAACTCTAATACTCTCAATACTTTTAAATTTCCAATCTCGAATGACAGGGGGCCACTTAGAGAATTTGATGAGAGGTCGACCTCCAAAATATATTTAAGGCTCCACAAGCTGAAGGGAATCATAGAAGTTAACTGGTTGGAGTCTAGGTAAAGATATCTTAGAGAAGTCAAATTATTTACACATGTAGGAATAGGTCCAGAAAGCTCATTACCACCTAAATACAACTTAAACAAGCTTTCTAAATGACAAAGATTGGATGGGATTGATCCTTCTAGTCTATTATCATCAAGATAGAGAGCTTGAAGCTTATGCAATCTTTCCACTGTAGTTGGAATACGTCTAGCCAATTCATTGAGCTCTAGGGACAAAGACACCAAGTTGCTTAAATTACTTATCTCTCTAGGAATGATGCCCTCAATCTTACAATTATCCATGTGAAGATATTGAAGAGAAGTAGAGAGATTTCCAATGGAACTAGGAAGGACGCTGTTAAGTGGATTATATGACAAGTCTAAATGTATTAGATATGCAAAATTTGACAAAGAAGAGAAAAAGTTGAAATCTGGAGTGGAATATTCAATGGTCAAATTATTGTTTTGTAGGCCAAGCCACTGGAGGAGTCTTAAATTACCAAGTGCTTTAGGAATTAAGCCCGAGAATGAGTTGTAGCCCACATCTAGTTCAGTGAGTTGTGAAGCATTGGAGATAAAGCTAGGTATTGTTCCACTCAAAGCGTTGTCGCTCACATAAAGATACTGAAGAATTGGAAGGAAAATGTCTATATTTGATGGAAGATGTCCGGAGAGGATATTAATAGACATGTCAATTACTTGAATTGTTGAGATATTAAAGACCTCAAACGGAATTTGCCCCATTAATTTGTTCCCACTGATAGCCAAGATCTCAAGGTTTTGTAGATTACCAATTTCACTAGGTATTGCACCTGTCACAATATGAACAACCATTCATTATTATTCAAAGAAAAAATATGTGGTTTAAATGAATCGTACACACAAGTAAACAGACGTCTAATAAACCAATCAAAACTTCAAATTAAGAGCTAATTATCTTTTGTCCAGTTTGATTAGTGCGTCCAATTTTTAAATATCTTTTTTTAGTGCTTCCAATTGAGACACGCAAAATGCATGACAAAATCATGGTGGGCGCATTTGTTGCCTTTCTAAAGCAGCTTTAAGAAAGCAATGCCCAATGGAATACACTTGGTTATACAGCCTTGAGATATGCTTAATGCAATTTTTCTAATAACTAAAATTACCGGCAATGCTTTGTGAATATTACAATTTTTTACAACAAACCGTGGAGAGAGTTAATTATATTTGTGTTTTTAGTTTCTTCTTAGTCTCTAGCGAAAGATACAAAAGTTGTTGATTAACTGTTTATCTTAAACTAATAAAATACAATATGATGAGTGTGACGAATATACAATTTGTTTTTTACAATGTATATCATTTTTGCAACTCTTGTTGAATCATCTGAAATGCATAACAAAGGATCGATTGTGCTATTTGTTATTGTAAGCAGGTTCAAGATGGAAATACCCAATGGAACTAACTCGGTTAAGTGGCAACTGCTAATATATTATCTAAGCCCAACAACTATTAGTCAAGCCCTAATATATCTTTTCCTTTTTCTTTTTCTTTTTTATTTCTTGACAAAGTGATTCTTACTTCTTCTTCTTTTTTTTTTCTCTTTTGAATTTAGTCAAGCAATCCTTGATGTAGAAATTAAATATTACTGTATTCAGCAGTTACAAGATTAACCGTACAATGAGAGCTATCCTTCATATGAACTTGTTCGTCTATAAGAGAAAGAGCTTCCTTAGCCAGCCTGTGAACTAATAGATTTGCCTCCCTTTTGATATGGTTCATACTCCATAAGTGCAAATTCTTCAGCATAAATTTTGCATTTTCAATCAGAAGGCCATACCTACATCAACTCTTACCTTCATCTTTTAGTGTCTGTACAATCTTGATGGTATCACCCTCTAACTCCACCTGTTGATGTCCCAATTCCCTAGCAAAAACTACAGCCCTCAAAGCCGCCTAGTAGGGTCAATGATGTATAGTCTAGGAGCTTGCAATGTTTCCAAGACTTCTCCCTCATGGTCTTTCATAATCACACCAATACCCATCTTTCCTTCAGCCTTATCCACCGCTGCATCTCAGTTAATCTTCATGTGACCCACTGTGGGTACCGTCCAATTTTTATGAGAAGATATATCCTCATTTTCAACCCATGGTCTAGCATTGGCATTCTTTAAATCCTTAATGGATTCCATAGCTTTCCTAACAATCTCAGTAGGATGGCTAAAGCTTCCCCCAAAAAATTCCATATATCCTCATTCATAAATTCCTAGCCACTACCGCCAATAGAGCAAATTCTTCATCATCCAATTTATCTTGCAGCTCTTCCACAATATGAATAAACTCTCCATTCTCCACATTGCTCTTTTGTAGTCTTCTTCCACACATACTCCATGTTTCTCTAGCCACCGTACATTTCCACAAGATATGCCATGTGGTTTCCCCATCTGATCCATAAATAGGGCAGAATGGATCCTCTTGAACCTTCATTTTGACAAAATTTGCTTTAGTAGGCAAAGCATTCTTACAGGCCCTCAAGATAAAAACTTTCACTACATTTGGAACTGTCATCTTCCAAATTCTTTTCCGTACTGTGTATTGCCTTCTAACATAAGAGCATTCTCATATGTTATTCGCTACAAGAGTTTGATCTAAGTACTATAAACTCCTCACCGTAACTCTCTGTTACTAGTGCACCTCCAGATTTGTTGATCTCTCCCATTAGTGGAGTTAATATGAATATGACATATTTCTACTGACGCACTCTCCCCAAAAACCTCTTTGATCAAATGGACATTCCATCATTTGGTATCCTCGTCATTAATGTCTGCTATGAAATTATCATCAACTAGCCCCCACCTTGGCGAATGTGCAAGAAGTGCCAAAGGGTTCGGTGTTCATTTTTCTTTCCATACTTTTATATTCTCCCCATTCACAATCCTCCATAATAATCCCTCCTTTAATAAATTTCTGGCCTTCCAAAAGCTATGCCATACATAAGATGGTCTATGACCCAACTTTGCATTAAAGATAGACCCAAAGGAGAAGTATTTTACCTTGATAGTTTAGGCCGCCCAAGAGTCTAGGTTCTAGACTACACTAGCACTACTTTTCCAACGCCTTCTTAAAAATTTCATCTTCTAGTTGCTCATTCTACACCAGATTCTATCTTTAATACTCTTGAATGCATTCATTCGAGATCTCCTCACCATTTCCAGCAAGCCAAGATATTTTTGAAAAGCCTATGTAGCTCGTAGCCTTGACAATGCAATAATTAGTCGTTTAATCAGGGCCACGGTATTTCCATTGAAAAATAGAGAAGCTTTATCTTTAGCTTTTGACCTAATGGCTTCTCAAATATGTCCAGTACTTGTTGTAAGTTGCGCCGCTCCATAGGGTAAGCCTTGCAAAAGAGGAGACTATCATATGCAAAGAACAAAGGATTAATTCTCACACTCAATGCCTTTTGCGAAAGCAAACTCAATGCCTCCGTACAAATGATTAATAAATACGGGATAGCGAATCCCCCTTTTGAATGCCTCTGGTTGGTATGACTCTCCCGTATGGTTCACCGTTGAGCAAAATGGAGTAGGTCACTGACTGAATACACATCATCATTAACTGCATCCACCGAGTATCAAACCCTATCTTTCGCATAACCGCATTCAGGAAACACCATTTCACTCTGTCATGTGCTTTGCTCATGTCCAATTTCAATGCCATGTAGCCCACTTTCCCTTTCAAAAGAGTGCTCATCGCGTGTAAGGTTTAAAAAGCTGGTATAATATTATTAGTAATGAGCTTGCCAAAGATGAATGCACTTTGGATTGGCGAAATCGTATGAGGGAGGACTTTCTTGAGTCTATTGGCGAGGACTTTGGACACTAATTTATAGATCAAATTGCAAAGGCTAATAGGTCTAAAGTCTATGACCTTAGTCGAATTTTTTATTTTTGGGATAAGAATGATTTGTGTTTCATTAATTCGACCATAATTTAAGCAACTTAGGACAGCCTAACATACCTCAATTCCCATTGTGGCCTAGTATTTTTGGTAGAAACATGAAAGAAGCCATCATTAGGTTCTGCTAATTTCGATGGAGACATTTTTGACAAAGCTAGACTAACATCATTCATGTTCAATAGTGAACTCCTTAGTTGTGAATTTATCCAGAGCAACCTGTCCATGTACTACCTCTAGACAATCTTCAATATCTGTAGGCCAAGAGGGACAAAATAAATCTTGATAATAATCAATAAAGGCCTTGTTGATTTCTTTTGGTTTGTTGCAATTAACTCCCTCCACACTCTTACCTCTTGACTGATATGGTTGACCCTTCGCCTTTGATTCGCACACATGTGGAAGAATTTAGTATTTCTGTCACCATGTTGTAGCCAGTGCACCTTTGCCCTTTGTTTCCAGGGCACCTCCTCTTTTTCCAATATACCATCAATTTCCATTTGAATTTGCTTGACACGACACACCGAATCTAGTTCTACACTTCCTTTGAAAGTCTTTAGTATCTAAATATATTTTTTAACAATACCCCTGTATCGTCCCGTATGCTCGTGCTCCATGAGATCAAACGCTGCTTACATTCCTCCAGTCCCAACTAAACATTTTTTAGCTTGTTTCCCCAAGGCTCCTTAGTTCACCAAGCCTACTTGATCACTTCTTATCATTCATCTTTAACGATCCGACTGTCTTTGAATTTAAAAGACTGATATTTTTGCTCCAGTAGTCTCTTTGCCGACGTCCATAATTTATAAGTAGTGGGCAATGGTCAAAATTGCTAGCAGCCAAGACACAAACATCCACATCCTTAAAATTCCCACACCAGTTAAGATTTGCCACTGCTCTATCAAGCCTTTCCCTACTAAAAGGATGGTTCGTAAGATTGTTGCACCACGTAAACTTAGACCATGTGAAGCCCAAATCACTTAGTTGACAATCCTCCAATACATTCTAGAACGCCTCCATTTGTCGTTCAGGCCTTAACATGATGTTAGAGTATATCAGGAGAACAAGAATCCAAGCTACAGTTGAAGACTATCACCTACCCACTGTTGAACACTGTGACCTAATTATTACCTAGTCACAATTGAAGACTGCAACATAACTACAATTGAAGTCTATCACTTAGTCACATTTACCTAGTTGTAGTTGAAATCTATTTGTATTATCTAATTCTCCTATAAATATGAGCTTGTTATATTATAAACATCACTCAAAGAAATAAGATATTGGGTCTCCTTTCCTTAACTAATTGAAAAAGATTACAAACTGTCCGAGGGTTCCAAGCCCTCGACAACTCCAGCTAATCATACTCATAATGACTGGCGGGGCTGAATATAAGCCACCTCCAAAACATATGGACTGTACTTCCCATCACGACTCTTTTTTATTATGCCTCCTGACTCCCCATAATTCTTGTCATTTGCTGGCTCATTTTTATTTTTGGCTCTACATCGCCCCTGGTGATAATTTCCACTTCATGGTAATCAACTTATTGGCCACCTCCTCCTTCTGACAAGACTATTTTTCTTGAGCTCTCCTCTACCATTGTGGCTTAGTTGCTGTGTTCAAACTGTTAGAGCACTACCAGCAGATACTCTAAAGCTTATTTCCTTCCCTTAATTATATATGTATATTTAGGTGGGGTCACTTGAACATTTAGATGTGCTACCATGGCCATGGATCCAGCTCTTGTATGCTTACACTTGGATCCTAATTCATCAATAGTTGTAGAACACAAAAATCATTCTAAAAGCTAAGATTATGTTTAATTTTGATTTTATTGTAGGTGTTTTGGATCAATTAAAGATTGGGTATGATTTCTTAGGTTTTTATCTCTTGATTTTCTTATGGGTTTTTTGGTGATGGTAGATTAGAGTTTCAGTTGTTCTGGGTTCTTTGGTGAATGTTATATTGAGATTTTGGGTGTTTTGATTTGTTTTTCTTGGTTGATTTAGAGTGGGCTTTGGAGTTTGATTTATTTCCCTTGTTTCTGTGATTGAAGGTTGATTTAGATTGTTTTATGATTTAATTATTCATCTGTTTTGGGTTTCAATTAGTTAGTGTTTTGCTGGGTTGTATTGATGACTTGAGAAGATGGGTTGTTTTAGGAGTTGAAGTTATGGCTTTAAAGGATTCATGGCCGAATGGAGGAATGATTTCCTTAGGGTGATCTATTTCTTAGAGCTTTGAATTTATGATGGTCTTATGGTTTTAGTTAGAGGTCCCGTGAGTGTTGGTGATATAATCTTGATTATGGTTGATTGCAATGAAGTGTTTTGGGTTTTCAAGCCAACTGGGTTTCAAGAGAAATTTCCCTTGGTTCCGTGATTGAAGGTTGATTTGGGTTGTTTTATGATTTAATTATTCATCTGTTTTGGGTTTCAATTAGTTAGTGTTTTGCTGGGTTGTATTGATGACTTGAGAAGATGGGTTGTTTTAGGAGTTGAAGTTATGGCTTTAAAGGATTCATGGCCGAATGGAGAAATGATTTCCTTAGGGTGCTCTATTACTTAGAGCTTTGAATTTATGATGGTCTTATGGTTTTAGTTAGAGGACCCGTGAGTGTTGGTGATATAATCTTGATTATGGTTGATTGCAATGAAGTGTTTTGGGTTCTCAAGCCAACTGGGTTTCAAGAGAAATTTTGATTTAGTGATTTTAGGTTTGATCTGGCCGAATTAGGGGTAGTTTACCTTAAGAGTGAATTGGCTGTGAAGTTTCGGTTATGGAGGGCTAGTTGGGCGTGAGGAAAGAGAGATGTGAAGCTTCATTTTGGGTCTTGATTGTTGGGTTTTGCTAAGTAGCTTGAGGTAGGATATTGGTTAGGAATGTTTGGTATGTTGGTAGGCAGTGCCGGCTCAATGCCTAGACAAATTAGGCAATCGCCTAAGGCCCCAGATAAAGATATAATTAAGCTACCAATGGTAGCTTGTTGGCTTGGATCTAAGACCGAATGATGTTGTGAAATTGTCGGAGTTGTTGCTTGTTCTGGGTATCCCATTTAATGAGGGGAAGAGTTGGTGACGAAATGGTTTGCTTGGGCGTTTTGGTGTGTGGAGATTGTTAAGGTTTTAAGTTAATTGTGTTAAGGTTTGTCTATTAGTTGTCTTCTAGTGGTCTTCGAAGAACTATAGGGCTTGTGAACATTCAGCCAACTCGATGTTTCCCTTGAGGTATAGGTACATAAGTTTTGGCATTAAATGAGAGAAATAATGAGTGGGTATAAAAATATCATAAATAGATTAGTAGAATAAATGGTAATAACAATTGGGATGTTGATACATAGACTCAACCAATGTTAATATAATTTCATAAGGATTGTGGATTAAGTGCAAATTAATCCTAAGTATAATGTCTAGTTTAGAACCTAGTTATGTATTCCAAGCTTTAGTAATTAAGTATATTATAGTATGGTATTATATTTCAATACCAACAGGATTATTAACTTAACGTTTAAAGTATTAAATTAAATTATGATTTAGGGTATTTGTCTTGACGTTACAATTTACCCTAAATAACTCCCAAGGCAATAGAAGATAATATTTATAAGTACTGTTATTATAGAAGTGCTTAATTAGGCTCGTGACCCACTTAGATATGTAATTAGGTAATTAATGCATTAGTATAATGCCAACTAAAAATGGTTAAATATTATTAGGATTTTTAGTGGGTTACCTAGAAGGATAAGGTTAGATAAAGATTTTGGGATAGTTGTTCAATGTGTGATGAAGATGTGAGGGTTAGGTCGTGGTGCATCGTTAGCACAAAGAAGGATAATGGTGCTTGGCTATTTTTTAGGAAAATGGGAAATGATATTGTTTTTATTAAATTATTTGATAAAGCTTTTGAGGTATGATTGTTAAAATTACATGAGCCTGAATATTTTATGAATAACGTGATTATATGTTTTCAATTATTTTTACATACGTTGAAATGATTTGCAAAATGAAATGTGATGATTATGAGAATAAAATAATGATTTTAAGAAAGACATGTTATTGCAAAAGGTATAAGAGAATCTTTATTTTATGTTTATGCTAGTCTCTCACGTATAGGAGATTTTGTGTTGGATTACTTTCTCTTGGTTCTTTGAGCTGACCTTAATAGATAAAGGATAACAGAAAATGAGAAGATATGAAAACGAAAGATTTAAGAAGACAAAAGTGTGAAAAATGAATTCTAGGAATTTCTTGATTTAAAGAAGGTAAACTTTGACTGTAGGTATTGATATTTAATTATTTTGGTCATGTTTAGTAAGTACTTGTGTTGTGGAATATTTGTGAGTTATGTAGTAAGAAATGATTGATGTGATATAAAATTTGAGAATGTTTTATAGAAAAGTGAAAAAATTTTGTTTTGTAGTGAATTTTTTTTTTATTTGAATAATAATAAAATATGGTTGATGTGATATAAAAAGTGTAAAAAAGTTAGAATGTTTTTTTTTTTAGAAAAGTGAAAAAATAAATAAATAAAGGGAGAGTTAGAGTGGTTTGCCAAACAACCCCTTTGCTTTTAGGATCAAGTGATAGACTAACGCATGGTAAATTCCAGTGTAAGTGGTGCAGGAGCTTAAGGTAAGTATTAAAAGTTAATCAAGGATTTTATGAAAATAATACGCCACACAGTAAAGATTTTCAAAATAAAATGTATTTGGATGTATAGATATGTGCATATGTCTTATTGTCATTGATTCTCAAAGTAAATGTAAAATTTTAAATAAATCATGCAAATAGTGAGTCGAGCAATATTTTAATACTGATGATACATAATATTATATTTAATATAGTGGTGCCATTGTGGAATTCTATGTGGAATTTTATAAGTGTGAATTGCATTGATTGATCTGGAAAGATATTGGGTTAGCAATGTGACAAATGAGAATTTTATATGAGATATGACATTTTGTTTTCAAAAAATGGAAATTGGTACTTTATGTATAATTTTCTTAATGATTCAGTTACCTATGAGCACTTTGATTATGATTTGAAAACTCCCTATGGCATAGTGAGATTTATAATCTCGGTACAGAAGCTAATCATTATATGAGGATGTCGAGTGTTTGAATCCTAAATTTTAGGATCGTGCAACTATGTGGGCTTTGGAGGGAGAGCCAATATAGTAATTGGTTATGGGTGAATTCTTCAGAAATTATATGGACAGTCCATGGCTAAAGACTCAAAGGAGGGTCGCTTCTTCTTGCCCGAGAAGAGGTTTCAGTTCTAATATGGGACCACACAACCCAATCAGACGGGGCGTTCTCCTATGTTACACCCGACTTGTGTTGCCTTTTCAGTATTGTATTTCTGGTCACATTTGGGACAATGTGTCATTTTAGTTTGGGGGTGAGGTAGATGATTCTGTCTGTTGTCTTTATTGTTTTTATTGCTTTTGTGTAAAAAATAAAAAACATAAAAAAGCTATATTTTTTATTGGGCATGATTACATCGCAATTGTGGTTTAATTTGTATGTTTTTGGTTTGTTTAACATCCTGAACACTTTATGTCATTAGAAATCTGAATCTTTTGACTCATCTGTTAGATCAAAGAGACTTCACTTGTTTGAGTTGTTTATCACAAACACATTAGCATAAAGTCTATGAAGTATGAGATTTGAATTAAGAAGTGTGTCTTGAGATTTGTCGGATGATTTGTTGATGAAACCTTGGCTTAAAAAAAAAAAAAAACATCATAGTTTGAGTTATCCTTGAGTAACCGAACCTTTTGCCTTATTAAGCATTGAGTGTTCGCGTAAAAATATGAGAAATTCAATTTGGTTGATTGTATAGCTAGTTTGGCGTCGTAGCCTTTTTTACTTGAGTAATTAAGCCCTTAAAGATGTTTCTATATCTAGTGCCTAAAAACCATCTGGTTTGGGAGTCACTGGCCCAACACTCGTTTAATAGGTCAATTAGAAAGCTTAAGGGAGTCCGACATTGCACAGCCTACACCTTTAAAAAAAAAAAATGCGCATTTTGATTTAATCATTGGTTGTTTTCATTTGATAGAATTCCTATGAATTTTGGAGTACACAAACTTTGAGAAAATTTGAAACTTCATGAGTCTATGTTAATCTCACTTTTCACTTATTGGAGCATATGTTGTCTCAATTTTCCAGCTATGAGTTGAATAATTTTTTATGACCTGATGATGTGATTGTGGTGTTCACCTTGTTAAACCTTCTCATGATGTATGAATTATGTGTTTATGTGGAAGTCCTTGTTTGTCAATAACAAATATAGTGCGTTAAAGTGTTTGTGGGTATCATTGATGTTAAACCCTTATGAGACTTCACTCATTTTTTAGAGATGCCTAGGGGTTCAAAAGGCTTGTTACATATGCTAAATGCAATTGTCTCTCCCATGACAGCGGACTTATATTTCATACTTTGATTTTTGTTTTTTATTTTGTTTTGCTAAGGGACTAACAAAATGTAAGTTTAGGGGTATTTGATGAATGCCAAATATTGTATATTTGGACTCCTTAATTTACATTTATTAAATCTTTAACTTTGTTATTTAATGATTTAATATCTATTTTTATGGAACTTTGAATAATGTAAAAGGCTTATTTGTTTATCGGTTGTATGAGTAAAATACAAGAATGTGTTTGATTTGGCGATGTGGATTCTGACAACCTTAGTGCTTTCCATCAATTGTTTCTAATTCAGTTTTATTTAGTTTATTACTTTGCATAATAAAACCCCAAAAATTCAAAACTAGGTAAAAATAAGATTAGTTTAAATAGAAATTAATTTTCACGACACAATTTCCTATGAATTCGACCTCGCACTTGCACACACACTATATTGCATACGATTCATACGCTTGCGAGTACTTTAAAACTCACAACACAAATCTGATAAATTAGTTTCTAGGGCAATACTATCGGCTAATTACTAGTTTATTGGTATTAAGGCATTTTCAATAACACTCCAAATTAAACAAATAAATTGAATAATTTTTTGGGCACGTTACCGTTTTGCATCAAACAAAATAAATAGTTGTAGAAGCGATTATTATAAAAGCTCATACCACATATCTGAGCGAACACCAATCAACACTACACGTTACGAGTAAGGTTCTTCCAACCCAAGGGATAACATTCTAGCAAAAATAAATATTTGTTAATACGTTTTGCAGTTGTCGGCACTTGAACAAACTAGATGGGAGTTGTCCATAAAACTGATTGTAAGACACACCAAGCCTTTGTAGGTTGGGAAGAAGATTAAACATATCTTCTAGAAGTCCACTAGATAGCTTATTATAGTAAAGAACTATGACTTTTGCAATGATGACATGCTTGAAATAATAGAGGGCATGGGACCAGAAAGCATGTTACTTCCGAGATAAATTTCACATAAGGTGGATATGTTAAAGATGGAGGAAGGTATGGAGCTCGAAAGCTTGTTATATCCAAGATTTAATATTTGCAATGAAGATATGTTAGATAGAGATAGTGGAATACCTCCCGGGAAACTGTTACTGTTTAGAGACAAATTTTGAAGTTTGGATAACAGCACCATCCATGATAGAATTGTTGGAAATAATTTTGGATGGTGCACAAAATTCTTGTTGAAATAAAATAATATTAATCCGAAATAATAATAATAAAATAAATAGAATGCAATGGACTAAAATTAGAAAAAGGAAAGACTTTGCAATGCTATAGAATCACGCAAGAGCGTTATCCTTAAAGGTTGATTCGTGTCTCCCGGAATATATAACTCAATGTGATCGGATCCCTTGACACTCAACCTCTCAGGTTGGAATATAGCGTCTATCTTTATTAAGGACACACTTCTAAGAACGAAGATCAAATAGAACAACCTTTTGATTTTCCTTTGTGAAAATAATCTCATAATCTTTTAGGGTCAGTATCATGTAAAAAAATAGAAGTATATAAAAATGTATATATATCACTCAAGTACTCATAGTGTATCTTATATATATACATGATAGATGGCTTAGTAAATCTATTATAGTATCCAAAGGCATTGAAAACACTTTATGACCAAATGGTTATATTTTGGAATTTTATGACTAACGGTCAAAAAATCAAAATGCCATAAAATACCATAAAGCTTAATAATGTCCAATGGTCAAAACCGTTAAACTAGTTAAAGCTGATTTCTCTTTTTAAAGCCAATGACCGTTTCTATTTGTTAAAGACAATTAAAAAATGTATGAGAACAAAATTTCATAGAAAATCTTTTGTTCATAAAAATATTAATGACCAAACGATCATAACGTCAAAAGCATTTGTTATTGGTCAAATGGTCAAATGCCATAAAATCTTTGTTATAACCAATAGGTAAAACCATAAAAAACTTATTTAAAGTTGATTTCTTTTTTCTTCTTTTTCTCATAAAAACTCATCAATGTTTTAATGTTAAACATCAAAATATTTTTGAAAACGGTTAAAAATAAAACCATGTTTGTAACATTACAACAATTTTCACTACTAAAGTTATTGAGTTCAAAGGATAAGTGTTGCGACCGGTAAAGATGAGACAACTCATTGGGCAGAGAGCCACGAAAATTATTGTTTTCAATGCTTAGACTAGCTAGAAATGAAAGGTTTCCTACGTGTGGAGGCATAATGCCTACAATGTTCATCTAAGAAAGGTGCAAATATTGTCGTGAGGAGGAATGGTGCCTACAACCCTTTAATGCCATGTCAAAAATTGTTTGTCCTAGTTTAGGATAGTATTTCCCAGTTAGCTCCTTGTTAGTTGACATGAAAAATTCTACTTTAACTCTCCATGTAAATTATTTTTATTAATTAATTCTGGTTAGTTATAGATAAATCTTTTGAAAGTTATTCTCGTGGTAAATAGGTGTTGGGATACCCATAGAATTAATTATTAAATTAATTAAATTTAAGGGACATTACATGTGGAATTAGAAAGATCTGAGGTTGTGATCATAGATAGGTATAGGTGAGTAATATATAGGACAAGTTTAGTAGGTGATGATGCAAGCTAAGTGTGATGCCTAGGGTCAAGCATCGTGCTACAAGTTAGGCTTGGTGAGTTCCTAGGATGAGCTAACGAACTGTTTTGTTGCGCAAGGAAGAATTCGAAGTATAAGCAATTAAGGATTCAGTGGAAGCGTCAAAGAGGATTACGCTGTGATGGTTAAGGAAGAACAAAACCCTTTTGAGGACGAGGTTTAGTCACTTAGCTAGAAGGACGGATGAGTGTCGTAGTACCGACATTAGATTGTTAGAATAATAGTGCAAATATATCGAAAGAAATAGTTTTGGGAAACTACCTTCTATAATTTATTTCCTTTTATTTATTTATTTATTTTACGTTTACCACTATGATATTAAACCCACAACATCAACCTTTTTTATTATTTTATTTTATTGATTTAACGTTTTAAATTACTTTCAAATCAAGCTACCTTGTAGAAATATTCATTTTTCATCAAGTGATATCGAAATTCGTCTCTATTGATTAATGTTTGGTAAGTCTTGCAAAAATTCAATAGAGTAAAAGATTTTCCAGGTAATCAGTCATGATATTTTGAACAACTTTTCATCTAAAGTAAACAATTTGGTCGGTCATTGATCTGAAATAACATATTTATTCTTTTTTTCTCATTTGAGTCTAGCCCACTCATCAAAATACAAAAGGGAAAAAACCATTGCTAAATATTATAGAAGTTACAATACATTTATAGCTAACAAATGAGTTTGAGATATGCCCCAAGATCATTCATTGATTATTTTTTTGGTTAGGTTTTTTGTTGTCCATCAAGGCCTCTAACAATTCTGGCAAAGGTCATAATTAGTTTGTACTCCCTAGCAGCAATAAACATTACTATCCATTAGAATTTTCTTTTTGGCAAATGATATTTGTACACACTTTGTACATACATTTATATTTGGTGTGCGACCCATGCATGTAAGACCCATCTCACATGTATAGGTCTCACACCGAATGTGAGTGTGTATACAAAAAAGTGTGTACAAATAACACATCTCTTTCTTTTTTTCCTAAATTGTCCTTTTGTTTCCTTATATGCTTTGGATAAATTATTTTGTACTTCCAATTGAAATGTACCCATCAGAGGCAATAAAAATGAAAATAAGTTCATTTACTGATGTCATCCATATATATATAATCAGTCAATTAAAGCAAGGCTAAACATATATACCTCCAAAATTGTTCACGGCCAGGTCTAACTCAGTCAGCAAACTTAAGCTTCCAATTTCTGAAGGTACACTTCCTATAAAACGTTAAAATTTGCAATTAAACAAAGTAGAAGAGACATGACCTATAAAACAATTACCATTACAAACAAATATTGAAGTTTGAAAAAAAAAAAAAAGGGGCTCATGAGTGAAAACTGATCCATTATTTTCTCGAGTCTAATCACAACATTTGCCAATTTGAACATAATTCCATTTGATAACATTACCTCTTGTAGATATTGATCCTTCCTTCCCACCATAACCCATTTATTAGTCATTGTTAAATTAGTCAACACAATCATTTTTATATCTAATAACCTCAGAGAATACAGAACAATGCCAATTTGACAAAAGGCTTCCAACATAATAAATCACTTTTTCTTCAGCCTATACTAATTAATTTTCTTTTTTGTCTTAAATAATTGATTAGAACCCTTCCTAATCCATCATTTGGAAAAAGAAAATTGCTACACCAAAGTCTAGACTGATGAGATACTACAGGTTCCATGAAGAAAAGTAGTTTCCAACTTTTTGAAATGAATTGAACCAAAATAATTAATCCGGATTACGAATAAGAAACATGAAGAGATGTGAATTTTTTTACAAATAAGTAACGTATCCCTATTTTGGTATATCCAATTGTAGCTAAGGTCATCGTTAGTATTGCAGACTCATTTTCACAAATATGTGCAACCCACGTCTTCCTATCCAACAAGAACGAGTCATTCACACCCTACCAGCAATAAACAATTAGATTACCATCCATTAGATTTTTATTTTTTTGTCCAAGAATTGCTTAAATCCTTTTGTTTTCTTATGTCCTCTCCACAAATTATTTTGTACTTTCATTTGAAAGATACTGCATTGGAGGCAATTAATTAAAGGCAAATATGTTGAGTCAATGATGTAATCCATATAATCAATCAACTAAAACATGTCTAAACATACTTCTAAAGTTGTGGTTGTGAAGGTATAACTTTGTGAGCATATTAAGTTTCCAATTTCTGAAGGTACGCTTCCAGTGAAATAGTTATACCATAAATATAAATATTGCAGTTGTTTGCACTAGAACAAAGAAATAGAGCCCAAAAGCTTGTTATACCCAAAACTTATTATCTCCAATGAAGATATGTTAAATAAAGATGATTGATTACCGTCTGTGAAACTGTTACGAGCTAGAGACAAAAATTGAAGTTTGGATAACAGCCACATCCATGATGGCTCCACTGAAGTCATTGAACTTAAAAGATAAGTGACGCAACCGGTAAAGACGAGCCAATATCAATCTTCCCCCCTAGGAATATATTCGTCTTATTGAAACTTTTCTAGGGTTATTTTTGTCTTTTGTTGGCTTTAAGGAGGACATTAACATTTTTTTGTTGTTTAGGGGGGAGGGGGACATTGATACAATTGGTAGTTTGGGAGAGGGGGTATGTGTACTTTTCTCTATTATATAACTAATATATATATATATAGCACAAATGGAAACCAGAACAAACGATTTTTACCTTGACCTCATTGACTTTTAGTAAAATGAAAAAAAACAAACAAAGAAAAAAATCATTGCAAAGTAACAACCTCAAGAAATTATATTAAAAAGTACTCTGTATTTTTGCTTAGAAGAATATATATATACCTCCTATTTTTAAAAGACAGAGACGATTTTATGTAGTCTAATTTCTTGAAAATACAAATAATCTCTTTAAATGAACTTGCTACCACTTCTGGCTTTAATAAGAGGATGAAAGTATACACATCAAAATTTTCTAGTTACAAATTCCTAGCATTTGTTTTCATTTTTTTTTTTTTTTTTTTTTTTTTTTTTTTTTTTTTTTTTTTTTTTAAACTTGTTCACACAAGTAGGGAGAAAGGGGGATTCAAACTAGTGACCTCCAGTTCATGAGGTGTGGTCCCCAGCCGAATGAGCTGCCCCTTGGAGACGCATTTGTTTTCATTTAAGCCTCTTGATACACAGAAAATGCTTAGATTCTTAAGTATTAGAATCATATAATTAATGAAGCATTCAAATCATTATTTTACTCATCACATGCCATGTTGAAAGTTTTCCACTTGTCACGATATGCTAGTTAGTATAGCTATTTCATGTCCTCTCTCTTTATATTTTGATTGGATTCCTCGTTCAAATACAAGTCAAAGGGATTCCTAAATATGAAATTAAGATTATTTGAGAAACATTGATATGAATATGCCACCTCACAAATTAGTGGCGTGTTGATTATGATACGCATTATTTAGTAGCATGTCTGAGAGACACGCTTCTAATTTAGTAGCATGTCACCCTAACACGCTACTAAACTAGTGGCGTGTCAGTATCAACACGCCACTAAATGGTGGGTGAGCGGAAGTAGGACTGACACGCCACTAAATTAGTGGCGTAGTAAATTTAGTACGCCACTAATTTTTTCGTTTTCTCCCATTTTTTTCCCTACTCCCACTCACCCCTAATTTATTTTCGTTTTCCCCCCTTTTCTCCTTCTATCTACTCACTTCTCCCCTACATAGGTACTCCTTTCATCCGTTCTTTTTTCTTGTCTTCCTTTCTTCTTTTTTTGTCTTCGTATTATATATGTTTACAAAGAAACTGATGTAATCATTATCGATTACATCTCTAGCCATGAGTAGTATTATCTAAATAAGAGTTTATCTCTTATCTTAAGAGATAGATGGTTGATTAGTAGTAAAAGTAGTCTTTTAATTTTAAATAAGAATATCTAGATTAGTTTGTTATTTGATTTAGTAGCAGTCATATTTAATAGTTATCTAAGTAGTAGAGTGTTAATAAGAAGTCTTATCTCTTAGGAGAAGAGTAGACGATCATGTTTGGTTGAAACCAACCGAGTCTCTTCCTTGTATTCCAATAGGTCTCTAGCCATGTAGAATGACACTTCTACTTTAGTTGGGTTACCTAATTGTATATAAGGAACAAGTCAGTAATTATATGGAGAAGTTGAATTATTTGTTTGATAAATACAGTTTACTGTGTTTTGGGAGTTCTTAACTCACTCGAAACAGCCAACCTATCTAATCCTGTGTTTTGTATTAATTGGTTCACATCAATTGGTATCAGAGCCAGGTGTTTTCCTTTTGAATAGCAAGAATTGTTTACCCAAGAGGACTAGTTTCCCTCAACAGAAACCAGATATTAGACAACATAGGAAAATCAAAGAACAAGAGTTGGGCAATTCGGGATTTTTCTTTACAAACTTGTCCAACAACACGTTATGTAACAAAAGAGAGACAACACAAAGAGATGGATCAATGACTGGGAAGCATGGAACAATCAATGAAGAGCTTATCGGATAAGTATGAGGAATTCCGTAAGAGTCAACAGACCATGCAAGATCATATGACAAAAATATACGAGATGTTTGCCAAACAATCACATGATGAGAATTCACGTGGAAGAGATCACGAATACAAGGGAGAAAATTCCTTTCAGGGAGGATGTCACCCAACAATCACCACACGACATGTGAAATTAGATTTTCCAAGATTTAACGGAGACGAAGACCCCACGATGTGGATATGCCGAGCTGAACAATTCTTTCGGTTTCAGGGAACATTAGAGGGCAAGAAGACAGCCCTGACTTCCTTCCACCTAGAAGGAGAGGCCCAGATGTGGTTCCAAATCTTAATCAAGGAAAAACGAGAAATTGGGTGGCCAGAATTCACTGCAGGTTTACTTACTCGCATTGGACCCAATCAATTTTACAATCCTTTTGGAGAATTGACAAAGCTACAACATAAAGGAATGGTTTGAGGATACCAGGCGAAATTCGAATCTTTACTCTCCGAAATTGGGGTGCTATCCCAAACTCGTCAGGTTAGTTGCTTTATAAGTGGCTTGCGAGAAGTTCTCAGGGCTGATGTCACTACAGGAAAACCTGAGACATTGACATTTGTAATCGGGCTGGCTAGACTTTACGAAGCACGACACAGTGTTATCACAAGAAGCAACCAAGCGGAAGAAAGAAAAGTAGATATTGGAAACTAGCAAACCTCAAACCCGCCATTCCTACCCATCAAGAGGTTGATGCCAGAGGAGTTAAAGGAAAGACAAGCAAAGGGATTGTGTTTTAAATGCAACGATAAATACGTACCAGGACACCAATGCAAAAAATTGTTCATGATTGAAGCTTACCTAGGGGAAGATGAAGATGGAGACATGGAAGAAGTAGTGAAAACGCAATTTTTCTTGTTTTTCCCTTAAGGACAAGGGAAATGATTAGAGGGGGTCAATGATGTAATCATTATCGATTACATCTCTAGCCATGAGTAGCATTATCTAAATAAGAGTTTATCTCTTATCTTAAGAGATAGGCGGTTGATTAGTAGTAGAATTAGTCTTTTAATTTTAAATAAGAATATCTAGATTAGTTTGTTATTTGATTTAGTAGCAGTCCTATTTAATAATTATCTAAGTAGAGGAGTGTTAATAAGAAATCTTATCTCTTAGGATAAGAGTAGACGATCAGATCATGGTTGGTTGAAACCAACCGAGTCTCTTCCTTGTATTCCAATAGGTTTCTAGCAATGTAGAATGACACTTCTACTTCAATTGGGTTACCTAATTGTATAAAAGGAACAAGTCAATAATTATATAGAGAAGTTGAATTATTTGTTTGATAAATATAGTTTACTGTGTTGGCTCACTTGAAACAGCCAACCTATCCATTCTTATGTTCTGTATTAATTGGTTCGCATCATATACAAATTTTTTGTCTTCGTTTTTTGTCTTCCTATTGTATGTATATACAAATTTTATAAGATTTTGTTCTCTCATGTGGCACATATACACAAAACTACATCTCCACTTTTAGTCAGCAACCAAAGAAGCAAAAGAGGACATTTCATATGAACTTTATGAATTGGGTTCTCGGCTTCTGGGTGCATAGAAAACTGAATAGTCTCAAACATACAACCAGTGATTGCTAATAAAATACTGGTGCAAATAAGGAGAGATAGTGGAAACTTACGTGTGTAGAGAGAGAGAGAGAGAGAGAGAGAGAGAGCAGTTGGAAACTTAAGGGTGGAGGAAGAGAAGAACAAGAGCAACAGAAACCTGCCAAAGGCGACTCAAAAGCAATATTGTGTTTAAAGTCAATCACACTCTTTCCTAGTTCTTTACGTCCAAATAGAAGAAGCCAGATCAATCGTATAACAAATTTTTTTTTTTGGGCCATGCCACAATTAGTGGCGTGGCTTGGCTATATAACACACGCCACTAACGTGGGCATTATAGCCACGCCACTAAAGTTAGTGACGTGGACAAATTTGTCACTCCGCTAATTAGTGACATCTCCACTAAATGAGAATTAGTGTTGAACTAATTAGTAGTGTGTCAAAAACGCCACTAATTATACGCCACAAACAATGAATAACGTGTCAGACCACAAAAAACGTCACTAATTACACTCCACTAACAGTTACTGACGTGTCAAACCACAAAAAACGCCACTAAATGTAGGTCACTAAAAACCAATTTTTTTTATTTTTTATTTTTTATAGTGAGAACGAGTTTGTCAATTTATACATCACAATTACCTAGTTCAGTTTTGTCTTTTCCTTCTCTCTCCTTTTTTTTTTTTTTTATTAAATACATATAAATCCTTAAGTACACACACATATATATATATAGCCTTGATATATGAATCCACATACACGAATAGAGAGCAACATGTTTTTGGAGTAGTTTCTCGATTGTCTAATATACTGAAAGCAATTTTCTGCTAACTAAAATCACCAGAAATGCTTTGTGATTAAATAATCACAAAGCATATGTACTTTGAGATTTTATAATAGCACATGCTATTTTTTCGGAAAAAAAAAATACTTTCAGTTTTTTACAAAAAACCATGGAGATAATTAATTATATTTTCTATCTTCCCATGCAATGTTCTGTACATCCTTCTATTTCCTAAAATGATGTGCATAATTATTTTGTACTTTCAATTAAAAGGTACCCAATATTAATCCAAGGCAGCAAAAAGGCACATATCCTGAATGAATCTTGTCATTCATTTCATCAATCAACTAAAACAAGACTAAACATACCTCCAAAGTTGTTCTTGCCAAGGGATAACTTCGTGAGCATGGTTAAGTTTTCAATTTCCGGAGGTATACTTCCAGTGAAACCATTACCCCACAAAAGTAACATTTGCAGTTGTTTGCACTTGCACAAAGTGTATAGGATAGTACCTTTAAAACAGTTAGCATTCAAAACAAATAATGAAATTTCTTAAATGACTAAAGACTTCAAGACTACTAAACATACCTCCAAAGTTGTTGCTGTTAAGGTCTAAGGCTGTGAGCATAGTTAAGTTCTCAATTTCTGAAGGTACACTTCCTGTGAATCTATTAGCCGAAAATGATAAAATTTGCAGATGTTTGCAGTTGAACAAAGTGGGTGGGATAGTACCTATAAAACAATTACCATTTAGAAACAAATATTAAAGTTTTTTGACCCACAACAAGTTGAAAGAAGACTAAACAAACCTTCAAAATCGTTAGAGCCAAGGAATAACTTGGTAAGCATGGTTAAGTTCCCAATTTCCTGAGGTACTCTTCCTGTGAAATTATTAGACCACAACGATAAATATTGCAACTTTTTGCACTTGAACAAAGTGGATGGAAGTTCGCCATAAAACTGATTAAAAGACAAATCAAGCCTTTGTAAGCTAGGAAGATGACTAAACATATCTTCTGGGAGTTCACCAGACAACTTATTAGAGTAGAGATCAATGACTCGCAGTGAAGAAGTGTTAATGAAGGGCATCGTACCAGAAAGCTTATTTTTTCGAAGATAAATTCCTTGCAAGGTGGATATGTTGAAGATGGAAGAAGGAATGGAGCCCGAAAGCTTGTTATATGTGAGATCTATTATTTCCAACGTAGATATGTTAGATAGAGATGGTGGAATACCTCTTGTGAAATTGTTACTGTTTAGGGACAAATTTTGAAGTTTGGATAACAGCCCCATCCTTGATGGGATTTCTCCGCTAAAGTTATTGAATCCAACAGATAAGTGTTGCAACCGGTAAAGACGAGACAACTCATTGGGCAGAGAGCCATGAAAACTATTGTTTTCAATGCTTAGACTGACAAGAAATGAAAGGTTTCCTACGTGTGGAGGAATGGTGCCTACAATGTTCATGTAAGAAAGGTTCAATGCAGTAACTCGAAGATGGCGGGAATCACAAGTGATACCAAACCAGTTGCAAACAGAGGTGCCACTGGACCAACTGTTTGTCAAAACATTTTTAGGGTCGTAAGAAATTTGAGCCTCTAAGGCAAGAAGAGCAGATTGATCGATGGTAATGTTAGAAACAGTTGCAAAAGCTAGATATGCTATGTAAGATTGGACCATAAAAAGTGCCACACAAAGGGGGGATTTGAAACAATTTCTCTCCATGAGTAGTGTATGTTTGTTGAGGTACTGGGAATGTCTGTGAGCTCAAGTGAGGCTGATATATAAGGAGATTGCAGCATAACAAATTGAAAGGAACAAACAAAATATGGGATTTGGGGAAAAAGCGGGTGGGGGTGGTTTTGGCGTTAATGACCTTGAGTGTTAGATATTTCTGACAGAGGCTGAACCAAATAGTTTTATTAGGTAAAGCAATGAAATTTGATCTGAAATTACATCAAAGAAAATAAAAGTTTCGTATTTATTTCTCTTCCTTTTCTCTCTTAAGTATGATCAAAACACAGACATAGGGAAATTAAGAAAATTGGTGTGAGAATCCCACCACTTTTCCAAACATAGGAAAATTGGTGTGACAATCCGGCCATTTTCCAAACTCCTATTAATGCATCAAATAGTGATGAGTTTGACAAGATTGTCATGAGATGTGAGACCAAGTCTTCATCTGGCTTTAGAATGCCGTGCACCATGGTGTAGAAATAGGCATGACTGGAATCCACTAGTGATGACTTTGACAACATTGTCAATTTGTCATGGAATGTCATGTGCATGAAGTTTAGTCATGTCTTGGGTTTATGCTTTTGAAACTTCCCGGTGGAGCCACGTTGCATACCATGCCAAAACTCCGATCCTAACATCAACCAATTAAGTTGTTTCTATCGAAATTGTCAGTCACTTGGCACTTTGCTGAAGTTGTTGCTACGAAAGTGTGAAATAATGGAGAGAAATATTGCAACGAGTATTATTGGCACAACTACAGTCTAGCTCTATCACTGCGGCATGGAGGTGAAAGAAAAGATGAACATAATAAACATAAAAGAAGTTTAGAGAATAAGAAGAGAGAGACAAGAGTTTTACGTGTTTCGGTATATGATCTACGTCGTTTATGTTGTAGACCAACTTAATTATTTCACCCAAGACTTTTTTCATACCAGAGTCAGCAACATGTCCAACCATGTCTTCATAGAATTTTGTGCACCACGGTCTTGGCTCTAGAATGCCATGCACGGAGGGTGATGATCTAGTGATATTCGGGCTAATTCTTATAAAGTTTGGTGGGTGGAGGGTTTCAAGGTCAAATTTTAAAATGGAGAAAGCATTTGAAACTATTTTCACGTCACTAGCATGGGTGTCGCTAATGTCCTCTGTGGGTTTGGGTTTCTGCGGTCTCCCCATCCATTTAGGCCCCCTTTGTCATTGGTTTCCAGCGAGTAAATACTACTATGGCCACATCCAAATATGTTCATACTTTTACTTATTTAATTGCTAGAAGATAGTAATTTAAAATTTTGTATTCCATTTACTTAAATTCATATCATTTACAAGTTTTCTTGAGATCCAGATGAAAATGGGATAACTAGACCATGTTCCTCAAATTATTTCAATATTTAAAAGTTCATATTTATTCTATCTTTTGATAATAACTATGAACACATTTCATTTTGCTTACTTGAATAATTAGCACTCCATTAAGCTTCATCACATTTGACGGGAAAGTACATGATCATCATCTTCATCATGTTTTCAGAATTGTTAATTCGGATGTGTTTACATATGTGATCACCACATCCATAGTGCGCCACCAAGTCTAGCATTTTCAGACTTCTTGTGATGTGCTTACATCCATTATCCATAGTGCTCCACCAAGTCTTGTGAAAAAGATAATTTTTTGTATTAAAATAACAATAATAATAATAATAATAATAATAATAATAATAATAATAAGCAATTAGTATTTCCAAAAAAAGTAGAAGAGGGTGGATTTGATCTGGCACCATTTGATAAACAACTCTACTCCCTTCCCCTTTTTTTCACTTTTCCTATAAAAAAGTCAACTTCAAAACATTCTACCTTTTTTTTTTCACTTTTATATCACATTAATTATTTTTTACTACTATTTAAATAAAAATTCACTACAAAACAAAACTTTTTTCATTTTTCCATACAAAAAATTACAAACTTCTTTTTACTTTAAATCATATCAATTACATTTTATTACTATTAAAAAAATTACTCCTAAAAAATGTTTACAAAACAGAGCCCAAAATTTGTGAGGCCATTAGTGTGACTAACACTCATATGAGTTATCTCTTCATTTCACTCATACCAAATCCAACGTGTCTACTCAAACAAATAATAATAATAATAATCCAACTTGTCTAGTACGACAATTTTCTTTCTTCATCTCCACATACCACAATCATTATTATATCAATTTTTCTCCCTAAAGAGCTTAGGGAGGGAGAGAGATTTCAATGTGATATTTCATACCTTAATATTCTAGTCTTTGCTTCTTCTTTTTTTACTTACTTTACGTTGTTAAAGTGTCTCACATCGCGGCATGTTAAAGTGTCTCACATCGCTAAAATTTCCTTCACCTGACCACTTTATAAGTCATGGTGTCCTCTCCTCTCTTAAGGCGTCTTGGAGAGGATTGGGTCTTCCCTCCCGCAGCCGCTTTGATACAATACATGTGTTTGGACAATAGTGCTACACGTGATGGGGCGTGTTAAGTGTCCCCTTTCCTAAGGCATTTTTCAAGAGTGAGTATGGCCCATGTACTTTAACATGGTATCAGAACCACAAGTTTCTTACGATGATGGGTCTTTCCCTCCTGTTGTTGTCCACGTGTTTAGCCATTAGTTGCCACACGTAAGGGAGCGTGTTAAAGTGTCTTAGATCGCTAAAATTTTCTTCACTTAGACACTTTATAAGCCATGATGTCCCCTCCTCTCTTAAGGCGTCTTAGAGAGAGGATTGAGCCTTCCCTCTTGCTGCCACTCTGACACAATACACTTATTTGGACAATAGTGCCACACGTGAGGGTGCGTGTTAAGTGTCCCCTCTTTTCTGAAGCGTCTTTCGAGAATGAGTAAGGCCCATGGACTTTAACATATGGTTGACACGTGGCGGATCGTTAGTTTTTAGAGGGAAAACTTGATTGAGGTATTAATTTGATTTTATTTTTTTTTCAAAATTGAGGTATCATCTATGATGCAAATTGAAACTTAGAATTCAAGGACACGTGGCAGACTGTTAGTTTTTGGATGGAAAACTTAACTGAAGTATTAATTTGGTATTTTCCCAAAATTGAAATATCATCTATGATACGAATTAAAACTTAAAGACTAAAAAATAAAATTTTCGAAACTCAGTGACAAGAATTCCCTTAATTTTAATGTAGTTTCATTTTTTTTTTCCTATATTTTGTTCTCCAAGCCCTTATGGGTTGTGGAGTTTGTGTGTGTTTTTTTTTTTTTTTTTTTTTTTTTTTAACTGAAAGGCCTTCTTGCAGCGTTGGTTTGGAGGATCGGCCGCTCTCCTTTGTGTCTTCGGTGGAAATCTAGCCGTGCTTCAACAGATCGTTTTCTCTGTGCGCTAGATCTGTAATTTTCCACTATGTTTCTCATGACACGTGCTTCCTAGCCGTGTTCACTGTCGTCAACTAGTCTGGCTGTCTCAAGCTAGTGGTCTTGTCGCTTGTTCCTGCCGGCGCGTGGTCTGCACGTGAGGGGTATCTACCTCCCTGGATAGGCACGTGTGGGTCATGCTATTTCTTTTCAGGCCATAGCTGGTGGTGGTTGGTAGTTGGCGATGGATGTTTGATGTAGGGGGAGCCTCAGAGGATGGTGCATGTTATGGACGCGCCATCTAAGTATGCAGTGATCTTCTTCTTTGATGCTGGCAGTGTTAGTTTTTTGGTTGTTTGTATATTCCATTGTATCTTTGTTTTCACAGTATGTCTATGTAATACACAAAATTTACTGGACTATTTATTGGCTGTGATAGCTAGATCAGCTCTCTTTCTTTTTGAGAGTGTGCTTAATTGTAAAGAGTGTCTATGTAATTTTTTTGTATTGTTTAGGCAACTACTTTAAGTCAGACTTGGTTCTGGCTTAGGATATAGAGGTCTCTTTGAACCTCTTGTCTGTCTCTATAATGCCTTATGGCTTTATTTAGCAATAGATGTAGCACATGCTACAATGCTGCATGTTAAAAAAAAAAAAAAAATCACGTTTCGCTTGGTTCTATCCCCTTGTGGTCTATCCAAAATTGATCTCCTTATTATTATTATTTTTTGGGGTAATTACCTTTTCTCCCCATGAATTACCAAAAAATGTGCGATGTCCCTATAAACTATCAACTCGACCAAAAAAGAGCATCCACTACCATAGTTACATGTTTTGCCCATTTCTGTTAGCCTAACTCGTGAAAATACTTAAATGCCCTCACTCAATTTCAAAAATGACCTAAATGCCCTCAACTTAAAAAAAAAAAAAATAACAAACGTAAAGGGTGCTATCAAAGGGGGTGGCTGCCACCCCCTTAGGTGGAGGGGATGGCCTGCGAGCCACCCCCAGAGGTGGGTCCGGCCACCCCCAACCTGGGGGGCCGCCCGGCCACCTCAATTTTTCTCTATGCGGCCACCCCTAAGGCAGGGGTGGCTGCGCAGCCACCCTTGGAAAAACCTAGGGTGGCTGCACGGCCACCCTAGAGATAGCTGGGGTGGCCACGAGCCACCCCAGAGGTGGCTAGACCCACCTCTGGGAGTGGCTCGCACTCCCACCCCCTCCGGCAGCCACCCCCTTTTCTTTTTTATTTTTATTTTTAAATATATTAGTTTTAATATTTTTTATTAATAAATTTAAACCAAATTAATAAACCAATTTTTTTTTATCAATTGATTTTAATTTTTGTCTTTTAATCTAAATAACGTTCAAAATCGGCATATTCCGTCCATGTTAACGGGTCTAACTGACGAAATGGGACAAAATGTGTAAAGTCGATAGTTAAATACTCTTTTTTATCGAGTTAGTAGTTCATGAAGCATCGCATTTTTTTTTGATAGTTCACATAGAAAGGTAATTACCCATTATTTTTTACTTTGGAATATGAACGCTGTGCACAACGGTGTAGAATGGCCATGATGAAGACATTCCAAGTCAATGTCAACGGTGATGTCCAATCCGTCAACGACATTAAGAAAATTGGCGTGAGAATACAACCAATTTTCCAAAATACCAGATGACTTTGACAAGACTGTCATCAAGGACGTTCTTATATATGGGGATTTATGAGATGGCATATTTTCCATGAAGAACAAAATATTTTCTAATGTTTAAAAATGAATTCAACCAAAATGTGGTGTAGACTTAATTACTTTCAGCCAAGAGTTTTTCAATCCCAGAGTCACCAACATGTGCAAACATATACGTCTTCATCTGGCTTTAGAATGCCGTGCGCCACACTGTAGAAATAGGCAGATGGAGATATTCAAATGCGAAGTTAATTTCAAGGACATTTGGAAAATTGTAGTGAGAATACGTACACACTTCCACATTTTGAATATTTCTTGGCCTTCTTCTTTCAAACTTCCGATTGGTCCTTAACGACGTTCTATCTAGTACTGGGTATACAATTAATGCCAAAACTCCCAATATGAGTTGCTTGCTATCAAAGCTTCTTCTATGTTGTGCCCATGTAAAGGAGATTGAACTTGAGCTGACCAAGATATTTAATTTAATTTTCTCCTTTACCCTCATATATATGAATAATAGAGAGAATATATTGCAATGAGTATACATTGATGCTGCTGAAATTTGGCCGGCCAATTCTACGTCAACGAGGACATAAAATCACTGGAAGGAATTATGGCTTAACTTGTAAAAGTCCTCCCGTGACAGAGATTTCATGAATTGGTATGTGTTTCAATGAATAAATAAATGAAGTTCTTACTTCCTTCTATTCGGTTTATAAAATTGTTATATCTCTTTTAAATATGTAAAAAATACTCAATTTTTTAATAGTATTCAAAAAAAAAAAAAAAAAAAAAGGACAAGAGGAGATATAGAAAATAAATTTTTTTAGGACCGACAGTGAAGATCAATTAATTTTATTCTCACAAAAGATAAACATTGATATTTTTAAATGTTAAAATATTAATTAAATTATTAAATTATCCATTTTTATCGGTTTAAGATTTTAGAATAAATGGTGCCTTGACGTTAAATTCCATCAGTAACATTCTAGACTCTATTGCACAAAATTTTCGAGTATCAACAATTGAGTCCCTGTTTGATAAAATCGTTTCCCTTCTATTAAACATTCGATTTAATTACTCCACCAAACTAGAAGTTTAACATTCTAGACTCTGTTGTTTTTACTTTTTTATTCATTCTAGAAAAACAATGAATAAAAAAAGAAAATCAGTTGAAAGATGTACAAGTAATTACTTTAAGTCAAAAAGGTTGATAGTTCAATATTCTTAAGTGAAGTTGTCTTTAAAATATATATATAAAAATAAAATAAAAAATTATAATTTTTTGAAGAAAAATATTTTATATGGAAACAAATAAATGTAAAAAATATTGGAAAATTAGTGTGAGAATCGGACCACTTTTCCAAGCTCCTATTAAAGGACCAACTAGTAATGAATTTGACAAGATTGTCATGACATGTGCAACCAAGTCTTCATCGAGATGTTCAGATGCAATGTCAATTTGAAACTTGTGGAGATAGGCATGTCTTGGTTTCTGCTTTGAAACGTGTGGGTGGTGCCAAATGCCAATTTGAAGACCTTTTTGTATACCATGCCAAAACTCCCGACATCAACCAAGTTGTTTTTATCGAAATTGTCAGTTACTTGGCACTTTGGTCAAGTTGTTGCTACGAAAGTCCTCCATATATGTTGCGCCAAATGATCGAGTAGATATTTTGATGTGATTGTTTGCCATCTTAATTGTGAAATAATGGAGAGAAATATTATTTGCACAACGCAAGTCTTCTATCTCTGCGGCGTGGAAGGACTAGAAGCCGAGCTCTGCACCACACATTCCATCGTTCCAAAGAAATATTGAGCGGTCAACTATTTCAAGGTGTTGAAATATAATGAAGCTTCTGATACATGTAGAAAACGGTATTAATTGAAAGGTTTGATATTATGTAGAAACCTATGATGAGAATAACAAAAGAGAGTACACAGAGAGCTGAAGAGCCAAAGTGGAGATATGCGTATGGCCTATGGGTGCGTTAGGCATTGTGATTTTGTAAGAAAAAAAAATGTGTGCTTTTAAATCAAATCGTAGAAAATGATTCGTTTTGGATAGCCTTTTAAAAAAAAAATGCGATTTGAAAATTTGCATTTTCAAATCGAATGCAAGATATATGGCGTTTTTTTTAAAGGTCAAAATGCAATTTTACTAGACGATTAACTACGTTTTTAAAAATCACGTTTCAAATCGAATATTCTAAAATCGTACTTACTAAAATCGCAAACATAGACGTACATCTTGTCTATTGAAGTATAATTAATTGTATTATATATGTCTCTATAGCAAGATCCAAATCTAGCTCATCCTTGACACTTTTTGCGATTGAAGGAAACTGGAGATGAGCTGCGGTGGAGACTGGAGAGGTCCGGAGAAGAGACGAGACTCGAGAGGGCGAGAGGCACTGGCGGCAAAGGCTGGGCGAGTGGGCAACTAAAAATGAAATTGAAAGTGAAACCCTAAACCTAAAACATTTAAGATGCATATGTATATATATATATATATATATATATAAACGGTTAGCGGTTATAATTGCTTTGTTTGTACACCCTACTTCCACATTAATTGTATTCTTGCACCAGCTTTCTGATTGTCTAAATATTAACGAATCATTTATTTGAAGCAGTATCAGGCTTAAGGGCAAGTTCAAGAAGGAAGGGGGACGAAGACGTTGGGTTGTTAGGTTGAATTTAATCGTTTTCTCGGTTCCTTTTTGCCCTCTTTGAGGTCATTGCGGAAGTGAGAGCCATTGGTACGGTTTATTCTTCCTCTTTTTCTTTTTTTTTTTTCTTTTTTTTTTTTTAAAAAAAAAAGTGAAACAAAGTAATGGACAAGTTTTAATTTTGTAATATCTAACGGTTTCACATGATGTAACATCATTTAAAACTCTTAAATTAACCATGTGGCAGCATATAATGCACCAATCCTCTCCACCTAATGATACTCATAATCTTTTTCTTTTTTGGACATGAAAATAGCTCCTTTTGTCTACACTTTGCTTTGTAGAAATATATACATTTTAAAAACAGAACAGAATGATTTTAGATATCAATCGGTAACACATACGTCTTCTAGTGGATCTCAGAATGATTTTACTTCTTTAAGAACTCTTCATTCAAAAAGGTTTTAAAATTGTGACCAAAATATCTGTCCTAATATCCTTTACTGCTTTCTTTATTTTGAAATTAATTTTTGTGGTGGTTGAATTGACAAGTTAATAACTTTGTTAATCTAAATTGTTGTCAAGATTGAAATGTTCACTATTTGTTAGAACTTGAGGTCTCAATTTGAAATTCCAACAATGCCATGTCAATCCTACGTTTAGTCATTTAATTAGCAAATTGTTGTGAGAATACTTCCCACCTCCTACTCTGCCATTGTACTCTTGCGCCAAAGGTCTAAATTCAAGAGTAGTGAGGATCAACTTGTGGTGATTTTTACAAGATTCTCACCACGATATTATGTCTTAGGTTTCTTAGGTTTCTGATACGAAACTTCTGGTTGGTCTATCATTGACGTTGCCAATTTCAAGACCTCTGTATACTATGCCAAAACTCTCAGCATCAATCAATTTGAAGACCTTTGCTACGAATTAAAGTCTTCTATCACTGTGGCATGGATGGAAGGACTTGAAGAAGAGTTGCACGGCACATTGCGTCGTCCCCCTATGAAGATTGAGCTGTCAAGTATTTCAAAGGACCTTCATTGAGAATATTATGAGACACCTTAACCCAAGGGATTGGTTTAGTTGGTGGAAGCCAAAGACTTTGAATGCTCATCCTGGTTTTAAGTTTATAACCAACGGAGTGTAAATTGCCTCTTGGGGCTAGTCTTCTTAGTGAAGCTCGCAACTCAACTAGTTCATGCTTAGAGGGGTGCGAGGCATGGGTCATGTGTTTGCCTAACATGAGTGAGTATACAAGGTGACCCTATCTAACGACCCACCCCAACGACACAAGTTACACAATATTGCCCATTTTTTACTTTCCCGAACCAGACTTCCTAGAAGGTCATCATCCTCGTACTACTCTCAGATAAACATGCTTAACTACAGAGTTCTGATATGTCTATAGTCATCACGGCTTTAAAACGCGTTGTATCAAGAATGATGTGAATATACATATAAGCACAACTTTATTCCTATACCCAAGCGATGTGAGACGTCACATCCTACCTTGGAAAAGTTTCTAGTCATAAGAAGAAAATAATAATAAATAAATAAATAAATTATGGGACACGTCCAGAAATCGTTTGCAATGTCAATCGTGATGTCCAATCTTTGAAGGAAATGTAGAAAGTTGTTGTTGGAATACTACCCACCTTTAACACAGCCATCGTGGTCTTGTGCCAAAGGTCTAAATTCATGACTTGTGAGTATAGGTGTACATGCGGATCTGATTATTTACAATATCTGCAGCTGTAAAATGTGTATATCACTTTTAGATATCCACAACTACATCCACACCATGTTTTTACTAATCGCAATCGCACGGTTATTGCGATTACTCTATGCTATTTGCATATTAGGTAATGGGCATTTTGGACCTATTTTAGTCGTTTGGTCCTTATTTTAGTCTCTATTATGGTCTATTTTAAACCATTTTGAAAATAATTTATGTGACGACCCTTTTTCTTTTTCTTTTCTCTCTCTTTTTTTTTTTTTTTTTTTTTAACAAATCATTTGCATAAACATTAGTCTCTTAAAAATACAATGAATCCTCACAGTGGCACGACGATGTGTCGCAAAGCCAACATATGGTACGTACCCCATAATTTGTACATGGTAAATCAGAGTATAACATATATATAACTATGCAGCGGAAAACATAAACCTGAATAACGGAAATCATGACATATACCTCTATCACATATAATTACAACAAAAACCATTTAACATTTATCTGTTTAAGTCTTATCAATATATTAATTACATAACAAGAATGACTTTACAAAGAATAAGTGACATAAGCGTCACAAACCATATACAAAACCTCTAAAACAATGGACAACCCGTGTTTTGACATTTACGACCGTCGCGGCAAGCTTCAGTCATAACATCCTGAGTACACTGCTACAAGACCATCAACTATGATTGGAGTATCTGCAGCCAAGAAATCTCATATGTACTGTTGTGGGGGTAGCCACATCTGTATAGGTGAAAGAATGAGTTCACCATCTCAGTACATAATACCGAGACCTCAGTGATATAAAACTGACTTAAATTCTATGAGGTATTGGATTTGAATTAAGGAATGTGTATCTTGAGATTTGTAGGTTGATTTGTTGATGAAACCTTGGTTTAAATTCAAAAATATATATATATATATATCAGTTTGAATTTTCATCGAGTAACCAGGCCTCTTGCCTCACTAAGCATTGAGTGTTCGCGTAAAAAGATGAGAAATCCAAATTGGTTGATTGTATGGCTAGTTTGGCTTCGTAGCCTTTTTGACTTAAGTAATTAAGCTCTTAGGGATGTTTCTACATCTAGTGCCCTAAAACCATCTGGTTTGGGAGTCACTGGCCCAACACTCATTACATCGGTCAATTAGAAAGCTTAAGGGAGTTATGCATTACATAGCCAACAAAAAAAAAAAAGCATTGGTTATTTTCATCTGATAGGATTCCTATGAATTTTGGGGTACACGAGCTTTGAGAAAAATTGAAACCTCTTGAGTCTATGTTAATCTCACTTTACACTTATTTGAACTTGTATTGTCTCAATTTTTCAGCTATGAGTTGAATGATTTTTGATGTCCAGATGATGTGATTGTGATGTTCACTTTGTTAAACTGGCTTATGATGTATGAACCATGTATTTGTATGGAAGCCTTTGTTTGTCAACAACATAGTGTTTTAAAATGTTTGTGGGTATCATTCCTTGCAAATTCTCACGAGACTTTATTGGTCCACTAAGGAGTCCTAGGGGTTTAAAAAGCTTGTTGCATATGCTAAATGCAATCATCTCTCCCACAAAAGAGGATTTATGTTTCACGCTTTCATTTTATTTTTTTGTTTTGTTTTGCTAAGGGACTAGCAAAATATAAGTTTATGGGTATTTGATGAGTGAAAACATTGCATATTTAAAACCCTTAATTTACATTAGTTAATTCTTTAGTTGTATCTTAATCTAATGTTTTGTGTTAAATTTGTGTTTTTAGTATTTTGTAAGTTGCTAAAGGAAAACGACAGCTTGAAGGTGAAAAATGCAAAACTTGGAAGAAAACACACTTTGAAAAGACCTAGATGATGTGGTTATGTTTAACCAAATCAATGAAAAGTTTAAATTGAAATTTCTCTAATTTGAGTTAAAATCGGATTGAATTAAATTTCAGATTCTGCACATGTCATAGTATTTTGGTCATAACTTTCCGCTCAAGTATCGGATTAAGGTGAAACAGTGGCGTTGGAAACCTAACTCAAAATACTACAAATCATTGTGAAATAGGATTTTCCTAATTCGGACGTCTGTTATACCAAAAGTGTCCCGAAATATAAGAATGTAAATCTGGATGAAAATCCTATTCCGATTTGTACTAGGATTGCTTCCTAATTTGACTAGGATTGCTTCCTAAATGCAATCATCTCTCCCATGAAAGAGGATTTATGTTTCACGCTTTCATTTTATTTTTTTTGTTTTGTTTTGCTAAGGGACTAGCAAAATGTAAGTTTAAGGGTATTTGATGAGTGCAAAACATTGCATATTTAAAACCCTTAATTTACATTAGTTAATTCTTTAGCTGTATCTTAATCTAATGTTTTGTGTTAAATTTGTGATTTTAGTATTTTGTAAGTTGTTAAAGGAAAACAACAGCTTGAATGTGAAAAATGCAAAACTTGAAAGAAAACACACTTTGAGAAGACCTAGATGATGTGGTTATGTTTAACCAAATTAATGAAAAGATTAAATTGAAATTTCTCTAATTTGAGTTAAAATCGGAATGAATTAAATTTCAGATTCTGTACATGTCATAGTATTTTGGTCATAACTTTCTGCTCAAGTATTGGATTAAGGTGAAACAGAGGCGTTGGAAACCTAACTCAAAATACTACAAATCATTGTGAAATAGGATTTTCATAATTCGGACGTCTGTTATACCAAAAGTGTCCTGAAATATGAGAATGTAAATCTAGACGAAAATCCTATTCCGATTTGTACTAGGATTGCTTCCTAATTTGACTAGGAGATTGAAGTGTGTTTTTTCTGGGATCTCTAAGGCTTCTAGGGTTTGTTTGCTCCCTATAATAGATTGCTAAGCCTCAAGAAAAAGAGGAGGAGCTAGAGACCAAAAATATTTTCTCTTTTTAGTATATTTTTTCTTTAGGTTAGGTTTTATTTTTATAATCATGTGTAGCTAATTTCTCAACTAAGGTTGAAGATGAAGCCTCATCGATGAAGAATAACAATACTTCTATGTAAGTCTTTATTATTTGATTTTATTTGGTTTAATTTTTCCAATGTTTTACTTCTTTTCAATGTGTGGAGTGATTCTTGGATATCTTTTGTGATTTAAAGATACATTTAATGATTTGAGATAATTTCACTTAATTGATTGCTTGATTTTTATTTATAAAACAATTGGATGTCCCTTGTGATTTATTCTACGGATACAATTGATGTTTTGATTTAAATTGGATATCTTGTTGTGATTTACGGATACACTTGATGATTTGATTTAAATTTGATTTCTTTTGTGATTTGTGTAAAAAATGGATATATGAGATGATTTTGATTAAATATTTGAAGCATAGTAAAACATACATAAGATTTTAATTGTGAGAACTTCGGATTAATATTGATGAACATGGAGTATGTTGTTATGATTTGGTGGGTGTAGATTCCAAAACCTTAGTACATTTTCTTTTGTTTTATTGTATTTTATTTTATTTATATGTTTTATTTTATTTACCAAAATCAAACATGTTTTGGAACTAGGTTAGGATTTAATTAGTTTAGACATAAATTTTGTTTTCAAAAACACAATTCCTTATGGGATCCACCTTGCACTTACAATCCATTAACTACAAACGATTCGTGCACTTGCGAGTACAATTAAAATTCACATCAAGTTTTTTACATTTTGCTACCTACTAACTAACTCGTCAGATACAGAATTAGTCTGTTCGGATGCATAACTCAAAAACTCAATTCTAAATGTTTTCTAAATATTCTTTTTGCACACTTTACCTAATTATTCACTTAATTATTCTAATTCATGTTTTTAGCACTTAATTAATATCTTGGACGTTACAGAAATGGGTTTCCTTGACTGTTGACTTCTTAACTTGATATAGGATTGATTTTGAAGTGATTAAGAAGGAAAACATGAGATCTCTGGCTGCTCCATAAAAATTTACAAATGAGCTTAGTGCACAAAGTTGAGAATTTAGAATTGAACCCCCTTCCTCCCCCGCACGATTTTAGGGGCAATATCAACATACAAGGATACATCTGTAAGTACAATCCCACAATTGCTATCATTTGTCTCCTGAGAGCAAAGTTATTGATTTTGTTGCCTTCAATACTTTGAGACTAACTTAGAATACCCAATGACCACTACTTATAGGTTACTACAATCATTAACTATACCACTTGTAAATGTTAATTACTACTATTATCTACCATAACAAAGAAATGGCTATAAACAAATATCTTTATGGGAGTCTCAAGACTATTATATTATTTCAAAAGCACAAACATGAAAGAGCTATAAACAAACTTGATGCTCTCATACTAGCTTCCTTCATAATCTTGTAGAAACTTCAATTTGATCTTATTGAGTGTACTTGAAATATTTTTTGCATTAACCCTCTGTTCAGGTAACTCTGCACAACAGTGCAATGCAAACCCCATTATGGATGATATGCAATCCTCTATAGAAGCATAATCTTTTTTGGTTCTCAACAAATTGACATCAACCACTTTAGTTACTGAAAGGGGTGATGATTCCTCTACCCAACGTTTTAAGCTCATTTCTCCAGCAAACATGTCATCTGTAGGTTTCCTTCTTGTGAAAGTTTCCATAAGCAAAATACCATAACTATATACATCGCCTCTTATAGAAACAAGTCCATCTGATCCATACTCTATATGTAACATAACAAATAATCATGAGTACATAATTATGTATTGCACAATGGTGAATGAAATAAATTCGAAAGATATAAAGTGCAAAGAGAAATGCTAAACACATTCTCACTCCCACGCTCCCAAGTGCACACTTCTTGCATGGCTGTGAAAATTAAGATTGGATCCAAAATCCAACAGAGGTCAATCCAAAATCCAATGGTGATTTCACTGCCAAGTCAGGGATCATGGACTTGGGATTTTGAGAGTACGAGTGTGTCTACCATTTTTTACATGCAAAAGTCAATATTCTACTAAAATGCTATAGTTATCCATGCGTACATGAATAGAATGACAAACATTGAAGTTCTAGTTGTAGGCTAAAAACATTACCTGGTGCCATATACCCAATAGTAGCGAGAGTCATGGTTTGCATCATAGAATCTCCATCATCTAACAATTTGGCAATGCCAAAATCAGCAACATGTGCGACCATATCTTCATCTAATAAGATATTGCTAGGCTTCAAATCACAATGAACAATAGGTGTTGAATAACCATAATGAAGGTATTCCAGTGCTGATGCGACATCGATCATTATATTTAGTCTTTGTAAGATACTCAAACAATGATCTTGAGAATACAACCACTTCTCGAGGTTCCCATTCGGCATGTATTCCAATACAAAAGCTTTGAAGTTCACGTTACTACATGTGCTAATGATTTTGACAAGATTCCGATGACGAATATTGGATAGTACCTCACACTCTGTGTCAAAACTCTTGTATGCCCCTTCTACTACCAAGTTAAAAACTTTTATTGCAACAATTATTCCATCTGAGAGTGTTCCTTGGTATACTGATCCAAAACTTCCTTTACCAAGTAAGTTGCTTCCATTGAACCCTTTTGTCGCTTGTAAAAGTTCATGTTGAGAAATTCTTCTCCATGTGGCTAGTTGTAATGAGTTTCCCTCCACTGGAATTTTCACATTCCTTTTTCTGCATCTTGTCCAGACTAACACAAGAGCAACTACAAGCATTGTTAACCCAATCGATGGTAATACATACTTTAGTATATGTACTGTTGCGGCCTTTTTTGGTCGAGGAACACCTGCTTTACATGGAGGAACATGCAGTTGAGGAGAACCACAAAGTTCATCATTTGACATAAAAGATGCAGCAGAGAAGTTCACAAAAGGTCCTCCTACAGGAATTTTTCCACGTAGTCTATTGAAAGAGACATTTAGATATTTGAGGTGTGAAAGTGCTTCTAAGGACTTGGGAATCTCTCCGAATAAATTGTTACTAGAAAGATTCATGAATTCCAAGCTTAACAGTTCGCCAAATGATTTTGGAATTGAGCTTTCTAATCGATTGTCCGCCAGGGAGAGATTAACTAGATCTTTGAGGCCACCAATTGCTGGTGGGATATCACCTGATAATAGATTACTTGATAAATCCAATTTTATTAGAACCTTGGTCTTTCCAATTTCTAATGGGAGAGAACCACTTAGAGAATTTGATGACAAGTCAACCTCTAACAGATTTGTAACACTCCACAAGCTTAAGGGAATTGTCGAAGATAACTTGTTAGCGTCTAAGTAAAGATATCCTAGAGAAGTCAGATTATCCATGCATATAGGAATGTCTCCAGAAAGCTTATTAGCACTTAAATTTAATTTGTACAAGTTCTTCAAATGACAAAGATCGGATGGGATGAGGCCTTCTAGTCTATTGCCTTGAAGGAACAAACCTTGGAGCATGTGCAATCTTCCAACTGTAATTGGAATAGGTCCAACCAATTCATTGTTCTGTAACTCCAAAGTGATCAAGTTTCTTAAATTGCCTATATCTCTAGGAATGACGCCCTTAATATTGCAATTATAAATGTAAAGGTTTTGAAGAGAAGTAGAGAGATTTCCAATCGAACTAGGAAGAATGATATTCAGTGGATTACCTTCCAATGCTAAAACTCTTAGATATGTCAAATTTGACAAAGAAGTGATAATGTTGAATTGTGGAGTAGAAGATTCAATGGTCAAATTATTGTTTGCTAGGCCAAGCCATTGGAGGAGCCTTAAATTAGCAAGTGCTTTAGGAATTAAGCCCGAGAATGAGTTGTCGCCCAAATCTAGTTGAGTGAGTTGTGAAGCATTGGAGATAGAGCTAGGTATTGTTCCATTCAGTTTGTTGTCACCAAGATAAAGAAGTTGAAGTTTTGGAAGGAAGATGCCTACATTTGATGGAAGGTGGCCTGAGAACTTATTGTAAGACATATCAATTCCTCGTATTGTTGAGATATTAAAGATCTCAAATGGAATTGGACCAGTAAAGTCGTTCCAGCAGATAAATAAGATTTCAAAGTTTTGTAGATTACCAAATTCACTTGGTATCTCACCTGCCACAATATGAACAACCATGCATTAATATTAAAATTTTATTTTTTACTTTCAATGAAAGGTACCCAACTCTAAGGCAATAAAAAGGATCAATCAGTGATGTCATCCATATAATCATTAAAGTAAGGTAGGATTAGCCATACCTTTAAAGTTGTTGTAGCTAAGGTGTAACTCTGTGAGCATGGTTAAGTTTCCAATTTCAGGAGATACTCTTCCCGTGAATTTATTATTCGACAACCATAAAATTTGTAGCTGTTTGCACTTGAACAAATTGGATGGGATAGTTCCTGTAAGACAGTTACCAATTTAGAAACATATATTAATTAAAATTTGCTGAGTGACTAAAGACCAAAAAAATGCTAAACATACCTCCAAAGTTGTTGTGATCAAGGGATAACTCTGTGAGCATGGTTAAGTTTTCAATTTGTGGAGGTACTATTCCTATGAATCTATTTGTTGACCACCATAAAATTTGTAGTTGTTTGCACTTGAACAAAGTGGAGGGGATAGTCCCTGTAAAATAGCTACTAGTTTAAAAATGAATATTAAAATTTGTTAAGTGACTAAAGACTAAAAGAAAATGCTAAACGTACCTTCAAAATTGTTGTTGTCAAGGTACAACTCTGTGAGCTCGGTTAAGTTTTCAATTTTTGGTGGTACTATTCCTGTGAATCTATTAGTCCTCAACGATAAAATTTGCAATTCTTTGCACTTGAACAAATTTGATGGGATAGTCCCTGTAAGATAGTTATAAGTTTAGAAACAAATATTAAAATTTGATAAGCGAATAAAGACCTAAATAAATGCTAAACATGCCTCCAAAGTCGTTTTTGCCAAGGTCTAACTTTATGGGAATGATTGAGTTCTCAATTTCTAAAGTTACTTTTCCTTTGAAATTTTTACCATACAAAATAAATATTGAAGTTGTTTGCACTTGAACAAATTAGTCTATGTGAGTTGACAGAAAACCGATTATAAGATACTTGAAGCCATTGTAAGTTAGGAATATAATCAAACATATCAATAGGGAGTCCACCAGACAACATATTAGATTTGAGGTCAATGGCTTGCATTGAGGACATTTTGAAGATAATTGAAGGCATTGGCCCGAAAAGCCTAGTTTCTATGAGATTAGTTTATTGCAAGGTGGATATGTTGAATATTATGGAAGTATGGAGCCCAAAAGCTTGTTATATCCAAGATTTATTATTTTCAATAAAGATATGTTAGACAGAGACGGCGGGATACCCCTTGTTAAATTGTTTCCATTTATAGACAAATTTGAAACGTGCATGATGGGATTTCTCTGCTAAATTAACTTATTGAATTCATACGATAAGTGTTGCAATCGGTAAAGGTGAGACAACTATTTGGCTAGAGAGTTATGAAAACTATTATTTTTTAAGCTTAGACTAACTAGCAATAAATGAAAGGTTTTCATTTGTGAAGAATTGGTGCCTACAATGCTCATATAAAAAGAATTAAGTTTAAAGCGATGACTCGATGATGGCTAGAATCACAAGTGATACCGACCCAATTGCAAACATAGGTGATGATGAACCAATTATTTGTCAAAACATTGTGAATGTTTCGAGAAATACGAGCCTTTAAGGAAGGAAGAACATATTGTTCTACGGTAAAGTTGAAAAGTATTGCATTAGCTAAGTTATTGTTGGAAACAAAAAATTACATTTTCATCAATGTCAAAAGTTTTGTCAACAAAAAATTTCTTCAATTAATGATCTATTTTCTTTTCTTTTTTTGATGCTAACATAAAGATTATTTCGAGAAAAACATATACCTTCAAAGCTGTTGTTGTCAAGGTAAAACTTTTTCAGCATGGTTAAGTTTCCAATTTCCAAAGGTACACTTCCACTGAAATCATTATTCGCTAATGATACATATTGCAGTTGTTTGCACTTGAATAAAGTAGATGGAATAGTTCCTGTAAAACAGTTACCACTTTAGAAACAAATATTAAAATTTGCTAAGTGGCTAAGGACTAAAAGGATGCTGAACATACCTCCAAAAGGTACAACTTTGTGAGCAAGTTAAGTTTTCAATTTTTGGAGGTACTATTCATGTGAATTTATCTATTAGCCGACAATTGTAAAATTCACAGTTGTCTGCACTATTATTTCTATACTTTTTCCAACAGACTATATTCTACTCTTTATTTTCTTTCAATATTATTTTGTATGGAAGAGAGTGTGAAAGAAAGAGGGAGAGGGAGAGTGTGAAAGAAGGAAAGGAAGAGAGAGAAAACAATAAAAAACCGTTTGTAGTGTAAATAGTCAATAGACTCTTCTACCTGTTTATTATTCACAATGGAATGAAAAAATTTATCCTGCATATTCTGTTGGAGATGAAAAATGGCTCATAATAGTCAAAGTTAGCTATTATGAACCATTTGTCTATTCTGTTGGAGATACTCCTTAGAGCATCCCTAATGATCTCTCTAAATTTTAGCTAAAAAATCAACTTTTATTATTTTAACTACTACTATTAAAAAACTTCCTACATCGATCAAACCCTTCAGATATTTTTCTATTTCAACTAGATATTAATTTTTTTATTGGCTTTAAGCAACCACTCCTAACAAATGAGGAGAGGGGAAAAATGAAAAGTGAAGTGAAAAGAGAGAGAAATGATTAAATATTCAATAATTCATGAAATTTGTAAGCCAAATTTGGAATGAAATTCTGACAAAAGCCAAAATAGAGAAATTATAGAGAGTTTCTTAAAGTGAAATTTTTTGAGTTTTTCACCAAATTTTGGTGAAAATTTTGAAATGGAAAGCTCACTAAGAATGCTCTAAATGTAGGATAACACACAATGAGAGGAAAAAAGAACAAGTGGTTTGGGCACCGGCACCATTGACCTCCTCTTTATAGGCATTTGAATTTCAATAAAATTCGGACAACCTAAGTGCAGAAAATCTTTATTCAAAATAATGTCATCAACGATGTACTATAGCTGGTAGAGGGAGGGGAGTAAAAAATCTCTTTAAATTCAACCCCCCCTCGGGAGGGCTTTCAAAAAATAAAATAAAATAAAAATATTACTTACTTTCATTACAAATGCCAAGAAAAAAAAAAAAAACTTCTACTTTCACAAAAATTAAAAAATTTCCCATCAAAAGTTTTAAAAAATCCTCTTAATATCTTAAAAATTTTAAACGTCTCTTATAACTCAATAAAAAAAATATATCTACACTTGTTTGTCAAAAATATATCTATACTAGTGAAAAAAATATAGAAAGAAAGGAACGAAGGAAGAAGGGACTAGGGAGCAAATTTATTTTCATTCTTTTCGCCTCTATTGTTCAAACCCTCCCTCATGGTACAAAATTTTAGACAGCCAAACTTCACCTTAAAAAACAGATATAGAAAACAAACCTCATCGCCTATTAAAAAAGAAAACACTCTTCATAATCACATGCCTCTCGGTCACGATGTTGCATGCCCTGCCCCTTGCTCATTCAAAATGATCTCCATTCGTCACTTAGTTTTTTTCTCTCACTCTCACCATCCTCTCTTCTCAGACTTCATTCGTTATAAGATAGAAAACCAAAAACTTTGATATTTATAGTGTTATGTGTCATCAGTCGGGTAATTGCACACAAAAAATACTAAACATACCTCCAAAGCTGTTGTTGTCAAGGTGTAACTCTTTAAGCGTAGTTAAGTTTTCAATTTTTGTAGGTACACTTCCTGCGAATCTATTAACCCACAAAGATAAAATTTGCAGTTGTTTGCACTTGAACAAAGTATATGGGATGGTCCCTGTAAAACAGTTACCAATTTAGAAACAATTCTTAAAATTTGCTAAATATTATGAACATACCACCAAATTTGTGGTTTTTCTTAAGCTAAAACTTTGTGATCGAGCATGGTTAATTTTTCAATTTTTGGAGCTAATATTCCTGTTAGCCGATAATAATAAAATTTGCAGTTGGTTTGCGCTTGACAGATAAGAGAGACTGGTATATATATAAGGGAATGGCAGCATCCAAATTTTTATTAAAAAAAATAAAGATGGATTTTTATTTTTATTTTTTTGGGAGAGGGAGAGAAGAGTCCGTTAGTTTGAGCATTGACCTCATTAATCGACCAGAATAGGAAGGACGATAAAGAAAAGTTTACTTGTAATAGCTACCTAATGTTAAGACAGTAGATAAATCTGCCCTGCATGATTCAGCAAATCATGACTTGCATGATTCTGCAGAACATGCCTTACTTGGCCTTTCCTTGCACGACACTACAAATCATACCATACAAGAACCTACCGTGCAGAACACTATCCCAAGGATTGCGCAATGAAGACTAATTGGTCCTAATCACATTCATGCGCCCCTGTGGATCCCCCACATCACGGGATGTCAACAGAATCTCCCCAACGGCTATCACAGGATATCAACAGCATCTTCCCAAACGGCTACATAAGGAAACAAACGGCTACATAATTCCTTATGTAGCCTACTAAAATATTGTCTATCCTATTCTATTTTTCTTCCCTTGTTAACTATTGGTTTTCTTTCCTTTATTGTTCTTGTCTAGCTGTACAGGACGTTCATCACATTGTAACTTACCATCATTAGCACATCTTGTAATTCTCTATATATAGTAAATGATATTCAGCTTGGAATTAAGCTTCCAAGTCTGTTTAAACTCTTTGTTTTTGCATGGTATCAGAGCACACATTGGTTCACACCCAAATACTCGGTCAAATGGCCGATTCATCCAATACTGCTGTAGGTGCTGTTGCTGCCACACCTTCTCCTACACCTCCTTTGGCCGAAAACACCATATCTCTCCCCATTCCAAACATTCACTCCCATATAGCTCCTAAAGTCCAGTTGGACGAACAAAATTATATGGCTTGGGTCTTTCAATTTCGACCTATTCTTCGCACCAATGACTTGATGGGCATTGTTGATGGCTCCGAGCCATGCCCACCAAAGTTCATTCCTGGTCCGACCAATGACTCCCCTGCCCAACTGAATCCCGCTTTCACCCTTTGGGAAAAGAAGGATCAATACCTTCTCAGTTGGTTCATTGCAACCCTTTCAGAGAAAGTACTTTCAACTGTCTATGGACTAGACACTTCACGGCAAGTGTGGACTGCCTTAGCCAATCGTTATGCTGCTCCCTCCAAGACACGCATTCAAGAGCTAAGGCGCCAACTACAAGGTTTACGCCAAGGGGACAAGACCTATTCTGAGTATGTGCATGCTGCCAAAACTTTGGCAGATCATCTGGCTATGGTTGGCAAGCCAGTACCCAATGAAGACCTCATCTCTTACTTGATTGGAGGCCTAAGCCCAGGGTACAATGCTTTCATTACATCCTTTGCCTTAATGACAAAAGATGAATCCATTCCACTGGAGGATTTCCAAACTCTCCTATTCAGCCATGAACAGTTGCTCAACAACCAGATTGCTGAGTCTGAAGTCAACAACTTTGCCTTACATGCACAAAAGGCAAATCATAACACTCGTAGGCCACGATTCAACAATGCTCATAGGCAGAACCAGCCCCGGTTCTCCAACTCTAAGCAGAACCAGAACCGGTTCCCACCTCATTTCTCACCACAGAAGAAATTTTCTTCTGACTCTGCTTCACCTCAAGATAAGTCTACCCCCAATCAATTCATTCATCAGAATTCTAATTGTCCACCCTGCCAGATTTGTGGAAAAAGTAACCATCAGGCTCTGGATTGCTTCCACCGGATGGACTATGCATTCCAAGGTCGTCACCCTCCAAGCGAATTGGCTGCCATGGTTGCTCACTCCAATGCTGTTTCTGAGGAGGAAGATTGGCTCGCCGACAGCGGAGCTAACAACCATATCACTGCTAACCTGGAAAACCTCTCCATCAATCAACCATACAATGGAAATGAAGTCGTAACAGTCGGTAATGGTGGTGGACTTTCAATCACTCACACTGGTTCCACTTCTTTTCACACACCTAATGCTACTTTACATCTTAAAAATGTGCTTTGCTGTCCTCAAGCTTCTGCAAACTTACTCTCTATACAAAAATTCTGCAAAGACAACAGTTGCTTTTTTAAACTAACAGATTCTTATTTTCTTGTGAAGGACAACCTAACCAGGGAGATTCTCCTGCAAGGGCCCAGTGAAGGTGGTCTTTACCCAGTGAACCTGAAAATTTTTTCCAAGAATAAGCTCCATAGGCTCACTGCTTTCTTGGGAGCAAAGACCTCTTCCTCTACTTGGCATAGACGTCTAGGACATCCACATTTCCGCACATTTCAGCAAATAATAAAATCCAACCAACTCCCTGTAACACCCTCTAAGGCAGAAACTATTTGTATTGAATGCCAACTTGCTAAGAGTAGGCAATTACCCTTTCCTCACTCACAAACTACTACTCAGTGTCCCTTAGAACTTGTTCACAGTGACATATGGACCTCTCCTGTGTTTTCAATAAGTGGATGCAAGTATTATGCAATTTTTGTTGACGATTTTTCGTGTTACTCTTGGCTATTTCCTCTCAAACAAAAATCTGATATGCTTGACTGTTTCATTAAATTTAAATGTCTCATGGAAAATCTTTTATCTTGCAAAATCAAACAACTACAAACTGATGGGGGTGGAGAATACACCTCCCATCCTTTTAAAAGGTTTCTCTCTTCACATGGAATTTTACATAGGGTCACATGCCCCCATTCATCCCAACAAAATGGGGTTGCTGAAAGGAAGCATAGACATGTCATTGAGACAGGTCTAGCCCTCCTTGCACAATCCCATTTACCTCCCAAATATTGGGTAGAGGCTTGCCTCACAGCAGTTCACCTTATCAACCGGATGCCTTCATACACTTTGCAAAATTGTACCCTCTTTACTAATCTTTTCAAATCTGAACCTATTTACTCTGACTTAAGAGTCTTCGATTGTGCATGTTACCCGCTCCTACGACCTTATAATAAGCACAAGTTAGAATTTCGGAGCAAACAGTGCATTTTCCTCAGTTATAGCTCTAATCACAAAGGTTATAGGTGCATGGATCCCATCACCTCAAGAGTCTATCTCTCAAGACACGTTGTCTTTGATGAGAATCTCTTTCCTGCCCAAGCTAAGGCCCCTACCACACTGCCCCCTTCGCAGGCTCTCTCTCCTTCTTCAGGTAGTATGCTACTGCCATCTCACTTTTTCTCTATTAATTCTATGATCACACCTCACACACCAACCACACCATTTTCTTCACTAACAATGCAGGGACACCTTCTCTCCATACTGAGACTATCACACCTCCATTGAAACTTGTAGACATCAGTTCCTCCTCCCAATTAAAGACCGAACCTTCCTCTCCACCAGAAGTCAGTTTCCCACAGCAGGAGCCCAAGCCTCCTTCACCATCTGTAGAGAGCCCCGCACAGCAGGACCTTCCATTGACCTCTCCAGCTGCAGTTCCGACTTCAGCACTCATTATTCCTGAGATCACCCAAGACATGCAGCCAGTAGCCTCTGATCGCAAGGTGACTCGCTCCCAGACTGGCAATCTGAAACCCAAAACATTCCCTGGCTTCCAACTTTATTCTTCCACAAAACATCCTCTCAGGTCCTTCCTTGCCACTTCCCTTCCTCGTGAGCCAAAAACCTACCATCAAGCAGCATCCAACCCCCATTGGCTTGCAGCCATGAATGATGAATACCAAACCCTCTTAGATAATCAAACTTGGACTCTTTTTCCAAGACCCCCTCACCACAACATCATCAGAAGCAAATAGGTCTATAAACTTAAGCAAAAACCTGATGGGACCATCGACAGGTACAAAGCCCGCCTCGTTGCTAAGGGCTTTCAACAGCGTGATGGCATCGATTATCATGAGACCTTTAGCCCCGTAATCAAACCTGCCACTGTCCGATTAATCCTAGCCCTTGCTCTTAACTTCAACTGGCCACTTAAGCAGCTTGACGTCTCCAATGCATTTCTGCATGGAGTTCTTACCGAAGAGGTCTTCATGGAACAACCACAAGGGTTCGTTCATCTCAAATTTCAAAATCATGTATGTAAGCTCGGTAAGTCGCTTTATGGCCTCAAACAAGCCCCTCGAGCCTGGTTTCACCGACTGTCCGAGGCACTTCTTGACAGGGGGTTTGTAGGATCAAAGGTTGACACATCTCTATTTTTACTTCACAAAAATTCCATTCATCTATTTCTTTTAGTTTACGTTGACGACATCATTGTCACAGGCAATAACTTGCATGTTATTAACGATTTAATTTCTAGTTTGCAAGCAAAGTTCAAGCTCAAGGATCTCGGCACCCTTTCCTATTTCCTAGGAGTTCATGTGCACAGGGACAGTCACCAACTACACCTCAGTCAATCCAAGTACATAGTAGACTTGCTACATCGTCTCAACATGGTGGGAGCAAAGCCATACTCAGCCCCATGTACATCCGGCAAAAGACTCACTGCCTCCGATGGAGATCCTCTCCCTGATCCTTCATTATATCGACACATTATTGGTGCCCTCCAGTATTGCACCCTCACTAGGCCAGACATTGCCTTCACTATCAATCATCTTTGTCAATTCCTCCATTGTCCCACGACTGCCCACATGAGCGCCGCCAAGCGGGTGCTTCGCTACTTGAAGGGTACCCCTGATTTTGGACTCCTCTTCACCAAAGGTCCCATACGCCTACATGCCTTCTGTGACTCAGATTGGGCAGGGGACCCTGCTGACCGCATGTCTACTGGTGGCTATGGCATTTTCCTCGGCTCTAGCCTCATTTCCTGGCATGCAAAGAAACAGCCAGTAGTTTCCCGCTCCAGTACCGAAGCTAAATACCGTTCCTTGGCCGTCACCACTGCTGAACTTTACTGGCTACGGATGCTTTTCAGAGAGCTCCAGGTTCCTCTTCAAGCTCCTCCACACATTTGGTGTGATAACATGGGTGCTATTGCACTAGCCTCTAATCCCATCTATCATGCCCGCACCAAGCATGTCAAAGTGGACTATCACTTTATTCGGGAGAAGGTTCTTCATAAGGATATCTCCATTAGCTACCTCTCCACTCATGACCAGCTTGCCGACATCTTCACCAAAGGGCTGACATCCGCCCGGTTCCTCTTGTTACGTGACAAGCTGATGATCGTCGCCCCGCCCATCAGCTTGTGGGGGGCTGTTAAGACAGTAGATAAATCTGCCCTGCATGATTCAGCAAATCATGACTTGCATGATTCTGCAAAACATGCCTTGCTTGGCCTTTCCTTGCATGACACTACAAATCATACCATACAAGAACCTACCGTGCAGAACACTATCCCAAGGATTGCGCAATGAAGACTAATTGGTCCTAATCACATTCATGTGCCCCTGTGGATCCCCCACATCACGGGATGTCAACAGAATCTCCCCAACAGCTATCACAGAATATCAACAGCATCTTCCCAAACGGCTACATAATTCCTTATGTAGCCTACTAAATTATTGTCTATCCTATTCTATTTTTCTTCCCTTGTTAACTATTGGTTTTCTTTCCTTTAGTGTTCTTGTCTAGCTGTACAGGACGTTCATCACATTGTAACTTACCATCATTAGCACATCTTGTAATTCTCTATATATAGCAAATGATATTCAGGTTGGAATTAAGCTTCCAAGTCTGTTCAAACTCTCTGTTTTTGCACCTAATACCTATCTAGGAAAGGGCCGGGTTACTGAAGTTTCACCGATTTTTTTTTTTTTTTTGTTTTTTTGGAAGAATTTAACCTATAATTCCTAATCTTTCATCATTTTTGAAAAAAGATATCCAAACTTTAAAATGTATCAATTTAGGGTATCCATCTTTCAAATTTTTTTTCTTTCAATTTCAACCCTCAGTTACAATTTTTCGTTAAATCCTGTCAAATTTTATAAAATATCTATCATTTTTTTTGAAAAAAAAAAAAAGAAAAAGAAAAAAATTGTTAGAATTTAGATATTGGTTAAAATTTAACAGAATTTGCAAAAATACACATTCCTAAATCTTTGAAAATTTTTATTTTTTTTTAAAAAATAAAAAATAAAAAAATAAACACATAGGTATTCTAAAATTTTTGATAGGATTTAACGAAAAATTTCAACGGAAGGTTGAAATTGAAAGATTGATACTCTACATTGACACTTTTATAAATTGGCCGGAATACATTTTTTTTAAAAAATGATAAAAGATCAAGAGTTATAAATGAAAATTTTTCCTTTTTTTTTTCCCCTTTCATATTTTACCATTCTATACTCCAAGTATAAAACTCATTCACGTGAAAATCAATTTCACGTTACTGTCACTATTCAACTCATTAATGAGAGAAGTCCAAGTTACCCAATAATTTCGAATCCAGATTCAAGAAAAATAAAATTTCTTATTATCAAACAAAGTTCAAATGAGAATGGAAGAGATGAATTTAAGAAATATGCAAAAAAAAAAAAAAAAAAAAAAAAAAGAAAGAAGAAGAAGAAGGTATACAACTTGCACTCGATCGATAATCCACTACTCGATCAAAATCAATCAATAATTCCATCGGTTCAATTTAAGATGTTCAGTAACTGAATCTCGCATCTAGTATTAATTGACTATCGCCTATACTTTCTGTTTCTTTTTTATTTTAAATAATTGATTTTCACCTTTCCCATCATTTGGAAAAAGAAAAATTGCTACATGCACCAAAGTCTAGACTAATGAGATATTACAATTTCCATGAAGAACGGTAGTTACCAACTCTGTGAGCATAATTATTTCGTATTTTCAATTGAAAGGCACCCCATCGGGGGCAATAAAACAAAAAGGAAAATATGTCATTCATATAATAAATAAATTAAATCATGACAAAACATACCTCCAAAGTTGTTGTTATCAAGGTATAACTCTACGAGCATATTTAAGTTCCCAATTTCAAAAGGTACACTTCCGTTGAAATCATTCTTCGCCAATGATAAATATTGCAGTTGTTTGCATTTGAACAAAGTGAATGGAAGTTGGCCATAAAATTGATTATAAGATGCTCGAAGCTGTTGCAAGTTGGGAAGATGATCAAACATATCCATAGGGAGTGGACCGGAAAGCTTATTACCTCCTAGGTTAATGACTTGCAGTGACGACATGTTGGAAATAATGGAGGGCATCGGACCAGAAAGTATGTTATCCCTGAGATCAATTCCTTGCAAATTGTACATGTTGAAGATGGAGGATGGAATGGAGCCTGAAAGCTTGTTATATCCGAGATTTAATATTTCCAATGAAGATATGTTAGATAGAGATAGCGGAATATGACCTGTGAAAGAGTTACCATTTAAAGACAAAAATTGAAGTTTGGACAAGAGCCCCATCCATGATGGGATTTCTCCGCTGAAATCATTGAATTCAAAAGATAAGTACTGCAATCGGTAAAGGCGAGCCAACTCATTGGGCACATAGACATGAAAACTATTGTTTTTGAGGCTTAAGCTAACAAGAAATGAAAGGTTCCCCATGTGTGGAGGAATGGTGCCTACGAGACCCATGTATGAAAGGTTCAAGGCTGTAACCCGATGATGACGGAAATCACAAGTAATACCGATCCAACTACAAACAAAGGTGTCAGTGGACCAATTGTTTTTCTGAATATTGTGAGGGTCATAAGAAATTTGAGCCTTTAAGGCAAGAAGAGCAGATTGATCTGTGAAAATACTGGAAACAGATGCAATAACTAGGCTTATCATGTAAAATTGTACCATGAGAAGTGCCAAACAAGGGTGGAATGGAATACAAGTTCTCTCCATGAGCAGTGTATGTTGGTTAAGGTATTGGGGATTAGTGCGGGCTCCAGTGAGCTAGACTGATATATAAGGAGATTGCAGCATCAAAAAATTCAAAGAAAAACAAGTATGTGCTTTGGTAAAAAGATGGTGGGGCGGTTTGGGCGTTGATGTCATTGACTCGTATTAGAGAAAGAAAAGTAAAAGCAAAAAAAAAAAAAAAAAAAAAAAAAAAAAAAAAATATCATGGAAAAGTAGTGTTTTGTGATCATACTTATCCTCGGCTACCCAATTTTTGTTCATCTCAAAAATTCAGTCATAAGAAAAATGTTCCTTAAACCTTTTTTTTTTTTTTTTCTTTTTTTTTTTCTTTTCTGACTGCATGGGAAAACTATTTTAAAGGGGAAGTAAAAAAATTCGTGCACCGAAAAAGAAAAGAAAAAGTCTAAAAAAGGAAACGAAAACGTTGAAAGATGTACAAGTACACTACGTTTTTTTCGATATATTATCATAAATAGTTTTAAACATGTTTTTTTTTTTTTAATAAAATCTAATGAAATAAATAATTTTCATCAACTACCTTTTATAATTCCTTTTTCCTTGTAATTTATTTTTCACGTTTATAAATGAATGATAATATTAAACCAACAACATGCATCATATCCACCCAACACACGTTTTAATTATCATCAAAAATGAAGCTGCGTTTTAGAAATATTCTTTTTTTCTTGAAGTGATATTGAAACTTGACTCTATCTCTTTATTAATTTTTGGTGAGCCTAGCTCGATCGGAATATTCAATAGGGTAAAATATTTTTCCAGTTAATTAGTCCAGATATTTTGAGCAACCTTTTGTCAAAAGCGAAATACTTATAAGGTTAGGTTGGTATGCGGAATGATTATTTTATTAAAAAAATGAATAATTTTTATTAAAAATTGAAGAAGATATAATATAATAGTCTTGTTATTAGAGTAAATGATAAGTATCAAACACTAGCTATTCCTATTGCCTATGAGAGAATAATCATTCCCAAATTAAGGGAAGAATAGTCATTAATTCCCTCGTGAGCAATGAGAATGAATATTCCAACGTTATTTCATTATACATTCTTTTATTTTCAATAAAACCTATTCATTTTTTTAATGGAATAGACATTTTGCGTACCAAACGTAACCTTACATGCTTCTAATAGAGAGTAAAGTAAACAATTATGTTAGTTAATCAAGAAAATACGATCTGAAATTACATATCATAACAAAAATTACATATTTATTTTCTTTTTCTCTTTGAATCAAGTAAATTACTTATTAATCTATGAAACTCACAAATATTTTTTATATTTTCATTCAATCATATTAATCTATGAAAATCAATTTGTATTCACAACATAAAAATATTAATATAAAAAATAAAAAATAAAAAATCATGCTTCCGGCATGATCTGACAGAGGCTTGTCAATGGCTGATAGTGGTTTGATGGTGATCTGAGGATGGCTTAGTGGTAGTCTAACGCCCGGTGCTAGGTTAGATGTGGCCTTGGGGTGGTTTGGCGTTGGCCTTGTGGTGATCTGGTGTTGGCTCAGGGGTGGCCATGAGCCAAGTCGGCGGTGGCCCGGGAGTGGTATGGCTATTTGGGAAGGAGAAATTGAAACTCGATTACGAAATTTAAAATCATTTTGCAAAACTAAAAAAGGTTTTTTGTCAAACAGAAAATATTTTCGGTAGCACAAAACACCAAAAAATACGAAACACTGAAAGAAACAGAACGCGCATTGGCTTGGCTTAAGAATGATGTGCGCTCCGGGGTTGTAGAAATAGGCATGATCGATGGAGAAATTCCATGTGCAACCATGTCTTCATCTAGCTATACACATTTCTATGCTTAAGAATGCCGTGCACGATAGTGTAGAAATAGTGGTGATGGAGATATTCTAATGCAATTTCAATGGTGATGTTCAATTAATCTTTGAAGGAAATACTACTACATTAATTGTATTCTTGCACTAGTTTTCTGAAGGTCTAAATATTAACGAATCATTTATTTGAAGCAGTATCAAGACGAAGGGCGAGTTTAGGAAGGAAAGGGGACGAAGACGTTGGGCTGTCAGGTTGAATTTAATCGTTTTTTTGGTTCCTTTTTGCCCTCTCCGAGGTCATTGTGGAAGTGAGAGCCATTGGTTTGTTTTTCCTCTTTTTTTTTTTGTATTTTTTTTTTAAAAGAAAAAAAAAAGTGAAACGAAGTAAAGTCATTTTATGGAGAAGCTTTAATTTTGTAATATCTAACTGTTTCACAATGATTTAACGTCTTTTAAAACTCTTAAATTAACCTCGTGGCAACATATGCACAAAACCTCTCCACCTATTGATACTCATAATCTTTTTTTTTTTTTTGGACATGAAAGGAGCTCCTTTTGTCTAGACTCTGCTTTTAGATATCAATCTTCCATCATTTTTGTATAAATATATACATTTTAAAAACAGAAGAGAATGATTTTAGATATCAATCTATAACACATATGTCTTCTTGTGGATCTCGGAATGATTTTACTTCTTTAAGAACTCTTCATTCAAAAAGGTTTTAAATTTTGTTACCAAAATATCTGTCCTAATATCCTTTACAGCTTTCTTTATTTTGAAATTGATTTTTGTGGTGGTTGAATTGACAAGTTAATAACTTTGTTAATCTTCATTGTTGTTAAGATTGAAATTTCACTATTTGTTACAACTTGAGGTCTCAATTCGAAATTCCAACAATGCCATGTCAATCCTATGTTCGGTCATTTACTTCACAAATTGTTGTGAGAATACGATCGAAGACCTGTCAAAACCTCCAAAGGGTCTAAAATCAGGACAAGATTGTCATGACAAAGTTCACGCATTAATTTCTACTTTGAAACTTCTTAGTGGTCCTTGATATTGATATTGATAATCTTAAAACCTTGACAGCAATATTGGTCGATCGTCCATTCGTCCCATGATTCCCATGTATATCCTTGTCAATTGTCATTATCACCAACATGTGCAACCAAGTCTTCATCTAACAAGACATTACTTGGCTTAAGGATGCCGTGCCCCAGAGTGTGTAGTAAAAGACACGATGAAGATATTCCATGTCCAACCATGTCTTTATCAAGCTAGACATTTACGGTGTAGAAATTAATTGCCAAGATGGAGATGTTCCAATGCAATGTCAATGGAGATGTTCAATCCTTCAAGAAAATCTAGAAAGCTGTTGTGAGAATACATCCCATCTCTGACTGTGTCTCTGCCATTGTACTCTGGCGCCAAAGGTCTAAATTCAGGACTAGTGAGGATCAACTTGTGGTGATTTTTACAAGATTCTCACCACGATATTAACGCATGTCTTAGGTTTCGTAGGTTTCTGGTACGAAACTACTGGTTGGTCCCTCATTGATGTTGCCAATTTCAAGGCCTCTGTATACTATGCCAAAACTCCCAGCATCAATCAATTTGAAGACCTTTGCTACGAATTATAGTCTTCTATCACTGTGGGATGGATGGAAGGATTTGAAGAAGAGCTGCACCACACATTCCGTCGTTCCCCCATGAAGATTGAACTGTCAAGTATTTCAAAGGACCTTCATTAAGAATATTATGAGACACCTTAACCCAAGGGATTGGTTCAGTTGGTGGAAGCCAAAGACTTTGAGTGCTCATCCTGGTCTTAAGTTTAAAACCGACAAGAGTGTAAATTGCCTCTTGGGGCTAGTCTTCTAGGCGAGACTCGCTACTCAACCGGTTCATGCTGAAAGGGGTGTGAGGTATGGGTCCTGTGTTTGCTTAACAAGAGTGAGTATACGAGGTGATCCTATTTAACGACCCACCCCAACGACACAATATTGTCCATTTTTGATAGGTCCATGGTTATCACGATTTTAAAACGCGTTGTATTAAGAAAGATGTGAATATACATATAGGGATGGAGCCAAAAGTTCTTATGGGCAGAGGCCAGTGGCAAAAAAAAAAAATTTATTAATAAGGGCCAATAGGCTAAATTTTTAGTTTTTTAGCCTTTTTTTTTTTTAGATTTTTTTTTTTAACCTTAGAATTTTATTATTATTTTCTTTTTAAGGAAATTGGGGCGGGGGGGCATGGCCCCTGCCAGCCCCCGCCCCCGTCTCTATATACATATAAGCACAATTTCATTCCTATACTCAAGTGATGTAGGACGTCACACCTTACCTAAGAGGTTTCCAGTCATAAAAAGAAAATAATAATAAATAATAAATAAATTATGGGACACGTCGAGAAATCGTTTGCAATGTCAATCGTGATGTTCAATCTTTGAAGGAAATCTAGAAAGTTGTTGATGGAATACTACATTACTACCTACCTCCAACATAGCCATTGTAGTCTTGCACCAAAGGTCTAAATTCATGACTTGTGAGTAAGGGTGTACATATGGATCTAATTATTTACCATGTCTACATCCATAAAATGCGAAAATCACTTTTAAATATCTGCAACTACATGCACACCATATGTTTAGTAATAGTAATCACACGGTTATTGCGGTTACTCTCTCCTGTCTGCATATTAGGTAATAGGTCTTTTGGACCTATTTTAGTCTTTTGGTCCTTATTTAGGTCTGTATTATGGTCTATTTTAAACGATTTTGAAAATAATTTAGGCAATTTTTTAGTGTTTTAGACTTGTTTAAATTTTTTTAATCCCTAATCTTTTGAAAATATACTAATTTCACATTATTTTTGTTTTTTTTTTCCTAAGTGTTATACAAGAAAGCAACACAATCTATCAAACTAATGTAAACATAACTAATACCTAATCCAAAACGACGTCGTTTTGATGAATTTATTAAATATAATATGTATAAATTTACAAAATTATATTATATATAAAAGGTATGCGGATGCGGTTAATAGCTGTATCTGCATATCCTAAAACTGCTATCCTCATCTGCATGTGCAGATAGCGAATAGTAGATAATGGATAACTAATGCGGACGATTAATATCTCCACGCATGCACACCTTATTGGTAAGGATCAACTATTGGTGATTTTTACCAGATTCTCACGATGATGTTGACACATGTCTTAGATTTCTACTATGAAACTTCTTGGTGGTCGGTCATTGATGTTGCCAATTTGATGAGGATGTTGACGCATGTCTTACCATGCCAAAACTCTCAACATCAATCGTGTTGGTTTTATTGAAATTGCTTGTTACTTGCTTAAGTTGTTGCTACAAACTAAAGTCTTTTATCACTCACGGATTAACACTTTTTTCGTGATGTTGCTAAAAATAAATAAAAATTAAACATTAAAGACTTTGGTTGGCCTAAGAATTGGCTAAATCCTAATTTAGCTGCGGAATTTCATCGATCCATTGAAACTGGATTTTCAGTAGTTTTGGTATAAGCCGTACGTAGTTGTGATACGGTTTGATCAGAACTTGACTTCAAATTCGTATTGGCATTTGAAGGAAACAATTTTAGAGTAATGACTCCACATGGTATTTAGATGAGCTTCAGATATAACTTTTATGAGTCCGGCTCTGGCTTAGATAATCAGGGGTATTGAAGAGGTTAGAACTTAGTCCTTTCAATTCTCATTTGCTAAAATGACTGAATGCTGACTTCCACATTGTCCATCCTTTAGATTTAGTAGAAAATTCATCTTTCCTCTAATGGAAAATAATGATTTTAATATATTGTAAAGATTCTAGAAAATATACGATTATATGCTGAAATTAACTTGTAACTCAATCTATGAACTTCAAAGGGGACTATTATTTGTAAGTCTACAAGAACATAATTAGTTACATCTTTGAGTGTTGGTTGTGTTCAAGGAACAGAGTATGTCATCGTAAGAAGCAGAGTTAGTAATTACAAGTCCCAAATTCAAAGAGCAAAAGAGTACTCTTGTTTTTTTTTTCTTTCTTCATGGATGTGCTAATTGGTCAAGTTGGGTCAGAAGAGAAAACATACTAGCTTGATGAAACAGCTATAGACAAGATGCCAAACCAATGATCCTCCAAGGGGAGTCCCAAGACTGTTATATTATTTCAAAAACACAAACATGAAAGAGCTATAGACAAGTTTGATAAAAAAGAAAAAAGAAAAAAGAAAAAAAAAAAAAAGGTTCTAGGCACAGGCCACACCTTTGATAAAGAACTGGATGGTGAGGCATACACCTAGAAACCACCTATGCACTGCTGCAATACCACTACTACTATTACACATTCAATTGGAAAAATGCCATACAACTGCTGCAATACCATCTGGTACTGGTTCCTTGATTCAAACAAAGAACCAGTACCAGATGGAACACTTTAAATTGGAGAGAATTCGACTTACTGGTAACCAAGTTACAGACTTACAACTAGAAAAATTACCACAATACTTGGTTCAATTGAGAAAATGATGAAAAAAGGAAATTCCTCTAAAAAATGATTCCAATTAGCAAACTATAGATGCACACTAGATGCATCAGTGAGACAGAATTTGAGCTCCTATGAGGCTGACAGCCAAGATTCTATTAGGTGTGTTAAGAATGATCCAATTCAGTGTGAAATCTATTGCAAGATAATAAGTGAAAGAGTTGGGTTTCAGATACAATGATTCTGACATCTAGGACATATTTCATGATTTACTGTGTGATTCCCTCAAGCACCGAAGAAATCTGCACTGTTACATTTTCTGTCTGCTGTTCTAGTCAAATAGCCTTTCTGTTCAACTCTTTGTGCAGTATCAAAGTGAATGACTTACTCAGAGCAATCCAAAAGAATAGGGAAAAGACCAAAATCGACTTAAACAGAAAAAGAAAAGCCATACACACACACACACACAAATGTTAATAAATTACACAATTTCAATGGGAAAGCTCTTAGCCTTTCGTGTGTTAAACAGAATGCCCAAGAAAGAACACAAAACAAACAAACTCCAAATAACAAAAACCCAAATTTTCCGACAAATATTGAACCTTTAACTAATTTCCCAACAAATATTGAACCTTTAATGAACCCAATCCAAACGAAAATTTAGGGTTTTTCACATATGAGCCTCCAACAATTATTTTAAATAATCCAATCCACTACATTCACTCAACAAATTCAAACCATAAATTGAAATCGACCACATTCACTAAAAGAAAAAAAACATGAATCAATGGACCAGGAAGAGTGAAAATATAAAAACACACCAAATGATTAGAGGGAGGCGAGCTGGTGGGCTGAGCGGGCAGTCGGTGTCGATCAACGGCGGTGGAGTGGCGTTTTCCCGGAGATGTTTTGTGAGAGAGAGCGATAGAGCAACAAAACTTGGACACCAGAAGAATCTGATCGTGAGAGGCAGAGAGAGTTTGAGAAGAAAACTGATCGAACTAATCGTGAGAGGCAGAGAGGGTTTGAGAAGAAAACTATCGAGAGTACTGTGTGTTTAACCAATAACCATAAACTGATAAACCTAAGTTTGAAAAAGAAGCAATTTTTTTCACAGATTTTTTCCCACCTTCCGAAAATATATAATTTCCTGGCATAAAAGTTTTCACAGCATATCCTGGCATATGAGTACTTAGTTTCATCCATTTTCACACCTGGGTGGTGGGATTATAGACTTTATGGTGTCAAATGTCAACTACACACATTGGTTGATTCCCGTAGGTACAGCTTTTGCAAAACCAAGATAGTTTGAGCCAACTTTGTTTCCAAATCATGTACTGAAGTTCCCTCAGAAGTAACTTTGCATTGAGTTGCTTCAGGTTGCGGAGATTCGCAAAGGCAGTGGTACCCCAAGGTTGCTCTTCCGTTGTAGTTGGCATATAGGGGAAAGAAAGGAAAAGTTTGAATCTTGGAAAGTTAGTCAAACTGGGTGTCACCCATTTGTTTGGACTAGTTGGGCTTAGCTTATCATTTTTCATAGTAAGATATGAAAGTACTATGCATTGATCTTTTTCTTTTTCCCTTTTTTTTTTTCATTGAATTATATGGTGACCAAACAGAAAATTGGGGGTTTCCCCATTGAAATTTATGATTATGGTGCTTCACTAGTGCATGATTTTCTGGCGCTCTCTAATTAGATGGGCTAAGTTCTAATTAGTTTGATTCTCACATGTTTATAGTCTAAATTCACATAATTCTAGTAAAACTAATTGTTTTCCTGTTTCCTTTTCTTTAATGCATTAATTGAATTGTCGAATGTCATATTAAGTTGTTAATTTTCATATTTTCCTTCACAAATATGGAAGTAAATTGGATAATTAAACCGATTTCTTCATTTATACTTTTTTTGCTTCAAGCTTCAAGGTCATGTGATTGAGAATTATAAAAATGATCAAAAATTTCTTGGGTATTTAAATCTGAATTTAGGCAATAAAAATGATATTGTTCAAGTGCAGATAACTATTGCAATGAAGTTGGATTGCCATTTCTTTTTGTACAAAGCTGATTTGACATGTGATGTTTATTGATTGGGATGTTTTATAGTTGATGCACTCCAACAAATACCTAGTACCATGGGCTCAACATATTAGAAATTTGATGGTAATTCTTGCCAACTTGAAATGGTTGGGATGACACTAGAGCCACCAAGAAATTCTGAGAGCAGCATTGGTTGTGATTGCAACAATATTGTTTGTCATGTCGTAAAGATGCACAGTTCCCTCATCTTGTTACTAACTATTTTTATGTCAAATCTTCCATCTTATGCATGATTTTACATCTTCGTATGATTGTCAAAAAATATAATTTTTTTATTAATTAATTTAAGTTAACTCATCTAAGCCTTCATCTACGAATCTATATATGTTTAGTGTTATTTTGTTTGTCAGGTTAGTGAAAATTTTTGTTGACTATACATCGTAATGAAGGCCACCAAACATTATTTTCAAAAGCTGCCTTTTTAACATCCATGACATATGTAATATATTGTAAAATGCTAACAGCATGTCATGATTGATCTACTAATTCTCATGATAGGCGTTACCTATACTCATTATCTAATAACTCATTTATTATATAGAGTGCTCAAGTTCTATAGTCTTCCTGGCATGCTTCCGCCTCAACTGGTGAAGCTTCCTTACCTTCGAGAAATGTAAGATCTTTTTGAAATGCTTCAATTTCAAGTTTGATGGTAATATTTTACAGCACTAATGTCCAACACAATTCACTAGAATTTAATAAAGACTATTTTTTCAGCATTTCCAATTTACACCGGTTGTCCTCTCATTGTAGTGATTTCGCTTACAACTATCTCAATGGGACAATACCACTGGAATGGGCTTCAATGCGATTAACTTCTATGTGAGCTTTTCTATTTTATATTGATTAAGTTTTGATTTAGCTGTTTTTCTCTTAAATTAACCAGCAAGTAATGTGCGGCTCTGTTCTTGAGAATCGCTTATCAGGGGAGATTCCAAAGAAATTGGAAAATATTACTAGTCTCACATACCTGTACGTTTTGAACTTTGGTTTGAAGTCTTCATGAGTGGGCTTGAGTTGTAAAATAAAAATAAAGTAGAAAGATTCTAGTTTTCTTGTTAAGTGTATTGCTATGATCTCAAACTTCTGAAACTTTCCGTGTTTTTTAATTGTTATATGGTCGTTTTGATACCCCTGCACTCCATAGTGATTTCTTGGATTGGTTTAATGAGTTTCTATTATGCTCTTTTAGTAATCTCAATATTCCTTTTCTTTTTCTTTTTCTTTTTTCAAACAGAAGCCTTGAAGCAAACCAATTCTTTGGCATTCTTCCTCTTGAGCTTGGCAATTTGACCAATTTACAGACTTTGTAAGACATCTCATCTCTTCATTTTGGTAGGTTATAAATCTTTTTCTTGCTAACACATTTTTTATAGATTTCGTTGGTTCAATGCTGCAACATTGTTATTGCAGGATGCTAACCTCCAATAATTTGACAGGAAACTTGCCGAAGACTTTTGCCATGCTGGGAGATCTAACAGATTTGTGAGAATTTATTATATATGCTTCTGTTGACATAATTCACCCCTCCTTTAAAGCATAAATATAAACATATTGCTGATGAACATCAATTTATTGCACAATGCAGTAGGATAAATGATAACAACTTCAGAGGAACAATACCTGATTTCATACAGAATTGGAAGCAACTGACAAGATTGTAAGATCCTTGTTTTTTTTTTCAAGAGATCTCAAGTTTTTTTTGAGTCTCCATAGCAGACAAGCCTTTATTTTTTTTATGTATATTTTCTAATAGTTATTCTCATTCAAATTTGAATTCTTGAAGAGAAATGCATGCAAGTGAACTGGAGGGACCCATCCCACCAAATATATCTCTTCTGAGTAATTTACAAGAGTTGTGAATAAAAGACCTTCTTGCATTCATCCAGTTGCTTGATAGGATGCAACTTGATTTTTTGGTATATTCAATCAACAGTTTTGGCTCATGTGGCATCTTTGAAACAGGAGGCCAGGATTAGTGATATAGATGGGCCAAATCAGGATTTTCCTAAGTTGATAAACATGTCTGGCGTAGTAAGATTGTATGTTTGGTGCTTACATTGTCAAATATATATTCGATTTTGATGATGCTTTATGTGATACAATTCAGTTATGTATTTAAGGGTTTTGAGAAACTATAAGATTTTTGGGGAGATCCCATCATATATCTGGACAATGAAGAATCTGGATATGTTGTAAGTAAAGCATGTGACATATTGGAGTATGCTGTTTACTAGCTTGAATTAGGTAATCATATATTTATATATGTGTGTGTATCGATATTTGCCTTCAGAATGCCTTTGATTTGGGCCTAAGTCTTCATCTAGCAAGATATTACTTGCCTTAAGAATCCCATGTTCAACCATGCATGTCTTTATCAGCTAGACATTTATAGTGTAGAAATAGAGATGATGGAGATATTCCAAAGCAAATGCCAATTGTGATGTTCAATCTTTGAAGGAAATATAGAAAGTTATTGTGAGAACACTAAATCGATTTTTACAAGATTCTCACGAACATGTTGACCCATGTCTTAGGTTCCTGGCTTGTCATTGATGTTGCCAATTTGAAAACCTTTGTATACCATGCCAAAACTCCTGACATCAGTCAAGTTTGTTGAAATTGTCTGTTACTTGTCCAAGTTGTTGCTATGAATAAGTCTTCTAAGTTCTAACACTCACAGACAAACACTTTTTTTTTTTTTTTGGGATGAATAAGCTTTTTCATTTCAAAACACAAAAGAATACAACTCACACTCCAGCAAGTTCATAACACCAAATTGGAACTCAGAAAACAAAATACACCATCGCACATCCAAACTATATATATATATATACATATATATGCATTTTTTCCACATAATTGAAAGCACAAAAATTAGAATCACAATTCATATTGATGGCCTACTTTCCATAGTACGAAGACAATATATAATACTAGAGATTGTGTTACGTTGCACTAAAATATCGTAATTACAATGATAAAAATTGTGTAATGTTGCACCAAAAGAGCTACAATATACTTTAGTGAAATTCAAAATTCATTAATAATGGAGTACATTTATAGTCTCATAAAAAAGCCAAATTCACTTGTTCAACGATTCACCGTAAATGGTATACAACTTTTATGTTCTGCCTAAAGATGAACCAGCACCATTTTAACTTGTCCGTTTACTCAAAAAGCTACATTAGAAAATTAGAAAATTAAAAAAATTATTGTGAAAATCCAATCACTTTTTCAAACATGGGAAAATTGGTGTGAGAATCGGCCACTTTTCCAAACTTTTATTAAAGCCCCAAATAGTGATGAAGTTTGACAAGCTTGGCATGACATGTGAAACCAAGTCTTCATTTGGCTTTAGAATGCGGTGCACCATGGCCTAGAAATAGGCATGATTAATTGGAACCCACTCGTGATGACTTCGTCAACATGATTGTCTGAATATTGTGAGGGCCACCACAAATCCAAACACGTGTTGCATGCTGTGGGTTCTACAAATGAAGAGGTGTAATGTTACTTTTAATCGCTTATTTATATTAATTGATTTGATGTATGTGTTTTAAATAAATTTTTATTATTTTTTAAAGTGATTGTTATGTATATATATAAATTCTACTTTATATTTTATATGGAGAATAACTCTCCTTTTTACGTTTTAACGTAGAATTCTTTAAATTTATTTTATTACATTTAAAGTAAATATTTGAGATGATAAATATTCAAGTACTGGTGAAAGGGACAAATAATATTGTTATAAAATCCCAATTATTTGATTTACATACAAAGATTAAATTTAACAAATTTTATATTATAGAATTCTATCAAATTATAGAGCATTTTAACCTAAAAATGAAAAAAAGTAATTATTGCATTTCAAAGGAAAAAAGAAAAGAAAAGTAAACGACAATCCTTTAAGTAGTACTACATTTTTTCCTAATCTATGGATTATGTTGCTTGTGATTGAGTTTTGTGGACCCTCTTCGGACAATCTCTTTCTCATCTCTTCATTTCACTCATGGCCAAATTCAACGTGTCCACTCAAACAAAAAAATAATAATAATAATTCAACGTGTCTCATACACAATTTTCTTTTTTATCTCCACAATCATTATTATATCAATTTTTCTCTTCATAAGAGCTAGTTTAGGGAGGGAGAGAGATTTCAGTGTGATATTTCATTGAAATACTCACTGTTTGTTAAAACTTTAGGTCTCACTTCAAAATTCCAACAAGGCCATATATGTCAATCCTATGTTTAGTACTCATTGTTGTGAGAATAGGATCGAAGACTTGTCAAAACTCCCATCAGGCGCCTACTGACGACTACTGTAGCTCCAAAGGGCCTAATGATATTAAGTTGACGCATTCATTTCTTTAGCTTTCTACCTTAATTTCTCATGTAAATAATGGTTCTTGATAAATGCCATTCTTAAAAGCTTGACAACATTGGTCGTCCCATGCATGTATACCCTTGTCATTAATTATCACAATACTTATCCTTGGTTTTGTGGTTGAGTGTTAATATTATGTTTTAAAAAAGTATTTTATCAAATGATTTACAATTAGAGAAAGAAAATATATTTGATGTATTTCCATTGGTTGATGTTTTCAAAAGAAGGGTTATGATTTTAGATGTGATCGAATTAATACTGATGATTTTACGTACTAAAACAACTTCTTTTTTTTTTTTCTTTTTTTTTTGAAGGAACTAAAACAACGTTTTTTCCCATTCAAAAAAAAAAAAAAAAAAAAAAAAACAATGTTTTAAAATACACACCCACGATTTTAAGTAATGATTTCAAAGTTTGATTGTAATCCAAAGGGCTGGTCGGTACTCTAACGTTAACATTTTGAAAAGAATAACTCATTGCATTTGAAGCATTGAAATATATTATTTAGTCGATCTGAACTGATGTGTTTCCAAATGACTTTTTTGAGATCCAAATGAAAATGCCATAGTGAGACCACGCACATTTTACGAGGTCATGATGTGCTTAGTTACATCAGTGATTGATACATCCATATATAGTGCTCCACCAAGCCTAGCATCTTCAAAATTGTTATGATGTGCATCATGTGCTTATTACATCCATTCATGTTTATAGTGCTCCCCCAAGTGACGGCAGTCAAACAATTCACATGCACCGTTTCCTATAATAATCCAATTATCTCCCACCTCCAAGATTTAAGAAAGATTTTAGTGTGGTAATATCTAATATAGTAATGTTATCTAATTAGTTGATTATTATATGACTGTTATACAATTAAATAGTGCGATATATATCTCGTAAATATTTTATTGTGTAACAGTAAAATTAGCATTTGTTTTTTTTTAAAAAAAAAAAACAAAAAATTAGGGCTAATTTTTCACTGATATGCCATTCAAATTATATATACCAATCGTATGGCAGTCTCCACCAAGAATGAAGCTCAAGATTGTTCATAAAGACAATCAAAGCTACGAATTGTTGAAAATTATTTTATGAAAATTAAAATTTCCCTTTGATATGTAAGATCGAAATGATATAAATTCCTTAATTTTCGCTAATCAAATCATCAAGGATTTCCACTTAAATTAAGGTGATTAAATCCCTTAACTAAGGATAAGCTTGTTATATCTAAGATTCATTGTTTCCAATGTAGATATATATGTTAGAAAGAGATGGTGGAATATAATTAATACCATCTATGAAATTGTTACCAGCTAGAGAAAAAAATTGAAGTTTAGATGGTAGTCCCATCCATGATGGGATTTCTCCGCTGAAGTCATTGAATGTAAAAGATAAGTATCGCAACCGGTAAAAACGAGTAAACTCGTTGGGCACAAAACCATGAAAACTGTTGTTTCTGACGTTTAAGCTAACAAGAAATGAAAGGCTTCCTATGTGTGGAAGAATGGTGCCTATGAGACTCGTGGAAGAAAGGTTTAAGGCTGTGACTCGATTATGACAAAAACCACAAGTGATACCGATCCAACTATAAACAGAGGTGCTAGTGAACCCCAGTTGTCTACTAAAACATTGTGAGAGTCGTGAGAAATTTGAATCTTTAATGCAAGAAGAGCAGATTGATTAGTAGTAATGTTGGAAACAGTTGCAAAAGCTAGACTTGCGATGTAAGATTGTACCATAAAAAGTGCCACACAAACAGAGTATAGGAAACAAGTTCTCTCTATGAGTAGTGAATGTTGGTTGAGGTACTGAAGATGTGTATGGGCAGTGAGACCGGTACATATAAGGAGCTAGATTGCAGCTTAAAAGATTTTAAGGAAAAAAAATATGGGATTTTGTATAAAAGAGGGTGGGGTCGAACGGGTGTTGACGTCATTGACTACTAGATATTTCTAGTAGAGGATAAAGCAAACAGTTTTATCAGGTAACAAATGAAATTTGATCTGAAATTACATCAAATAAAATAAAAGTCACGTATTTACTTCTCTTCATTTTGTCTGTTCCGATCACTATATATATATATAAAGAGGAATGATAACCCGATCGAGTCACCGACGTGTCAATGTATCTTTCATGGAAAATTGGTGCGAGAATCCGACCACTTCTCCAATTGCACAGAGGGTCTGCAATAACCTTTGTCAATCATATGCATTCAGTTGTCTTCATTGTCGATCATTTCAGTCTCCATCTTATGTGTTGTCCATTACCCAATACCATTGAAAGTAAATTCCACATTCATCCCCTTATCCTTACAAGGAGACAAATTCTCACGGATTTGATCTGAAATTTCATGGATTAAATGCCACATTCATCCCCTTATTCTTACAAGGAGACAAGTTCTCCTGTTGAAGATGATCAAGATTCAAGAGGATTGCGAGCTGGACGAATTCTACTGTGATGCTTGTGAGGAAGAAAGAGACCCATTATTACCCATCTATTATTGCGCTGAATGTGATTTTTACTGTTATATGTCATGGAGTGCCTCTGAGAGTGTGAGATTAAAAGTGTGTTTATTATTTTTCATATTAGAAAGACGTTACATATTGTTAAAAATTATTTCATGAAAATTAAAATTTCCTCTTGATATATAAGGTTCGAAATCATCTAAATTCTTTAATTTTGGCTAATCAAATCATCAAGGATTTCCACTTTAATTAAGGTGACTAAATCCCTTAACTAAGGGTAATCTAATCATCATAAATTCTTTGATTTTGAGATGGACTATTCTAAGGCAATTTCATTCCACATTCTCCTACTTTTAATAATAATAATAAAAAAAAAGTTAATTATTTTCCTAATGTAATAGCCATTACGCCTTATTTTCCTGAATGCTTCTAAGAGTGGGAAAAGGAAACAATTATGTCAGTTAATCGATGAAATTCGATCTGAATCTACATATTTATTTTGTATTTGTCTCTTTGAATCAAGCCCATATATATATTCGTAGTATATTACGTATTTTTTTTTTTGTAGGTAATAGTATATTACGTATTGTGACATATTGTTCCTTGATCCTCTCTTTTTAATTAATAACTTGGCTAAAGAAATAGCCATGATCGATGGAGATATTCCATGTGCAATCATGTCTTCATCTAGCTAGCTCTACACATTTCTGTGCTTAAGAATGCCGTGCACCAGTGTAGAAATAGCGGTGATGGAGATAATTTTCCAAGTGATGTTCAATCTTTTTCATGAAAAATGACCACGTGGCAATATATGCACCAATCCGCTCCACATATTGCTACTCGATCATAATCAATTTTTTTTTTTTTTTTGGCAATATATGTTCCCCAACTGTTTTTGTTTAAAAATAATAATAATAATAATTACAAGAGAGAAAGCATGTACACCTTGGTGATACAATTCCAATGCTTTCTCTTCATCCTACTGATCATCGCAGACATTAATTTCCTTGTTTCAAGATGTTGGATTGGATGCCTTAAAACTATTTTCATATTGATTTTTGTGAAGGTTGAATTGAAAGTTGATAATTTATTAATCTTGATTGTTGTTAAGATTGAAATACTCACTGTTTGTTACAATTAACTTGAGGTCTCAATTCAAAATTCCAACAATGCCATGTCAATCCTATGTTCAGTACTCATTGTTGTGAGAATACGATCGAAGACTTGTCAAAAAAACTCCCATTAGGCGCCAACTGACTACTGTATGTAGCCAATAATCTTAAAACCTTGACAGCATTGGTCGTCCCATGTATACCCTTGGCCATTAATTATCACAATACTTATCCTTGGTTTTGTGGTTCTACTCATTTTCTAGCTCCTGATCTCAAATTAACATTGATCAGTCCAAAGAAAACTGTTATATTATTGGCGAAGGGAATATGGAAACAAAACTTTTTTATTTTCTGAGCATGACAACAATTATTTAAAAAGCAAAGTTTCTTTTAAAAAAAAGAAAAAAGAAGAGGAGGAAGAAAGTTTAAAGATTTGCAACCTAGCTAGCTACACTTCCATAGATAGTTTTCTATTTGATTTTTCTTTAATGAATGATATGAATAAATAGTTTTCATGAACTATCTTTTAATTTCCTTTTCACGTTCACGCAGTGTCACAATGACAAACTTACTCCATTGTTGAATTTGGTTGTCAAACGGGGCCTAAGTCTTCATCTAGCAAGACATTACTTGGCTTAAGAATCCCCTGTGCAACCATGTCTTTATCAGCTAGACATTTACAGTGTAGAAATAGGGATGATGGAGATATTCCAATGCAAATGTCAATCCTGATGTTCAATATTTAAAGAAAATATAGAAAGCTGTTGTCAGAATAATAAACCAGTTCCGACAAAATGGTCTAAATTCAAGACAGCTGGGTGACTTTTACAAGATTCTCACGAACATGTTGACCCATTTCTTAGGTTCCTGGCTATTCATTGATGTTGCCAATTTGAAAACCTTTGCATACCATGCCAAAACTCCTGGCATCAATCAAGTTTATATTGTTGAAATTGTCTTTTAATTTACTTGCTCAAGTTGTTGCTATGAATAAGTCTTCTAAGGTCTATCACTCACAGACCAACACTTTGTATTTTTATTTTTGGATGAATAAGCTTTTTCATTTCAAAACACAAAAAAATACAACTCACACTCCAGCAAGTTCATAACAACAAACTGGAACTCAGAAAACAAAATAGACCATCACACATCCAAACTAACTGCTACCCGCGAACGTAGCCCAACCCCATCACATAGAGAATTCCCAAACAAACACTCAAAAACAATCAACCGAAACACAAAATACAGAAAACAGATAACACAACATTACTAACACTTTTGAGTGGGTAATGTTGGCCAAATTAAATAAAAATTAAACATTAAACACTTTGGTTAGCCTAAGAATTGAGTAATCCTAATTTAGCCTCGGTGTTCCATCAATCCACTTAAATTCGCTTTTCAGTAATTTTGGTATAAGCCGTGGCTGTGATACTATTTGATCAGAACTTGACTTCAAATTCGTAATGGCATTTGAAGGAAACAATTTTAGAGTAATGGCTCCACGTGGTATTTAGATGAGTCCGGCTCTGGTTGTGGAGGGGATTGAAGAGGTTAAACTTAGTCCTTTCAATGCTGACTTCCACATTGTCCATTCTTTAGATTTAGTCTTTCTTCTAATGGAAAACAATGATTTTAATATATTGTACAGATTCTAGAAAATATATGATTATATGCCGAAATTAACTTGTAAGTCTACAAGAACATAATTAGTTACACCTTTGAGTGTTGGTTATGTTCAAGGAACAGAGTATGTTAGCATAAGAAGCAGAGTTTGTTTACAAGTCCCAAATTCAAAGAGCAAAAGAGTAGTCTTATTATTATTTTTCTTCATGTATGTGCTCCTTGGTCAAGTTGGGTCAGAAGCATATGCTTAGATTTCTCAAATAAATAACAGAAAACTCAGGGTGAAGATCCTCCAAGGTTTCAAATTCTATACAACAAGATGCCAAACCAATGATCCTCCAAGGTTTGAAGTGAATAAGAAGGAAAATATGAGAGATCAGGCTTTTCCATACTTATTTACAAATGATCTTATTGTAAAAAGTTATAAATGTTACTATTATTATGTCTCTTCTTCTTCTTTTTTCCAAACAAATGTAACTATTATTATCTATCATAACAAAGTAATGGCTATAGAGCTATAGACAAACTTCATGCTCTCATACTAGCTTCCTTCGGTATCCTTTAGAAACTTCAATTTGATCTTGTTGAGCGTGATTGAGATATTTTTTGCATCAATCCTCTTGTCAGGTAACTCTGCACAACAATGCAATGCCAACCCCATTATGGATGATATGCAATCCTCTGTAGAAGCATGATCTATTTCAATTGTCAACAAGTTGGCATCGACCACTTTAGTTATTGAAAGGGATGATGATTCCTCTACCCAACGCTTTAAGTTCATTTCTCCAGCAAACATGTCATCTGTAGGTTTCCTTCTTGTGAAAGTTTCCATTAGCAAAATACCATAACTATACACATCACCTCTTGTAGAAACAAGTCCTTCCGATCCATACTCTAATTGTGTACGTACAAAATAATCAAGGAAAAATGATTATATATTCAAAATATATAAAGTGCTAAAATCAATATTCTACCAAAAAACTATAGTTATTAGTGTATGCACGAGTAGCATGATAGACATGCAAGTTCTAGTTGTAGGCTAAAAACATCACCTGGTGCCATATATCCAATAGTAGCGAGAGTCATGGTGCGCATCATAGAATCCCCATCACCTAATAGTTTGGCAATGCCAAAATCAGCAACATGTGCAACCATATCTTCATCTAATAAGATATTGTTGGGCTTCAAATCACAATGAACAATAGGTGTTGAATAACCATAATGAAGGTATTCTAGTGCTGACGCGACATCAATCATTATATTTAGTCTTTGTAAGATACTCAAACAGTAGTTGTGAGAATACAACCATTTCTCTAGGTTCCCATTAAGCATGTATTCCAATACAAAAGCTTTGAAGTCCATGTTACTACAAGTGTTGATGATTTTGACAAGATTCCGATGACGAATATTGCGAAGTACCCCACACTCTGTATCAAAACTCTTGAAAGCCCCTTCTACTACCAAGTCAAAAACTTTTATTGCAACAATCATTCCATCTGAGAGTCTCCCTTGGTATACTGATCCAAAGCTCCCTTTACCAAGTAGGTTGCTTGTACTGAACCCTTCTGTTGCCTGTAGAAGTTCTTGTTGGGAAATTCTTCTCCACGTGGCTAGTGTTAATGAGTTTTCCTCCTCTGGAATTTTCATATTCCTTTTTCTGCACCTTGTCCAAACTAACACAAGAGCAACTACAAACATTGTTAATCCAATAGTTGGTAATACATACTTTAGTATATGTGCTACTGCGGTCTTTTTTGCTTTACAAGGGGGAACATCCAGTCGAGGAGCACCACAAAGTCCATCATTTGACATAAATGATGCAGTAGAGAAGTTCACAAATGGTCCTCCTACAGGAATTTCTCCTTGTAGTCTATTGAAAGAGACATTTAGATATTTGAGTTGTGAAACTGCTTCTAAGGACTTTGGAATCTCACCGGATAAATTGTTTCTGGAAAGGTCCAAGAATTCCAAACTTACCAATTCACCAAAAGATTCAGGAATTGAGCCTTCTAATCGATTGTCTGCCAAGGAGAGATTAGCAATATCTTTGAGGCCACCAATTGTTGTTGGGATATGACCATATAGTTGATTTCTTGATAGCTCTAATGCTCTCAATACCTTCAAATTTCCAATCTCGAATGACAAAAGGCCACTTAGAAAATTTGATGAGAGGTCAACCTCCAAAATATATGTAAGGCTCCACAGGCTTAAGGGAATCATGGAAGTTAATTGGTTGGAGTCTAAGTGAAGAGCTCTTAGAGAAGTCATGTTATTTACACATACAGGAATAGGTCCAGAAAGCTCATTACCACCTAAAGACAACTTAAACAAGCTCTCTAAATGACAAAGATCAGATGGGATTGAACCTTTTAGTCTATTATTATCAAGAGAGAGAGCTTGAAGCTTATGCAGTCTTTCCACTGTAGTTGGAATAGGTCCAGCCAATTCATTGAGCTCTAGGGACATAGACACCAAGTTGCTTAAATTGCTTATATCACTAGGAATGATGCCCTCAATATTACAATTATCCATGTGAAGATATTGAAGAGAAGTAGAGAGATTTCCAATGGAACTAGGAAGGACACTGTTAAGTGGATTATGTGACAAATATAATTGTGTTAGATAGGCAAAATTTGACAAAGCTGAGAAAAAGTTGAAATTTGGATTGGAATATTCAAAGGTCAAATTATTATTTTCTAGGTCGAGCCATTGGAGGAGCCTTAAATTACCAAGTGCTTTAGGAATTAAGCCCGAGAATAAGTTGAAGCCCAGATCTAGTAGTGTGAGTCTGGAAGCATTGGAGATTGAGCTTGGTATTGTTCCACTCAGTTTGTTTACTCCAAGATAAAAGGTATCGAGATTTGGAAGAAAGAGGCCTACATTTGATGGAAGATGGCCTGAGAGGTTATTGACAGGCATACCAATTTCTCGTATTGTTGAGATATTGAAGATCTCAAATGGAATTGGACCAATAAAGTTGTTTATACCCATAGACAAGACCTCAAGGTTTTGTAGATTACCAATTTCACTTGGTATTGCACCTGTCACAATATGAGCAACCATGCGTTATTATTCAAAGAAAAAAAAATAATGCAGTTTAAATGAATCGTACACACAAGTGAACAAATGTCTAATAAACCAATCAAAACTTCAAATTAAGAGCTAATTATTAAATAAGCCACTCTACCCTCTATCCTCGTTTCAAATGGTCAGGTTGCCACCTTTTCCTTCGAGAATTGATCGTACGAACTTCAACATATTCCTAAATGGAATTAATTTTCTTAGAAAGGGATTGGAGCATCACCTCCATTGGGGATCTAGATGATCGATCACCTAGTCTATGTAGGCAAATTAATGTATACAGTAAGATGCCATGCACTAAGATTAACCGACCAGAGTTGGGTCCTACTTGCACCAACCCTGATTTTTTTTTTTTCTTTTCAGTTGATTGATTCCCGAAGATAAAATTTCAAAAGTTAGGGTTTCTCTAATAAAAAAAAAAAAGAAAAAAGAAAAAAAAAAGAAGCATGAAGTCCGACATTGAAAAGATATATATCCATCGTAATGTGTATGAGTTTTTAATATAACATAATGGACTGTTACTAACTCATGAACTTAAACGTTTAGGCCGGTTGAATGTCCCCAAATATTAAATTATGGTCTCACTGAATGGATCCTCAAAGAGTTAATATCTTCAATAGTGGTATTAGAGTTGATAGTTTGACAAGATATATGAGTAATGAATTTGTTTGTCTGGTACACTCCCATGAGGTTCTTGATTTGTTGTTATCCATGGTAGAGTGGACTAAAGAGAAGCACATAACTTGCATACATAGTTTGTGAGTGTTGGACACGCTCTTGGTGATGACGCGTGAACACTTGGTAAAAGACTTCCATTCGAGGAAAAGCGTAATTGATGTGGCAATATTGGACTCACATTAGAGAGGATAATTTTTGTGTATACGTGTGAGTAAAAAAAAAGAAGGAAAAGAATTAAGCCCCACATTGATATATATCATAAGTGTGAATGATTAATACGACACAATGGCTCAAAACCTATTATCTTAAGTTTCAATTTTTCTGCTAACTATAATTACTGGCAATGCTTTGTGATTAATACTTTTCATTTTTTACAACAAACCGTGGAGAGAGTTAATTATATTTGTGTTTTTCGTTTTCTTTTTATTCTCTATTTGTTATTGTAAGCAGGTTCAAAAAGGAAATACCAAATGGGACTAACTCGGTTATTTATGAAAATATGTGAATATTCACATATACTTTTAGAGATATGTGAATATTTATGAAAATATATTTTAATTGGTGGAATTTAATTTACAAGTCTTGATTTTATAAGGAGTTTGTTTTAGACTGATTTACATCACGGATGATTTAAAAGCATCATGCGATTTTATTTAGAGGTAATGGAATTATTTTTGGGTAGTAACCGAATAAGCTAAAGTTTCAGCTTACTCGGTTAGGCTAAGTAGATAGTGAGTGTTAAGTTTGCAAATCATGTGCTCGATTTTAGTGAAATGCCAGCCGTTATTGTACAGAGCACTGGCGTGATTCAGAAAAGAAGATAAACATGAGAGAAAGGTCGAGTGACTCATGACTTGTCCAAAACGTGTTGGAGAAGCTTTTAGAAGAAGAAATACTTTCTGGACAATTTTACTTCCCCTGCGTTCTAAAACGTTTCCCCCTCTTCCCCATTCTCTCATATTTTCTCCTTTCCTTCTCTTGATTTGTTGCCCACAACTCTCCCCTGTTTTCTTCATCTCAACCGAAACCCATCTCCCTCTTCCTTTTCTTTTACAAACCGAGAGATTGAGAGAGATGATGAGTCAGAGAAGAGAGACCGAAGCAGAGAGAGACAGATTCACGATGGAGAAGAGCTACCAGAGGTAACAAGGTTTTCATCCTCCAAGGAGCTGACCGAATTAGGGGCTTGAAATTGGGTGGCTACGGTGGTTTGGCCACCGACGTTGTGAGTGGCTAGCAGCTGGAACTGCGTTTTACGGCCCTGTTCCGGCAAAATTAGCATGTAATTTTGTTACTCTCTAGCTCGTCAGTATCAAACGGAAATCAGCAAGGTAAGGATTTGAGATTACCAAGTAAATTTGATTTACCCAATAGTTCTAGAACACGAAAATCGTGCTAAAAGCTAAGATTATGTTTAATTTTGATTTTATTGGAGGTGTTTTGGATCAATTAAAGACTGGGTATGATTTCTTAGGTTTGTTTCTCTTGATTTTCTTATGGGTTTTTCGGTGATGGCAGATTAGAGTATTATTTGATTTGAGTTTCAGCTTTTTTGGGTTCTTTGGTGAATGTTATATTGAGATTTTGGGTGTTTTGATTTGCTGTTCTTGGCCGAATTAGAGTGGGTTTCGGAGTTTGATTTATTTCCCCTGTTTCGGTTATTGAAGGTTGATTTGGGTTGTTTTATGATTTAATTATTCATCTATTTTGAGTTTCAATTAGTTAGTGTTTTGCTGGGTTGTGTTGATGACTTGAGAAAATTGACTATTTTAGGAGTTGAAGCTATGGCTTTGAAGGATTCATGGCCGATTGGAGGAATGATTTCCTTAGGGTGCTCTGTTTCTTAGAGATTTGAATTTATGATGGTCTTATGGTTTTAGTTAGAGGACCCGTGAGTGTTGGTGATATAATCTTGATTATGCTTGATTGTAATGAAGTGTTTTGGGTTCTCAAGCCAACTGGGGTTCAAGAGAAATTTTGATTTAGTGATTTTTGGATTGATCTGGCCGAATTAGGGGCAGTTGGGCGTGAGGAAAGAGAGATGTGAAGCTTCATTTTGGGTCTTGATTGTTGGGTTTTGCTAAGTAGCTTGAGTAGGAGCGGGTATAAAAATATATTAAATAGATTAGTCGAATAAATGGTAATAACAATTGGGATGTTGATATATAGACTCAGCCAATGTTAAGATAGAATTTATAAGGATTGTGGATTAAGTGCAAATTAATCCCAAGTATAATGTCTAGTTTAATTAGAACCTAGTTACGTATTCCAAGCTCTAGTAATTAAATATATTATGGTATGGTATTATATTTCAATACCAATGGGATTATTAAATTAACGTTTTATGATGTATTGTTATTGAATTCATATTTTGTTAACTTGGGGTCTGGTAATAGTGATCATTAAGAAGTAATTGATATTATTATGTTGAATTGTATTTTGATTTGTTGAAAGACTTTGAAGTACTAGGCTTAAATGTCTTATAATTTTATCATGTGAATATAGAATTCTTGTACAACTATATTGATGATTTATAGAACATATTAAAGATTATAAATGCTCTGGTTAACTTGTGGGAATTCTTAAAGACAGACATTTGATGAAAATTTTATATAGAGAAATATATGCTTTATGTGCCGTTGTAGAATCGGGGTGTTACATGTTAAAGGATAGAGAAAGCACTTACCAAAAAATCTTTGTTTTCACTTACATTTTTTATTTTCAATCTTTTTCAGGTAATTTTTTTTTTAATTTTTTTATTTTATAATATGCAACGTAACTGGTAGGGATAATTTTTTTGAACCAAACCCTGATCTGGGATAATTTTTTTTGAGAAAAAAACAAAATAGCGTTTAATCTTTTGTTTATTCTTATTCCTGGTTATTGAAATCAAAAGCCCAACCAACATACCCAACCCAAGGGGATCATTTACACCTTAGTGGCAATAGACAATTAGATAACTATCCCACTTGAATTTTTTATTTTTCCAGAGTTCTTTAAATTCTTTTGTTTCCTGCTATGTTATGGACAAATTATTTTGTACTTTCAATTGAAAGGTACGCAATCTAAGGCAATATAAAGGCACATATCCTAAGTCAATGATGCCGTCCATGTAATCAATAAAGTAAAAGAGTATTAAACATACCTCCAAAGTTGTTATAGCGAATGTCTAACTCTTTGAGCATGGTTAAATTCCCAATTTCTGAAGGTAATCTTCCTGTAAATATAAAATAGAAGTTACCATTATAAACAAATATAAAGGTTTGTTTATCCTCAAAAGTCTAAAAGAACACTAAACAAACCCTCCAAATTTGTTATAGCCAAGGTATAAATATAGTTAAGTTGCCAATTTTTGGAGATGCTCTTCCTGTGAAACTATTAGCCCAGAGCGATAAATATATATAGCAATCGTTTGCAGTTAAACAAATTTAATAGAAGTTTGCCAATAAACTAATTTTAAGACACATGAAGACATCGTAATATGGGAAGATGGATAAACATATCTTCTTTCAGTTCACCAGACAACTTATTGGTGTAGAGATTTATGACTTGCATTGAAGACATGCTGAAGATAAAGGAGGGCGTCAGCCCTGAAAGCATGTTTTCTATAAAATAAATTTCTCGCAAGGTATATGTTGAAGATAGAGGAAGGTATAGAGTCTAAAAGCTTGTTACATCCGGATTTATTATTTGCAACGATGATATGTTAAGATAGAGATGATGGAATACCTCCTTTGAAATTGTTACCATTTAGGGACAAAGTTTGCAGTGTGTATAACATGCCAATCCATGACCGAATTTTTCCACGGTAGTCACGGATTGAAATGATAGGTGTTGCAATTGGTAAAAACAACCGAACTCGTTGGGCATGTAGCCATGATAACAATATATGTTAGACATAGATGATGGAATACCTCCTGTGAAATTGTTACCCTTTTGAGACAAATTTTGAAGTTTCGATTACAACCTAGTGCATGACGAAATTTCTCCAAGGAAGTCATGAATTGAAATTGTAAGTGTTGCAACTGATAAAGACAAGCCAGCTTGTTGGGCTTAGAGCCATTAAAACTATTGTTTTCAATACTTCAACTAACTAGAAATGAAAGGTTTCACAGTTACGACTTGATGATAGAGGAAACTACATATGCTATTGATGCACAAGAAAATTAGGCAAAAGATTTTAATATTATTTTTTAATAAGATAAGAATCATACAAAATATTTTAAGATTATTTTTAGAATAATATCATTTTTTTTTTTTTTTATCTAAAAGAATGTTGCTTTGTCTCAAAGTTTATGTTATAGTATGACTTAAATTCAAGTCAAGGTGATGGGGCCCAGTGATTGCTTAATCCCATTAGGTGTTGGATTTGTTCTTTTGCCGAACTGGTGTTCTTCTATTCTAAATTGTTTTGGAATTGTCATGTGTTTTGGACTCTTCTTGGTTTCCTTCTCCAAGTCAATGTTGGAGTCCTTGTTATTAGCCGACCTTCTCCATCTATATATAAAAGGAGCTGCAGCTATTCGGTCTTTTTTCTTCTTCTTTTTTTCTTCTTCTTTTTTTTAGATGCAGCTATTCGGTCTTAATTGCACAACAACGAATAGAGATAGAGAAATCTCACCTTGGTTTTTCACACCCTGTAGCGCCATACACGGCTTAGAAAATTAGAGAATATTTTATCTTAAGAGTATTAATTCTCATTTGTGTGATAGTAAGATTTAGTTATATATTACTTATCAAAAAAGATTTAGTTATATTGGGATTTTGGGCTTTGAGTGATTTTTTTCCCTATAACTATCTTTGATAGTAACTTTTCTTCTGGTTGTCTCTGATAATGAATGTACCTCATATTGAGGGAATAACTTAAATCTTGGTGTCGTGTGTGACTAATTTAATTTTGTGGTCTACTTATTTTTCGCAAGTCTTGAGAAATATGATTAATTTCGTAAAAGTTGAGGGTTATTTTTGTATTTTTATTTTTATTTTTTAGGCAAACTCTCTTAGGTGGGGATGAGATCCTTGAGTCTTACTTTTTTGTGGAATGAGGCCCAGAGGTAAACCATGAAGATAATCACCAGTTATTATTTCGACGTGATGCTAGAAAATTCTAGCGTATTTTTCTCTAATGTTAGGGTGTGATTTGCAGTGATTGGACAATTAAGATGTCTAAGGTTATGGTTGAGCTACAAGTAAATGCTGACGAGACTATTTTTACTACAAAATGCGATATGTAAGTGAACTAAGCAAGATTTACTTTTAAAAAGAATAAGTTATGAGCCTACTAACTTTGTTATAACGTCTTTAACAAATGATTGCACATAGACGATTTATAATGAAAGAACAATATTTGCATCGTATGACATGACCATGGGTCATGCACTACTATTATATGAGTTAAATTACATGATCAAAGAGATTTATTTTTATGTTTAGCATTTGATATAACGTTTGTTTGTGATCGGCGCACCATATATGCATGGGGTTACTAAGACAGCTTCGCTAGCAACATGGGTCACCCGAGGTCATACCCAGTCGAGCTGATAGTGGAAGATGGTATGCGTCAATATTTAGGGTACCCGTATTGTATTACAGGTCCCTCGGGACAGCACCAACTCTATCAAGAAGGAGTTAACGACTCAAACAGACCATAAGTAAGAAAGCTATGACTAGTGAATATATATAGTCATGATTTCTGTCCATTAAAAATACGAGTGACTTGTTGTTGGAATTATACTATCTCACTTATAAAATAAACCTCATTTTTTCTAATCGGCATAATAATGAAGACAACACATATCTCTTACAAAACAGAAAATTGCAAAGTTGGTCTATGTGGTTAACCTAATTTATAAATCACTTAATGTGGTATAAAAGTTAACTGAGAAGTCTATGTGGTAGGGTAAATTGACAAATTACTTTCCGAAATCAATTTTCGTCCACTAATTTAATAGAAACCGTTAGGTTGCTACGCTATGTCCAATAAAAGTGCAACACATATCACTCTTAATAAAATAAAATAAAATAAAATAAAAATAAAAATAAAAATAATATATTACAAAATAAAAAACTAAAAATATTATTATTAAAAAAAAAAGGGGGTATGGGTGGTGGCTGTCGGTGGTAACCACCCCATTTAGGGAGGAGGGTGGTGGCATGGGCTAGGGGTGGCCGCACGCCACCCCCAGCCCCATCTGAGTGACTCGCGCGCCATCCTAAAGTTGAGGATGGGCTTCGAGCCACCCTCGACCCATGGGGTGGTTGTGCAACCACCCCTAGAGTAGGGGGTAGGGTGGCAGCCACACCTAGAAGTGGCTCTGACCAATTCTGGAGTGGCTCGCGTTCCACCCATTGCCTATGGGGTGGCCGGCAAGCCACCTCAGATGGGGTTAGGGTGGCATGTGGCCACCCCCGACCCATGGGGGTGGTGGCGAGCCACTCCCTAACCTCCCCCCCCCCCCCCCCCCCCCCCCCCCCCCCCTCTTGGTTTTTTAAAAAAATAATATTTGAAGTTTTTAATTTTTAGGTTTTTAATCTTTAATATATTTGTTTATTATGAGTAATACATGTCTCATTTTTATTGGGTTTGACATGGCACCTTAATGGTTTCTGTTAAGTGGTGGACGTAAATTGACTTCGATTAGTAATTTGTCAATTTCACCTACCACAAGGACCTCTCAATTAATTTTTATACCACATAGAATGATTTGTGAAATAAGCCAACTACAAGAACTAATTTTGCCTTTTTTTATTTTTATTTTTTTCCCCTTACAAAATGCACGGTTGCTTAATAAATTTAAAACTGTTACATAAGGGTCAATGCAGAACCAGCTATGTGATTATTTACTTACTAAGTCATTGACCTACACAGTTATTTTCCAGTGTGAAACACTTTGTTTTTTGCAAGTTAGCAGGCCAGTTATTAGATCACAGTATTTCACTGAGCTTGAGTGCTAAGTGAAGGACTCTTAGCTAGTAAGGTTTGTTTAGTGTAGTTAGCAATTAGTTATTGTTCAGTAGAAAAAGGATATTTGTAGGGTCTGGGTTTATAATGTGATTATAAATGATGAATTGATCAAGATATTATAGTATTTACTCATATCATTTTTATTCTCCTTGTCGTTATATTTAACTCTGATAAATTAGTATTTTGGGCAATATTATCGGCTAATTACCAGTTTATTCACTTTATTGGTATTAAGGCATTTTCAATAGCACTCCAAATTAATCAAATGATTGAATAATGTTTTGGGCGCATTACAGTTTTGCATCAAACAAAATATATAATTGTAGAAGGGATTATTATAAAAGCCAAATCTACATATCTGACCAAACACCAATCAACACTATGTGTTGCGAGTAAGGTTCTTCCAACCCAAGGGATAACACTCTAGCAAGAATAAATGTTTGTTAATACCGTTTTGCAGTTGTTGGCACTTGAACAAACTAGATGGGAGTTGGCCTTAAAACTGATTGTAAGACACACCAAGCCTTTGTAAGTTGGGAAGAAGATTAAACTTATCTTCTGGAAGTCCACCAGATAGATTATTATAGTAAAGAACTATGACTTGTAATGATGACATGCTTGAAACAATGAAGGGCATGGGACGTGAAAGCATGTTATTTCCAAGATAAATTTCTCATAAGGTGGATATGTTAAAAGATGGAGGAAGCTGGCGGTATGGAGCCCGAAAATTAGTTATATCCAAGATTTAATATTTGCATTGAAAATATGTTAGATAGAAATGGTGGAATACCTCTTGTGAAATTGTTATCGTTTAGAGACAAATTTTGAAGTTTGGATAATAACACCATCCAAGATAGGATTTCACTACTAAAGTTAATGAATCCAAATGATAAGTGTTGCAACTGGTAAAGATGAGATAACTAATTCGACAGAGAGCCGTGAAAACTATTGTTTTCAATGCTTAGACTAGCTAGAAATGAAAGGTTTCCTATATGTGGAGGAATGGTGCCTACAATGTTCATGTAAGAAAGGTTAAAAAATTGTCATGTGGAAGAATGATGCCTACAACCCTTTAATGTCGTGTCAAGTTTGTGACGGGTTTACGGGTCGTGTCAAAAATTGCATATCCTAGTTTATGGTAGTATTTCCAAATAAGCTCACTGTTAGTTGACATGGAAAATTCTGCTTTAGCTCTCCATGTTAATTACTTTTATTAATAGATCTTTTGAGAGATATTTTCTTGATAAATAGGTATTTGGAAACCCATTGAATTAATTAAATTTGAGGGACGTTACATGTGGGATTAGAAAATTGGGCTCTTGAACCATATAAAACAGATCTGAGGTTGTGATTATTGCTGCTTTAACTCTCCATGTTAATTATTTTTATTAATTAATTCTGGTGAGTTATAGATAGATCTTTTGAGAGATATTTTCTTGGTAAATAGGTATTGGGAAACCCATTGAATTAATTAAATTTGAGGAACGTTACATGTGGGATTAGAAAATTGGACTCTTGAACCATATAAAACAGATATGAGGTTGTGATCATAGTCCATACATAGGTATAGGTGAGTAATATATAGGACAAGTTTAGTAGGTGATGATGCATGCTAAGTGTGAATCCTGGGTCAAGCATCGTGCTACAAGTTAGAGTTGGTGAGTTCTTACGATGAGCTAACGAACCGTTTTGTTGCACAAGGAAGAATTTGAAGTGCGTATGAGCAATTATGGATTCAGTGGAACTAAGCGTCAAAGTGGCTTACGCTGTGAATAAGGTTATGGAAGAACAAGACCCTTCTTAGTGCAATTTTTCTGCTAACTATAATTACTGGCAATGCTTTGTGATTAATACTTTTCATTTTTTACAACAAACCGTGGAGAGAGTTAATTATATTTGTGTTTTTTGCTTTCTTTTTATTCTCTATTTGTTATTGTAAGCAGGTTCAAAAAGAAAATACCCAATGGGACTAACTTGGTTAAGTGGCAATTGCTAATATATTATCTAAGCCCAACAATTATTAGTCAAGCTCTTATATATCTCTTCCTTCTCTGTTTTTTTGTTTGTTTGACAAAGTGAACCTTTCTTTTTTTTTTTTTCTTTTGAATTCAGTCACGCAATCCTTGATGTTGAAATTAAAGATTATTGCATTCAGCAATTACAAGATCAACAGTATAATGCGAGCCATCCTTCATATGAACATGTTTGTCCATAAGAAAAAGAGCTTTCTTGGCTAGCCTATGAGCTAATACATTCGCCTCCCGTTTGAGATGGTTCACACTCCATAAGTGCAAACTATTCAGCATAAATCTGGCATTATCAATTAGAAGGCCATACCTACACCAGTTCTTACCTTCATTTTTCAATGTTTGTAGAATCTGGATGGTATCACCATCTAACTCTACTTGTTTACTACAAAAAATTCACTATTTTTGGACGGTTTCAAACCATTCATAAATGGTAAAAAATCGTATAGAATAAAGTCCAGACGGTTTATTCTGGACAGTTTATAACAGTCCATAATTTATGATCGAGAATTCGGATTATGGACGGTTTGAGCCAAACAGTCCGAAATTCTAGACGGTTTGGCTCAAACTGTCCAGAATTAATGTATATATATATATATTTAGGTGGGGTCACTTGAACATTTTAGATGTGCTACTATGGCCATGGATGCAGCTCTTGTACACGTACACTTGGATCCTAATTCACCAGAAGCTCAAGTTTTCTATAAACTGGGAGGGAGTTCTAATCAAAGTGTCGATAGTACTGCTCCTAGGCCTAGTGGTAATATAACTTATACTAGTTATCTATGTCCTTTTAATTTACCGACAAGCTCTCTTTCCACCATTCTCTGCCGTGACAAGGCCATCGTTTTCCTTAGTCTCATGGTCCTAATCTCCCAGGTTTCCAAGACAGTCAAACTTTACTTACAATGAAGAGAATTAAAAAGAAAAAAGAAAAAAGAAAAAAGAAAACCCTCACAGTCACCCAACCTCTTGGTTATGACGTCGCTCTTCTTCCCCTCCCCTATCCATTCACCACTTGAATTTGTCATTGTCCTCTCTTTCTCTCACTTCCCCATTCTCTCTTCTTAGACTTTGTTCTCTTATTGTTCACCTTCTCACTCTGCCATCCTCTCCTCCCATACCTTATTCATTTTGTAGTGACCCAGAATTTAATCTTAGAATAAAAGGATTTTGATTTCGAGATTTAAAATCATGTTAGATTATTTTAAGGCCAGAATAATAATCTCGGGGGGTACTTTTAGAGATATGTGAATATTTATGAAAATATATTTTAATTGGTGGAATTTAATTTACAAGTCTTGATTTTATAAGGAGTTTGTTTTAGACTGATTTACGTCACGGATGATTTAAAAGCATCATGCGATTTTATTTAGAGGTAATGGAATTATTTTTGGGTAGTAACCGAATAAGCTAAAGTTTCAGCTTACTCGGTTAGGCTAAGTAGATAGTGAGTGTTAAGTTTGCAAATCATGTGCTCGATTTTAGTGAAATGCCAGCCGTTATTGTACGGAGCACTGGCGTGATTCAGAAAAGAAGATAAACATGAGAGAAAGGTCGAGTGACTCATGACTTGTCCAAAACGTGTTGGAGAAGCTTTTAGAAGAAGAAATACTTTCTGGACAATTTTACTTCCCCTGCGTTCTAAAACGTTTCCCCCTCTTCCCCATTCTCTCATATTTTCTCCTTTCCTTCTCTTGATTTGTTGCCCACAACTCTCCCCTGTTTTCTTCATCTCAACCGAAACCCATCTCCCTCTTCCTTTTCTTTTACAAACCGAGAGATTGAGAGAGATGATGAGTCAGAGAAGAGAGACCGAAGCAGAGAGAGACAGATTCACGATGGAGAAGAGCTACCAGAGGTAACAAGGTTTTCATCCTCCAAGGAGCTGACCGAATTAGGGGCTTGAAATTGGGTGGCTACGGTGGTTTGGCCACCGACGTTGTGAGTGGCTAGCAGCTGGAACTGCGTTTTACGGCCCTGTTCCGGCAAAATTAGCATGTAATTTTGTTACTCTCTAGCTCGTCAGTATCAAACGGAAATCAGCAAGGTAAGGATTTGAGATTACCAAGTAAATTTGATTTACCCAGTAGTTCTAGAACACGAAAATCGTGCTAAAAGCTAAGATTATGTTTAATTTTGATTTTATTGGAGGTGTTTTGGATCAATTAAAGACTGGGTATGATTTCTTAGGTTTGTTTCTCTTGATTTTCTTATGGGTTTTTCGGTGATGGCAGATTAGAGTATTATTTGATTTGAGTTTCAGCTGTTTTGGGTTCTTTGGTGAATGTTATATTGAGATTTTGGGTGTTTTGATTTGCTGTTCTTGGCCGAATTAGAGTGGGTTTCGGAGTTTGATTTATTTCCCCTGTTTCGGTTATTGAAGGTTGATTTGGGTTGTTTTATGATTTAATTATTCATCTATTTTGAGTTTCAATTAGTTAGTGTTTTGCTGGGTTGTGTTGATGACTTGAGAAAATTGACTGTTTTAGGAGTTGAAGCTATGGCTTTGAAGGATTCATGGCCGATTGGAGGAAATAATTTCCTTAGGGTGCTCTGTTTCTTAGAGATTTGAATTTATGATGGTCTTATGGTTTTAGTTAGAGGACCCGTGAGTGTTGGTGATATAATCTTGATTACGCTTGATTGTAATGAAGTGTTTTGGGTTCTCAAGCCAACTGGGGTTCAAGAGAAATTTTGATTTAGAGCTTTTTGGATTGATCTGGCCGAATTAGGGGCAGTTGGGCGTGAGGAAAGAGAGATGTGAAGCTTCATTTTGAGTCTTGATTGTTGGGTTTTGCTAAGTAGCTTGAGGTAGGAGCGGGTATAAAAATATATTAAATAGATTAGTCGAATAAATGGTAATAACAATTGGGATGTTGATATATAGACTCAGCCAATGTTAAGATAGAATTTATAAGGATTGCGGATTAAGTGGAAATTAATCCCAAGTATAATGTCTAGTTTAATTAGAACCTAGTTATGTATTCCAAGCTCTAGTAATTAAATATATTATGGTATGGTATTATATTTCAATACCAATGGGATTATTAAATTAACGTTTTATGATGTATTGTTATTGAATTCATATTTTGTTAACTTGGGGTATGTTAATAGTGATCATTAAGAAGTAATTGATATTATTATGTTGAATTGTATTTTGATTTGTTGAAAGACTTTGAAGTACTAGGCTTAAATGTCTTATAATTTTATCATGTGAATATAGAATTCTTGGATGACTATATTGATGATTTATAGAACATATTAAAGAATATAAATGCTTTGGTTAACTTGTGGGAATTCTTAAAGGCAGACATTTGATGAAAATTTTATATAGAAAAATATATGCTTTATGTGCCGTTGTAGAATCAGGGTGTTACACGTTAAAGGATAGAGAAAGCACTTACCAAAAAATCTTTGCTTTCACATACATTTTTAATTTTTAATCTCTTTTCAGGTTTTTTTTTTTTTTTTTTTTTTTTTTTTTTTTTTTGATATTATGCAACGTAATTGGTAGGGATAATTTTTTTGAACCAAACCCTGATCTGGGATAATTTCTTTTGAGAAAAAAACAAAATAGCGTTTAATCTTTTGTTTATTCTTATTCCTGGTTATTGAAATCAAAAGCCAAACCGACATACCCAACCCAAGGGGATCATTTACACCTTAGTGGCAATAGACAATTAGATAACTATCCCACTTGAATTTTTTATTTTTCCAGAGTTCTTTAAATTCTTTTGTTTCCTGCTATGTTATGGACAAATTATTTTGTACTTTCAATTTAAAGGTACGCAATCTGAGGCAATATAAAGGCACGTATCCTAAGTCAATGATGCCGTCCATGTAATCAATAAAGTAAAAGAGGATTAGACATACCTCCAAAGTTGTTATAGCCAATGTATAACACTTTGAGCATGGTTAAGTTCCCAATTTCTGGAGGTAATCTTCCTGTAAATATAAAATAGAAGTTACAATTATAAACAAATATGAAGGTTTGTTTATCCTCAAAAGGCTAAAAGAACACTAAACAAACCCTCCAAATTTGTTATAGCCAAGGTATAAATATAGTTAAGTTCTCAATTTTTGGAGATGCTCTTCCTGTGAAACTATTAGCCCAGAGCGATAAATATATATAGCAATCGTTTGCAGTTAAACAAACTTAACAGAAGTTTGCCAATAAACTAATTTTAAGACACATGAAGACATCGTAATATGGGAAGATGGATAAACATATCTTCTTTCAGTTCACCAGACAACTTATTGGTGTAGAGATTTATGACTTGCATTGAAGACACGCTGAAGATAAAGGAGGGCGTCAGCGCCCTGAAAGCATGTTTTCTATAAAATAAATTTCTTGCAAGGTATATGTTGAAGATAGAGGAAGGTATAGAGTCTAAAAGCTTGTTACATCTGGATTTATTATTTGCAACGATGATGAGTTAAGATAGAGATGATGGAATACCTCATTTGAAATTGTTGCCGTTTAGAGACAAAGTTTGTAGTGTGTATAACATGCCAATCCATGACCGAATGTTTCCACGGAAGTCACGGATTGAAATGATAGGTGTTGCAACTGGTAAAAACAACCCAACTCGTTGGGCGTGTAGCCATGATAACAATATATGTTAGACATAGATGGTGGAATACCTCCCGCGAAATTGTTACCCTTTTGAGACAAATTTTGAAGTTTTGATTACAATCTAGTGCATGACGGAATTTCTTCAAGGAAGTCATGAATTGAAATTTTAAGTGTTGCAACTGATAAAGACAAGCCAACTTGTTGAGCTTAGAGCCATTAAAACTATTGTTTTCAATACTTCAATTAACTAGAAATGAAAAGTTTCACAGTTACGACTTGATGATAGAGGAAACTACATGTGATATTGATGCACAAGAAAATCAGGCAAAAGATTTTAATATTATTTTTTAATAAGATAAGAATCATACAAAATATTTTAAGATTATTTTTAGAATAATATCATTTTTTTTTTTTTTATCTAAAAGAAGTTTATGTTATAGTATGACTTAAATTCAAGTCAAGGTGATGGGGCCCAGTGATTGCTTAATCCCATTAGGTGTTGGATTTGTTCTTTTACCGATCGAACTGGTGTTCTTCTATTCTAAATTGTTTTGGAATTGTCATGTGTTTTGGACTCTTCTTGGTTTCCTTCTCCAAGTCAATGTTGGAGTCCTTGTTATTAGCCGACCTTCTCCATCTATATATAAAAGGAGCTGCAGCTATTCGGTCTTTTTTCTTCTTCTTTTTTTTAGATGCAGCTATTCGGTCTTAATTGCACAACAACGAATAGAGATAGAGAAATCTCACCTTGGTTTTTCACACCCTGTAGCGCCATACACGGCTTAGAAAATTAGAGAATATTTTATCTTATGAGTATTAATTCTCATTTGTGTGAGAGTAAGATTTAGTTATATATTACTTATCAAAAAAGATTTAGTTATATTGGGGTTTTGGACTTTGAGTGATTTTTTCCCTATAACTATCTTTCATAGTAACTTTTCTTCTGGTTGTCTCTGATAATGAATGTATCTCATATTGAGGGAATAACTTAAATTTTGGTGTCGTATGTGACTAATTTAATTTTGTGGTCTACTTATTTTTCGCAGGTCTTGAGAAATATGATTAATTTCGTAAAAGTTGAGGGATATTTTTGTATTTTTATTTTTATTTTTTAGGCAAACTCTCTTAGGTGGGAATGAGATCCTTGAGTCTTACATTTTTGTGGAATGAGGCTCAGAGGCAAACCATGAAGATAATCACCGGTTATTATTCCGACGTGATGCTACAAAATTCTAGCGTATTTTTCTCTAATGTTAGGGTGTGATTTGCAGTGATTGGACAGTTAAGATGTCTGAGGTTGTGGTTGAGCTACAAGTAAATGCTCACGAGACTATTTTACTACAAAATGCGATATGTAAGTAAACTGAGCAAGATTTACTTTTAAAAAGAATAAGTTATGAGCCTACTAACTTTGTTATAACGTCTTTAACAAATGATTGCACATAGACGATTTATAATGAAAGAACAATATTTGCATCGTATGACATGATCTTGGGTCATGTACTACTATTATATGAGTTAAATTATATGATCAAAGAGATTTACTTTTATGTTTAGTATTTGATATAACGTTTGTTTGTGATCGGCGCACCACATATGCATGGGGTTACTAGGACAGCGTCGCTAGTAACATGGGTCACCCGAGGTCATACCCAGTCGAGCTGATAGTGGAAGATGGTATACGTCAATATTTAGGGTACCAGTATTGTATTACGGGTCCCTCGGGACAGTACCAACTCTATCAAGAAGGAGTTAACGACTCAGACAGACCATAAGTAAGAAAGCTATGACCAGTGAATATATATAGTCATGATTTCTGTCCATTAAAAATATGAGTGACTTGTTGCATGAATTATGCTATCTCACTTATAAAATAAACCTCATTTTTTCTAATCGGCATAATAATGAAGACCACACATCTTTTTCAAAACAGAAAATTGCAAAGTTGGTCTATGTGGTTAACCTAATTTATAAATCACTTAATGTGGTCTAAAAGTTAACTGAGAAGTCCCCGTGGTAGGGGAAATTGACAAATTACTTTCCGAAGTCAATTTTCGTCCACTAACTTAATAGAAATCGTTAGGTTGCTACGCTATATCCAATAAAAGTGCATCACATATCACTCTTGATAAAATAAAATAATAATAATAATAATAATAATAATAATATATTACAAAATTAAAAACTTAAAATATTATTATTAAAAAAAAGGGGGGGAATGGGTGGTGGCTGTCGGTGGTAACCACCCCTTTTAGGGAGGAGGGTGGCGGCGTGGGCCAGGGGTGGCCGCACGCCACCCCCGACCCCATCTGAGTGACTCGCGCGCCATCCTAAAGTTGAGGATGGGCTTCGAGCCACCCCCGACCCATGGGGTGGTTGTGTAACCACCTCTAGAGTAGGGGGTAGGGTGGCAGCCACACCTAGAGGTGGCTCTGACCAATTCTGGAGTGGCTCGCGCGCCACCCGTTGCCTATGTGGTGGCCGGCAAGCCACCTCAGATGGGGTTAGGGTGGCATGTGGCCACCCCTGACCCATGGGGGTGGCGGAGAGCCACTCCCTAACCTCCCCCCCTTCATTTTTAAAAAAAATAATATTTGAAGCTTTTAATTTTTAGGTTTTTAATCTTTAATATATTTGTTTATTATGAATGCTACGTGTCGCATTTTTATTGGGTTTGACAGGGCACCTTAATGGTTTCTGTCAAGTGGTGGACGTAAATTGACTTCGATGAGTAATTTGTCAATTTCGCCGATCACAAGGACCTCTCAATTAAGCCAACCACAAGAAATAATTTTGCCTTTTTTTTTTTCCTTACAAAATGCACGGTTGCTTAATAAATTTAAAACTGTTACTTTAGGGTTAATGCAGAACCAGTTATGTGATTATTTACTTACTAAGTCATGGACCTACATAGTTATTTTCTAGTGTGAAACACTTTGTGTTTTGCAGGTTAGCAGGCCAGTTATTAGATCAAAGTATTTCATTGAGCTTGAGTGCTAAGTGAAGGACTCTTAGCTAGTAAGGTTTGTTTAGTGTAGTTAGCAATTAGTTATTGTTCAGTAGAAAAAAGATATTTGTAGGGTCTGTGTTTATAATTTGATTATAAATGATGAATTGATTAAGATATTATAGCATTTACTCATATCATTTTTATTCTCCTTGGCGTTATATTTAACTCTGATAAATTAGTATTTTGGGCAATATTATCGACTAATTACCAGTTTATTGGTATTAAGGCATTTTCAATAGCACTCCAAATTAATCAAATGATTGAATAATGTTTTGGGCGCATTACAGTTTTGCATCAAACAAAATATATAATTGTAGAAGGGATTATTATAAAAGCCAAATCTACATATCTGACCAAACACCAATCAACACTATGCGTTGCGAGTAAGGTTCTTCCAACCCAAGGGATAACACTCTAGCAAGAATAAATGTTTGTTAATACCGTTTTGCAGTTGTTGGCACTTGAACAAACTAGATGGGAGTTGGCCTTAAAACTGATTGTAAGACACACCAAGCCTTTGTAAGTTGGGAAGAAGATTAAACTTATCTTCTGGAAGTCCACAGATAGATTATTATAGTAAAGAACTATGACTTGTAATGATGACATGCTTGAAACAATGAAGGGCATGGGACGTGAAAGCATGTTATTTCCAAGATAAATTTCTCATAAGGTGGATATGTTAAAAGATGGAGGAAGCTGGCGGTATGGAGCCCGAAAATTAGTTATATCCAAGATTTAATATTTGCTGTGAAGACCAAGAAAATAAATAGGTGACTTAGCAAATTTATAAATTATATTTATTAATTAGATGAGACTAATAATTAGATCTTAAGTAATAATATGCATGTTATTAAGATAAAATGAATTTAGGATAAAATAATGAAATTAGAATGATAAAATACTAATGAGTAATCGGGTAATAAATGACTAATTGTATGGGTAAAATGTAGTTAGATTAAAAATGGGGTTGAATATTAATTAACAAAAGATAGAACAAACATTAGGTGTGGCACTGCAGTAATTTTATAGAAGATAAAGCCTTAAGATAAAAGAGAATCCCATCCAATGCCATGTGTCACTTTGTTGTGGCTTGGGAGATGCCTTACCTTTTGATATTAATAAAAGAAAAGAAAAAGGAAATAAGAATGAGAAATGCTAGGGGTACTTAAAGTTTTACCAAAAGAACCTTACAAACTGACATGGAATCTGATGTGGCATCTCTCTTAATTGACAAACTCATTTAAAGCTCCCCACATCATCATTCTCCTTTTTTTTTAAAAAAAAAAAAAAAAAAATAGCTGCATTTGTTCTTTCTAGGTTTCTCCAACGCACGCAGGCTTTTCCTTCATCTTCCTGAAAAATCTGTCCATCTCCAACGCACTGTGCCTCCTCAGTCGTACTGTGCCTCCTTCCCTGACTTCCCACCAAGCCGGTTCGAGAGCATGTGCCCCTCGCCAACGCCTCCAGATCCTCTTCCCCGTCGTTCGACTTGGGTGGATGCATGTGGTGCTTCTCAGAGAGTGACGAGGCCGAGCACCGAAGTAGGGAGCTGTGTTTTCTTCGCAAAGAACTGCGTCTCTAAGAGATCAATACAGAGCTTGGGTTTAAAGGGGACTGAAGAGGAAGACGAGGGAAAGAGGTGAAGAAGCGCCATCTCCTCAGCCGCACAAATTTGCTCTCCACAAATTTGCAAACTCCAAACACAAATTTGCTCTCCACAAAGTTGCTCTCTTTCCTCTCCACTTTGAAGGTGCTTAGAAAGTGTAGGGATATGGATAGAGCAGAGAAGCTGCTTGATGAAATGCTTGAGAGAGGGGTTAAACTTGATAATGTTACGTTTTCGACTCTGAGTACCTGTGCTAGCTAGGATTTGTTTTGTCCAAAATAGGGTTGTGGAGTGGTTTGAGAAGATGCCCAGTTTCGGGTGTGTTCCTGATGATGTTACATATTCAGGATTTGCATTATTTTTGCAGTTTTAATGCATGAACGCACACAAATTTTTCTGCAGATTTTGCTGCTGCTACATGCTCTGTTTCTAGCTGTTGGTTTCTTTTGGTGTATCTAGATTCTGATTTGATGTGTATTTCTGAGTTGTTTTGCCATTTGACTTCTTTTCGGCTGGTGTTTTTGTTGTTTGATTTGGCATGTGGTGTAGCCAAAGGCTGAGTTGTAATCTGATTGTTGGATTGAGTTCAAGCTTCTACTGAATTGAGTTCCAATTTAATTTAAAAATAAATAAATAAATTTTGTTCTTCTTTTCTGTTCAATTGACCTTCACCTTACAAAACCTTGATCAGTGTGTATGGTGGTCCAAGTGTACAGCTTGTTTGTGATTCTTGGATAAATACTGGGGGCATTAGCTATGTGTTTCAAATTCTACTCACGTGGTGCGTCGGTTTGAAAGAACAAAGGCAGAAATTTTTATTTTATTTTTTTTTAAAGGAAGATGAACATGAAGATGAAGCAGAAAGATGGACAGATTTTTCAGGAAGATGAAGGAAAAGCCTGTGTGCGTTGGAGAAACCGAGAAAGAACAAAGGCAGCTAAATTTTTTATTTTTTTTACAAAAAAGAAGAGAATGATGACATAGGGAGCTTTAAATGAATTTGTTAATTAAGAGAGATGCCACATCAGATTCCATGTCAGTTTGTAAGATTCTCTTAGTAAAACTTTAAGTACCCCTAGCATTTCTCAATAAGAATATGGGACAAGCCCAACCGGTCTTCCCTTCTCTTTTTCTTTCACTTTTCTTTCTTTCTCTCCCTCTCTCCTCACATGCACGCACTTCTCTCCCTCCCACTTTTTCTCTCTCTTCCTTTTCTCTTCTTTTTCTCTTTTCCCCTTTTCTCTCCCCCTGTTTCACGGCAGCAGCCGCCCACTCCCTCTTTTCTTTTCCTCTTCATTTCTTTTCTTCTCCTCTCCTCTTTGTAGCAGCACGATCTCCATCTCCCTTCTCTTCCATTTTTCCTCTTCTCTTCAGCTCACACACACACACACCCGTGTGGTCACGAGGGACCCAGTCCGGATGATGCAGCTCGTGAGAGAGGGAGCTACCGAGAGGGTGAGACACTGAGATCGTGAGAGATGTAGGGACTTGCGGACCGGAGGAGAAGAAAACTGAGTTCTTGGTCCATGGGGGTTCGGTGTTTTGGAACAAAATGGTAAATCCCTAACCTTTTTGGTACTTTGTTGTTACCTATTGTTTATAGAGCATAGAAATCAAGTGAATGGTAGTGGGTTCCGGTTTTTGAGAGATTATTGTTGATATTCCATCATACCCATTAGATTTATTGCTTGAAATCACATTAATTTGTGGAGTTTCTAGTTGAGTCCGAATTTAGGGTTTTGTTTGGAAATTTTGGGGTTTTGTTATAATGTTGGGTTGGAGTTTGATTGGTATTGAATATTTTCTTAGTATAGCCGAATGGAATGGTGTGGTGGTGATGGAATTTCCATTTGGTTTTATGAGGTTGAACCATGTTGGTTGTTAGTGTTCTTGAAGTTGAGTTTTGATGTGGTTTGACATTTTAATTTGATGGATGTTTTGGTAGAACCAACTCTTGTTGGATTGGTAGTTTTAGTTCTTTAATTTCATTAAATGAATGAGTTGTTTAGATTGAGAAATTCTGGAATTTCTTCTTGGGTTGGTTATTAATTGGGTTAATTGACTTGGTTTTGAGGGCTGGATTTATGTATGTGGTTCTTGATGATTTTGGGTTGATTTTTGGAAGGATTTTGGTTGGAATTCTAGATAGGTTTCCATGGGTTGGTGATTTTTAGTGGATGATGGGCTAATATGTGCTCCATGATATGCTTATGATGTTAAATATTTTAGGTGTTGATGAAGTTGAATTAATTAAAGATGTGTGGTTTTTATTTTTATAGGAGTTGGTTTTAGGCCTTTGATGCTTGTGGGTGTCTAGACCCTTGATTTGCAGTTAATTTTGAGGATCCTTGCTATGTGGTAGATCTTGGTAAAAATTGGATTATGAGCATATATGATTTTGGAAGTGAAGGGCGGTACTTGTTAGGAGATTTTAGTAGAAGTTATGGTTGATGGGATTATTTAAATTAGAGGTTAGTTATGGGAGCTTATGGCTAATGCTTTGAGGTTAATGTATATGCCTCAAGCTTTAAGAATGTATATTATACTATGTGATCGTAAGTAGCTTAAAAAGTGCTATTAAATTAATATGTTGTATAAGGTTAAGGTTCTATAATCTAAACTATTTATATGGTTAGTAATTAAATAACTAATGCACTTATTCATCTATATTAAAAGTACTTAAGTTTATTACTGAATTAGGCTTATGTGGATAAACAAACCATAAGCTTAATGTCTAATAATGATAGTAAGGTAACTTGGTATCCAATTTACTTATCTATGTACACTAAGTAATTTAGTGTATTAATGGACTAGGTTTAAGTATTGTATATGTATATGTATATATGTACATATATACATATGCATGCATACATGTTAAATATATATTGTTAACTTAGTAAATAAGCAACAAACCATTAATGGATTCACAATGGTAATGTGATGTAATAATAATATGTAGGCAACTAAAATAGTAAATACATCTCCTAATTAATAAGCAAGATATAATAAGAACCTATAACCAATGATTAGCCTAATAATAGTTTAGGATACCTATCTAGCTTTAGAAGCGAGTGATGTGACGTGTGAGCATGCGGGTAGTTAGGATGTCATAGAGTATGTGATTCAATAGCATTGTCTAATGCTACCAATGTTTGCAGGATCATGTTCGGATTGGAGACTTTAATTGATTGTCCAATGTAGAGTCCAAGTGACTAGAGTCCAAGGAGTGTTCGAGTTGGAGTCTAATGCAGCCAAGGTGGGTATTCCACTCACTGAGAAAATATATATTTTTATATGTATTGGATTGATAAGAATATATATGTTGTTTATGAAACCGAACCAACCATATGATGAAATGTATATGCTTTGAGATGATTTGTTTAGTTTCGATTATGTTCAAATATTATCAATGATGTTTAAGAATTGATGCATGAGGGAAAGGTGTTAATTGATTTAAAGTGTTTTGAGTATGTTTTGCGGTTGAGATCTAAATTATGCAAATTGTTTGAGAACATGTCATGTTGAAACTGCGTAGATTTGATAAAGAAACTAAGTTTTGAATGATTTCAAAGTGTTGGGTAAAATGCTGGATTTGTTTTGTTTTGAGAGGACGTGATTTAACAACTGCATAATTTCAGCGTGACACAGTAGGAAATATATACTGGTCAAGCACGGAACATTGAGCATGTAGTATAGAGCATACATACCAGCAGTATCAGTATATCAGCAGCACAACAGTATCAGTATCAGCAGTATCAGTATTAGCAGCATAACAGTATCAGCCCCAGTTCATGCATAGCATATATAGCATTGTTTTGTGAGAGAGGTTTTTATGTTATGAGTAGATTTTACTAGACGTGTTGGTATGCATAAGTGTCTTAAATGAAAAGCGCTTATGTATATTTCTATCGGATAGTCATGTGTTAATAGCATACATTGAACTTGAAAGTACATGGATACATGACTACCCAGGTGCGAGTAATGGCATGTCTATGAGTAGGAAGGTTGACTGTTCTTGTTCTTCAGGAAAGACGTGTTAGCATGATTGAGTTTAACTCTAGTGCTCTCATGATCTACTGACGTCAAGGCACGAAGCTGGAATACGATTAGAGATGGTGTTGCGAGTGTTTTGTTGAAGGATGTTATCCTAGTACGGAAAAGTAAGATGCCATGTTCTTTGCTGAAGACTTATGTGTATACGTGATATCTGTGATGGAGTGATCGTGTGCACATATGTCCAAGCGACCGGTGAAAAGTATTATTATAGATGGGTCTATATGTAGAAACTTCCAAGGAGGGATGTCTGGAACTTCTACATGTTTTCACAGCTATATAGTATGTTTTAAATGATTTCTGAATAGTCGGTGTTTGCTGCATTAGCTGTTGGTAAATTGTGGCTAATATAGTACTCGCACGACTAAAATAATATAAATGTTGGTTCTTTGTGAAAACTCAGTTAGTCTTATACCACTGAGGTCTTAGTATGAGGTATACTAAGGCGGTGAACTCACTATTTCACCTATGCGGATGTGGATACCACCACAACCGTGTAGATGATGTTTCTTTGGCTGCAGGTACTACGGTATAGTCGATGGGTCGGTAGCAGTGTGCTTGGGATATTATGACTGAAGCTCACCGCGACAGTTGTAATTGTCGGACCACGGGTTGTCCACTATTTTATAGGTTTGGTATGGCTTGTGACGTTTGTGTCACTTATTCTTTGTTAAGCCATTATTGTTATAGTGTTAATAAGACTTAAGCATATAGATGTTAAATGGCTCTTTGTTGTAATTAACTTATGATAGATGTATAAGTTGTAATTTCCGCTATTCAGATTTATGTTTTCCGCTGCATAGATAGATGTATGTTATACTCTGATTATCAGGTACATGTTATGGGGCATGTGCCATATGTTGGCTGAGCGACACGTAGTCGTGCCACTGCGATGACTCGTTTTATGTTTGTATAAAAAAAAAAAAAAAAAAAGGGTCGTCACATTTGCATTGAAAATATGTTAGATAGAAATGGTGGAATACCTCTTGTGAAATTGTTACCGTTTAGAGACAAATTTTGAAGTTTGGATAACAACACCATCCAAGATAGGATTTCACTACTAAAGTTAATGAATCCAAATGATAAGTGTTGCAACTGGTAAAGATGAGATAACTAATTGGACAGAGAGCCATGAAAACTATTGTTTTCAATGCTTAGACTAGCTAGAAATAAAAGGTTTCCTACATGTGGAGGAATGGTGCCTACAATGTTCACGTAAGAAAGGTTAAAAAATTGTCGTGTGGAGGAATGATGCCTACAACCCTTTAATGTCGTGTCAAGTTTGTGACGGATTTACGGGTCGTGTCAAAAATTGCATATCCTAGTTTATGGTAGTATTTCCAAATAAGCTCACTGTTAGTTGACGTGGAAAATTCTGCTTTAGCTCTCCATGTTAATTACTTTTATTAATAGATCTTTTGAGAGATATTTTCTTGGTAAATAGGTGTTTGGAAACCCATTGAATTAATTAAATTTGAGGGACGTTACATGTGGGATTAGAAAATTGGGCTCTTGAACCATATAAAACATATCTGAGGTTGTGATTATTGCTGCTTTAACTCTCCATGTTAATTATTTTTATTAATTAATTCTGGTGAGTTATAGATAGATCTTTTGAGAGATTTTCTTGGTAAATAGGTATTGGGAAACCCATTGAATTAATTAAATTTGAGGAACGTTACATGTCGGATTAGAAAATTGGGCTCTTGAACCATATAAAACAGATATGAGGTTGTGATCATAGTCCATACATAGGTGTAGGTGAGTAATATATAGGACAAGTTTAGTAGGTGATGATGCAAGCTAAGTGTGAATCTTGGGTCAGGCATCATGCTACAAGTTAGAGTTGGTGAGTTCTTACGATGAGTTAACGAACCATTTTGTTGCACAAAGAAGAATTTGAAGTACGTATGAGCAATTACGGATTCGTCAAAGAGGCTTACGCTTTGAATAAGGTTAAGGAAGAATAAGACCCTTCTCAGGACGAGGCTAAGGAAGAAGCGAACCAGGTTTAGTCACTTAGGGAAGCGTTAATTTGAATTTTAGCAGCAATAAACAATTAGATTACTATCCATTAGAATTTTCTTTTGTCCTTGAATTGCTTAGGTCCTTTTGTTTCCTTATGTGCTTTGGACAAATTATTTTGTACTTCCAATTGAAATGTACCATCGGACGCAATAGAAAAAATAAAAATAAATAAATAAGTTCAGTTACTGATGTCATCCATATGTATAATCTATCAATTAAAGCAAGGCTAAACATACCTTCAAAACTGTTGTCGTGAAGATATAACTCTGTGAGCATACTTAAGCCTTCAATTTCTGAAGGTACGCTTCCTGTGAATCTATTGGACGACATCCATAACATTTGCAGTTGTTTGCAGTTAAACAAAGCGGAAGGGAATGGACCTAGAAAACAATTACCATTTACAATCAAATATTGAAGTTTGTAAAAAAAAAAAAAAAAGACAAAAAACAAAAAACAATCTAACAAAAAAAAATGAGGCATAGTCAATTTGTCCATTATATTCTCCAACCTAGTCACAACATTTGCAAATTTGAGGATACCCGTAAAGACAATTACCTCTTGTAGATATTGTTCATTCTCTCCCACCATACCCATTTATTAGTCATCGTTAAATTAGTCAAAATAACCTTAGAGAATACATAATAATGCCAACAACAACAATTATAACCTCATGCAATAAAGAAACAAATAAGTTCAGTTAATGATGTCATCTATATATATAACCAGTTAATTAAAGCAAGGCTAAACATATTTTCAAAATTGTTGTTATTAAGGTATAACACTGTGAGCATACTTATGCCTCCAATTTTTGAAGGTACACTTCCTATAAGACGTTGAAATTTGCAGTTATTTGCATTTAAACAAATTGGAAGAGACTTGACCGATAAAACAATTACCATTACAAACATATATTGAAGTCAAAAAAAAAATCTAACAAAATAAAAGGGCTTATGAGTCACAATTGATCCATTATTTTCCCGAGTCCAGTCACAACAGTTGCCAATTTGATAAACATTACCTCTTGTAGATATTGTTCCTTCTCTCCCACCATACCCATTTATTAGTCATCGTTAAATTAGTCAACATAATCATTGTTATATCTTATAAAAACCTCAGAGAATACAGAACAATGCAAATTTGACAAAAGGATTCCAACATAATAAATCACTTGTTCTTCAGCCTATACTAATTGATGTTCTTTTTTGTCTTAAATAATTGATTAGCACCCTTCCTAATCCATCATTTAGAAAAAGAAAAATTGCTACACCAAAGTCTAGACTTATGAGATACTACAGGTTCCATGAAGAAAACTAGTTTCCAACTTTTTGAAATGAATTGAACCAAAATAAAGAAAAAAACCCATGTCAAGTCCTTCCTATATATGTTGTCTTTACCATAGATTTTGGGACAAAAGTAAGATGGCCTTCATGTGTGTAAACAGACGGGTCATTTTCTACCCCTTCAAATGTGCATTGATTCTATATAGCTTGCTTTATTTGGATGAGAACAGAGAGGGTCCACTTTCCTATTCCTCTGTTTAGACTGTTCTGTTTTTATCCTTCAATTCACCAACCAATATCATTCACAGAACATGGTGCTAGCTTTTTATGAAGACCGTGAACCAGTTCGCTACTTTTAGACTTTCATTTCAGCTTCAAGTATTTATTTGAAGAAAAAAAATATATATAGAAATCTTAAATTTAGATTTAAAATCTTCGTAAATTCGAAACTTAAATTAGTTAAATTATACTGTTTTAGAGTTTGATCGATGATGCAAGCTTAAGTGTGAGAGCATCCCCAACAAGCTACAAGTTAGGCTTGGTGATTTCTTAGGATGAGCTAACGAACCGTTTTGTTGCAGAAAGAAGAATTTGAAGTATGAGCAATTACGGATTCAGTGGGAGCGTCAAAGAGGATTACGCTGTGTTGGTTAAGGAAGAATAACACCCTTCTGAGGACTCGGCTAAGGAAGAAGCAAACGAGGTTTAGTCACTTAGCTACACTTGATTCAGTAGCTGAGAGTTGTGTTGGAGAATTCTGTGTTAGTAATATTATTTTGAAATTTCATTTGAGAATTTATGCAACATATTTGCCACATTGGAGGCAATTAATTAAGGCAAATATGTTGAAAGGTTCCAATTTAGAAACAAATATTAAAATTTGCAGTATAGGTGACTAAAAAAATACTACACATATTTTCACTCTCACACTCTCTAGTGCATGTTGCTTGACGTAACAGTAAAAGTTACTATTGAATCTAAAATTTAATTGTGATTCATTCAAAATCTAATGATAATTTTTATTCTTGCATTAGGAGAGTTTGCACTTCAAAATATGAGAGTGAGAATGCATGTACAATTTCTGGTAAGGAAATGTTAGCATTAGAATTGAAAGTTACTTTTTCATCGATGTCAAAAGTTTTGTCAACCAAATTTTTCTTTAATTAATGATCTCTTTTCTTTTCGTGCTTGACGCGAACTTAAAGTTTATGTCTTATTTTAAGAAAAACCAAAATGTAAGGTGCACCTAAGATAGAAATAGAATGCTCAATTATATAGTGTGTGAAAATTGGAGATGATAATCATCGTAATAAAGATAAGGTGTACAAGGAACATCAAAATATTTGATCTTGAGAATTGGTCACAATTCTCAAAATACAATCTTGGATGTAAAATTGATGGTTAACATGTCATGTAATCTAAACAAAATAATGAGAATCACTATAATTAGACTGTCTGAGTTTCAGTGAAACTCGTGTAGTCTACAAGAAAAAAGTTGTGGGCCACCTACCTTAGGTGGTTAAGTTTTGGACCCTAAATTGCTCGAACAAGTAAGCTTAATTCATAGCCTCTTTCCTTTTCTAGAGGCTGCTTTGTACAACGTCATCCAAGTTGTACTATAATCAATGGTGGAGAGTGGAGTACTAAAAAATCTCTCCTAATTCTTCTCCCCTACTAAAAAAAAAAAAAAAAAAAAAAAACACTTCTCGTTGAACAGAAATTTAAAACTATCCCGTCAACAGCTTTAAAAAAACCTCTTAATGTCTTAAAAAGTGAAAACGTCCCTTCTAACTCAATAAAAAAAGTTTATGAATAAAAAGTGTAAACCCTTCAAGCTTTTTGAAAAAAATCATATAACCCAACTATATTATATTATATTTAAAAAAATCATATAACTTCTAGTTGGGTGTCTACATTTTTCAAATTATATTATATTATATTTAAAAAACATGTTTGATGGTTTTTGATTTCAGAATTTAGAATTAAAACTATGTTCGGGTTTTACCTGATCTGCTTTTCGACCAGTTTTTAACCCAACTCAAAAATAATAATAAAGTTAAAAAAAATAAAATGTACACAAAAAACCTAGGGGTGGTTGAGCCACCCCTGGTCGTTTGAGGGTGGCGGCCAGACCACCCCCAGGTGTCCGGGGGTGGATTGGTTTCCCCCGAAATTAATGGGTGGTGACCGAGCCACCCTCGACAAATTTTCGGAGGTGGCTGTCTGATTCAGGGGTGGCTCAACCACTCCCGAAAGAGCGGTTGGGGATGGCTCGACCACCCGGCCAAGCGGTTTCAAGAGTGGTCAGCCACCCCTATCAAATTCGGTGGTGGTCGTGCCACCCCCAAACAGTTGCTGGGGGTGGTAGAGCCACCCCTAGGGAGGGTTCAAAAACCACCCCAATATTAAACTCTGTATTTTATTAAAAAAAAAAAAAAGCAGTTTTTTAGTTTTATAATAATAATGATAATAATAAATCATTTATATATATATTTTTCTCAATTATATTCAATTCAATTCACACTCCTAAACATCTTTTTCAAATTTTGTTTCAGATTCTCTAAACCATCAAAACATAATTTCAAAACTCGAATTTTTTTGGTATTCACAATTTTAAATATAGTACAATATAGCTTTATTTAAAAAAATCGAACACCCAAACAAACCTTAAACTTGTTTATGAAAAAAATAAATATCTACAACCTCGCCGCCTCTTTAACAGTCACAACCTCTCCCTCTCTCATTCAAAATTTTCTCGAACTCTTGTGATCTCCCTTCACCACTCAGTATTTTTCAGTGTCCTCTATTTCTCTCACTTTACCATCCTCTCCTCTCAAACTTTCTGTCTAACTGTTTGTCTTCCCTCACTCCACCATCTGCTATCTGCCACCAATTCCATTGGTGAAGTGATCAAGTGTTGATATATTCTGACGTAGGGGAAAAACAAAATAACATAAAATAAATAAAAACCTTAGATTAATTCAGAATCTTACCAAATTAACGAAGATGAAAAAATAAACCAGCATCTCACTGGCGTTGGTAACGTCTCACCACCAAGAAAGAAAAGAGGAGTCACACCTCAAGGGAACAAAACCGTTTTCTTTATTCATCATAAACTGTTTATTACAATAGAATATTATGCTTAAATAGGCTCATAGATTAAACCCTAACCCTAACCCTAATGTATTCACTTTGAGCCAAGGGTCAAGCCTATTATTAAATAACAAATAACCTAAGCTAATGTGACTCACTTTTGAGCTAAGTCCATTATTGAATTACAAATAACTTAAAACTTTGGGTCAAACCTATAATTAAATTCAAATAAAACTAATAATCTAAATAAACAAAAACAACAAATTTATTCTTGTTTCACTCTGCATTATATTCAATGACCTCCCAACTTAAAATGAATTAAAGAAACAAAACAATGGAAGCAAGAAATTTAATTTAGACTAATCAAAAGAGGAAAAGAGTGGGGAATGTAACAATAGAAAGAGATGGGTACGTAGGTATAAAACCATAAACTTTGACAGTTCTGGAGTTCTATGTGTCATCAATCGGGTACTTACACACAGATATACTAAACATACCTTCAAAGTTGTTGTCGGCAAAGGATAACACTGTGAGCATGATTAAGTTTCCAATTTCTGAAGGTATACTTCCAATGAAATCATTTTTCGATAATGATAAATATTGCAGTCGTTTGCAATTGAACAAAGTAGATGGGAGTTGGCCAGAAAATTGATTATAAGATACTCGAAGCAGTTGCAAGTAGGGAAGATTATCAAATGTATCCTTTGGGAGTGGACCAGAAAGATTATTACTCCTTAAGTTAATGATTTGTAATGATGACATGTTGGAAATAATGGAGGGCATCGGACCAGAAAGCATATTATCTCCAAGATCAATTCTTTGCAAGCTGTATATGTTGAAGATGGAGGATGGAATGGAGCCCAAAAGTTGGTTATAACTAAGATTAATTACTTGCAATGAAGAAATGTTTGATAGAGATGGTGGTATAGTTCCTGTGAAACTATTACCAAACAGAGACAAATTTTGAAGTTTGGATAACATCCCCATCCATGATGGGATTTCTCCATTGAAGCTATTGAATCCAAATGATAAGTGTTGCAAGTTGTAAAGATGAGATAGCTCGTTGGGCAGAGAGCCGTGAAAACTATTGTTTTCGATGTTTAGACTAACAAGAAATGAAAGGTTTCCCATGTGTGGAGGAATGGTACCTACAAGATCCATGTAAGAAAGGTTCAAAGCGGTTACTTGTTGATGGCGAGAATCACAAGTAACACCAACCCAACTACAAACGAAGGTGCCGGTAGACCAGTTGTTTGACAAAACATTACGAGGGTCATAAGAAATTTGAGCCTTTAAGGCAAGAAGAGCAGATTGATCGGTGATAATGTTAGGAACATTTGCAACATCTAGGCTTGCCACGTAACATTGCCCCATGAGAAGTGCCACAAAAAAGGAAAATGGGAAACAAGTTCTCTCCATGAGTAGTGTTTGTTGGTTGAGGTGTTGGGGATTAGTGAGAGCTCAAGTGCGACTAATATATAAGTTGATTTGAGCATCAAAAAATTCAAAGGAAAAAATTTTGACTCTTGGAAAAAGAGGGTGGGGGTGGTTTGGGCTTTGATCGACTTCGTTGACCGTTAGAAAAAGAAAAGTAAAAGGAAAAAAAAAAAAATCATCGAAAAGTAGTGTTTTGTGATCATACTGATCCTTAGTTTTTGAATCAAAAAAAAAGAAAAAAGAAAAAGAAAAAAAAAAATTACTTATCCTTAGTTTTGTGGTTCTATTTACTTACCTGACTACCCATTTTATGATCTAAAAAATTCATTCTTAAGAAAAATGTTCCTTGATCCTAAGCTAATGATGGAGTCGATGGTCATATGAAAACCCTTTTTTTTTTTTTTTTTTTTTTTAATAAAAAATAATGAAATCAATAATTTTCATGAACTACGTTTTATAATTCCTTTTTCCTAGCTTTCTTCGTAATTTATTTTTCACGTTTATAAATGAATGATGACATTGAACCCACAACATCCACCCAACAAATGATTTAATTACCTTCAAATCAAGCTGCATTTTGGAAATATTTGTTTCTTCTCGATCGAAGTGATATTGAAACTTGTCACTCTTTATTAATGTTTGGTGAGGCTCGCAATACTCAACAGGGCAAAAGATTTTTACCAGATACTTAGTCATGATATTTTGAGCAACATTTTGTCTAGATCGAAATATTAAGGGCTAGTTTAGTTCCTGGAATAGGTGATTAGAATGAAATAATGGTTATTTCTTCGAAATAATCATTCTTTTTCTTTCATTAAACCAAGTAAATTACTTATTCTGACATATTGTTCCTTGATCCTCTCTTTTTAGTAAATAACTTGGCTTAAGAATGTCGTACGCTATAGGGTGTATAAATAGGCATGCTTAGGTAACCAATGAATTGTCTCCAATGGGTAACTCAATCGGCTGGGGATCACGCCTCATAAAACGAAGGTCACTAGTTCGAATCCCCTTTCCCCCTCTTGTGTGGACATATCCAAAAAAAAGAAAAAAAAAAGAAAAGGTAACCAATGAATTTCCTGGTAAACTATTAAGTATGGTACAGGTACAAGAATTGAAAGCTCATTAATTTGGCAAAACACAGTGAAATATCTTATGCATGGGCTTTGCAAACTGTAAATCATCTACCGTGCTTAATTGCTATTTGTCCCCAAAATTTATTCCTAAACAGATCTATTACTAATTCACTATCTTCATCAATATCATAACTTATTGACTTTCCACAAATATCAAGTCGATCTTATTGACAGCCAAGCTTATATTAAAAAACGAAGTAAAAATACTCCGGCACAAAATAATAATAATAATAATAATAATAAAAGTATAAAAAAAAAAAAAAAAAAAAAAATTGAAATACATACAATTAATAAAAAGTTGTAGCTTTTTTTATATATTTTTTTTTCTTTAATGTAAGATATAATAAAATATTTAGTTTTCATGAACAACCTTTTATAATTTCTCTTAAATTACCACCAAATCAAGCTGGCCAGGTTTTAGAAGTTGATGTTGAAAAAGTCTCTTGAAATGATCATATACGCTAGGGGAATTTATCTTTCTTTGAAATGTCTCCACCGTCTGGGACCCATGAAAATGTCTTGGATTTGAACTTTTCGTCAAATTCTCCCACTCGCAATAAATTGGGAGTAGGAAACTTGTGGGAGGTGCCAAATGCCAATTTGAAGACCTTTTGACCATGCCAAAACTCCCAACATCAACCAAGTTGTTTTTTTGTCGAAATTGTCAGTCACTTGCCACTTTGCTCAAGTTGTTGCTACGAAAGTCCTCTATATATGTTGCGCCAAATGATCAAGTAGATATTTTGATGTGATTCTTTACAAACTTAATTGTGAAATAATGGAGATAAATATTATTTGCACAACTCAAGCCCTCTATCACTGTGGCATGGAAGGACTAGAAGCAGACTTCTGCACCACACATTCCATCCTACGTTCCAAAGAAATATTGAGCTGTCAAAGTGTTGAAATATAGAAAACGGTATAGAAAGGTTTGATATTATGTAGAAATATATGATGAGAATAATAAAAGATAAGAAAATAAAATTAAAGAGAATACAGAGAGAGCTGAAGAGCTGAATCGAAGATATACGTATGGCCTACGGGCAGGGGCGGAACCAGCATCTGCAACTTGGGGGGCCAAACTGAAGAAAAAAAAATTTGGGGGGCAAATTTTTTTTTAAAAAAATAAAATTAGGGGTAATTTTTTTTTTTGGGGGGGGGGGGGGGGGCAAATTAAAAAAAATAAAAAAATTAGGAGTAAATTTTATTTATTTTTTTTTTAGAATTTGTTTTAGATTTTTATTTTTTTTATTTTTGTTGGGAAAGCCTTGGGGCTTTGGGAGGCCAGGCCCCCCAAGCTCCTAAATGGCTCCGCCCCTACCTACAATATATTAGGCATTGCAATTTCATAGAAAAAAAAAATGTGTTTTTAAACCAAATCGTAGAAAATAAATCGTTTGGAATAGCGATTTTTAAAAAATTTGCGATTTAAAAATCGCAGAAAATTTGTGTTTTCAAATCGCATGCAAGATATATGAGTGCTTTTGTTAAATGTCAAATTGCGATTTTGCCAGACAATTAATTACGTTTTTAAAAATCACATTTCAATTCACATATTTTAAAATTGCAAACACAAACGGACATCTTGTCTATTAAAGTATAATTAATTGTATTATATAAGTCTCTATAACAAGATCCAAAAGCTCATCCTTGCATTTTTTGCGATTGAAGGACAAGATGAGAGCTTAGGTTACCCCATACTGATTGTCAAATGAGCTTAGTGCAAAAAAACTTGAGAGCAGTTTAGAATTGAGCACCCTTCCTCCCCCACAGGTGATGTTCAATCTTTGAAGGAAATACTACCACATTAATTGTATTCTTGCACCAATTTTCTGAAGGTCTAAATATTATCGAATCATTTATTTGAAGCATTATCAGGATTAAGGGTGAGTTTTGGAAGGAAGGGGGACGAAGACGTTGAGTTGTTAGGTTGAATTTAATCGTTTTCTCAGTTCCTTTTTGCCCTCTCTGAAGGTCATTGTGGAAGTGAGAGTCATTGGTTTGTTCTTCCCCTTTCTCTCTCTCTCTCTCTCTCTCTCTCTCTCTCTCTCTTATTTTTTTTTTTTTAAAAAGAATAATAAAAAAAAAGAAACGAAGTAAAGTCATTGTATGGACAAGTATTAATTTTGTAATATCTAACGGTTTCACATGATGTAACGTCATTTAAAACTCTTAAATTAACCACGTGGCAAGGACATATGCACCTATCCTCTCCACCTATTGATACTCATAATCTTTTTATTTTTTGGACATGAAAAGAGCTCCTTTTGTCTAGACTCTGATTTTAGATATAAATCTTCCATCATATTTGTAGAAATATATACATTTTAAAAACAGAACAGTATATGTTCCCCAACTATTCTTTATCTCCAATCTATAACAAATAACGTCTTCTAGTGGATCTCGGAATGATTTTACTTCTTTAAGAACTATTCATTCAAAAAGGTTTTAAATTTGTTACAAAAATATTTGTCCTAATATCCTTTACAGCTTTCTTTATTTTGAAATTGATTTTTATGAAGGTTGAATTGACAAGTTAATAACTTTGTTAATCTTCATTTTTATCAAGATTGAAATATTCACTATTTGTTGCAACTTGAGGTCTCAATTCGAAATTCCAACAATGCCATGTCAATCCCATTTTCGATCATTTAATTAGCAAATTGTTGTGAGAATACGATCGAAGACTTGTCAAAACCTACAAAGGGTCTAAAATGAGGACAAGATTGTCATGACAAAGTTCAAGCATTAATTTCTACTTTGGAACTTATCAGTGATCCTTGATATTGATAATCTTAAAACCTTGACAGATATTTGTCTATCGTCCCATAACTCCCATGTATACCCTTGTCATCATCATCAACACTTGCGACGAAGTCTTCATCCATAGTGCTCCACCAAGTCTTATGAAAAAGATAATTTTTTGTATTAAAAATAATAATAATAGCCATGACAAAGATATTGAACTGTATGTGAATGGCGATGTCCAATCTTTCATGGACATAAAGAAAATTAGGAAAATTGGTGTGAGAATCCGACCAGTTTTCCAAACATAGGAAAATTGGTGCGAGAATCGGACCTCTTTTTCAAACTCCAATTAAAGCACCAACTAGAGATGAATTTGACAAGATTCTCGTGACATGTGTGACCAAGTCTTCATCTGACTTTAGAATGCCGTGCACCATGGTGTAGAAATAGCCAACTAGGCATGACTAGAACTCACTAGTGATGACATTGACTACATTGTCAATTTGTCATGGAATGTCATAAGCATGAAGTTTAGTCATGTCTTGATTTTGTGCATTGAAACTTCCCGGTGGTGCCAATTTGTATGCTCCTAACATGAATCAAGTTATTTCTATCGAAATTGTGAGTCACTTGGCACTTTGTTGAAGTTGTTGCTACGAAAGTGTGAAGTAATGGAGAGAAATATTGCAATGAGTATTATTTGCACAAGCCGCACAACTCGAGTCTAGCTCTATCACTGCGGCATGGAGGTGAAAGAAAAGATAAACGTAATAAACATAAAAGAAGTTTAGAGAATAAGAAGAGAGACAAAAGAATTTTAAGTGTTTTAGTATATGATACACGTCGTTTGTATTGTAAAATGACTTAATTATTTTCACCCAAGAGTTTTTGCCTACCAAAGTCAGCAACATGTCCAACCATGTCTTCATAGAATTTTGTGCAGCATGGTCTTGGCTCTAGAATGCCGTGCACGATGGTCTAGTGATATTCGAGCTAATTCTTAAAAAATTTGGTAGGTAGAGGGTTTTAGGGTCAAATTTTGAAATAAAAAGCTTTTGAAATTATTTTCATGCCATTGGTATGGCCTTTATGGGACTGAATTCCTGCGGTCTCCTCATCCGTTTAAGCCCTTTTTGTCATTGGTTTCTAGCGAGTAAATACTGTTATGACCACATCTAAATATATCATACTTTTACTTATTTAATTGCAAGAAGATAGTAATTTAAAGTTTTGTATTTCATTTACTTAAATTCATATCATTTACAAGTTTTTTTGAGATCCAAATGAAAATGGCATAACTAGACCATGCTCCTTGAATTATTTCAATATTTAAAACTTCATATTTATTCCATCTCTTGATAATAACAATGAGCACATTTCGTGTTGCTTACTTCAATAATTACCACTCCATTAAGCTTCATCACATTTGACGCGAAAGTACATGATCACTACAAAAAAAAAAATGTTCATTCCTTGCATTTTTTAAATGCCTTGAATGTATGAATAAATGCAAGGAAACTTTACGAATTTGGATCTTCTCCATTTGTAATGGAGAGGATCCTATTCCTATACACCTGGCATTTGATTAGTGGCAATTTTAATTGCCACTAATGTAGTGTTTGCCACGTGTGTTTTGCACTCCCTGGGAGTTTGAACTTGGTGTATGGCTATGCACCAAGAAGCCATTAATTTTATTTAATTAAAATTAATTTGTATTAATCCTATAGAACCAGAATCTTTAAAACCTATAAAATCGGTTTCAAAAGTACCAAAATTCTGATAAATAAAAAATTATACATCATACAAAAATCCTGATTTATGGTTCTGATTATGGTTGTTGTTGACTATAAACAACAATACACCAAAAACTCTTCACAAGGTTAATTTATTTCTAAAGAAATAGAAATACAATTTAACTTTTTCCCGGAAGATGAATTCTCAAGAAGCACTTTTTATGTGAAAAATTGCTATCAATTAAAGATTTCCCTGTACATGAATTCTCAATAAGCAACTTTGTATGTGAAAACTCTTCCCATCATGTGAACTTTACCGGGCAAATAATTGGGAGTAATGCTACACATCATCCCCTTGTCCTCCTTTTGTCACCCCAAAATTGATGTGGCTCTTAAAATCACCATTAGATCAAAATCCAATGGTAATCTATCATAAATCCAATGGTAATTTTAAGAGCCACATCAATTTTGGGGTGACAAAAGGAGGACAAAGGGATGATGTATAGCATTACTCAATAATTGGGCTTGTCACTTGCCTTTAGATCCTAATACCAAAAACAAGAAGTACAAAAATTTGGAGTACCAAGTGATCATGACACAACTAACTGTTGTACTCATCACATTGAAGCTTTAAAATCTGCAGCTTTATCCTGATTATTGAATGCGATTCACATGAGCAAAAGGCTCAGGAAAGTAGCAACTTTCGGGACTACAAAAACATTTCAGATTCTCAGTGTTCCATCCCCAGCTGCGGATGCTACGATGCAACCATCCAGGCTCTGAAATAAGTATAGGATGAAAACTATTAGGCTATGAACAATGACAAAAATTATGGCCAGGAGAAATAGTAAGATTAAAACTCTTTCAATCAGACAAGTGCAAAAAGGCAGCAAGCAGCTTGTCCTTGTACATCCTGTTGGACTTACATAACCAATTATCTGTTTTTGCCTTCTCTCTAGTACTGCTTAGACAACTTTTGTCTGAACACTTCTAGTTTCTAGTATTATTTTTATGTATAAGAAACTTAACTAAAGGAACCAGCAAGAGGAGACCACCAAAGGCACACAATTGAGCATTTTCATATCTATGTTGTGTGTATGTAGGGCTCCTATGAGCTCCTGCGTGAGCTTTCTAGCTCCTAAACATAAATTTTATCATTGAACCACTAATCAATAATATGAAGTTTGAGTTATACAAAACCTGTGTGTTCAAATATAAATACATGAATACCACATAATTGCAGAAAGGGTCATCCATAGTTTCCTAATTACATGAACTTCTCCAATAGAGAACTACCCTTTCAGAAACTGACTTATGCCTTACTACACTAGATGGAGAGCTAGTTTAGAGTACAGAAGAAATTCAAAAAATGCCATCGGGCTTGCATGATTTTTTATGGCTCATCACATTCTGTTAGTACATAAAAAATGAAGTACAACGATGTCCTTCATAGAAAATTCCTAGAACTGCTTTTATCTTCAAACAATCTCTAGAAAATTCAAAATCTAGAATTCCTGGTACTGCTTTGCATAACACGTGGCTGTACTGGCTTTGCATAGTATAGTTGCATCACAAAATTTCGCATTGGGCAGACAAAGAGCCAAGATTTCTCAGATCTGCCTCTTCATCTGTGAGTATAGCCTTTTAAAAATTCTGATATGGTCCACAGTTCAATGTTAGAATTTTGTGGGATTTAAAATTTATTTCTTCAAACAACAATCACTTGTTTATTTGAGGATGAGGTCATCATTTAAAGATGCATATTTACAGTGCTCTAGGTCTAATATACATTTCTGGAAAAGTAAAAAGTCAGCCAACATGACGAACTAAAAGGAGACTATTATACCCGGTTCACTATATAACCCATGTTTCATGATACCCAAAGATATAAGGGCCAGGCTTTTAAGATCATTCACTTAAATCTGGAAATTTTCACTATGAAATCACCAGGTTAAAACCAATAATCTTGTTACTCCTCATGGGTCAGAATCATTAAGAGTATGATGCATTGTACGGGAATCAAACTCCTATACACATACCCACCTCCAATCTCATGTAAAATAGACCACAACGACCCTAAGCTCAGTTGAAAAAGTTGGATTTCAATAGTAATCTGCAATTAGTTACATAAAAAAAGCATACCTATAGTTCAAATGTTTGACAAAATTATACCTCATACATGCAAAATCTGTTAGCTTTTGTACATCTTTAAGAAGATCAGGTCAGTTACAATGACTAGATTATATTAAAATCACTCAAATCCCTATCCATTTGAGCAAGTAGCAAGAGGATGTCTGGTGTACATGACAGAATAAAAGGAGAGAGTAAAAAATCAGTTTGGTTACCCTTTTCCAGGGAAATTATAAATATGGACAAAAATTATTTAAGACATCAGACAGAGAAGTCCCATATTCTGCATCCCTATGTTCTACTGATATGTATGTTTTCCGACGCGCATGCGCAGAGAGAGAGAGATTAACAGCTAGTATAAGAAAACATTTTACATCTAAACAAATTTTGGACATTTCATGAGCAAACCAGGATGGCACAAAAGGAAAAAATGAAACATGGTAGATAGTTTATTAGAGTATCAATTCAATATAGTTCTTATAGATGCCAAAATATACAAAACATGGCGCAAGAGATATGTAGTTTTACGTGCAATATAAAATAAGAGTAGAAATTGTCTCAAAAATTGTCAAACAAAACCAAATAATCGAGGAAGACATGACTAGTTTTTGAGTTGAGAAAAAAAAAAAAAAAAAATTTCTAGGCACAGGCCACACCTTTGATAAAGAACTGGATGGTGAGGCATACATCTAGAAACCGCCACTTAACTTTGCACTGCCTCAAGGTGTACAAGCACCTCACTCTGAGGTTATCTCAAAGTAAACTTCAGAAAAAGCATCTATTATAACCTATATGACCTCAGGAAAATTTCAGAGCAACAACAAACCTTATCATTCCTTTTTAGATAGTTACTGGTTTGAGGTGAATTTTGAAAGTATTAATGCAAAAGGATTGTTCAAACATCTATTATAACAAATGGCAAGAATTATGATTACCAGAATAACAGAAATGCTAGAATCAAGTGATTAGATTGAGTAAAACGTAAAGGATAAAATGAGGAGCATTATCTCTTAAACTGATATCAAACTACTAAACTGCAGTACAGCTAATAATAATACCTATGCACTGCTGCAATACCACTACTACTATTGCACATTCCATTGGGAAAATGCCATACAACTGCTGCAATACCATCTGGTACTGGTTCCTTGATTCAAACAGAGAACCAGTACCAAATGGAACACTTTAAATTGGAGAAAATTCGACTCACTAGTAACTAAGTTACAGACTTACAACTAGAAAAATTACCACAATGTTTGGTTCAATTGAGAAAATGATGAAAGAAGGAAATTCCTCTAAAAAATGATTCCAATTAGCAAACTATAGATGCACACTAGATGCATCAGTAAGACAGAATTTGAGCTCCTATGAGGCTGACAGCCAAGATTCTATTAGGTGTGTTAAGAATGATCCAATTCGGTGTGAAATCTATTGCAAGATAAGAAGTGAAAGAGTTGGGTTTCAGATACAATGATTCTGACATCTAGGACATATTTCATGATTTACTGTGTGATTCCCTCAAGCACCGAAGAAATCTGCACTGTTACATTTTCTGTCTGCTGTTCTAGTCAAATGGCCTTTCTGTTCAACTCTTTGTGCAGTATCGAAGTGAATGACTTACACAGAGCAATCCAAAAGAAAAGGGAAAAGACCAAAATCGACTTAAACAGAAAAAGAAAAGCCATACACACACAAACACACAAATGTTAATAAATTACACAATTTCAATGGGAAAGCTCTTAGCCTTTCGTGTGTTAAACAGAATGCCCAAGATAGAACACAAACAAACAAACCCCAAATAACAAAAGCCCAAATTTTCCAACAAATATTGAACCTTTAATGAACCCAACCCAAACGAAAATTGAGGGTTTTTCACATATGAGCCTCCAACAATTATTTTAAATAATCGAAATCCACCACATTCACTCAACAAATTCAAACCATAAATTGAAATCGACCACATTCACTAAAAGAAAAAAAACATGAATCAATGGACCAGGAATAGTGAAAATATGAAAACACACCGAATGATTAGAGGGAGGCGAGCTGGTGGGCTGAGCGGGCAGTCGGCGTCGATCAACGGCGGTGGAGTGGCGTTTTCCCGGAGATGTTTTGTGAGAGAGAGCGATAGAGCAACAAAACTTGGACACCAGAAGAATCTGATCGTGAGAGGCAGAGAGAGTTTGAGAAGAAAACTGATCGAACTGATCGTGAGAGGCAGAGAGGGTTTGAGAAGAAAACTATCGAGGATTCGAGAGTACTGGTCTATCTGTGAGAGAGAGAGAGAGAGGCGTACGTGTGTTTAACCAATATTAAATCTAGGCCGTTCATTTTTTTACAGCACGGTGCTGTAGTTTAAAACTGATGCACCTAAGTTTGAAAAAAGAAGCAATTTTTTTCACAATCCTGCGCGAGTATCTAGGGATCTTTTTTTCCCACCTTCCGAAAATATATAATTTCCTGGCATAAAAGTTTTCACAGCATATCCTGGCATATGAGTACTTCAATCCTGGTGTAAATTTTTAAGAATCTACTTGATATGTAATAATTATAAATTAATTCTTATAGTTAAATTTTGTTAAAAATTTTAATAGATTGTCAAATGCCACGTCAGCGCTACGCGTTGCCTTCTTATTGGCAACGTGGCGTTGACATGTCCATCTGAATAAAATAATATAAATTTATTAAAAAAATAAATAAAAATACTTATTTTTTTAAACAAATTAAAATTAAAATTCAAAAAAAAAACAAAAAGGAAAAAAGTTGGCAAGGGGTGGGCCGCGCGGCCACCCCTTGCCTGCCAATTTTTTTTCTCTTTTTTTTCTTCTTTGTTTTTTTTTTTAAAAAAAAAAATAAATTTATATTTTTTATGAAGATGGACACGTGTCGTCATCTTATTGGCGACACGTTGCGCTGACGTGTAGGGCTAACAGATTCCGTCAAAATGGTGGACGGAAAATCGATCCAGGGAGTAAAACGTAATTATTGCATATCACAGGGATCTCCCATGCACTTTTTAAACCATAGGAAATGAAAAATAATTATGACATACCACAAGGATCAACAGTGCAATTATCCTTCCAAATATATTGATGAAATCATGTTCTCTTCTTCCATTCATCTTTTTCTAAGAAAAATAAAACCCAAAAAAGCTCTTTTCTCTCTCAAAAGTTTTCTTCTTCGTTTTCTCTTCAATCCCCGGAAAAAGGAGCACGATGTCAAACAGTCTCCCAAATGAAGTTATCGCTGAAATCCTATCACGACTGCCTGTGAAGTCGGTGATCAGATTCAGGTGCGTTTCCAAGACATGGTGCTCTCTCATCTCCAGGCCCCATTTCATTGCCACCCACCTCAGTCGCGCTCTTTACAACCCCCAAAACTCATCCAACCTTGTGTTCCATCATTTCGACTACCGACTCAAGAAAGACTGATCACCTGCCATCCGCATCCACCTGCTTTCCCTTGATTCAAGAAAACAAGAGAGGAGTTTGATTACTGAACGACTTGATCGTGATTTCACAAGAGACCCATCTAATTTCATAGGATCGCGTTGCATTCGTGATTGCATGAAAGTAATTGGTTCATCTAACGGTCTCTTTTGTCTCACCAGAGGTTTTGGTTCATACTTTCTCTGCAACCCTTGTATTCAAAAAGCCATATCCATTCCGCACCCTAATGTGGGCCTTTGGGGATTGGCTACCTAGCCTCATGGCTTTGGGTATTGCCCCAAGACTGACGATTACAAAGTGGTGAGGGTTGTAGATGTCAAAGGCACCACTCGTTCTCTAGTTGATATTTATACGCTTCGAACCGGCGCATGGCGCTCTTTTTCGCCCCCAGTCTTCCTTACAACTTTAGTGAATCCAACTCCGGCAGTACTATTTTCTTTAATGGGGCAGTCCACTGGCCAGCTTGCACTCGAGAGCACCAGCGCCCGTTTCGCCATTTGATCGTTCGATATGGAAGATGAGGTGTTTCGTGAAATGGCTGTGCCAAAGTGTTTACAACGCGAGGGAATTTTCGATTTTTTTTTATGGCGGTAGTTGATGGGTTGCTTGCTGTTATACCCTACGGGGACGATGAGGATATGCCCGTGTGGGTGATGAAAGAGTATGGAAGAGCGGAATCATGGACTAAGCAGTTCGATATTAAGTTTGTGTGTGGGTCATATGGTCTGATAGGCTTTACAAAGAACGGTGAAGTTCTAGTGAACCATGAAGGAAATTTGTCTTCTTACGATCGTAATAGCGAACAATCCTGGTATCTTCACATTTATGAAATACATAACTGGCTTCATTGCGATACTTATGTGGAGAGCCTTGCTCTACTGAATGTAGCAGATGGAATATCGGGAGTGCAAGCGTCTTTGTCTTGTGTTAGTAACCTCAAGGCGAAAGAAAAGAAGAGAAAAAGGGAGATACGAATGTAAACTTATGCGAAAATCAATTTCTATGATAACCTAGCTTGTATCTCATATTATAACAACTACAAATTGGCCCATTTTCATTCTGGTGTTAGCGTTTCCATTCGCATTCTCTAACGTGGGCCAACTGTCTTTCCAGGTTGGGACAGTCATTCAGTTGCGAGCAAGCAGGAAAAGGTAAGCTATCAACAATCGTTTGTTACTCGTTCTCTTTTTTTTCAATGACACGGTCATGTATCATGTAATTCATAAATGTATAAAAAATAAAACAAAATGTTTTTATGGTTGTGGTTGGTCAAATGACAAGATTCAGAACATCTAATTGTTCTGGAACTTGGAAGAAAATTAACAGAACAGAAATGCTTAAGCTTAGAGTGTCATGTGTGTGTATATCCCCATATAATAAAGAAAAAGAGAGAAAAAAAAAATCCATTAGCAGAGCATTTGAAGTTTAGCTGCAATTAGTGGGGAGTGTGAACTATTATTTCAAAGTTAAACCTCTTATATAGATAGATGAAGCCTTGATGTCCTCGTTAACTGAATTTCTTTAAAGTGTAAACTATTTCCTTTGTCTTGTTCGCAGGAGGTTTTACTGATCCATTCCCAAGTCAAATCATGGCTGGTGGTAGTAGTTCAAATGACTTGAAAAAGAGTATTATCATGTACTGCTCTTACTACAATTATTGAATAGTTTGATATATAGTTAGAAGGCTTTTAATGGGTAGTAATTAGAACTTCTATGCTTAATTTTTGATCCTACGACGTATGTAATCGTTTTTTGTTTAAGCATCATATTGCTCACTCACAATTGTTTCCATATTTCCTGTTGAGAAGACATAAAATACTTGAGCAAGAGCAAGCTTTTTGATAATAGTAAACACACAATTGGCCCCATATTAGTGGATATTAAGTCTAAATAGTTATTAAGCAAAAATAAAGCAGAAATTGATGCTACAATGAAAAGAGGGGTTTTCTGGTGGTGGCAGAGATGTTAGAGAAGAAAATAAGAATTTGGGTAGATCACTCTTACTTTACAACGCTTCAAAATTAATTAATTAATAATTAACTTTGAGTGTTGAGGTAACTTTTTCATATTAAGGAAATAAGTTGCAGTTACTAGCACCCCCGATAAGAGGGCAATGCAGTGGAAGAACAACATAATGCAAAGAGACATAATTCCGGTAAACCAGTTCCAGTATTGAAGAGACATGGATAGATCTCACTAAATGAATCCCACGTGAGATTCACTCCATGTATCTTGTCTCTTGCACAACTGTTGTGCAATAGACAATTTTATAATGTAAAAGCATAGTAACTATATATCTTGATTTTAGTCTGATCACCCAATCAAATCTTAAAATATTAGGAAACAAGTCTAATGGTATGACACATCTGCAAATATAAAATATAATTGAGTTTTCAAGTGTCGACAAATTCCCTGCTGGAACCACACGCAAATTACTTTACCACGGAATAGCTTTTTCTATGGAATTATTAAGTGAAAAGGTTTTAAATTCTTGTTCTATTTTCCTTTTCAAAATATTAAAATAAGATATTAACTTTTAACTTTTATAATAATAATAATAATAATAATAATAACCCTAAGCGCATCATGTGGCAAGGTCCAAATTCTCTTGTGAGACTCGTTCAAATATTCAAACTATATAACAGTTGTAAAACTCAATGGTGAATAACCATTCACACTTGTTGTGATGTTAGATTGTTAAAAATCATTTTTTATTTATTTATTTTTTTTAAGAAACTAGTTATATGATGAGAAGCATATATATGATTCGGCACAATCACTCGCCTATTTTTTTCTCTAATCAGTCTTCTTAATATCTAATTATTTTTGCATGATTTTTAATAATTTAAATAATACATGAGTGTATGGAAGTAATGGTCCATAGGAGTGGGCAAAATATTCCACTATCGTCTACTTACTTATTTCAGTTTGGTAGTCAATATAGATTTTTATTCGATTTTTGGTTCGGTTTGATAGTTGGTATAGATGATTTTTTTTAACCAACCTAATCGAACCGACTTTTAACCGACCGAACCGACACTATAGAGCAAGAAATAGCAGACTTTTAACCGATTCTAAGGAATAGACGGAAGAAGCTCTACACAAAAACTCATTTTCACAAGTTTCCTAGCCACAAGCAAACCATGTGGAGTCATATCGTGTTTGAGCATCCAGCAACCTTTGAATCAAGTTGATTTTACTGGTTAGAGGAAGAAGAAAATAGAGAAATCCTCAATGGTTAACTGATTTTTGACCGACATTTAATCGACCACATTTTAATCGCTTTTTTCGATTTAACTGTTTTAATTGATAATATTGAAATTAAAAGTTGTCGAAATAAGGTCGGTGAATTAACCGAGTCAGTTAACCAAACTGATATCCACCCCTAGTAATAGAATAGAAGACGTCAACTAAATCCAAAAAGCTGCAGCAAATTACTAGTGATCATATAAGTGTAATTTACCAGTAAAATAACTCATAATTTGAAATTTGAATATAAATTATTTTTATTTACAAGTATTGTACATCAGGTGGTGTGCATAGTCAAATAGTCGGATCAATATATATAATCAACGTTCTTGGCGCAATATACATGATTCTGGAATACGTACAGATTTAACCCTCCTCCTCTCTTCTCTTCTTCAAATCTGGCTTCTAGGAAATTTTAATTCAACTCAAACAATGAAATTTATGATCATATCTAATGCAAATTTTTCAATCAAGCAAATAATTCAATTATAAAATTAACATGTAAACAATATTCCGAGAAATCAATTCTACTTTGTCATACATAAAACAGTAATTTTAAGCATTCAAAAATTATGGAAGATTAATCCATAGTTTCTGCTAGATAATCCAGGATAGTCCTTTCAATTCTCATTTACTCAAATGACAGAATGTTGACTACCACAATATTGTTCATCATTTAGATTCAGTGAAACTTCATCTTTCTTCTAACAGAAAATGATGCATAGCTTCCATAAATCTTTGGCATGAGGAAAAAAAAAACAATAAATAAAAAAATAACATGCAGATATAGTAATTATAGGTACAACACTACTACCGGCCCCAAAGAAATACAAGTTTTTTCTTCACAGTTATTTTTCTGTTGTCTTTTTCTACAGATATATCATGGAATATTTGTTGCAATAATATGTGAAGTATGGTTTTCAAATATACATCAAGGGAGTCTTGTTATATTATTTCAAGAGAACAAACATGAAAGAGTTATAAACAAACTTGACGCTCTCATACTAGCTTCCTTCACTATCTTGTAGAAACTTCAATTTGATCTTGTTGAGTTTGATTGAAATACTTTTTGCATTAACTCTTTGCTCAGGTAACTCTGCACAACATTGCAATGCCAACTCCATTATGGATGATATGCAATCCTCTATAGAAGCATAATCACTTTCGATTGTCAACAAATTGGCATCAATGACTTTAGTTACTGAAATGGCCGATGATTCCTTTACCCAATGCTTCAAGCTCATTTCTTCAGCAAACATGTCAGTAGGTTTCTTTCTTGTGAAAGTTTCCATCAGCAAAATACCGTAACTATACACATCGCCACTTGTAGAAACAATTCCTTCCGACCCATACTCTATTTGTAACATAACAACTAATCATGAGAAAATAAATATATATTGCACAATAGCAAATGAAAAAAAAAATAAAAAATAAAAAATAAAAAATTCCAAATATATAAAGTGCTATAGTCAGTATTCTACAAAAATGCTATAGTTATTCAAGTATGCATAAATAAAATGTCAGAGATTCAAGTTCTAATTGTAGGATAAAAACATCACCTGGTGCCATATACCCAATAGTAGCAAGAGTCATGGTTTGCATCACAGAATCCCCATCGCCCAAAAGCTTGGCAATGCCAAAATCAACGACATGTGCGACAAGATCTTTATCTAATAAGATATTGTTGGGCTTCAAATCACAATGAACAATAGGTATTGAATAACCATAATGAAGGTATTCTAGTGCTGATGCAACATTGATCATTATATTTAGTCTTTGTAAGATGGTCAAACAATGGTCTTGAGAATACAACCACTTCTCTAGGTTCCCATTAGGCATGTATTCCATTACAAAAGCTTTGAAGTCCATGTTACTACAAGTGCTGATGATTTTAAGAAGATTCCGATGACGAATATTGCGTAGTACCCCACACTCTGTATCAAAACTCTTGAAAGCCCCTTCTACTGCCAAGTCGAAAACCTTTATTGCAACAATCATTCCATCTGAGAGTCTCCCTTGGTATACTGATCCAAAGCTCCCTTTACCAAGTAAGTTACTTGCACTGAACCCTTCTGTTGCTTGTAAAAGTTCTTGTTGGGAAAATCTTCTCCACGTGGCGAGTGGTAATGGGTTTTCCTCCACTGAAATTTTCATATTCCTTTTTCGGCGTCTTGTCCACACTAACACAAGAGTAACTATAAGCATTGTTAATCCAATCGTTGGTAATACATACTTTAGTATATGTGCTATTGTGGTCCTTTTTGGTCGAGGATCACTTGCTTTACATGGGGGAACATGCAGTCGAGGAGCACCACAAAGTCCATCATTTGACATAAATGATGCAGCAGAGAAGTTCTCAAATGGTCCTGCTACAGGAATTTCTCCTTGTAGTCTATTGAAAGACAGATTTAGATATTTGAGTTGTAAAACTGCTTCAAAGGACTTTGGAATCTCACCGGATAAATTGTTACTGGAAAGGTCCAAGAATTCCAAACTTACCAATTCACCAAAAGATTTTGGAATTGAACCTTCTAATCGATTGTTCGCCAATGAGAGATTAGCTAGATCTTTGAGGCTACCAATTGTTGTTGGGATATGACCAGATAGTTGATTTCTTGATAACTCTAATACTCTCAAGACCTTCATGTTTCCAATCTCTAATGAGAGAGGGCCACTTAAAGAGTTTGCTGATAGCTTGACCTCCAAGATATTTGTAAGGCTCCACAAGCTTGATGGAATCGTAGAATATAATTGATTAAAGTCTAAGTAAAGATATCTTAGAAAAGTGAGATTATTCAACCATGCGGGAATGGGTCCAGAAAGCTCATTACCACTAAAATGCATTTTATACAAGTTCTCCATATGACAAAGTTCAGATGGGATGGGACCATCTAGTCTATTATCATCAAGAATGAGAGCTTGAAGCTTGTGCAATCTTCCCACAGTAGTTGGAATAGGTCCAACCAATTCATTGATCCCTAGGGACAAAATCATCAAGTTGCTTAAATTGCCTATTTCTATAGGAATGATGCCCTTAATATTGCAATTACTTACTTCAAGTCCTTGAAGAGAGGTAGAGAGATTTCCAATAGAACTGGGAAGGATGCCATTCAATAGATTATTTGACAAATCTAATACCCTTAGATATGCCAAATTTGATAAAGAAGTGAAAATGTTGAGCTCTGGAGTGGAAGAGTCAATGGTCAAGTTATTTTCTTTTAGGTTGAGCCATTCAAGGAGCCATAAATTACCAAGTGATTTTGGAATTAAGCCTGAGAATGAGTTGTCGCCCAGATCTAGTTCAGTGAGTTGTGAAGCATTGGAGATAGAACTAGGTATTGTTCCACTTAGTTTGTTTTCTTCGAGATAAAGATGGTGAAGATTAGGAAGAAAGAGGTCTACATATGATGGAAGATGGCCTGTGAGTTTATTGAAAGGCATTGAAATTTCTCGTATTGTTGAGATATTGAAGATCTCAAATGGAATTGGTCCAGTAAGGTTATTGACAGCAACATTTAAGACCTCAAGGTTTTGTAGATTACCAATTTCTCTTGGTATTGCACCTGTCACAATATGAACAATCATGCATGTTATTCAAAACAAAAAATAATGTGCTTTAAATGAGTTGTACATACAAGTGGACAACAACAAAGCATCACAATACAATGAGAGGTACATCTATTGTTGTCTAAAGTGGGCTTCAAGAAGGCAATACCCTATGGGCTAAACTTGGTTAAGCGGCCATGCATGGCAACTGCTTATATAATGTGTAAGCTCAACAATTATTAGTCATTCAAACATGTAAATCATGTGTGGTCTTTTCTTGATTCTTTTTTTCTTCAGTATTACTAAAATCATGTTTTCGCTGCATTGCTCCATTTGTGCTTGCAAACAACCACATTTAAGAAGCCCAACCGACATACTCAACCCAGGGGATCATTTACACCCACTCAAATTTTCTATTTCCACACACTTCTTTAAATCCTTTATTTTCTATTTCCACCTTCCCCTGCTCTCCCATTATTTTCATTTCTCCCAAAAAAAAAATAAAATAAAATGTCAACTTCAAAACATTTCAATTTTTTTTTTTTTTACTTTTTATATCACCTCATCATTTTCTATTACTATTCAAAAAGCAAAAAAGAAAAAAAGAAAAAACCATTACAATACAAAAGGCACATCAAAAACCTTTCCATACAAAATTTTTACTTTTCCATACAAATTCTTTCAATTTTATATCAAATCAATCATTTCTTATTACTATTTAAAAATAAAAATTACCTCAAAAACCTTTACCAACACACCCGGTTTTTTCAATACTCAGACTAACAAAAAATGAAATATTTCACGGATGTGACTTGTTGATGGCAGAAAGACTAGTTGTTTGGGAAAACATTTTAAGGGTCATAAGAAATACGAGCCTTGAAGGCCAAAAAAGAGAAAAAAAAGAAAAAAGAAAAAAGAAAATGAGAGAGTCTAATTGTTGGTTATGACGTATCTTAAATAATTGGATTAAATATACCTTGCCCGCCCCCCTCCCCCCCTAACAAACAACCATTTTTTTATAAAGTTCTATGAACCCATGTGGCACTTTGACGGTCTAAGACCCATGAAACTACCATTTTGTTGTAGTTTTTGGCACTTTGTTGAATTTTTAGCACTATGGCACTTTTTGTATTCTTGGCACTTTTTTGTCATTTTCTGAAAATACCCCTATTTTCTTAAAAAAAAAAAAAAAACTAAAATCAAAATTTCATGTAAATTCTTCTTATACTAATCAAACCTTAAAGAATACAGAAAGGAAAAACCATTTCTAGATATTATAGAAGTTACCATACTATACGTTTATAGCTAACAAATAAGTTTGAGATATGCCCCAACATCATTCCTTTATTATTTTTGGGTTAGGTTTTTTTGTTGTCCATCAAGACCTCTAACAATTCTAGCAGCAATAAAAGATTATAATCCATTAGAATTTTATTTTTTTCCTGAATTGCTTAAGTCCTTTTGTTTCCTTATATGCTTTGGACGAATTATTTTGTACATCCCATTGAAATGTACCCATCAGAGGCAATAAAAAAACAAATAAGTTCAATTACTGATGTCATCCATATATATAATCAGTTAATTAAAGCAAGCCTAAACATACCTCCAAAACTATTGTGGTCAAGGTATAACTCTATGAGCATACTGAAGCCTCTAATTTCTAAAGGTACACTTTCCGTGAATCTATTGAACACTATCGATAAAATTTGTAGTTGTTTTCAATTAAACAAAGTGGAAGGGAAAGTATCTATAAAACAATTACCATTTACAATCAAATGTTGAAGTTTGTTATAAAAAAAAAAAAAAAAATCTAAAAAAAAGGGGAGGGGCTTAGTCACAATTTATGCATTATTTTTCTAACCTAGTCACAACATTTACAAATTTGAGGATACCCATGAACGTAATTACCTCTTGTAGATATTGTTCCTTCTCTCCCACCATATCCATTTAGTAGTCATCGTTAAATTAGTCAACATAATCATTTTTATATCTTGTAATAATCTCAGAGAATACAGAATAATGACAATTTGATAGAAGGCTTCCAACATAATAAATTGCTTTTTCTTGAGCCTATACCGATTGATTTTCTTTTTTATCTTAAATAATTGATTAGCACCCTTCCTTATCCATCATTTGGGAAAAGAAAAATCGCTACACCAAAATCTAGACTTATGAGATACTATAGGTTCCATGAAGAAAAGTAGTTTTCAACTTTTTGAAATGAATTGAACCAAAATAATTAATTTGGACTATGAATAAGAAACTTGAAATGATGTGAATTTTTAACTTATTAATAAGAAACTTGAAATGATGTGAATTTTTTACAAATAAGTTACGTATCCCAATTTTGGTATATCCAATTGTAGCGAACCTGTTTATGCCAAACCTTAATCTTTTAATGTTGTGTCAGGTTTGTGACGGATTCTTAGGTCGTGTAAAAAATTGTCTGTTTTAGTTTAGGGTAGTATTTCACAGTTACTGTTAGCTCTTTGCTAGTTGATGTGGAAAATTTTGTTTTAACCCTCCATGTTAATTATTTTGATTAATTAATTCTAGTGAGTTATAGATAAATCTTTTGTGAGATATTTTCTTGGTAAATAGGTGTTGGGAAACCCATTGAATTAATTATTAAATTAATTAATTTTGAGGGACGTTACATGTGGAATTAGAAAATTCAGCTCTTGAACTATATAAAATATGTGAGGATTTTCTGAATAGTCGGTGTTTACTGTATTAGCTATTGGTAAATTGTGATTGATATAGTGCTCGCGTGACTAAAAAATAAAACAAAGGTTGTCACTTTGTGAAAACTCAATTAGTTTTATATCATTGAGGTCTTAGTATGTTTTATACTGAGACGGTGGACTCATTCTTTTACCTATGTGGATGTGGATACCACCACAACCATGTAGATGATGTTCCTCTGGCTGCAGGTACTTCAGTATAGTTGATGGTTGGGTAGCAGTGTACTTGGGATAATATGACTGAAGCTTGCCGTGGCAGTTGTAATTGTCGGACCACGAGTTGTCAACTATTTTATAGGTTTGGTATAGCTTGTGACATTTGTGTCACTTATTATTTGTAAAGTCATTATTGCTATGTAAATATTGTGTTAATAAGACTCAAACAGGTAGATGTTAAATGGCTCTTTGTTGTAATTAATTTGTGATAGATGTATAAGTTGTAATTTCTGTTATTCAGATTTATATTTTTTCGCTGCATAGATAAATATATGTTATACTTTGATTATCAGGTACATGTTATGGAGCATTTGTCATATGTTGGCTTTGCGACATATTGTCGTATCACTGTGAAGACTCGTTTTACGTTTTGTATAAAAAAAAAGGGTCGTCACAGTTGCTATATTCAAACTGTTAGAGCACTAACATCAAATATCTTAAAACTTATTTCATTCCCTTAATTATATATGTATATTTAGTTGGGGTCACTTGAACATTTAGATGTGCTACTCTGGCCATGGATGCAGCTCTTGTACACGTACACTTGGATCTTAATTCACCAAAAGCTCAAGTTTTCTATAAAATGGGAGGGAGGTCTAATCAAAATGTCGATAGTACTACTCCTAGACCTAGTGGTAATATAACTTATACTAGCCATCTATGTCCTTTCAATTTACCTACAAGCTCTCTTTCCACCATTCTCAGCCGTGACAAGGCCATCGTTTTCCTTAGTCTAATGGTCCTAGTCTTTCATTTTCTCAAAAGAGCCAAACTTCACCTACAAAGAAGAAGAAGAAAAAAAAATAAAAAACCTCATAGTCACACAGCCTGTTGGTTACGACGTTGCTTTTCTTCTCCTCCCCTATCCATTCACCACTTGGATTTATCATTGTTCTCTCTTTCTCTCATGTCCCCATCCTCTCCTCTTAGATTTTGTTCTCTTTCGTTTGCCTTCTCACTCTGCCATCCTCTCCTCTCATACTTCATTCGTTTTGTAGTGACCCAGAATATTTGAAGGCCAAAATAATAATCTTGGGGGGTATTTGTAAAGATATGTGAATATTTATGAAAATATATTTTAATCGTTGGAATTTAATTTACAGGTCTTGATTTTATAAGGAGTTTTAGATTGATTTACATCCCCAAGGATTTAAAAGCATCATGCGATTTTATTTAGAAGCAATGGGGTTATTTTAAGGTAATAAGCTAGAATATATATTATAACAAAAATAATTTGTAGTAACCGAATAAGCTTAAAATTTCAGCTTATTCGGTTAGGCTAAGTAGATAGTGAGGATGCGTTTGGGATTGTAATTTCATTGACAATAAGTGCGATTTTAAATCAAATCGCAAAACATAAATCGTTTGGCAACTACGTTTTTAAAAATTGCGATTTAAAAACACAGAAAATTTGTTTTTTAAAATCGCAGATAAGATGATGCTTTTTTGAAAACCCAGAATTTTAAAGGTTAATTTGCAATTTTAAATGCTAAACTACGATTTTGCCAAACGGTTAATTACGTTTTTAAAAATCACTTTATTCAAATCGCACATTTTAAAATCGTGATTTTAAATCGCACTTTTTAAAATCGCAAACCCAAATATATATCTGAGTGTTAAGTTGCAAATCATGTGCGGGCTTCTACTGAAATGCTAGCCGTTATTTTAAGGAGCATTGGTGTGATTTACAAAAGAAGATAATGTGTTGTAGAAGCTTTTAGAAGAAGAAATACTTTCTGGACAATTTTACTTCCCCTGCGTTATAAAACGCTTCCCCTCTTCCCTATTCTATCATATTCTCTCCTTTTGTTCTCTTGATTTGGGCCACAGACGTTGTGAGTGCGTAGCAGCTGGGGCTGTGTTTTACGGCCCTATTCCGGCAAAACCAGCATGTAATTTTGTTCTCCCTAGCTCGTCAGTATCAAACGGAAATCAGCAAGGTAAGGATTTGAGCTTTCCATGTAAATTTGATTTACCCAGTAGTTGTAGAACACAAAAATTGTGCTAAAAGCAAAGATTATGTTTAATTTTGATTTTATTGGGGGTGTTTTGGATCAATTAAAGGCTGGGTATGATTTCTTAGGTTTGTTTCTTTTGATTTTCTTATGGATTTTTCGGTGATGGCAGATTAGAGTATTATTTGATTTGAGTTTCAGCTGTTTTGGGTTCTTTGGTGAATGCTATATTGAGATTTTGGGTGTTTCAATTTGCTGTTCTTGGCCGAATTAGAGTGGGTTTTGGAGTTTGATTTCTTTCCCCTGTTTCGGTGATTGAAGGTTGATTTGGGTTGTTTTATGATTTAATTATTCATCTGTTTTGAGTTTCAATTAGTTAGTGTTTTGCTGGGTTGTGTTGATAACTTGAGAAGATTGACTGTTTAAGGAGTTGAAGCTATGGCTTTGAAGGATACTTGGCCGATTGGAGGAATATTTTCCTTAGGGTGCTCTGTTTCTTAGAGATTTGAATTTATGATGGTCTTATGGTTTTAGTTAGAGGACCCGTGAGTGTTGGTGATATAATCTTGATTATGCTTGATTGTAATGAAGTGGTTTGGGTTCTCAACCCAATTGGGTTTCAAGAGAAATTTTGATTTAGTGATTTTTGGTTTGATCTGGCCGAATTAGGAGTAGTTTGGCGTGAGGAAAGAGAGATGTGAAGCTTCATTTTAGGTCTTGATTGTTGGGTTTTGCTAAGTAGCTTGAGGTAGGAGCGGGTATAAAAATGTAATAAATAAATTAGTCGAATAAATGGTAATAACAAATGGGATGTTGATATATTGACTCAGCCAATGTTAATATTGAATTTATAAGGATTGTGGATTAAGTGCAAATTAATCCTAATTATAATGTCTAGTTTAATTAGAACCTAGTTATGCATTCCAAGCTTTAGTAATTAAATATATTATAGTATGGTATTATATTTCAATACCAATTGGATTATTAAATTATCGTTTATGTTTTTTAATTATGATTTATTGTTATTGAATTCATATTTTGTTAACTTGGGGTATGTCAATAGTGATCATTAAGAAGTAATTGATATTATTATGTTGAATTGTATTTTGATTTGTGGAAAGACTTTAAAGTACTAGGCTTAAATGTCTTATAATTTTATCATGTGAATATAGAATTCTTGGATGACTATATTGATAATTTATAGAATATATTAAAGAATATAAACGCTCTAGTTAACTTGTGGGAATTCTTAACGGCAGACATTTGATGAAAATTTTATATAGAGAAATATATGCTTTATGTGCCGTTGTAGAATTGGGGTCTTTCACGTTAAATGATAGAGAAAGCACTTACCAAAAAATGTTTGTTTTCACTTACATTTTTTATTTTTAATCTTTTTTCAGGTAATTTTTTTTTTTGATATTATGCAATGTAAGCGGTAGGGAGAACTTTTTTGAACCAAACCTTGCTCTGGGGTAATTCTTTTTTGAGAAAAAAAAAAAACAAAAAAACAAAATAGCGTGTTTAATCTTCCAGGTTATTGAATTCAGAAGCCCAACCGACATACCCAACCCAAGGGTATCATTTATACCTTAGTGGCAATAGACAATTAGATAACTATCCAACTTGAATTTTCTAAACAGAATATAATTTTTATTCTACTTTTTTTAAAAAATAAATTATACTTTATTCAACTTTTTCTAAACAAATAATATTTTATTCAACTTTTTCTAAAAAGGTAAACATCGAAATTCGCGTACATAATAAGAATTCAATTCTGATTTAAAAAATTCAACACACAAACACACCATAAGTTCTTTTGTTTCCTGCTATCTTAATGGACAAATTATTTTGTACTTTCAATTGAAAGGTATGCAATCTGAGGCAATATAAAGGCACAAATCCTAAGTCAATGATGTCGTCCATGTAATCAATAAAGTAAAAGAGAATTAAACATACCTCCAAAGTTGTTATAGTAAATGTTTAACTTTCTGAGCATGGATAAGTTTCCAATTTCTGGAGGTAATCTTCCTGTAAATATAAAATAGAAGGTACCATTATAAACAAATATGAAGGTTTGTTTATCACCAAAAGACTAAAAGAACACTAAACAAACCCTCCAAATGTGTTATAGCCAAGGTATAAATATAGCTAAGTTCCCAATTCTGAAAGGTGCTCTTCCTATTAAACTATTAGCCCACAGCGATAAATATATATAGCAATTGTTTGTAGTTAAACAAAATTAATAGAAGTTTGCCAATAAACTAATTTTAAGACACATGAAGACATCGTAATATGGAAGATGAATAAACATATCTTCTTTGAGTTCACCAGACAACTTATTAGTGTAGAGATATATGACTTGCATTGAAGACATGCTGAAGATAAAGGAGGGCATCAGCCTAGAAACCATGTTTTCTATAAAATAAATTTCTCGCAAGTTGGATATGTTGAAGATAGAGGAAGGTATAGAGTCTAAAAGCTTGTTACATCCAAGATTTATTATTTGCAAAGACAATATGTTAAGATAGAGATGATGGAATACCTCCTATGAAATTGTTACCGTTTAGGGACAAAGTTTGAAGTGTATAATATGCCAATCCATGATTGAATTTTTCCGTTGAAGTCACGAATTGAAAATTATTAGTGTTGCAACTGGTAAAGACGACCCAACTCGTTGGGCATGCAGCCATGATAACAATATATGTTAAACATAGATGGTGGAATACCTCCATGACGGATGATCCGTACGATTGTTGTTCCTCGTAAACTTAGACCTTGTGAAGCCCAAATCACTTAGTTGACATTCCTCTAATACATTCTGGAACACCTCCATTTGTTGTTCAGACCTTAACACGGTGTTAAAGTATATCAGGAGATCAATAATCCAAGCTACATTTGAAAACTATTATCTACCTACAGTTGAAGACTATGACCTATCTAGTTGTAGTTGAAATCTATTTGTATTATCTAATTCACCTATAAATATGAGCTTGTTATATTGTAAATATTTCAATTGAAGAAATGAGTTATTTTGTCTCTTTTCCTTAACTAATTTAAAAAGATTATGAACTGTCCGAGGGTTCAAAGCCCTCGAAAATTCCAGCGGATCATACTCATAATGACTAGCGGGCCTAAATGCGCGCTATCTCCAAAACATAAGGATTGTACTCCATTTGCATGTTGTCCCCATCACAACTCTTTTTTCTTATCCCCCTGACTCCCCCTAATTCTTGTCATCTACTAGTTCATTGCTAGTTTTGGCTTTACATCGCCCCTAGTGATAATTTCCACTTCCTGGTACTTCACTTATTGGCCACCGCCTCCTTCTGACAAGATTATTTTTCTTGATCTCTCCTTTTCCACCGTGGCCTAGTTGCTGTGTTCAAACCGTTAGAGCACTAGCAGCAGATACCCTAAAGCTTATTTCATTCCCTTAATTATAGATGTATATCTAGGTGGGGTCACTTGAACATTTAGATGTGCTACTATGGCCATGGATGCAGCTCTTGTACACGTACACTTGGATCCTAACTCACCAGAAGCTCAAGTTTTCTATAAAATGGGAGGGAGTTCTAATCAAAGTGTCGATAGTACTGCTCCTAGACCTAGTGGTAATATAACTTATACTAGTCATCTATGTCCTTTCAGTTTACCTACAAGCTCTCTTTCCACCATTCTCGGCCGTGACAAGGCCATCGTTTTCCTTAGTCTAATGGTCCTAGTTTCCCATATTCTCAAGCGAGCCAAACTTCACCTACAAGAAGAAGAAGAAGAAGAAAAAAAACCTCACAGTCACACAGCCTATTGGTTACGACGTCGCTGTTCTTCCCCTCCCCTGTCCATTCACCACTTGGATTTATCATTGTCCTCTCTTTCTCTCATGTCCCCATCCTCTCTTCTTAGATTTTGTTCTCTTATCCTTCGCCTTCTCACTCTGCCATCCTCTCCTCTCATACTTCATTCGTTATGTAGTAACCCAGAATTTAATCTTGGAATAAATGAAATTTGATTTCGAGATTTAAAATCATGTTAGAATATTTGATCGAAGGCCAAAATAATAATCTCGGAGGTATTTGTAACGATATGTGAATATTTATGAAAATATATTTTAATTGTTGGAATTTAATTTACAGGTCTTGATTTTATAAGGAGTTTGTGTTAGACTGATTTACATCCCCAAGGAGCACTTGCGTTAAGTTATAGCAAGTGCTATAACTAATTTTATGAGACTAGTTCATAGAAATTAGTTAAAAACCAATTTGTAACTAATTTAGAGCTTTTGTTATCACTTATTAGGATTAAGATGATATAATATTTGGTCTATCTTCAAAATTAAATAAATATTGCTTACCTTGTACTACCAATTAGATCAAAAGTTCAATTTTAAAATTTTACCATATGATCTTGGTTAGAAGTTAATAAGACAAAAACAAAAAACAAAAAACAAACAAAAAGTAGCTTATAATATTTGGAAAATGAAGGGGTAATGAGTAAAATTCAGGATTTTGGTTTGTCAAAATTAAAAAATAAAGTTAAAAAAAAAAGAAATTAACTAGATAAATAAATAATTCAATAAAATTTAATTATTGCATAAAATACTATTGTATACCCATCACTAACCCATGCATGTGATATATACAACGTCGATCTAGATCATTTATAGCAACAAGAGCAGAAAAACTCAATTAAAATTTGGAACAAAAAAGACATTTAAGATCATGGGATAATAAAATGAAGAGAAAAAAAAAATGTATTATTTGCCAAGTTAATTACATGAAGTCCACATTTGTTAAAAATGACGCTCAGTTCCTTTTTTTTTTTTGAAGTTCTTTTTCAGCTTATTCGGTTAGGCAGAGTAAGTTGCGAACCATGTGCTGGCTTTTACTGAAACGCCAGCCGTTATTTTAAGGAGCACTTGCGTGATTCAAAAAAGAAGATAAACATGAGTGAAAGGTCGAGTGACTCATGACTTGTCCAAAACGTGTTGTAGAAGCATTTAATTAGAGCACTCACATTGGTTTATGGAAATTTTGAGCCAAAATAGATAACCAAAATCTCTTTTTGCTATCTTAGCTAACCGGTTTCCAAAACACCTTCCATCAGCTTATCTAAAATTTTCTCAACCGTATTAAAATAATCACTTTAGAAATTTTTTATTCAACCAAAATCCAGAACAAATGTTCTTTTTCTTCATCTAAAAATAAACTTCTTCTCTGGGGAGTGAACTCACCCAGCTCTCTGGGGAGTGAACCGGTGAGATTGACATAGGGAAGCTGAAGAGAGAGAGGTTGGTCTATTGTAGGGAAGAGACGTCACTGCAAATCAAAGGGGAGCCATTGGAGAAGACCCATTTGAGGCCCCTCCATTGGCACAAAGGCACATAAGTATTCCATGAAGATAGCAAAAGGTTCTGAGTGTTACCTTGCAGTGAACCTCTGATTTTTTCCCAGAGAAGCTCAACATCTGAAGAAGCAGAAGACAAAGAAGCAGGCTCACCGAGAGTAGTGCCTTCGGTGAAGAAGAAGAGGAGCAAGAAGAAGACAATGTAGAGAGAGAAAAGGTTCAGAAGCGCCATGAAAGAAGTAGAGGAGAGAGAGAGAGAGAGAGAGAGAGAGAGAGGAAGGTGGTGCTTTCAGGGAGAGAGAGAGACGCAGACAAGAGAAAGCAGCGGGAGAGGAGAGGAAAAGGAAAAGGTAGAGGGAAAAGGGGAGAGGAGAGGAAAATGAAAAAGAAAAACAAGCAACAGACCTTGAGAGACAGAGACGCAGACGAGAGGAAGCAGCGGGAGAGGAGAGGAAAAGGAAAAGGTAGAGGGAAATGGAAAATGAAAAAGAAAAACAAGCCACCCATCTGCCAGCTTCGCGCCAAAAGAAACAATAATAAAAAAAAAGGATGGATGTGTGAACAGTGCAATGCTACAGGTAGCGTTGCACTGTACACAAATGCAGCTAATATGTAGAATAGCGTTAGTGTGCATAATCGGATGGAGAGTGTTTTTTGTGAGTATGTTATGTATTATAGATTTAGAGGGAGTTTTAGATCATCCGATGTGAGTGCGACAATTTTACTTCCCCTGTGTTATAAAACGCTTCCACCTCTTCCCTATTCTCTCATATTTTCTCCTTTCCTTCTCTTGATTTGTTGCCCACACCTCTCCCCTGTTTTCTTCATCTCAACTGAAACCCATCTCCCTCTTCCTTTTCTTTTACCGATCGAGAGATTGAGAGAGATGATGAGACAGAGAAGAGAGACCGAAGTAGAGAGAGAGAGATTCACGGTGGAGAAGAGCTACCAGAGGTAGCAAGGTTTTCATCTTCCAAGGAGCTGACCGAATTAGGGGCTTGAAATTGGGTGGCTACGGTGGTTGGGCCACCGACGTTGTAAGTGGGTAGCAGCTGGAGCTGTGTTTTATGGCCCTGTTCCGGCAAAATCAGCATGTAATTTTGTTCCCCCTAGATCGTCAGTATCAAACGGAAATCAGCAAGGTAAGGATTTGAGCTTTCCATGTAAATTTAATTTACCCAGTAGTTGTAGAACACGAACATCGTGCTAAAAGCTAAGATTATACTTAATTTTGATTTTATTGGGGGTGTTTTTCTTGATTTTCTTATGGGTTTTTTGGTGATGGCAAATTAGAGTATTATTTGATTTGAGTTTCAGTTGTTTTGGGTTCTTTGCTGAATGTTATTTGAGATTTTAGTTGTTTTGATTTGCTGTTCTTGGCCGAATTAAAGTGGGTTTTGGAGTTTGATTTCTTTCCATTGTTTCGGTGATTGAAGGTTGATTTGGGTTGTTTTATGATTTAATTATTCATCTGTTTTGAGTTTCAATTAGTTAGTGTTTTGCTGGGTTGTGTTGATGACTTGAGAAGATTGATTGTTTTAGGAGTTGAAGCTATGCCTTTGAAGGATTCATGGATGATTAGAGGAATGATTTCCTTAGGGTACTTTGTTTCTTAGAGATTTGAATTTATGATGGTCTTATGGTTTCAGTTAGAAGACCCGTGAGTGTTGGTGATATAATCTTGATTATGCATGATTGTAATGAAGTGTTTTGGGTTCTCAAGCCTACTGGGTTTCAAGAGAAATTTTGATTTAGTGATTTTTGGTTTGGTCTGGCCGAATTAGGGGTAGTTGGGTGTGAGGAAAGAGAGATGTGAAGCTTCATTTTGGGTCTTGATTGTTGGGTTTTGCTAAGTAGCTTGAGGTAGGAGCAGGTATAAAAATATAATAAATAGATTAGTCGAATAAATGGTAATAACAATTGGGATGTTGATATATAGACTCAGCCAATGTTAAGATAGAATTTATAAGGATTGTGGATTAAGTGCAAATTAATCCTAAGTATAATGTCTAGTTTTATTAGAAACTAGTTATGTATTCCAAGCTTTAGTAATTAAATATATTATAGTATGGTATTATATTTCAATACCAATGGGATTATTAAATTAACGTTTTATGTGGTTTAATTATGATGTATTGTTATTGAATTCATATTTTGTTAACTTGGGGTATGTTAATAGTGATCATTAAGAAGTAATTGATATTATTATGTTGAATTGTATTTTGATTTGTTGAAAGACTTTAAAGTACTAGGCTTAAATGTCTTATAATTTTATCATGTGAATATAGAATTCTTGGATGACTATATTGATGATTTATAGAACATATTAAAGAATATAAATACTCTGGTTAACTTGTGGGAATTCTTAAAGGCAGACATTTGATGAAAGTTTTATATAGAGAAATGTATGCTTTATGTGTTGTTGTAGAATCAGGGTGTTACATGTTAAAGGATAGAGAAAGCACTTACCAAAAAATGTTTGTTTTCACTTAAATATTTTATTTTTAATCTCTTTTCAGGTAATGTTTTTTGATAATATGCAACCTAACCCGTAGGGATAATTTTTTTGAACCAAACCCTGCTTTGGGGTAATTTTTTTTTTTTGGGAAAAAAACAAAATAGCGTGTTTAATCTTTTCTTTATTCTTATTCCTGGTTATTGAAATCAAAAGCCCAACCGACATACCCAACCCAAGGTGATCATTTACACCTTAGTGGCAATAGACAATTAGATAACTATCCCACTTGAATTTTCTATTTTTTCAGGATTCTTTAAATTCTTTTGTTTCCTACTTTGTTATGGACAAATTATTTTATACTTTCAATTGAAAGGTACGCAATATGAGGCAATATAAAGGCACATATCCTAAGTCAATGATGTCGTCCATGTAATCAATAAAGTAAAAGAGGATTAAACATACCTCCAAAGTTGTTATGGGAAATGTATAACTCTTTGAGCATGGTTAAGTTCCCAATTTCTGGAGGTAATCTTCCTGTAAAATAAAATAGAAGGTACCATTATAAACATATATGAAGGTTTGTTTATCCCCAAAAGGCTAAAATAACACTAAACAAACCCTCCAAATTTGTTATAGCCAAGGTATAAATATAGTTAAGTTTTCAATTTTCGGAAGTGCTCTTCTTGTGAAACTATTAGCCCACAGCAATAAATATATATAGCAATTGTTTGCAGTTAAACAAATTTCATAGAAGTTTGCCAATAAACTAATTTTAAGACACATGAAGACATCGTAATATGGGAAGATGAATAAAACAATTCTTTGAGTTCACCAAACAACTTATTAGTGTAGACATCTATGACTTGCATTGAAGACATGCTGAAGATAAAGGAGGGCAACAGCCCAAAAAGCATGTTTTCTATAAAATAAATTTCTTGAAGGTGGATATGTTGAATATAGAGGAAGGTATAGTCTAAAAGCATGTTACATCCAAGATTTATTATTTGCAATGACGATATGTTAAGATAGAGATGATGGAATACCTTCTATGAAATTGTTACCGTTTCGGGACAAAGTTTGTAGTGTGTATAACATGCCAATCCATGACCGAATTTTTCCACAGAAGTCACGAATTGAAATGATGCATTGTTGTTGAATTCATATTTTGTTAACTTGGGGTATGTTAATAGTGATCATTAAGAAGTAATTGATATTATTATGTTGAATTGTATTTTGATTTGTTAAAAGACTTTGAAGTACTAGGCTTAAATGTCTTATAATTTATCATTTGAATATAGAATTCTTGGATGAGTATATTGATGATTTATAGAACATATTAAAGAATATAAATGCTTTGGTTAACTTGTGAAAATTCTTAAAGGCAGACATTTGATGAAAATTTTATATAGAGAAATATATGCTTTATGTGCCGTTGTAGAATCGGGGTGTTACACGTTAAAGGATAGAGAAAGAACTTACCAAAAAATCTTTGTTTTCACATGCATTTTTTTTTTTTTGAGAAAAAAACAAAATTGTGTGTTTAATCTTTTGTTTATTCTTATTCCTGATTATTGAAATCAAAAGCCCAACCGACATACACAACCCAAGGGGATCATTTACACCTTAGTGGCAATAGACAATTAGATAACTATCCCACTTGAATTTTCTATTTTTCCAAAGTTCTTTAAATTCTTTTGTTTCCTGCTATGTTATGGACAAATTATTTTGTACTTTCAATTTTGTACTTCCAAATCAATGATGTCGTCCATATAATCAATAAAGTAAAAGAGGATTAAACATACCTTCAAAGTTATTATTAAAAATTAGTAACTCTTCGAGCATGGTTAAGTTCCCAATTTCTGGAGGTACTCTTCCTGTAAATATAAAATAGAAGTTACCATTAGAAACAAATATGAAGGTTTGTTTATTCCCAAAAGGCTAAAAGAACACTAAACAAACCCTCCAAATTTGTTATATCCAAGGTATAAATTTGTAAGTATAGTTTAGTTCCCATTTTTGGAGGTCTTCTTCTTGTGAAATTATTAGCCCACAACAATAAATATAGATAGCAATTGTTTGCACTTAAACGAAGTTCATAGAAGTTTGCCAAGAAACTAATTTTAAGACACATGAAGACATTTTAATATGGGAAGATGAATAAACGTATCTTGTTTGAGTTCATTAGACAAAGTAGTGTAGAGATCTATGACTTGCATTGAAGACGTGCTGAAGATAAAGGAGGGCATCGGCCCAAAAAGCATGTTTCTATGAAATAAAGTTCTCGCGAGTTTAAAAGCTTGTTATATCCAAGATTTATTTTTGCAACGACGATATGTGATGACAGAGATGATGGAATACCTCCTGTGAAATTGTTACCGTTTAGGGACAAAGTTTGAAGTGTGGATAACATGCCAATCCATGACTAGATTTCCCCACGGAAGTCATGAATTGAAACTGTAAGTGTTGCAACCAATAAAGACAAGCCAACTCGTTGGACTTAAGAGCCATGAAAACTATTTTTTTCAATACTTAAACTAACAAGAAATGAAATGTTTCATGGTTACGATTGGATGATGGAAGAAACCACATGTGATACTGATGCACAAGAGAATCAGGTAAAAGATTTGAATATTATTTTAATAAGATCAGCAGCACAAAAAAAAACCAAAAAAAAAAACCAAAAAAAAAAAAACAAAAAAAAAAAACAAAAAAAAACAAAAAAACAAAAATGTTGCTCTTTTTGTTTTTTTGGTCTACAATAATGTTGCTTTGTCTCAAAGTTTATGTTATAGTATGACTTAAATTCAAGTCAAGGTGATGGGGTCCTGTGATTGTCTAATCCCATTAGGTGTTGGATTTGTGCTTTGCCGACTTGGAGTTCTATTCTAATTTGTTTTGGAATTTTCGTGTGTTTTGGACTCTTCTTGGTTTCCTTCTCCAAGTCAATGTTGGAGTCCTTGTTATTAGCCGACCGTCTCCATCTATAAAAGGAGCCGCAGCTATTCTGTCTTAATTGCACAACAAAGCGCGAATGGAGAAATTTGACAGTGTCGTACACGGCTTAGAGTTAGAGAGTTAGAGAAGATTTTATTTTTGATAGTAACTTTTCTTCGGGTCGTCTCCGATAATGGATGTATTTCATATTAAGGGAATCACTTAATTAATTCTGATATCATGTGTGACTGATTTAATTTTGATGTTTACTTTTTTTTTTTTTTTTTTTTCGCATCTCACTTGTCTTGGGAAATAGGAATAATTTCTTAAAAGTTTAGGGATATTTTTGAATTTTTATTTTTAATTTTTAGTAAACTCTCTTAGGATAGGATGCGATCCTTGAGTCTTACTTTTTTGTGGAATGAGGCTGGGAGGCGAACTGTGAAGATAATCACCAGTTGATTATTTCGACGGGATGTTACAAAATTCTTGTGTATTTTTCTAGCTCCAATGTTAGAGTGTGATTTACAGTAATTGGACAGTTAAGATGTCTGAGGTTGTGGTTGAGCGAACGCAATAAGTAAATGCTCACAAGACTTTTTACAACATGTGATATGTCAATGACCTGAGCATGATTTACTTTTCAAAAAGAATTAAGTTATGAGCCTACTAACTTTGTTATAACATGTCTTAAACAAATGATTCTACATATACGATTTATAATGAATGAACAATATTATATTTGCATCATATGACATGACTATGGGTCATGCACTACTATTATATGGGCTAAATCATATAATCAAAGGGATTTTCTTTTATGTTTAGCATTTGATCTAATGTTTGTTTGTGACTGGCGCACCATATATGCATAGGGTCACCAGGACAGCTTCGCTAGCAGCATGGGCCACCCAAAGTCATATTCGGTCGAGTTGCTAGTGAAAGATGGTATGCGGCAATATCTAGGGCACCAATATTGTATTATGGGTCCCTCGGGACAGCACCAACTCTATCAAGAAGGAGTTAACGACTCGAACATACCATACATAAGAAAGCGTGCGAGCCACCCCTAGAGCAGGGAGTAGGGTGGCAGCCACCCTTAAAGGTGGCGTCGACCAGTTTTAGAGTGGCTCACGCGCCACCCCCTGCCTATAGCGTGGCCTGTGAGCCACCCCCTAACCCCCCACCCTAGAGTTGGCGTCGACCAGTTTTGGAGTACGTCGCTCGCACGCCACCCCCTAACCCCTCCTCCCCCTCCCCTTTTTTGAAAAAAAAAAAATTAATGTTTTAAGTTTTTGATATTTAGGTTTTTAATTTTTATATATTTGTTTATTATGAATAACACGTGTCGCGTTTTTATTAGGTCTAATGTGACAACTTCATGGTTTTTGTAAAGTAGTAGATGGAAATTGACTTCGGTAAGTAATTTGTCAATTTCGCTTACCACAAGGACCTCTTTGTTAACTTTTATACCACATGGAGTGATTTGTAAATTAAGTCAACCACAAAAATTAATTTTTTATTTTTTCCTTTACAAAATGCACGTTTGATTAATGAATTTATAACTGTTACTTAAGGCTCGATGCATAACCAGTTCTGTGATTATTTATTTACTAAGTTGTGGACCTACACAGTTATTTTTCACTGTGAAACACTTTATGTTTTGTAGATTAGCAGGTTTGCCAGTTATTAGATCAGAGTATTTCGCTGAGCTTGAGTGCTAAGTGAAGGACTCTTAGCTAGTAAGGTTTGTTTAATGTAGTTAGCAATTAGTTATTGTTCAGTAGAAAATGGATATTTGGAAGCTTTGTGTTTATAATTCGATTATAGATGATCAATTGATTAACATATTATAGAATTTACTCATATTATTTTTATTCTCCTTTTCACTAATTTAACTCTGATAAATTAGTATTTAGAGTAATACTATCGTCTAATTACCAATTTATTGGTATTAAGGCATTTTCAATTACACTCCAAATTAATCAAATAAATTGAATAATTTTTTGGGTGTGTTACAGCTTTGCATCAAACAAAATATATAGTTGTAGAAGGGATTATTACAAAAGCCCAATCCACATATATGACCGAACACCAATCAACACTACACGTTACGAGTCAGGTTCTTCCAACCCAAGGATAACACTCTAGCAAGAATAAATCACAATGTTTGTTAATATGTTTTAGGGTGTTTCTTGGTTTTTATTTGAAAAAATGTTTTGATTTGATATAAATGTAAAATTCGTTTATATATTTTTAGGAGCATTTTATGTTTTAAGTGTTTATTAATATTTTTGTTTTGAAAAGAGAAAACAAAAATTTTAACAAACGCCTTACATCCTTTTGTTTTCTTAAATGTTGTGCATAATTATTTGTATTTTCAATTGAAAAGTACTCAATCCAAGGCAATAAAAAGGAACATATCCTAAGTAAATGATGTCATTCATATAATCAATCAACTAAAACAGGACTGAGCATACCTTCAAAGTTGTTTTGGTCAAGGTATAACGCTATGAGCATGGTTAAGTTTCCAATTGCTGAAGGTACACTTCCATTGAAACCATTATCCCACAAACTTAAAACTCGCAGCTCTTTGCACTTGAACAAAGTGGATGGGATAGTACCTATAAAACAATTACCATTTAGAAACATATATTAAAATTTCCCAAGTGATAAAATATGCCGTTCTTTGCAATTGAACAAAGTGGAAGGCATAATACCTAGAAAAACAATCACCATTTAGAAATGAATATCAAAGTTTGTTTATCCACGAAAGGCTAAAAGAACACTAAACAAACCTTCGAATTCGTTATAGCCAAGCTATAACTTCGTAAGCATGGTTAAGTTTTCAATTTTCGAAGATACTCTTCCTGTGAATTATTACCATACAATGATAAATATTGTAGTTGTTTGCACTTGAACAAACTGGATGGGAGTTGGCCATAAAACTGGTTGTAAGACACACCAAGCCCTTGTAAGTTGGGAAGAAGATTAAACATATCTTCTAGAAGTCTACCAAATAGCTTATTATGGTAAAGAACTATGACTTGCAATGATGAGATGCTTGAAATAATGGAGGGAATGGGACCAGAAAGCATGTTATTTTCGAGATAAATTTCTCGCAAGGTGAATATGGGAATCTGGGATTTTCGAAAAACGAGTGTGGGATGGTTTGAGCGTTGACTTCATTGACTTTTTGTGAAAGAAAAAAAAAATCACTGAAAACTAATGAGTTGTCATCATACCCATGCTTGGAATTGTGGTTCACGTGAATAACCGTTTTCCTGACCTCAAAATTTCAGTCCAAAGAATAATGTGCCTCGGGCCTAAAGTAATCAAATACTGGTTGGTTAGTATGTTCTGTTAGGAAATTTATCTTTGTTTCTCAAGACCCTGCGATATACGAAAAATAAGAAGAAAACAAAATTTAAATCAATCATACAAGACATCAAGATTTAAATGGTTTCCTAAATGTAAGGTACATTCATTGGCGAAGACAACCTAGAGAAAAATCACTATCAAAGATTGTTATAGAGAGAAAATTATTAAAGCTCGAAGTTTCAATACACTTAAATCTTACTTTCACACAAAGGAAAATAACAAAAGAAAATTATTATTTTTTTCTCTAAGTGATTTAGCATACTTAGCTATGAGAAAACAAAAAAGTACCCTTTGCCTTTGGTGTGTAATAAAAACGTTGGACAACACTCATTTTATAAGGAGCAAAGTCGGTGAACCAACTCCTAAATCAACTTGGAGAATGAGTCAAAGTTCAACTTGAGAAATGAGAATATCTGGTACCACTCTTAAGAAGGAAAATAATTCCAAAGGGCTAAACGAACACTAAACTAGCTAGGCTTGCCAAGTAAAATTTTACCATGAGAAGTGCCACACAAAAGGGGAATAGGAAACAAGTTCTCTCCAGGAGTGGTGTATGCTTGTCGATGTATTGGGGATTAGTAGGAGTTCAAGTGAGACTATATGCAAGGAGATCGCTGCATCAAAAAATAGGCTTTGGCAAAAAGAGGGTGGGGGTGGTTTGGGCATTGACGTCATTGACTTAGAGAAAGGAAGGAAAAAAGAGAGAGAGAGAGAGAGAGAGAGAAACCATTGAAAATAATCATTTATCATCGTACAATTCCTTATTTTTAATGACCCAAAAAAATTTCATTCCGAAGAAAAATGTTCCTTGGCCCTAAACTAACCGAGCTGAAGGTATTATGAAAACATTTATTTTTTATTTTCTAATTGCATGGTAACAAATATGTAAAAAGTAAAAAATGTTCGACTTCCACCTTTTGCTCATTTCTCGAACCTAGTCACGACATTTGCAAATTTGGGGATACCCGTGAACATATTACCTCTTGTAGATATTGTTCCTTCTCTCCCACCATACCCATTTATTAGTCACTGTTAAATTAGTCAACATAATCATTGTTATATCTTATAATAACCTCAGAAAATATAGAATAATGCCAATTTGGCAAAAGGCTTCCAACATAATAAATCACTTTTTCTTTGACCTATACTAATTGATTTTCAATTTTATCTTAAATAATTGATTAGCACCCTTACTAATCCATAATTTGGAAAAAAGAAAAATTGCTAAACCAAAGTCTAGACTTATGAGATACTACAGGTTCCATGAAGAAAAGTAATTTCCAACTTTTTGAAATGATTTGAACCAAAATAATTAATTTGAATTATGAATAAGAAACTTGAAGAGATGTGAATTTTTTACAAATAAGTAACGTATCCCAATTTTGGTATATCCAATTGTAGCGAAGGTCATCGTTAGTATTGTAGACTCATTTTCACAAAGATGCGCAACCCACGTCTTCCTATCCAACAGGAACGAGTCATTTACACCCTAGCAACAATAGACAATTAGATTACCGTCCATTAGATTTTTTTAATTTTTTTTTTTTCCAGAATTGCTGAAATCCTTTTGCTTTCTTGTGTTCTCTCTACAAATTATTTGTACTTTGGTTTGAAAGATACCACATTGGAGCCAATTAATTAAAGCCAAATATCCTGAGTCAATGATGTCATCCATATATTCAATCAACTAAAACATGATTAAACATACCTCTAAAGTTGTCGTGAAGGTATAACTTTGTGAGCATGATTAAGTTTCCAATTTCTGAATGTACACTTTCAATGAAATAGTTATACCCTAATATAAATATTGCTATCGTTTGTACTTGAACAAAAAAATGAAGCCCGAAAGCTTGTTATATCCAAAACTTATTTGCTCCAATGAAGATATGTTACATAGAAATGGTGGAATACTACTTGTGAAACTGTTATCAGCAAGAGACAAAAATTGAAGTTTGGATTACAGTTCAATACATGATGAGATTTCTCCACTAAAGTCGTTGAACTTAAAAGATAAGAGTGACGCAACCGGTAAAGACGTGCCAATGTCGATGTCCCCCTTAAGAATATATTTGTCTTATTGAAACTTTTTTAGGCTTATTTTTGTCTTTTTATTGACTTTAAGAATTGACATTTTTTGATAGTTTAGGGAGGAGGACATTGACACAATTCGTAGTTTGAGGGCACATTGAAAATAGAGTGGTAGCTAGTTTGAGGGGGAGTATATGTACTTCTTCCTATTATATGACTAATATATAAAAAATGAACAAGTGTTTAGCACAAATTGAAACCAGAACAAACGATTTTTACCTTGACCTCATTCACTTTTAATAAAATGAAGAAAAAAAAAAAAAATCATTGAAAAGTAGTAACCTCAAGAAATTATATCAAAAAGTACTCCCTATTTTTGCTTAGAAGAAAAAAAGAAAAAAAAAAAGAATATACCTCATTTTTAAAAGACAACGACGATTTTATGTAGTCTAATTTCTTGAAAAAACAAATAATCTCTTTAAATGAACTTGCTACTACTTCTGGCTCTAACTCCAGAACAGTTTCTTTTTATCTTTTTCTATACCATTAAAATAAAATATTTTTCTTTTAATCTTTTACTTTTTCTTTCCTGGTACGGCCAGACTTGAAAGAGGGGAAAGCTTTTAAGGACAATTTGCTGCCTGTCTCTGAATCTGTTCGACAAAGAAGACCCATTGGGAAGACCCATTTGTATGATACAAACTCAAAGAAGACCCATTGGGAATTTTACAGAGTCTTTTGTATAGATACTCAAGATGAGATGGATGCCTCACCTGGCCCTGTTGTCGCCGGCATAGATCTCAACCAGGAAGAAAATAAGACGGAGACAACGAGAAAGAGAGGAGAAAGAAAATGAATAAAAAAACAAAAGGTTTTGATTGGGTTGACGAAGATTCAGCCGGAGATGGACCAGAGAAGGCCAGCGTGGCCAGTGCCGATGTTCCCGGTGGCCGGTGGCGAGAAACTCATGATTGCCAGTGGACCAAAGGAGTCATTGGGGGCTTATTCAGAATAGAAAGGAAGTGCGAGAAGAAAGAGATGTGTTTTTTTATTATTAAATTAAGCCCTATGTATAGGGAATTACTATAGCTTCCCAATGAACTTATCTAAATTAGATTAAATACAGGGCATTTGCTATGGGAGCTATTTTGATGCTTTTTATGAAATTTTTTCTATTTTAGGGAAGGGAACCACTTATAGAGCATCTGCTACTAATACTCTTAGAGAATAAGAGAAGATTTTATCTTTTGTGTATTAATCTCATTTGTGTGAAAGTAAGATTTGGATATATTGGGGCTTTACGCTTTAAGTGATTTTCTCCCTGTAATCATCTTTGATAGTAACTTTTCTTCGGGTCGTCTCTGACAATGAAAGTACCTCATATATTTGAGGAAACCACTTAAATCCTGATGTCGTATGTAACTGATTTAATTTTGTTGTCTACTTATTTTCGCATCTTAGGTGTAACACTCACGTCCCATATTGGGAAGACGAGTAGCCCACATAGAATGGATGGTTTATAAAGATAGTTATAAGTGCTAAATCTCACATTGCCTAGTTATTAGGTGAAACTGGTCTTTATAAAGAATTTTAGGAAAACTCCAAATTGACTAGTCCTTTTGGGTTGATAGCGCAAATATGGCTAGAGCTTTTCCTTAGGTCGTTACAAATGGTATCAGAGCCACCTAGTAACGCCATGCCATGTGGTACTAGAGCGCTGCATAATGTGGCCCTGACGAGGACATTAGGAGTTTAAGAGGGGAAGTTTGTAACACCCCGGTCCTGTATTGGAAAGATGAGTAGCCCACATAAAGTGAGTAGTTTATAAAGATAGTCATGAGTGCTAAGTCCCACATTGCCTAGTTATTAGGTGAAACTGGGCTTTATAAGGAATTTTAGGAAAATTTCAAATTGACTAGTCATTTTGGGGTAATAACGCAGATGTAACTAGCGATTTTCCCTGGGTTGTTATATCACAGGTCTTGAGAAATATGGTTACTTTCCTAACAATTGAGGGATATTTTTGTATTTTTATTTTTTAGGAAAACTCTCTTAGGAGAGGATGAGATCCTTAATTCTTACGTTTTTGTGGAATGAGGCTCGAAGGCAAACCGTGAAGATAATCACCAGTTATTATTTCGATGGGATGCTACAAAATTCTAGCGTATTTTTCTCTAATGTTAGAGTGTGATTTGTAGTGATTGGACAGTTAAAATGTCTAAGGTTATGGTTGAGCCGCAACAAGTAAATGCTCACGAGACTGTTTTTACTACAACATGCGATATGTAAGTGAACTGAGCAAGATTTACTTTTAAAAAGAATAAGTTATGAGCCTACTAACTTCGTTATAACAGGTCTTTAACAAATGATTGCACATAGACGATTTATAATTAAAGAATAATATTTGCATCGTATGACTTGACCATGGGTCATGCACTACTATTATATGAGCTAAATCATATGATCAAAGAGATTTACTTTTATGCTTAGCATTTGATATAACGTTTGTTTGTGACCGGTGCACCATATATGTATGGGGTCACTAGGACAGCTTCGCTAGCAGCATGGGTCACCCGAGGTCATACTCGGTCGAGCTGATAGTGGAAGACGGTATGCTTCAATATCTAGAGCACCAGTATTGTATTATGGGTCCCTCAGGACAACACCAATTCTATCGAGAATAAGTTAACGACTCAAACAGACCATAAGTAAGAAAGCCATGACCAATGAATATATATATAGTCATGATTTTTGTCCTTTAAAAATACAAGTGACTTGTTGCTAGAATTATGCTATCTCACTTATAAAATAAACCACATTTTTTCTAATCGGCATAATAACGAAGACACACATATCTTTTACAAAACGGAAAATTGCAAAATTGGTCCATATAGTTGACCTAATTTATAAATCACTCCCTGTGATATAAAACTTAATTGAGAAGTCCCTGTAATAGGGGAAATTGACAAATTACTTCCTGAAGTTAATTTTTGTCAACTAACTTAATAGAAACCATTAGGTTGTCATGCCATGCCCAATAAAAATGCAACACATATCACTCTTAATAAAATAAATAAATAAATAAAAATTAATATATTACAAAATTAAAAAATTAAAATATTATTATTATTATTATTATTATTATTACTATTATTATTATTTAAAAAAAGGGATATGGGCGGTGGCTGCAGTGGCAACCACCCCCTTTAGGGAGAAGGGTGGCTTGCCGCCACCCTCATGAGCCAGGGGTGGCCACGCGCTACCCCTAGCCCCATTTGAGGTGACTCGTGCGCCATCCCAAAGCTGAGGATGGGCTTCGAGCCACCCCCGACCTATGGGGTGGCTGCACGGCCACCCTTAGACCAGGGGGTAGGATGGCAGCCACACAGAGGTGGCTCTGACCAATTTTGGAGTAACTCATGCACCACCCCCCCACCTATAGGGTGGTTAGGTGGCACGTAGAAACCCTTGCGGTGGTGGCGAGCCACTCCCTAACCTTCCCCCCCCCCCCCCCCTTTCTTTTTTTTTTTAAATAATATTTGAAGTTTTTAATTTTTAGGTTTTTAATCTTTAATTATTTGTTTATTATGAGTGATACGTGTCGCATTTTTATTGGGTCTGACATGGCAATTTAATGGTTTATGTCAACTAGTGGACAAAATTTGACTTCGATGGGTAATGTATCAATTTCGCCTACCATAAGGAGCTCTCAATTAATTTTTATACCACAGTGAATGATTTGTAAAATAAGCCAACCACAAGGACTAATTTTGCATTTTTTTTTCTTTACAAAATGCACGTTTGCTTAATAAATTTAAAACTGTTACTTAAGGGTCAATGCAGAACTAGTTATATGATTATTTACTTACTAAGTCATTGGCCTATATAATTATTTTCTACTGTAAAACACTTTGTGTTTTGCAGGTTAGCAGGCTTGCCAGTTATTAGATCAAAGTGTTTCTCTGAGCATGAGTGCTAAATGAGGGACTCTTTGCTAGTAAGGTTTTTATAGTGTAGTTAGCAATTAGTTATTGTTAAGTAGAAAAAGGATATTTGGAAGCTCAGTGTTTATAATTCAATTATAATGATGAACTGATTAAGATATTATAGTATTTATTCATATCATTTTTATTCTCCTTTTCGCTATATTTAACTCTGATAAATTAGTATTTAGGGCAATACTATTGGCTAATTACCAATTTACTGGTATTAAGACATTTTCAATAACACTCCAAGTTAATCAAATAAATTGAATAATTTTTTGGGCAACTTAAAGTTTTGCATCAAACAAAATATATAGTTGTAGAAGGGATTAGTATAAAAGCCCAATCCACATATCTAACCGAACACCAATCAACACTACGTGTAAGGTTATTCCAACCCAAGGATCAACACTCCAGCAAGAATAAATCACACTCAGTTTGTTAATTAATACATTTTGTAGTTGTTGGCACTTGAACAAACTGGATGGGAGTTGGCCCTAAAACTGATTGTAAGACACACCAAGCCTTTGTAAGTTGGGAAGAAGATTAAACATACCTTCTAGAAGTCCACCAGATAGCTTATTATAGTAAAGAACTATGACTTGCAATGATGACATGCTTGAAATAATGGAGGGCATGGGACGAGAAAGCATGTTATTTCCAAGATAAATTTCCCGTAAGGTGGATATGTTAAGGATGGAGGAAGTTGGTAAGGAGCCCAAAAGCTTGTTATATCCAAGATTTAATATTTGCAATGAAAATATGTTAGATAGAGATGGTGGAATACCTCCTGTGAAACTGTTACTGTTTAGAGACAAATTTTGAAGTTTGAATAACAGCACCATCCATGATGGGATTTCACCATTGAAGTTATTGAATCCAAAGGATAAGTATTGCAACTGGTAAAGATGAGACAACTCATTGAACAAAGAGCCATGAAAACTATTGTTTTCAATGCTTAGACTAGCTAGAAATGAAAGGTTTCCTACATGTGAAGGAATGGTGCCTACAATGTTCATGTAAGAAACGTTCAAAAATTGTCGTGGAGGAATGGTGCCTACAACCCTTTAATGTTGTATCAGGTTTGTGACGGATTTACGAGTCGTGTCAAAAATTACATATCCTAATTTATGGCAGTATTTCCCAATTAGCTCACAATTAGTTGACGAGGAAAATTCTGCTTTAACTCTCCATGTTAATTATTTTTATTAATTAATTCTGGCGAGTTATAGACAGGTGTTTTGAGAGTTATTTTCATACTAAATAGGTGTTGGGAAACCCATGGAATTAATTATCAAACTAACTAAATTTGAGGGACGTTACATGTGGAATTATAAAATTCAGGTCTTGAGCCATATAAAAGATGTGAGGTTGTGATCATAGATAGGTACAGGTAAGTAATAGGACAAGTTTAGTAGGCGATGATGCAATCTAAGTGTGAAGCCTATTTACGTATGAGCAATTACGGATTACGCTGTGATGGTTAAGGAAGAACAAAACCCTTCTTAGGACTCGGCTAAGGGAGAAGTGAACGAAGTTTAGTCATTTAAAAGGACAGATGAGTATCGTAATAAGTAGTGAAACCCTTCGTTAGAATAATAGTGAAACCCTTCGCTAGTAATAAGTAGGTACACTTGATTCGGTAGCTGAGAGTTTTGTTGGAGAATTCTGTGTTAGTAATATTATTTTAAAATTCAAAAACTTATTTATTAAAATTAATGAGATGGGGTACCTATAGTTTAAGAGACCGTGAAAAAAAAAAAAAAAAAACATTTGAGACAAAGAGGTACATAAATCATTTTTTATTTAAAAATAATATTATTAATGATAATTTTGCCCTCTTCAGAAAATGAAATGAGATTTAGAAAATTCTTTAGCAGCATTTAGGAAAAGACGGGAATTTTGGAAAAAAACGAGGGAGGAGTGGTCTGGGCGAATAACTCGGCCCGACTCGAATGACATTCTCAACGAGTTCAAGCTTGAGCTCAAACTCGCCCAAGCTTTAAACAAGCTGAGCTTGAACACACGTTTCATAGCTCGGCTCAAGTTTGAGCTCGACTGTTTAAGCTCGACTTATAAACGAATCAGTCTTGAAATCTTAAAGCTCAGTTCGGCTTGGCTCGATTACAACTCTACTTGGATTTGTGATTCACGTGAATACCAGTTTTCTTGACCTCAAAATTTTAGTCCAAAGAAAACTGTGCCTTGAGCCTAAACTACTCAAATACCGGTTGGTTAGTGTGTTTTGTTAGGAAATTTATCTTTATTTCTCAAGATCCTGCGATATACGGAAAATAAAAAGAAAACAAAAATTAAATCAATCATATAAGACATTAAGATTTAAGTGGTTCCCTAAATGTAAGGTACATTTACTGGCGAAGACAACCTAGAGAAAATTCACTATCAAAGATTGTTACGGAGAGAAAATCACTTAAAGCTCAAAGCTCCAATACACTCAAATCTCACTTTCATACAAAGGAGAATAACAAAAGAAAATTATCTTTTTTTGTTATAGTGCTTTAGCACACTAAGTTGTGAGACAACGAAAAAGTACAATTTGCCTTTGGTGCATGTGTAATAAAAAACGTTCGACAACACTCATTTAATAAGGAGCAAAGTCGATCAACCAATTCCTAAATCAACCTGGAGAAGGAGTAAAGTTCAACTTGGAAAAGGAGAATAGCTAGGACCACTCTTAGAAGGAAAACAATTCCAAAAGGCTAAAAGAACACTAAACTAGGCTTGCCAAGTAGAATTGTAGCATGAGATGTGCCACACAAAAGGGGAATAGGAAACAAGTTCTCTCTATGAGTAATGTATGTTTGTTGAGGTTTTCGGGATGAGAATAATTTCTATAAGGACCTAGCATAAACCAGGTCTTTTGTACCCACCAATAAAAAAGGGACACTTCAGTATATCACACTAAATCATAGCAAATGAGAATAAAGCCGAAACACAAGATTTTGATCTCCTGAGAAAAGCCACACCCAACCACTGCCCACCCCCACCGAGGTGCAACCCACACCACCGACACCGCCCTCTACTTCGTCGAGCGCCATTGAGTGCTGTAAATCTCCAACTCACACTCACAATTCCGAAGAACACATATCGTTTGGTCATCCCAAAAACATCATCAAAGTCCAACAACACCCAAAAAAAAAAAAAAAAAACCATCCATCAACGATCCAAACAAGAATAAGTGTCAAACAGAGCAGATCTAAAGCAATATCCACCAAAACCAAATTTTACTGAAGCAAAACAAAATACAAAAATCAACTCTCTGTTGCTTCTTCTTGTTTAATACCGTCGACTATGCATCTATGCACTAGTAATGGGGTGTTTAAAGATTGTGAAGATTTGCTGCAGAAAGAAGCAGGGACGAGTGGAATGTGGTGAGTAGGTCTTTGAAAATGACAACCTTGTACCCTTGTTTCTTTCGCTTCTTCCAGCGAATATCAAATTAGCATTTGTGAAGATGGGTTTTATTTCTTTATTACTGGAGATTATTTTTTGCTCGGAGAAAAGCATATGTGAAAGGGCTTTGAGTGTCTTTGACGGACTACCAGTGGAGGAACCATTAGTGGGGTTCAGTGGCGCACGGCGGCAGAGAGGTCAGTGGTGGTGAGGCCTTTCTCTTGAATGGGGAAGGGGTCGATTGATATGTTGAGGAGATCAATATCCTGTGTTTTGGTCTTATTTTCATTTAGTGTGATATATCGTGTCCCTTTCTTATTGGAGGGCACAAAGGACCTGATTTTGGGGTTGACGACATTGACTTAGAGAAAGGAAGGGAAAAAAAAAAAAAAAAAAAAAAACCCATTGAAAAGTAATGAATTATCATGTACAAATCCTTGGAACACTTTTTTTTTTCTTCTCCTCCTCTGATCGCATGCCAAAAACTATTTAAAAAAAAAAAAAAGAAGCAAAGTAAAAAACATTCATGCACCGAAAAAGAAAAAAAAAAGAAAAAAAAATTCGAGATATGCCCCAAGACCACAAATTTTGGACGTGTGGGGTTGTGGGCCAAAAAATTTCCCAAAGGCATCCTCTATGGCGACCACTTTTATGGCGGTTTTTGGAGAGTTTCTCGGCAGGTTCGGGACCGAGGAGCTGGACCATATGGCTATTTTGGCACGCAGGATTTGCTTAGGACGGAACTGGGTGGCATTTGAGGGACTTTTCACTTCTCCTTCCTCTGTTTTCTCATCAGCTGCTGAAGCTCACCATGATTTTCAGAGGAGCCACAAGCAGGAGACCGTGCCTACAGCTCAACCGGACAGTGCCTTACCTCCTCCACAGAAAGTGTGGCTGCCTCCTCCGAGGGCTACTGTTAAAGTGAATTAGGATGCGACAATTCAGAAAAAAGATATTCGCATCGCGCTTGGAATAGTTCTCGTGACTTTGAAGGATATCTACAGGGAGCTAAATGTATCCACCTCAACATGCTCTCTACAAGTGGTTAGGGAGAAAAATTCGGCTCCCCCTCATAGTAGCCGAATTGGTCATTTCGTGGAGAGTATCAACCAGGAATTGAGTTCATTCAGGTCCTCATATGTTGTCTTTGATCCTAGGGAAGCTAATGTTGTTGCTCATAATCTTGCTAAAGAAAATATATCCCGTAGGTTAAATGCTGTCCGTTAGAGGACATTCCTAGTTTTATTCAAAGTCTTGTACTTAGGGACCAAGGTGTTCCTAGATCCCAAGTCTTGGATCAGTTTTTTCAACGAAGAAGATGCAAGTGATTTATTCAAAAAAAAAGAAAAGAAAAAAAAAAAAAAAAAAAAAAAAAAAAAAAAAAAAAGACCTCTAACTATTTTAACAACAATAAATAATTAGATTACTATCCATTATAATTTTCTTTTTAAGATATGATATATTGACACCTCAAAACACAACTCCAAATCACATTTGTCTACGTGTCAACTTTTACTTTTACTTTTTTTCTTTTTCATTTTTTTTTAAAAGAAAAAAAACCTAAAACAAGCTAGGGGATCACCTTTGCACATGAGCAAGGTGGTCAAGAGTTATGTTTTAGGGTGATAAAAAATCATATCTCTTTCTTTTTGCTTAGTTCCTTTTGTTTCCTTATATGCTTTGGACAAATTATGTTGTACTTCCAATTAAAATGTACCCATCAGAGGCAATAAAAAAGCAAATAAGTTCAGTTACTGATGTCATCCATATTTATAATCTGTCAATTAAAGCAAGGCTAAATATACCTCCAAAATTGTTGTTGTCAAGGTATAACTCTGTGAGTTTACTTAAGCCTTCAATTTCTGAAGGCATGCTTCCTGTGAATCTATTGGACGACATGCATAAAATTTGCAGTTGTTTGCAGTTAAACAAAGCGGAAGGGAGTGGACCTATAAAACAATTACCATTTGCAATCAAATATTGAAGTTTGTAAAAAAAAAAAAAAAAAAAAATGGGGCTTAGTCACAATTTGTCCATTATATTCTCCAACCTAGTCCCAACATTTGCAAATTTGAGGATGCCCGTAAAGATAATTACCTCTTGTAGATATTGTTCCTTCTCTCCCACCATACCCATTTATTAGTCATCGTTAAATTAGTCAACATAATCATTGTTATGTCTTATAAAAACCTCAGAGAATACAGAACAATGCCAATTTGACAAAAGGCTTCCAACAAAATATTATACTAATTGATTTTCTTTTTTATCTTAAATAATTGATTATCACCCTTCCTAATCTATCATTTAGAAAAAGAAAAATTGCTACATCAAAGTCTAGACTTATGAGATACCACAGGTTCTATGAAGAAAAGTAGTTTCCAACTTTTTGAAATGAATTGAACCAAAACAAAAGAAAAAAAAAAAAAACTCATGTCAAGTCCTTACAATATATGTTGTCTTCACCATAGATTTTGGGACAAAAGTAAGATGGCCTTGATGTGTGTAAACAGAGGGGTCATTTTCTACCCCTTCAAATGTGCCTTGATTCTATATAGCTTGCTTTCTTTGGATGAGAACAGAGAGGGTCCACTTTCCTATTTCTCAGTTCGGACTGTTCTGTTTTTATCCTTCAATTCACCAACCAATATCATTCACAGAACATGGTGCTAGCTTTTTATGAAGACCGTGAACCAGTTCGCTACTTTCATACTTTCATTTCAGCTTCAAGTATTTTTTTGAAGAATATATATATATATATATATAGAATTCTTAAATTTAGATTTAAAATCTTTGTAAATTCGAAACTTAAATTAGTTAAATTACAATGTTTTAGAGTTTGATCGATGATGCATGCTAAAGTGTGAGAGCGTCCCCAACAAGCTTCAAGTTAGGCTTGGTGATTTCTTAGGATGAGCTAATGAACCGTTTTGTTGCAGAAGGAAGAATTTGAAGTATGAGCAATTACAGATTCAGTGGAAGCGTCAAGGAGGATCACGCTATGTTGGTTAAGGAAGAACAACACCCTTCTGAGGACTCGGCTAAGGAAGAAGCGAACGAGGTTTAGTCACTTAGCTATGCACTTGATTCGGTAGCTGAGAGTTGTGTTGGAGAATTCTGTGTTAGTAATATTATTTTGTAAATTCATTTGAGACCAAGCACTCAAAGCAGGCTATTTTGACTAGCCAACGTTGAAACGGGGAGAAAAGGTTCTTCATTTTAGTTGTGATATTTTTGGTGAATATTGTTTCCTTACTAAAAATAAATAAATAAATAAAATTAAAATATATAGGGCAGCGCAATAGGATTGTTGAAAGAATAGAAAAATTTTAAAAAAAAATAATTGTTAGATAAAACAATAAAAGTACTTTTAAAATGCTGAATACGATGTAGATGGTTTAATAAAGAGTGAATTTTTGCTTCTTTTTTTTTCCTTTTTTTCTAAGAAGAAAAAAAAAAACAACAAAAACGAAAATTGAAAGAAAATTTGATAAGCCTGCCAGAACTGAATGTTATAAAATAGGTGGTTGTACGGTTTCTCGTAACTCTTATAAGCCATATCACGTGTCAATTCTTGAATAAACAATATAATTGAACTTGTCTCCCCCATGCAAACTCGTGCCAATCAATTTCTTTTTGCTAATAATAATTTGGTTTACAATGTATAGGGTATAGGGTATATAGGCTATATAGCTTGATGCGTGCATAAAACTTCTAGTAACCGTTACGGTTTTCCACCCCGCGGCTCGGTCAGCTTGTGTCGTCATGCAAAACTTTAGATAAATTTTTAGCAAGGTGGATATGTTAAAGATGGAGGAACGTATGGAGCCCGAAAGCTTGTTGCATCCAAGATTTAATAGTTGCAATGAAGATATGTTAGATAGAGATGGTGGAATGCTTTTTGTGAAATTGTTACCATTTAGAGACAAATTTTGAAGTTTGGATAACATATCCATCTATGATGTGATTTCACCACTGAAGTTATTGAATCCGAAGGATAAATGTTGTAACAGGTAAAGATGAGACAACTCATTGGACAGAGAGCCATGAAAACTATTGTTTTCAATGTTTAGACTAGCTAGAAATGAAAGGTTTCTTACATGTGGAGGAATGGTGCCCACAATGTTCATGTAAGAAAGGTTCAAAAAATGTTGTGTGGAGGAATGGTGCCCACAATGTTCATGTAAGAAAGGTTCAAAAATTGTCGCGTGGAGGAATGGTGCCTACAACCTTTTAATATCGTGTCAAGTTTGTGACGGATTCACAGGCCGTGTCAAAAATTGCATATCCAAGTTTATGGTAGTATTTCCCAATTAGCTCACTGTTAGTTGACGTGAAAAATTATGCTTTAGCTCTCCATGTTAATTACTTTTATTAATTAATTCAGGTGAACTATAGATAGATCTTTTGAGAGATATATTCTTGGCAAATAGGTGTTAGGAAACCCATTGAATTAATTATTAAATTAATTAAATTTGAGAGATGTTACATGTGGGATTAGAAAATTGGGCTCTTGAACCATATAAAACAGATATAAGGTTGTGATCATAGATAGGTATAGGTGAGTAATATATAGGACAAGTTTAGTAGGTGATGATGCAAGCTAAGTGTGAATCCTGGGTCAGGCATTGTGCTACAATTTAGGGTTGGTGAGTTCTTACGATGAGCTAATGAATCGTTTTGTTGCACAAGGAAGAATTTGAAGTACGTATGAGCAATTACGGATTCGGTGGCATTAAGCGTCAAAGAGGCTTACGCTGTGAATATGATTAAGGAAGAACAAGACCTTTCTCAGGACGAGGCTAAGGAAGAAACGAACGAGGTTTAGTCACTTAGAAGCGCTAATTCGAATTTTAGCAAGAATAAACAATTACATTACTATCCATTAGAATTTTCTTTTGTCCTATAATTTCTTTGGTCCTTTTGTTTCCTTACGTGGTTTGGACAAAATATTTTGTATTCCAGTTGAAATGTACCATCAGACGCAATAAAAAAACAAATAAGTTCAGTTACTGATGTAATCCATATATATAATCTGTCAATTAAAGTAAGGCTAAACATACCTCCAAAACTGTTGTTGTCAAGGTATAACTCTGTGAGCATACTTAAGCCTCCAATTTCTGAAGGTACGCTTCCTGTAAATTTATTGGACCACATCCATAAACTTTGCAGTTGTTTGCAGTTAAACAAAGCGGAAGGGAGCGGACCTATAAAACAATTACCATTTACAATCAAATATTGAGGTTTGTAAAAAAAAAAAATATATAATAAAAAAAAGGGCTTAGTCACAATTTATCCATTATTTCCTCGAACCTAGTCACAACATTTGCAAATTTGAGAATGCCCGTGAACATGATTACCTCTTGTAGATATTGTTCCTTCTCTTCCACCATACCCATTTATTAGTCATCATTAAATTAGTGAACGCAATCATTGTTATATCTTATAATAACCTCAGAGAATACAGAACAATGCCAACAACAACAACCATAACCTCATGCAATAATAAAAAAAAAAACAAATAAGTTCAATTACTGATGTCATCCATATGTATAATCTGTCAATTAAAGCAAAGCTAAATATACTTTCAAAACTGTTGTTATAAAGGTATAACTCTGTGAGCATACCTAAGCCTCCAATTTCTGAAGGTACACTTCCAGTGAATCTATTGGACGACATCCATAAAATTTGTAGTTGTTTGCAGTTAAACAAAGCGGAAGGGAGTGGACCTAGAAAACAATTACCATTTACAATCAAATATTGAAGTTTGTAAAATAAATAAATAAAAAAAAAATAAAAAAAAATAAAAAAAAAAAATCTAACAAAAGGGGGGGGGGGGGCGTGGGGTTAGCCACAATTTATCATTTATATTCTTGAACCTATTCACAACATTTGCAAATTTGAGGATACCAGTGAACATAATTATCTCTTGTAGATATTGTTCATTCTCTCCAACCATACCCATTTATTAGTCATCGTTAAATTAGTCAACATAATCATTGTTATATCTTATAAAAACCTTAGAGAATACAGAACAATGCCAATTTGACAAAAGGCTTCCAACATAATAAATCACTTGCTCTTCAGCCTATACTAATTGATTTTCTTTTCTATCTTAAATAATTGATTAGCACCCTTCCTAATCCATCATTTAGAAAAAGAAAAATTGCTACACCAAAGTCTAGACTTATGAGATACCACAGGTTCTATGAAGAAATGTAGTTTCCAACCTTTTGAAATGAATTGAACCAAAATAAAGAAGAAAAAAAAAACTCATGTCAAGTCCTTACTATATATGTTGTCTTTACCATAGATTTTGGGACAAAAGTAAGATGGCCTTTCATGTGCGTAAACAGGGGTCATTTTCTACCCCTTCAAATGTGCCTTGATTCTATATAGCTTTGCTTTCTTTGGATGAGAACAGAGAGGGCCCACTTTCCTATTCCTCTGTTCAGACTGTTCTGTTTTTATCCTTCAATTCACCAACCAATATCATTCACAGAAAACATGGTGCTAGCTTTTTATGAAGACCGTGAACCAGTTCGCTACTTTCAAACTTTCATTTCAGCTTCAAGTATTTATTTGAAAACAAAAAAAATATATAGAAATCTTAAATTTAAATTTAAAATCTTCGTAAATTCTAAACTTAAATTAGTTAAATTACACTGTTTTAGAGTTTGATCGATGATGCAAGCTAAAGTGTGAGAGCATCCCCAACAAGCTACAAGTTAAGCTTGGTGATTTCTTAGGATGAGCTAACAAACCGTTTTGTTCCGGAAGGAAGAATTTGAAGTATGAGCAATTACGGATTCAGTCGAAGCGTCAAAGACGATTATGCTGTGTTGGTTAAGGAAGAACAACACCTTTCTGAGGACTCAGCTAAGGAAGAAGCAAACGAGGTTTAGTCACTTAGCTACACTTGATTCGGTAGCTGAGAGTTGTGTTGGAAAATTATGTGTTAGTAATATTACTTTGAAATTTCATTTGAGAATTTATGCAACATATTGCCACATTGGAGGCAATTAATTAAGGCAAATATGTTGAGTCAATGATGTCATCCATATAATCAATCAACTAAAACATGACTAAACATACATGTAAAGTTGTTATTGTGAAGGTATAACTCTGTAAGCATGATTAAGTTTCCAATTTCTGAAGGTACGCTTACAGTGAAATAGTTATAACTTAAAGATAAATATTGCAGTAATTTTCACTTGAACAAAGAAATGGAGCCCGAAAGCTTGTTATATCCAAAACTTATTATCTCCAATGAAGATATGTTACATAGAGATGGTGGAATACCCCCTGTGAAACTATTACCAAGTAAAGACAAAAATTGAAGTTTGGATAACAGCCCCATCTATGATGGGATTTCTCCACTGAAGTCATTGTATTTAAAAGATAAGTGACGCAATCGGTAAAGACGAGCAAACTCGTTGGGCACAGAGCCATGAAAATTGTTGTTTATGACACGTAGGCTAACAAGAAATGAAAGGTTCCCTATGTGTAGAGGAATAGTGCCTACGTGACCCATGTAAGAAAGATTCAAAGCTGTGATTCGATGATGACAAAAACCACAATTGATACCAATCCAATTACAAACAGAGGTGCCAGTAGACCAGTTGTTTGTCAAAACATTATGAGGATCAAAAGAAATACTAGCTTTTAAGGCAAGAAGAGTTGATTGATCGGTGGTAATGTTAGGAACATTTGCAACATCTTGGCTTGTCATGTAACATTGTAGCATGAGAAGTGCCTCAAAAAAGGGAAATGGGAAACAAGTTCTCTCCATGAGTAGTGAATGTTGGGGATTAGTGGGAGCTCAAGTGCGACTAATATATAAGGAGATTTCAGCATCAAAAAATTCAAAGGAAAAAATATAGGTTTTGGGAAAAAGAGGGTGGGGTGGTTTGGGCTTTGACTTCGTTGAGTGTTAGAGAAAGAAAAGTAAAAGCAAAAGAAAAAAAAAAATATCAAAAAGTAGTGTTTTGTGATCATACTTATCCTTAGTTTTATTGTTCTATTTACTTACCTGACTACCCATTTTATGGCTCAACCACTCCTGAAAGAGCTGTTAGGGATGGCTCGGCCACCCCCAAGTGGTTTCGAGGGTGGTTGGCCATCCCTGTCAAATTCTGTGGTGGCTGTGCCACCCCCAAACAGCTGCTGGGGGTGGTAGAGCCACCCCTGGGGATGGTTTGAAAACCACCCCAATATTAAACGTTGTTTTTTTTTTTTTTAAATCTGTTTTTTAGTTTTATAATAATAATAATAATAAATCATTTTTATATATATTTTTCTCAATTATATTCAATTCAATTCATACTCTCAAACATCTTTTTCAAATTTTGTTTCAGATTCTCTAAACCATTCAAACATAATTTCAAAACTCGAATTTTCTTGGTATTCACAATTTTAAATATAGTACAATATTGCTTGATTTGAAAAAATCGATCACCCAAACGAACCCTGTTTATGAAAATAAATAGATATCTACTACCTCGCCGCCTCTTTAACAGTCAACCTCTCCCTCCCTCATTCAAAATTTTCTGTTACTCTTGTGATCTCCCTTCACCATCACCACTTAGTATTTTTCAATGTCCTCTATTTCTCTCACTTTGCCATCCTCTTTTCTCAAACTTTATTTCTAACCATTTGTCTTCCCTCACTCCACCATCTGCTATCTGCCACCAATTCCATTGGTGAAGTGATCAACTGTCGATATATTCTGACGCAGGGAAAAACAAAATAACATAAAATAAATAAAAACCTTACGTTAATTCAGAGTCTCACCAAATTAACGAAGATGAAAGAACAAACCAGCGTCTCACCACTAAGAAAGAAGAGATGAGTCATACCTCAAGGGAACAAAACTGTTTTCTTTGTTCATCATAAACTGTATATTACAATAGAATATTATGCTTAAATAAGCTTATAGACTAAACCCTAACCCTAACCCTAATGTGACTCACTTTGGGCCAAGGGCCAAGCCCATTAATAAATAACAAATAAACTAAGCTACTGTGACTCACTTTTGGGTTAAGTCCATTATTGAATTACAAATAACTTAAAACTTTGGGCCAAACCCATAATTAAATTCAAATAAAACTAATAATCTAAATAAACTAAAATGACAAATTTATTCTTGTTTCAATCTGCATCATATTCAATGACCTCCGAACTTAAAATGAATTAAAGAAAACAAAACAATGGAAGCAAGAAATCTAATTTAGACTAACCAAAAGAGGAAAAGAGTGGGGAATGTAACAATAAAAAGAGATGGGTACGTAGGTATATAACCATAAACTTTGACAGTTATGAAGTTCTATGTGTCATCAATCGGGTACTTACACACAGATATACTAAACATACCTTCAAAGTTGTTGTTGTCAAAGTATAACTCTGTGAGCATGATTAAGTTTCCAATTTCCGAAGGTATACTTCCAGTGAAATCATTATTCATAAATGATAAATATTGCAGTCGTTTGCACTTGAACAAAGTAGATGGGAGTTGGCCAGAAAATTGATTATAAGATACTTGAAGCTGTTGTAAGGAGGGAAGATTATCAAAAGTTTCCTTTGGGAGTGGACCAGAAAGATTATTACCTCTTAGGTTAATGATTTGCAGTGATGACATGTTGGAAATAATGGAGGGCATCGGACCAGAAAGCATATTATCACTGAGATCAATTCTTCGCAAGTTGTATATGTTGAAGATGGAGGATGGAATGGAGCCCAAAAGTTGGTTATAACTAAGATTAATTACTTGCAATGAAGATATGTTTGATAGAGATGGTGGAATAGTTCCTGTGAAACTATTACCAAACAGAGACAAATTTTGAAGTTTGGATAACATCCCCATCCATGATGGGATTTCTCTATTGAAGTTATTGAATCCAAATGATAAGTGTTGCAAGTTGTAAAGATGAGACAACTCGTTGGGCAGAGAGCCGTGAAAACTATTGTTTTCGATGTTTAGACTAAGAAGAGACGAAAGGTTTCCCATGTGTGGAGGAATGGTACTTACAAGACCCATGTAAGAAAGGTTCAAAACGGTTACTCGTTGATGGCGAGAATCACAAGTAACACCAACCCAATTGCAAACGAAGGTGCCAATAGACCAGTTGTTTGACAAAACATTACGAGGGTCATAAGAAATTTGAGCCTTTAAGGCAAGAAGAGCAGATTGATCGGTTGTAATGTTAGAAACATTTGCAACATCTAGGCTTGCCATGTAACATTGCACCATGAGAAGTGCCACAAAAAAGGAAAATGGGAAACAAGTTCTCTCCATGAGTAGTGTTTGATGGTTGAGGTGTTGGGGATTAGTGAGAGCTCAAGTGCGACCAATATATAAGTTGATTTGAGCATCAAAAAATTCTAAGGAAAAATTTTGGCTCTGGGAAAAAGAGGGTGGGGGTGGTTTGGGCTTTGATTGACTTCGTTGACCGTTAGAAAAAGAAAAGTAAAAGCCAAAAGAAAAAAAAAAAAATCATCGAAAAGCAGTGTTTTGTGATCATACTTAGTTTTTGAATCAAAAAAAAAAAAAAAAAAAAATACTTATCCTTAGTTTTGTGGTTCTATTTACTTACCTGACTACCCATTTAATGATCTCAAAAATTCAGTCTTAAGAAAAATGTTCCTTGATCCTAAGCTAATGATGGAGCCGACGGTAATATGAAAATCTTCTCTTCTTTTATTTATTTATTTTTTCTTTAATAAAAAATAATGAAATAAATAATTTTCATGAACCCACAACATCCACCCAATAAATGATTTAATTACGTACCTTCAAATCAAGCTACGTTTTAGAAATATTCGTTTCTTGTCAAAGTGATATTGAAACTTGTCTCTCTTTATTAATGTTTGGTGAGCCTTGCTATATTCAACAACGTAAAAGATTTTTACCAATTACTTAGTCATGATATTTTGAGCAACTTTTTGTCTAGATTGAAATATTAAGGGCTGGTTTAGATCCTGGAATAGGTGATTGGAATGAAATAATGGTTATGTCTTCGGAATAATCATTCCGTTTTTGTCATTGAATCAAGTAAATTACTTATTCCAACATATTGTTCCTCGATCCTCTCTTTTTAGTAAATAAATTGGCTTAATAACGTCATACGCTATAGGATGTAGAATTAGGCATGCTCAAGTAACCAATGAATTGCTCTAAGGGATAGCTCAATCGACTGGAAATCACGCTTCATAAAGCGTTAATCATTTACCGTGCTTAATTGCTATCTGTCCCCAAAATTTATTCCTAAACAGATCCCTCACTAATTCAGTATCATCATCCATATCATGACTTATTGACTTTCCACAAATATCAACTCGATCTTATTGACAGCTAAGCTTATATTAAAAAATGAAGTAAAAATACTCCCGAGCCAAAAATAAATAAATAAATAACAACAATAATAGTAAAAGTCTAAAAAAAATAAAAATTAAAAGTTGAAATAAGTACAAGTAATAAAAAGTTGTAGGCTTTTTTTATTTTTTTATTTTTTCTTTAATGTAAGACATAATAAAATAAATAGTTTTCATGAACTACCTTTTATAATTTCTTTTAAATTACCACCAAAACAAGTTGGCCGGGTTTTAGAAGTTGATGTTGAAAAAGTCTCTGTTGAAATGATAATGCGAGGGAAATTTATCTTTCTTGAAATGTCTCCACCATTTGGGGCCTGTGAAAATGTATTGAATTTGAACTTTTCATCAAATTCTCCCACTCGCAATAAATTTGGAGTAGGAAACTCCTCAATTATTCACAACATAGCGGACTCGTGCCAACAACTCAATTGAGCAAAACAACTTGCTTGGTGTTGTTAGTTGGGAGTTATTTCTTACGCCTGACGATCGTTGCTGTCAAGCCTTTCCATTTGCTACTGGTCTCCAAGCAGAAAAGTAAGAGCTTGTTTGATAAACTTCTACTTTTTTTTTTCTTTTTTCTTTTTTTAATTTCCATAATAATAATAAAAAAAATTAACACAAAAACGAAAAAAAATTTCTTACTTTTCTCTCAAAAAAAAAAAAAAAAAACTCAAAACTATTTGAAGAAATTTTACTTACTCCCTCGTGTTTGGGCACTTTCATAATCATATCCTTAAAATTAAAAAAATAATAATAAAAAAAAAAAATTAAGAAATGTTATATGTACTTAAACTTTTACAAATAAAGCCTTACTAAGATGATGTGGAGCTTATTCATTAGTACTCGCAGCATTTATTTTTATTAATTATTTTGATTATCTCCAATAAATAAGCTCCACATCAATTAGTAAGATTCCATTTGTAAAAGTTTTAAGTACATGTAGTATTTCTCAAAAAAAAATTGCAATGTCAGTTTCAATGTTTAAATTAAAATTTTTTCAATGTCAACCCTACTGCTAGAGTTTAGAGTTGAATCATACTATAAACAAGTGAAATGTTTATTTTACACCCCTAAAATATTTATAAAAAAATATATATAAATTTATCCTCAATTAAAAACAAAGTTTTTTAAAAAAAAAACTTCAAAAAACTGAAGCTCGTTGGAATAAGATCGACTAATTGCCACCATGGGTCTGGCAAGGTGGTGGGTTGCTAAAGCAAACTTTTTTCTTTTCCCCTTTTTTTTTTTTATAAAAATAAAAAGAAAAAGAAAAAGAAAAAACGGTGGTATTTTGGCATTTTTGCATCATCCGTTAAGTTTTAACAAAAAAAAAAAAAATCTTAGCAAGAGGTAACATTGCAAAATTTTTAAACATGGGAACCCGGGATTGCAACTTTTTAAACTTTTAGAATATGATTTCAAAAGTGTCACACATATATATTGAAAGAAAACATAAGGCTATAGAAATTAAAAAGAAAACATAAGAATAATAAAATAGAGACAATTTTTTTTGCGTAGTCCTGTCTATGACTTAATACACAGGATAAAGCCAAATGCTACATTTTTATTCTTATTCACTTGATAATATTATAATACAAAAGACCTCTATTTAAAGGAGAGTTGAGATAAAAAAGTAGGATAACCAAATATGATTGATTTGATTACTATCAACTTCAATTACAATAATATAAATAAGAGATTAGCATCAAATTTGATTATGGGAAATTACAATCAATTACAATAAATTCATTTCCTAATATCAATCAATATCAAAACATTTTCACATTTAATATCATATCAATAATTTTTTTATTACTATTCAAATAAAAAAATTAACTACAATACAAAACTTTTTTTCACTTTTTTGTATAAATTCTTTTTACTTTATATCACATCATCACTTTTTATTAATTTCAAAATTAACAACCCATTACTCTGTTTTGTACATGTCTTTACCAAACAAGCTTATTATTTGCACAACTTAAGCCCTCTATCACTGCTGCATGTCTATCACTGCGGCATGGAAGGAATAGAAGCAGAGCTCTATCTGCACCACACATTCCTTCGTCCCAATGAAATATTGAGCTGTCAAGTATTTCAAAGTCTTGACATATAATGAAGCATCTGATACCACGTAGTAGAAAACTATATAGAAAGGTTAGTTATTATATATCTAGAAATCTATGATGAGAATAATAACAGGGAAAGCGGAAGAGTCTAAGCGGAGATATATGTATTGAATACGGGTGCGTTAGGCATTGTAATTTCGTAGACAAAAAATGTAATTTTAAACCAAAAATGTAATTTTTAAAAAATTGCAATTTAAAAGCTCAGAAAATATGCCTTTTTAAATTGCAGGCAAAAGCGTGTTTTTTTTAAAACACACAATTTTAAAATTTAAACTGTAATTTTAAAGGTCAAACAACAATTTTACCAAACATTTAACTGTGTTTTTAAATATTGCATTTTAAAATATCAAACCCAAATGGACATCTTGTTTATTTAAGTATAATTAACTGTATTATATAACTTTCGATTTATAGAGAGAGAAAGAATAGTGAGCAAATAAGAGATATGCTATTTGCTAGAAGGATTTCCAGCCATTTATATTGCACCTGACTTAAAAGCATTCTCTTTAGAGCCGGCTTCAAGAGATTAGGGTTAGCTGATTAAGATTAAGAAAAGTTGTAGCTTTTTCCATACCAACTGCCAAGATCCACGTAGAGGAATCTACTTTTACATCTCTCATTTGTTGAATCCACAACAGTCACAGTAAGGCTCTCTTTTTGGATCAGTGTAGCTTCTGGAAATCCTTCAAGAGGACCCTTTACTTGAATATTGTGGCTTTCAGTATACGCAAAGCCAATTAACAGTGCAATTTGATTGCTTTTGATGTAGCGTGGTATATTTGCTAACAGAGGAGGAAGCAAATAGTTTTATCGGGTAAATCAATGAAATTTAATCTGAAATTACATCAAAGAAAATAGAAGTTTGGTATTTCTTTCTCTTCCTTTTTCACTCTTATACGTCCGATCAAAACAAACACACATAGGAAAATTAGGAAAATTGGTGTGAGAATCCGGCCACTTTTCCAAACTCCTATTAATTAAAGCACCAAATAGTGATGAGTTTGACAAGTTTGTCATGACATGTGCGACCAAGTCTTCATCTGGCTTAAGAATGCCGTTCAACATGGTGTAGAAATGGGCATGACTGGAACCACTAAATAGCATTACTCGATCTACTTTTATTATTCTATTTATTTAATAAAAAAATAGTATTAATTTTTTTTTTTTCAAAAGAAGTATTAATTAAATTAAAACAACTAAAAAATAGAGAGAAACGCGTACGACTGAAGTGGGTTACAACAGAAAACGCAAAAATGGAATTTTTAGTCACGAAGACCGGGCAGCATTTACCATTCACAAGACAACTCTCGCTTTTCTCTCTCTTTTTCGTGTAAGCTTCTCAATTATGAAAAGTTTTGTGTAATCGATTTTTGTTTATGTTTTCTGTAATTTTCTCTGCACTTTTTTTGTTGTGTTAGCCTCTTGTTTTAATTGTTTTTGTAATTTATGAGAATTTTTGGTGTAGCATTTGGAAATTGCTTTTGGGTTTTGAGTTTTTAAAAGGAATCAACTGAAAAATATTTTTGGTAGAGTCATATTTAAATAATTTGATCTGAAATAAACATAAAAGAAGTTTAAAGAATAAAAAAAGAAAAACAAAAGAATTTTACGTGTTTTTGTATATCATCTTTGTCATTTGTGTTGTAGATCGACTTAAGTATTTTTACCCAAGAGTTTTTGCATATCAGTCACCAACTTGTCCAACCATGTCTTAATAAAATTTTGTGCACCATGATCTTAGTTCTAAAATGCCGTGCAATAAGGGTGATGGTCTAGTAATTTGAAATTATTTTCACGCCATTGATTTGTGTGTCGCTAGTGCCCTTGATGGGGCTGGGTTCTTGCGGCTTCCTTGTCCGTTTAGAACCCCTTTGTCATTGGTTTTCAGTAAGTAAAAATATATCGTACGTTTACTTATTTAATTGCAAGAAGATTGTAATTAACTTAAAAGTTTGTATTTCATTTACTTCGGTTCATATCATTTACAAGTTTTTTTTTTAGATTCAAATAAAAATGGCATAACTAGACCATGTTTTTCAAATTATTTCAATATTTAAAACTTCATATTTATTCAATCTTTTGATTAATAACAATGAACACATTTCGTGATGCTTACTTCAATAATTACCACTCTATAGTCTCTATTAAGCTTCATCACATTTAACGTGGTCACCTGGAAGTACATGATCAGCATCTTCTCATGTTTTCACGATTAATTCATCTATAGTGCTTCGTCAAATCTTGTGAAAAAGATAATTTTTTGTATTAAAAATAATCAATAATAATAATAGCCATGATGAAGATATTGAACTTTATGTGAATGGCGATGTCCAATCTTTTGTAGACATTAAGAAAATTAGAAAAATTGGAGCGAGAATCCGACCACTTTTCCAAAGAAAGGAAAACTGGTGTGAGAATCCAGACACTTTTCCAAACTCCTATTAACTAAAGCACCAAATAATGATGAGTTTGACAAGTTTGCCATGACATGTGGGACCAAGTCTTCATCTGCCTTTAGAATGCCGTGCAACACGGTGTAGAAATGGGCATTACTGAAACCCACAAAATAGCATTGGGCAGTGATAGAAAAACAATGGCTTTGTTTGGTAAAGGACGAAGAACGGTAGTTAGAGATAGAAGTGATAGATGTAATATAAATAAAAGGAATTTGTATAGAAAAGTGAAAAAAGTTTTGTATTGTAGTGAATTTTTTTATTTAAGTAATAATAAAAAATTATTGATGTAATATAAAGTTGAAATGTTTTAAAGTTCATTATTTTTTAGATAAATGAAGAGAGGAAGAGAAAAAAAAATTTTCTCTTGCCAAACAAGGCCAATAATTAATATAATTTTTACACAATTATTACTCACATGAGGTAGGGCCTACCATCACATGGGCCCATCTCATGTGGGTTGTATTGTAGTGAAAAAAAAGTGATATAGAAAAGTGAAAAAAAAAAAAAAAAAAAAAAATTACTCACATGACGTGGGTGGACGTTAGTTTTGGACGGGAAATCAGACGGAGGTACCAATTCTGTCTTTTCATATACCACAGGTACCAAATTTGATAAAAAATGAAACTGAGAGGGTAAAAAATAAAGGTCGTAAAGCACGGAGGACAAATATGTATTTAACCCTAATATTAATTAAAACAACTAAAAGACGGAGAGAAACACGTACGACTGAAGTGGGTGACAGCAGAAAACACGAAAATGGGGTTTTTAGTCACGGAGACCCGTCTCTCTCTTCTTCATGTAAGCTTCTCAATTATTAGATTTGTTGTATAATCGATTTTTGTTTATGTTTTCTGTATTCTCTGCACTTGGCACACTTTGCTAAAGCTGTTGCTACTCAAGTGTGAAATAATGGAGAGAAATATTACAAATGAGTATTATTGGCACAACTCAAGTGTAGCTCTATCACTGCGGCATGGAGGTGAAAGAAAAGATAAACCTAATAAACATAAACGAAGTTTATAGAATAAGAAGAGAGGGACACAATACATTTACGTGTTTGTCTATATGATCTACATCGTTTGTGTTGTAAATCGACTTAATTATTTTCACTCAAGAGTTTTTTCATATCAGAGTCAGCAACATGTCCAACCATTTCTTTATAGAATTTTATGCACTCCGGTCTTGGCTCTAGAATGTCGTGCACTAAGAATGTGATATTTGGGCTAATTCTTAAAAAGTTTGGTGGGTGGAAGGTTTCATGATCGAATTTCAAATTGGAAAGCATTCGAAATTATTTTCAGGCCACTGATATATGAGTATCGCTACTGTCTTTGATGGGGCTGGGTGCATACAGTCTCTTGTTTGTTTAGGCCCCCTCTATCATTGGTTTCTAGCGAAAAAATACTATGATAATCACATCCAAATATGTCATACTTTTACTTATTTAATTGCAAGAAGATGGTAATTTAAAATTTTGTATTTTATTTACTTAAATTGATATCATTTAATAGGTGTTTTTGAGATCCAAATGAAATTGCATAACTAGGCCATGTTCCCCAAATTATTTCAATATTTAAAATTTCATATTTATTCAATCTTTTGATGATAACTATGAATACATATCATGTTGCTTACTTCAATAATTACCTCTCCATTAAGCTTCACCACATTTGATGCGGAAGTTCATGATCATCATCTTCATCATGTTTTCAGAATTATTATTTAGGACGCGTTTACATTTGTGATTACCACATCCATAGTGTGCCACCAGGTCTAGCATTTTCAGACTTCTTGTGATGTGCTTACATCCATTATCCTTAGTGCTCCACCAAGTCTTGTGAAAATGATAATTTTTTGTATTAAAAAATAAAAAACAGAAAAATTGAAGCAATCAGTATTTATTTCAAGAAAAAGTAGTATGACTAACACTCAAATCAATGATTGTCATAATGGCATTACCAATACGGACTTCTCATCTCTTTATTTCACTCATGACCAAATCCAATGTGTACAGCAAATAATAAATTCTAATTTATAACGTAGAGTCTCCTTGTTCAACTTGGGTTAGAAGTGAAAGAAAATATAAACAAATAGAAAAATAAAGACAATAATGAAAATAAAATCAAATAAAAAAGAAATAGAAAAAATTATGTTGTTCGGTGAAGAAGCAATATGCTTAGTTTCCTAAAATAAATAACAAAAAACTCAGGTAAAGGTCCTCAAAGGTTTCCAATTCTTGTGTGGAATACGTACAACAACATGGCAAAGAAACGGGTCTCCTTGACTGATGACTTCTTAACATGATATGGGATTGATTTTGAAGTAATTAAGAAAACATGAGAGCTTGGGCTGCCCAATACCGATTTTCAAATGAGCATTGAACCCGGCCCCTTCCTCCCTAACACGATGCTGGGGGCAATATCCACATACAAGCATACATCTGTAACTACAATCCCACAAATTGCAATTATTTGTGTACGTACCGAGAACAAATCGATCTAATATATGATCTTGTTGCCTTCAATACTTTCAGACTAACTTAGCCATTGGTAGCTAATTCTAAGTCACTACGTACAATCAACCATACCAGATATAAATGTTACTATTATTATCTAACATAACAAAGTAATGGCTATAAACAAATCTCTTTGTGGCAGTCTCAAGACAGTTATATTATTTTAAAAGCACAAACATGAAAAAACTATAAATTAAACAATCCTCATGTTCTCGTATAACTAGCTTCCTTAAGTATATATCTTGTAGAAACTTCATTTTGATCTTGTTGAGTGTGATTAAAATACTTTTTGCATTAATTCTTTGCTTAAGTAATTCGGCACAACACTACAAAGATAATCCCATTATAGACTATATACAATTCTCCACAAAAGCATAATCTCTTTCGGTTCTTAACAAATTGGCATCGACCACTTTAGTTACTAAATGCACCAATGATTCCTCTATCCAACACTTCAAACTCATTAATAAGTTTCTTTCTTGTAAAAGTTTCCATCAGTAAAATACCATAACTATATGCAGAGTTGCACCACACAATGCATTGTTACCGGCCCAAGAAAGATTAATGAGCTGTGTCAGTTAGTTGCTCAAGTTGTTGCATGGAAGGACTTGAAGCAGAGCTTCACCACACAATGCGTTGTTACCAGCCCAAGAAAGATTGAATCATGACAGTTACTTGCTCAAGTTGTTGCATGGAAGGACTTGGAAGTAGAGCTACACCTTACAATGCATCGTTAGAGCTTTAGCAACAGCTTTTATCTATAATTTCTTTTTTTCCTTAAATATAGCAAAAATCTCAATAGTGCTACGGTACCCAATATATTGAATAGCACTTTAGCTTCCCTATACCTTATTTTAACAAAAAATATCTCACTCCTCTCATTTTTTTGCCTTTCAGTGGGGATTGTGTTTAAATTTTGTAAATAAAATGAAGATAGATAGGAAACTTGAATTTTGTAAAGAAATAATATTTTAATGGAATAGAGAAAGATAATGAAAGCTATTGTTAAGTATATTTGGATAATAAAGCAAAAAGTAATTTTGTTTCCTAAATTTAAGAAAAATCAAAAGGAAATTATTATTAGTACTCTTACCGGCCCAAGATAGATTGAGTTGTGTTAGTTAGTTGCTTAATTAAGTTGTTGCATGGAAGGATTAATTGAAGCAGAGCGTGCTGCAGCACACAATGCATCGTTATCGGCTTATAAAAGATTGGGCTGTAAAGTATTTGAAAGAACCTTCATTTGGAATATTATGGGACACGTCCAAATAGTCGAGTCATTGGAATTTCCCAATGCAGCTAGAGTATTATGGGCATTGCAAGCTCACTTTATTCAACACAAGACGAAAAACATAATCAAATTTTCGGAAGGAAATAACTCTCAAATGAAAAACTTATATGATCTCTGGAAATCGTTTGAGAAGAATATAAAATATAAAAAAATGACAATTAAAATCCAAGGAACTCATTCACAACTTGCACAAACCGTACAAAGGAAGGAAACTCATTCATCGCGCATAAACCCAATACTGATATAGCATGCATGATATATACTAGCTAGCAAAATGGAGAACATAAAGAAAAGACAGCTAAATATCAAATTTTATTAGCACAAAAAAAATATGCATTCATATTTTCAAATTCCATCAATAATACTCCCACCAAATTGACATTTAAAATAGAGTAATTCTAGAAGTTTATCCCGTGTCCCTCCGAAAACAATTTGACTTTTTAAAATTATTGTTTTATCAAAATTCAATAGTGACCTATTACAAATCAACTGTTGAGTTTAAAAGTTTAATCATTTTTCGAAAGAAGCAAGACGGACAGGAGGAGACTTCTAGCATTATTATTTTTTGAAAGGTTCAATTCACTTCAAGCATTTACTTTAGAGTAATGCTTATATGTATACACTTGTGTGTAGATTATAGTACGGTGTGAAATACTGCACACGTGTGTTTGGCAGTGGGCTATTAGGCGCTAATGGTATGCCTAGATAGCACAATTGGATGGTCGTTCAAATCTTGACCGTTCATTTTTTATGGTCATGATCATTTGATCTAATGATTTGATTTAGACCATAGAATGCTTCTAAGATAGATTGAGTGGTTTGATATACTAAACTATTAGTAACGGCAACTGTAAGATCAAATAAACTTTGACCTAACAATTGTGATTAAATGATAGTTACTTTATTAACAATTATGATATAATAGTTATAATTAAATTGTCATTGATAATAATTTAATCTAACGGTCAGAATTAAGTGCTTGAGATTTGCAGTTTATAACTGTCAATTTCAAAACTAAGTACTGTTAGTGAAAATACATAAATAATTGCTATTTTTAACGCTATACATAGTCATATGCAGTCTAGCTTTTAAAAACACACAAAAAAAAAAAAAAAAAAAAAAAAAAAAATATCTTCTTTTGTTTCTCTCAAAACACCTTTTGTACTTTAAATTTGAGTCTGCTAGAATAGAAAATCTGAGAATATTTAGGTTTAATTTTATTTGTACAAAATGCAATTAAGAATAAAAGATTTATTGGCTTCATTGTATTCTAAGAAAATATTTGTTGTAACCCTTTGCATAACAGTTCTAGTAAGCAAAAATAATTTCTTAAGGAAATTAACATTGTAACGCACCTTAAGAACATTTCTCAATTTTCTGCTTTCTATTATTTTTTCTAACAATAAGGGTAGATTACTTTGATGTTATTTTCAATTATAAAATGATATCCTTGTTCGATATGTAAAAGTGCTGTTAACGCCACAAATATGTTGCGTTCAGTCAATGATAAATCTTGGAAAGATGATGAAAGTCAAGCAAGATTTAATTTACATTACTTGACTGGAAAAATTCTAAAGACTGATAATTAATCTAAGGGCCAATTTGGTTGTGTTTTGTGTGTGTGTTTTTTTTATTTTTTTATTTTTAAGTAAGAAAATTTCATTAAAAAGGCATAAGGCGCCTCTAAATACATAGATAGTATACACAGGAACAAAAGAAAATTTCACAGAATACTTTTAGAAAATTGTTTTCAAAGAACAAAAGAAAATTGACAATAAGATGTTTCCAACGGTGTTATTTTTCCTAAATTGATAATATGAAGAAAAAAAAATTATTCATGATATTTTGAGCAACTTTTTGTCTAAAGCAAAATATTAAGGGCTGGCTTAGTTCGTGGAATATGTCATTGAAATAAAATAATAGTTAGGTTTTTGAAGTAGTCATTTCTCTCTCTCTTTGAATCAAGCAAATTACTTATTGTGACATATTGTTTATCGACCCTCTCTTTTTTAGTAACTATATAACTGGGCTTAAGAATGTCGTGTATATGCTACAGGGAGTATAAATAGGCAACCAATGAATTTCTAGGTACACTATTAAGTATGGGACAGGTCCAAGAATTAAAAGCTCATTAATTGGAATATCTTAAGTATGGGCCTTGCAAGCTGTAAATCATCTACCGTGCTTAATGGTTATCGATCTGTCCCCAAAATTTATTCCTTAACAGATCCATCGCTAATTCACTATCATCATCAATATCATGACTTTCCTTTGGAATTTCATGACATGTTCACTCTTTTCACTTTGGAGCAGTGGCGGAACCAGCCTTCTGAATATGGGAGCCAAATTGAAATATATATATATATATATATATATATATATATATATATATATATATATATATATATATATATATATATATATATATATATATAAAAAAAAAAAAAAAAAAAAAAAAAAAAAAAAAAAAAAAAAATTGACTAGATTTTCATGACCTGTGCAAGCAAGTCTCATTGGGCTTCCGAATGCCGTGCACCGTGGTGTAGAAATAGGCATGACATTTTACACCTTTCCAAACTCCTATTAAAGCACCAACTAGTGATAAATTTGACAAGATTGTCATGACATGTGCAAGCAAGTCTTCATTTGGCTTTAGAAGGCCGTGCACCATGGTGTAGAAATACGCATGACATTTTACACTTTTCCAAACTAGTGTGTTAAAGCACCAACTAGTGATGAATTTGACAAAATTGTCTTGACATGTGCAACCAAGTCTTCATCTGGCTTAGAATGCCGTGCACCATGGTATAGAAATAGGCATGACATTTTAGAACATCGAGATGTTCAAATGCAATGTTGTCAGTTGTGATGACCGGAACCCACTAGTGAATTAGTGATGACTTTGACAGCATTGTCAATGTCATGTGCACGAAGTTGGCGCATCACGCACGTCTTGGGTTTCTGCTTTGAAACTTGTGGGTGGTGCCAAATGCCAATTTGAAGACCTTTTGTATACCATGCCAAAACTCCCAACATCAACCAAGTTGTTTTTATCGAAGTAGTCAGTCACTTGCCACTTTGCTGAAGTTGTTGCTACGAAAGTCCTCTATGTTGATTGTTGTGCAAAATGATCAAGTATATATTTTGATGTGATTCTTTACCATCTTAATTGTGAAATAATGGAGAGAAATATTATTTGCACAATTCAAGCCCTCTAACACTGCGACATGTATGGAAGGACTAGAAGCAGACCTCTGCACCACACATTCCATCGTTCCAATGAAATATTGAGCTGTCAAGTATTTTTCAAAGTCTCGACATATAATAAAGCTTCTGATACCATGTAGAAAACTGTATAGAAAGGTTTGTTATCATCTAGAAATCTATGACGAGAACAATAACAGGGAGAGCGGAAGAGTTGAAGTGGAGATGTACGTGTGGACTACGGGTCCATTGGGAATTGCAATTTTGTGGACAAAAAATGTAATTTTGAACTAAATTGAAGAAAATAAATTGTTTAGAATTGAGTTTTTTTTTTTTTTTTAAAAAAAAAAATGTGATTTGAAAACACAGAAAATATACGTTTTCAAATTACAGGCAATAGCGTATTTTTTTGATAACGTATAATTTTAAAAACTAAACTATAATTTTAAAGGTCAAATAACAATTTTATTAAACACTTAATTGCGTTTTTAAAAATCACATTTTAAAATATCAAACCCAAATGGACATCTTGTTTATTTAAGTATAATTAATTGTATTATATAACTCTCTATTTAGAGAGAGAGAGAGAGAGAGAGAGAGAGAGAGAGTAATGAACAAGTAAACCTCAAATAACAAGAACATTAGGGAAATATATCTAAAGAATATTTCATTATCAACTAAATATCAAATATATTTTCATATATTCTAACACAAAAACGTATAAACTCAATACTAACAGAGCATGATAATGGATAAAAAGATAAAATAAAGAAGAGACAGCAAAATATTAAATTTTATTTGCACAAAAATAATATGCATTGATATTTTTAAATTCCGTCAATACTACTCTCACCAAATTTCCATGAGCATCAACGATTGAGGCCCTCATGATCTCGTTTATTAAACGCTAAGGATGGTACACCTGGCCTTTGTTAGACTTCTCCACCACACTATTTCTTCTTTCTAAGGACGCTATGAAACTAAATTCACCCAGATTAACACTTTTGAGTTGGTAATGTTGCTCAAATTAAATAAAAATTAAACATTAAACACCCTGGTTGGATTAAGAATTAACTAATCCTAATTTAGCTGCCGTGTTTGATCAATCCACTCAAATTCGCTTTTTGGTAGTTTTGGTATAAGCCGTAGTTGTGACACTAGCTAGATTATGGCATTGAATTAAAGTTTGTTTAAGATTAATCATTGCAAATAGATGCATTCGCATGTACACTCTTAATTACTGTTAATTTGATCATAAATTGACTTTAAATTCTATTGGCAATTGAAGGAAACAATTTTGGAGTATAACTCCACATTACCTAACATTCAAACACGATCTAATGTGTAATTAGTAAGAGGAAGAAGACCGGCCAATTACAACAACAACAACCATGTGGTATTTAGATGATCTTCATACATATATATATAACTTTTATATGAGTCCGGCTCTGGCAGTGGGTTGGGTTCTTAAATGGCCAACCCACTTCTTTTAGTTACCTTAGAGGGCCGAAAGGGCTGGAAAAGAAAAATCAAACAAGAATCCCCATGCTTTTGATCATTTGACTGTAAGCCTTCAGATTGTAATTTAACAGATTTGAGATACAAGTTTGGATTCATAATAAATTCAAGACATCCATCAATTTTTGTGTTAAATAGAGAACATAAATGATTAAAAATTAATTCTGCCTCTTAAATTTTATTTTATTTTTTTTAGAAAAAAAGGTTTAAAGGTCACCCAGTTCACTCATAGTGATGGTCGTGGATGGGCAATCAAAAATTATGGAAGCTTAATCATTTTGCTAAATAATCAGGGGATTGAAGAGGGTAAAACTTAGTCCTTTCAATTCTCATTTGCTAAAATGACTGAATACTGACTTCCACATTGTCCTCCTTTAGATTTAGTAAAAAATTCATCTTTCTTCTAATGGAAAAAACTGATTTTAATATGTTGTATAGATTCTAGAAAATATATGATTATATGCCGAAATTAACTTGTAACTCAATCTGTGAACTTCAAAGGGGACCATTATTTGTAAGTCTACAAGAACATAATTAGTTACATCTTTGAGTGTTGGTTATGTTCAAGGAACAGAGTATGTTAGCATAAGAAGCAGAGATAGTAATTACAAGTTCCAAATTCAAAGAGCAAAAGAGTAGTCTTATTATTTTTTTTTCTTCATGGATGTGCTCCTTGGTCAAGTTGGGTTAGAGGCATATGCTTAGTTTTCTCAAATAAATAACGGAAAACCCAAGGTGAAGATCCTCCAAGTTTCTTCCATATAAAAAATTACAAACTTTTTCCTAGTTTAAATCACATTGATCATATTTTATTATTATTAAAAAAAAATTTCACAAAAATATTTACCAAACGGAGTCATTAGTGTTACTAATACTCTAATGAGTCAAATCAACACGGACTTCTCGGCACCGTTTGGCACTATTTCTCTTCCCCTCTCTATTTTTACTTCTTTCAAAAAAATCAACTTCAAAACATTCCAACTTTTTTTTTTTTACTTTTTATATCACATCAATAATTTTTTATTATTACTCAAATAAAAAAAAAACACTACAAAATAAAACTTTTTCCTCATCTCTTCATTTCACTCGTACGACAATTTTCTTTTTTCATCTCCACAATCATTGTTAGACCAATGTTTCTCCCTAACGAGTTTAGGGAGGGAGAGAGATTTCATTGTGATATTTCATACCTTAATATTTTCACGTTGTTGGTTTGAGTGTCGCTAGTGTCTTTGATGGGGCTGGGTTCCTACAGTCTCCCTGTCCGTTTAGGCTCCCTTTGTCATTTGTTTCCCGGGAGTAAATATTACTATGGTCACATCCAAATATATGATACTTATTTAATTGCAAGAAGATAGTAATTTAAAATTTTGTATTTCATTTACTTAAATTCATACCATCTACAAGTTTTTTTGAGATCCAAATGAAAATGGCATAACTAGACCATGTTCCTCAAATTATTTCAATATTTAAAACATCATATTTATTCAATTTTTTGATAATAATTATGAACACATTTCGTGTTGCTTACTTCAATAATTATCACTCCATGCTTCCCCACATTTGACACTGAAGCACATGATTATCATCTTCATCATGTTTTTAGAATTGTTAATTAGGATGTGCACATCAGTGATTACCACATCCATAGTGCTCCACTAAGTCTTGTGAAAAAGATAATTTTTTGTATTAAAAATAAAAAATAATAATAAGAGGAAAATTGAAGCAATTATTTCAAGAAAAAGTAGAAGAGTGGATTTGAATTTGGGAGGCCATTAGCGTGACTAACACTCAAATGAGTTATCTCTTCATTTCACTCATAACCAAATCCAACGCGTCCACTCAAACAAAAAATAATAATAATAATAATCTAACTTGTCTCAAACTACTATTTTCTTTCCTCATCTCCACAATCATCATTATATCAATTTTTCTCCTTAAAGAACCTAGAGAGGGAGAGAGATTTCAATGTGTCGTTTCATACCTTAATATTCTAGTATTTACTTTTTCTGTAACTTATTTATTTACGCAATCTTATTCTTCACGTCAATTTATTACATATATTTTATATCAGTTAATTATGCAGCGTGTTTTAAGTGGCTTTCTAACAAATGAATAACCACTTAAAATATGCCAAATGAGCTGATGTGAAATGAGAGTGCTACAGTGCTAAATAGATGTCATGAGTAGCATTACTCTATTTATTTTTCTTTTTTAGGTTATTTTGATCTTTTAAATCTGTTTTTGAATCACTTCGAATTTTCTTTGGTTTTACGCTTATGCTTCTTCTTTCAAAAATTGAACCTTTGAGTGTTCGTTTTGGGCTCTTGTGACTCATGGACTTGGACTAAGCTTATTAAGAAGATTTATAATAAATTGGAGAGCCCATGGATTATATTGCCATTTGCCAACATGAGTAATTCTAAGGCCTCGTTTGGTTTGCGGAATGTCTATTCCATTAGGAAAAGGAATAACTATTCATGGGAATAGATGAAGGTGGAATGGAATAACTATTCCTATTCTTTTGTTTGGTTGTAACGGTGGAATAGAACATTGCATATGTATTCTTTTGTTTGGTACAGTGCAATGCATTGGTGAATGAAATCATATTATAATCAAATTTTCTAAAATACCCTTATAATACAAATATAATTTATATTCTTAAGGACATTTTTTTTTATTTATTTAAGAAACATAAACAATCATACTATGACCTTTTTTTGTTTTTTTTTTTTTTTTAATTTCATAGAGTTCATGGTTTTTTTTTTTTTTTCATATACAATTACGCTACAAAATGATTTATAAGAAAAAAAAAAAAAAAAAAAAAAAAAAAAAAAAAAAACATACACACACACACACAGACATAATCATCATATCACCATCATAAAAATAAATAAATAAAATAAAATAGATCATTTGCAAAGCCATTTTTTATTTTATTCTTTTTTATTTGTTTTCCAACAACAAACATTCATTCTTTGCTTACAAAGTAAAATGATTTATAAGAAGAAAAAAAAAAAAAAAAATCCATCTACAAAGCCCTTTTTATTTTATTATTTTTTATTTGTTTTTCAGCAACAAACATTCGTTCTTTGCTTACAAAGTTTTTCTCAAACCTTCACAAGACAATTGGAGTCCCCCCAATATTAAGAGGTACTCGTTTTGCTACGTCTAAGTGCATTCTGTAAGCTAAATCATAGGAGGAGGAAAAAAAAAAAAAAAGACTACCCCACAACAAATTAAGTTGTTTGAGAAACAGAGAGAGGAGGATGATAATATAATTGCAGAGATGGAGAGAGATACTGATGGTGCATTTGAGTGATGAATTTTTGAAATCAGAATTAAATTCTTATTCTGTTTGCGAATTTTGAGATTTGACTTTTTAGAAAAAAATTAAATAAAATATGATTTGTTTATAAAAAGTTGAATAAAATATAATTTGTTTTTTTTAAAAAGTTGAATAAAATATGATTTATTTTTGAAAAAAGTAGAATCAGAATTATATTTTATTGTCAAAATTTCGTATCCAAACACACCATGAGTTGAGAAACAGAGAGAGAGAGAGGGATAAGAGACTTGGGTGTTGAGAGGGTTGGGGTTTTTGGGCAAAAGACGAATTTTATTTATTCCCACAGGAAAGGAATAGGTATTCCACTCCTTTTTGAGTGGAATACATATTCCTCTTCATAAGGGAATAGCTATTCCGTGGGAATAACTATTCCCTTAAATAATATACAACCAAACAAAGGAATAGCTATTCCGTAGGAATAGCTATTCCTTTCCATGGGTCTAATCCGCAAACCAAACGAGGCCTAAATGTCATACCCATGTCCCTCTTGTGTCCCTCTAAAAACGATGTGATTTTTAAAATCACCATGTGATCAAAATTCAATTTTGATCAATCACAAGCTCAATGGTGATTTTAAAAGCCACCTCATTTTTAGAGGGACACAAGAGGGACATGGGTATGACATGTAGCATTACTCTGCCAACATAAAGGGATCAGGCTAGGAAACTCTCAACAAGTTACAACTTTCTATTTTTAATTATTACATTTAATTGTTATATCTATTTAATTTAATTAAAATCACAATATAAGTGAGATATACACAAAAATATGTAAATAAGAATTTTCTTTATGTTGTTTGGGAAATTATCATTGAAAACCTGAGTTTAATTGGATGATGTTGAAATCTTTTCATTATAGAAATGACTGCAAACAAAAGAAAAGAGTGATTTATAAGAAAATAATTCTATTTAATAGACTCATGTGCAACTGCCATACAGTTATGCATGAGCCTACTAAATAAAATTACTTTTATAAAAATAGATGAGGAAGAGTTTAGAATTATCCAGATACAGTCGAACATTGGGTTTGGAAAGATTCATGGGATATCCAAAAGTTAGTAAAAGGGGATCGGAGCCTAATGCAGTTTTAGAGTGCAGTTTTAAAACAGGACAACCCGAGACTGCTAAGGTTCTAAACACAAAAACACATCCTCCTCTTCTTCCTAAGTAATGAAATTGCTTGGTACATTTCATGTTTATGTAAAACCTTATTCAATGAAAATATGACTGGTCAAGCTTTCTTGTTTAGTTTCTTTTAGGGGCAGATTTCAACCGTTGTTCAAATGGTTGAACCAAGCGAATTGTTTATAGCATTGTTGTAGTTGCAATATGAGTCTGAGCATTATTTTTACTACTCTTTTTAGTGGAAAGGACATTCTCGAAGAAAAGGGGGGTAGAAAAACAGTGGACACTATATCAAAGGCTAGCATTTCTCCATGCAGAATGAAGCTCAAGATTGTTCATAGTGTTGACAGTTGTTACAAGTCAGCAAATTAGTGAACAGCTTAGATGAGTTTGCAGGATTAGTTAATCTGTTTTTCTATTGTATTTCATTCATGTGTTTAATATATGTAAGTTCAATACTCAAAGCTTAATACAACAAGATATTCATCTCTTCTCTCCAAACTGTTCTTCCATTGTTCTTCGTCTGGTTTCATCGCTTTCCATACTCATAGATCAAAATCTGACATGGTTTCCTTGACTAAGGGCTTATTAACTTGATCAACATATGTTCTTCCATTGGTCTTCATCTAGTTTCCTCGGCTCATTACATACAGGTCACTACAATCAGTAAGTATACCACTTATAAATGTCACTATTATTATCTACCATAACAAAGTAGTGGCTATAAACAAATCTCTTTAAGGGAGTGTCAAGACTATTATATTATTTCAAAAGCACAAACATGAAAGAGCTATAAACAAACCTGATGCTCTCATACTAGCAATCCTGTGCAATAGTGAATAAAAAAATAAAAAAATAAAAAGATATGAAGTTCTAAAATCAATATTCTATGAAAAGGCTATATTTATGCATGTATGCATGACTAGAATGATAGACTTGCAAGTTTTAGCTGTACGATAAAAACATTACCTAGTGCCATATACCCAATAGTAGCTAGAGTCACGGTTCGCATCATAGAATCCCCATCACCTAATAGTTTGGCAATTCCAAAATCAGCAACATGTGCAACCATATCTCCATCTAATAAGATTTTGTTGGGCTTCAAATCACAATGAACAATAGATGTTGAATAACCATAATGAAGGTATTCCAGAGCTGAGGTAATATCAATCATTATATTTAGCCTTTGTAAGATGTTCAAACAACGGTGTTGAGAATACAACCAATTCTCTAGGTTCCCATTAGGCATGTATTCCAATAAAAAAGCTTCGAAGTCGATGTTACTACACGTGCTGATGATTTTTACAAGATTCCGATGACGAATATTGCGTAGTACCTCACACTTTGTATCAAAACTCTTGAATGCCCCTTCGACTACCAAGTTGAAAACTTTTATTGCAACAATCATTCCCTCAAAGAGTGTTCCTTGGTATACTGATCCAAAGCTCCTTCCACCAAGTAAGTTGTTTGCACTGAACCCTTCTATCACTTGTAAAAGTTCTTGTTGAGAAATTCTTCTCCATGTGGCTAGTGGTAATGAGTTTTTCTTCCATTGGAATTTTCATATTCCATTTTTGGTATCTTTTCCATACTAACATGAGCAACTACAAACACTGTTAACCCAATTGTTGGTAATACATATTTTAGTATATGTGTGGCTGTGGTCTTTTTTTCATTGAGAAACACCTTCCTTACATAAGAGAACTTGTAATTGAAGAGCACCACAAAGTCCATCATTTGACATAAATGATGCGGCAAAGAAGTGTACAAATGGTCCTCCTACAAGAACTTTTCCTCGTAGTCTATTGAAAGAAACATTCAGATATTTGAGGTGTGATAGTGCTTTGAAGGACATGGGAATCTCTCTGGACAAATTGTTACAGGAAAGATCCAAGAATTCCAAGCTTCCCAATGCACCAAAAGATTCAGGAATTAAGCCTTTTATTAATTCATTATCCGTCAAGAGATTAGCTATATCTTTGAGACCACTAATTGTTGTTGGGATACTAATTGATTTCTTGATAACTCTACTACTCTCAAGACCTTCAAATTTCCAATGTCTAATGGGAGAGAGCCATTTAGAGAATTTGATGACAAGTAAACCACTAAGATATATGTGAGGCTCCACAAGCTCAATGGAATCATTGAAGTTAATCGATTGGAGTCTAAGTAAAGATATCTTAGAGAAGTCATATTATGCATGCATACAGGAATGTCTCCAAAAAGCTCATTATTGCCTAAAAACAATTCAAACAAGCTCCCTAAATGGCAAAGATCAGATGGGATGGGACTGTCTAGTCTATTATTATAAAGTCTCAAACCTTGAAGCTTTTGCAATCTTCCCAATGTAGCTAGAATAGGTCCAGTCAACTCATTGTTCTGTAACTCCAAAGTGATCAAGTTGCTTAAATTGCCTATATCTCTAGGAATACTGCCCTTAATATGGCAATTATCCATGCGAAGTTTCTAAAGAGAAGTAGAGAGATTTCCAATGGAGCTCGGAAGGACGCCATTTAGTGGATTATTTGACAAATCTAAAGCTATTAGATATGCCAATTTTGACAAAGAAGAGAAAAGGTTGAATTTTGGAGTGGAAGATCCGAGGGTCAAATTATTTTCTGATAGGGTGAGTTGCTCGAGGAGCCTTAAATTACCAAGTGATTTAGAAATTAAGCCCCAAAATCAGTTGTGATGCATTGGAGATAGAGCTTGGAATTGTTCCACTCAGTTTGTTTCCTTCAAGATAAAGGCCATAAAGATTTGAAAGGAAGAGGCCTACATTTGATGGAAGATGCCTTGAGAGGTTATTGTAAGACATATCAATTTCTATTATTGTTAAGATATTAAATATCTCAAATGGAATTGGACCTGTAAAGTTATTGAAACGAGTATCTAATAACTTAAGGTGTTGGAGATTACCAATTTCACTTGGTATTGCACCTGCCACAATATATATGGACAACCATGCATTATTATTCAAAAGAAAAAAAAAAAAAAAAAAAAAAAATTATGTGCCCCAAAATTTTCGTACATACAAGTGTACAAATGTCTATTAAACAAACCTAAACTTCAAAGAACAAATGTCTAATAAACATGTCTTTTCCTTCTCTGTTTTTTATATCCATATAAATCCTTAAGTACATACGTAGCCTTGAGATGTGAATCGATATACACGAATAGAGCAACATGTTTTTGGAGTATTTTATTCAAGCTAAAGGGTTTAACATTAGACAAAATATTTCTCGAATGCCTTACTGGATGCAATTTTCGACTAACTAAAATGACCATCAATGCTTTGTAATTACAACAAACCATGGAGAGAGTTAATTATGTTTGTGTTTTAAGAAATATGAATAAATGAAGAAACATATAAGCAGATTGCAACAACCAAAAATTAAATAGGAAAACGAGCTGGAGATTTTTGGAAAAACAGGGTGTAGTGAATGGGGATTTTGCATCAAACAAAATATATATTTCTAGAAGGGATTATTAAATGTAATTTTTTGATAACTAATTTTACTAGCATTGGTTTGTGGTTGAAACTTTCAGCTTTTCAGTTCAAGACACATAGGCAATTAATTATACTTGGGAACAATAACATTATGTCTATGAGTTTTTTTTATGAGAAAAAAGAAAGTAAAGGAGACAATCAAATTGTTGATTATGACATATTCTACATAATTTTGAAGGGAAAGTTATTTATTTATGCTCACAACTTTTGGACTAAATATTTCTACTTTTTCATGCTAACCGTAAGCGCTAATCAATCGAATTTCAGACCTTAATTTATCTTTACATTATTGTGTTGCATAGTCCAATAAATACTAGTTAGCGAGTTCATTGTGCAAGACTCTAACGGCTAGGTTCATGCAGCTGCTAGTTTTTTGCTGGAAGCAAGGGTGAATCCGATGGTTGCAAAAGCATTTGCAGCCTTGAGAGCTGCTGAGTTTTGCCGCAACAGGGGTATGGACAAGATCATCTTGGAAGGAGACTCATTACAAGTAGTCAATGCTCTCAATAGACCCGGACAGAATTGGAGTATGCATGGACAAATCAGAGTTTCCAACTCTAATTATTTAGAGTTTTCACGCTCTAGTTGTTTCAAGTTTCTGAATTACATTTTTCTCCATTAAAATATTACCACATTTACATTTATACCCTTAAACTACTACTCACTGCAACTCGCTCTTCTAAACTACCACTTTGTTACGAGTAGGACCCTAAGTCAGATTCGGGCATAAAAATTGACGGAATCCACGAGACGTGACAATGAAGCATTTTTGAGTGACAAATCTACCTTGAATTGAAATGCACCATTTACAATTACCAAAAAAATCACCAAAAAAAAAAAGAAAGTAAAGACTTAATATTTTGTTTCATGCGGGTAAATTTGCTTTCCCCATAAATCGCAACACAACTTATTCACGATTATGATTTAGAAGACCAATTAAAAGTTTGATAAGTTTATGGGGAAAGCAAATTTACCAAATGGAGAAAATTTTAATTGCCAAATAGGCAGGTTGATGAGAACTTTGTCCTCTGTTTATGTAATATCCAAAAAATTATTTAATGAGTTTATTAGAAAGTAAATTAATGTAAGCCCATTTAGTGTGGTAAAATCACATTTGAGAATTTAATTTAGAAAAGTGAAGAGAAAATGGTAGAATATTATTAATGGGTTTTTAGAATTAAATAAAAATAAGCCTAATTAATGTGGTAAAATAAACAAAGTGTTTATTTTATCCTATAGACTTGTAAATGATAGGCCAAGAAAAGAAAGAAAAAAATAATAATAAAATAATGTCTTTTAAATCCAAACCTTGAGTTACCATTATAGCCCATTTCATAATATTATACTTAGTTAAGCTAGAGGGCATTTTTGTAATGTTACACATCCCCTTATCCTTTCCCCTTGACTCATGTGGACCACCCGAATCTCCCCCCTTTTTCCTCTTTTCTTTTCTTCTTTTCTTTCTTTTTCTCTCCTCTCTTTCAGTGGACAGCAGCCCCTCCCCTGTTCCAGCACCCGGTTCCCTCTCCCTTCTTCTCTTCTCCTTCCTCTTCGGTCACGCTCAGCCAGTAGAACCCTTCCCCTTTTCCTTCTTCCTCTCCTCGTTTTTCTCTCGCACCCACAAACCCGCACAGCACTTCCCCTTCCACATTTTCTCTCCGTCACACACGCCCATCCCATGAGTGAGGCCGTGAGGTGCGATTTTTGGAGTGGGTTGTCGGTGGGTTGGAGCTAATGATGCCGGTGAGGCTAGAAGTGGCGATTTTCAGTGATTTTCGTGGGTTTTGACTGATGGAAGGGAAATCAGAAATTGGTAAAAATCTCTAACCCTATTTCTTTGTGTTTTGAGTTACCCATTGTTTAATAGCATGAAATTAGTATCTTATTTTTAGAGTTTTGATTGGGTCTTGGCTGAGATGAAATTCTAGGGTTTTGAAAGCTACTCATTTTGATGAATAATCTTATGGGTTTTGATTTGGGTTGATTTTCAGTGGTTAATGTTTAAGATTTTTGGTTGCAAAAAAATGAATGGGGGTTTATTGGAGATTGTAGGGCTGATTTGGGATTGATTTTAGTTATGGCTTGTTGATGATTTTCTAGGTGGCTGAATGGGTCTTTGGTGATTTTTATTGAATGTTTTCTGATGATGGGCTGATTAGGGTAATTTTAATGGGATGATTTGGTGTGGTGCATTTTGGGTTGATTTAGGTTGAAATCTTAAGAGTTTTATGGGTTATTGATTGTGCTTGTAAGTTAGGGTTCATGCTAAGCAAAAATAGTTTGATTTTGGAAGGTCCCAATTGGGGCTTTGTTGTTGATATTCTGTTTAAATGATATTTGGATGTATTGTTGTAGGGATTGGTTTAACCAATTGGGGCTTTAATGTGATATTGGAGTGGTTTGACATTTTAATTTGATGGATGTTTTGGTAGAACCAAATCTGGTTGGATTGATAGTTTAGCGATAATTGGCTAATGATTAATTGTTAAGGGTTGAGATTAATGTTTATAGATGATTGTTTGGTGTTTGGGTATTGTTGTTGTTGGAATTCTGGGTGATTTTCATGTTGGTGGATGCCTAAGGATAGTTAGACTTGGAAGTTTATTAGAGATGGTTTATGTTATGATTATTTGATGATGTTTTCTTGAAGTTTGAGTTTGTAGAGATTGTGGAAGAGCTCCTAAGTGGATGGTCATAAGATATTGTGTTAGATTGTTGATGGTTGTTTGTATGTGGCTAATTAGAGATGCTTTAGGTGAGAAGGGTGTAGTTTTGGAGAATGTATGTGTCTATGTGGTTTTAATAGAAAATCTATGTATATGCCTCAAGCGTTAGTATGTATATATATATTGTAACATAATCTAAAATGAGTGGTTAAATTGATATATTATATAAGATTTATGTTCTATAACCTAAACTACCTAGATGTTTAGTAGCTAATAAAAGATAAAAGCGTTGAATGTAATAACAATGATGTTTGAGGATAAGAAATAAATTAAGATATAAACCTAGAGCCTAAGACTAATATCATAGGAGACAAATGATGTAAACTATCCAAATAACCCTAAGTTAATATGTATAAGCTAATAGACTTATAGAACATATAAATGTGATATAAATCAATTATGTAGCAACCTAGTAACTAATTCACCTATCTATATATACATAGTACTTTTGTGTATCATCGGATTAGGTTTAAGTGTTGTATGTGTATACATATAAATGTATATAAATCAAATATACATTGTTAATATAATAAATAGACAAGTAAAATAATAGAAGTATCTTAAAGATAAATAAGTGTGATAAAATATGAACCTACAAGCGAGAATTGACCTAATAAGAGTTAAAGGAACTTAATTAGTTCTAGAGATAGAGTAATGCGACGTGTGAGTATGCGGGTAGTTTATGTGTAATAAAGTATGGGGTTCAATAGCATAGTCTAACGATACCAACGTTTGCAGGATAGTGTCCGGATTGGATACTTCCAACGGATTCTCCAATGTAGAGTTCGAGTCAAGAGTCCAATGCAGCCAAGGTGGGTATTCCACTCACTGAGAAAATATATATTTTTATATGTATTGGATTGATAAAAATATATATATTGTTTATGAAACTGAACCAACCATATGATGAAATGTATATGCTTTGAGATGATTTATTAGTTTCGATTATGTTTAAACTATATCAATGATGTTTAAGACATAGTGCAAGAGTGAAAAGTATTGACTAGATTTAAAGTGTTGAGTTCTGCGGTTGAGATTTAAATTATGCAAATTGTTTAAGAACATGTCATGTTGAAACTGTGTAGATTTTATAAAGAAACTAAGTTTTGATTGATTTCAAAGTGTTGGATAAAATGCTGGATTTGTTTAGTTTTAAAAGGACGTGATTTAACAATTGCATAATTTCAGCGTGACACAGTAGTGATGAAATATATACTGGTCAAGCACGGAACATTGAGCATGTAGTATAGAGCATACATACCAGCAATATCAATATATCAGCAGCATAACAGTATCAGCAGCATATCAGTATCAGCAGCATATCAGTATCAGCAGCATTATTAGCCCCAGTTCATGCATAGCATATATAGCATTGTTTTGTGAGAGTTGTTTTTATGTTATGAGTAGTTTTACTAGACGTATTGGTATGCATAAGAGTCTTCATGAAAAAGATCTTATGTATATTTCTATCGAATAGTCATGTGTTAATATCATACATTGAACTTGAAAGTACATGGATACATGACTACCCAGGTGCGAGTAATGGCATGTCTATGAGTAGGAATGTTGACTGTTCTTGTTCATCAGGAAAGACGTGTTAGCATGATTGAGTTTAACTCTAGTGCTCTCATGATCTACTGGCATCAAGGCACGAAGCTGAAATACGATTAGAGATGGTGTTGCGACTGTTTTGTTGAAGGATGTTATCCTAGTACGGAAGAGTAAGATGCCATGTTCTTTGCTTAAGACCTATGTGTATACGTGATATCTGTGATGGAGTGATCGTGTGCACATATGTCTGAGCGACCGTTGAAAAGTATTATTATAGACGGGTTTATATGTAGAAACTTCCAAGGAGGGATGTCTGGAACTTCTACATGTTTTCACAGCTATATAGTATGTTTTAAATGATTTCTGAATAGTCGGTGTTTGCTATATTAGCTATTGGTAAATTGTGGCTAATATAGTGCTCGCACGACTAAAAATAAAATAAGGGTTGGTTCTTTGTGAAAACTCAGTTAGTCTTATACCACTGAGGTCTTAGTATGTTTCATGCTAAGGCGGTGAACTCATTATTTCACCTATGCGGATGTGGATACCACCACAACCGTGTAGATGATATTCCTGTGGTTGCAGGTACTCTTGAGGCGGATGATGATCCGGTAGCTCACTACTTGGGATACTACGATTGAAGCCTGTAGCGACAGTCGTAGTGGGATAGGACTGAGGTGTCCTCATTTTTGGTACTTTTATATATGGCTTGTGACGTGTGTGTCACACATTATTTTGTATAAGCCATTCTCTTGTATTAGTAATATGTAGTTAAACTTTAAACAGATAGATTTGTGTTATGGCTCACTTATGTATAGATAACAGGTTCATTTATAGTTATGCTTTTCCGCTATGTGTATTGGTATCATGATTTATTCCGCTGTAGATGTAACTCTGTATATCAGGTACATGTTATGGGACATGTGTCTATGTTGGCTGAGCGACACTTAGTCGTGCCACTGCGATGACTCGTTTATGTTTGTATAAAAAAAAAAAAAAAAAAAAAAAAAAAAAAAAAAAAACGGGTCGTCACAGTTTATTTTGATTGATCGAAATTTGTGAATTGCTTGTGTTAATTTTTACAAAAATCAGAGGCTCTCGGAGTTTCTTTGGTGATTTTGGGTTTGCGATTCTGGTAAAGATCTTTGTTGTGTGTTAAAAATCATGGACGATTGGGGATGATTATTTAGGGTTATTCATGTTGGACTAAGGTATTACAGATGGGTGTTTATTTGGATTGGTTATTGTGTTAATCGCCGAATGGCCAATTCCAATGGGACTTTTGGGGCTCTTGATATTTGTTTGAGGATGGTAACTGGTTGGGTATGTAGCTGAAATTGATGAGAAGTTTTGAGTTGCTTCGGTTTATTTTTGTGGTTATTTGCCAAGGTAGTAAATGCTTTTGATATTGTACTTTGGGTGTTTGGTTAGCTTTTGATTTGGGATATGGAAGCTATTTATGGAGAAGTTTAATGATTTATTAAGTTAAATGATTTTCTTTGGTTTCAGAAAAATGCCTAGTTTATGATTTTCTTTGATTTGTATGAATATGATTTGCATGTACAAATTGGCAGTGATGATTAAGTTACAGCTTTAATGCCAGTTCTGCTTCAGAAAACTCTTGATTGATAGAGCTGTTATATATTCTGAGCCCATTAGAAATCATTTTTCTTCAAATGATTTATGATCTTTGTGTTGAAATTGGTTTCCATCATTGTAAGATTTTGTGGGTTTGATTCTGTCATGTTATTTTGGTGTGTTATTTCATATTTCGGTGGCTAATTAGTAGAAGTTAATGATGATTTGTCCACGGTTTGAGATTAGTTTAGTTTCAAGACCGTCTTCAGGGAGAACCTCGTTGATGCTGCTAAATCATAATATGAACTTACTGGTCCATTCTGAGATTTTTTTTGTTCTGTTCTCAATGAATGTGTTGTGCTTTTGTTTTTCAACCTTGGTTCAATTGTATTTCATGGTTTTGGTGATGATGCTTTAAAATGGTGTTGATGATTCAATCCAACTTGTTTGAGGTGCTGTGGAGCCAAGCCCTAGCAGGGGGAACCTACTTGGGGAAGCAGCATTTCATATGAAATTAATGGATTTAACCGAGACAATAATTATCTGAAATTAATAGTTTCTTTTATACCTTGTTAGGGAATGAAGTGGTGTTCTATTTGCTACCCTAGTTATTGTGTTTGATTTGTGACCATAACTTGTTTTTTAGTGCTAGTTGAAAATTTGATTCTTGTAGTAATAGTGTTTGGTTGGCTTTTGATTTGATATTGTTTAGATTGTTGTTTCAAGTTTGATATGGCTGAGTTGCATTTAGCTTGACGAAGTTGATTGGAACTCCACTATAGATCCTGAATTGTTGTTGGACTTGGAATGGGAACCCGAGTCTCATAGTGATGGAGATAAAGATGAGAATGTTGTGATTCTTGGTGATCCCCTTCCCTTGAACCAGTTTGTTCCTTGCACAGGATGGGGGGAGATGCTGAAGAGGACTTTAGAAAAATGACAGATTTAACAAAACGGCTGTTGAAAAATATGACTGTTAAAAAATGACCGTTTGAGAAAAAAATGACCGTTGAAAAATTTGCGTTAGAAAAATGACCGTTTTAACAAAACGTCCATCGACAAATATGACCAAATATAACCATTTGAAAAAAAGGACAGTAAGAAAATGCGATAATGAAGAAAGTAAAAAAAATAATAAATAAAGAATATATAGTTAAGAATATATAATTGGATGTATGGTACCTTTTAAAACCTATTAACTAAACGAGATAAAGTGAATTTTGGCTAGCTATTTTAGATTGAGATATACATATATAAACCATTGGAAGTGCTCTTAGATGATAGTTAGATATACATAAAAATCAAGGGTGGCAAAATTTTAAAATTAAAAGACAAATTAAAAAGTTTTTTGTTTTTTCCAAAAAAAACATATTTTTTTGTTTTTTATAAGAAATTAAAAAATTTCATTTAAAAAAGAAAATTAAAACTTCTTTCTTTTTTTTTTAGAAACAAATTAAAAATTTCTTCTAAAAAAATTAATTGTTTTAATATATTTTTTAAAAAAATAATTTTTGTTTTTAATTTATAGGGATTTTTTGTTTTATTGAAAAAAATATAAAGTCATTTTTGTCTTTTCTTGACCTTAGGGTACATTGACAATATTTTGAAAGTATGTAGACTTTTTTTTTTTTTTAAAAAAAAAAAAAAAAAAAACAAATACCGGATTTGGTGGGGACAAAGATGTTTTGGGAATCAAAAAAAATTGGGGTAAGATTTCAGAGTCGGCCTCGTTTTAATCACATAGGTCACTATGGACAAAAATGGTCATTATGGACAAAGATGCTTGGTTCCTAACCATTAGAAGCTACACCTTCTGCTTGTCCAACGAACGGTATGCCTTTTTTTTAAACTTGTGAGTTGTAATAAATTACCAAGCCTTTGCATTAATTAACAAACCGTTGGATGTAGAGAAATAGGGAGGCGAGAGTGATGCGAGGAAATGAGCGGCGCAGGGGGAATGGGATACGAGAGAGAACGAGAGTGGGGGTTTCTTAAATATTATGTCTTCAAAGTTCAAACTTTGGGGTGAAATTACTCGTTTTGTATATACTTTAATATATAAAATATATCATATACATGGGTAGGTGGTTCGCAGTTATAATTGCTTACTCCTAAAACTACTAATCGTTATGTCATAGGTGGTTAATTAGCGATTTTTTCCAGAATAAAAATGAGTGCTGAGGCTGCCCGTACATGCTATGTTGGGGTAATATCAAAATACCATGATACATTTGTAACGAGCACCAAAATTACAATTCTACAATTGCTATCATTTGTGTCCCATGTAGGAATAGGTCCAGAAAGCTCATTACCACTGAAAAACATTTTATACAAGCCCTCCAAATGACAAAGTTCAGATGGGATATATGGGACCTTCTAGTCTATTACCATCAAGATAGAGAGCGTGAAGCTTGTGCAATCTTCCCATAGTTGGAATAGGTCCAACTAATTAATTGGTCATGCTAGGGGAATTTATCTTTCTTGAAATGTCTCCATGTACCGTTTGGGGCCCCTGAAAATGTCTTGGATTTGAACTTTTCATCAAAATCTCCAACTGGCACTAAATTGGGAGTAGGAAACTCCTCAATGTCTGGATGGTGCCAAATGCCAATTTGAAGACCTTTTGACCATGCCAAAACTCCCAACATCAACCCAGTTGTTTTTTGTCGAAATTGTCAGTCACTTGCCACTTTGCTCAAGTCGTTGCTACGAAAGTCCTCTATATATGTTGCGCCAAATGATCAAGTAGATATTTTGATGTGATTCTTTTCCATCTTAATTGTGAAATAATGGAGAGAAATATTATTTGCACAACGCAAGCCCTCTATCACTGCGGCATGGAAGGACTAGAAGCAGACCTCTGCATCGTACATTCAATCGTTCCAAAGAAATAATATTGAGCTGTCAACTATTTCGTAGCGTTGAAATATAATGAAGCTTATGATATTATGTAGAAATCTATGATGAGAATAATAAAAGATAATAAAATAAAAGAGAGTACATAGAGAGCTAAAGAGCCAAAGCGGAAATATGCGAATGGCCTACGGGTAAGTTAGGTATTGAAATTTCGTAAAAAAAAAAAAAAGTGTGATTTCAAATCAAATCGTAAAAAATGAATTGTTTAGGATAACGTTTTTCTCAAAAATTGTTATTTAGAAATGCAAAAAATTTGCGTTTTTAAATCACATGCAAGATATATATATATGGTGTTTTTTTAAAGGTCAAACTGTAATTTTATCAGACAATTAACTATGTCTTTAAAAATCGCATTTCAAATTACATATTCTAAAATCCTACTTACTAAAATCACAAACACAAACAGACATCTTATCTGTTGAAGTAGAATTAATTGTATTGTATAACTTTCTATAGCAAGATCCAAATCTAGCTCATCCTTGACATTTTTTTGCGATTGAAGGACAAGATGAGAGTTTAGGTTACCCCATACTGATTGTCAAATGAGCTTTGTGCAAAAAAACTTGAGAGCAGTTTAGAATTGAGCACCCTTCCTCCCCCGTAGGTGATGTTCAATCTTTGAAGGAAATACTACCACATTAATTGTATTCTTGCACCAGTTTTCTGAAGGTCTAAATATTAACGAATCATTTATTTGAAGCAGTATTAGGCTTAAGGGAGAGTTTTCTGAAGGTCTATGTTAAATTGGACCGAATAATAACTGTAATAGTAACCGAAGCAAGAAAGAGATAAAAGATACAGAATTTACGTAAGTCGGTCTATGACCTACGTCTATAGAGCCAAAGGACTACATTGTGCTTTTATTAACTTGATTTGTCTACAATACAAAAGTCTCTATTTATAAGGTTTAGAATAAATACTAATATGGTAATCAAATCCTCATGATTCGATTACAATTAACCTGTAAATAGAGAATATTACAATATCAACCAAATAAAAAATATACGGAAAATATAATATATTTTTCATCTATTCTAACCGTCTAAATATTAACGAATCATTTATTTGAAGCAGTATCAGGCTTAAGGGCGAGTTTTGGAAGGAAGGGGGACGAAGACGTTGGGCGGTCAGGTTTAATTTAATCGTTTTCTTGGTTCCGTTTTGCCCTCTCTCAAGGTCATTGCGGAAGTGAAAGCCATTGGTTTGATCTTCCTCTTTTCTTTTCTTTTTTCTTTTTTTTTTTTTTTTTTTTTTTTTTTTTTTTTGTGAAGTCATTTTATGGACAACACGTGGCAACATATGCACCAATCCTCTCGACCTAGTGATACTCATAATTTTTTTCTTTTTTGTACAAGAAAAGAGCTCCTTTTGTCTAGACTCTGCTTTCAGAATTCAATCTTCCATCATTTTTGTAGAAGTATATACATTTTAAAAACAGAACAGTATGTGTTCCCCAACTGTTCTTTATCTCCAATATGCAACACGTACGTCTTCTAGTGGACCTCAGAATGATTTTACTTCTTTAAGAACTCTTCATTCAAAAAGGTTTTAAATTTGTTACCAAAATATCTATCTTAGTATCCTTTACAGCTTTCTTTATTTTGAAATTGATTTTTGCGGTGGTTGAAACTCTGTCGATCTTCATTGTTGTCAAGATTGAAATATTCAGTATTTCTTACAACTTGAGGTCTCAATTCAAAATTCCAACAATGCCATGTCAATCCTATGTTCAATCATTTAATTAGCAAATTGTTGTGAGAATACGATCGAAGACTTGTCAAAACCTCCAAAGGGTCTAAAATCCGGACGAGATTTAATTATCAAGCGATGGAGATATTCCATGTCCAACCATGTCTTTATCAAGCTAGACATTTACAGTGTAGAAATTAATTGCCAAGATGGAGATGTTCCAATGCAATGTCAATCGAGATGTTCAATCTTTGAAGGAAATCTAGAAAGTTATGGTGAGAATAGTACCCACCTCTGAAACAACCATTGTAGTCTTGCACCAAAGGTTTAGATTCAGGACCAATAAGTAAGAGTGTACATGCGGAACTAGTTATTTACAATATTCGCAGTTGTAAAATGTGGATATCACTTTTAGATATCACAACCACATCCACAATATTTACCAACCACATCTGCACGGTTATTGCAGTTACTATTTGATATTCACATATTAGGTAATGGGTCTTTTGGACCTATTTTAGTCCTTTGGCCCTTATTTAAGTCCCTATTATTGTCTATTTTAAACGATTTTAAAAATAATTTATGTCATTTTTTAGTGTTATGGGCTTGTTTTAATTTTTTTTTAAAGCCCTAATCTTTTGAAAATACATTGATTTCATATTATTTTTGTTTTTTTGCTAAGTGTTATACGAGAAAGGAACATAGTTTACCGAACCAATGTAAACATAACTTATACCTAATCCAAAACGATGTCGTTTTGGTGAATTTATTAAATATAATATATATAAAATTTACAAAATATATATTATATATAAAGGGTATGCAAATGCGGTTAATAGCCGCATTCGCATATCTTAAAACTGCTATTCGCATCTGCATGTGCAGATGGCGAATACTAGATAATAGATAGCCGATGCAAACAATTAATATTCATACGCATGTACACCCTACTAGTGATGATCAACTGGTGGTGATTTTACAAGATTCTCGCCACGATGTTGCAGTTTGTCTTAAGTTTCTGCTACGAAACTTCTGGGTGGGCGATCATTGATGTTGCCAATTTGAAGACCTTTTGATGTAGGACAAGAATTCTACTTGTTCCCAAGATGCTCTGATTATCAAGTGGGCTCGTCTTGACATCGAGATTGTTAACAAACAGGCTTGTTCAGAAACAATCTTACCATCAAACAAAGAGGTTTATCGAAGGGTTATTAGCAAAGTCAGGACGAAAAGGTTTTTTCATCGAAACCAAACATTAGGTTCCGATGAGTAAACTACTTTAAGCGGGACATTTTGTATCCTTAGCACCAATTGGACATAAGGAAAACTAATATTTGGCAGGGAAAATACGAAAGGAAAATGCTACCGGCCAGGTCGATGAAGAGTGAGAAACGATTGACGAACATGAGTGGCAAATTACTGGCGAAACTTTTAGTATCGCAAAAAATTAATTAATTGGTCTAAAATGTGGCGACGATATTAATTCTTTTACATCCATAGTTGATATGATATTAATATACTTTCACTTGAAATTCGTATTAGCATTTGAAGGAAACAATTTTTGAGTAATGACTCGACGTGGTAATTAGATGGGCTTCATATATAACTTTTATATGAGTCCAGCTCTGGCTGTGGGCTGGGTTCTTAAATGGGTCAGGCAGCTTCTTTTTGTTACGTTAGAGGACCCAAAAGGCCAGAAAAGAAAAATCAAATGAGAATTTTCCCGCTTTTGATCATTTTACTGCAAGACTTCAGATTTTAATTTAAAAGATTTGAGGTCCAAGTTTGGATTCATAATAAATTCGAGAAATCCATCAGTTTTTGTGTTAAATATAGAACAGAAATGATAGTAAAAATATAATTATACCCCTTAAATTATTTTACCTTTTTTAAATTTATTTTTTTAAAAAAAAATAAAAGGGTTTAAGGGTCACGCAATTCACTGATGGCGATGGTCGTGGATGGACAATCAGGTAGTTAGCATTCAGCCAGCATTCTCATTTGCTCAAATGATTGAATGCTGACTACCTGATTGTACATCGATCCTTTAGATTTAGTAGAAACTTCATATTTCTTCTAATGAAAAATAATGATTTTAATATATTGTAAGATTCAAATATGGTTGTGAATGCCACATTTATATCTCCCCAACAATACTCAGGTTCATCTACTTTCTCTAATAGAAAAATATGGGGCACATAGCCTTACTGAACACTTGCAACTGTCCTATATTTCCTATGAATGAAGTCAAGACTTTTTGTAAATGGATGTAACAAATAAATCTTAAAATAAATAAATAGAACTGAACAAAGTATTAATAGTAAGAGAATTATTTCTAAAATGGAATTATGGATTCGGCTTTTTTTCCCCTTATTGATCTCTAAAATGCTATAAATTCCCAAAGCTATTCAACATTAGTATTAGACATTAATGAATAGCTTTTAAAATATATGCTTCAAGCAAGATAAAACTTGTATGGCAGGATGTAGAATTTTATTTCTTATCATCTCCTTTCATGAGATAGTGGCTGTAAACTTCAATTCTTCCCATCAATTCATAATATAGTGGCATCATAATGTACCACAGACATTTTGAACAATAATACTCAAAGGAAGGGTTAAAATTAGTTTCTAAATGAACAGACACTTTGTCAAATTAAAGCAAAGTCCTCTATAAAAATCTCCAAATAAAAATTCAAATAGAAAAATCAAAGAGTCCACTTCAATCAAAATAATCTGGCAAGAATTTCATACCCGTGAGAGTTCACAAGAATTGCTCTCTCTTTCCCTCTTAGACAGACCCACGAGCTTAGACCATAGTAGTAACCCCCACCTTAGCCTTGGGATTTGCTTAGATACAGGTCGTTTTGAGGGATTCTATGCACATTCTCTTCTTCTTCAGTCTTTGGAGCATCATATATATCCAAAAATAGGACCAATAGGATTTGGTTCTCAAATCACAGATTTGACCTTCCTCTCTGCTCTTCTTCAAATCTGGCTTCTTGGAAAGTTAATTCAACTCAAATATGAAAGCAAGTAATTTAATTATAAAACTAACATGTAACAAATATTCAAAGAAATCAATTCTACTTTGCCATACAAAAAGCAATAATTTTAACTAATTAAGAATGATGGAAGCTTAATCCTTTTGCTAGATAATCAGGGAAAAGGGAAAACTCAGTCCTTTGAATTCTCATTTGCTTAAAATGACTGAATGTTGACTAACAAATTGTCCATCATTTAGATTTAGAGAAACTTCATCTTTCTTCTAATAGATCAAATGATGACTTTAGAATATTGTATAGATTCTAAAAAATAATGTACATCTTTGACTGTTTGTTATGTTCAAGCATGCCAAAAGTTTTTGGCATGAGGAATGGAGTATGTTAGCATAACCTGCAGATATAGTAACTACAGATACAAAATTACTATCGGCCTCAAAGAGTAAAAGAGTAGTCTCACTATTTGCTCTTCATGGATAAGCTCTAGTATGTGCAGATTGTTCCCATCGAAAGGATAAAAAATTGATGTTACAAAATTCATTGGAAAAAAAAAATAGTCTTATTTTTTTCATTCACATTTAGATAAACATATAGGTGAAGTTATCATGGGACAAATCACTCTGAAGAATGGTGAAGCAATGAAGTTATACTTGAAGTCCTAGATAGTAATTAAACTAATATAAACAACCCACAAAACCTCTCTGACTCCACTCAATTAGAATCAAACCCTATAGCCAGAATGCAAATCTAGCCCATCCCTTTCATTTAATGCGCTTGAAGTATGATTTGTGTCCCGAGAGAGAAGCTAATGATTTTGTTGCCTTTAACACTTTGAGACTAACTTAGAATACCCATTGGCAACTAATTATAGGTCACTACAATCATTAGCTATACCACTTATAAATGTTACTATTATCTACCATAACAAAGCAATAGCTATAAACAAATCTCTTCTCTTGTTCTCTTATAAGAGACTGGTTATAGGTCTCGAGAGAGTTATATTATTTCAAATCACAAACATGAAAAAGCTATACACAAACCTGATGTTCTTATCTAACTAGCTTCTTCCTTGAGTATCTTGTAGAAACTTCAGTTTGATCTTGTTGAGTGTGATTAAAATACTTTTTGCATTAATCCTCTGCTCATGTAACTCAGCACAACACTGCAAAGCCAATCCCATTATGGACGACATACAATTCTGCATAGAAGCATAGTCTCTTTCGGATCTCAATAAATAGGCATCAACAACTTTAGTTACTAAAAGGGGTGAAGATTCCTCTACCCAACGCTTCAAGCTCATTTCTCCAAAAAACATATCATCGGTTGGTTTCTTTCTTGTGAAAGTTTCCATCAGCAAAATACCATAACTATAGACATCGCCTCTTGTAGAAACAATTCCTTCCGATCCATACTCTGTTTGTGTACATTAAAAAATAAGCATGATAACATAATTATATATTCAAAAGATATAAAGTGCTAAAATCAATATTCTACCAAAAGGCTATAGTTATCCGTGCATTCAAGAGTAGAATGACAAACATGCAAGTTCTAGTTGTCAGCTAAGAACATCACCTGGTGCCATATACCCAATAGTAGCGAGAGTCATGGTTCGCATCATAGAATCTCCATCACCTAACATTTTGGCAATTCCAAAATCAGCCACATGTGCGACCATATCTTCATCTAATAAGACATTGCTCGGCTTCAAATCACAATGAACAATAGGCGTCGAATAACCCTGATGAAGGTATTCTAGTGCTGACGCAACATCGATCATTATATTTAGTCTTTGTAACACACTCAAACAACGGTCTTGAGAATACAACCATTTCTCTAAATTTCCATTAGGCATGTATTCCAATACAAAAGATTTGAAGTCCATGTTACTACACGTGCTGATGATTTTGACAAGATTCCGATGACGAATATTGCGTAGTACCTCACATTCTGTATCAAAACTCTTGAAAGCACCTTCTACTTTCAAGTCGAAAACTTTTATTGCAACAATCATTCCATCTGAGAGTGTCCCTTGGTATACTGATCCAAAGCTTCCTTTACCCAGTAAGTTGTTTGCACTGAACAATTCTGTTGCATGTAAAAGTTCTTGTTGGGAAATTCTTCTCCATGTGGCTAGTGGTAATGAGTTTTCCTCCATTGGAATTTTCACATTCCTTTTTTGGCTTCTTTTCCAAACTAAGATAAGAGCAACTACAAGCATTGTTAACCCAATTGTTGGTAATGCATACTTTAGTATATGTGCTGCTGCAGACTTTTTTGGTCGAGAAACACCTTCTTTACATGGGGGAACTTGCAATCGGGGAGCACCACAAAGTCCATCATTCGACAGAAATGATGTAGTGGAGAAGTTTACAAACGGTCCTCTTACAGGAATTTTTCCTCGTAGTCTATTAAAAGAGACATTTAGATACTTGAGGTGTGAAAGTGCTTCTAAGGACTTGGGAATCTCTCCAAATAAATTATTTTTGGAAAGATCCAAGAATTCCAAGCTTACCAGTCCACCAAATGATTCCGGAATTGAGCCTTCTAATCGATTGTCTGCCAAGGAGAGGTTAACTAGATCTGTGAGGCCACCAATTGTTATTGGGATATCACCGGATAGTTTGTTTCCTGATAAATCCAAAATGATCAACACCTTCATATTTCCAATATCCAACGAAAGAGAGCCATCTAGAAAATTTGATGACAAGTTGACCTCCAACATATATGTAAGGGTCCACAAATTCAAGGGAACAGTAGAAGTTAATTTGTTGAAGGCTAAGTGGAGAACTCTTAGAGAAGTCAGATTATCAAAGCATGCAGGAATGGGTTCAGAAAGCTCATTAGAACCTAAGTGTAATTCAACCAATCTCTCTAAATAACAAAGGTCGGGTGGGATGGGACCTTCTAGTTTATTGCCTTGAAGGTACAAACCTTCCAGCATGTTGAATCTTCCTAATGTATTAGGAATGGATCCAACCAATTCATTGTTCGTTAGGTTCAAAAGAGTCAAGTTGCTTAAGTTGCTAATATCTCTGGGAATGGTACCCTTAATATTGCAATCACCTAACGAAAATTGTTGAAGAGAAGTAGAGAGATTTCCAACGGAACCGGGAAGGATCCCATTAAGTGGATTTTCTGACAAGTCTAATATTCTGAGATATTTGAGATTTGCCAAAGAGGAGTAAAACCAGGATTTTGGAGTTTCAATTGTCAAATTATTGCCTGCTAGGTTGAGCAACTCGAGGAGCTTTAAATTACCAAGTGCTTTAGGAATTAAGCCAGATAGTAAGTTGTATGCTAACTCTAGCTCAATGAGTGGTGAAGCATTGGAGAAAGAGTTAGGAATTTTTCCACTTAGTCCATTTCCCCCAATAAGAAGGGATTGAAGGTTCGGTAGGACTATATTTGATGGAAGATGGCCCGAGAGACTATTCAAAGGCATTGAAATGAGTTCTATTGTTGATATATTGAAGAACTCAAATGGAATTGGGCCAACAAAGCGGTTGCAGTCAATACTGAACATCTTTAGGTTTCGTAGATTACCAATTTCACTTGGTATTGCACCTGCCACAATATGAACAAGAATCCATTATTAATTATCCACAAAAAAAGAAAAAAAGAAAAAGGAAGTGCTTTCAATGAATCATGCGTACAAGTGAGCATATTTCTAATAAGCCAACAACTACTTATAACGAGCTAACAAATATCGTAAACCATAAAGAAGCCATGCAATTCAATCTCTATCCTCCCCACAATACCACCGGATAAGTATGGCTATTTCATTGTCGGGATTTAAAGTAAACCATAATGGTGTACATGATTCTACATTATTTAAGTTTTCTTACAAAGCATAATAATATTGACTTCGTATATACCGTTAGACGCACAAACTTTAAATTTTGATCATAAAATAAGTAATATCTTGAAGTTTAATCACCTTTGTTTTGCGGATGATTTACTCATCTTTGCTACTGCTGAACTGAAGTCTCTTACTATCATACTGTGCTTTTGGAGTTTGAAGACCTTTCGGGGGTAAAAGCTAACCCTGCCAAAAGCTCTCTGTTTTGTGCAGGGGTTAATGAGGAAGATAAGAAGAAGATGTTGGAGGTGATGTGAAAGAATTTGAAAATATGAGAGAACTTTGTGCTGATTACTTGATTATTTACAGCAGTGATACAATACATATATATAGGAAGAAGACTCCCTATATCGAGTGATACAGCTAATGTGCCTAATTAATGTGCATGCACGATTGCAGGGATTACATAACTGAAATAGACAGCATTCCTTCCTTCTGTGTCATAGGTAGCCTTGAGATCACAGCAGTAACACTTTCCTTAGACTGCTGTGATTCTTTCCTTTCTTGTTGATGTTATCAGCTGTGCTAGGATTAATTGAGCCATGATTCATGCCTGACATATTGGCTGTGATGTTGGAGTGATGCTCGGCTGCAAGATTGATTAAGCCATGATCTGTGCTAGACAGATTGGAGAGATGCTCGGCAGAATTCCTGCTAGACAGCTTTGCTGTGCTACTGGAGTAGTTTGCTGCTACATGGTTGGGAATTGCCTTTTTGGGCAATGATGGACTTTCCTTGTGAGGCTCTGAGGTAGGTACACTAACATGATGCATATGAATGAGGGCACTTTTCCTGTCAGGTATTTGGGAGTCCCTTTGATTTCTAAGAGCTTGCTGGCTGCTGATTGTAGTGTGCTTGTGGACAAGATTACAGCCCGTATTGAATCATGGTTGTCTAGGCACTTATCATTTGCTGGTGGGCTTTAGCTTATTAATTCAGTTCTGATTAGTCTTCAAGTTTTTTGGGCTAGGGTCTTCATTCTTCCCATGAAGATTATCCGGTTAATTGAACAAAAGCTAAATAGGTTTTTGTGGTGTGGAAAGGATACTAAGGCTAAGGCTAAAGTGTCTCAGGCTAATGTGTGTTTTCCCAAGAAGGAAGGTGGGTTGGGGATTAAACAATTGGAGGTTTGGAACAGAGCAGCAATGTTGAGTCATATCTGGAACCTGTTTGCTAGAGCAGGCTCCTTGTGGGTGGCTTGGGTGGAGACAATCTGGCCGAAGGGGAGAAGTTTCTGGCATATCCCCATTCCTAGCTCCTGCTCTTGGTGTTGGAAGAAATCGCTGAAGCTTAGAGTGGTAGCTAAGCAATTAATTAGGTTCTCCATTGGTAAGGAAAGTCGTGTGTTTCTTTGGTGGGATAGTTGGCATCCTGATGGGTGTTTATTGGCGAAATATGGGCATAGGGCAATGTATGATGCAGGAAGTAATATGGGGGCTCGTGTTTCATCTATTATTAGAGATGTACAGTGGTATTGGCCAGCTGCAAGATCGGAAAGCATTGTTCAGATTCAAAGTAGGCTTCCTGAGGTTCTTATATGCGAAGCTGATCAACCGATCTGGAGTTCAAAAAAAGGGACTTATTATTGTGCTGAAACATGGGAATTCTTACGGGAGAAAAAGCCTATTATTCCCTGGTTTAATCTAGTTTGGTTCCCTATGGCAATCCCTTCACATTCTTTTATGTTGTAGTTGGTTTTTAGAGGTGCCATTGTTACTAAAGTTAAGATGAGTGGTTGGGGCTATGGAAGGGATACTCTCTGCAGGTTCTACTACGGCAAACAGGAGAGTCTTGAGCACTTCTTCTCGTGCAACTTCAGTAGAAGAGTTTGGAGGGCGGTTATGGCAGATTGTATGATCAATCCTGCTATCGAATGGGAGGAAGTGGAGAGGTGGAGTGTGTCTAGCCTCACGGGAGGAAGCCTGTGGGTGAACTTGTGTAAGCTTTGTTTAGCTGCTTCAGTCTATCATCTGTGGAAACTTAGAAATGATCTTTGTCATTGCAACACTCCTAGGACAGAAGAGGCTGTGGTGAAGCAAATGAAGTGGGAGGTGCGCACAAGGATTATGGCTAAAGGAAAATTCAAGTTGTCTAGACAGAATGCTAATCTTGTACAGATGTGAATTTGTTTCCTTTGGTGTTTTAGTGTATAGTTGTGTGTATATATAGATGATCTGTTCTGCAGTTGTGGGCAGAGGGTTGTATTCGTTTTTTCCCCCTAAGAGGGAGTTGAATCCAGTTTTCACTGGAGAGTTGTAGAATGTTGAGATAGTTCAATGAAAGTTTTAATTCATCAAAAATAAAATAAAAAATAAAATAAAAATAAGTAATATCCATATTATTTGAGATGTAGAGAATCTTATTCCAATATATAGGACATGGTTTCACATGGCTAGTTGAACACCTCCTCGGACAATATTGCTAATTTGCTGTCGTCATGAACCACATATGGAGGTGGCCCCAGTGGTTGTTTGAGACCTTAATCAAGTAACTGCACTACCCCAGTACTTACTCTCTCTGAACCAAAATGATTGAATTCGCGTTTTATGTTTATATATAAGGTGTTATTAACTTGGGGGAGGGGAGAGGATGTGGGGGAAACTAATTTACGTTTCTCTCTTTATGATACACATTCTTATAGTTATTAATAGTGGTCAAATTTATAGAAATTCATGAAAACAAATCACAATATTAGATAAAAGTACAATAGTTTAATTATTATTTGCAAAAAGCCAATACTAACTTAAAAACAAAAGAAATTTTATGACAACCGAAAGGTACTGAATCTAATACGTACGATCAAGAAGTATGAGATCTGCACTGCAAAAACAATGATGCCATACATATAGTCGACTAAAACAAGACTAAGCATACCTTCAAAATTGTTGTAGCCAAGGAATAACCATGAAAGCATGGTTAAGTTCCCGATTTCGGGAGCTAACCTTCCCCTCAAGTTGTTGAACGGAAACATTAAAATTTGCAGCTGTTTGCACCTAAACAAAGTGAATGGAAGTTTGCCATAAAACTGATTATAAGACACATCAAATATTTGTAAGTTGGGAAGATGATCGAACATATCCATTTGGAGTCTACCAGACAGCTTGTTAAATTTGAGATTAATGATTTTCAGCGAAGATATGTTGAAGGTAATGGGGGGTATTGGACCTGAAAGCTTGTTATATGTGAGATGAATTTCTTGCAAATTGGATATGTTGAAAATGGATGAAGGTATGGAGCCTGGAAGCTCGTTATATCTAAGATCAATTATTTTCAAGGAAGATATGTTAGATAAGGATGGTGGGATAGTACCTGTAAAACTATTTCCACGTAACAAGAAATATTGAAGTTTACTTAACAACCCCATCCATGACGGAATTTCTCCACTGAATTTATTGAAATTCAAGGCTAAAATTTGCAGCCGGTAAAGACCAGCCATCTCGTTAGGCATAGAACCATGAAAACTATTGTTCTGGATGCTTAGCCGAGAAAGAAATGAAAGATTTCCCATGTGTGGAGGAATGATGCCTACAAGGCTCAAGTAAGAAAGGTTCAAGGCGGTGACTCTATGATGGCGGGAACCACAAGTGATACCAATCCAGCTGCAGACAGAGGTGCTGGCAGACCAGTTATTCGTCAAAACATTGTGAGGGTCATAGGAAATATGAGTCTTGAAGGCAAGAAGAGCATATTGATCGCTGTTAATGTTGAGAATTGCTGCATCAGCTGAGCTACACATGTAACTTTGTACCAAGAGCACTGTCACACAAAAGAGGATTGTAAAACGAGTTCTATCCATGAGTAATTCAGGCTGGTTGTACTGGGATTAGTGTGGCAGTCATGAGACTGGAATATAAGGAGATCGCAGCATTTGAAAATTAAGAAGAAAAAGCGATGGGATTTTAGGATTAAAGAGGTGGGGTGGTTTGGGTGTTGACGCCATTGACTTGTACAGAAAGCTTGCCGGAATGCAAGGTCTGGAGGGGAAGTAATGAATACATCCGTCAAAATATTTTTCTTGTCAGACGGGAATCGACGAGTAGACCATAAAATTGCAGGATTTATTTGGTGGGGGATACCGGATACGATAGAGCTTCTGGTATATTTGTGCATGGTGCGCTGGCATTTTGCAGTCATTTGTTTCCAAGCAGTAGCATGCTGGACTTCTGAAAGGAACTAGCAACTACTTGCTTTATTGATGGCTCAATTTTATTTTAGGAAAAAGTATATATATATTCTTTAAACTATTACTTCATTGTCAAAGTTTTTATGAACTATTAATTATGTCAATGTCTCTCCTAAACTACAAACAAATGTCGATGTTTCCTTAATAAGAGCATTCACAGCAGCTTTCCAATCACTTTCTCTAAATATAGAGAATAAAACTATTGTTTATTTTCTTATCAAAAAATACCTCACAATAGCTTCCATTTACCTCGCTCTATATTAATTAAATATTATTTCTTTACTCTTTCTTTATACTATTTTAGTTATGATTATTTATGTAAAAGGAGAGAACTTTTTTTATGAATATAATAAAGGAATGGGAAAGCTACATGCTTCCTAATGCATTAGGAAGTATTGTAGCACTCCCAAGAAATAGGGAAGCGGCTGTTGGTGGCTTTTGGCAATTTTCTTGAAATTTTCACTAAAATTTAGGGAACAGAACAAGGGAAGCTGCTGTAAATAGTCTGACAAAAATACCTTTCATCAAATTATAAAAAATTATTTCAAAATTAAAAAACAAAAAAAAAAAATAATAATTTAAAACTAGTTACTCTTTTTTTTTTTTTGAATTTGTTTTTTTTTTTTTTTTTTTTTAGTTTTTTAATTTTTAATTTTATTGTTTTTAAAATGTTCATTTTTTTTTTTTTCGTTTTTTAATATTTCTTTTAGGTAAATATCTAATAAATCCCTGAGTCAGAGCACCATTTGAATTCGATCCATCACTTTTTAAAAATCAATATTCGATGCTTAACTTTTTTGCGAATTTGAAACAAGTCCTTCCATGATTTTTCCTCCTATTTTCGCAACCTTCGTTAGTGTCAGGTCAACATTTTTGCCATATCATCTTAAATTGTTATTATTTTTATATAATTATAAATTTAAAAACTTATTTATTTTTTTAAAAGAAAAAGAAAATAGGAGGTTTGGGGAGTGGCTCACAGAGGTGGCGAGCGCCACCACTAGGGTGGCTCGCGGTTACCCCCGGTGTGAAGACCCGTTTTTTTTTTTTTTTTTTTGAAAACGTATAAACGGATCTTCACAGTGGCACGACTATTTGCCGCTCAGCCAACATAGGTACACGTTCCATAACATGTACCTGATATTCAGAGTTACATCTAACACAGCGGAATATAAATATTCATGTGCAACGGAACACATATCAATAGCGGAAATACATCTAATATATAACTGTTATCGACGACAAGAGTCATTTACATGTCTAACTGATTAAAGCTTATAAAACATATTACACTAATTACATACTAAATACAGGCTCAATAAATACATATGTCACGTATGACACGAGCCATAAATAAAATACCCAAATGCAGACTACCCATGAGTCTGTGACATATGACTGTCGCGATGTGCTCCAATCATAATATCCCATACGCTAGGTGGACGAGTCATTATCTATATCCGCAGAACCTGCAACCAAAGCATCAATGTCTGCACGGTTGCGGGGGTTTGCCGCATCTGTACAGGTGGAATTATGAGCCCACCGCCTTAGCATACATAAATATACTAAGACCTCAGAGGTATACTATTCACTGAGTTTTCGCAAAGAACCAACTTTTCCCTTTTTAGTCGTGAGTACACTATAACAGCCACCAATTTTATAAACTTTTGTTTGAAAACCCCCATAGCTGATATAGCAAACACCGGCTAATAGAAAACATTTAAAGCATACTAGGCAACTAGGATTATACGTAGAAGTTCTGTTATAGAAAACAATAGCATTTAAATCATGCAACCATCCGATAGAAATATACATAAGTTCCTTTCCATTGAGACTCTTATGCATATTAATACGTCTAGTAAAACTACCATATATATCAAAAACATGAAAACAATTCAATTATCATGAAACAAATGCTGTGCATGCGTGTCGTACGTTTGCCTAAGGGAATTGAACCCCGGTCTTATTCTTATCGTATGCCCGGGAATTGAACCCTGGTCTTTTAGTGCTAGTGTGTGCATGTCGTACGTATGCCCGGGAATTGAACCCTGGTCTTTTAGTGCTAGTGTGTGCGTGTCGTACGTATGCCCGGGAATTGAACCCTGGTCTTTTAGTGCTAGTGTGTGCGTGTCGTACGTATGCCCGGGAATTGAACCCTGGTCTTTTAGTGCCATGCTGAATGCTCGTGCTCAAATACTATACATTTAATTTCATAATCATGACTTTAACACATGCTTTCTTCATCAAACATAAATAGTCCAGCATATCATTTCTTAGACAATTTGCATAACTTAAATCTCCAATTTATACTCACTCTAAAATCACATATCATATTTATACTTCAAAACATCATCATAATTTCAATATACTCAAAAATACTCAAATCATCCAAAACAGTTCATAATCAACATATAGTTGGTTCAAGTTGTAAAACAATATATATTTTACAATTCATCATATATGAAAATAACACTTCTCAGTGAGTAGAATACTCACCTTGGTTGCGCGGATATTAAGCACTAGGTCTCCTAGACACCACCCTGCAATGCATTACTGTAAAAACAATACATTGCACATTATTGACAACTTCTAATATTAGACTCACATATAGCTCTTAAATTGCTCAAGAGCTAACCCATGGAAAACCCATAATATTTTAAGGGTTCCAAACATCTACCCATAAATCCTATACCCTAACTATAACTCAAACAATACTAACCCCAAGTATTTACTAATGGTTAAATATTAAAATTACCATTTAATTATCTACTCATAATATTACTTTCTAATCCGTAATTAATTTTACAAACCCGTAAATTACTTTCACTAATACTTTTATAATAATATTAGCCCTAAAATTATAATCACTAATCTCTAAATAATTCCTCATTAATATTTTCTTAATATCATCAACCTTCAAATTATACTCATTAAACTTTTACATAAAACACTACCATATTTAAAATAATATTAACCCATAAGAAAATCTTAGGGTTAACCTCACAAATACTATTTAAACTAAATACCCATAATTATTTATCTTTACTAATATTAGAACCTAACTCATAAATACTTAATTTTTACAAAACTCATAACTAATTTGGGATTAATCATCACAATAACCACAATTAATCCACAAATTAATAATCTAGATTTTAAACACTAAAACCCTAAATTAATTTAACCCATCAAATTAGAGTTTCCAAACTTAAACCATAATTTATAAATCACTACCCCAAACACAATATTATTATCCCATAGCATTTATTAAAGGTTAATCACATTAAAATAATATTTTAACAAAATACTTAAAACTAATGTCTATGAAAAACTTACCAAAAATTTGTCAAGCAAAGACCAAATGTTCGGGAAGCTCCTACCAACTCCAAACCACAGAAAATCTAGAGAAAACGCCAAGGTAAACTCATTTTTACAAGATTTATCAAAAACCTCCAAAAATGCGAGTTTAGCGATTTACCTCAAAACGTTCGGTCAAAACGTAGATCGAGCTTTGAGGATCACGTTACCAAAGTCGGATCTAAAATCGAATGGCTAGATTTTCGTAGATCAGCATTTTTTTTTTATACGAAGAACCAAGGAGAAATTGAGAGAAAGCCACCGTTTTTCCGTAATAGCCTAGAGAAAAGAGGCTCTGCCTCCTTTTAATGCGTGGCGTGCGCTTACATAAAAGACAAGACCTGCTCCTTGTTTAACACCCATACTAATATTGATTGTCTTTTATTCATTACTTTATTGTTTTTTTTTCTTTGTTTGATTTCTTTCCACGCACTAACGACTCATCTCCCTTTTTCTTTTACTATTTTATGTTCTACATCTTTCCCATTTGCCCCCTTTTTATTATTATTTTAATGCCCATTTGGCCACTATTTTTCTAAATGGACGTTCAGCCTTTTGATAGCCATTAAGTTTGCTTTTATTTTATTTTTTTTTTCTTTCTTTAATGGCCATAGGCCTTCTTTTGCCAGATGGCCACTTGGCCATATTGTGTGAAGGGCAAATGCCCTTCACCTTTTTTCTTTGAATGTGGGGCGCAGACCTTTTATTTATATATATATATAATTATTTTTATTTCCTTTTTATTTTCTATTTTCAATTTCTTTCTTTTCTTTTCTTATTTTCTATTTCTATTATTTCATTTCTCTTTTATTATTCATTCTATCTCATCTACTATTTTATTATTTGTATTTCTTTTCTAACTATTTTATCTATTTTTTATTATTTTCTATTCATTTGGACTTTAAAAGTATTCTCTTGCATTTTTAATACACCTAATTAGATTTAATCAATTATTTACACAAATTTCATATTTTAATTGCTACAAAAAGTCTTGGACATTACACCCGGTCCCTGGAGGTGGCTGCGCGGCTACCCCCAATCCCTTAAGGAGTTCGCGCGCCACCCCTAGATCCAGAGGTTGGTTTTCGAGCCACCATCAGCCACTGGGGATTGGCCACACAGTATCCCGGGTCCCTTTGTGTGGTCGCGCAGCTAGCCCCGATCCTTGGGGATACCCGCACACCACCCCTAGATCCAAGGGGTGGCTTTCGGGCCACCCCTAAATGGATTTTGGGGTGGCTGCGCGGCCACCTCCGAGGGTGGCTCACAAGCCACCCCCCTCGTCAAGGGGGGTGGCTACTACTAGTAGCCACCCCCAAACCACCTATTTTATTTTTTTTCTTTTTTCTTTTCTTTTTAAAAATAAAAGTTTTTAAATTTATAATTAAATAAAAAAATATATTTTAAGATGATGTAGCGAAAATGCTGACGTAGTACTAACAGAAGTTGTGAAAATAGATGGAAAAATCAAGGAAGGACCTATTTCAAATTCGCGAAAAAGTTAAGCACCAAATTCTAATTTTCAAAAAGTGAGGGATCAAATTCAAATGACGCTTCGACTCAGGGATTTATTAGACATTTACCCATTTCTTTCTTTCTTTCTTTCTTCTTCTTTTTATTTTTTTTTTCCCGAATTTGTAAGGACATTTTTGTTTTATTGAAAACATTTTACGGTCATTTTTATCTTTTTGGTTGTATTTGGAGGACATTGACATTTTTTAGTAGTTTAGAAGAGACATTGACGCAATTGATAGTTTGGAGGGACATTGACAATTTGAATGGTAATTTGAGGGAGTTATTTTTACTTTTCTCTTTATTTTTATTTTTTCAATTAATAGTGATGGTTTTCCTCCCAATATACAATAGAATTGGTTTTCTATGTTAAGAGGAAGGAATGGAGCCCGAAAGCTTGTTATATTCGAGATTTATTATTTCCAATAAAGATATGTTAGATAGAGATGTTGGAATACCTCCTGTGAAATTGATATTATTTAGAGGCAAATTTTGAAGTTTGGATAACAGTCCCATCCATGATGGGATTTTTTCCGTTAAAGTTATTGAATTTTGCATGCCAAAGTTTTTGCATACCAGAGTCAAGAACATGTCCAACCATGTTTTCATAGAATTTTGTTCACCATGGTCTTGGCTCGTGCACCGAGAGTGATGGTCTAGTGACATTCAGGATAATTCTTAAAAAGTTTAGAAGGTGGAAGTTTCTAGGATTGAATTTCGAAATATAAAGCATTTGAAATTATTTTCACGCCACTAGTATTATGGTATGGTTGACGCGAGTGTCCTTGATGGGGCTATGTTCGTGCGGTCTTCCCGTTCGTTTAGGCCCCATCTGTCATTGGTTTCCAGCGAGTAAATAGTAATATGGTCACATTCAAATATGTCATACTTTATTTACATAATAATAATAATAATAACATGTCATACTTTTACTTATTTAATTGCAAGAAGATAGTAGTTTAAGATTTTGTATTTTATTTACTCAAATTCATATCATTTAGCAAGTTTTTTTGAAATCCAAATGGAATGGCATAACTATGAACACTTCCTCGAATTATTTCAATATTTTTCTAAAACTTCATATTTATTCAATTTATTGATAATAATATGAACACATATCGTGTTGCTTACGTCAATAATTACCACTTCATTCGGCTTCACCACATTTGACACGAAACCACATTGTAGCATGAGAAGTGCCACAAAAAAAAAAAAAAAAAAAAAAAATGGGAAACCAGTTCTCTCAATGAGTAGTGTTTGTTGGTTGAGGTGTTGGGGATTATTGGGAGCTCATGTGTGACTAATATATAAGGAGATTTCAGCATCAAAAAATTCAAAGGAAAAAATATGGGCTTTGGGAAAAAGAGGGTGAGCGTGGTTTGGGCTTTGACTTCGTTGACTGTTAGAGAAAGAAAAGTAAAAGCAGAAGCACAAAAAAAAAAAAAAAAAAAAAAAAAAAAAAAAAAAAAGAAAAGAAAAGAAAAGAAAAGAAAAGAAAATCATCGAAAAGTAGTGTTTTGTAATCGTACTTATCCTTAGTTTTGTGGTTCTATTTACTTACCTGACTACCCATTTTATGATCTCAAAAATTCAGTCTTAAGAAAAATGTTCCTTGATCCTAAGCTAATGGCATGGAGCCGACGGTAACATGAATTTTTTTTTTCCTCTGAATAAAAGATAATAAAATAAATAATTTTCATGACCTACGTTTTATAATTCCTTTTTTTCCTTAATTGTAATTTATTTTTCACGTTTATAAATGAATGATAACATTGAACCCACAACATTCACCCAATAAGCGTTTTAATTACCATAAAATCAAGCTAAGTTTTAGAAATATTTGTTTCTTCTTGAAGTGATATTGAAACTTTTCTCTCTTTATTAATGTTTGGTGAGCCTCGCAATATTCAACAGGGTAAAAGATTTTTAACAGTTACTTAGTCATGATATTTTGAGCAACTTTTCATCTAGAACAAAATATTAAGGGCTAGTTTAGTTTCTGGCCAGAATAGGTCATTGGAATGAAATAATGGTTTTTTTTTTTTTTTTTTTTGGTAATAGTCATTCTTTTTCTCTCTTTGAATCAAGTAAATTACTTATTTTGACATATTGTTCCTCCATCCACTCTTTTCATTAAATAACTTGGCTTAAGAATCCCGTACAGGGTGTAGAAATAGGTATGATCGCGATTGATGGAGATATTTCATGTGCAACCATGTCTTCATCTAGCCAGGGACGGAGGGAGAGAGGCCAACCCCTCCCCCGCCCCAATTTCTATAAAAAAATAAAAGAAAAAAATTATAAAGTTGGAAAAAAAAAAAAAATCTAAAAATTCTAAAAAATATAGCTTGGCCCTTACCCAAAATTTTTTTTGGCCGCTACTCGCTAGCCTCTGCCCATAAGCACTTCTGATTCCGTTCCTGCATCTAGCTATACATATTTATGTGCTTAAGAATGCCAATGCAATGTCAATGGTGTTGTTCAATCTTTGAAGGGAATACTACAATATTTTACGTTGAAAAATTTGAAGAAAAAATAATTTCTTGAAAAATATTTTTTTAAAAAAAAAAATTATGACTAGGGATATTTAGGTCGAAACAAGCTAATTGTTTTTCTGACAACAAAATATTTAGGTCTAAACAGATCTATCACTAATTCACTATAATCATCTATATAAATATCATGACTTTCCTTTGGAATTTGATGACACGTTCACGCTTTTCACTTAGGAGTTCCACAAATATCGATCGAGTCAACCTTATTGACAGCCAAGCTTATATTAAAAAGTGAAGTAAAAATACAAAATACTTCCGTACCAAAATAATAATAATAATTGGCTGTCCACCACTTATTCGGTCAAAGTGGATTTTTAAGTGGTCTCTTACAATTACCTGATCGAATTTTCTAAAATTTGGACAAATAATTATAAAGAATCTTAATCGTAAAACTTTGGGTGGTGCCAAATGCCAATTTGAAGACTTTTTGTATATCATGCTAAAACTCCCAACATCAACCAAGTTTTATATATATATATATAAAATTGTAATTTTTCAACCAAAAATATTTTATATTGAAACAAATACATGTAAAAAAATATTGGAAAATCGGTGCGAAAATCGGACCACTTTTCCAAACTCCAATTAAAGCACTAACTAGTGATGAATTTGACAAGATTGTCATGACATGTGCAACCAAGTCTTCATCTGGCTTTAGAATGCCGTGCACCATGGCCTAGAAATAGGCATGACATTTTAGAACATGGAGATGTTCAGATGCAATGTCAGTTGTGATGACTAGAACCCACTAGTGAATTAGTGATGACTTCGACAACATTGTCAATGTCATGTGCACGAAGTTGACGCATCACGCATGTCTTGGGTTTCTGCTTTGAAACTTGTGAGTGGTGCCAAATGCCAATTTAAAGACCTTTTCTATACCATGCCAAAACTCTCAACATCAACCAAGTTGTTTTTATCGAAATTGTCAGTCACTTGGCACTTTGCTCAAGTTATTGTTACGATTCTTACGAAAGCCCTCTATGTTGCCGTTGCGCCAAAGGAGGTAGATATTTTGATTTGATTCTTTTCCATCTTGTGAAATAATGGAGAGAAATATTGGCACAACTCAAGTCCTCTATCACTGTGGCCTGGAAGGGAAATATTGGCACTTCGCTCAAGTTGTTGCTACGAAAGTGTCAAATAATGGAGAGAAATATGGCAATGAGTATTATTGGCACATGCAACTCAAGTCTAGCTCTATCACTGCGGCCGCATGGAGGTGAAAGAAAAGAAAAACGTAATGAACATAAAAGAAATTTAGAGAATAAGAAGAGAGAGACACAAAAGAATAATTAAAGAGAGAAGTAGAGTTTGAAGTGAGAAATTTATAAAATAAGAGATAAAGAATTACTTAGCATTTTGTTATAATATGAAGAATTAACAAAAATTAGATATAGTGTTTAAGTGTGGTTCTTCATAATTTGAAAAGAAAATTTGTTTAAATGACTGGATATATATTTTCCTATCGTTGTAAGCCCTGAATCATTTTCACCCTTCCAATTGTCCTTTACAAACATTAATCAGTTTATTTCTATTATTTACTTTTCTTTTCTTTTTTCTAAGCGAATTTTATTCAATTCTCTCCTTTGGTCCGCACCGCATTGTAATTTCCAACCACGTTGTTTAATGCTTCCGGCCTGCTCAGGCATAACACCAATGCTACAAAACTCCTCCTTGACAAACATGGAACTTATTTATGGAATAGTTAGGACAAAACTCTTCCTTCTATACAACGCTTTTGTATTTCTGCTCCGTTTGTTTCGGTCTAAAATGATTTTTGAAAAATGATTTAGACATTTTTCGGTGTTAGGTAGGGGTGAAAATAATAGTCAACCGAAAAATGATTTCCGATCCGTTTGACCAAAAATGTTTAATAAATTTCGAAAAATTATTTACACTTTTTAAAAGCGTAAATCATTTTCCCCACACAGTAGACGCAGTCAATCCTCTTTTAAACGATGCAGTCGACCTTCACGCTTAAGCAATCGACTATTGCCAGAATCCGATAACTGTCGGTGGATTCCGACACCAGTCGGTGCCGGAATCTGAAAACTTCTGCTGGGATCTTGTCGTTCTAGTCGAACTTGGCACGAACCCAGCACATGGCTAGATTTCGGCCTCCTTCTCCGAAATCCGGCACAAATGGTTAGATTCCGGTCACTTTCGCTGGTATCCGGCCAACCCAAATTTCGTACGCACCAAATATAAAAAATATTCTTATATTATTTGACATTAATATTTTTATGTTGTGAATAAAAATATAAAAATATTTGTAATTTTCTGTACGCGCCAAACATCAGAAAATATTTTCAGCAGAAAATATTTTCCTAAAAAATGACTTTCCTAAAAAATATTTTACGACGAAAATCATTTTACACCGAAACAATCAGATAATTTGCCCCGAAGAACAAGTATCGTAACAGGATAACGATTCTCTCTATTTTAAATAAATCAGATAATATTCAAGTCTTGACACTTTGACCAAATCATTAATGAAACTAGTTAACAAATATATATATATTTTTTCATTTTTTTTTTAAAAAAAGATCAAGTTTGGTTAAAAGATAATGTTGAAATGGGACAAAACCGACCCTTCTATTCAAAACAAGAAACAAAAGAAGTGAAGAATTGCAGAATTGTTTTCTTTGTTAATTTGCAGTACATAGTTACATCAATATATAATAATCTACATGGGACTCGGGAAGGCAAGTTCAATTCTGATTGTCAAGTAATCAGAATTGATCTCTGTCAATAGTTTTTCTTATGAATTGGTGGAAGTGATTCAGCTGTGATGTTGCATGCTTGGAGAGCACTGCAAGGCCGTGTGCTAGCTGTCTCCATATTGGCTTGCCTTGTGTCTGCATACTTCCATATTAAGCAGATTGCATGATTTGATTGCATGCCACTTGCCTTTCATGGGTGCCTTTGGGAGCACGCACACTTGCGTGATATGCTGCATAATTGGTAGCTGCCCGTTCAGTAGGATTTGGCTGAATATTGTCATAAAGGCTGACAGATAGTGCAAGATTGTTTCCATAGTTGGTGGCTGCAGGGTCTCCATGCTGTTGTGCAGAAGCAGATTGGTGCTCAATCAATTCTGCTGCTGTTGCCTTATTTGTTGATGCCATGCATGCTGCCACATTAGTAGCTACGTGTGCTGTTGCTGTGGCAGCTGATGCTGCCGTGTGTGCTGCTTCATGAGCAGCCAGGTGTACTGCCAATGTGGCAGCTTCCTCAGTTGGGAGTGTGGCAGCTGCTTCATCAGTGGCAGCTGCTGCAGTAGGTCTAACAAGAAATGCTACATGCACTATAAGTTCACATTCTCAAAACCCATCGGCCAAAATGGGGTGGCCGGTTATGCCCAAATTATTTTTTCAATATTTATTTGATTTTTAAATTTAATTTTATTTATTTTTAATTAAAAATATAACACATGGTAAGGGTATTATAAAAATATTTAGATAAATAGGGTCTTTTTTGCACTTTTTGGTAGTTTAGGAGACCATAGTGCAAGGGTCGGTAGTTTAAGGCTACTTCAAAAACAACTATTAATTTAGGAGGCTTAAATGTAGTTTTTCCTATATTTTATGACTGTAAAAATTTGTAATCACACACTTTTAATGGTGACTCATCTAAAATTTAATAGCAATTTTTATTGCCACATCAAAGAGTGTAAATTTAAAATTATAGGATATAAATTTTCTACAAATCAGTTTATAGGAAATTTCTTACAACCCACATATAAGATTGACATGTGTCTCTTGACATGTAAGAAGCACATATTATTTAAATAGCATGTGCTTCTTACATGCTTTTTTAATAGCATTAATAAAAAAATATGTGTTTCTCACATGTTTAAAAGATATATATCATTTTTATATGTAGGTTATAAAAAATATCTGTCCAAAATTATACCCTAAGAGTGCAGTAGTATTTTTCATTCAAAATTTCTATATTTGATTTGTCATACTTCGTTGAATGTTTCATTAATTCTTTTACATTTAAACCTTGAATTTTCGTACTCCTGCTCGTAATATGCGCAAAGATAAAGTTAGGAAGGACAATTGCCTCAACTAAAATTTTGAAAAGGAAGCGTCAATTCGTGATAATTATAGTTTGTTGGAAGTTTTTCTTTTTCTTTATGATGTGATAGTTGGTCCCACTTTCAAATGATGCCCACCTGCTTCATATATATATATATATATATGTATATGTATATTAACTTGAATTTGCATTCTCCAAAACGTGAATATTGATTTTTGTTAATGGCATTTACATGTATGAATATCAATTAGGTGTGAATAATGAATGCAAGCGATTATTATTCATATGCATTTTCACTTCTACTCTAATAGAGTATTTGTCCATTAATGAAACATAACTATCTTATTTTAGTGGATCAAACCATAATTACTCTCGAAGAAAATGAAGTACGTAATATGCATATGTTTCTTATATGAGAAATGCTTTTAATTTAGTTTCATTTTTTTTTCTATATTTGCAAATCACGTTTCGCTTGGTTCTATCCCCATGTGGTCTATCCAAAATTATTCTCCTCATTATTATTATTATTTTGAGCACTCCTTTTTACATAATAACATATTAAGAAATACATGGAGTTAACAATTTGAGGTCCATTGGCACAAACCTTTCATATGGGTGGAGTTTGCTGATCTCCGTTTGAATTATTGAAATGTGCGCCCACTTTTTATTGTATTGACGCGGATCAATTATTGTTGGTGCATGTATGACTACTTGCAAAATAACAGCCTTGCTCGTACTCTATTTGGTGAATATTTTTCTTTTGTGCCCTTTCAATTATTCATTACTTTTTCGAAAAACAAAATTGTAAATATTTGAGTGGTTTAGCACTTATTTTTTGTTTTTGTACGTCCAGAAAACAGTGAGCTTAAACTGGATTGGCCAACAAGCCTTAAAATCTGTATTGAGATAGCAACGGGAACTCAACTCCTTTTCTTTTTTTTTTTCATTTTTTTTTTCTCTTCTCTATTTTTTTAAAAAATAACTATTACCCAAATATCATTTCAAACATATTCTCTCTACGTTTTATTCTTTGGTATCCCTAATTTTGAAAAAAGTTAAAATAAAAAATACAAAACAAAACAAAATAAAAAATCGCACACCCAACGCTCCTTAATTTTTCTCCGCAAAGAATCATAGACTCAAGATTGTTCATAAAGACAATAAAGCAACTAATGTGTTGTTGAATGGAGACTTAAAAAGTAATACTCCATTTCCTCCAACTACCTCTTCGCTATAAGTTACACCATCCATTAACATCTGGCATGTAAAATGGATGAAGGCGCCACCATAAGCACTTGTGGCTCTATATAGTGATATATATAGACGGATCCCCTGTGTCACACGATTAGTTCTACACAATCATCTACTTTCCCACCTTGCATCTTTCATTGTGAAAACAAGAGTCCACTGTTCTGTACGTTGATGCACGGTAACTTATCATTTTGTTTTGCCAACATATAATGTAGCTGGAACATATATCAGAGCAATCTTATTACATTTTGTCGTTTAAGAAAAGAATTAAGGCAGCCCAGTTGCAACACTTCAGAATAATAATTAGGGCCGAAAGAGCTGTTGCGAATAGAGATTATTAGTTAAAATTGTAACCACAACCCCTAGATGATTATAAAAATGATTATAATAATTTTTTATTTTTAATTATTTCCTGGAAATTTTTTTGTCCATGAAATCAAGAAATCAAAAAAACGAGTGAGACCTTCCACTCCTATTTGGTTGCAAATCACTGCAATACAATAAAGATAGTGAGTAGTTATAACCGCTATCTACTTTATCAAAAACAGCCTTTAAGAGTGATTAGCTATTAATAGTTATAAGTCGTTAGCGATTAGCTTCCTATTATTAATCACCTGCTTTTTCAGCCCTAGATCATTCCTAAGCAAAATAATTTATATTTAGTAAAGAAATAATATTTCGCAGCATGTGCATATCACAAAGGTTTCAGTTAATATGAATACCACATTAACCTCTCCAATAAAGAACTACCCTTTCAGAACTACACTAGCTGCTACCATGTGTCGAATCACAGTGCTTAAAAGTCCAAAAATTACATCGTAGCTCAAACTATTCCTTAATCTTTATTTCTTTGGTATATAATTCCAGTAAATATTCTAGAGAGAGAGAGAAAAAAAAAAAAAAAAAAAAAAAAAGAAGCCCTTATAATTTTTAGGTTAATGCATGTTATTTCGTAGGCTTCTATACAACTATCATATGATTGTTATGGTAGTCGTGTTGCAGCATACTAAATAATAGTATTCTAATTTTAAATATTTTCCTTGCTTGTTTGAGTATTGTCAACGCCTTCACTTGACAGAATCCTTGCAAAAGATACATCTATAACAAGGGAAAATGTTTTAAATTCTTGCTCTATTTTCCTTTTCAAAATATTAAAATAAGAGATGAACTTTTAAATTTTCTAAAATAATAATAATAACTTGACCATGTTCCTCGAATTATTTCAATATTTTCAACTTCATATTTATTCAATCTTTTGATAATAATTATGAACACATATCATGTTGCTTACTTTAATAATTACCACTCTATTAAGCTTCACCACATTTGACACGGAATCACATTATAGCATGAGAAGTGCCACAAAAAAGGAAATGGGAAATAAGTTTTCTCCACGAATAGTGTATTTTGGTTGAGGTGTTAGCGAAAAGGGATTAGTGGGAGCTCAGGTGCAACTAATATGTAAGGAGATTTCAGCCTCAAAAAATTCAAAGGAAAAAATTTGGGCTTTGGGAAGAAGAGGGTGGGGTCAGGGGTGGTTATGGCTTTGACTTTGCTGACTGTTAGAGAAAGAAAAGTACAAGCAAAAAAAAAAAAGAAAATCATCGAAAAGTAGAGTTTTGTGATCATACCTATCCTTAGTTTTGTGGTTCTATTTTACTTACCAGACTACCCATTTTATGATTTAAAAAATTTCGTCTTAAGAAAAATGTTCCTTGATCCTAATTAAGCTAATGGAGCCGACGGTACGTAATATGAAAACATTTTTATTTCCTTTTAATAAAAGGTAATGAAATAAATAATTTTCATGAACTACGTTTTAGAAGTCCTTTTCCCTTAATTTTAATTTATTTTTCACGTTTATAAATGAATGATAACATTGAAACCGGCCACAACATCCACCCAATAAACATTTTAATTACCATAAAATCAAGCTGCGGTTTAGGAATTTTTGTTTCTTTTAGAAGTGATTGAAATTTGTCTCTCTTTATTAATGTTTGATTAGCCTCGCAATAGGATTTGCTAAAAGATTTTTACCAGCTACTTAGTCATATATATTTTTTTTTTTTACATGTCCACACAAGAGGGGAGATGAGAAATTCATATTAGGGACCTACGTTTCATGAGGCCTGGTTCCCAGCAGATCGAACTACCATTTAAGCAACTTTTTGTTTGGAACAGAATATAAATGTCTGGCTTACTTCGTTAAATTGGTCATTGGAATGAAATAATGGTTATTTCTTTGGAATAGTCATTATTTTTCTCTCGTCGAATGAATCAAGCAAATTAGTTATTGTGACATATTGTTCCTTGATCCTCTCTTTATAGTAAATAACTTGGGTTAAGAATGCCGGACGCTACATGTTGTAAAAATAGGCATGATTAGGTAACCAATGAATTTTCAGGTACACTATTAAGTATGGTACAGGTCCAAGAATTTAAAGCTCATTAATTTGGCAAAAGATGGTTCCAAGAATTGAATGCCGTGCCGTGCTTAATTGATGTCTGTCTCCAAAATTTATTCCTAACAAGATCGATCACTAATTCACCATTATCATCAATATCATGACTTTCCTTTGGAATTCCATGACACGTTCACTCTTTTCACTTGAGAGTTCCACAAACATCGAGTCGACCTTATTGACAGCCAAGCTTATATTAAAAAGTGAAGTGAAAATACTCCAGCACCAAAATACTAATAATAATAATAATAATAATAATAAAAGTCTAGAAAAAAAAAAAAAAAGTTGACAGATGTACAAGTAATAAAAAGTTTTATTTATTTATTTTTTTCTTTAATGTAAGATATAATAATATAAATAGTTTTCATGAACTACCTCTTATAATTTCTTTTAAATTACCACCAAATCAAGCTAGCCGGGTTTTAGAAGTTAATGTTGAAAAAGTCTCTCTTGAAATTAATGGTCATTTATGCTAGGGGAATTTTTCTTTCTTGGAATGTCTCCACCATTTGGAGCCCGTGAAAATGTCTTACGTTTAAACTTTTCATCAATTTCTCCCATTGGCAATAAATTGGGAGTAGGAAACTTGTATACCATGCCAAAACTCCCAACATCAACCCAGTTGTTTTTTGTCGAAATTGTCAGTCACTTGCCACTTTGCTCAAGTTGTTGCTACGAAAGTCCTCTATGTTGCGCCAAATGATCCAGTATATATTTTGATGTGATCGATTCTTTACCATCTTAATTGTGAAATAATGGAGAGAAATATTATTTGCACAACTCAAGCCCTCTATCACTGCGGCATGGAAGGACTAGAAGCAGACCTCTGCACCACACATTCCATCGTCCTAATGAAATATTGAGCTGTCAAGAATTAATTCAAAGTCTTGACATATAATGAAGCTTCTGATATCACGTAGAAAACTGCATAGAAAGGTTTGCTATTATATATCTAGAAATCTATGATGAGAATAATAACAGGGAAAGCGGAAGAGTTGAAGCAGAGATATAAGTATGGACTATGGGTGTGTTAGGCATTGTGATTTTATAGACAAAAAATGTAATTTTGAACCAAATCGCAGAAAATAAATTGTTTGGAATTGAGTTTTTAAAAAAATTGAGATTTGAAAACATAAAAAATATGCATTTTCAAATTGCAGGCAATAGCGTATTTTTTTTGAAAATGCACAATTTCAAAATCTAAATTGTGATTTTAAAGGTCAAGCGGCGATTTTACCAAACACTTAAAAATCACATTTTAAAATATCAAACCCAAATGGACATCTTGTTTATTTAAGTATAATTAATTGTATTATATAACTCTCTATCTATAGAGAGAGAAAGAGTGGTGAGCAAGTAAACATAAAACAATAAGAAAATTAAGGAAATAAATATAAAGAATATTTCAATATCAACTAAATATCGAATATATGAAAAATGTACTATATTTTTCATATATTCTAACACAAAAGACATTCAATGGAAATATTATGGGACACATCAGAAATAGTTTGCGAAGATAATAATAACGAAAATCCATGAAACAGAAAATCATGGTACAAAAACGTATAAACCCAATACTAACAGAGCATGTTAATGGCTAAAAAGAGAATAATTAAAGAAGAGAGCTAAATATCAAATTTTATTCTCAAAAAAAAAAATGCATTGATATTTTTAAAAAATGTCAATATAAATACTCTCACCAAATTTCCAACGATTGAGCCCCTCATTATCTCGTTTATTAAACGCTGAGGATGGTACACCTGGCCTTTGTTAGATTTCTCCACCGAACTATTTCTTCTTTTTGAAGACGCTATGAAACCAAATTCACCGAGATTAACACTTTTGAGTTGGTAATGTTGCTCAAATTAAATAAAAGTTAAAACATTAAACACTTTGGTTGGCCTAAGAATTAACTAATCCTAATTTAGCTGCCGTGTTTGATCAATCCATTGAAATTCGCTTTTCCATAGTTTTGGTATAAGCCATAGTTGTGACGCTAGCTAGATTATGGCATTGAATTAAGGTTTTTTTGAGTTTAAACATTACAAATAGCCGCATTCACATGTACAATCTTAGTTATTGTCAATTTGATCAAAAATTGACTTTAAATTCTATTGGCATTTGAAGGAGACAATTTTGGAGTAATAACTCCACAAAACCTACGTACCATTCAAAATATTGAACCGACAATATTAATACAATTATAAACTTACTCCATAGGTGAATATGTGGTATCCATGGCTAAATTCAAGGCAAATGATAGTGCTTTGTGACTTATTGTTAATCGATCCTTAATTTGCAATAATTATTATTATTATTATTGACTCTTTGTATTAAGGGATAACTTCACAAAAAGGTATCGAATTATACATCGTTTTGAGATAAAGGTACTGAACTAGCAAACGTCTCAAATTGGGGTATCCACGTTTCAAAACGTCTCACTTAAGAGTACTCCATTAGGATTTGCTATTAAATCATAACGGAGTACCTAAAATACCCCTCTTTTTTAGAAAAAAAAAAAAAATGTTAGGATTTAAGTGTTGGTCAGAATTTAACGAAATTTGCAAAAATGCCTATGCTTAAATCTTTACATTTTTATAATTTTTTAAAAAAAGAAAAAAGAAAAAAGAAAGAAGAAAAAAACACACGGGTATTTTGAAAATTTTTGCAGAATTTAACAGCAAATTCTAACGGAGTACCCTTAAGTGAGACGTTTGAAAACGTGAATATCTCAGTTTGAAACGTTTGCTAATTCAATATCATTATCTCAAAACGACATATAATTCAATACTTTTTTGTAATATATGTTATCCCTTATAGTAAATTACTTGTCTTTAAGAATGCCGTGCCCGAGGGTTTAGAAATAGGCATGATCGATGGAGATATTTCATGTGCAACCATGTCTTGATCTAACCATAGCCTATATACACATTATTGTGCTGAAGATTAATTAATGCCGTGCCCAAGGGTGTAGAAATAGGCATGATGGGGATATATTCCACGCGCGTACAACAATGACTCCATCTGTCTTTTTCCTTTTTTCTTTTTTTCTTTTTTTTTTTCTTCTAATTCAACCATGTCCTGATCATGCATCTAGCTATATATAGGCGTTTCTGTGGTTAAGAATGCCGTGCGCGGTGCGCCACAGTGCAGAAATAAGCATGATGGAGATATATATTCCAACGCAATGTCAATCTTTGAAGGAAATAGATCGAGAAAGCTATTGTGAGAACACTACCCCACTACCGACACTGCCATTGTTTACTAGCGATATGATTTTTACAAGATTCTCGCCGCGAAGACGTTGACGCATGCCTTTGGTTTCTGCTTTGAAACTTGTGGATGCATATGGTGCCAAATTAATGCCAATTTTAAGACCTTCTGTATACCATGCCAAAACTCCCAACATCAACCAAGTTGTTTTTATCGAAGTTGTCAGTCACTTGCCACTTTGCTCCAGTTGTTGCTACGAAAGCCCTCTATGTTGCGTCAAATGATCAAGTATATATTTTGATGTGATCGATTCTTTACCATCTTAATTGTGAAATAATGGAGAGAAATGTTGTCTGCACAACTCAAGCCCTCTATCACTGCAGCATGGAAGGACTAGAAGCAGATCTCTGCACCACACATTCCATTGTCCCAATGAAAAATTGAGCTGTCAAGTATTAATTCAAAGTCTTGATATATAATGAAGCTTCTGATACTATGTAGAAAACTGTATAGAAAGGTTTGCTATTATATATCTAGAAATCTATGATGAGAATAATAACAGGGGAAGCGGAACAGTCGAAGCGGAGATATTCGTATGGACTATGGGTGTGTTAGGCATTACGATTTTATAGACAAAAAAATGCAATTTTGAACCAAATTATAGAAAATAAATTGTTTGGAATTGAGGTATAATATTTTTATTATTATTCAAATAAAAAAATCTACTACAAAACAAATTTTGTTTACTTTTCTATAAAATATTCTCAAATTTTATATTACATCAATCACTTCTTACTACTATTTGGATTCGGCTTCTATACGGTAATAAAAAGTACCGCATAGATGCTGTAGACTAAAACGGCAGGAGCCTAGTGACTTAAATGCGTGATTACCTCTATTCATTGTTGGACGGCGACACGGCGTGCCTAACAGCAGTGACTAACGGCAGACCAGATCTCCTCCTCGCACCCCTTGGCCCCCGCCAGCTTTTGCTCTATCATGCTCGCCATTGATGCGCCGGCTCCCACCGCCGTCGCTGCCACAGGGAACGAACACGAAGACCTCAGCGGCTATAGCAACTGGTGCGCTAGGTGCGTAGGATTGGAGTCCTCCGTGCTCACTCTTTTCTTGACCTCATCGCCTCCGTTGGTTTTCTTAACCGGTCTCTCTGGGAGGCATCGTATAAGTCCGTACTGCAAACCCAAATCTCCCGGGAGACCTCCATGGATAGCTTTGGCTCGCACATCATCAGAAGCAAGCAATCTGGCAAGACCGAGCTCTCTCTCTCTCTCGCTTTGTGTCACTTTCTCGGATCTTTGACTTTAAGCCCGGATCCCATTCGTTGTATTTTGCGTACTCGGGTTCGGATCTTTGATGGGTCGCTGTCTATCCTGTTTCTTGCTCTGACTGCACGAGTACTAAGGAAAAGGAGAAAAAGCTTGCTTCTTTGGAATCTCCTGCTTCTTCTTCTTTATATTGTGCTTCAGGTTCATCTTCTGGGACGTTCTCATTCTCTTGAACCAGTTTGGGTACGCTTTGTTCCATCTCTGATTTCTCTGGATCTACAAGAGTTTCAGGTGAAGAACAGCTCAACGGAGTTTCTTCTGCTGGTACTTTCGGGTTCTTCTCTTCTTCTTCGTCGTCTTCTTCTTCTTGCTCTACTGGGTGTACTTGTAGCTCATCGGTGACCTCTGGGTTTTCTTCTACATCCTCATCTTGTTCCTCCGTAACCAAGTTTACTTCATCTTGAATCTTCACCATCAGTTTCACAAATAGCTGAACAAAAGGAAACAAAAATCAGTAAACGGTGCTGTTAACGAAGTTAGCTAGTAAATGGTGCCATCCTTTTTTAAGTCATGCGGTAATTTCAACTAAGAGTAAATACAAAACGCTGTAGTTTTTAGACTACAGCATCTATGCGGTACTAAAAAGTACCGCATAGAAGCCGAATCCCTACTATTTTACTAAATATTTCATTATACAATTATTTACCAAACAACTTCAATTGGTATAATTGGTATCTGACCAGGAAATTTATTCCTAGTTTAATTATATGATGACTTTCCTACTCCCAATTTATTGGCAGTAGGAGAATTTGATGACAAGTTCAAATCCAAGACATTTTCAAGGCCCAAACGGTGGAGACATTTCAAGGCAATGTTTGATGATAAGATCATCGAGCTTGTTTGATAAACTTCATCGTTTATTTTTTATTTTTTTATTTTTTTTGAAATATATAAAAAAGCTCATCAACAAACAATCGATTTTAATGCAATTTTTTTTTTTTAAAAAATATATTATTATAATACCCTTATTCTCTTAAAAATTAAAATAATAAAAAAATTAATATAATAAAAAAAGCCTAAAGTAATAAATATATTAAAAAAATAAATGTAAAATCAGTCCACATAATTGGCTTAAATTACAAATCGCTCCTTACAAAATTAAAAAAAAAAAAAAAAAATCAAAATACTTGATTGATTTCATTAGTGTCAACATCAACACCAATAAAATAATGACATTTGTCACTTTTATTAAAAAAATATATACATTTATAAAACTAAAAAATAATAATAATAATAAAAGGATAGGCGGCAGCCACCCCCTAATGTTTCGACATTTTTACAATCATACCCTTAAAATTTAAAAAATTGTAATGTCGAGTTCCAATGTTTAAAAATTTTGCATTGTCAGCAGTACCGTTAGGGTTTCCGGTCAAATCATATGGTAAACAAGTGAAATGTCACTTATACCCTAAAAAAATTTGTAAAATATAATTTTAACCTTAATTAACTAATTATTATTATTATTATTTTTTTAAAAAAAAACTAAAACTCGTTGGAATCAGACTTAGCCACCATGGGCCTCGCAAGGCGGTGGGTTGCCTAAGCAGAATTTTTTTTTTTTTTTTTTTTTTTTTTTCTTTTTATTTTAAAAAAAATAAGGGTATTTTTGCATCATGAGTTAGGTTTTAACCAAAAATTCTGAATTCTTGAGTAGAAGATTCAATAGTTAAATTATTTCCTGCTAGGTTGAGCACTTGGAAGAGCCTTAAATTACCAAGTGATTTCAGAATTATGCTCGAGAATGAATTATCATCAAGATTTAGTTTAGCGTGTAAAACGTCCATCATAAATGTGCCGAGTCGAATCGATGCCAACGATTGAATCAACGAGCTAGTATCACGAGACAAATCACATGCGCATTTACGCGCGTGAATCAGATATCAAGGTCAAAAATATGAGTGCATGATCACACGCGCCATGTCAGAAGTCAAACAGATTCGACAACAACGTGCCGAATCTCATCATGACCGAAACGATGTCCTCTCAGATGTTTCCACTTCTAAAGACGGTTGAGGCCCGACTTTTAAATTTCAAATTTTTGGATATTCTCCGAAAGAACAGCTTGCGACGCTTCAATTTTAAGGAAGATTAATCGACCAAGCTAGAATCAGACTCGAAAAATATTTGCCTCGGTAAAATCGTACATAAAATTTCTTTCACCAAAGCCATCTCGGATAAAATGAATTGAGTGGTAACTGTTGAAAAAATATCTCGACTTCCCAGAATGGGACGAGCCCAAAATCTACCGAGCCCGACTCTGCTAGAATTTGCCATAAATACCTAGTCACCAGAATTTGCTGAGATATGACTGAGATTGGCGGGATACGTCTAGACTGAAGGGATATGCCAAGCGCGAAGAGATATGCAGAGATTTACTCCGCATAAATATCTCCCACTTTGACCCACGTTCCAGTAACCGCCAGATTGTGGCGCATAACAAGCTTGTCGAGAAACCCTCCTAGCCTGACACGTTGCCGAATGTGCGAGGTACAGCAACCGACTCTCACACTCTTCCTATAAATACCCCCACTACTACTCAGGTATTCGGGATGCTTTTTTCCTCTTTGCAATTCTAAGCTCTAAAATCAGAAAAATACTGATTTAAGCTTTGGAGCGGAATTTTCATGTTTTTCCTCCCGACACGGTTTTCATTCCTTGCAGGCTTTGTCATCAAGAGGCTTATAGATTGACATGTTGTAAAGACCAATAAAACATTTAGTAATTAATAAATTGTATTTTATTAAATAGATGAGACAAATAATAAGTTCTAAGTAGGTAAATTTAAAGTATTGGAATGAAATTGAGTTTAAGATAAAATAATAGAAATTTAAATAATAAAATACTACTAACGGGCCTTTAGAAAATAATAAATAATTAATCATATTAGTAAAATGTAGTTTGAATAAATGCGTGATTATATATTAATTGTTAAAATATAAAGTTTTAACATAATGGGGTCTTGTGGCAATTTATAAGAGTTGAGGGCTTTGAAAATAAAATGGGAATTTTCTTGCCACATGTCAGCCATTAGTTGGCTTTGAAGGATATCCCATCCTTAACCTTTTCTTTACTAAAGTAAAAAAAACAAAGAAAAAAAGAAAAAAAAAAGGCAGCCCCATTATTTTGACCAAATGCCCCATTCCTCTTTTCTTTTCTTTTCTTCTTTCTTTTTTCTCTCCTCTCTTTCGGTGGACAGCAGCTCCTCCTTCCCATTTTCTTTTCTTTTTCTTCTCTCCCTTCTCCCCTGCCGCACACAGCAGCCCCTCCCCTGTTCCTGCACCTAATTCCCTCTCCCTTTTTCCTTCTCTTCCATTTTCTTCCTCCCTTCGTCTCACTACCACGCACACACGCACAGTGAACCCATGAGAGAGACGAACACGTGAGAGAGAGAGGAAGAACCGGAGCAGACTCAGAACCCGTGAACCCCAGACCGTGCAGAAACCGTGCGAAGGCCCGATCCTACTGTTGATCGGCCGGTGTGTGCTGTTGGACGACTTCGACTGAACCAAAGGAGCAAATTTCCGGCAATTTTGGGATGATTTCCGGCGTCTGGGCAGAGGATCCTTCCTTCTTGATAGATTTTCTATAATTTCTTGTTAATTTGTAGTTGCTATTTTGTTGATTATGTGTTGATTAAAGAGTGGGTTAGTTTTGATGGTGATTAGGTTAAGGTTTTGGTTGGAAGTATGTGGATATTCTGTCTTAATAATATTGGGGTTTTGGTTTGAGATGAAAACCTAGGGTTTTTTTTATTGTGATTTTGGAGAGGATGGCTGAATATATGTAAGTGGATTTATGGAGTATTGTGTGTGTATTGGTTGTGTTAATGGATGGTTTTGATGGTAGTTTAGAGGGGTGTTTGTTTGGTGAAATCCAAATCTAGTTCTGGGTTGATGATTTGGATGAATGAGTTGTTGATGTTTATAATTTAAAGATTGTGTTAAATAAGGATGAAAGTTTGTTTGGGTGTTATATGGAGATTAATTTTTAGGGGACTTTGTTGAGGATTATCGAATGGGTATCCTTGGAGTTGGTTTAATGGATTTAATGGGTGAGTTCTTAGTTTTGATTTGTATTATTTTTATGGGTTTTGATGGGAATCGGTTGATGAAGTTTAGTTCTTGGTGGTTATTTGTTTGAAAATGAGTTTAATACTTATGGTAGCTTATGTTAGTTAAAGTCTTGATTTGGGTAATTGTTGACGTTGATGTTTAATGGTTGAATTTATTTAGATCGGTTAAGTTGGTTGTTAAAGAAGAGTTGAAGTTTTAATGTTGAAGTTAGTGTATATAGGTCTTTGTTATTGGACTAATTATGGATAGAAGTTAAAATTGGATTACATGATATTGGTAAGGCCGAATGAGATGAGGGTTAAAATCAAATAAATAAATTCACATAAATTGCAATAAGGGTTATTAAGTTAACATGTTAAATAAGATTATGCTCTATAGTTTAAGTACTCAAGTGTTTATGTAATGAAAGAATCAGAGTTGCATAGATGACTAGTGATTAGCAAGGATTAAGTGTTAAGTGTAATGCTTAAATGAGAATGCTTGAAAATTGTAAATTGTCCAAATAGCCTTAAGACAACAAACATAAAATAGTGACATTATAGAAATACATGAAGAGGTTCCAAAGCCTAGTGGTGATGTAATTAGGTGATTAATGTACTTATGCAATATAAACCTAAGTGTTTTATGAGGTTATGCTTAGCTTGATAAGCATTATATATATATGGACCGAATGCACTTAGCTTTATATATATGAACCGAATGCATTTAGCTTAAATGGATAAACAACTATAAGGCTTGTAGTTAAAAATGATAATAAGGTAACTTGATACCCAATTTACCTATCTACGTACATCAAGTGTTTAAGTGTATCTTTAGATTGGGTTTAAGCTTGTTAAGCATTATATATATATATATATATATATATATATATATAAGTTAGTACATAAGCAATAAGCTATAAAAAGATTAACAATAAAGACGATATGCTGTAAGTATAATAAGGAGACAAATAAAATAGTAAACGTGTTTTAAAGATTAAAGTGGAATTAACCTATAACCAACGACTAATCTAATAATAGCTTAAGGTATTTAGATAGCTTAGAAGCGAGTGACGTGACGTGTGAGCATGCGGGTATAGGATGTCATAGAGTATGTGATTCAATAGTGTAGTCTAACGATACCAATGTTTGCAGGATCGTGTTCGAATTGGAGACTTTAATTGGTTCTCCAATGTAGAGTCTAAGTGACTAGAGTCCAAGAGAGTGTTCGAGTTGGAGTCCAATGCAGCCAAGGTGGGTATTCCACTTACTGAGAAAAATATTTATATTTTTATATGTAATAGATTGATAAAAATATATATTGTTTATGAAACCGAACAAATCATAAGATGAATTATATGCTTTGAGATGATTTGATTAGTTTTGATTATGTTTAAACTATCAATGATGTTTAAGAAATAGTGCAAATGTGAAAAGTATTGAATTGATTTAAAGTGTTTTATTCTGCGGTTGGAATTTAAATTATGCAAAGTTGTTTGAGAACATGTCATGTTGAAACTGTTTAGATTTTATGAAAAAACTATGTTTTGAATGATTTCAAAGTGTTAGATAAAATGTTAGATTTGTTTAGTTTTAAGAGGACGTGATTTAGCAACTGCATGATTTCAACATGATACAGTAGTGAAATATATATTGGTCAAAAACAGAACATAAAGCATGTAGTATAGAGCATACATCAACAGTAGTACAACAGTAAAGCAGCAGGATACAGTTAAACATCAGTTATCAGCATCGTGGGGGACCGAAGCCCCAGTAGACCCAATCGTGCATATCATGTATAACATTGTTTTATGAGTGATGTTTTTATGTTATGAGTAGTTTTCACTAGACGTGTTGATATGCATAAGTGTCTTAAATGAAAAATGCTTATGTATATTTCTATCGGATAGTCATGTGTTAAGATGTCATACATTGAACTTGAAAGTACATGGATACATGGCTACCCAGGCATGAGTAATGGCATGTCTATGAGTAAGAAGGTTGACTGTTATTGTTCTTCAGGAAAGACATGTTAGCATGATTGAGTTTTGCTCTGGTGCTCTCATGATCTACTGACGTTCGAGGCATGAAGCTGAAATATGATTAGATATGGTGTTGCAAGTGTTTTGTTAAAGGATGTTATCCTAGTATGGAAGAGTAAGATGCCATGTTCTTTGCTTAAGACTTATGTGTATACGTGATATCTGTGATGGAGTGATCGTATGCACATATGTCTGAGCGACCAATGAAAAGTATTATTATAGAGGGGTCTATATGTAGAAACTTCCAAGCGGTAGATTTGAACTTCTACATATGTTCACAGCTATATAGTATGTTTTAAATGTTTTCGGAATAACCGGTGTTTGTTGTATTAGCTATTGGTAAATTGTGACTAATATAGTGCTCGCACGACTAAAAATAAAAGAAAGATTGGTTCTTTGTGAAAACTTAGTCTTATATCACTGAGGTCTTAGTATGTTTTATGCTAAGGCGGTGAACTCATTCTTTCACCTATGCGGATGTGGATACCACCACAACCGTGTAGATGATGTTTCCTTGGCTGCAGGTTCTTCAGTATAGTGGATGAGTTGGTAGCAGTGTGCTTGGGATATTATGACTGAAGCTTGCCGCGGCAGTTGTAATTGTCGGACCACAGGTTGTCCACTATTTTATAGGTTTGGTATGGCTCGTGACCTTTGTGTCACTTATTCTTTGTAAAGCCATAGTTTTGTAATTATTGTGTTAATAAGACTCAGACAGATAGATGTTAAATGGCTTTTTGTTGTAATTAATTTGTGATAGATGTATAAGTTGTAATTTCTGCTATTCAGATTTATGTTTTTCGCTGCATAGATAGATATATGTTATACTTTGATTATCAGGTACATGTTATGGGGCATGTGCCATATGTTGGCTTTGCAACATATAGTCGTGCCACTGTGAGGACTCGTTTTACGTTTTGTATAAAAAAAATAAAAATAAAAATGGGTCGACACACATGTCACCAAACGAAAACTGATCTAACACTAAAATATGAAATTTATGATCTAATTATGCACATTTTTCAATCAAGCAAAAAATTTAATTATAAAATTAAAATGTAACCAATATTCCAAGAAATCAATTCTACTATGTCATACATAAAACAGTAATTTTAAGCAATCAAAAAATCATGGAAGAATATTAATCCATAGTTTTTGCTAGATAATCTAGGATAGTCCTTTCAATTCTCATTTCCTCAAATGACTGAATCTTGATTACCACAATATTGTTCATCCTTTAGATTTAGTGGAACTTCATCTTTCTTATAGTAGAAAATGATGCATAGCTTCTAGAAAATAATGTATATCTTGGACTATGGAACCATGTTCAAGCATGCCATAAATCTTTGGCATGAGGAATGGTATATGTTAGGATAACATGCAGATATGGTATTTATAGGTATAACACTACTACCGGCCCCAAAGATGCTAGGAATAATATGCGAATTTGAAAATATTATATTTCATCTCTTTTTTCACATCATTTAACTATAAATAAACCATTTTATTGTAGAGTGCAAATTTGAAATTTTTGTGTTTCATCTCTTTTTTCACTTCATTTAACTATAAATAAACCATTTTATTGTAGAGTTCAATACGCATAAAAAATACAAGTTTTTTTTTTTCACAATTATTTTTCTTTTGTCTTTTTCTCTAGAGATATTTCATGGAATATTTGTTGCAATAGTATGTGAAGTATGGTTTTCAAATATCAAGGGAGTCTTGGTATATTATTTCAAGAGCACAAACATGAAAGAGCTATAAACAAACTTGATGCTATCATACTAGCTTCCTTCACTATCTTGTAGAAACTTCAATTTGATCTTGTTGAGTGTGATTGAAATACTTTTTGCATTAACCCTCTGCTCAGGTAACTCTGCACAACAGTGCAATGCCAACTCCATTATGGATGATATGCAATCCTTTATAGAAGCATAATCACTTTCGGTTGTCAACAAATTGGCATCAATGACTTTAGTTACTGAAATGGCTGATGATTCATTTACCCAACGCTTCAAGCTCATTTCTCCAGCAAACATGTCATCAGTAGGTTTCTTTCTTGCGAAAGTTTCCATCAGCAAAATACCATAACTATACACATCGCCACTTGTAGAAACAATTCCTGCTGACCCATACTCTATTTGTAACAGAGCAAATAATTATGAGAACATAATAATGTATTGCACAATAGTGAATGAAAAAATAATTCCAAATATATAAAGTGCTATAGCCAATATTCTACAAAAAGGCTATAGTTAATCAAGTATGCATGAATAAAATGTCAGAGTTTCAAGTTCTAAATGTAGGATAAAAACATCACCTGGTGCCATATACCCCATAGTAGCGAGAGTCATGGTTTGCACCATAGAATCCCCATCACCCAAAAGCTTGGAAATGCCAAAATCAGCGACATGTGCGATCAGATCTTCATCTAATAAGATATTGTTGGGCTTTAGATCACAATGAACAATAGGTACTGAATAACCATAATGAAGGTATTCTAGTGCTGATGCGACATTGATCATTATATTTAGTCTTTGTAAGATACTCAAGCAGCGGTCTTGAGAATACAACCACTTCTCTAGGCTCCCATTAGGCATGTATTCCAGTACAAAAGCTTTGAAGTCCATGTTACTACAAGTGCTGATGATTTTAAGAAGATTCCTATGACGAATATTGCGTAGTACCTCGCACTCTGTATCAAAACTCTTAAAAGCCCCTTCTACTACCAAGTCAAAAATTTTTATTGCAACAATCATTCCATCTAAAAGTCTCCCTTGGTATACTGATCCAAAGCACCCTTTACCAAGTAAGTTGCTTGCACTAAACCCTTCTGTTGCTTGTAGAAGTTCTTGTTGGGAAATTCTTCTCAACGTGGCTAGTGGTAATGGGTTTTCCTCCACTGGAATTTTCATGTTCCTTTTATGGTGTCTTGTCCATACTAACACAAGAGTAACTACAAGCATTGTTAATCCAATCGTTGGTAATACATACTTGAGTATATGTGCTACTGCGGTCTTTTTTGGTCGAGGATCACTTGCTTTACATGGGGGAACATGCAGTCGAGGAGAACCACAAAGTCCATCATTTGACATAAATGATGCAGCAGAGAAGTTCACAAATGGTCCTCCTACAGGAATTTCTCCTTGTAGTCTATTGAAAGAAAGATTTAGATATTTGAGTTGTGAAACTGCTTCTAAGGACTTCGGAATCTCACCGAATAAATTGTTACAGGAAAGGTCCAAGAATTCCAAACTTACCAATTCACCAAAAGATTCTGGAATTAAGCCTTCTAATCGATTGTTCGCCAGTGAGAGATTAGCTAGATCTTTGAGGCTACCAATTGTTGTTGGGATATGACTAGATAGTTGATTTCTTGATAACTCTAATACTCTCAAGACCTTCATGTTTCCAATCTCTAATGAGAGAGGGCCACTTAAAGAGTTTGCTGAGAGCTTGACCTCCAAGATATATGTAAGGCTCCACAAGCTCGATGGAATCGTAGAGTTTAATTGATTAAAGTCCAAGTAAAGATATCTTAGAAAAGTGAGATTATTCAACCATGCGGGAATGGGTCCAGAAAGCTCATTACCACTAAAATGCATTTTATACAAGTTCTCCAAATGACAAAGTTCAGATGGGATGGGACCTTCTAGTCTATTATCATCAAGAATAAGAGCTTGAAGCTTGTACAATCTTCCCACAGTAGTTGGAATAGGTCCAACCAACTCATTGGCATGTAGGGACAAAGTCATCAAGTTGCTTAAATTGCCTATATCTCTAGGAATGATGCCCTTAATATTGCAATTATCAATGTAAAGACTTTGAAGAGAAGTAGAGAGATTTCCAATAGAATTGGGAAGGATGTCATTCATTAGATTATTTGACAAATCTAAAACTCTTAGATATGCCAAATTTGACAAAGATGAGAAAATGTTGAGCTTTGGAGTGGAAGAGTCAATGGTCAAGTTATTTCCTGCTAGGTTGAGCCACTTGAGGAGCAATAAATTACCAAGTGATTTTGGAATTAAGCCCGAGAATGAGTTCCCGTTCAGATCTAGTTCAGTAAGTTGTGAAGCATTGGAGATAGAGCTAGATATTGTTCCACTTAGTTTGTTTCCCCAAAGAACAAGTTCTTGGAGATTTGGAAGAAAGAAGCCTATATTTGATGGAAGATGGCCTGAAAGGTTATTGGACTGCATTCTAATTTGTTGTATTGTTGAGATATTAAAGATCTCAAATGGAATTGGACCACTAAAGTTGTTGAATCCAATACGTAACATCTCAAGGTTTGGTAGATTACCAATTTCACTTGGTATTGCACCTGCCACAATATGAACAACATGTACATTATTTTTTAAAACAAAAAATAATGTGCTTTAAAGGAATTGTACATACAAGTGAACAACATGCATCGCAATACATTGAGGGGTGTATTTGTTATTGTCTAAAGTGGGCTTCAAGAAGGCAAGATCCTATGTGCTTAACTTGGTTAAGTGGCCATGCATGGCAACTACTTATATAATGTCTAAGCCCAACAATTATTAGTCATTGTACCCTAATATGTCTTTTCATTCTCTGTATTTTTTTCATACATATAAATCATGTGTAGTCCTTTGTTGATTCTTTATTCTACAGCATTACTGAAATCGTGTTTTCTCTGCACTGCTCCATTTGTGCTTGCAAGCAACCACATTTAAAAAGCCCAACCGACATACTCAACCCAGGGGATCATTTACACCCACTCAAATTCTCTACTTCCACACTGTTTAAATCCTTTAGTTTCCTGGTATTTTATGGACAATTTTTTTTTTTTTTTTTTTTTTTTTTTTTTTTTTTTTTTTATACTTTTGATTGAAATATACCAAATTTGAGGCAATAAAAAGGCACATATCGCAGGTCGATGATGTCTACTGGATCAGATAACTCATGCACGACAGATAGAAACCAATTCAAGCATAAACTCTCCAAGTCAAAGAACAATCAAGGACAAGACTCATAGTGAATCATATCTTATGATCATTGTGTATCAATAGGTTTCATCTTAAGTTCATTGTGTATCAAAAGGTTTCTATTAGATAGGTATCATACAAATCTTGTAATGGATAACTATCTCTTTGATTATAAATAGAACATACTGCTCTACGTTTGAAGTAGGTAGATTATACAGAAATCAAACAAATTCTATAATGTCGTCCATATAATCAATAAATTAAAACATGATTAAACTTACCTCCAAAGTTGTTATTGAGAAGTAATAACTCTCTGAGCATGGTTAAGTTCCCGATTTGCGGAGGTACTCTTTCTGTGAATGTAAAACAGTTACCATTAATTAGAAACAAATTTTAAATTTTGTTTATGCACAAAATGCTAAAATAACACTAACTTATTAGTGTAGAGATCAATGACTTCCATTGAAGACGTGTTGAAGATAACGGAGGGCATCGGCCCAAAAAGCATGTTTTTTTATGAGATAACTTTCTCGCAAGGTGGATATGTTGAAGATAACGGATATGTACAATGCATGTTAGCCCAAAAACCCTATCCAATTATCAATGGCTTAATTGTGTTTTTCTTTGATATTTTTTATATTTTTGGCATTGATGATTGTATAACTATGAGGATTACATTTTTGTAATTGGTTTTAATGTTTAATGTAATCATGATGAAATGTTTATCTTGTCTATAAGAAAGCTATTTATCTTGATTGTGCTCAAATTATATTTATTGTTCAAAAGGTGATAAATGTAATGGTTATGCAATGGTATTATTTGAACATACAATAAGACGTTTTGATAGTTCATGCTTAGGATAGACAAATACATTTTAGGTTAGAGTAGTTTAGGTAGATGATTTGTACTAATCTTAAGATGAGCTACATTTAATCATTGTTTGTGTGTAGTCAAGTTAATGAATTTGATAGTTCATGCTTAACAAAGATGGATTACACTTATTTATTGATGATAGTATTTTCTTGATATTTTGTTGTGCGCTTGATAACTACACACAAGTAATATCATGCCTAAAATGAATGTCTCATGTTAATATAATAGCCATTGTTATGCGGATGGCAATGAAATCAATTCTCTATTTTCCATTTCATTAAGTTCAACTTTAATTTATTTTCAAACATTTAGTTTCAGTTGTTAGTTTATAAATCAAAAATCACAAAAACATCATTTTCTAGGGATAAATTAGAATTGATTTTAGTTAAGCTTGATAGATACAACCAACGCAATTCCTGAGAATCGACACCTTCAATAGAGACACTATTCTACAAAGATTCTTGCCCTTGCGAGTGGTAATAATTTATTGTGATTAAAAAAGTAATCTTTATAGGTTAATTTGATTATATATATATATATATATATATATATATATATATATATATATATATATATATAAATATAAACAAATTGTAATTTTTCAACCAAAACTATTTTATATCGAAACATATAAATGTAAAAAATATTAGAAAATTGGTGCGAGAATCGGACCACTTTTCCAAACTCCTATTAAAGCACCAACTAGTGATGAATTTGACAAGATTGTCACGACATGTGGAAACAAGTCTTCATCTGGCTTTAGAATGCCGTGCACCATGGCCTAGAAATAGGCATGTCATTTTAGAACATCCAGATCGATGTTCAGATGCAATGTCAGTCATGATGACCGAAACCCACTAGTGAATTAGTGATGGCTTTCACAACATTTGTCAATGTCATGTGCACAAAGTTGACCCATCACGCAAGTCTTGGTTTCTGCTTTGAAACTTGTGGATAGTGCCAAATGCCAATTTGAAGACCTTTATGTATACCATGCCAAAACTTTCGACATTGGAATAAATTTTTGTTATTTTATATTTTTTTTAGTTTTTACTTTATTTTAATAATTTTACAAAGGCTATTTTTGTCATTAGGAAGACATTAGCATTTTTTGTAATTTAAGGGAAGACATTAACACAATTGATAGTTTGGGAGGGTACATTGACAATGAATTGGTAGTTTGATGGAGTTATGTGTACTCTTTCCTAATTATTTTTACATGTGTTCAAATGACTTGGGAAATGAGATGATTATGAGAACAAAAGAATGATTTTAAGTAAGACATGTTATTTCAAAAGGTATAAGAGAATTTTTATTTTATATTTATGCTAGTCTCCCACGTATAGGAGATTTTGTGTCGGTCGAGCTGATAGTGGAAGACAGTATGCGTCAATATTTAGGGCACTAGTATTGTATTATGGGTCCCTCGGGACAGCACCAACTCTATCAAGAAGGAGTTAACGACTCAATCAACATATCTGATTGAACACCAATCACCACTACGTGTTACGAGTAAGGTTCTTCCAACCCAAGGGATAACACTGTAGCAAGAATAAATCACGCTCAGTTTGTTAATACATTTTGTAGTTGTTGGCACTTGAACAAACTGGATCGGAGTTGGCCGTAAAATTGATTGTAAGACACACCGAGCCTTTGTAAGTTGGGAAGAAGATTAAAGATATCTTTTGGAAGTCCACTAGATAGCTTATTATAGTAAAGAACTATGACTTGCAATGATGACATGCTTGAAATAATGGAGTGCATGGGACGAGAAAGCATGTTATTTTCAAGATAAATTTGTCGTAAGGTGGATATGTTAAATATGGAGGAAGCTGGTATGGAGCCCGAAAGCTTGTTATATCCAAGATTTAATATTTGCAATGAAAATATGTTAGATAGAGATGGTGGAATACCTCCTGTGAAACTGTTACCGTTTAAAGACAAATTTTGAAGTTTGGATAACCACACCATCCATGATGGGATTTCACCATTAAAGTTATTGAATCCAAAGGATAAGTGTTGCAACCGGTAGAGATGAGATAACTTATTGGACAGAGAGCCACAAAAACTATTGTTTTCAATGCTTAGACTAGCTAGAAATGAAAGGTTTCCTACGTGTGAAGGAATGGTGCCTACAATGTTTATGTAAGAAACGTTCAAAAATTGTCGTGTAGAGGAATGGTGCCTACAACCCTTTAATATCGTGTTGGGTTTGTAATCGATTTACGGGTCGTGTCAAAAATTGCATATCCTAGTTTATGGTAGTATTTCCTAATTAGCTCACTGCTAGTTGACGTGAAAAATTCTGCTTTAGCTCTCCATGTTAATTACTTTTATTAATTAATTCAGGTGAGTTATAGATAGATATTTTGAGAGATATTTTCTTGGTAAATAGGTGTTGGGAAACCCATTGAATTAATTATAAAATTAATTAAATTTGAGGGACGTTACATGTGGGATTAGAAAATTGGGCTCTTGAACATATAAAACAGATATGAGGTTGTGATCATAGATAGGTATAGGTGAGTAATATATAGGACAAGTTTAGTAGGTGATGGTGCAAGCTAAGTGTGAATCGTGGGTCAGGCATCGTACTACAAGTTAGGGTTGGTGAGTTCTTAAGATGAGCTAAAACAAACTGTTTTGTTGCACAAGGAAGAATTTTAAGTACATATGAGCAATTATGGATTCAGTGGAATTAAGGGTCAAAGAGGCTTACGCTGTGAATATGGTTAAGGAAGAATAAGACCTTTCTTAGGACGAAGCTAAGGACAAAGCAAACCAGGTTTAGTCACTTAGAAGCGCAAATTTGAATTTTAGTAGCAATAAACAATTAAATTACTATCCATTAAAATTTTCTTTTGTCCCTGAATTGTTTAGGTCCTTTTGTTTCCTTATGTGCTTTGGACAAATTATTTTGTACTTCCAATTGAAATGTACCCATCGGACGCAATAAAAAAAAAGAAAAAAACAAATAAGTTTAGTTACTGATGTCATTTAGATTTATAATCTGTCAATTAAAGCAGGGCTATACTAATTCGTAATTGCTTATAATCTGTCACTTTTTCTTCGGCCTATACTAGTTGATTTTTTTTTTTTTTTTTTTTTTTTATCTTAAATAATTGATTAGCACCCTTCCTAATCCATCATTTAGAAAAAGAAAAATTGCTACACCAAAGTCTAGACTTAAGAGACACTACAGGTTCTATGAAGAAAAGTAGTTTCCAACTTTTTGAAATGAATTGAACCAAAATAAAGAAAAAAAACTCATGTCAAGTCCTTACTATATATGTTGTCTTTACCATTGATTTTGGGACAAAAGTAAGATGGCCTTCATGTGTGTAAACAGAGGGGTCATTTTCTACCCCTTCAAATGTGCCTTGATTTTATATAGCTTGCTTTCTTTGGATGAGAACAGAGAGGGTCCACTTTCCTATTCCTCTGTTCAGATTGTTCTGTTTTTATCCTTCGATTCACCAACCAATATCATTCACAGAACATGGTGCTAGCTTTTTATGAAGACCGTGAACCAGTTCGCTACTTTCAGACTTTCAATGAAATCATCATCAACTATCCCCTACCTTGGCAAGTGTGCAAGGATTGCCATAGGGTTAGGTATTAATTTTTCTTTCCATATTTTTATATTCTCCCCATTCTAAACCCTCCATAATATCAAATCGTGTTGATGCTTTGGTTGCAAAGTTGGCTGGTAGGATTGATTCCTGGTTAGTGAGACATTTGTCCTTTACAGGAAGATTACAATTGATCACTTCTGTTCTCTTTGGCCTTTAGGTTTTTTGGGCTAGATTTTTCATCATTCCCAAAAAGGTATCCGGCTACTTGAACAGAAATTCAATAGATTTCTGTGGTGTGATAATGATTTCAAAGCTAAGGCTAAGTTTTCATGGGATCGGTTAGGTTTTCCTAAAACTGAAGGTGGGCTTGGTATTAAGAGGCTTGAGGTTTGGAACTGTGCTGCTATGCTTAGTCACATATGGAGTCTTTTTGCACAATCAGGATCACTTTGGGTTGCTTGGGTAGAAACTAACTGGCTTAAAGGGAGGAGTTTATGGCATATTCCGATTCCAAAGAGTTGTTCTTGAAGTTAGGAAAAGCTTCTCAAGCTCCGGGATGTGGTTAAGAATCTTCTGAGTTTTGAAGTTGGGAATGGGCAGGATATTTCACTTTGGTTTGATGATTGGCACCCGGCTGGAAGATTGATTGATGCCTATGGGCTCCAGATTGTTTATGATTCTGGTATTGGCATTGATGCTAGAGTCTCTTTTGTTTTGCAGAATGGTAATTGGGTATGGCCCCCTGCCCGGTCCGATCACTTAGTTGAAATTCAGAGTAGGCTACCGCGTATTGAATTGGGAGATGTTGATGTGCCTGTTTGGAAATCTAAGAGTGGGGGTTTACTCTTGTGCTGAAACTTGGAGCTTACTTAGAGTTCACTCTCCTGAGGTCTCATGGTGGCGTGTTGTGTGCATGGTTTCCACAAACCATTCCTCGGCATGCTTTTTTGTTATGGCTTGTTTTTAGAAAAGCTATTACAAACAAAGAAAAGATGTGTGGTCAGGGGTTTACTGGAAATACATTGTGTAGATTCTGTTATAGTTGCCAAGGATCAATTGAACACCTCTTTTTCCAATGCAGTTTCTGTCGTAGGATCTGGAGGAATTTGATGGAGGCATGTTTTGGACAAATTATTTTGTACTTCTAAGTGAAATGTAACCATCAGAGGCAATAAAAAAACAAATAGCTTCAAATACTGATGTCATTCGTATATATAGTCTGTCAATTAAAGCAAGGCTATACATACCTCCAAAATTGTTGTTGGAAAGGTATAACCCAGTGAGCAAACTTAAGCTTCCAATTTCTGAAGGTACACTTCCTATAAAACGTTAAAATTTGCAATTAAACAAAGTGGAAGAGACATGACCTATAAAACAATTACCATTACAAACAAATATTGAAGTTTGAAAAACAAAAAAAAAAAAAAAAAAAAAAAAAAAAAAATTGACAGAAAGAAAGGGCTCATGAGTCACAAATGATCCATTAGTATCTCGAGTCTAGTCACACCATTTGCCAATTCGAACATAATTCCATTGGATAAACATTACCTCCTGTAGATCCAGTTACTTCCTTCCCACAATATTAATACTCATTCATTAGTCATCGTTAAATTAGTCAACATAATCATTGTTATATCTAATAACCTCAGAGAATACTGAACAATGCCAATTTGCCAAAAGGCTTCCAACATAATAAATCATTTTTTCTTTGGCCTATACTAATTGATTTTCTTTTTTATCTTAAATAATTGATTAGCACCCTTCCTAATCCATCATTTGGAAAAAGAAAAATTGCTACACCAAAGTCTAGACTTTTGAGATACTACAGGTTCTATGAAGAAAAGTAGTTTCCAACTTTTTGAAATGAATTGAACCAAAATAATTAATTCGTTTTATGAATAAGAAACTTGAAGAGATGTGAATTTTTTACAAATAAGTAATGTATCCCAATTTTGGTATATCCAATTGTAGCGAAGGTCATCGTTAATTAGTATTGTAAACTCATTTTCACAAACATTTGCAACCCACGTCTTCCTTACCATCAATGAGGTTTTTTTTTTTTTTCTTCTACAATTGCTTAATTTTGTTTTCTTGTGTCCTCTCGACGAATTATTTTGTACTTTCATTTGAAAGATACCACAATGGAGGCAATTAATTAAGGCAAATATGTTGAGTCAATGATGTCATCCATATAATTAATCAACTAAAACATGACTAAGCATACCTCTAAAGTTGTTATTGTGAAGGTATAACTCTGTGGGCATGATTAAGTTTTCAACCTATGAAGGTACGCTTCCAGTGAAATAGTTGTACATTAAAGATAAATATTGCAGTCGTTTGCACTTGAACAAAGAAATGGACCCCAAAAGCTTGTTATATCCAAAACTTATTATCTCCAATAAAGTTATGTTACATAGAGATTGTGGAATACCGCCTGTGAAACTGTTACCAAGTAGAGACAAAAATTGAAGTTTTGATAACAACCCCATCCGTGATGAGATTTCTCCACTGAAGTCATTGTATTTAACAGATAAGTGACACAACTTGTAAAGACGAGCGAACTCGTTGGGCATAGAGTCATGAAAACTGCTGTTTATGACACTTAGGCTAACAAGAAATGAAAGGTTCCCTATGTGTGGAGGTATAGTGCCTACGAGACCCATATAAGAAAGGTTCAAAGCTGTGATTCGATGATGACAAAAACCACAAGTGATACCGATCCAATTACAGACAGAGATGCCAGCAGACCAATTGTTTGTCAAAACATTATGAGGATCATAAGAAATACTAGATTTTAAGGCAAGAAGAGCTGATTAATCGGTGGTAATGTTAGGAACATTTGCAACAGCTTGACTTGCCATGTAACATTGTAGCATGAGAAGTGCCACAAAAAAAAAAAAGGAAATGGGAAACAAGTTCTCGATCTGCATGAGTCGTGAATATTGTTGGTTGAGGTGTTGGTCAGGGGTTTACTGGAAATACATTGTGTAGATTCTGTTATAGTTGCCAAGGATCAATTGAACACCTCTTTTTCCAATGCAGTTTCTGTCGTAGGATCTGGAGGAATTTGATGGAGGGATGTTTTGGACAAATTATTTTGTACTTCTAATTGAAATGTAACCATCAGAGGCAATAAAAAAACAAATAGGTTCAAATACTGATGTCATCCGTATATATAATCTGTCAATTAAAGCAAGGCTATACATACCTCCAAAATTGTTGTTGGAAATGTGTAACACAGTGAGCAAACTTAAGCTTCCAATTTCTGAAGGTACACTTCCTATAAAACGTTAAAATTTGCAATTAAACAAAGTGGAAGAGACATGACCTATAAAACAATTACCATTACAAACAAATATTGAAGTTTGAAAAAAAAAAAAAATTGACAAAAAGAAAGGGCTCATGAGTCACAAATGATCCATTAGTTTCTCGAGTCTAGTCACACCATTTGCCAATTTGAACATAATTCCATTGGATAAACATTACCTCCTGTAGATCCAGTTCCTTCCTTCCCACAATATTAATACTCATTCATTAGTCATCGTTAAATTAGTCAACATAATCATTGTTTGGAAGGGTGCTAATCAATTATTTAAACACTAAACCCTAAACCCTAATAAACCACTTTTCATAACGTGTTTGGAAGCATTTTTGTTTCTTCTCATTTTCTTTTCGGATTAAGAGTGGGTAGATCCCCTTTGATTAAAAATAAATAAATAAATAAAATAAAAAAGCATGATAAGAAAGAGACCAAGCATTCAAAGCAGGCTATTTTGACTAGCCAACGTTGAAACGGGGAGAAAAGTCTAGTTGCGATATTTTTGGTGAATACTGTTTCCTTACTAAAAAAAAAATAATAATAAAATTAAAATATATAGGGCAGCGCGATATGATTGTTGAAAGAATAAAGAAATTTTAAAAAAAATAATATTTAGATAAAACTATAAAAGTACATTTAAAATGCTGAATAAGATGTAGATGGTTTAAAAAAAGAGCGAATTTTTGCTTCATTTTTTTTTTTTTTCTAAAAAGAAAAAAAAAAAGAAAACAAAACAAAAACAAAAAAAAAAATTGAAAGTAAATTTGATGAGCCAGCCTGACCTGAATGTTATAAAACAAGTGGTTATACTGTTCCTCGTAACTCTTATAAGCTATATCACGTGTCAATTCTTGAATAAACAATATAATTGAACGTGTCTTCCCCATTCAAACTCGTGCCAATCAATTTCATTTTGCTAATCTTAATTTGGTTTACAAGGTATAGGGTATAGGGTATATAGGCTATATAGCTTGATGCGTGCATAAAACTTCTAGTAACCGTCACGGTTTTCCCACCCCACAGCTCTGTCAGCTTGTCTCGTCTTGCAAAACTTTAGATAAATTTCTGGCAAGGTAGATATGTTAAAGATGGAGGAAGGTATGGAGCCCGAAAGCTTGTTACATCCGAGATTTAATATTTGCAATGAAGATATATTTGATAGAGATGGTGAAATACTTCCTGTGAAATTGTTACCGCTTAGAGGCAAATTTTGAAGTTTGGATAGCATATCCATTTATAATGGGATTTTACCACCGAAGTTATTGAATCCAAACGATAAGTGTTGTAATTGGTAAAGATGAGACAGAGAGCCATGAAAATTATTGTTTTCAATGTTTAGACTAACTAGAAATGAAAGGTTTCCTACGTGTAGAAGAATGGTGTCTACAATGTTCATGTAAGAAAGGTTCAAAAATTGTCGTGTGGGGGAATGGTGCCTACAACCTTTTAATATCGGGTAAGGTTTGTGACGGATTCATGAGTTGTGTTAAAAATTGTTTGTCCTAATTTGGGGTAGTATTTCCAGTTAACTCCCTGTTAGTTGATGTGAAAAATTCTTGCTGCTTTAACTCTCCATGTTAATTATTTTTATTAATTAATTCTAGTGAGTTATAGATAGATCTTTTGAGAGATATTTTCTTGGTAAATAGGTGTTAGGAAACCCATTGAATTAATTATTAAATTAATTAAATTTGAGGGACGTTACATGTGGGATTAGAAAATTGGGCTCTTGAACCATATAAAACAGATATGAGGTTGTGATCATAGTCCATAGATAGGTATAGGTGAGTAATGTATAGGACAAGTTTAGCAGGTGATGATGCAAGCTAAGTGTGAATCCTGGGTTAGGCATCGTGCTACAAGTTAGAGTTGGTGAGTTCTTACGATGAGCTAACGAACCGTTTTGTTGCACAAGGAAGAATTTGAAGTACGTATGAGCAATTATGAATTCAGTGAAACTAAGCGTCAAAGAGGCTTACGCTGTGAATAAGGTTAAGGAAGAACAAGACTCTTCTCAGGACGAGGCTAAGGAAGAAGCGAACCAGGGTTATTCACTTAGGGAAGCATTAATTTGAATTTTAACAGCAATAAACAATTAGATTACTATCCATTAGAATTTTCTTTTGTCTCTGAATTGCTTAGGTCCTTTTGTTTCCTTATGTGCTTTGGACAAATTATTTTGTACTTCGTACCATCGGATGCATTAAAAAAAAAAAAACAAATAAGTTCAGTTACTGATGTCATCCATATGTATAATCTGTCAATTAAAGCAAGGCTAAACATACCTCCAAAACTGTTGTCGTAAAGATATAACTTTGTTAGCATACTTAAGCATCCAATTTCTGAAGGTACACTTCCTGTGAATCTATTGGACGACATCCATAAAATTTGCAGTTGTTTGCAGTTAAACAAAGCGGAAGGGAGCGGACCTATAAAACAATTACCATTTACAATCAAATATTGAAGTTTGTAAAAAAACAATAAACAATCTAACAAAAAAAATGAGGCTTAGTCAATTTGTCCATTATATTCTCCAACCTAGTCACAACATTTGCAAATTTGAGAATACCCGTAAAGACAATTACCTCTTGTAGATATTGTTCATTCTCTCCCACCATACCCATTTATTAGTCATCATTAAATTAGTCAAAATAACCTCAGAGAATACATAATAATGCCAACTACAACAATTATAACCTCATGCAATAAAGAAAAAATAAGTTAGTTAATGATGTCATCTATATATATAAGTAGTTAATTAAAGCAACGCTAAACATACTTCCAAAATTTTTGTTATTAAGGTATAACACTGTGAGCATATTTATGCTTCCAATTTTTGAAGGTACACTTCCTATAAGACGTTGAAATTTGCAGTTATTTGCATTTAAACAAACTGGAAGAGACTTGACCTATAAAACAATTACCATTACAAACATATATTGAAGTTAGAAAAAAAAAAAAAATCTAACAAAATAAAAGGGCTTATGAGTCACAATTGATCCATTATTTTCCCGAGTCCAGTCACAACATTTGCCAATTTGATAAACATTACCTCTTGTAGATATTGTTCCTTCCCTCCCACCATACCCATTTATCAGTCATCGTTAAATTAGTCAACATAATCATTGTTATATCTTATAAAAACCTCGGAGAATACAGAACAATGCCAATTTGACAAAAGGCTTCCAACATAATAAATCACTTGTTCTTCAGCCTATACTAATTGATTTTCTTTTTTATCTTAAATAATTGATTAGCACCCTTCCTAATCCATCATTTAGAAAAAGAAAAATTGCTACACCAAAGTCTAGACTTATGAGATACCACAGGTTCTATGAAGAAAAGTAGTTTTCAACTTTTTGAAATGAATTGAACCAAAATAAAGAAAAAAACTCATGTCAAGTCCTTACTATATATGTTGTCTTTACCATAGATTTTGGGACAAAAGTAAGATGGCCTTCATGTGCGTAAACAGAGGGGTCATTCTCTACCCCTTCAAATGTGCCTTGATTCTATATATATAGCTTGCTTTCTTTGGATGAGAACAGAGAGCGTCCACTTTCCTATTCCTCTGTTCAGACTGTTCTATTTTTATCCTTGAATTCACCAACCAATATCATTCACAGAACATGGTGCTAGCTTTTTATGAAGACCGGGAACCAGTTCGCTACTCCCAGACTTTCATTTCAGCTTCAAGTATTTATTTGAAGAAAAAAAAAATATATATAGAAATCTTAAATTTAGATTTAAAATCTTCGTAAATTTGAAACTTAAATGAGTTAAATTACAATGTTTTAGAGTTTGATCGATGATGCAAGCCAAAGTGTGAGAGCATCCCCAACAAGCTACAAGTTAGGCTTGGTGATTTCTTTGGATGCCCTAACGAACCGTTTTGTTGCAGAAGGAAGAATTTGAAGTATGGGCAATTATGGATTCAGTAGAAGCTTCAAAGAGGATTACGCTGTGTTGGTTAAGGAAGAACAACACCCTTTTGAGGACTCGGCTAAGGAAGAAGCAAACGAGGTTTAGTCACTTAGCTACACTTGATTTGGTAGCTGAGAGTTGTGTTGGAGAATTCTGTGTTAGTAATATTATTTTGAAATTTCATTTGAGAATTTATGCAACATATTTGCCACATTGGAGGCAATTAATTAAGGCAAATATGTTGAAAGGTTCCAATTTCGAAACAAATATTAAAATTTTCAGTATAGGTGACTAAAGAAATGCTACACACATTCTCACTCTCACGCTCTCTAGTGCACATTACTTGACGTAACAGTAAAAGTTACTATTGAATCTAAAATTTAATTGTGATTCGTTCAAAATCTAATGGTGATTTTTATTCCTGCATTAGGGGAGTTTGCACTTCAAAATATGAGAGTGAGAATGCATGTAGCATTTCTGGTAAGGAAATGTTAGCATTAGAATTGAAAGTTACATTTTCATCAATGTCAAAAGTTCTGTTAACCAAATTTTTCTTTAATTAATGATCTCTTTTCTTTTCGTGCTTGACGCGAACTTAAAGTTTATGTTTTATTTTGAGAAAAACCAAAATGTAAGGTGCACCTAAGATAGAAATAGAATGCTCAATTATATAGTGTGTGAAAATTGGAGATGATAATCATCGTAATAAAGATAAGGTGTACAAGGAACATCAAAATATTTGATCTTGAGAATTGGTCACAATTCTCAAAATACAATCTTGGATGTAAAATTGATGGTTAACATGTCATGTAATCTAAACAAAATAATGAGAATCACTATAATTAGACTGTCTGAGTTTCAGTGAAACTCGTGTAGTCTACAAGAAAAAAGTTGTGGGCCACCTACCTTAGGTGGTTAAGTTTTGGACCCTAAATTGCTCGAACAAGTGAGCTTAATTCATAGCCTCTTTCCTTTTCTAGAGGCTGCTTTGTACAACGTCATCCAAGTTGTACTATAATCAATGGTGGAGAGTGGAGTACTAAAAAATCTCTCCTAATTCTTCTCCCCTACTAAAAAAAAAAAAAAAAAAAACACTTCTCGTTGAACAAAAATTTAAAATTATCCCGTCAACAGCTTTAAAAAAACCTCTTAATATCTTAAAAAGTAAAAAAGTCCCTTCTAACTCAATAAAAAAAGTTTATGAAAAAAAAGTGTAAACCCTTCAAGCTTTTTGAAAAAAATCATACAACCCAACTATATTATATTATATTTAAAAAAATCATATAACTTCTAGTTGGGTGTCTACATTTTTCAAATTATATTATATTATATTTAAAAAAACATGTTTGGATGGTTTTTGGATTCAGAATTTAGAATGAAAACTATGTTCGGGTTTTACCTGATCTGCTTTTCAACCAGTTTTTAACCCAACTCAAAAAAATTTAACTCAACTCAAAAATAATAATAAAGTAAAAAAAAAAAAAAATTTAAACAAAAAACCTAGGGGTGGTTGAGCCACCCCTAGTCGTCTGAGGGTGGCGGCCGGACCACCCCCAGGTGTCCAGGGGTGGATTGGTTATCCCCGAAATTATTGGATGGTGGCCTAGCCACCCTCGACAAATTTTGGGGGGTGGCCGTCTAATTCAGGGGTGGCTCAATCACTCCCAAAAGAGCGGTTGGGGATGGCTCAACCACCTCCAAGCGGTTTCAGGGGTGGTCGGCCACCCCTGTCAAATTCGGTGGTGGTCGTGTCACCCCCAAACAGTTGCTGGGGGTGGTAGCGCCACTCCTAGGGAGGGTTCAAAAACACCCCAATATTAAACTCTATATTTAAAAAAAAAAAAAAAAAAATCAGTTTTTTAGTTTTATAATAATAATAATAAATCATTTTTATATATATTTTTCTCAATTATATTCAATTCAATTCACACTCCCAAACATTTTTTTCAAATTTTACTTCAGATTTTCTAAACCATCAAAACATAAGTTCAAAACTCGAATTTTCTTGGTATTCACAATTTTAAATATAGTACAATATAGCTTAATTTGAAAAAATCGAACACCCAAACGAACCCTAAACTTATTTATGAAAAAAATAAATATCTACTATCTCGCCGCCTCTTTAACAATCACAACCTCTCCCTCTCTCATTCAAAATTTTCTCAAACTCTTGTGATCTCCCTTCACCACTCAGTATTTTTCAGTGTCCTCTATTTCTCTCACTTTGCCATCCTCTCCTCTCAAACTTTCTGTCTAACTGTTTGTCATCCCTCACTCCACCATCTGCTATCTGCCACCAATTCCATTGGTGAAGTGATCAAGTGTCAATATATTCTGACGCAGGGGAAAAACAAAATAACATAAAATAAATAAAAACCTTAGATTAATTCAGAATCTTACCAAATTAACGAAGATGAAAAAATAAACCAGCATCTCATTGGCGTTGGTAGCGTATCACCACCAAGAAAGAAGAGAGGAGTCACACCTCAAGGGAACAAAACTGTTTTCTTTATTCATCATAAACTGTCTATTATAATAGAATATTATGCTTAAATTGGCTCATAGATTAAACCCTAACCTTAACACTAACCCTAATGTACTCACTTTGGGCCAAGGGCCAAGCCCATTATTAAATAACAAATAACCTAAGCTAATGTGACTCACTTTTGAGCTAAGTCCATTATTGAATTACAAATAACTTAAAACTTTGGGCCAAACCTCTAATTAAATTCAAATAAAACTAATAATCTAAATAAACAAAAACAACAAATTTATTCTTGTTTCGCTCTGCATTATATTCAATGACCTCCCAACTTAAAATGAATTAAAGAAACAAAAGAATGGAAGCAAGAAATTTAATTTAGACTAATCAAAAGAGGAAAAGAGTGGGGAATGTAACAATAGAAAGAGATGAGTACGTAGCTATAAAATCATAAACTTTGATAGTTCTAGAGTTCTATGCGGGTACTTACACACAGATATACTAAACATACCTTCAAAGTTGTTGCTCTCAAAGTATAACTTTGTGAGCATGATTAAGTTTCCAATTTCTGAAGGTATACTTCCAATGAAATCATTATTCGCAAATGATAAATATTGCAGTCGTTTGCAATTGAACAAAGTAGATGGGAGTTGGCCAGAAAATTGATTATAAGATACACGAAGCCGTTGTAAGTAGGGAAGATTATCAAAAGTATCATTTGGGAGTGGACCAGAAAGATTATTACTCCTTAAGTTAATGATTTGCAATGATGACATGTTGGAAATAATGGAGGGCATCGGACCAGAAAGCATATTATCTCTAAGATCAATTCTTTGCAAGCTGTATATGTTGAAGATGGAGGATGGAATGGAGCCCAAAAGTTGGTTATAACTAAGATTAATTACTTGCAATGAAGAAATGTTTGATAGAGATGGTGGTATAGTTCCTGTGAAACTATTACCAAATAGAGACAAATTTTGAAGTTTGGATAACATTCCCATCCATGATGGGATTTCTCCATTGAAGCTATTGAATCCAAATGATAAGTGTTGCAAGTTGTAAAGATGAGACAACTCGTTGGGCAGAGAGCCGTGAAAACTATTGTTTTCAATGTTTAGACTAAGAAGAAATGAAAGGTTTCCCATGTGTGGAGCAATGGTACCTACAAGATCCATGTAAGAAAGGTTCAAAGCGGTTACTCGTTGATGGCGAGAATCACAAGTAACACCAACCCAACTGCAAACGAAGGTGCCGGTAGACCAGTTGTTTGACAAAACATTACGAGGGTCATAAGAAATTTGAGCCTTTAAGGCAAGAAGAGCAGATTGATCGGTGATAATGTTAGGAACATTTGCAACATCTAGGGTTGCCATGTAACATTGCACCATGAGAAGTGCCACAAAAAAGGAAAATGGGAAACAAGTTCTCTCCATGAGTAGTGTTTGTTGGTTGAGGTGTTGGAGTTTAGTGAGAGCTCAAGTGCGACTAATATATAAGTTGATTTGAGCATCAAAAAATTCAAAGGAAAAAATTTTGACTCTTGGAAAAAGAGGGTGGGGGTGGTTTGGGCTTTGATCGACTTCGTTGACCATTAGAAAAAGAAAAGTAAAAGCAAAAAAAAAAAAAAAATATATCGAAAAGTAGTGTTTTGTGATCATACTTATCCTTAGTTTTTGAATAAAAAAAAATTAAAAAAAAAATTATTACTTATCCTTAATTTTGTGGTTCTATTTACTTGCCTGACTACCCATTTTATGATCTCAAAAATATAATTCAGTCTTAAGAAAAATGTTCCTTGATCCTAAGCTAATGATGGAGTCGATGGTAATATGAAAACCCCCCCCCTTTTTTTTTTTTTTTTTTAATAAAAAATAATGAAATCAATAATTTTCATGAACTACGTTTTATAATTCCTTTTTCCTAGCTTACTTCGTAATTTATTTTTCACGTTTATAAATGAATGATAACATTGAACCCACAACATCCACCCAACAAATGATTTAATTACCTTCAAATCAAGCTACATTTTGGAAATATTCGTTTCTTCTCGATCGAAGTGATATTGAAACTTGTCTCTCTTTATTAATGTTTGGTGAGGCTCGCAATACTCAATAAGGCAAAAGATTTTTACCAGTTACTTAGTCATGATATTTTGAGCAACATTTTGTCTAGATCGAAATATTAAGAGCTAGTTTAGTTCCTGAAATAGGTGATTAGAATGAAATAATGGTTATTTCTTCGAAATAATCGTTCTTTTTCTTTCATTAAACCAAGTAAATTACTTATTATGACATATTGTTCCTCGGCCCTCTCTTTTTAGTAAATAACTTGGCTTAAGAATGTCGTACGCTACAGGGTGTAGAAATAGGCATGCTTAGGTAACCAATGAATTGTCTCCAAGGGGTAACTCAATCGGCTGGGGATCACGCCTCATAAAACGAAGGTCACTAGTTCGAATCCCTCCTCCCCCTCTTATGTGGACATATCTAAAAAAAAAAAAGGTAACCAATGAATTTCCTCGTAAACTATTAAGTATGGGACAGGTACAAGAATTGAAAGCTCATTAATTTGGCAAAACACAGTGAAATATCTTATGCATGGGCCTTGCAAACTGTAAATCATCTACCCTGCTTAATTGCTATTTGTCCCCAAAATTTATTCCTAAACAGATCCATTACTAATTCACTATCTTCATCAATATCATGACTTATTGACTTTCCACAAATATCAAGTCGATCTTATTGACAGCCAAGCTTATATTAAAAGACAAAGTAAAAATACTCCGACACAAAAAAAAAAAAAAAAAAATAATAATAATAATAATAATAATAATAAAAGTTTTTTTTTAAAAAAAAAAAGAAAAAAAAAAGTTGAAATACATACAATTAATAAAAAGTTGTAGCTTTTTTTTTATATATTTTTTTTCTTTAATGTAAGATATAATAAAATATTTAGTTTTAACGAACAACCTTTTATAATTTCTCTTAAATTACCACCAAATCAAGCTGGCCAGGTTTTAGAAGTTGATGTTGAAAAAGTCTCTCTTGAAATGATCATATATGCTAGGGGATCGGAATTTATCTTTCTTTGGAATGTCTCCACCGTTTGGGACCCGTGAAAATGTCTTGGATTTGAACTTTTCGTCAAATTCTCCCACTCGCAATAAATTGGGAGTAGGAAACTTGTGGGTGGTGCCAAATGCCAATTTGAAGACCTTTTGACCATGACAAAACTCCCAACATCAACCCAGTTGTTTTTCGTCGAAATTGTCAGTCACTTGCCACTTTGCTCAAGTCGTTGCTACGAAAGTCCTCTATATATGCTGCGCCAAATGATCAAGTAGATATTTTGATGTGATTCTTTACCATCTTAATTGTGAAATAATGGAGATAAATATTATTTGCACAACTCAAGCCCTCTATCACTGCGGCATGGAAGGACTAGAAGCAGACCTCTGCACCACACATTCCATCCTACGTTCCAAAGAAATATTGAGCTGTCAAAGTGTTGAAATATAGAAAACGGTATAGAAAGGTTTGATATTATGTAGAAATATATGATGAGAATAATAAAAGATAAGAAAATAAAATTAAAGAGAATACAGAGAGAGCTAAAGAGCTGAATCGAAGATATACGTATGGCCTACGGGCAGGGGCGGAACCAGCATCTGCAACTTGGGGGGCCAAACTGAAGAAAAAAAATTTGGGGGGCAAATTTTTTTATAAAAAAATAAAATTATGGGTAAATTTTTTTTTTTGGTGGGGGGGGGGGGGGGGGGGGGGAATTAAAAAAATAAAAAAATTAGGAGTAAATTTTATTTATTTATTTTTAGAATTTGTTTTAGATTTTTATTTTTATTTTTATTTTTGTTGGGAAAGCCTTGGGGCTTTGGGAGGCCAGGCCCCCCAAGCTCCTAAATGGCTCCGCCCCTACCTACAGTATATTAGGCATTGCAATTTCATAGAAAAAAAAAATGTGTTTTTAAACCAAATTGTAGAAAATAAATCGTTTGGGATAGCGATTTTTAAAAAAATTGCGATTTAAAAATCATAGAAAATTTGTGTTTTCAAATCGCATGCAAGATATATGAGTGCTTTTGTTAAATGTCAAATTGCGATTTTGCCAGACAATTAATTACGTTTTTAAAAATCACATTTCAATTCACATATTTTAAAATTGCAAACACAAACGGACATCTTGTCTATTGAAGTATAATTAATTGTATTATATAAGTCTTTATAACAAGATCCAAAAGCTCATCCTTGCATTTTTTGCGATTGAAGGACAAGATGAGAGCTTAGGTTACCCCATACTGATTGTCAAATGAGCTTAGTGCAAAAAAACTTGAGAGCAGTTTAGAATTGAGCACCCTTCCTCCCCCGTAGGTGATGTTCAATCTTTGAAGGAAATATTACCACATTAATTGTATTCTTGCACCAGTTTTCTGAAGGTCTAAATATTAACGAATCATTTATTTGAAGCCGTATCAAGCTTAAGGGCAAGTTTTGAAAGGAAGGGGGACGAAGATGTTGGGTTGTCATGTTGAATTTAATTGTTTTCTCGGTTCCTTTTTGCCCTCTCCGAAGGTCATTGCGGAAGTGAGAGCCATTGGTTTGTTCTTCCTCTTCTTTCCTTTTTTTTTTTTTTTTTTTTTTTAAACTAAAACGAAGTAAAGTCATTTTATGGACAACACGTGGCAACATATGCACCAATCCTCTCCACCTATTGATACTCATAATCTTTTTCTTTTTTGGACATGAAAAGAGCTCCTTTTGTCTAGACTCTGCTTTTAGATATCAATCTTCCATCATTTTTGTAGAAATATATACATTTTAAAAACAGAACAGTATGTGTTCGCCAACTGTTCTTTATCTCCAATCTGTAACACGTACGTCTTCTAGTGGATCTCATAATGATTTTACTTCTTTAAGAACTCTTCATTCAAAAAGGTTTTAAATTTGTTACCAAAATATATGTCCTAATATCCTTTACAGCTTTCTTTATTTTGAAATTGATTTTTGTGGTGGTTGAAACTCTGTCGATCTTCATTGTTGTGAAGATTGAAATATTCAGTATTTGTTACAACTTGAGGTCGCAATTCGAAATTCCAATAATGCCATGTCAATCCTTTGTTCAGTCATTTTAATTAGCAAATTATTGTGAGAATACGATCGGAGACTTGTCAAAACCTCCAAAGGGTCTAAAATCAGGACAATCAAAAGTTCACGTATTAATTTCTACTTTGAAAACTTCTCAGTGGTCCTTGATATTGATATTGATAATCATAAAACCTTGGCAGCAATACCCTTGTCATTATCACCAACACGTGCAACTAAGTCTTCATCAAGCAAGACATTACTTGGCTTAAGAATGCCGTGCACCAAGGTGTAGTACAAGAAACGATGGAGATATTCCATGTCCAACCATGTCTTTATCAAGCTAGACATTTACAGTGTAGAAATTAATTGCCAAGATGGAGATGTTCCAATGCAATGCGAATCGAGATGTTCAATCTTTGAAGGAAATCTAGAAAGCTGTTGTGAGAATACTTCCCACCTCCGTCTCTGCCATTGTACTCTTGCGCCAAAGGTCTAAATTCAGGACTGGTGAGGATCAACTTGTGGTGATAGGTTTCTTAGGTTTCTGGTACGAAACTTCTGGTTGGTCCCTCATTGATGTTGCCAATTTCAAGACCTCTGTATACTATGCCAAAATTATTTACTGATAGGGTGAGCCACTCGAGGAGCCTTAAATTACCAAGTGATTTAGGAATTAAGCTCCATAATGAGTTGTCGCCTAGATCTAGTTTAGTGACTTGTGATGCATTGGAGATAGAGCTTGGTATTGTTCCACTCAGTTTGTTTCCTTCAAGATAAAGGCCATATAGATTTGGAAGGAAGAGGCCTACAATTTAATGGAAGATGGCCTGAGAGGTTATTGTAAGACATATCAATTTCTATTATTGTTGAATAATTACATATCGCAAATGGAATTGGACCTGTAAAATTATTGAAACGAGCATCTAATAACTTAAGGTATTGGAGATTACCAATTTCACTTGGTATTGCACCTGCCATAATATGAACAACCACGCATTATTATTCAAAAGAAAAAAAATAAAAAAATAAAAAAATTATGTGCCTCAAAATTTTCGTACATACAAGTTGTACAAATGTCTAATAAACAAACCAAAACTTCAAAGAACAAATGTCTAATAAACATATGTGTCTTTTCCTTCTCTGTTTTTTATATACATATAAATCCTTAAGTACATACGTAGCCTTGAGATACGAATCGATATACACGAATAGAGCAACATGTTTTTGGAGTATTTTATTCAAGCTAAAGGGTTTAAAATTAGACAAAATATTTCTCGAATGCCTTATTGGATGCAATTTCGACTAACTAAAATTACCATCAATGCTTTGTAATTACAACAAACCATGGAGAGAGTTAATTATATTTGTGTTTTAAGAAAACAAATAAATGAAGAAACATATAGGCAGATCGCAACAACCAAAAATTAAATAGGAAAACGAGCTGGAGATTTTTGGAAAAACAGGGTGTAGTGAATGGGGATTTTGCATCAAACAAAATATATATTTCTAGAAGGGATTATTAAATGTAATTTTTTGCTAACTAATTTTACTAGCAATGGTTTGTGGTTGAAACTTTCAGCTTATCAGTTCAAGACACATAGGGAATTAATTATATTTGGGAATAATAACATTATGTCTATGGGTGTTTTTTATGAGAAAAAAGAAAGTAAAGGAGAGAATCAAATTATTGATTATGACATATTCTACTTAATTTTTAAGGGAAAGTTATTTATTTATGCTCAACTTTTGGACTAAACATTTCTACTTTTTCATGCTAACCATAAGCGCTAATCAATCCAATTTCAGACCTCAATTTATCTTTACATTATTGTGTTGCATAGTCAAATAAATACTAGTTTAGTGAGTTTATGTGCTAATAGTGAGTTCATTGCGCGGGACTATAACGACTAGGTTCATGCAGCTGCTAGTTTTTCGCTGGAAGCAAGGGTAAATCCGGTGGTTGCAGAAGCATTTGCAGCCTTGCGAGCTGCTGAGTTTTGCCGCAACAGGGGTCTGGACAAGATCATCTCAGAATGAGACTCATTACAAGTAGTCAATGCTCTCAATTGACCCGGACAGAATTGGAGTAAGCATGGACAAATCAGAGTTTCCAACTCTGATTATTTAGAGTTTTCATTCTCTAGTTGTTTCGAGTTTCTAAATTACATTTTTCTCCATTGAAATATTACCACATTTGCATTTATATCCTTAAACTACTACTCACTGCAACTCGCTCTTCTAAACTACCACTTTGTTACGAGCAGGACCTTAAGTCAGATTCGGGCATAAAAATTGACAGAATCCACGACACGTGACAATGAAGCATTTTTTAGTCACAAATCTACCCTGAATTGAAATGCACCATTTACAATTACCTAAAAAATCACCAAAAAAGAAAAAGAAAAAGTAAAGACTTAATATTTGGTTTCATGAGGGTAAATTTGCTTTCCCCATAAATCGCAGCACAACTTATTCACGATTATGGTTTAGAAGACCAATTAAAAGTTTGATAAGTTTATGGGGAAAGCAAATTTACCAAATGGAGAAAATTTTAATTGCCAAATAGGCAGGTTGATGAGAACTTCGTCCTCTGTTTATTTTGATTGATCGAAACTTGTGGATTGCTTGTGTTAATTTTTACAAAAATCAGAGGCTCTCGGAGTTTCTTTGGTGATTTTGGGTTTGCGATTCTGGTAAAGATCTTTGTTGTGTGTTAAAAATCATGGACGATTGGGGATGATTACTTAGGGTTATTCATGTTGGACTAAAGTATTACAAATGGGTGTTTATTTGGATTGGTTGTTGTGTTAATCGCCGAATGGCCAATTCCAATGGGACTTTTGGGCTCTTGATATTTGTTTGAGGATGGTAACTGGTTGGGTATGTAGCTGAAATTGATGAGAAGTTTTGAGTTGCTTCAGTTTATTTTTGTGGTTATTTGCCAAGGTAGTAGATGGTTTTGATATTGTGCTTTGGGTGTTTGGTTGGCTTTTGATTTTGTGGATATGGAAGCTATTTATGGAGAAGTTTGATGATTTATTAAGTTAAATGATTTTCTTTGGTTTCAGAAAAATGCCTAGTTTATGATTTTCTTTGATTTGTATGAATATGATTTGCATGTACAAATTGGCAGTGATGATTAAGTTACAGCTTTAATGCCAGTTCTGCTTCAGAAAATTCTTGATTGATAGAGCTGTTATATATTCTGAGCCCATTAGAAATCGTTTTTCTTCAAATGATTTATGATAGTTGTTTTCAAGGCCTTTGTGTTGAAATTGGTTTCCATCATTGTAAGATTTTGTGGGTTTGATTCTGTCATGTTACTTTGGTGTGTTATTTCATATTTCGGTGGCTAATTAGTAGAAGTCAATGATGATTTGTCCACAGTTTGAGATTAGTTAGTTTCAAGACCCTGTCTTTAGGGAGAACCTCGTTGAGGCTGCTAAATCATAATATGAACTTACTGGACCATTCTGAGATTTTTTTTGTTCTGTTCTCAATGAATGTGTTGTGCTTGTGTTTTTCAATCTTGGTTCAATTGTATTTCATGGTTTTGGTGATGATGCTTGAAAACGCTGTTGATGATTCAATCCAACTTGTTTGAGGTGCTGTGGAGTCAAGCCCTTGCTTAGCAGGGGGAACCTACTTGGGGAAGCAGCATTTCATATGAAATTAATGGATTTAACTGAGGCAATAATTATGTGAAATTAATAGTTTCTTTTATACCTTGTTAGGGAATGAAGTGGTGTTCTATTTGCTACCCTACTTATTGTGTTTGATTTGTGACCATAACTTGTTTTTTAGTGCTAGTTGAAAATTTGATTCTTGTAGTAATAGTGTTTGGTTGGCTTTTGATTTGATATTGTTTAGATTGTTGTTTCAAGTTTGATATGGGTGAGTTGCATTTAGCTTGATGAAGTTGATTGGAACTCCACGATAGATCCTGAATTGATGTTGGACTTGGAACGGGAACCCAAGTCTCATAGTGATGGAGATAAAGATGAGAATGTTGTGATTCTTGGTTATTACCTCCCCTTGAACCAGTCTGTTCCTTGCACTGTTGCACAGTATGGGGAGATGCTGAAGAGGACTTCAGATAAATGACAGATTTAACAAAACGACTGTTGAAAAATATAAATGTTAAAAAAAAATGGTCGTTTGAGAAAAAATGACCATTGAAAAATTTGCGTTAGAAAAATGACCGTTTTATATTGTTAATCGATCCTTACTTTGCAATAATTATTATTATTATTATTGACTCTTTGCAGTACCGTTTTGAGATAAAGGTACTGAACTAACAAACGTCTCAAACTGGGGTATCCACGTTTTCAAACGTCTCACTTAAGGGTTCTCCGTTAGGATTTGCTGTTAAATCGTTAATATATGTTATCCCTTATAGTAAATTGCTTGTCTTAAGAATGACGTGCCCGAGGGTTTAGAAATAGGCATGATCGATTGAGATATTTCATGTGCAACCATATCTTGATCTAACTATAGCCTATATACACATTATTGTGCTGAAGATTAATTAATGCCGTGCCCAAGGGTGTAGAAATAGGCATGATGGAGATATATTCCACGCGCGTACAACAATGACTTCATCTGTCTTTTTCCTTTTTTCTTTTTTTCTTTTTTATCTTCTAATTCAACCATGTCGTGATCATGCATCTAGCTATATATAGACATTTCTGTGGTTAAGAATGCCGTGCGCGGTTGGCCACAGTGCAGAAAAAGGCATGATGGAGATATATATTCCAATGCAATGTCCTTCTTTGAAGGAAATAGATCGACAAAGCTGTTGTGAGAACACTACCCCACTTCCGACACTGCCATTGTTTACTAGCGATATATATGATTTTTACAAGATTCTCGCCGCGAAGACGTTGACGCATGCCTTGGGTTTCTGCTTTGAAACTTGTGGATGCATATGGTGCCAAATGCCAATTTGAAGACCTTTTGTATACCATGCCAAAACCCCCAACATCAACCAAGTTGTTTTTATCGAAGTTGTCAGTCACTTGCCCCTTTGCTCAAGTTGTTGCTACGAAAGTCCTCTATGTTACGCCAAATGATCGAGTATATATTTTGATGTGATCGATTCTTTAGCATCTTAATTGTGAAATAATGGATAGAAATATTATTTGCACAATTCAAGCCCTCTATCACTGCGGCATGGAAGGACTAGAAGCAGACCTCTGCACCACACATTCCATCGTCCTAATGAAATATTGAGCTGTCAAGAATTAATTCAAAGTCTTGACATATAATGAAGCTTCTGATATCACGTAGAAAACCATATAGAAAGGTTTGCTATTATATATCTAGAAATCTATGATGAGAATAATAACAGGGAAAGCGGAAGAGTCAAAGCGGAGATGTATGTATGGAATACAGGTGTGTTAGGTATTGCGATTTTGTAGACAAAAAATACAATTTTGAACTAAATCGCAGAAAATGAATTGTTTGAAATTGAATTTTTAAAAAAATTACAATTTGAAAACACAAAAAATATGCGTTTTCAAATTGCAGGCGATAGCGTGTTTTTTTGAAAATGCACAATTTCAAAATCTAAACTGTGATTTTAAAGGTTAAGTAACAATTTTACCAAACACTTAAAAATCACATTTTAAAATATCAAACCCAAACGGACATCTTGTTTATTTAAGTATAATTAATTGTATTATATAATTCTCTAAAACAATAAGGAAATTAAGGAAATAAATATAAAGAATATTTCAATATCAATTAAATATTCCATATATTCTAATACAAAAGACATTCAATGGAAATATTATGGGACACGTCAGAAATAGTTTGCGGAGAAGATAATAATGACAACGAAAATCATGATACAAAAACATATAAACCCAATACTAACAGAGCATGTTAATGGCTAAAAAGAGAAAATAATTAAAGAAGAGAGCTAAATATCACATTTTATTTGCACAAAAAAAAAAAAAAAAAGCATTGATATTTTTAAAAGACGTAAATAATACTCTCACCAAATTTTCACAAGCATCAACGATTGAGCCCCTCATTGATCTCGTTTATTAAACGCTGAGGATGGTACATCTGGCCTCTGTTAGACTTCTCCACCAAACTATTTTTTCTTTTTGAAGACGCTATGAAACCAAATTCACTAAGATTAACACTTTTGAGTTGGTAATGTTTCTCAAATTAAATAAAAATTAAACATTAAACACATTGGTTGGCCTAAGAATTAACCAATCCTAATTTAGCTGCCGTGTTTGATCAATCCACTGAAATTCGCTTTTCCGTAATTTTGGTATAAGCCATAGTTGTGACGCTAGCTAGATTATGGCATTGAATTAAGGTTTTTTTGAGTTTAAACATTGCAAATAACCATGTAAAATCTTAATTATTGTCAATTTGATCAAAAATTGACTTTAAATTCTATTGGCATTTGAAGGAGACAATTTTGGAGTAATAACTCCACACAACCTACCATTCAAACATGATATAATGTGTAATTAGTAAGAGGAAAAAGACCAATTACAACAACAACCATGTGGTATATTTTAGATGATCTTCATACATAACTTTTATGAGTTCGGCTCTGGCTGTGGGCTGGATTCTTAAATGGGCTAGGCCACTTCTTTTTGTTATCTTAGAGGGCCGAAAAGGCAAGAAAAGAAAAATTAAACGGGAATCTCCACGCTTTTGATTATTTGACTGTAAGCCTTTAGATTGTAATTTAAAAGATTTGAGGTACAAATTTGGATTCATAATAAATTCGAGACATCCATCAGTTTTTGTGTTAAATAGAGAACATAAATTATTGTAAAAATTAATTCTGTCCCTTAAATTTTATTTTATTTTTTTTTAGTTTTTTTTTTTTTTTTTTAAGAAAAAAAAAAAAAAGGTTTAAGGATCACCCAGTTCACTCAAAGTGATGGTCGTTGGTGGGCAATAAAAAATTATGGAAGCTTAATCATTTTGCTAGAGAATCAGGGGATCGAAGAGGGTAAAACTTAATCCTTTCAATTCCCATTTGCTCAAATGACTGAATGCTGACTACCACATTGTCAATCCTTTAGATTTTTTAGAAACTTCATCTTTCTTCTAATGAAAAATAATGATTTTAATATATTGTAAGATTCTAGAAAATATATGATTATATGCTGAAATTAACTTGTAACTCAATCTATGAACTTCAAAGTGGACCATTTTTTTTTTTTTTTTTTTTTTTATGAAAAGGATGTAATTTCATTGAGTAATTCTTGGAGTACATTAAGTTTCTATCAATTATTCATCAAAAAATGAAGTGGCTTTTAAAATCATCATTTAATCAAAATCATTATTTAATCAATCACACGCCCAATAATGATTTTAAAAGTCACCTCATTTTTTTATGAACACTTGATGGACACTTAATGTACTCATAAAATTACTCAATTTCATTAATCCAAAGATATTGCTAGGTCTGCTAAGACAATGCTATGAATAAAGGGTGGACACTCTATCCATACCATGTCCAGCAATTGTAACTCAATCTAGGAACTTCAAAGAACATAATTTGTTACATCTTTGAGTGTTGGTTATGTTCAAGGAACAGAGTATGTTAGCATAGGAAGCAGGGGTAGTGATGGTTGGGGGATGTTTTACTGTCCCCCAACCGGCTTTTTGAATAAAAAAACAATTTTTTTTTTTTTATCAAAAAGTGATGTCTGATGTCACATCAGGCATCACTTTTTGATGAAAAAATTGTTTTTCAATTAAAAGTGGAGGGCAGGCGACGGTAAAACGTCCCCTGCCAATCACCCCGCAGGAAGCAGAGATAGTCCCAAATTCAAAGAGCAAAAGAGTAGTCTTATTATTTTTTTCTTCATGGATGTGCTCCTTGGTCAAGTTGGGTTAGAAGCATATGCTTAGTTTTCTCAAATAAATAACAGAAAACTCAGGGTGAAGATCCTCCAAGGTTTCAAATCCTATACAAAAAAATCCCAAACCAATGATCCTCCAAGGATTGAAGTGAATAAGAAGGAAAAGATGAGAGCTCAGGCTATCCCATACTTATTTACAAATGATGTTATTGCAAAAAGTTGAGAGTTTAGAATTGAGCACCCTTCCTCCCCCACACAACATTGGGGCAATATTTACATACAATGATAATTAGCACCAAAAGTGCAATGTCACAATTGCTATCATTTTCGTGTCCCAAGAGCAAAACTAATGACTTTGTTTCCTTCAAAACTTTGAGACTACCTTAGAGTAACCATTGGTTCTAATTATAGGTCACTACAATCATTAGTTGTATTATTTATAAATGTTACTATTATTACCTTCTTTTCTTTTTTCTTTTTTTTTTTCCAAGCGAATGTTACTATTATTATCTATCATAACAAAGCAAAGTCTATAAACAAATCCCTTTAGGGGAGTCCCAAGACTATTATATTATTTTAAAAACACAAACATGAAAGAGCTATAGACAAGTTTGATGCTTTCATACTAGCTTCGTTCAGTATCCTATAGAAACTGCAATTTGATATTCTTGAGTGTGACTGAAATATTTTTTGCATCAACCCTCAGTTCAGGAAACTCTGCACAACACTGCAATTCCAATCCCATTACAGATGATATGCAATCCAATGTACAAGGACAATCCCTTTCGGTTTTCAACAAATTGGCATCAACCACTTTAGTTATTGAAAGGGGTGATGATTCCTTTACCCAACACTTTTAAGCTGATTTCTCCCGCAAACATGTCATCTGTAGGTCTCCTTCTTGTGAAAGTTTCCATAAGCAAAATACCATAACTATACACATCACCTCTTGTAGAAACAAGTCCTTCGGATCCATACTCTATATGTGGACATAAAAAATTATCATGAGTAAATAATTATATATTCAAAAGATATATAATGCTAAAAGCAATATTCTACCAAAAAGCTATAGTTATCAGTGAATGCATGAGTAGCATGATAGACATGCAAGTTCTGGTTGTAGGCTAAAACCATTACCTGGTGCCATATATCCAATAGTAGCGAGAGTCATGGTTCGCATCATAAAATCTCCATCACCTAACAGCTTGGCAACCATGTGCGACCATGTCTTCATCTAATAATATAGGAATAATTACACTTAATCCCCCTGATTTATCCAATGTGTGGCGATTTACCCCCCAATGTACCAAAATTGGTACATGACCCCCCCAAACTTGCCAACGTGTGGCAAAATCAACCTTCCGTCCAATCGACCGTTCGTTTGGACGGAAAATCGGTCACGTGCAAGTCACGTGACCGTTTAAGACAGAGACCCTCCCCAAGTCACGTGACTTGCACGTGACCGACTTTCCGTCCAAACGAACGGTCGATTGGACGGAAGGTTGATTTTACCACACGTTGGCAAGTTCGGGGGGGTCATGTACCAATTTTGGTACATTAGGGGGTAAATCGCCACACCGTGGATAAATCATGGGGGTTAAGTGTAATTATCCCAATAATATATTATTGGGCTTCAAATCACAATAAACAATAGGTGTTGAATAACCATAATGAAGGTATTCCACTGTTGATGCGACATCGATCATTATATTTAGTCTTTGTAAGATACTCAAACATCGGTCTTGAGAATACAACCACTTCCCCAGGTTCCCATTAGGCATGTATTCCAATACAAAAGCTTTGAAGTCGATGTTACTGCACTTGCTGACGATTTTGACAAGATTCCGATGACAAATATTGTGTAGTATCTCACACTCTGTATCAAAACTCTTTAATGCCCCTTCTACTACCATTTTGAAAACTTTTATTGCAACAATCATTCCATCAAGGAGTGTCCCATGGTATGCTGATCCAAAGCTCCCTTCACCAAGTAAGTTGTTTGCACTGAACCCTTCTATCGCTTGTAAAAGTTCTTGTTGAGAATTTCTTCTCCATGTGGCTATTGGTAATGAGTTTCCCTCCACTAGAATTTTCACATTCCTTTTTCTGCATCTTGTCCAAAATAACACAAGTGCGACTACAAGCATTGTTAACACAATCGATGGTAATACATACTTTAGTATATGTGCTGTTGCGGTATTTTTTTGTCGAGGAACACCTGTTTCGAGAACCACAAAGTCTATCATTTGACATAAATGATGCAGCAGAAAAGTTCGCAAATGGTCATTTTATAGGAATTTTTCCTTGCAGTTTATTGAAAGAAACATTTAGATATTTGAGTTGCGAAACTGCTTCTAAGGACTTTGGAATTTCACCGGATAAATTGTTTCTGGAAAGGTCCAAAAATTCCAAACTTACCAATTCGCTAAAAGATTCAGGAATTGAGCCTTCTAATCGATTATCCTCCAATGAGAGATTAGCTAAATCTTTGAGGCCACCAATTGTTGTTGGGAAACCACCAGATAGTTGATTTCTTGAGAACTCTAATACTCTCAAGACCTTCAAATTTTCAATCTCTAATGAAAGAGTGCCATTTAGAGAATTTGATGACAGGTAAACCACTAAGATATATATAAGGCTCCACAAGCTCATTGGAATCATAGAAGTTAATCGATTAGAGTCAAAGTAAAGATATCTTAGAGAAGTCATATTATGCATGCATATAGGAATGTCTCCAGAAAGCTCATTACTGCGTAAAAACAATTCAAACAAGTTCCCTAAATGGCAAAGATCAAATGGGATGAGATTGTCTAGTCTATTATTATAAAGCCTCAAACCTTGAAGCTTGTGCAATCTTCCCAATGTAACTGGAACAGGTCCAGTCAATTCATTGTTCAGTAACTCCAAAGGGATCAAGTTGCTTAAATTGCCAATATCTCTAGGAATGTTGCCCTTAATATTGCAATTATCCATGTGAAGTTCCTGAAGTGAAGTAGAGAGTTTTCCAATGGAACTCTGAAGGACGCCATTTAGTTGATTATTTGAAAAATCTAAAGTTGTTAGATATGCCAAATTTGACAAAGAAGAGAAAAGGTTGAATTTTGGAGTGGAAGATCCAAGGGTCGAATTATTTACTAATAGGGTGAGCCACTTCAGGAGCCTTAAATTACCAAGTGATTTAGGAATTAAGCTCGAGAATGAGTTATCACCCAGATCTAGTTCAGTGAGTTGTGATGCATCGGAGATAGAGCTTAGTATTGTTCCACTTAGTTTGTTTCCTTCAAGATAAAGGCCATAAAGATTTGGAAGGAAGATGCCTACATTTGATGGAAGATGGCCTAAGAGGTTATTGTAAGCCATATCAATATCTGTTATTGTTGAGATATTAACGATCTCAAATGGAATTGGACCAGTAAAGTTGTTCAAACGGATAACTAATAACTCAAGGTATTGGAGATTACCAATTTCACTTGGTATTGCACCTGCCACAATATGAACGACCATGCATTATTATTCAAAAGAAAAAAATAATAATTATGTGCCTTATAATTATCATACATACAAGTGTACACATGTCTAATAAACAATCCAAATCTTCAAAGAACAAATGTCTAATAAGCAGATCGCAACAACCAAAAATTAAATAGGAAAAAGAGATGGTGGTTTTTGGAAAAACAGGGTGTAGTGAATGAGGAATTTGCATCAAACAAAATATATATTTCTAGAAGGGATTATTAAATGTAATTTTTTGGTAACTACTTTTACTAGCAATGGTTTGTGGTTGAAACTTTCAGCTTTTCAGCTCAAGACACATAGGGAATTAATTATACTTGGGAACAATAACATTATGTCTATGAGTTTTTTTTATGAGAAAAAGGAAAGTAAAGGAGAATCAAATTTTTTATTATGACATATTCTACGTAATTTTTAAGGGAAAGTCATTTATTTACGCTCACTACTTTTGGACTAACATTTCTACTTTTTCATGCTAACCATAAGCACTAATCAATCGAATTTCAGACCTTAATTTATCTTTACATTATTGTGTTGCATAGTCAAATAAATACTAGATTAGCGAGTTTATGTGCTAATAGTGAGTTCATTGTGCGGGACTCTAACGGCCAGGTTCATGAAGCTGCTAGTTTTTTCACTGGAAGCAAGGGTGAATCCGGCGGTTGCAGAAGCATTTGCAGCCTTGAGAGCTGCTGAGTTTTGCCGCAACTGGGGTCTGGACAAGATCATCTCGGAAGGAGACTCATTACAAGTAGTCAATGCTCTCAATAGACCCGGACAAAATTGGAGTATGAATGGACAAATCAGAGTTTCCAACTTTGATTATTTAGAGTTTTCACGCTCTAGTTGTTTCGAGTTTCTGAATTACATTTTTCTCCATTAAAATATTACCACATTTGCATTTATACCCTTAAACTACTACTCACTGCAACTCGCTCTTCTAAACTACCACTTTGTTACGAGTAGGACCCTAAGTCAGATTCGGGCATAAAAATTGACGGAATCCACAACACAACACGTGACAATGAAGCATTTTTGAGTGACAAATCTATCCTGAATTGAAATGCACTGTTTACAATTACCTAAAAAATCACCAAAAAAAAAAAAGTTATTTGGTTTCATGCTGGTAAATTTACTTTACCCATAAATCGCAGCACAACTTAATCACGATTATGGTTTAGAAGACCAATTAAAAGTTTGATAAGTTTATGGGGAAAGCAAATTTACCAAATGGGGAAAATTTTAATTGCCAAATTGGCAGGTTGATGGGAACTTCGTCCTCTGTTTATTTTGATTGATCGAAACTTGTGAATTACTTGTGTTAATTTTTACAAAATCAGAGGCTCTCAGAGTTTCTTTGGTGATTTTAAATTTGCAATTCTGGTATAGATCTTTGTTGTATGTTATAAATCATGGACGATTGAGGATAATTATTTAGGGTTATTCATGTTGGACTAAGGTATTATAGATGGGTGTTTATTTGGATTGGCTGTTGTGTTAATTGCCAATTCCAATGGGAGTTTTGGGGCTCTTGATATTTGTTTGAGGATGGTAACTGGTTGGGTATGTAGCTGAAATTGATGAGAAGTTTTGAGTTGCTTCGGTTTATTTTTGTGGTTATTTGCCAAGGTAGTAGATGGTTTTGATATTGTACTTTGGGTGTTTGGTTGGCTTTTGATTTGGGATATGGAAGCTATTTATGGAGAAGTTTGATGATTTATTAAGTTAAATGATTTTCTTTGGTTTCAGAAAAATGCCTAGTTTATGATTTTCTTTGATTTGTATGAATATGATTTGCATGTACAAATTGGCAGTGATGATTAAGTTACAGCTTTAATGCCAGTTCTGCTTCAGAAAATTCTTGATTGATAGAGCTGTTATACATTCTGAGCCCATTAGAAATCGTTTTTCTTCAAATGATCTATGATGTTTGTTTTTAACTTTTAAGGCCTTTGTGTTGAAATTGGTTTCCATCATTGTAAGATTTTGTGGGTTAGATTCTGTCATGTTATTTTGGTGTGTTATTTCATATTTCGGTGGCTAATTAGTAGAAGTCAAAGATGATTTGTCCACGGTTTGAGATTAGTTAGTTTCAAGACCCTGTCTTCAGGGAGAACCTAGTTATTGTGTTTGATTTGTGACCATAACTTGTTTTTTAGTGCTAGTTGAAAATTTGATTCTTGTAGTAATAGTGGTTGGTTGGCTTTTGATTTGATATTGTTTAGATTGTTGTTTCAGGTTTGATATGGGTGAGTTGCATTTAGCTCGATGAAGTTGATTGGAACTCCACGATAGATCCTGAATTGTTGTTGGATTTGGAACGGGAACCCAAGTCTCATAGTGATGGAGATAAAGATGAGAATGTTGTGATTGTTGCTTATTGCCTCCCCTTGAACCAATCTGTTCCTTGCACAGGATGGGGAGATACTGAAGAGGACTTTAGAGAAATGACAGATTTAACAAAACGACCATCGAAAATATAACTACTAAAAAAAATGGACGTTTGAGAAAAAATGACCATTGAAAAATTTGCATTAGAAAAATAACCGTTTTAATAAAACGATTGTTAACAAATATGACCAAATATAACCATTTGAAAAAAAAAAGGACAGTAAAAAAATACGATAAAAAAAATAAAAAATAAAAAAATAAAGTTTTATTCTTTTTTATTTTTATTTGAAAGTATATAGAATTAAGAATAGATAATTAGATGTATGGTACCTTTTAAAACCTATTAGTTAAACTAGATAAAGTGGGTTTTGGTTAGATATTTTAGATTGAGATATACATAAGTCATTAGGAGTATTCTTAAATGGTAGTTAGTCATACAAAAAAACCAAGGGTGTCCAAATTTAAAAATAAAAAGACAAATTAAAAAAATTTTCCTTTTTTTTTTCTAAAATAAAAATAAAATTTTTTAAAGAAACTAAAAACTTTCATTTAAAAAAAAAAAAAAAAACTTAAAATTTCTTCCTCTTTTTTTTTTAGAAAAGAATTAAAAATTTCTTTTGAAAAAATTAATTTTTTAGGATTTTTTTAAAAATTTAATTTATAAGGATATTTTTGTTTTATTGAAAAATTTGTAAAGTTATTTTTGTTTTATTGAAAAAATTATAAAGTTATTTTTGTTTTTTTCTAACCTTAGGGTACATTGACAATATTTTGGTAGTATGTCTACTTTTTTTTAAAGAAAAAGAAAGAACATTGCCGGATTTGGTGGGAACAAAGATGCTTCGGGGAATCAAAAAATTGGGGTAAGATTTCAGAGTTGGCCTCATTTAATTATAGGTCACTATGGACAAAAATGGTGATTATGGACAAAGATGCTTGGTTCCTAACCATTAGAAGCTACACCTGCTGCTTGTCCAACGAACGGTATGCCTTTTTTTAAAACTTGTAAGTTGTAAATTGGATTTGCGAATCCCCATGCCCTTAGCCACGTTGAGACGTAGAGAAATAGGGAGGTGAGAGAATTGAGAGGAAATGAGCAGCGCAGGGGGAATGGGATTACGAGAGAGACGAGTGGGGTTTCTTAAATATTATGCATATCTTCAAAGTTCAAACTTGGGGTTGAAATTACTCGTTTTGGATATATTGCAACCGTCTACTCCTAAAACTGATAATCGTCATATCATAGATAGTTAGCAATTTTTTCCAACCCACTTCAAACGCGATTATACAATTAGGCGGTTAACCGTTAGTAGATAGCGGCCAGTTACTAACCTACTTGTCATGAGTTTATTTACTACCTTTTCGCCCATACTTAGCATGAGCTTAGTCTAGTAAAAATGAGTGCTGAGGCTGCCCCGTGCATGCTATGTTGGGATAATATCAAAATACCATCATACATTTATAATGAGCCAAAAAAATACGATTCTACAATTGCTATCATTTGTGTCCCATGGGCACAAATAGTGATTTTGTTGCCTCCAACACTTTAAGATTAACTTAGAATACCCATTGGCGGCTAATTATAGGTCACTTCAATATTAACTATACCAGTTATAAATGCTACTACTATTATCTACCATAACAACACAACGGCTATAAACAAATCTTTTCAAGGGAGTCTCAAGACTTTTACATTATGTCAAAAGTACAAACAAGGAAGACTTATAAACAAACTAGATGTTCTCATATTAGCTACGCATCCTGTAGAAATTTCAATTTGATCTGTTGAGTATGGCTAAAATATTTTTTGCATTAACCCTCTGTAGGCAACTCTAAGTGCTGAAGAAATTCAAAGAAGGCCATCGGGCTTGCATGATTTTATATGGCTCATCACATTTTGTTAGTACATAAAAAATGAGGTACAAAGATGTACTTCATAGAAAATTCCTAGAACTGCTTTTATCTTCTAACAATCTCTAGAAAATTCAACATCTAGAATTCCTAGTACTGCTTTGCATAACACGTGGTTGTACTGGGTTTGCATAGTATAGTTGCATCACAAAATTTTGCATTGGGCAGACACAGCCAGGATTTCTCAGATCTGCCTCTTCATCTGCGAGTATAGCCTTTTAAAAATTCTGATATGGTCCAAAGTTCATTGTTAGAATTTTGTGGGATATAAAATTTATTTCTTCAAACAACAATCACTTGTTTATTTGAGGATGAGGTCATCCTTTAAAGATGCATATTTACAGTGCTCTAGGTCTAGTATACATTTCTGGAAAAGTAAAAAGTCAGTCAACATGACGAACTAAAAGGGGACTATTATACCCGGTTCACTAAATAACCCATGTTTCATGAAACCCAAAGATGGCTTTTAAGATCATTCACTTAAATCAGGAAATTTTCACTATGAAATCACCAGGTTAGAACCAATAATCTTGTCACTCCTCATGGGTATGAATCATTAACAGTATGATGCATTGTACGGGAATCAAACTCCTAAACACATACCCACCTCCAATCTCATGTAAAATAGACCACAACGACCCTGAGCTAAGTTGGAAAAGTTAGATTTCGAAAGTAATTTGCAATTAGTTACATAAAAAAAGCATACCTATAGTTCAAATGTTTGACAAAATTATACCTCATACATGCAAAATCTGTTAGCTTTTGTACATCTTTAAGAAGATCAGGTCAGTTACAATGACTAAATTATATTAAAATCACTCAAATCCCTATCCATTTGAGCAAGTAGCAAGAGGATGTCTGGTGCACATGACAGAATAAAAGGGGACTAAAAAATCAGTTTGGGGTGATTATAAAAATGGACAAAAATTATTCAAGACATCAGACAGAGAAGTCCCATATTCTGCATCCCTATGTTCTACTGATATGTATGTTTTCCGACGCAGAGGAGAGAGAGAGAGAGAGAGAGAGAGAGAGAGAGAGAGAGAGAGAGAGAGAGAGAGAGATTAACAGCTAGTATAAGAAAACATTTTACATCTAAACAAATTTTGGACATTTCATGAGCAAACCAGGATGGCACAAAAAAAGAAAATGAAACATGGTAGATAATTTATTAGAGTATCAATTCAATATAGATCTTATAGATGCCAAACTATACAAAACACGGTGCAAGAGATACGTAGTTTTACGTGCAATATAAAATAAGTGTAGAAATTGTCAAACAAAACCAAATAATCAAGGAAGACATGACTAGTTTTTGAGTTGATAAAAAAAAAAAATGTTCTAGGCACAGGCCACACCTTTGATAAACAACTGGATGGTGAGGCATACACCTAGAAACTGCAACTTAACTTTGCACTGCCTCAAGGTGTACAAGCACCTCACTCTGAGGTGATCTCAAAGTAAACTTCAGAAAAAGCATCTATTACAACCTATATGACCTCAGGAGAATTTCATAGCAACAACAGACCTTATCATTCCTTTTTAGATAGTCACTGGTTTGAGGTGAATTTTGAATGTATTAATGCAAAAGGATTGTTCAAACATCTATTATAACAAATGGCAATAATTATGATTACCAGAATAACAGAAATGCTAGAATCAAGTGATTAGATTGAGTAAAACATAAAGGATAAAATGAGGAGCATTATCTCTTCAATTGATATCAAACTACTAAGCTGCAGTACAGCCAATAATAATACCTATGCACTGCTGCAATACCACTACTACTATTGCACATTCAATTGGGAAAATGCCATACCACAATACCATCTGGTACTGGTTCCTTGATTCAAACAGAGAACCAGTACCAGATGGAACACTTTAAATTAGATGCACACTAGATGCATCAGTGAGACTGAATTTGAGCTCCTATGAGGCTGGCAGCCAAGATTCTATTAGGTGTGTAAGAATGATCCAATTCAGTGTGAAATCTATTGCAAGATAATAAGTGAAAGAGTTGGGTTTCAGATATAATGATTCTGACATCTAGGACATATTTCATGATTTACTGTGTGATTCCCTCAAGCACCGAAGAAATCTGCACTGTTACATTTTCTGTCTGCTGTTCTAGTCAAATGGCCTTTCTGTTCAACTCTTTGTGCAGTATCAAAGTGAATGACTTACTCACAGAGCAATCCAAAAGAATAGGGAAAAGACCAAAATCGACTTGAACAGAAAAACAAAAGCCATACACACACACACACACACAAAATGTTAATAAATTACTCAATTTCAATGGGAAAGCTCTTAGCCTTTCGTGTGTTAAACAGAATGCCCAAGAAAGAACACAAAACAAACAAACCCCAAATAACAAAAAACCCAAATTTTCCGACAAATATTGAACCTTTAACTAATTTCCCAACAAATATTGAACCTTTAATGAACCCAATCCAAACGAAAATTTAGGGTTTTTCACATATGAGCCTCCAACAAGTATTTTAAATAATCGAAATCCACCACATTCACTCAACAAATTCAAACCATAAATTGTAATCGACCACATTCACTAAAAGAAAAAAAAAAAAAAAAAAAAAAAACATGAATCAATGGACCAGGAAGAGTGAAAATATAAAAACACACCGAATGATTAGAGGGAGGCGAGCTGGTGGGCTGAGCGGGCAGTCGGCGTCGATCAACGGCGGTGGAGTGGCGTTTTCCCGGAGATGTTTTGTGAGAGAGAGCGATAGAGCAACAAAACTTGGACACCAGAAGAATCTGATCGTGAGAGGCAGAGAAAGTTTGAGAAGAAAACTGATCGAACTGATCGTGAGAGGCAGAGAGGGCTTGAGAAGAAAAGTATCTAGGGATTTGTTTTTCCCACCTTCCGAAAATATATAATTTCCTGGCATAAAAGTTTTCACAGCACATCCTGGCAAATGAGTACTTCATTCCTGGCGTAAATTCCAAAGAATCCACATCATTAGTTTCATCCATTTTCACACCTGGGTGGTGGGATTATAGTGTCATATGTCAATTACACACATTGGTTGATTCTCGTAGGTTCAGCTTTTGCAAAACCAAGAAAGTTTGAGCCAACTTTGTTTCCAAATCATGTACTGAAGTTCCCTCAGAAGCACTTGTGGTAGTTTTGTCAAATTCTTGATCATGCTGGCGAAGAATCGCTTCGTGTTCATGGTTTTCGCATTGAGTTGCTTCAGGTTGCTGAGATTCGCAAAGGCAGTGGTACCCCAAGGAGAAGGTACGAGCTTGCTCTTCCGTTGTCAAACTGGGTGTCACCCATTAACTGTTTGGACTAGTTGGGCTTAGCTTATCATTTTTCGTAGTAAGATATGAAAGTACTATGCATTGATCTTTTTCTTTTTCCTTTTTTTTTTCATTAAATTATTTGGTGACCAAACAGAAAATTGGGGGTTTCCCCATTGAAATTTATGATTATGGTGCTTCACTAGTGCATGATTCTCTGGTACTCTCTAATTAGATGGGCTAAGTTTTAATTAGTGTGATTCTCACATGTTTATAAGTCTAAATTCACATAATTCTAGTAAAACTGATTGTTTTCTTGTTTTCTTTTTTTTAATGCGTTAATCGAATTGTCGAATGTCATATTAAGTTGTTAATTTTCATATTTTCCTTCACAAATATGGAAGTAAATTGGATAATTAAACCGATTTCTTCATTTATACTTTTTTCGCTTCAAGCTTCAAAGTCATGTGATTGAGAATAATAAAAATGTTCAAAAATTTCTTGGGTATTTAAATCTGAATTTAGGCAATAAAAATGAATTCAAGCGCAGATAACTGTTGCAATGAATTTGGATTGCCATTTCTTTTTCATAAGCACAGTTGTACAAAGCTGATTTGACATGTGATGTTTATTGATTGGGATGTTGTATAGTTGATGCACTCTAACAAATAGCTAGTACCATGGGCTCAACATATTAGAAATTTGATGGTAATTCTTCCCAACTTGAAATGGTTGGGATGAAACTAGAGCCACCAAGAAATTCTGAGAACAGCATTGGTTGTGATTGCAACAATATTGTCTGTCATGTCGTAAAGATGTACAGTTCCCTCATCTTGTTACTAATTATTTTTATGTCAAATCTTCCATCTTATGCATGATTTTACATCTTCGTATGATTGTCAAAAAATATAATTTTTTTATTAATTAATTTAAGTTAGCTCATCTAAGCCTTCATCTACGAATCTATATATATTTAGTGTTATTTTGTTTGTCAGGTTAGTGAAAATTTTTGTTGACTATACATTGTAATGAAGGCCACCAAACATTATTTTCAAAAGCTGCCTTTTTAACATCCATGACATATTTAATATATTGTAAAATGCTAACAGCATGTCATGATTGATCTACTTCTCATGATAGTCGTTACCTATACTCATTATCTAATAACTCATTTATTATATAGAGTGCTCAAGTTTTATAGTCTTCCTGGCATGCTTCCACCTCAACTGGTGAAGCTTCCTCACCTTCGAGAAATGTAAGATCTTTTTGAAATGCTTCAATTTCAAGTTTGATGGTAATATTTTGCAGCACTAATGTCCAACACAATTCACTAGAATTTAATAAAGACTATTTTTTCAGCATTTCCTATTTACACCGGTTGTCCTCTCATTGTAGTGATTTTGCTTACAACTATCTCAATGGGACAACACCACTGGAATGGGCTTCAATGCGATTAACTTCTATGTGAGCTCTTCTATTTTATATTGATTAAGTTTTGATTTAATTAGCTACTTTTCTCTTAAATTAACCAAGTAATGTGCAGCTCTGTTCTTGGGAATCGCTTATCAGGGGAGATTCCAAACGAGTTGGGAAATATTACCAGTCTCACATACCTGTACGTTTTGAACTTTGGTTTGAAGTCTTCATGAGTGAGCTTGAGTTGTAAAATAAAAATAAAGTAGAAAGACTCTGGTTTTCTTGTTTAAGTGTACTGCTATGACCTCAAACCACTGAAACTTTCCGTGTTTTTTAATTGTTATATGGTCGTTTTGTTACCCCTGCACTCCATTGTGATTTTTGGATGGTTTAATCATGAGTTTCTTCTTCTTCTTTTTTTTTTCTTTTTTTTTTGTGTGTTTTACTCAAACAGAAGCCTTGAAGCAAACCAATTCTCTGGCATTGTTCCTCTTGAGCTTGGCAATTTGACCAATTTACAGACTTTGTAAGACATCTCATCTCTTCATTTTGGTAGGTTATAAATCTTTTGCTTGCTAACACATTTTTTGACGATTTCGTTGGTTCATTGCTGCAATATTGTTATTGCAGGATGCTATCCTCCAATAATTTGACAGGAAACTTGCCGATGACTTTTGCCATGCTGGGAAGTCTAACAGATTTGTGAGAATTTATTATATATGCTTCTGTTGACATAATTCACCCCTCCTTTAAAGCATAAATATAAACATTTTGCTGATGAACATCAATTTATTGCACAATGCAGTAGGATAAATGATAACAACTTTAGAGGAACAATACCAAGATTGTAAGATCCTTGTTTTTTTTTTCAAGAGATCTCAAGTGTTTTTTGAGTCTCCATCGCAGATAAGCCTTTACCTTTTTTTTTTTCTTTTTCTTTTTTTTTTCTTTTTTTATGTATATTTTCTAATAGTTATTCTCATTCAAATTTGAATTCTTGAAGAGAAATGCATGCAAGTGGACTGGAGGGACCCATCCCACCAAATATATCTCTTCTGAGTAATTTACAAGAGTTGTGAGTAAAAAACCTTCTTACATTCATCCGGTTGCTTGATAGGATGCAACTTGATTTTTTTGGTATATTCAATCAACAATTTTGGCTCATGTGGCATCTTTGAAACAGGAGGATTAGTGATATAGATGGGCCAAATCAGGATTTTCCTATGTTGATAAACATGTCTGGCCTAGTAAGATTGTATGTTTAGTGCTTACATTGTCAACTATATATTCGATTTGATGATGCTTTATGCGATACAATTCAGTTATGTATTTTAGGGTTTTGAGAAACTGTAAGATTTTTGGGGAGATCCCTTCATACATCTGGACAACGAAGAATCTGCAAATGTTGTAAGTAGAGCATGTGACATATAGGAGTATGCTGTTTACTAGCTTGAATTAGGTAATCATAAATTTATATATATGTGTGTGTGTATCGATATTTGCCTTCAGAATGCCTTTGATTTGGATGGTATTGTTCTCAAAGAACAAAAGAAAGCTGACAACAAGATGTTTCCAACGGTGTTATTTTTCCTAAACTGAAAATATAAAACGGTTTCAAGAAACCTTTTTTGATGCTTTCTGAAAATAGGCTGTTTTCAAGAATAATTTTCTGAAAACAGTTTTTCAATTCAAAACATGTTTTGTAGTGCGTTTTGCACTGTTTTCTGTTTTGTGAGCTTTATAAAAGGAACCAAACAGGTCCAAAATGTTTATAAAAGCTTATGGATTCTAACAATTGGCATGGCTTCAAGCTTGTAGTGATTTCATCACCTAAACAATTAGACTGGCAAAAAACATAGTAAAAGTTCATACAAGGAAGAAAAGCAATATATCAACATTGAAATTAGTGTGAAAGACCTCAAATAAAAGTAGAGGTGTAGAAAATTGTTTGAATGATGCTGTAGAAAAAAGTTCTAAATCTATTACAAAGATCGATATAATAAGAAACAATCTGGCTTCACAAACTATGAATATTGCACTCTCCTTAATAAACCATATTACAGAAACTGAAGACATCATTGATAACAAATTAAATTTGTAGACACACTTACGCACATACTTATTATGATTGCACAACATATGGATGTGCACTTGTGTGCACACCTGTAAGTTTTTAGTACACAAAATTGGCCAACCAATAAGATTGAAACAACAGAGAACTATAAGATGCAGGAAGTTGTGACATGTCAATTTACTAGTTAGCATAATTCTTTATTTTTATTTTACTTTTATAAGTATTTGACTTCAAGGGGAGAGGGAAATGAAAGATTCGAACTAGTGACCTCCGTTTCATGAGACGTGGTCCCTAGCCAATTGAGCTATACCTTGGGACCAGCTGGCATAGATATGTTGCCCAAATTCCTTGCTACTATCATTTTTCAATTCTTTTCTTATAATTGTTGTCTGCTTTGCTCCTATCTAGATGGTAACAGATTACTAGAAAACATAGCATATTGATAGAAGCAATGTTTGCTTTCATGAGCGAAATAGCTTCTAGTAATGCTAAGTGAATAATGCCTTATTAACTAAGGTTATCTTTTCAAACTATAAAATTTTGAGTGCCCTTTCTTCTTCAACATACCAGGTTCTAAATTGTTCCAAGGTTGGATATTGATTATCTTGTCTCTTTGTGATTGTTGTAGTGATGTCAGTTTCAACAATTTGGCTGGGCAGATTCCCACCAATATCTACTTAGAGCGCCTGAGGTTTCTGTAAGTATATCGAAATAGAGGCTGTAATTGATTGTATATTTTGACTTTCATCATTAACATACTTTAATATCATTTCCAAGTCTGGAGGACTTGATTTATATAGACACAAACACTTGAACGCACAACTGCACACATGCACCCCATTTTTTTTATAATCAAACTTGCTATCTGGTGCAGAACCATGTCATGTATCTCTTACCAAATGCAACCATAGATTTCTAACAGGATTTGTTCAATTGCGTTTGGATTCTAGTATTTTTAATGCATACTAAACCTTTGATGTTGCTTCTGTTAGGTTTTTAACCGGCAACTTGCAAAGCGGAATTGTACCGGATTCAATCTTGATGGAAGGAAGTAATATGTATGTTTCTTATCTGGGACACGTTTTCTGTTTAGATTCATCTTTTTGATATATTTGCAATCCACCTTTTCCTTTGTGCCCATATGATGTATCCAAAATGGTTCTCCATCTTAAACATTAACTATGAAATACAGGGAGATAACAATTTGAGGGCCATTGGCACTAACCATATATAAGGGCGGAGTTTGCTATTCTCCTTTTGAATTAATGAAATATGCATATTTTGCTTATCTTATTAAGCTCATAAATGAACTATTTCTATTTGGTAGTACTCCTTTCTAATGTATGTTTCTGAATTAAAGATAGAATTTTCCCAATTTTTTTTTTTTAGATTTAATATAATTTGATTGTTTTGCCCGTTGAATTGAGAGCCACTACATTGACTAGACTACTATTTCCATAATACTTTCAGAAGCAAGAAGCAAATTTAATATCCAGTTCAGCAGTCCCGTTATTGCCTATCTGCAGGACTGAACAACTTCTGTATTAAACCTCACAGCTAATAGTGTCAGACTGTCAGGGCTTTTCAGCATACACTTGAATTTCCTAAGTTGCTTCTATTTTCTGGATATTAACAGATTACTATATTAGTGATATATTTTAGTCGTTTTCAAGAAAATGATATGCAATGATAAAACATGCTTTTCAGGTTCAAATGTTTATGAAATACTAAGTGCGATTGTCACACATCTTCTCTCGTTCATGCGCCATTAATATCTTCCAAAAAGAATCAACGATCTCTTCACTTTTAAACATAAAATTCTTCTCCGCATAAAAATCATCAAAAACATTGACATCAAGAGAATTTGATAAAAGATTTCTACCCGAAGAAAATCAAATTCGTTAATTAACATCAAAATCAAAGACTTCACTTTAATTAGGGCTTTCATCAAGCATGTGATGTACAAAACTCTCATAAAACAAAAAAAAACAAAAAAAAAAACATTCACATTAAGGAAATTTGATAAAATATTTTCTACCCTAAGGAAATCAACTTCGTTAACATCCATATCAAAGACTTTACTTTTAGGGCTTTCATCAAGCACATTATGTATAGAACTCTTATCAACAAAATTGTCAATATTACCTGAGATATTTACTTTTTCCAATGGTTCTTCTTTCCCAGGATAGATGTTATAGATTAGTGGTGAAACCTAATCTACTACAGATTAATCATCTTGATCATATGACAAAGAACCTCCACAAGATCTCCATCATTGATATCGGTATCCTAGGTTGGTGGAGAATCCCAATCTATGAATCCTAGTGAAGAATTTTCTACATCTTCATGGTTAACATCATCATAAACATGTCTATGTTTAAACTCCTCATCAACAACTCGTCTTCTTGGAACTCTTCATCAAGAAATTCATCTTTCTCATCCACATAAGATGGATTTGGTAGATGAATTGGAGGCTCACGACTAACGGTCAAGGTGGCCCACCAAGGGCTCTGCGTGTCAAACTGTACCTTCCTCCGTTGAGATCATGCCTCATTAAAAGTAATCACATCATCCTCATCCACAAAACGTGGAGTTCGTTGACGGCGACGATCGTTAGCAACATCCATGGCATCAAGTTGGTCGTATAAGGTTCTGATTTGCTCCATCAGTCATCTAGATCGTGCAACAAATTGTTCCTCCACGTGCTGGAACGAACCGCCAGTCAAAGAACGCAGAAATATTAGAGAGCTTCCATTATGTAAAAGGATCTGCATTGCCTAAAGTATGCTAATATCAAGAACTCTAGAGAATTCATGTGCATATGAAAAGATTTTTAAAAAAAGTATCTTTTAGAGAATGCATATTTCTTTGTATTTGTCTCACGGTATTATGACTTTTGAATCATCTAATAAAATTGTTTGACTCGATTCTACTAATGTTTGTTTTTAATTTTAAATAAATATTGTAAATGTCTGGTAAGATTTATCCAGTCATTCATCGACTTGTCTTACATAATAAATTTGTCATGTTTATTTTTCAATGTTAGTAACTAGCAATACTACTATGTTAATTTCTACTTATTTTGGAATAGAGCAGTGCTACGGAGAAGGAAAAATTCCGGATTTAAATAATTACAAGAATGCCACTGTACAGCCAAATTTCCGGATGAAATCCAGAATTTTTCCTTCTCCCCAGTATTACCCTTTCGAATATTCTATGTTAATTTGAAGGGACATATAATGTAGTATATATGTCTGTGGCGGTGGAGTTTTTGACGTTGTGTCTCGTCGAGTTGAATTAATGGATGCTCTCAACCTATTTTTCATGTGATTTGACAAATGAAGATAGGAATTAAGTATGCTATCTTTAGTCTGAAATGTTTGGGCCGAGCTTTAGGTCATGATTTATTTTTAAACTTGCATTAAAAATAGTGAATCTTTCAATCACATTAGCTATGCATTGATATGTTCTTGTAAATGCAATGTCTTAATGCCTAGCTCGTTTGGATCGCAGAATAGACTTCTAAAATGGAATGACTATTGCATGACCTTTATTTGGTATGAATCTATTCTTTATTTCCATTTGAATAACTATTCCTCTAATTTTTTAGAGGAATAGCTATTCCTTTGAGAATAAACTACATTTTTCATAAAAAAATAATTCATTATTTCTATTTCCTCTCATTTTTAATTTTTAATTTTTTTTATTAAAAAAAAAAAAAAAAAAAAACCTAACATACATTACATCTGTGGTGGATCCCCGAGGCGTTTTGGGGTGACCTATGCCAACATTTCAATCATTAAAATAATTCTGCAATGAACGACAAATTTTGTAATTTCGATTCATTATGCACATCACATTCAAATTAAAATACTTCAACTAAAATCTCAAACTGATTTTCTTTTGCTCTGAAAAATGAATAGGATATCTTCCGTGCACGTCTTGGTTTTACAGAGACTATCTCAAACTTTTTACTTTTTCATTTCATTTCTCAAGCACTTCTTGGCTTCCACCACATGATTGTGATTTTTTTTTTTCTTTCTTTTTTTTAAGTTCCCATGTAAAGTCCCTAATACTAGTAGAGTAGTAGTAGCTTGAGCCTATTTCGAACTTGTGTTTTTTTTTTTCCCTACGTTTTGTACTTGTACGCAAAATTTTCTCAGTAACTTGTCTTACAGACTTACAAGAAGAAAAGAAAAAAAAAAAAAAAAAAAAAAAAAAAAAAAAAAAAAAAAAAAGAAGAGGAAAAGGTGTTGGGCCAGTTTGGCTATTAGCATTAGAGAAGAGGTAAAGCCGTACATAGAGTCCATTAGCTCCAGCTAGAAATGAAAAGTTAGTAAGATTTTTTTATTTATTTTTTATTTTTTATTCCAGTAGGGGCACATCCTTCCTGGCTTATGAATGCATCTGCCATTGCAGTGACGTGTTTTACAGACTTACAAGAAGACAAAAAATAAATAAATAAATAAATAAAGAAAAAAAAAATGGAAAAGGGAAAAGGTAGTGGGGCAAAGTGGGCTATTAGTCTTAGAGAAGCGGTAAGGCTGTAGGGGCATTAACTCTAGCTAGCAATGAAAATTTAATAAGAATTTTTTTTTTTTTTTTAATTCCAGTAAGGGCACATCCCTGCTGGCTTATGAATGCATCTGCCATTGCAGTGACGTGTTTTACAGACTTACAAGAAGACAAAAAAAAAAGAAAAAGAAAAAAGAAATGGAAAAAAGGAAAAGGTGGTGGGGCAAAGTGTGCTATTTGTATTAGAGAAGCGGTAAAGCGGTTGGGGCATTAACTCTAGCTATCAATGAAAATTTAATTTTATATATATATATATATAGAAAAATGTTAAAAATACAATTAGTACACAATCCCAAGACAAAGCGGGGACCCACTTTTAACTCCGGTAGCGGCCACGCTGGCTTATAAATGCATCCGCCACTTCTTCTTTCTCTTTTCATGTTGTCTTCTTTTCTTCATCTTTTTCTAAGAAAAAAAAAACCAAAAAAGTTTTGAGAGGCTCTGCAACTGATTCGGAAAGCTTTTTTTCCTCTAAAATGTTTTCTTCTTTATCCTCTTCAATCCCCAGAAAAAGGACGATGTCAGACACTCTCCCCAATGAAGTTGTCGCCGAAATCCTCTCACGATTGCCCGTGAAGTCTGTCATCAAATTCAGGTGCGTTTCCAAGACATGATGCTCTCTCATTTCTAGCCCCCATTTCATCGCCACCCACCTCAGCCGGGCTCTTTCCAACCACGAATACCCATCCAACCTTGTTTTCTACCATTTCGACTACCCACTCAAGAAAGACCGATCCGCTGCCATATGCATCCATCGGCTTTCCCTTGATCCAGAAATGCAAGAGAGGAGTTTGGTCACTCAAGAATCTGATGTCAGAGGAGATCCAGCAGATTTCATCGAATTCCGTTGCTCGCGCGATTGCATGATGGTAATTGGTTCATCTAACGGCCTATTTTGTCTCACCAAAGGTTTTGATTCATACGTTCTCTGCAACCCTTGTATTCAAAAAGCCATATCCATTCCGCACCCTAACATTGGCCTTCGGGGATTGGAAACCCAGACTCATGGCTTTGGGTATTGCCCCAAGACCGACGATTACAAAGTGGTGAGGATTGTACATGCCGAAGGCACCACTCATTCTCTGGTTGAGATTTATACGCTTCGAACCGGCGCATGGCGCTCTTTTATGGCCCTCGGTCCTTCCTACTACTTTAGAGAACCCTTCGGCTCACCCTCGTTACGTAATATTTTCTTTAATGGGGCAGTCCACTGGCCAGCTCGCACTCCAGAGCACCAGCGCCCGTTTCGCCACCTAATCGTGTCGTTCGATATAGAGGATGAGGTGTTTCGTGAAATGGCTATGCCAAAGAGTTTACAAGGCGCGGAAACCTTCGAGCTTTTTATGGCGGTAGTTGATGGGTTGCTTGCTCTTATCCCCTACGGGGACGATCAGGATGTGCCCGTTTGGGTGATGAAAGAGTATGGAAGAGCGGAATCTTGGACTAAGCAGTTCGATATTAAGTTTGAGTATGGATCATATGGTCCGATAGGCTTTACAAAGAATGGCGAAGTTCTAGTGGAACATGAGGGAGATTTGTGTTCTTACGAACGTAATAGCGAACAATCCTGGTATCTTCACATTTATGATATAAGTGACTGGCTTTATTTCGATACTTATGTGGAGTCCCTTGCTCTACTGAATGTAGTAGATGGAGTTTTGGGAGTGGAAACGACTTTGTATTGTGTTAGCAAGCTCAAGGCGAAAGAAAAGAAGTGAAAAAGGAAGATACGGATGTAAGCTTATGCGAAAATCAACTACAAATTGGCCCATTTTCATTCTGGTGTTAGTGTTTCCATTCTGCATTCTCTCACGTGGGCTAACTGTCTTTCTAGGTTGGGACAGTGATTCAGTTGCGAGCAAGCAGGAAAAGGTAAGATATCAATAATCGTTTGTTACTCTTGTTTCTTTTATTTTTTCAATGGCAGGGTCATGTAATTCATAAATGTAGAAAAAATAAAAGAAAATGTTGTTATGTTTGCGGTTGGTCAAATGACAAGATTCACAACATCTAATTGTTCTAGAACTTGGAAGGAAATTAACAGAACTGGTATATATGCTCAAGCTTAGAGTGTGTCGTGTGTGTGTATCCCCATCTAAGAAAGAGAAAGAGAGAAAAACTTCCAGTAGCAGAGCATTTGAAGTTTAGCTGCAATTAGTAGGGAATGCGAACTATTCTTTCCAAGGTAAACCTCTTTATATAGATGAAGTGATGCAGAGATAAGAATAAATTTGTTGTTATTTGTTATTTAATAATGGGCTTGGCCTTTGATCAAAAGTTAGTCGCATTATGTTTAGGGTTTAGTCCATGAGCTTATTTAAGCTTAATATTTTATTGTAATAAACGGTTTATGATGAATTAAGAAAATGGTTTTGTTCCTAGCTATGAGGTGTGACTCCTTTCTTTTTTATTGGTAGCGGTAGTGAAACGCTGCTAAGGCCAGTAAAACTTTAGTTTGTTTTATCAGTTTCGTTAATTTGGTGAGACTCTGAATTATCATAAATTTATTTTAATTTTATATTCTTATGTTTTTCCTTCCTGGATCATGAAGCCTTGATGTCCTTGTTAACTGGAATTTCTGTAAAAGGGTAAACTATTTCCTTTGCCTTTTTCGCAGGAGGCTTTACTGATCCAGTCCCAAGTCAAATCATGCTTGGTGGTAGTAGTTCAAATGACTTGAAAAAGAGTATTATCATGTACTGCTCGTACTACAATTATTGGTTAGTTTGATGGTTGTTGGACTTGGAAGGGTTTTAATGGGTAGTAATTACAACTTTTATACTTAATTGTCTATTGCCAACGCTTTCCTTCACTTGACGGAATCCTTGCAGAAAATACCTCAAGTAGAAATAGTACGTTATAAAGCAATAATAAAGTAGAAATTACAGCGTCTAAAACTAGTTGTTCTGGATGTAAAAGTGGGGCAAGACAAGAGAAGAGGAAAGGAGTAATCATTCTTCACTCAATTCTGCTATAAGGGTCATGTTTGACAAGCTTGGTTACGGCACAGAATAGTAAATGTACTAATTACATTTTTTTTAATTTTATTTTTATATTTTTCAATAACAATCAACGGATAAAATATTTTTACTTTTTATATTACATTAATAATTTATTATTATTATTCAAATAAAAAAATTTACTACAATATAAAATTTTTTATTTTTTTTATAAAAATTCTTTTTACTTTATATTATATCATCATTTTTTATTAATTTTAAAAAATTAACACATGCATTTGCCAACCGACACTAAGATTGCACGGCCAAGGCATGGAGTCAAACAGTTGCCCTTCTTTGAACAGTGTGCGATGTGCGTGCTGCGTGGAAAGACGAAAAACCGTGTGCGGGAATGGAGTCTAACAGTTGCCCATGTTCTATTCTTTCCCTCATCTTTTTCTACGGAAAAAAAAAAAAACCCAAAGAAGCATTGAGAGGCTCTGCAACTGATTAGGCCCATTTGAAAATCTCTCTCCCTTTCTCTTAGGAATGTTTTTTAATGATCAAAAAATAGGATTGATGTAATATATAATTAAAATAATTTATATAAAAAGTAAAAAAAAAAAATTTATGGTAATAAATTTTTTATTTAAAAAATAATAAAAAAATGTTGATTTGATATAAAAAGTGAAAAAAGTTTAGAATGTTTTAAAGTTGATGGTATTTTTTTTTTTCTTTTTTGAGAAGTGAAAATAAATAAAAGGAGGAGAAAGTGAATTTCAAAAGTTCTTTTCTCTCTAAGAAGTTTTCTTCATTCTTTTCAGAGAAATGCTACACAGAAGACTTTCTTCCGTCCCTCTTCCATCTTTTTTTCTACGTGGAATTTCTTTTTCGTTTTTCTTTTTTAAAAATAAGGGAGAATGAAAGGTTTAAACTAAGAAAGTGACGGTCCTTGGTTTCATTTCCCCCATTTCTCCCTATTTTCGGCGTCGACCACCACCCCCCTCCTCCACTGTCCCACTGTCCCACCAAACGGCCAACACCGTCCGGCCCTCTCAGAACACGGTCCCTCTCAAACCATCGATCTTGACCCGAGCGAACCCATTTCCCAAAAGTCGACGGTGCGCCGGCCACCAACCCACCGACAGAATGCCGGCCAGTAGACCAAGCGCTGCTCGTCTCTCTCTCTCTCTCTCTCTCTCTCAGATTTTGGGTCTCTCTCGTTGCTGACCCACCGACCACCACCCATCGGAGCACCCCCCCCCCCCTCTCTCTTGCCGTTTTCCTGCTGTAAGTTTTCTCCTCTCTCTGTCTACGCTTTTCATGATTTTCTTAAACTCTGCTTGGTTGCTTGGAAAACAGAGGAAAAGAGAAGAGAGAAGAAATCTGAAAGTCATGATTTTTTTGATTGATTGAGTTATTGGCATTAATTAATTTAAATTCTTTGGTTGTTTGGTGCTAAAGTTTAGGCCTTCTTTGGATTTTTTAAGTGTTGGGTTTTTTAGTTTAGCCTTTGACTATGCTCTTGCTGTCTCCGAAGGTTTCTGCAACCTGAAGCAGGTTGGGTTCTTTTCAAAGTTTTGAGCTTTAAGTTCCACAATTTCTTATGGGTCATTATTTTTTTTTTCGTTATTGTAGAAGTTTGCTATTTGATTACTTTGTTTTTGGTTGGTGAGAGAACTAAGGTAAAACAAAGAATGAAAAGCAGAGTTGTGTGTTTTTTTTCGCTTTGTTGTTCTGTTTCCAAGAGAATGTGAAAGATAAATTGAACTAATTCTAATAGTTGGACTAAGGTAATAGGCTTTCTTTGGATTTTTTAAGTGTTGGGTTTTAGTTTAAAGGTTTTGAATCAGCTGGTGGGTGTTGCGGTTTTTGTTGGATTTATGGGTTGTTTGGTGGGGGAGCTGGACGGTGGGGAAGGAGGGCGGTGGTCGGCGCCGAAAATTGAGAAAAATGGGAGAAAACTGAAAATTGGGGGGAAATGAAACCAAAGACTGTCGACTTTCTTAGTTTAAACCTTCCCTTCTTTTTATTTTATTTTTAAACGAAAAAGAAATGCCAAGTAGGAAAAAAGACGGAAGAGGGACGGAAGAAAGTCTTCTGTGTAGCATTTCTCAGCTTTATTTAATCCTAAAAAACCTAGGAGACTTCATATGCACGATTTTTCAGCCTCCTATAGAGCGTAAGACTAACTGCTAGAGGTGAGACGAGCTCGAAACTGACGATTTCTGTCAATTCCAATTAATACAGTTTAATATTTGTTCATTCAGCCTATCTTCTCAAGGTAAAAGCCTACAAAGCATATAATCTTGTTGTTTCTTGATAACCCTATTGTTTCTTGATATATTCCTTTCCTAATCATGATGGTTGAGGGTTAAAATTATGTTTTAAAAGTATTTTATCAAATGATTTACAAAGAAAGAAAATGTATTTGATGCATGTATTTCCATTCGTTGATGTTTTCAAAAGAATGGTCAGGATTTTATATGTGAGTGCGGAATGCTGATGATTTTATGTATTAAAATAACGTTTTAAAATACACACGCACGATTCTAATTAATGATTTCAAAGTTTGATTGTAATCAAGGTAAACTCTTGATTTTCAAAAGTCAATCCTAAGGGTTGGTCGGGACTCGGGACTCTAACGTTAGCATTTTGAAAAGAATAACTCATTGCATTTGAAGCATTGAAATATATTATTTAGTCTGAACTGATGTGCATGTTTCCAAATGACTTTTTTGGAGATCCAAATGAAAATGGCATATGTAGTTAGACCACGCTCATTTGACGAGGTTATGACATGATACATTCACAGTGCTCCACCAATTATAATTAAGTCTAGCATTTTCAGTTTTTCACAATTGTCATGATGTGCTTAATTACATGAATGATCACCACATCCATAGTGCTCCACCAAGCCTAGCATTTTCAGAATTGTTATGATGTGCATCATGTGCTTATTATGTCCATTGTTTGTAGTGCTCCACCAAGTCACAGTCAAACAATTCACTGTTTGCCACAATAATCCAATTATTTCCCACCTGCAAGATTTAAGAGAAATTTTAGTGTGATAATATCTTATATAGTAATGATATTTAGTAGACTGTTATATGATTGCCATAGAATTAAATAATGCTATATATATCTCGTAAATATTTTATTGTGTAACAGTAAAATTAGCTCTTAGATCAGCATTTGTTTAAAAAAAAATAATAATAATTAGGGCTAATTTTTCACTGCTATGCCATTCAAATTATATATAGCAGTCGAATGGCGGTCTCCACCAAGAATGTAGCTCAAGATTGTTCATAAAGACAATCAAAGCTACAAATTGTTGAAAATTATTTCATGAAAATTAAAATTTCCCTTTGATATATAAGGATCGAAATCATATAAATTATGTAAAGACCAAGAAAAATAAGTAGGGGATTTAACAATTTAATAAATTATGTTTATTAAATGGATGAGATTAATAATTTTATTCTAGGTAAATAATAATCATGTTATGAAAATAAAATACAATATGGTTAAGATGGATAATTATTATAGTAGGTCCTAATTAAATAAATAATTAAATACATTGATTAAAGTTTAGTTTAAATATGTGTATTTTTAAAAAAAAAAGTTTAAATATATGTGAGGCCAAATGTTAATTAATAAACGATATAATTTTAATAAAATGAGGTCCTTTAATTTATATAAGTTGGAGGCTTTAAATGAAGGGAATCTCATCCTTGCCACGTGTTATAGCCTGATTGGCTGAGAAAGATTTCATCATCCCTTTCCACTCACTCACAAATCGCCACTTGTCCCTTATCGTTTTCTTCCTTTCCTATTTTTCTCTTCCCTACGCATGCCCTCTCCGTTCTTACCTTTTCCTTTTCTTTCTCTTTTCTTCCGTCTCCCTTCTCTGTTCTCTGTAGCCGCACCACAGCCCCTCCGTTTCCTCTTCTTCTCTTCGGCTCACACGCAACATCCTTCTTCTTTTCTTCTTTCTTTCTCTCCTATTTTAGACACACAAAGTTAGAGGTTGTGAGAGATTCTGTGAGACGAATTGTGAGTGAGAACCCGAGTGTGTTTTGATGGATTCTTGGCCGTCGATACGCGATTTTGGAAGCTATGGTGGCTGGGCCACCGTCGGGTCTCGGGAGGCAGCAACTAGGGCGTGGATTCCGGCCTTGTTTGGGTGAGGTCCTCTTTCCCCTTGTCTTTGATTTACTTGTATTTTCCCTTGATTTTCTGTTGAATCGACTGGGTCCTTTGTGGTTTGGAATTTATGGGTTAGTTTTTGGTGATTGCGGTGGTGGTTTGACTGAATGGGTTTGCCCTTTGGATTCTTGTGGCTATCGGTTGAGGAGTAAATTTTATGGGTATATTGTTGAATGATTGTTTATTCAGTTGTTGGATTTGTAGTTCTAGAGCTGAATCCGAATTTGGTTTTGGTATTTGTAAATTGGGTTGTTATGATTTTGGTTAAATCCGTATTTAGGGTTTTGTTTGGGAATTTTGGGGTTTTTGTTATAATGTTGGGTTGGGGTTTGATTGATATTGAATATTTTCCTAATATAGCCGAATGGAATGGTGTGGTGGATTAAGGATGTTAATTGTTATGACATTTTGGTAGAAGTTATTGTTGATTGGGTTATTTAAATTAGAGGTTAATCATGGTAGCTCATATTTAATACTTTGAGATGAAGTAAAGAAAGAATCTAAGAGATGGAAAATGAAACAAATGGTGAAGTAAGAGGAATGATTAAATGAATAGGGAATATTAATAGAGTGGTGGTGGATTAATAGTCAATGGAACATAAGTATAATGCTTGGCTTTGGGGTTTATGTATATACCTCATGCTTTAATAAATAAATTGGCAAAGTGTAATAAAAGAATGGATATTACAAAATGTGATTATAAGTTAGTTCAATAAGAGTTATTAGATTAATATGTTATATAAGATTAATGTCCTATAGTTTAAATTACTTAGATGGTTTGTAGTTAATAAAGATTAAGTACTAAGTATGTTAGTAGTTATAAATCTAGAGCCGCCTAAAGTTTATATCAAAGGGAACAATCTAGTAAGAATGTCAGAGTTATAGATTACCCAAATAACCCTAAATTAATAAGTATAAGTTAGTAAGCTTATAAGAACACATAAATGTAATATGAATCCACTATGTGGCCACGTAGTAACTAATCCACCTATACATGCACACATGATATTTATGAGTCATCGGATTAGGTTAAGCGTTGTATATACATATGCATATAAATAGGTTAAATGAATATTGTTAACTTAGTAAATAAGTAACAAGCCATTAACGGGTTAACAATGACAATATGATATAATAATAATAAATAGACAAGATAAGAAACAAACCTATAACCAATGATTAATCGAATAATAGTTTAGGATACTTAGCTAGACTTAGACACAGGTAACGCAACATGTGAGCACGCGGGTAGTTAGGATGTCATAGAGTATAAGATTCAATAGTGTAGTCTAACGATACCAATGTTTGTAGGAATGTGTCATTATTAGAGACTTCTATTGAATCTCCAATGTAGAGTTCAAGTAACTAGAATTCAAGGGAATATTCGAGTCAAGAGTCTAATGCAACCAAAGTGAGTATTCTACTCACTGAGAAATTATATTTTTATGTATTATGGATTTATAAAATGTATATTGTTTTATGAATCTGAACCAACCATATGATCAAATATATGTTTTGGATAATTTAATTAGTTTTGATTATGTTCAAATTATATCAATGATGTTTAAGAGTTGATGCATGAGTGAAGAGTGTTAAATTGATTTAAAGGGTTTGAGTATGTGCTGCGGTTGAGATTTAAATTATGCAAATTATTTGAGAACATGTCATGTTGAAACTGTTTATGTTTTGTGAAAAAACTATGTTTTGAATGATTTCAAAGTATTTGATGAAATGTTGGATTTGTTTAGTTTTAAGGGAACTTGCTTTAGTAACAGCATGATTTTATAACATGATACAGTAGTGAAACATATACTGGCCAGGCACAGAGCACAGAGCATAGAGCATGTAGTATAGAGCATACATACAACAACAGTACTGCAGTAACAGAACGCAGTAAAGTAGCAGTAAACACAGTTAAACAGCAGTAAACCCAGTTCATGCATATCATGTATAACATTGTTTTATGAGTAATGTTTTTATGTTATGAGTAATTTTTACTAGACTTGTTGGTATGCATAAGTGTCTTAAATGAAAAGCGCTTATGTAAATTTCTATCGGATAGTTACATGTATTAAGAAACATTGAACTTGAACGAGGATTCATGACTGCCCAGGTGCGAGTAATGGCATATCTATGAGTAAGAAGGTTAACTGTTATTGTTCTTTAGGAAAGACATGTTAGCATGATTGAGTTTAACTATAGTGCTCACATGATCTACTGACGCTCAAGGCATGAAGCTGAAAGACGATTAGAGATGGTATTGCGAGTATTATGTTGAAGGGTGATATCCTATTATGGAAGAGTAAGCTGCCATGTTTTATTGCTTAAGACTTATGTGTAGATGTGATATTTGTAATGGAGTGATCGTGTGCACATATGTCTGAGCCACCGATGAAAAGTATTATTATAGAGGGTTCTATATGTAGAAACTTCCAAGCGGTAGATTGGAACTTCTACATATGTTCACAGTTATATAGTATGTTTTAAATATTTTCTGAATAGTCGGTGTTTGTTGTATTAACTATTGGTAAATTGTGGCTGATATAGTGCTCGCGTGACTAAAAATAAATAAAAAGATTGGTTCTTTGTAAAAACTTAGTTTAATATTACTGAGGTCTTAGTATGCTTTGTACTGAGACGGTAGACTCATTCTTTCACCTATGAGGATGTAGATATCACGACAACTGTGTAGATGTTTCTTTGGCTGCAGGTACTTCGGTATAGTTGATGGTTTGGTAGCAGTGTACTTGAGATATTATGACTGAAGCTCACCGCGATGGTTGTAATTGTCGGACCATGGGTTGTCCACTATTTTATAGGTCTGGTATGGCTTGTGACGTTTATGTAACTTATTCTTTGTAAAACCATTATTGTTATGTAATTATTGTATTAATAAGACTCAAACAGATAGATGTTAATGGCTCTTTATTGTAATTAATTTGTGATAGATGTATAAGTTGTAATTTCAACTATTCAGGTTTATGTTTTCCGCTGCATAGTTAAATTGATGTTACTCTTATTATCAGGTGCATGTTATGGGGCATGTGTTATATGTTGGCTGAGCGACGCGTAGTCATGCCACTGCAATAACTCATTTTGCGTTTCTGAAAAAAAAAAAAAAAAAAAAAAAAAAAAAGGGGTAGTCACAAATTAAATTCCTTAATTTTGGCTAATCAAATCATCAAGGATTTCCCACTTAAATTAAGGTGATTAAATACCTTAACTAAGGGTAATATAATCATCAAATTCTTTGATTTTGAGAAGGGCTATTCTAAGGCAATTTCATTCTACATTCTTCTATTATATATATATATATTTTCCTAATGCAATAGCCATTATGCCTTATTTTCCTAATTGCTTCTAAAAGTGGGAAAAGGAAACAACTATGTCAGTTAATCAATGAAATTCGATCTGAAATTACATATTTATTTTGTTTTTCTCTCTTTGAATCAAGCCCATTCGTAGTAAATTACGTATTGTGACATATTGTTCCTTGATCCTCTCTTTTTAGTAAATAACTTGGCTTAAGAAATAGCCATGATCGATGGAGTTATTCCATGTGCAATCATGTCTTCATCTAGCTATACACATTTATGTGCTTAAGAATGCCATGCACCACAGTGTAGAAATAGCGGTGATGGAGATTATCCAATGCAATGTCAATGGTGATCTTCAATCTTTTTCTTGAAAAATAACCACGTGTCAATATATGCACCAATCCTCTCCACCTTTTGCTACGTACTCATAATCATTTTCTTTTTGTTTGTGGCAATATATGTTCCCCAACTGTACGTTTTTGTTTATAATAATAATAATAATAATAATCACAAGAGAGAAAGCATGTACTACATATTGGTCCAATTCCAAGGCTTTCTCTTCATCCTACTCGTTGCAGACATTAATATCCTTGTTCAGGATGTTGCATGCCTTAAACTATTTTCATATTGATTTTTGAGATGGTTGAATTGAAAGTTGATAATTTCATTAATCTTGAGTGTTGTTAAGATTGAAATACTCCCGGTTTGGCACGACTTGAGGTCTCAATTCAAAATTCCAACAATGCCATGTCAATCCTATGTTCAGTCATTGTAATTGTGAGAATACAATCGAAGACTTGTCAAAACTCCCATTAAAGCATTCACAGTTTTCTTAAAAGGGAGCTGTTCCTTAAAATTTTAAAAAAATTTTAAAAAAATCATAAAATCCATTGCATAGCGACTTCCCTATAATTTTCTATTTCCTTTTATAATCATAAAAAAAAAAAAAAAAAAAAAATAATCCCCTTTCTCTCCTCTATCCTCTCACGTCTCCCAACTCTCAGTCCTTTCTTCTTCCTCTGATATCATTCATCTGGTATCATCCAAATAAACATAGATGAGCGTTTCAAACTCACTATCCCGACTCGTCTCCACCATGCCCAGGCTTGTACTTCTTCTCCGGCGCCGGTGGCTGACCTAACGTCGGATTCCGGCGAGTCTCAACCGGAGCTCGGGTACCTTCTGGAAGCTTCGGACGACAAGCTCGGTCTGCCGCCTTCTGGGAATTCTTTAGGGTATTCTCATCACCACAAACATGATGACGGAATCGAAAACCCCAACGAGGACTCTGCAAAAACCCCAAGAAAAGTGATTCCAAAGAAAGAATCTATTCAGCAAATAATCAAATAGGTATTCTTCAAAACGGCCAAACTCCACTCTTCAATTGAACTTTGCAAGATTTTTAGCTTTCCAATTGGAATATCAAGGGAAGGAATCGAAAGGAATTTGGGGAAATAAGATGGAAAATAAGGAAATTTTTTGTGAAAAAGAAAAATCCAGTACCCGGAAGAAACCAAAATCCAAGAAAAGTGCGGGTTTGATTTTCATTCTGTTGATATGCTTTTTGATTTTCTTGTGTTTGTTTGTACATGAATTGGTCAACAAACTGGGCACAACAGGGATGGAGGCTTGCTTGACGAAGACAACGACAGAGAGAGAAAAAAAAAAAAAAAAGAAAAAAAAAAAAAAAAAAAGAAAAAAAGAAAAAAAAAAGAAGACACAGAGTGGGTGTGAGGACGAAGAAGACGAGAGAGGGAGAGAGAGTAGAAAATAAAAGAAATAAAAAACAAAAGGAAAAAGTATAAATTAATATTTTAATGATAGAGGGAAAGGCAAAGGGAAGCTGTAGGGTGTTTTCTTTTTAGGAAAAAAAAAGTGATCTTCTTCCCTACCTATAGGAAAAATTGATGGAAAGAAAGGGGAAGGGTCTAAGAATGCTTTTAGGCGCCTACTGATGCTACTGTAGCTCCAAGGGTCTGAAATCAGGACAAGATTGTGATGACAAATTAATTACGTTGACGCATTCATTTCTTTAGGTTTCTACTTTTAAACTTCTCATTTAAATAATTGGTCTTTGATATTGCCAATCTTAGAACCTTGAGAGCGTTGTTCGTCTCATGCATACCCTTGTCATTATCACAAATACTTATCATCCTTGGTTTTGTGGTTCTACTCATTTTCTAGTTCCTGACCTTAGATTTAACATTGATAAGTCCAAAGAAAACTGTTATATTATTGGCGAAGGGAATCTGGGAACAAAACTTTTTTCTTTTCTCAGCGTGACAACAACTATTTAAAAAGCAAAGTTAAAAAAAATTTAAAAAAAAAAAAAAAAAAAAAAAAAGAAGAAGAAGAAGAAGAAGAAAAAGGAGGAAGAAAGTTGAAAGATTTGCAACCTAACTACGCTTTCATAGATAGTTTTCTATTTGTTTTTCCTTTAATGAATGATATGAATAAATAGTTTTCATGAACTATCTTTTAATTTACTTTTCACGTTCACACAACGATAAACTTACTACATTGGTGAATCTGGTTGCCAATCGGAGATTAAGCCTTCATCTAGCAAGACATTACTTGGCTTAACAATCTCATGTGTAACCATGTCTTTATCAGCTAGACATTTACGAGATTTTTACAAGATTTTAACGACCATGTTGACGCATGTCTTAGGTTCCTGGCCGGTTGACATTGATGTTTTCAATTTAAAGACCTTTGTATACCATGACATCAATCAAGTTTACTTTGTCGAAATTGTCTTTTACTTGCTCAAGTTGTTGCTAAGAATTAAAGTCTTTTGTCACTCGTGGATTAACGCTTTCCTTTTTCTTTCTTTTTTTTTTTTTTTTTTTGATAAATAAGCTTGTTCATTCCAAAACATAAAAGAATACAACTCAAACTCCAACAGGTTCATAACACCATAATGGAACTCAAAAAACAAAAAACACCATCACACATCCAAACCACCTGCTCCTAAAACATAGCTCAACTACATCACATAGAGAGGGTGAATTCCCAAACAAACACTTACAAACAATAAACTAAAACAGAAAGCAGATGACACAACATTAATTAATGTACAAATAACAGAACATTAGTAACACTTTTGAGTTGGTGATGTTGCCCAAATTAAATAAAAATTAAACATTAGACACTTTTGTATGAATCTGGCTCTGGTTGTGGGCTTGGTTCTTAAATGGGCTAGGCCACTTCTTTTTTTACCTTAGAGGGCCCAAAAGGCCATAAAAAATAAAATAAAATAAAATAAAAAATCAAATGAGAATCCCCATCATATTTTAATCTAAAAGATTTGAGGTCCAAGTTTGGATTCATAACAAATTTGAGACATCCATAAGATTTTGTGTTAAATAGAGAACATAAATGATTGTAAAAACTAATTATGCCCCTAAAATAAAAAAACAAAAATAAAATTCTACCAACCATACTCCGACCGAGCCGGCTAATTGAGGCCCTCTAAATAGAGAGGGTGAATTGCAGTCCCTCCTAAAATAGCAGGGTGGTCATGACGGGAGGGACCATTGTTTATGTGAGTATTTATTTGTGAGAATGCCCCAACCACAAGTAAAGAAGTAAAAATCATAGTAGGGATGGGATACCTTGATATAATGTAATTACTTCTATAGAGCAATTTTGCCAAGTGGTTAGCAGCAGGAATGTATGCAGGAATCATTCCTTTTTTGACACTTTGTTTTTTTCTTCAAAAAATCGTGGAATGTAATATGATGAAATTACAAAGACAAGAAAGTTTGACTATGAGTTTTTTCTTTTTTAACTATTTCCTAGAATAATTCATGTCTCCACTACCTTGTCGTACCGATGGAATCTTAAATATTATATAGGAAATTCTTGTCAGAGTAATGTCCTTATCTAAACGGATGAATTTTATTGAACGAGGAAACTCTCACATGCTTCTCATGTTTCGATCGTAGAACTCATTATATGTTCCAAAGGAACCATTCTCTAATTCAATTCAGAGAAAAACTTTTTCGTTCAAATATAGTTGTGAATGCCACATTTATATCTCCCCAACAATTACTTAGGTCCATCTACTTTCTCTAATAGAAAATATGGGGCACAAGGCCTTACTGAACACTTGCAACTGTCTTATATTTCCAGTGAATGAAGTCAAGACTTTTTTGTAAATGGATATAACAAATAAATCTTCAAAAAAAGAAAATTAATTAAATAAATCTATAGAACTGAACAAAGTATTAATAGTAAGAGAATTGTTTCTAAAATGGAATTATGGGTTCGGTTTTTATTCCCCTTACTGATCTCTAAAATGCTGTAAATTCCCAAAGCTATTCGAGATTAGTATTAGACATTAATGAATAACTTTTAAAACATATGCTTCAAGCAAGATAAAACTTGTATAGTAGGATGTAAAATTTTCGTTCTTATCATCTCCTTTCATGAGATAGTGGCTATAAACTTCTTCCCGTCAATTCATAATATAGTAGCATAGACATGTTGAACAATAATACTCAAAGGAAGGGTTGAACTTAGTTTCTAAATGAACATACTCTCTGTCAAAGCAGAGTCCTCTATAAATCTCCAAATAAAAATTCAAACAGAAAAATCAAAGAGTCCACTTCAATCAAAATAGCCGGCAAGAATTTCATACCCATGAGAGTTCATAAGAATTGCTCTTTCTTTCCCTCTTAGACCGACCCATAAGCTTGGACCTAGTAGTAACCGCCACCTTAGCCTTGGGATTTGTTTAGATACATGTTGTTTTGAGGGATTCGATGCACCTTCTCTTCTTCTTCATTCTTTGGAGCTTCAGAATGAGTTGATGTAATATGTGTATCCCCATATAAGAAAGAAAAAAACATCCAGTAGCAGAGCATTTGAGGTTTGGCTGCAATTAGTTCACGCTGCAGCTACCTGTCTGTTTGTTTATTTGAGAATAAGTTGGGTATGAAGCAATGAAATAGCTTGCAGATAAAAAGAAAGCAAAGGTTTTGTCGTATGGCAGCTACCATGAGCTTTTAGTCTAATTTTTCTTGATCATGTTTGTAGGGTTAAATATTTGATACTAACAACAAGTCTTAAGAAACTAAATGCAAAAATACTGTTGACCCCCTCAAACATATATACATTCTATTTGAAACATAAGTTACACCATCCATTAGCATCTGGCATGTAAAATCCATAAAGATTGGCATCACCATAAGCACTTGTGGCTCTGTACAGTGATATAGACGGATCCCCTGTGTCACACGATTAGTTCTAGACAATCATTTACTTGCCCACCTTGCATCTTTCATTGTGAAAACAAGAGTCCACTGTTGATGCACGGTAACCTATCATTTTGTTTTGCCAACATATAATGAGGCTGAAAGATTAGAACAATCTTATTACATTGTCGTCTAGGAAAAGAACTAAAGCAAACTCATTCCTCATAAGCGAATTGTAGATGGATGATCACCAACTAGATAAGTAAGGATTAAAGAATAGTTCGATCTGCGATATAATTTTTGGAATTTTAAGTACTGTGATTCGACACATGTTAGCTAGTGTAGTAGGTAACTCATAAAGACAGTTTCTGAAAGGGTAGTTCTCTATTGGAGAAGTTCATGTACTTAGGAAACTGCGGATCGGATGACCCTTTCTGCAACTGTGGTAGTCATAAGGTTTGCAACCGACGTTATAATATTCTGACCGTTGAAATTTCAACTTAAGTGGTTTGCTATTTGCCTCCATGTTTATAATGTTTTGTGTTTATTGATATGCGAAACATAGAATATCTGTTTGTGTGTGCAGCATATATTTTTGTTTGGATACAATATCTCCAACCTTATTCTTTATTGGTGCTATGTATCTTGTTTTCTGTCATAAAAGCTGCTATAAAAGTGGGAAATGATGTAATGTGAACTTTTCTTTCAAAGGTAAACCTCTTTATATAGATGAAGCCTTGATGTCCTTGTTAATCAAATCAAATCTTAGAAAATCACTCGGGGTAAAATCAACTTACTAAAAGAGTTAGATTTGTGACCCTTTAATTTTCAAGTCACATGTTTTATGAATTCTGCATGTTAAACTTATAATCGTTAGTTATATATGATATACACTACACATATAATGACACGTTGCATGATTTGAAACAGAATGAAAGTAAAATTTATAATAAATGTCATTATATGTTTTAAATTTTCCTTTCCTTATTTCTTTGGGATAATATTTGGCCCTAGCTAATCAAGATCTAGAACAACCGCTTTATTTTTAATTTTTCTTTTTCTTTTTCTTTTAATTGTTCATTATAATTTTCTCAATATTAATCTGGAACTCAGTTGGTCTAGTGAATTCTCAAATTCGGTATTTAGACATTAATGAATATTTTCTAAATGATCACACTCTTTCAAATTAAGCAGAGTCTTCTTCTTCTTCAGCCTTTGGAGCTTCAAGTCCAAAAATACAACCAATAGGATCATTCTGGAACACAGATTTAACCCTCCTCCTCTCTTCTCTTCTTCAAATCTTGCTTCTTGGAAATTAATTTCAATTCTACTCAAATATGAAATTTATGATCTAATTATGCACATTTTTCAATCAAGCAAATAATTTAATTATAAAATTAACATGTAACCAATATTCCAAGAAATCAATTCTACTTTGTCATACATGAAACAGTAATTTTAAGCAATCAAAAATTTATTTCAAGAACACAGATTTGTTTCAAGAGGACAAACATGAAAGAGCTATGAACAAACTTGATGCTCTCATACTAGCTTCCTTCACTATCTTGTAGAAACTTCAATTTGATCTTGTTGAGTGTGATTGAAATACTTTTTGCATTAACCCTATGCTCAGGTAACTTTGCACAACAGTGCAATGCCAACTCCATTATGGATGATATGCAATCCTCTTTAGAAGCATAATCACTTTCGGTTGTCAATAAATTGGCATCAATGACTTTAGTTACTGAAAAGGCTGCTGATTCTTCTACCCAACGCTTCAAGCTCATTTCTCCAGCAAACATGTCATCAGTAGGTTTCTTTTTTGTAAAAGTTTCCATCAGCAAAATACCATAACTATAGACATCGCCACTTGTAGAAACAATTCCTGCCGACCCATACTCTATTTGGAACATAACAACTAATCATGAGAACATAATTATGTATAGCACAATAGCGATTGAAAAAAAAAAAAAAAAAAAAAAAGAAAAAAGAAAAGAAAAGGTGCTATAGTCAATATTCTACAAAAAGGCTATAGTTATTCAAGTATGCATGAATAAAATGCCAGAGATTCAAGTTCTAATTGTAAGGTAAAAACATCACCTGGTGCCATATACCCAATAGTAGCGAGAGTCATGGTTTGCATCATAGAATCCCCATCACCCAAAAGCTTGGCAATGCCAAAATCAGCGACATGTGCGACCAGATCTTCATCTAATAAGATATTGTTGGGCTTCAAATCACAATGAACAATAGGTATTGAATAACCATAATGAAGGTATTCCAGTGCTGATGCGACATTGATCATTATATTTAGTCTTTGTAAGATGCTCAAACAGTGGTCTTGAGAATGCAACCACTTCTCTAGGTTCCCATTAGGCATGTATTCCAATACAAAAGCTTTGAAGTCCATGTTACTACAAGTGCTGATGATTTTAAGAAGATTCTGATGACGAATATTGCGTAGTATCCCACACTCTATATCAAAACTCTTGAAAGCCCCTTCTACTGCCAAATCAAAAACTTTTATTGCAACAATCATTCCATCTGAGAGTCTCCCTTGGTATACTGATCCAAAGCTCCCTTTACCAAGTAAGTTGCTTGCACTGAACCCTTCTGTTGCTTGTAGAAGTTCTTGTTGGGAAATTCTTCTCCACGTGGCTAGTGCTAATGATTTTTCCTCCACTGGAATTTTCATATTCCTTTTTTGGCGTCTTGTCCAAACTAACACAAGAGCAACTACAAACGTTGTTAATCCAATCGTTGGTAATACATACTTTAATATATGTGCTGTTGTGGTCGTTTTTGGTCGAGGATCAATTGCTTTACATGGGGGAACATGCAGTCGAGGAACACCACAAAGTCCATCATTTGACATAAATGATACAGCAGAGAAGTTCACAAATGGTCCTGCTACAGGAATTTCTCCTTGTAGTCTATTGAAAGAGAGATTTAGATATTTGAGTTGTGAAACTGTTTCTAAGGACTTTGGAATCTTACCGGATAAATTATTACTGGAAAGGTCCAAGAATTCCAAACTTACCAATTCACCAAAAGATTCAGGAATTGAGCCTTCTAATCGATTGCCGGCCAATGAGAGATTAGCTAGATTTTTTAGGCTACCAATTGTTGTTGGGATATGACCAGATAGTTGATTTCTTGATAACTCTAATACTCTCAAGACCATCATGTTTCCAATCTCTAATGAGAGAGTGCCACTTAAAGAGTTTGCTGAGAGCTTGACCTCCAAGATATTTGTAAGGCTCCACAAGCTTGATGGAATCGTAGAATTTAATTGATTAAAGTCTAAGTAAAGATGTCTTAGAAAAGTGAGATTATTCAACCATGCGGGAATGGGTCCAGAAAGCTCATTACCACTAAAATGCATTTCATACAAGTTCTCCAAATGACAAAGTTCAGATGGGATGGGACCTTCTAGTCTATTATCATTAAGACCGAGACCTTGAAGCTTGTGCAATCTTCCCACGGTAGTTGGAATAGGTCCAACCAATTCATTGGTCCCTAGGAACAAAGTCGTCAAGTTGCTTAAATTGCCTATATCTCTAGGAATGATGCCCTTAATATTACAATTCTCAATGGTAAGGACTTGAAGAGAGGTAGAGAGATTTCCAATAGAACTGGGAAGGATGTCATTCAATGGATTACTTGACAAATCTAAATGTGTTAGATATGCCAAATTTGACAAAGAAGAGAAAATGTTGAGCTCTAAAGTGGAAGAGTCAATGGTCAAGTTATTTCCTACTAGGTTGAGCGTCTTGAGGAACCATAAATTACCAAGTGATATAGGAATTAAGCCCGAGAATGAGTTGATGCTCAGATCTAGTATAGTGAGTTGTGAAGCATTGGAGATAGAGTTAGGTATTATTCCACTTAGTTTGTTTACTCCGAGATAAAGACCCTGAAGATTTCGAAGAAAGAAGCCTACATTTGATGGAAGATGGCCTGTGAGATTATTCCAAGTCATAGCAATTGTTCGTATTGTTGAGATATTGAAGATCTCAAATGGAATTGGACCACTAAAGTTGTTCAATGCGATACTGAAGATCTCAAGGTTTTGTAGATTACCAATTTCTCTTGGTATTGCACCTGTCACAATATGAACAATATGAACAATCATGCATTATTATTCAAAACAAATAATAATGTGATTTAAAGGAATTGCACATACAAGTGAACAACAATGCATCACAATAAAGTGGGCTTTAAGAAGGCAATACTCTATGGGCTTAACTTGGTTAATTAAGTGGCCGTGCATAGCAACTGCTTATACAGTGTGTAAGCCCAAACAATTATTAGTCATTGTACCCTAATATGTCTTTTCATTCTCTTTATTTTTTCATACATATAAATCATGTTTGTTCTTTTGTTGATTCTTTTTTCTGCTGCATTACTGAATCATGTTTTCGCTGCACTGCTCCATTCGTGCTTGCAAGCAGCCACATTTAAAAAGCCCAACCGACATACTCAACTCAGGGGATCATTTACACCCACTCGAATTTTCTATTAACTCATGCAGAACAGATAGAAACCAGTTCAAGCATAAACTCTCCAAATCAAAAGAACAATCAAGAACAAGACTCATAGTGAATCATATCTTATGATCATTGTGTATCAAAAGGTTTCTATTAGATAGGTATGATACAAGTCTTGTAATGGATAACTATCTCTTTGATTATAAATAGAACATACTGCTCTACGTTTGAAGTAGACAGACAGAAATCAAACAAATTCTATATGGTATCAAAGCCACTCTAGACTAACGTCAATGGCTACTTCTTCAACCTCCTTCCCCACCCCTTCCGCCTCTGTCTCAACCTTCCCAACCCCACAACCACCACATCACTCTTAAACTCAACCGTGATAATTACTCTTTATAGAGGTTTTTAATCACCAATTTTTTGAAAGGTCATAGCCCTTTCGGCTTTGTTGATGGTACAGTTAAATCCACGACCACATCCCAAACACCTCGATGCTACTGCGTCCATAGCAGACAAAGCTCCCTACCAAACTTGGTATCACCAGGACAACTGGTGCTTAGTTCCGTCTCAACCCTTGAAGAAGTCCTTCCACATATTTTGACTCTCACCTCTTCTCGCGATGTATGGATTACACTGGAGACCCTATTCTCGGCTCGATCACTCCCAAGCAAGTATGGTGCAAACAAGGTTCCAATTGACCTCATTGCATAAAAGTGAAAATAATAAATGCTCCAAACCAAGCATAACCAAACAATTAACCAAATATGTAAAGTAGTAAGTAGTTAACAAAAATATTTGGTTACGAAGTGCGGGGCAGCCAAACTCAAAAAATCAATAAATTACGAAGAATGAGCGAATTACAAAATGTTTATACTCACAAAACCTTTTTAGTGCACCTCATCTTTTTTCCAATATATCATCAATTTCCATCTGAATTTGCTTTACACGACAAACTGAATCTGCGTCTACACATCCTTGGAAAGTCTCCAGTTTACTAAATTCATGTTTCAACAATACCCCTGAATGCTCCCTCATGCTTGTTCTCCATGATATCAAACGCTGCTTACATTCCTCTAGCCCCAACTAAACATTTTTTAGCATGTCTCCCAAATGCTCCTTAGTTCACCAAGCCCGCTTGATCACTTCTTAACATTCATCTTTAACCATCCAACTGTCCTTGAATTTAAAAGTCTAATTTCTACTGCTGTAGTCTCTGCGCCAACGTCCATAATTGATAATTTATAAGTAGAGGGTAATGGTCAAAATTGCTAGCAACCAAGGCACGGATATCCCCATCCTTAAAATTCCCAAACCAATTAAGATTTGTCACTGCTCTATCAAGCCTTTCCCTACTAAAAGTATGATCCGTACGGTTGTTGCACCATGTAAACTTAGACCTTGTGAAGTCCAAATCACTTAGTTGACAATCCTCCAATACATTCCGGAACGCCTCCATTTGTCGTTTAGGCCTTAACACAGTGTTAGAGTATATCAAGAGATCAAGAATCCAAGATACAGTTGAAGACTAGCTAGCACACCTACCCACAGTCGAAGACTATGACCTAATTATAGTTGAAGACTATCACCTAGTCACAATTGAAGACTGTGACATAGCTATAATTGAAGTCTAACACTTAGTCACATTTACCTATAAATATGAGCTTGTTATATTGTAAACATCACTAAAAGAAATAAGATATTAGGTCTCTTTTCCTTAACTAAATGAAGAAGATTACGATTTGTCAGAGAGTTCAAAGCCCTCGAAAATTTCAGCAGTTCATACTCATAATGACTGGCGGGGTTGAATATGAGCCACCTCCAAAACATATGGACTATACTCCATTTGCATGTTGTCCCCATCACGACACTTTTTTCTTATCCCTTTGACTCCCCCTAATTCTTGTCATCTACTTGCTCATTGTTAGTTTTGGCTCTACAACGCGTGATAAATTCCACTTCATGGTACTCAACTTCTTGGCCACATCCTTCTTTTGACAAGACTATTTTTCTTAAGCTCTCCTCTAGCTTCCACAATGGCTTAGTTGTTGTGTTTAAACCGTTAGAGTACTAGCAGCAGATACCCTAAAGCTTATTTCATTCCCTTAATTATATATGTATATTTTGGTGGGGTTACTTGAACATTTAGGTGTGCTACTATCGCCATGGATGCAGCTCTTGTACGCGTACACTTGGATCCTAATTCATCAAAAGCTCAAGTTTTCTATAAAATGGGAGGGAGTTCTAATCAAAGTGTCGATAGTACTGCTCCTAGACCTAGTGGTAATATAACTTATACTAGTCATCTCTGTCCTTTCAATTTACCGACAAGCTCTCTTTCCACCATTCTCGGCAGTGACAAGGCCATTGTTTTCCTTATTCTAATGGTCCTAGTCTCCCATATTCTCAAAAGAGCCAAACTTCACCTACAAAGAAGAAGAAGAAGAAAAAAAAAAAAAAAAACCCTCACAGTCACACAGTCTGTTGGTTACGACGTTGCTGTTCTTCTCCTCCCCTATCCATTCACCACTTGGATTTATCATTGTCCTCTCTTTCTCTCACTTCCCCATCCTCTCTTCTTGGATTTTGTTCTCTTATCGTTCGCCTCCTCACTCTGCCATCCTCTCCTCTCATACTTCATTCGTTATGTAAAAATTTAATCTCGGAATAAACGGATTTTGATTTCGAGATTTAAAATCACGTTAAAATATTTTAAGGCCAAAATAATAATCTCGGGGGTATTTTTAGAGATATGTGAATATTTATGAAAATATATTTTAATCGGTGGAATTTAATTTACAAGTCTTGATTTTATAAGGAGTTTGTTTTAGACTGATTTACGTCACGGATGATTTAAAAGCATCATGCGATTTTATTTAGAGGTAATGGATTTATTTTTGGGTAGTAACCGAATAAGCTAAAGTTTCAGCTTACTCGGTTAGGCTAAGAGCATTCACACCGAATTCGCTATCTTCAACTTTTGGTTAGAATACGTAATCAAAACACGAAAAAACGCCTCCATCAGATTCCGTAAACCAAAATGTAAAACCCGTTCATATACAGTATCACGCCACATGGGGCGTGATACTGTACATGAATGTATCATTATTTTATTTTATTTTTTTCCTTTTCTCGTTTAACGCATCGGCCTTTTTCTCTCCCAGCATCATTTTATTTTCTTTTCTCTTTCTTTTCAACGAGTCTCTTCAACGCACCAATCTCTCTCTCTCTCTCTCTCCCAGCAAGCCATTGTTGGAGTCAATTCCTCTTCTAGGTTCATCTTCAATGCTAAAAATTCCTGAAAGAGGACCTGTCTCTTGCTGTTGTTGTTAAAGGAGGAGCTTCTCAAGGAGGAACCTTTGACATTTCTCTTGTGCTTCATCTCTTTGTCTCATGGATTTGCTAAGCAGATCTTTGAGATAAGTAATTCATCATCTCTTTTCCTAAGTTCCTCTTGAACTGTCAACCTTGTTTGCTTTAGCTTCACGATTTCGTCTGATTTACGATTTCGCACCAGAGCTAGTGCCTGGGAAGCCATTTAATTGATTTTAATTTTTGGTTTTAGTTACCCATTTAATTGTTTCATCTTCTTTCTTTGATACATTGCACATCTTCCTAATGGTTAGTTTTAGTTGCCCATTTAGTTGATTTTCCTTTCTGGTTCGTCATCTTTCTTTGATACTAGATTGGGTCATCTTTCTTTGATTTTCATTTATGTTTTTCGCCTTAGTTTCAAGAATAGAAATTGTGGGATATTCGTTCAAGAAGAAGGTTGTTGTTCTGGTTTTGTCTAATTTTCGTTGAAGAAGAAGAATGCTCTTTGTTTTGGTTCAGTTTGTAGAGATGAGTGCATACGAGGTTTTAACAAAAAAGAATAAAAAAATATTAAAAATGATTATTTTAATAAAATAGATAAAAATCTAGATAATCAGATGGAGGATAATTTTGAAAGTGGTTAGCTAAACTAGAAAAAAGAGGTTTTGGTTATCTATTTTGGCTCAAAATTTCCATAAATTGGTGTGAGTGCTCTGAGTAGATAGTGAGTGTTATGTTTGCAAATCATGTGCTAGATTTTAGTGAAATGCCAGCCGTTATTGTACGGAGCACTGGCGTGATTCAGAAAAGAAGATAAACATGAGAGAAAGGTCGAGTGACTCATGACTTGTCCAAAACGTGTTGGAGAAGCTTTTAGAAGAAGAAATACTTTCTTGACATTTTTACTTCCCCTGCGCTCTAAAACGTTTCCCCCTCTTCCCCATTCTCTCATATTTTCTCCTTTCCTTCTCTTGGTTTGTTGCCCACAACTCTCCCCTGTTTTCTTCATCTCAACCGAAACCCATCTCCGTCTTCCTTTTCTTTTACAAACCGAGAGATTGAGAGAGATGATGAGACAGAGAAGAGAGACCGAAGCAGAGAGAGACAGATTCACGATGGAGAAGAGCTACCAGAGGTAACAAGGTTTTCATCCTCCAAGGAGCTGGCCGAATTAGGGGCTTGAAATTGGGTGGCTACGGTGGTTGGGCCACCGACGTTGTGAGTGGGTAGCAGCTGGAACTGCGTTTTACGGCCCTGTTCCGGCAAAATTAGCATGTAATTTTGTTACTCTCTAGCTCGTCAGTATCAAACGGAAATCAGCATGGTAAGGATTTGAGATTACCAAGTAAATTTGATTTACCCAGTAGTTCTAGAACACGAAAATCGTGCTAAAAGCTAAGATTATGTTTAATTTTGATTTTATTGGAGATGTTTTGGATCAATTAAAGACTGGGTATGATTTCTTAGGTTTGTTTCTCTTGATTTTCTTATGGGTTTTTCGGTGATGGCAGATTAGAGTATTATTTGATTTGAGTTTCAGCTGTTTTGGGTTCTTTGGTGAATGTTATATTGAGATTTTGGGTGTTTTGATTTGCTGTTCTTGGCCGAATTAGAGTGGGTTTCGGAGTTTGATTTATTTCCCCTGTTTCGGTTATTGAAGGTTGATTTGGGTTGTTTTATGATTTAATTATTCATCTATTTTGAGTTTCAATTAGTTAGTATTTTGCTGGGCTGTGTTGATGACTTGAGAAAATTGACTGTTTTAGGAGTTGAAGCTATGGCTTTGAAGGATTCATGGCCGATTGGAGGAATGATTTCCTTAGGGTGCCCTGTTTCTTAGAGATTTGAATTTATGATGGTCTTATGGTTTTAGTTAGAGGACCCGTGAGTGTTGGTGATATAATCTTGATTATGCTTGATTGTAATGAAGTATTTTGGGTTCTCAAGCCAACTGGGGTTCAAGAGAAATTTTGATTTAGTGATTTTTGGATTGATCTGGCCGAATTAGGGGCAGTTGGGCGTGAGGAAAGAGAGATGTGAAGCTTCATTTTGAGTCTTGATTGTTGGGTTTTGCTAAGTAGCTTGAGGTAGGAGCGGGTATAAAAATATATTAAATAGATTAGTCGAATAAATGGTAATAACAATTGGGATGTTGATATATAGACTCAGCCAATGTTAAGATAGAGTTTATAAGGATTGTGGATTAAGTGCAAATTAATCCCAAGTATAATGTCTAGTTTAATTAGAACCTAGTTATGTATTCCAAGCTCTAGTAATTAAATATATTATGGTATGGTATTATATTTCAATACCAATGGGATTATTAAATTAACGTTTTATGATGTATTGTTATTGAATTCATATTTTGTTAACTTGGGGTATGATAATAGTGATCATTAAGAATTAATTGATATTATTATGTTGAATTGTATTTTGATTTTTTGAAAGACTTTGAAGTACTAGGCTTAAATGTCTTATAATTTTATCATGTGAATATAGAATTCTTGGATGACTATATTGATGATTTATAGAACATATTAAAGAATATAAATGTTCTGGTTAACTTGTGGGAATTCTTAAAGGCAGACATTTGATGAAAATTTTATATAGAGAAATATATGCTTTATGTGCCGTTGTAGAATCGGGGTGTTACATGTTAAAGGATAGAGAAAGCACTTACCAAAAAATCTTTGTTTTCACTTACATTTTTTATTTTTAATCTCTTTTCAGGTATTTATTTATTTATTTATTTTTTGATATTATGCAACGTAACTGGTAGGGATAATTTTTTTGAACCAAACCCTGATCTGGGATAATTTTTTTTGAGAAAAAAACAAAATAGCGTTTAATCTTTTGTTTATTCTTATTCTTGGTTATTGAAATCAAAAGCCCAACCGACATACCCGACCCAAGGGGATCATTACACCTTAGTGGCAATAGACAATTAGATAACTATCCCACTTGAATTTTTTATTTTTTCAGAGTTCTTTAAATTCTTTTGTTTCTTGCTATATTATGGACAAATTATTTTGTACTTTCAATTGAAAGGTGCGCAATCTGAGGCAATATAAAGGCACATATCCTAAGTCAATGATGCCGTCCATGTAATCAATAAAGTAAAAGAGGATTAAACATACCTCCAAAGTTGTTATAGTCAATGTATAACTGTTTGAGCATGGTTAAGTTTCCAATTTCTGAAGGTACACTTCCTGTGAATTTATTGGACGATATCCATAAAATTTGCAGTTGTTTGCAGTTAAACAAAGCGGAAGGGAGTGGACCTAGAAAACAATTACCATTTACAATCAAATATTGAAGTTTGTAAAAAAAAAAAAAAAAAAAAAAAAAGACAAAAAACAATCTAACAAAAAAAATGAGGCTTAGTCAATTTGTCCATTATATTCTCCAACCTAGTCACAACATTTGCAAATTTGAGGATACCCGTAAAGACAATTACCTCTTGTAGATATTGTTCATTCTCTCCCACCATACCCATTTATAAGTCATCGATAAATTAGTCAAAATAACCTTAGAGAATACATAATAATGCCAACAACAATAATTATAACCTCATGCAATAAAGAAATAAATAAGTTCAGTTAATGATGTCATCTATATATGTAACCAGTTAATTAAAGCAAAACTAAACATACTTCCAAAATTGTTGTTATTAAGGTGTAACACTGTGAGCATACTTATGCCGCCAATTTTTGATGGTACACTTCTTATAAGTAAGCAAACTAGAAGAGACTTGACCTAAAAAACAATTACCATTACAAACATTTATTGAAGTTAGAAAATAAAAAATAAAAAATAAAAATCTAACAAAATAAAAGGGCTTATGAGTCACAATTGATCTATTATTTTCCCGAGTCCAGTCACAACATTTGCCAATTTGATAAACAATACCTCTTGTAGATATTGTTCCTTCTCTCCCACCATACCCATTTATTAGTCATCGTTAAATTAGTCAGCATAATCATTGTTATATCTTATAAAAACCTTAAAGAATACAGAACAATGCCAATTTGACAAAAAGCTTCGAACAGAATAAATCACTATCTCTTCAGCCTGTACTAATTGATTATCTTTTTTTATCTTAAATAAGTGATTAACACCCTTCCTAATCCATCATTTGTAAAAAGAAAAATTGCTACACCAAAGTCTAGACTTATGAGATACGACAGGTTCCATGAAGAAAAGTAGTTTTGAACATTTTGAAATTAATTGAACCAAAATAATTAATTTGAATTACGAATAAGAAACTTGAAGAGATGTGAATTTTTTACAAATAAAATCAGAGTCTAATTGTCGGTTACAACGTATCTGGTTTAAGTTAGACCCATGGAACTACCATTTTGTTGTAGTTTTTGCCACTTTATTGGATTTTTGGCACTAACAGGTGTGGCACTTTGTCATATTTTTGGCACATTTCTAACCTTTTTCAAAAATACCCCTATTTTCTTTAAAAAAAAAAAAAAATCAAAAGTTCATGCAATTCTTCTTATATTAATCAAACCTTACTATCTGTATTTTAGTATTTAATCAAAATTTATTTATTTTTATATATATTTAATTATTTTTTTAAAAAGAAAATACGGGTATTTTTGAGAGAATGACAAAAAAGTAGTTTAATTGCAACAAATTAGAGTTTGATCGAAGGATCTAGGTGAAAACTGTTTTTTTTTTTTTTTTAATAAGTGTTTTATATTTGGGTTATTTGTTAATGCTTCTGTTTTAAAAAGAGAAAACAAAATTTTTTACAAAAGAAGCCTAGATTACTATCCTCTAGATTTTTTTTTATACTAGAGTTTCTTATATCCTTTTGTTTCCTAGCATGTTGTTTATAATTATTTTGTATTTTCAATTGAAACGTACCTAATCCGAGGCAATAAAAAAAATGTCTACTTTTTCTTATTATATATAATAATAATAATAATAATAAAACATGTACGAACAAGTATTTAGCTCAAATTGAAACCAAAACAAACGATTTTTACCTTGACCACATTGACTTTTAGTAAAATGAAGGAAACAAACAAAAAAGGTAATCATTGAAAAGTAATAACCTCAAGAAATTATACTTAAAAGTACTCCCTATTTTTGCTTAGAAGAAAAAAGAGAAAAGAAAAAGAATATGCCTCCTTTATATTTTTAATTTCTTGAAAATACAAATAATCTCTTTAAATGAACTTGCTACCACTTCTGGCTTTAATAAGAGGATGAAAGTATACACATCAAAATTTTCTAGTTATAAATTCCTAGCATTTGTTTTCATCTAAGCCTCTTGATACACAGAACATGCCTAATTAGATTCTTAAGTATTAGAATCATATAATTAATGAAGTATTCAAATCATTATTTTAATCATCACATGCCATGTTCAAAGTTTTCCACTTGTCACGATATCCTAGTTAGTATATCTATTACACGTCCTCTCTCTTTATATTTTGATTGGATCCCTCGTTCAAATAGATGTCAAAGGGGTTCCTAAATATGAAATTAAGATTATTTGAGAAACATTGATATGAATAGGAATGCTTTTCTTGTTATTCATTGAGAACGAGTTTGTCAATTTATACATCACAATTATATAGTTCAGTTTTGTCTTTTCCTTCTCTGCTTTTTATTTATTTATTTTTTTAAATACATATAAATCCTTAAGTACATATATAGCCTTGATATATGAATCCACATAAAAGAATAGAGAGCAACATGTTTTTGGAGTAGTTTCTCGAATGTCTTATATACTGAATGCAAATTTCTGCAAACTAAAATTACCAGAAATGCTTTGTGATTAATACTTTCAGTTTTTACAAAAAACCATGGAGATAATTAATTATATTTTCTATCTTCCCATTCACCGTTCCTTACATCCTTAATTTTCCTAAAATGATGTGCATAATTATTTTGTACTTTCAATTAACAGGTACCCAATATTAATCCAAGGCAACAAAAAGGAACATATTCTAAGTGAATCATGTCATTCATTTGATCAATCAACTAAAACAAAACTAAACATACCTCCAAAGTTGTTCTTGCCAAGCTCTAAGTCCGTGAGCATGGTTAAGTTTCCAATTTCTGGAGGTATACTTCCGGTGAAACCATTATCCCACAAATATAACTTATGCAATTGTTTGCACTTGAACAAAGTGGATGGGATAGTACCTATAATACAGTTAGCATTTTAGAACAAATATTAAAATTTCCTAAAGGGCTTATATTGAAGTTAGAAAAAAATTAAAATATATATATATATATATATAATAACAAGAAAAAAGGGCTTATGAGTCACAATTGATCCATTATTTTCCCAAGTCTAGCCACAACATTTGCCAATTTGATAAACATTACCTCTTGTAGTCATAATTAAATTAGTCAACATAATCATTGTTATATCTTATAAAAACCTCAAAGAATACAGAACAATGCACATTCGACAAAAGAATTCCAACATAATAAATTACTTGTTCTTCAGCCTATACTAATTGATTTTCTTTTTTGTCTTAAATAATTGATTAGCACCCTTCCTAATCCGTCATTTAGAAAATGAAAAATTGCTACACCAAAGTCTAGACTTATGAGATACCACAGGTTCTATGAAGAAAGTAGTTTCCAACTTTTTGAAATGAATTGAACCAAGATAAAGAAAAAAACTCATGTCAAGTCCTTACTATATATGTTGTCTTTACCATAGATTTTGGGGCAAAAGTAAGATGGCCTTCATCAGCGTAAACAGAGGGGACATTTTCTACCCCTTCAAATGTGCCTTGATTCTATATAGCTTGCTTTCTTTGGATGAGAACAGAGAGGGTCCACTTTCCTATTCCTCTGTTCAGATTGTTCTGTTTTTATCCTTCAATTCACCAACCAGTATCATTCACAGAACATGGTGTTAGCTTTTTATGAAGACCGTGAACCAGTTCACTACTTTTTCAAACTTTCATTTCAGCTTCAAGTATTGATTTGAAGAAAAAAAAATATATAAAAATCTTAAATTTAGATTTAAAATCTTCGTAAATTCAAAACTTAAATTAGTTAAATTACACTGTTTTAGAGTTTGATCGATGATGCAAGCTAAAGTGTGAGAGCATCCCCAACAAGCTACAAGCTAGGCTTGGTGATTTCTTAGGATGAGCTAACGAACAATTTTGTTGCAGAAAGAAGAATTTGAAGTATGAGCAATTGTGGATTCAGTGGAAGCGTCAAAGAGAATTACGCTGTGTTGGTTAAGGAAGAACAACACCCTTCTGAGGACTCGGCTAAGGAAGAAGCAAACGAGGTTTAGTCACTTAGCTACACTTGATTCGGTAGCTGAGAGTTGTGTTGGAGAATTCTGTGTTAGTAATATTATTTTGAAATTTCATTTGAGAATTTATGCAACATATTTGCCACATTGGAGGCAATTAATTAAGGCAAATATGTTGAAAGGTTCCAATTTCGAAACAAATATTAAAATTTACAGTATAGGTGACTAAAGAAATACTACACACATTCTCACTCTCACACTCTCTAGTGCACGTTGCTTGACGTAACAGTAAAAGTTACTATTGAATCTAAAATTTAATTGTGATTCATTCAAAATCTAATGGTGATTTTTATTCCTGCGTTAGGGGAGTTTGCACTTCAAAATATGAGAGTGAGAATGCATGTAGCATTTCTGATAAGGAAATGTTAGCATTAGAATTGAAAGTTACATTTTCATCAATGTCAAAAGTTCTGTCAACCAAATTTTTCTTTAATTAATGATCTCTTTTCTTTTCATGCTTGACGCGAACTTAAAGTTTGTCTTATTTTGAGAAAAACCAAAATGTAAGGTGCACCTAAGATAGAAATAGAAGCTCAATTATATAGTGTGTGAAAATTGGAGATGATAATCATCGTAATAAAGATAAGGTGTACAAGGAACATCAAAATATTTGATCTTGAGAATTGTTCACAATTCTCAAAATACAATCTTGGATGTAAAATTGATGGTTAACATGTCATGTAATCTAAACAAAATAATGAGAATCACTATAATTAGACCGTCTGAGTTTCAGTGAAACTCGTGTAGTCTACAAGAAAAAAGTTGTGGACCACCTACCTTAGGTGGTTAAGTTTTGTACCCTAAATTGCTCGAACAAGTGAGCTTAATTCATAGCCTCTTTCCTTTTCTAGAGGCTGCTTTGTACAACGTCATCCAAGTTGTACTATAATCAATGGTGGAGAGTGGAGTACTAAAAAATCTCTCCTAATTCTTCTCCCCTACCCAAAAAAAAAAAAAAAACCACTTCTAGTTGAACAAAAATTTAAAATTATCTCGTCATCAGTTTTAAAAAATCCTCTTAATATCTTAAAAAGTGAAAACGTCCCTTCTAACTCAATAAAAAAAGTTTATGAAAAAAGTGTAAACCCTTCAAGCTTTTTGAAAAAAATCGTATAACCCAACTATATTATATTATATTTAAAAAAATCATATAACTTCTAGTTGGGTGTCTACATTTTTCAAATTATATTATATTATATTTAAAAATCATGTTTGGATGGTTTTTGAATTCAGAATTTAAAATGAAAACTATGTTCGGGTTTTACCTGATCTGCTTTTCAATCAGTTTTTAACTCAACTCAAAAAAATTTAACTCAACTCAAAAATAATAATAAAGTAAAAAAAAAATGTAAACAAAAAACCTAGGGGTGGTTGAGCCACTCCTGGTCGTCTGAAGGTGGCGGCCGGACCACCCCCAATTGTCCAGGGGTGGATTGGTTATCCCCGAAATTATTGGATGGTGGCCGAGCCACCCTCGACAAATTTTGAGGGGTGGCCGTCTGATTCAGGGGTGGCTCAACCACTCCCGAAAGAGCGGTTGGGGATTGCTCGACCACCCCCAAGCGATTTCAGGGGTGGTCGGCCGCCCCTGTCAAATTCGGTGGTGGTCGTGTCACCCCCAAACAGTTGCTGGGGGTGGTAGAGCCACTCCTAGGGAGGGTTCGAAAACCACTCCAATATTTAACTACGTATTTTTTTAAAAAATAAATAATAAAAATCAGTTTTTTAGTTTTATAATAATAATAATAATAAATCATTTTTATATATATTTTTCTCAATTATATTCAATTCAATTCACACTCCCAAACATTTTTTTTCAAATTTTGCTTCAGATTTTCTAAATCATCAAAACATAAGTTCAAAACTCGAATTTTCTTGGTATTCACAATTTTTAATATAGTACAATATAGCTTAATTTGAAAAAATCGAACATCCAAACGAACCCTAAACTTGTTTATGAAAAAAATAAATATCTACTATCTCACCGCCTCTTTAACAATCACAACCTCTCCCTCTCTCATTCAAAATTTTCTCAAACTCTTGTGATCTCCCTTCACGACTCAGTATTTTTCAGTGTCCTCTATTTCTCTCACTTTGCCATCCTCTCCTCTCAAACTTTTTGTCTAACTGTTTGTCTTCCCTCACTCCACCATCTGCTATCTGCCACCAATTCCATTGGTGAAGTGATCAAGTGTCGATATATTCTGACGCAGGGGAAAAACAAAATAACATAAAATAAATAAAAACCTTAGATTAATTCAGAATCTCACCAAATTAACGAAGATGAAAAAATAAACCAGCATCTCATTGGCGTTGGTAGCGTCTTACCACCAAGAAAGAAGAGAGGAGTCACACCTCAAGGGAACAAAACTGTTTTCTTTATTCATCATAAACTGTCTATTACAATAGAATATTACGCTTAAATTGACTCATAGATTAAACCCTAACCCTAACCCTAACCCTAATGTACTCACTTTGGGCTAAGGGCCAAGCCCATTATTAAATAACAAATAACCTAAGCTAATGTGACTCACTTTTGAGCTAAGTCCATTATTGAATTACAAATAACTTAAAACTTTGGGCCAAACCTCTAATTAAATTCAAATAAAACTAATAATCTAAATAAACAAAAACAACAAATTTATTCTTGTTTCGCTCAGCATTATATTCAATGACCTCCCAACTTAAACTGAATTAAAGAAACAAAACAATGGAAGCAAGAAATTTAATTTAGACTAATCAAAAGAGGAAAAGAGTGGGGAATGTAACAATAGAAAGAGATGGGTACGTAGCTATAAAACCATAAACTTTGACAGTTCTGGAGTTCTATGTGTCATCAATCGGGTACTTACACACAGATATACTAAACATACCTTCAAAGTTGTTGTTGTCAAAGTATAACTCTGTGAGCATGATTAAGTTTCCAATTTCTGAAGGTATACTTCCAATGAAATCATTAATCGCAAATGATAAATATTGCAGTCGTTTGCAATTGAACAAAGTAGATGGGAGTTGGCCAGAAAATTGATTATAAGATACACGAAGCCGCTGTAAGTAGGGAAGATTATCAAAAGTATCATTTGGGAGTGGACCAGAAAGATTATTACTCTTTAAGTCAATGATTTGCAATGATGACATGTTGGAAATAATGGAGGGCATCGGACCAGAAAGCATATTATCTCTAAGATCAATTCTTTGCAAGCTGTATATGTTGAAGATGGAGGATGGAATGGAGCCCAAAAGTTGGTTATATCCAAGATTAATTACTTGCAATGAAGAAATGTTTGATAGAGATGGTGGTATAGTTCCTGTGAAACTATTACCAAATAGAGACAAATTTTGAAGTTTGGATAACATCCCAATCCATGATGGGATTTCTCCATTGAAGCTATTGAATCCAAATGATAAGTGTTGCAAGTTGTAAAGATGAGACAACTCGTTGGGCAGAGAACCGTGAAAACTATTGTTTTCGATGTTTAGACTCACAAGAAATGAAAGGTTTCCCATGTGTGGAGGAATAGTACCTACAAGATCCATGTAAGAAAGGTTCAAAGCAGTTACTCGTTGATAGCGAGAATCACAAGTAACACCAACCCAACTGCAAATGAAGGTGCCGGTAGACCAGTTGTTTGACAAAACATTATGAGGGTCATAAGAAATTTGAGCCTTTTAAGGCAAGAAGAGCATATTGATCAGTGATAATGTTAGGAACATTTGCAACATCTAGGCTTGCCACGTAACATTGCACCATGAGAAGTGCCACAAAAAAGGAAAATGGGAAACAAGTTCTCTCCATGAGTAGTGTTTGTTGGTTGAGGTGTTGGGGATTAGTGAGAGCTCAAGTGCGACTAATATATAAGTTGATTTGAGCATCAAAAAATTCAAAGGAAAAAATTTTGACTCTTGGAAAAAGAGGGTGGGGGTGGTTTGGGCTTTGATTGACTTCGTTGACCGTTAGAAAAAGAAAAGTAAAAGCTATATATATATATATATCGAAAAGTAGTGTTTTGTGATCATACTTATCCTCAGTTTTGTGGTTCTATTTACTTACCTGACTACCCATTTTATGATATCAAAAATTCAGTCTTAAGAAAAATGTTCCTTGATCCTAAGCTAGTGATGGAGCCGACGGTAATATGAAAAACTTTTTCATGAACTACGTACGTTTTATAATTCCTTTTTCCTTACTTTGTAATTTATTTTTCACGTTTATAAATGAATGATAACATTGAACCCACAACATCCACCCAATAAATGATTTAATTACCTTCAAATCAAGCTGTGTTTTAGAAATATTCGTTTCTTCTCGATCGAAGTGATATTAAAACTTGTCTCTCTTTATTGGTGTTTGGTTAGGCTCACAATATTCAACAGGGCAAAAGATTTTTACCAGTTACTTAGTCATGATATTTTGAGCAACTTTTTGTCTAGATCAAAATATTAAGGGCTGGTTTAGTTCCTAGAATAGGTGATTCGAATGAAATAATGGTTATTTCTTCGGAATTTTCTTTCATTGAATCAAGTAAATTATTTATTTCGACATATTGTTCCTCAATCCTCTCTTTTTAGTAAATAACTTGACTTCAGAATATTATACTTTACAGGATGTAGAAATAGGCATGCTCAGGTAACCAATGAATTGTTCTAAACGGGTAGTTCAATTGGTTAGGGATCACGCCTCATGAAGCAAAATGCACTAGTTCGAATCCCTCCTCCCCTCTTGTATAGACATAAAAAAAATAAAAATAAAATAAAAAGGTAACCAATGAATTTTCTGGTAAACTATTAAGTATGGGAGAGGTCCAAGAATTGAAAGTTCATTAATTTGGCAAAAGACAGTGGACCCTCTTGTGTGGACATAAAAAATAAAAATAAAATTAAAAAAATAAAAAAGGAGAGGAAAAAAAGAAAGAAGGTAACCAATGAATTTCCAAGTAAACTATTAAGTATGGAACAGGTCCAAGAATTGAAAGCTCAGTGGAATATCTTAAGTATGGGCCTTGCAAGCTGTAAATCATCTACCATGCTTAATTGTTGTCTGTCCTCAAAATTTATTTTTAAACAGATCCATCACAAATTCACTATCATCATCAATGTCATGACTCATTGACTTTCCACAAATATCAAGTTGATCTTATTGATAGCCAAGCTTATATTAAAAAAATGAAGTAAAAATAATCCCGCACTAAAAATAATAATAATAAATAACAACAACAACAACAATAATAATAATAATAAAAGTCAAGAAAAAAAGAAAAAAAAGTTGAAATACGGACAAGTAATAAAAAGTTTTAGCTTTTTTTATATATTTTTTTCTTTAATGTAGGATATAATAAGTGTTTGATTCGTATAAAAAGTTGAATAAAGTTGAATAATATTCAACTTTTTTCAAAAATAAATCATATTTTATTTAACTTTTTCAAATTTTTTCAAATTTTATCTCACAAAGTCAAACTTCGTAATTCGTGCAGTGTATTCGAATAATATTCGTATTCAACACCCAAACGGACCAATACATAAACTATCTTTTATAATTTCTTTTAAATTACCACCAAATCAAGCAGGCTGGGTTTTTGAAGTTGATGTTGAAAAAGTCTGTATTGAAATGGTCATGCTAGGATAATTATCTTACTTGAAATGTCTCCACCGTTTGGGGCCCGTGAAAATGTCTTGGATTTGAACTTTTCTTCAAATTCTTCCACTCGCAATAAACGGGGAGTAGGGAACTCCTCAATTATTCACAACGTAGCAGACTCGTCCAACAACTTGAGCAAACCAACTTGCTTGGTGTTGTCGGGAGTTGCGCTATTATTTCTTACGTCTGACAATCGTTGCTGTCAGCCTGTCAAGCCTTTCTATTTGCTACGGAAAAGTAAGAGCTTGCTTGATAAACTTCTCCTTTTCTTTTTTTCTTTTTTTTTTTTCCGATAATAATAACACAAAAAACATTAACACACTAACGAAAATTTTTCTTACTTTTCTTAAAAAGAAAAGAAAAAAAAAACCTCAAAACTATTTGAAGAAATTTTACTTACTCCCTTATGTTTGGACACTTTTATAATCATATCTTTGAAATTAAAAAAAAAATGGTTAAATACCTTATTGATATTTGAGTTTTACGTGTTTTTAAATTTAGTACCTCAGTTTTATTTTGTATTATATGTAATACCTGAATTATAGGTAAAAATTCATTTGGTACCTCTGTTAGATTTTTTGTTCAAATTTTAATGCCTTGCCATGTATCAACCGCTGAGGTTGACATGTGGCACTACATAAGAAAGAATAAAAAATAAAAAAATAAAAAAATTTTAAAAAATGGATGAATTTTGGCCATTGGGGGTAACCAAACAACCCCCATAGGCCACAGGGATGGTTTGGCCACCCCAGACTGGCTAGTCTGGGGGTGGCCGAACCACCCCCATGGCCTAGGGGGTGGCCAAGCTACCCCCAATGGCCAAAACCCATCAAAAAAAAAAATAAAAAATTAAGGGTTTGCTCTTGGCAGTGGCCGAACCACTCTAATGAGCCACGGGGGTGGTTCGATAACTCCCTGATTGGTCGGCCTAGGGTGGCCGAACCATCCCCGTGGCCCTTGAAGATAGTTCGGCTACCCCCAAAAGCCAAAATCCATCAATTTTTATTTTTTCTGCCATGGAATGGCCGAACTATCCCATCGGCCACCCTAGATTGGCCATGCCCTTCTTTCTTTTTCTTTTTTTCAATTTTTTTTTATTACTTTTTTAAGTTTTTTATTTTTATTTTTTTATATAGTGCCACTTATCAACGTCAGCAGTTGACACATAGCAAGGCATTAAAATTTGGATGAAAAATTTTACAGAGGTACTAAATGGGTTTTTACCCCTAATTCAGGTACCACCTAAGATACAAAACAAAACTGAGGTACTAAATTTAAAAACACGTAAAACTCAGGTACCAATGAAGTATTTAACCCTTAAAATAAAAAAAAATAAATAAATAAAAAAAATGTAATGTTGGTTCCAATGTTTAAAAAATCTTCAGAGTCAACCCTACTGCTAGAGTCTAAAGTTAAATCATTATGTAAACAAGTCAAATGTTACTTCTCCACCCCTAAAATATTTATTAAAAAAAAAAAACAAATTTATCCTTAATTAAAAACAAAATTTAAAAAAACTGAAGCTCGTTGGAATAAGATCGACTAGTCGCCACCAGGGGTCTGGAAAGGCGGTGGGTTGCTTAAAAAAAAAAAAAAAAAAAAAATTCTTAACAGAGAGGCAACATTGCAAAAATTTTAAACATGAAACCCGGCATTGCAACTTTTTAAGCTTTTAGAATATGATTGCAAAAGTGTCACGCATATATTGAAAGAAAACATAAGGCTATAGAAACTAAAAGAAAACATTGGAATAATTAAATATAGACAAATTTTTTTACGTAATTCTGTCAATGACTTAGTACACAGGATGAAACCCAAATGCTACATTTTTATTCTTATTCACTTGATAATATTATAATACAAAAGACCTTTATATGTAGGAGAGTTGAGATAAAAAAGAAAGCAGAAAAGAGAAAAAGTAGGATAATCAAATATGATTGATTTGATTACAAAAATATATAAATCAGATATTGCCATCAAATTTGATTACAAGAAATTACAATCAATTACAATAAATTTCATAATATCGGTATTGTTGCTTGTACATATTTTCTCTTGAGCTTGCAACCCTTACGATTAATCTAGCTAATTAACAAAGTCCTAATGCAGAGGATATAATCGTATTAATTAGTCCAAACCCTTACCATCTACTAAACTCTTATTAAAAAATAGTTCTTTTATGCCCCATTTATTTCGGCGTAAAATGATTTCTGGAAAATGGTTTCGATATTTTTTGGTGTTTGGTAAGGGCGAAAATAATGGTCAACCGGAAAATGATTTCCGTTTGACCAAAAATGCTTAATAAATTTCGAAAAATTATTTATGTTTTTTAAAAGCGTAAATCATTTTCTGTAAATGGTAGATGCAGTCGATTTTTTTTGAAACAATGCAGTTGATTTTTACATTCAAGCAGTTGACTATTGCCGAATTTCGACAAGTCAGATTCCGACTCCGGTCGGTGTCGGAATTCGACAAATTAAGCCGGAATCCGACGACATCTGCCGCCGGTGACGTCCGGCAGATGTCGCCGGATTCAAGGGATACCATGCCATATTTCGGCTAGACTGGCCGAAATCTGGCAAGAGCGGCCGGATCTCTAGCTATCTCACCGGAGATCTGGCCACCTGGCCGGAATTCTGGACGGATCCGGCCGTTCTGGCTGGGATACTGGCCGGAGAGGCCGGATCCGGCTAGAACACCGGATCACCGGCCATCTGGCTGGGATCCGAACAGAACGGCCGGACCCCCGGCATTTGGCCGGATTCGGCTGTTCTAGCTGAATCTCCAGCCAGCTGGTCGGAAACGGGCCAGGACGGCCGGTTTCTGGTCAACTGGTCGGGATCCGGCCGTTTTGTGTCGGATTCCGGCAATTTTTGCCGGAATTTGTATATGCCAATATTAATATTTTTTATTTTGTGAATAAAATTTAATTTTTTGAAATTAATATGATTAAATTAAAATATAAAAAATATTTGTAATTTTCCATACGCGTCAAACACCGAAAAATAATTTCGACAAAAAATATTTTTCTGAAAAATGACTTCCCTGAAACTATTTTACGACGGAAACCATTTTACACCAAAAACAAACGAAGCATTAGTAAACAAATCAAACTAAAAACTAGAATTGAGTTTACACGAAACAAGCTCATGAAACTGTTCATTAATAGTTTCATAGTTTGGTTCATTTATGCCGTCAATGTCATAATAAATTATGACATATTCCACAAAAATATTCAAGACGTTTGTTTTGATTGGGTTATTTGGACCAAAATCCACAAAAAAAGTTTTGCATTCAAAGTCGTAGATAACTTCAATCTTTTCACTTGGGAATCCCACAGCTAAGATTGTATTCATCCTTTGGTTAGTACGTACCCTTCCATAATTCCATTAGCATTCACCTTTGGATCCTTCATAATTTTCTTTAAATTTAAAAGAATAACTCCACTTTTTATTTTAAAGACTACTTTTGAAAAACATTTTATATCCCATTCTTTATTTTAAAAAACAAAAAATGATTTTTTTTTCTTTTTTAATCTCTTATTCTTTCCGTATTCATCCTTTTTAGGATTAAGAAAGAATAATTAAAGAGAGAAGTAGAGTTTGGAGTGAAAAATTAATAAAATGAGAGATAAAGAATTACTTAGCATTTTGTTATAATATGAAGAATTAACAAAAATTGGAAAGCAAAATTTTGCTGAAGATTAATTAATGCCGTGCCCAAGGGTGTAGAAGGAGATATATTCCACGCGCGTACAACAGTGACTTCATTTGTCTTTTTCCTTTTTTCTTTTTTTCTTTTTTTTTTCTTCTAATTCAACCATGTCCTGATCATGCATCTAGCTATATATAGACGTTTCTGTGGTTAAGAATGCCGTGCGCGGTGCGCCACAGTGCAGAAAAAGGCATGATGGAGATATATATTCCAATGCAATGTCCTTCTTTGAAGGAAATAGATCGACAAAGCTGTTGTGAGAACACTACCCCACTTCCGACACTGCCATTGTTTACTAGCGATATATATGATTTTTACAAGATTCTCGCCGCGAAGACGTTGACGCATGCCTTGGGTTTCTGCTTTGAAACTTGTGGATGCATATGGTGCCAAATGCCAATTTGAAGACCTTTTGTATACCATGCCAAAACCCCCAACATCAACCAAGTTGTTTTTATCGAAGTTGTCAGTCACTTGCCCCTTTGCTCAAGTTGTTGCTACGAAAGCCCTCTATGTTGCGCCAAATGATCGAGTACATATTTTGATGTGATCGATTCTTTACCATCTTAATTGTGAAATAATGGAGAGAAATGTTGTCTGCACAACTCAAGCCCTCTATCACTGCGGCATGGAAGGACTAGAAGCATATCTCTGCACCACACATTCCATTGTCCCAATGAAAAATTGAGCTGTCAAGTATTAATTCAAAGTCTTGATATATAATGAAGCTTCTGACACCACGTAGAAAACTGTATAGAAAGGTTTGCTATTATATATCTAGAAATCTATGATGAGAATAATAACAGGGAAAGCGGAACAGTCGAAGCGGAAATATTCGTATGGACTATGGGTGTGTTAGGCATTACGATTTTATAAACAAAAAAATGCAATTTTGAATCAAATGATAGGAAATAAATTGTTTGGAATTGAGTTTTTTAAAAAAATGCAATTTGAAAACATAAAAAATATACATTTTCAAATTGCAGGCAATATTGTGTTTTTTTTGAAAATGCACAATTTCAAAATCTAAACTGTGATTTTAAAGTCAAGCAGCGATTTTACCAAACACTTAAAAATCAAATTTTAAAATATCAAACCCAAACGGACATCTTGTTTATTTAAATATAATTAATTGTATTATATAACTCTCTATTTAGAGAGAGAGAGAGAAAGAGTAATGAGCAAGTAAACCTAAAACAATAAGAAAATTTAAAGAAATAGATATAAAGAATATTTCAATATCAACTAAATATTGAATATATGAAAAATATATTATATTTTTCATATATTCTAACACAAAAGACATTCAATGGAAATATTATGGGACACGTCAGAAATAGTTGCGGAGAAGATAATAATGATAACAAAAATCCATGAAACAGAAAATCATGATACAAAAACGTATAAACCCAATACTAACAGAGCATGTTAATGGCTAAAAGGAGAAAAAGAAGAGAGCTAAATATCAAATTTTATTCTCACAAAAAAAATAAATGCTTTGATATTTTTAAAAGACGTCAATATAAATACTCTCACCAAATTTCCACGAGCATCAACGATTGAGCCCCTCATTAATCTCATTTATTAAAAGCTGAGGATGGTACACCTGGCCTTTGTTAGACTTCTCCACCAAACTATTTCTTCTTTTTGCTTGTACATTTTCTCTTGAACTTGCAACCCTTACGATTAATCTAACTAAGTCCTAATGGAGAGGGTATAATCGTATTTGGTTCATTTATACCGTCAATGCCATAATATGAATTATGACATATTCCACAAAAATATTCAAGACATTTGTTTTGATTGGGTTATTTGGACCAAAATCCACAAAAAAGTTATGCATTCAAAGTAGATAACTTCAATCTTTTCACTTGGGAATCCCACAGCTATATAAGATTGTATTCATCCTTAATTAGCATTCACCTTGGACCCTTTATAATTTTCTTTAAATTTAAAAGGTTAACACAACTTTTTATTTTAAAGACTACTTTTGAAAAACATTTTATATCCCATTCTTTATTTAAAAAAAAAAAAAAGATTTTTTTTTCTTTTTTAATCTCTTATTCTTTCCGTATTCATCCTTTTTAGGATTAAGAAAGAATAATTAAAGAAAGAAGTAGAGTTTGAAGTGAGAAATTAATAAAATGAGAGATAAAGAATAACTTAGCATTTTGTTATAATATGAAGAATTAACAAAAATTGGAAAGAAAATTTGTTGAAATGACAGGATATTTTCCTAACGTTGTAAGCCCCGAATCATTTTCACCCTTCCAATTGTCCATTACAAACATTACTCGGTTTATTTCTATTATTTACTTTACTTTTCTTTTCTTTTTCTAAGCGAATTTTATTCTCTCCTTCGGTCCGCACCGTATTGTAATTTCCAACCACGTTGTTTAATGCTTCCTGCTCAGGCATAACACCAATGCTACAAAGTTCCTCCTGTACAACTGAAAGAAGTTAATTATATTGGTACAATAAACATGGAACTCATTTATGGAATAGGACAAACTCTTGCCCCGAAGAACACTATGGTAACAGCTAAAAAAAAAACACTATAGTAACAGGATAAGGATTCTCTATATTTTAAATGAATCGGACAATATTTTAAGTCTTGACTCTTTGATCAAATCATTAATGCTGTAATCTAAGTTCACATTCTCAAATACACATTTTTTATGTTACTGTAAAAATTTGTAATCACATTTTTAATGGTGACTCGTCAAAAATTTAATAATAATTTTTACTGCCACAATATATATTTAAAAGTGTAAATTAGAAGTGCAATAGTATTTTTATTCAAAATTTTTGAGTTTGTTTGGCAAATAATTGTAACAAGTAATATTAAAAAGTGATTGATGTGTTATAAAGTACAAATAAATTTTGAATTGTTTTATAAAAAAGTAAAAAAGTTTTGTTTTGTAATGAGTTTCTTTTTTTATTTGGATAATAATAAAAAATTATTAATATGATATAAAAAGTGAAAAAAAAAAAAAAAATAGAGGGAGAGCGAAAGATGTTTGCCAAACAATTTCTCTATATTTAATTTCGCATACTTCGTTGTACTTTTCTTTTACGTTTAAACCTTGAAATTTCGCTACTTCTGCCCCTAAAATGCGCAAATATAAGGTTGGTAGGTACAATTGCCTCAACTAAAATTTTGAAAAGAAAGCGCCAATAAGTGATAATCAAAGTTTGTTGGAAGTTCTTTTCTTTTACGATGTGATCGATAGTTGGTTTCACTTTCAAATGATACCCACCTGCCTCATATTATATATTTTAACTTCATTTGCATTCTCTTACACCGCTATCTACATATGTGAATATTAATTTTTGTTAACTGCATCCGCATGTGTGGATGACAAATAATAATTAGGTGCAGATAACGGGTGCAAGCGATTATTATCGGCTCGCATTTTCACCTTTAGTCTTAGAGAGTATATGCCCATTAATGAAACAGAATTTTCTTATTTTAATGGATCAAACCATAAGTACTCTCCAAGAAACACTACAAAAATGCATGCAAATAGCCACGTGCAGTTTGACACGTGTACAGTGTCGTACACGTGTCAAACAGTTAGACACGTGCATTTTGACACGCGTGATACGCGTGTCAAATGTGCATGTTACGAACTGCACAATTTGACACGTGTATTAGAATACACGTGTCAAACGGTTTGACACGTGTATGAAAAAACTCGTGTCAAAACGGTTTGACACGTGTAAAATATTGCTATTTAAAATATTGCTATTTAAAAGAAAATTGTTATTTAAAATATTGCTAAAATCAAAAATATTGAATATTGCTATACAAATTCGAAACACATGCAGAACCGGCCAGTTTCGAAACACATGCAGAACCAGAACCAGTCGTCGTCCACTTAGAACTGGCCGGTGGTCCGGTATATACCAGAGACAGAGAGGCGAGAGGGTGAGAGAGAGCGAGAGACAGAGAGCGAGAGAGTGAGAGAGAGCGAGAGAGTGAGAGAGAGCGAGAGACAGAGACAGAGAGAGTGACGGAGAGCGAGAGACAGAGAGCGAGAGAGTGAGAGAGAGCGAGAGAGTGAGAGAGAGCGAGAGACAGAGACAGAGAGAGTGACGGAGAGCGAGAGACAGAGAGCGAGAGAGTGAGAGATCGAGAGTGGGTTGGAGTGGCTGTGAACCTGCGTGAGAGGGAGGGCTGATCGGATCGGTGAGCTCAGGGGAACCCAGCCCTGCCCCCACCTCGCCGAGTTCCACTCCAGGAACGGCGCAAAGCCGTTACGGAACCCGACTGACTTCCGGCGGCTCCAGTGATCTTCCAGCGAAACCCGTGAGGAGAGGATACCAGAACCGCGACCCAGCCGGCCCTCCGGCGTGACCCCGCGAGAGACAGAGACAGAGAGGCGAGAGAGAGAGGTGAGAACGCGCAGAGAGAGAGAGAGAGCGAACGAGAGTTACGAGAGTGTATAAAAAAAAAAAAAATCTTTTTGAATGCACATCAGGTGGGCGCGGGATAACTCCCGCGCGCCTACCTACACCATTCCGGGACGTGTATTTAAATACACGTCCCCAATTGTTAAAATTTTATTTAATTAAAAAAATTATATTTAAAAAAAATAACATTTTGACACGTGTATTTAATACACGTGTCCAATTGGACACGCGTATTAAATACACGCGTCCAATTGGACACGCGTATTAAATACACGCGTCCAATTGGACACGCGTATTAAATACGCGTGTCCAATTGTTAAAATTCTATTTAATTAAAAAAAATTATATTTGGAAAAAAATAACATTTTGACACGTGTATGTAATACACGTGTCTAATTGGACACGCGTATTTAATACACGTGTCTAATTGGACACGCGTATTAAATACACGCGTCCAATTGGACACGCGTATTAAATACGCGTGTCCAATTGTTGAAATTCTATTTAATAAAAAAAAATTATATTTTAAAAAAATAACAGTTTGACACGTGTATTTAATACACGTGTCTAATTGGACACGCGTATTAAATACACGTGTCCAATTGGACGCGTGTATGTAATACACGTGTCCAATTGGACACGCGTATTAAATACACGTGTCAAATTGGACGCGTGTATTTAATACGCGTGTCCAATTGGACACGTGTATTACATACACGCGTCCAATTGTGGCGGCTGTACAATTAGACACGTGTCTCATAAGACACGTGTCAAATTGGACGCGTGTCTACAGTAACCGGTACTGTAGACACGCGTCCAATTGTCAGTATTTTTGTAGTGAAAATGAAGTAATATGCATGTTTCTTATCTGAGACATGCTTTAATTTTAATTCAGTTTCATTTTTTTTTTCCTATATTTACATTTCACGTTTCGCTTGGTTCTATCCCTTTTGGTCTATCCAAAATTGTTCTCCTCATTATTATTCTTTTTTTTTTATTTTTTTCTGAGCACTCCTTATTACATATATATTAACAAATTAAGAAATACATGGAGCTAACAATTTGAGGTCCACTGGCAACTAACCTTTCATATGGGTGGAGTTTGCTGATCTCCGTTTGAATTACTGAAATGTGCACCCACTTTTTGTTGTATTGACGCAGATCAATTATTGTTGGTGTGTGCCTGACTACATGCAAAATAATAGCCTCGCTTACTCTTTTTGGTGAGTATTCACTAAAAAATAAAAAAGCAAATTTTGGATGGTTTTAAACAATTCAGAAATGCAAAAAAAACCGCCTGAAATCAATTCCAAACGGTTTTTTCTGGACGGTTTAAAACCGTCTAGAATATAGTGTCGCTAAATTAATTTCTGGACGATTTGGACAAAACCGTCCGGAATTCCAGACAATTTCGTCCAAACCGTCCAGATTTACTCTTTTTTTTTTCTTTTTTTTTTTCTTTTTTTTTTTTCTTGTTTTCAGTTCCCTTTTTCTTTATATTAATATAATTAATTAATTAATTAATTATGTAATGAAAAAGTAAACAAGGCGTCAACAACGAATCAGCAGGAGATGTAATACGGCGTGTTTTATCCGGCAATTTCATGTCGATCGAACGGCCACGGCGGCTCGAATCCGACGCCTCTGGCTCGCTTGGGTTTGAGCGGGACCACTCTGCCTCTGGCGGGATACGCACCGAGGAAGGGAGGGTAGATCCAGTCGTTGGTGTTGTTGGGGTAGGGCCAAGAGGGGTCGTCGCTGTCGATGACAAAGACGCAGAGGTCAAACGACCTTGGAGGGGTGTGGGTGTTGGGGAGGGTGGAGATGCGGCGGACGGCCGGGAAGAGTGGGCTAGGGAACTGCTGCGTGGACCGCGGTCCGTGTAGCCGGTGGATCCGGATCGAGGGACAGAGCCGTCACCGTCGATCTCTAGCTTCCTCAACGCCCAATCAGGTCGATCTCTCCCTCAATGCCCAATCAGATCGATCTCCTCCCTATGATTCCTTCCCTCTTCTCCCGATTCTTGATGTCGTCACCACTCTCACCCTGAAATGTGACTGCAGATTCGTGAGCATCGATGACGGCCGGTTGTGATGTTTCAGGCCAGCTGGGTTTATAATTTCTATGTACATTTTTTTTCTTGGTTCAAATGAAATGGATGGTTGTGATTTTGGCTGGTAAAAAAATCAAATGGATGTGGTGAAATTTGGGGGCATCACGTGGATTGATAACATGGCGTGGGGAAAAAAATTTACAGACAGTTTCATTTGAAACCGTCTGGAATTGAAATGTTATTGATGGTTTTTAACAAACCGTCCATAAAATTCTCTAAAAAAAATATTTATAGACGATTTCATCCAAAACCATCTGGAAATGAAAATTTCTAGACGGTTTAGTTCAAACCGTCTGGAATTTTATGGACGGTTTAATCAAACCGTCTGGAATTTTATGGACGGTTTAATCAAACCGTCCATAATAAATTTTTTACAGACGGTTTCAAAAAAACCGTCTGCAAATTTTTTTTTCTAGACGGTTTTAAAAACCGTCTAGAAAAAAACCATCCATAAATGCCCTTTTTTTTGTAGTGATTTTTCTTTTGTGCCCTTTCAATTATTTCATTACTTTTCCGAAAAACCAAAAAGTAAATATTTGAGTGGTTTAGCAGTGATTTCTTGTTTTTGTATGTCCAGAAAACAGTGAGCTTAAACTGGATTAGCCTACAAGCCTTAAAATCTGTATTGGGATAGCTACGGGAACTCAACTCCTTTTTTCTTTTTCTTTTTTTTTTTTCATTTTTTTTTCCTCTCTATTTTCTTTTTTTTAAAAAATAACTATCACCCAAACATCATTTCAAACATATTCTCTTTACGTTTTATTCTTTGGTATCCCTAATTTTGAAAAAAGTTTTAAAAAAAAAATACAAAACAAAAAATTGCACACCCAAACATTCCACAGTTTTTCTTTGCGAAGAATCATAGACTCAAGATTTTTCATAGAGACATTAAAGCAACTAATGTGTTGTTGAATGGAGACTTAAAAAGTAATACTCCATTTCCTCCAACTACCTCTTTGCGATAAGTTACACCATCCATCAACATCTAGCATGTAAAATGGATGAAGGCGTCACCATAAGCACTTGTGGCTCGATCTATATAGTGATATATGTAGACGGATCTCCTGTGTCACACGATTAGTTCTACACAATCATCTACTTTCCCCCCTTCCATCATTCATTGTGAAAACAAGAGTCCACTGTACTGTTGATGCACGGTAACCTATCATTTTGTTTTGCCAACATATAATGTAGCTGGAACATATATCAGAGCAATCTTATTACATTTTGTCGTTTAAGAAATGAACTAAGGCAGCCTAGTTGCAACACTTCAGAATAATAATTAGGGCCGAAAGGGTGGTTGCGGTTAGCGATTATTAGTTAAAAATACCACAATCCCTAGGCGATTATAAAAATGGATAATCGCTTAGGCGGTTAGTAGTTATTTAATAACCACCCCACTACCTGCTTTTCCTATTTTTAATTATTTCCAAGAAATTTTTTTGTCCATGAAATCAAGAAATTGAAAAAAAAAAACGAGAGAGATCTTACACTCCTGTTTGGTTGCAAATCACTGCAATAAAATAAAGGCAGTGAGTAGTTATAACCGCTAACTACTTTATCAAAAACAGCCTTTAAGAGTGATTAGCTATTAACAGTTATAAGTGGTTAGCGATTAACTTACTATTATTAATCACCTGCTTTTTCAGCCCTAGCCCTAGGTCATTCCTAAGCAAAATAATTTATATTTAGTAAAGAAATAATATTTCGCACCATGTACATATCACAAAGGTTTGAGTTAATATGAATACCACATCAACTTCTCCAATAGAGAACTACACTAGCTGCTGCCATGTGTCGAATCACCGTGCTTAAAAGTCCAAAAATTACATCGTAGCTCGAACTATTCCTTAATTCTTATTTCTCTGGTATATAATTCCAGTAAATATTCTAGAGAAAAAAAAAAAAAAAAAACACCTCCTAATTTTTAGATTAATGCATGTTATTTTGTAGGCTACTATACAACTATCATATGGTTGTTATGATAGTCGTGTTGAAGTCTAATAAATAGTATTATTCTAATTTTAAATATTTTCTTTGCTTGATTAATTGAGTATTGTCAACGCCTTTCACTTGACGGAATCCTTGCAAAAGATACATCTATAACAAGGGAAAAGGTTTTAAATTCTTGCTCTATTTTCCTTTTCAAAATATTACAATAAGAGATGAACTTTTAAATTTTCTAAAATAATAATAATAATAACTAGACCATGTTCCTCGAATTATTTCAATATGTTCAACTTCGTATTTATTCAATATTTTGATAACAATTATGAACACATATCATGTTGCTTACTTCAATAATTACCACTCCATTAAGCTTCACCACATTCGACACGGAAGCACATTATAGCATGAGAAGTGCCACAAAAAAGGAAATGGGAAATAAGTTTTCTCCATGAATAGTGTATTTTGGTTGAGGTTTTAGCGAGAATAGGGATTAGTGGGAGCTCAAGTGCGACTAATATATAAGGAGATTTCCGCATCAAAAAATTCTAAGGAAAAAATTTGGGCTTTGGGAAGAAGAGGGTGGGGTGGTTATGGCTTTGACTTTGTTGACTGTTAGAGAAAGAAAAGTAAAAGCAAAAAAAAAAAAAAATCATCGAAAAAGTAGTGTTTTGTGATCATACCTATCCTTAGTTTTGTGGTTCTATTTTACTTACCTGACTACCCATTTTATGATCTCAAAAATTCAGTCTTAAGAAAAATGTTCCTTGATCCTAATTAAGCTAATGGAGCCGACGGTACATAATATGAAAACATTTTTATTTTCTTTTAATAAAAGATAATGAAATAAATAATTTTCATGAACTACATTTTAGAAGTCCTTTTTCCTTAATTATAATTTATTTTTCACGTTTATAAATGAATGATAACATTGAATTCGGCCACACCATCACCCCAATAAACATTTTAATTACCATAAAACCAAGCTGCAGTTTAGAAATATTTGTTTCTTCTAGAAGTGATTGAAATTTGTCTCTCTTTATTAATGTTTGGTGAGCCTCGCAATATTCAAGGGGGTAAAAGATTTTTACCAGTTACTTAGTCATGATTTTTTTTTTTTTGACATAGCTACATAAGAGGGGAGATAAGAGATTCGGATTAGTGACCTACGTTTCTTGAGGCCTGATTTTCAGCAGATTAAGCTACCATTTGGACAATTTTTTGTTTAGATCGAAATATAAAGAGCTGGCTTAGTTTGTTGAATAGGTCGTTGGAATGAAATAACGGTTATTTCTTTGGAATAATCATTATTTTTCTCTCATTGAATGAATCAAGTAAATTACTTATTGTGACATATTGTTCCTTGATCCTCTCTTTATAGTAAATAACTTGGGTTAAGAATGCCGGACGCTACAGGTTGTAAAAATAGGCATGATTAAGTAACCAATGAATTTTCAGGTATACTATTTAAGTATGGGACAGGTCCAAGAATTGAAAGCTCATTAATTTGACAAAAGACAGTTCCAAGAATTGAATGCCGTACAGTGCCTAATTGCTATCTATCCCCAAAATTTATTCCTAACAAGATCCATCACTAATTCACTATCATCATCAATATCATGACTTTCCTTTGGAATTCCATGACACGTTCACTCTTTTCACATGGGAGTTCCACAAACATCAAGTTGACCTTATTGACAGCCAAGCTTATATTAAAAAGCGAAGTGAAAATACTCCAGCACCAAAAAATAATAATAATAATAATAATAAAAGTCTAGAAAAAGATGAAAGAAAAAAAAATAAATAAATAAAGAGTTGACAGATGTACAAGTAATAAAAAGTTGTATCCTTTTTTTTCTTACTTTCTTTAATGTAAGATATAATAATATAAATAGTTTTCATGAACTACCTATAATAATTTCTTTTAAATTACCACCAAATCAAGCTAGCCGGGTTTTAGAAGTTGATGTTGAAAAAGTCTCTCTTGTAATGGTCATATATGCTAGGGGAATTGATCTTTCTTGAAATGTCTCCACCGTTTGGGCCCGTGAAAATGTCTTGGATTTGAACTTTTCATCAAATTCTCCCACTGGCAAAAAAAACACACCGGTAATTTTTTTGGAAATTTTGCAGGATTTAATAGCAAATTCGAACGGAATACCCTTAAATGAGAAGTTTAAAAACGTGGATATCTCAGTTTCAGGCGTTTATTAGTTCAATACCCTTATCTCAAAAGGGCATATAATTCGATACCCTTTGTGATAAATGTTTTCCCTTGTAGTAAATTACTTGTCTTAAGAATGCCGTGCCAGAGGGTTTAGAAATAGGCATGATCGATGGAGATATTTCACGTGCAACCATGTCTTGATCTAACAATAGCCTATATACACATGCATTATTGTGCTGAAGATCAATGCCGTGCCCAAGGGTGTAGAAATAGGCATGATGGAGATATATTCCACGCGCGTACAACAATGACTTCATGATGGAGATTAATGTCGAGCTATATATAGACATTTCTGTGGTTAAGAATGCCGTGCGCGGTGCGCCATAGTGCAGAAATAGGTATGATGGAGATATTCCAATGCAATGTCAATCTTTGAAGGAAATAGATCGAGAAAGCTGTTGTGAGAACACTACCCCACTTCCGACACTGCCATTAATTGTTTACTAGCGATATATATGATTTTTACAAGATTCTCGCCGCGAAGACGTTGACGCATGCCTTGGGTTTCTGCTTTGAAGCTTGTGGGTGCATATGGTGCCAAATGCCAATTTGAAGACCGTTTGTATACAATGCCAAAACTCCCAACATCAACCAAGTTGTTTTTATCAAAGTTGTCGGTCACTTGCCACTTTGCTCAAGTTGTTGCTACGAAATTAAGTCCTCTATGTTGCGCCAAATGATCAAGTATATATTTTGATGTGATCGATTCTTTAGCATCTTAATTGTGAAATAATGGAGAGAAATATTATTTGCACAATTAAAGCCCTCTATCACTGCGGCATGGAAGGACTAGAAGCAGACCTCTGCACCACACATTCCATCGTCCCAATGAAATATTGAGCTGTCAAGTATTAATTCAAAGTCTTTACATATAATGAAGCTTCTGATACCATGTAGAAAACTGTATGGAAAGGTTTGCTATTATATATCTAGAAATCTATGATGAGAATAATAACAGGGAAAACGGAAGAGTCGAAGCGGGTATATATGTATGGACTACGGGTGTGTTAGGCATTGCGATTTTGTAGACAAAAAATGCAATTTTGAACCAAATCGTAGAAAATTAATTGTTTGGAATTGAGTTTTTTGAAAACACAAAAAATATGCATTTTCAAATTGCAGGCAATAGTGTATTTTTTTGAAATTGCACAATTTCAAAATTTAAACTGTGATTTTAAAGGTCAAGCAGGAATTTTACCAAACAATTAAAAATCACATTTTAAAATATCAAACCCAAACGGACTTCTTGTTTATTTAAGTATAATTAATTGTATTATATAACTCTCTATTTATAGAGAGAGAGAAAAAGAGTAGTGAGCAATGAAACCTAAAACAATAAGGAAATTAAGGAAATAAATATAAAGAATATTTCAATATCAACTAAATATCTCTAAGACAAAAGACATTCAATGGAAATATTATGGGACACGTCAGAAATAGTTTGCGAAGAAGATAATAATGACAACGAAAATCCATGAAACAGAAAATCATGATACAAAAACGTATAAACCCAATACTAACAGAGAATGTTAATGGCTAAAAAGAGAAAATAATTAAACAAGAGAGCTAAATATCAAATTTTATTCTCGCAAAAAAAAAAGCATTGATTTTTTTAAAAGACGTCAATAATACTCTCACCAAATTTCCACGAGCATCAACGATTGAACTCCTCATTGATCTCGTTTATTAAACGCTGAGGATGTACACCTTGCCTTTGTTAGACTTTTCCACCAAACTATTTCTTCTTTTTGCTTGTACATTTTCTCTTGAACTTGCAACCCTTACGATTAATGTAACTAAGTCCTAATGCAGAGGATATAATCGTATTTGTCCAAACCCTTACAGTCTACTAAACTCTTATTAAAGATTGGAAACTAGAATTGAGTTTACACGAAACAATTAAGCTCATAAAACTGTTCACCAATAGTTTCATAGTTTGGTTCATTTACCGTCAATGCCATAATATGAATTATGACATATTCCACAAAAATATTCAATACATTTGTTTTGATTTGGTTATTTGGACCAAAATCAACAAAAAAGTTATGCATTCAAGTAGATAACTTCAATCTTTTCACTTGGGAATCCCACAGCTATATAAGATTGTATTCATCCTTAGCATTCACCTTGGATTCTTTATAATTTTCTTTAAATTTAAAAGGATAACACAACTTTTTATTTTAAAGACTACTTTTGAAAAACATTTTATATCCCATTCTTTATTTTAAAAAAAATAAAAAAAGATTTTTTTTTTCTTTTTTAATCTCTTATTCTTTCCGTATTCATCCTTTTTAGGATTAAGAAAGAATAATTAAAGAGAGAAGTAGAGTTTGAAGTGAGAAATTAATAAAATGAGAGATAAAGAATTACTTAGCATTTTGTTATAATATGAAGAATTAACAAAAATTGGAAAGAAAATTTGTTTAAATGACAGGATATTTTCCTAACGTTAGCCCCGAATCATTTTCACCCTTCCAATTGTCCTTTACAAACATTACTCGGTTTATTTCTATTATTTACTTTTCTTTTCTTTTCTTTTTCTAAGCGAATTTTATTCTCTCCTTCGGTCCGCACCGTATTGTAATTTCCAACCACGTTGTTTAATGCTTCCTGCTCAGGCATAACACCAATGCTACAAAGTTCCTCCCGTAGTCCTGTACAACTGAAAGAAGTTAATTATATTGGTAGAATAAACATGGAACTCATTTATGGAATAGGACAAACTCTTGCCCCGAAGAACGCTATAGTAACAGCTAAAAAAAAAAAAAAAAAAACACTATAGTAACAGGATAAGGATTCTCTATATTTTAAATGAATCGGATAATATTTTAAGTCTTGACTCTTTGATCAAATCATTAATGCTGTAATCTAAGTTCACATTCTCAAATACACATTTTTTATGTTACTGTAAAAATTTGTAATCACACTTTTAATGGTGACTCGTCAAAAATTTAATAATAATTTTTACTGCCACATCAGACAATATATATTTAAAAGTGTAAATTAAAAGTGCAATAGTATTTTTATTCAAAATTTCTATATTTAATTTCGCATACTTCTTTGTACTTTTCTTTTACGTTTAAACCTTGAAATTTCGCTACTTCTGCCCCTAAAATGCGCAAATATAAGGTTGGTAGGTACAATTGCCTCAACTAAAATTTTGAAAAGAAAGCGCCAATAAGTGATAATCAAAGTTTGTTGGAAGTTCTTTTCTTTTACGATGTGATAGTTGGTCTCACTTTTAAATGATACCCACCTGCCTCATATTATATATATTAACTTCATTTGCATTCTCTTACACAGCTATCTACATATGTGAATATTAATTTTTGTTAACTGCATCTGTATGTGTGGATGACAAATAATAATTAGGTGCAGATAACGGGTGTAAGCGACTATTATCGGCTCGCATTTTTACACTTAGTCTTAGAGAGTATCTGCCCATTAATGAAACAGAATTTTCTTATTTTAATGGATCAAACCATAAGTACTCTCCAAGAAAATGAAGTAATATGCATGTTTCTTATCTGAGACATGCTTTAATTTTAATTCAGTTTCATTTTTTTTTTCCTATATTTACAATTCACGTTTCGCTTGGTTCTATCCCCTTTTGGTCTATCCAAAATTGTTCTCCTCATTATTATTATTTTTTTTTATTTTTTTCTGAGCACTCCTTATTACAGATATATTAACAAATTAAGTAATACATGGAGCTAACAATTTGAGGTCCACTGGCAACTAACCTTTCATATGGGTGGAGTTTGCTGATCTCCGTTTGAATTACTGAAATGTGCGCCCACTTTTTGTTGTATTGACGCAGATCAATTATTGTTGGTGTGTGACTGACTTCATGCAAAATAATAGCCTTGCTTACTCTTTTTGGTGAGTATTCACTAAAAAATAAAAAATAAAAAAGCAAATTCTTGATGGTTTTAAACCGTTCAGAAATGCAAAAAAAAACGGCCTGGAATCAATTCCAGACGGTTTTTTCTTAACGGTTTAAAACCGTCTAGAATATAGTGTCGCTAAATTAATTTCTGAACGATTTGGACAAAACAGTCCGGAATTCCAGACAATTTCGTCCAAACCATCCAGATTTACTCTCCTTTTTTTTTTTTTTCCCAGTTCCCTTTTTCTTTATATTAATATAATTAATTAATTAATTATGTAATGAAAAAGTAAACAAGGCGTCAACAACGAATCAGCAGGAGATGTAATACGGCGTGTTTTATCCGGCAATTTCACGTCGATCGAACGACCACGGTGGCTCGAATCCGACGCCTCTGGCTTGCTTGGGTTTGAGCGGGACCACTTTGCCTCTGGCGGGATACGCACCGAGGAAGGGAGGGTAGATTCTGTCGTTGGCGTTGTTGGGGTAGGGCCAAGAGGGGCCGTCGCTGTCGATGACGAAGACGCAGAGGTCAAACGACCTTGGAGGGGTGTAGGTGTTGGGGAGGGTGGAGATGCGGCGGACGGCCGAGAAGAGTGGGCTAGGGAACTGCTGCGTGGACCGCGGGCCGTGTAGTCGGTGGATTCGGATCGAGGGACAGAGCCGTCACCGTCGATCTCTAGCTTCCTCAACGCCCATTCAAGTCAATCTCTCCTTCAACGCCCAATCAGATCGATCTCCTCCCTACGATTCCTTCCCTCTTCTCCCGATTCTTGATGTCGTCACCACTCTCACCCTGAAATGTGACTGTAGATTCGTGAGCATCAATGATGGCCGATTGTGATGTTTCAGGCCAGCTGGGTTTGTAATTTCTATGTATATTTTTTTTTTTGGTTGTCAAATGAAATGGACAGTTGTGATTTTGGCTGGTAAAAAAATCAAATGAATGTGGTGAAATTTGGGGGCATCACGCGGATTGATGACATGGCGTGGGGAAAAATATTTACAGACAGTTTCATTTGAAACCGTCTGGAATTGAAATGTTATTGACGGTTTTTAACAAACCGTCCATAAAATTCTCTAAAAAAAATATTTACAGATGATTTCATCCAAAACCATCTAGAAATGAAAATTTCTAGACGGTTTAGTTCAAACTGTCTGGAATTTTATGGACGGTTTAATCAAACCGTCCATAATAAATTTTTTACAGAAGGTTTCAAAAAAACCGTCTGCAAATTTTTTTTTTCTAGACGGTTTTAAAAACCATCTAGAAAAAAACCGTCCATAAATGCCCTTTTTTTGTAATGATTTTTCTTTTGTGCCCTTTCAATTATTTCATTACTTTTCCGAAAAACCAAAAAGTAAATATATGAGTGGTTTAGCAGTGATTTCTTGTTTTTGTATGTCCAGAAAATAGTTAGCTTAAACTGGATTAGCCTACAAGCCTTAAAATCTGTATTGGGATAGCTACGGGGACTCAACTCCTTTTTTCTTTTTCTTTTTCTTTTTTTTTTCCTCTCTATTTTTTTTTTTTTAAAAAAAAAAATAACTATCACCCAAACATCATTTCAAACATATTCTCTTTACGTTTTATTCTTTGGTATCCCTAATTTTGAAAAAAGTTCTAAAAAAAAAAATACAAAACAAAAAATTGCACACCCAAACGATCCGCAGTTTTTCTTTGCGAAGAATCATAGACTCAAGATTGTTCATAAAGACATTAAAGCAACTAATGTGTTGTTGAATGGAGACTTAAAAATTAATACTCCATTTCCTCAAACTACCTCTTTGCGATAAGTTACACCATCCATCAACATCTAGCATGTAAAATGGATGAAGGCGTCACCATAAGCACTTGTGGCTCTATATAGTGATATATGTAGACGGATCTCCTGTGTCACACGATTAGTTCTACACAATCATCTACTTTCCCCCCTTCCATCATTCATTGTGAAAACAAGAGTCCACTGTACTGTTGATGCACGGTAACCTATCATTTTGTTTTGCCAACATATAATGTAGCTGGAACATATATCAGAGCAATCTTATTACATTTTGTCGTTTAAGAAATGAACTAAGGCAGCCTAGTTGCAACACTTCAGAATAATAATTAAGGCCGAAAGGGCGGTTGCGGTTAGTGATTATTAGTTAAAAATACCACAATCCCTAGGCGATTATAAAAATGGATAATCGCTTAGGCGGTTAGTAGTTATTTAATAACCACCCCACTACCTGCTTTTCCTATTTTTAATTATTTCCTAGAAATTTTTTTGTCCATGAAATCAAGAAATTGAAAAAAAAAAACGAGAGAGATCTTACACTCCTGTTTGGTTGCAAATCACTGCAATAAAATAAAGGCAGTGAGTAGTTATAACCGCTAACTACTTTATCAAAAACAGCCTTTAAGAGTGATTAGCTATTAACAGTTATAAGTGGTTAGCGATTAACTTACTATTATTAATCACCTGCTTTTTCAGCCCTAGCCCTAGGTCATTCCTAAGCAAAATAATTTATATTTAGTAAAGAAATAATATTTCGCACCATGTACATATCACAAAGGTTTGAGTTAATATGAATACCACATCAACTTCTCCAATAGAGAACTACACTAGCTGCTGCCATGTGTCGAATCACCGTGCTTAAAAGTCCAAAAATTACATCGTAGCTCGAACTATTCCTTAATTCTTATTTCTCTGGTATATAATTCCAGTAAATATTCTAGAGAAAAAAAAAAAAAAAAAAAAAAAAACCTCCTAATTTTTAGATTAATGCATGTTATTTTGTAGGCTACTATACAACTATCATATGGTTGTTATGATAGTCGTGTTGAAGTCTAATAAATAGTATTATTCTAATTTTAAATATTTTCTTTGCTTGATTAATTGAGTATTGTCAACGCCTTTCACTTGACGGAATCCTTGCAAAAGATACATCTATAACAAGGGAAAAGGTTTTAAATTCTTGCTCTATTTTCCTTTTCAAAATATTACAATAAGAGATGAACTTTTAAATTTTCTAAAATAATAATAATAATAACTAGACCATGTTCCTCGAATTATTTCAATATGTTCAACTTCGTATTTATTCAATATTTTGATAACAATTATGAACACATATCATGTTGCTTACTTCAATAATTACCACTCCATTAAGCTTCACCACATTCGACACGGAAGCACATTATAACATGAGAAGTGCCACAAAAAAGGAAATGGGAAATAAGTTTTCTCCATGAATAGTGTATTTTGGTTGAGGTTTTAGCGAGAATAGGGATTAGTGGGAGCTCAAGTGCGACTAATATATAAGGAGATTTCAGCATCAAAAAATTCTAAGGAAAAAATTTGGGCTTTGGGAAGAAGAGGGTGGGGTGGTTATGGCTTTGACTTTGTTGACTGTTAGAGAAAGAAAAGTAAAAGCAAAAAAAAAAAAAAAAAAAAATCATCGAAAAAGTAGTGTTTTGTGATCATACCTATCCTTAGTTTTGTGGTTCTATTTTACTTACCTGACTACCCATTTTATGATCTCAAAAATTCAGTCTTAAGAAAAATGTTCCTTGATCCTAATTAAGCTAATGGAGCCGACGGTACATAATATGAATACATTTTTATTTTCTTTTAATAAAAGATAATGAAATAAATAATTTTCATGAACTACATTTCAAAAGTCCTTTTTCCTTAATTATAATTTATTTTTCACGTTTATAAATGAATGATAACATTGAATTCGGCCACACCATCCCCCCAATAAACATTTTAATTACCATAAAGCCAAGCTGCGGTTTAGAAATATTTGTTTCTTCTAGAAGTGATTGAAATTTGTCTCTCTTTATTAATGTTTGGTGAGCCTCGCAATATTCAAGGGGGTAAAAGATTTTTACCTGTTACTGAGTCATGATTTTTTTTTTTTTTGACATGTCTACATAAGAGGGGAGATAAGAGATTCGGATTAGTGACCTATGTTTCTTGAGGCCTGGTTTTCAGCAGATTAAGCTACCCTTTGGACAATTTTTTGTTTAGATCGAAATATAAAGAGCTGGCTTAGTTTGTTGAATTGGTCGTTGGAATGAAATAATGGTTATTTCTTTGGAATAATCATTATTTTTCTCTCATTGAATGAATCAAGTAAATTACTTATTGTGACATATTGTTCCTTGATCCTCTCTTTATAGTAAATAACTTGGGTTAAGAATGCCGGACGCTACAGGTTGTAAAAATATGCATGATTAAGTAACCAATGAATTTTCAGGTATACTATTTAAGTATGGGACAGGTCCAAGAATTGAAAGCTCATTAATTTGGCAAAAGACAGTTCCAAGAATTGAATGCCGTACAGTGCCTAATTGCTATCTATCCCCAAAATTTATTCCTAACAAGATCCATCACTAATTCACTATCATCATCAATATCATGACTTTCCTTTGGAATTCCATGGCACGTTCACTCTTTTCACTTGGGAGTTCCACAAACATCAAGTTGACCTTATTGACGGCCAAGCTTATATTAAAAAGCGAAGTGAAAATACTCCAGCACCAAAAAATAATAATAATAATAATAATAATAAAAGTCTAGAAAAAGATGAAAGAAAAAAAAAAAAAAAAAAAAGAGTTGACAGATGTACAAGTAATAAAAAGTTGTATCCTTTTTTTTCTTACTTTCTTTAATGTAAGATATAATAATATAAATAGTTTTCATGAACTACCTATAATAATTTCTTTTAAATTACCACCAAATCAAGCTAGCCGGGTTTTAGAAGTTGATGTTGAAAAAGTCTCTCTTGAAATGGTCATATATGCTAGGGGAATTGATCTTTCTTGAAATGTCTCCACCGTTTGGGGCCCGTGAAAATGTCTTGGATTTGAACTTTTCATCAAATTCTCCCACTGCCAATAAATTGGGAGTAGGAAACTTGTGGGTGCATATGGTGCCAAATGCCAATTTGAAGACCTTTTGTATACCGTGCCAAAACTCCCAACATCAACCAAGTTGTTTTTATGGAAATTGTCAGTCACTTGGCACTTTGCTCAAGTTGTTGCTACGAAAGCCCTCTATGTTGCGCCAATTGATCAAGTAGATATTTTGACGTGATTCTTCACCGTCTTAATTGTGAAATAATGGAGATAAATATTATTTGCACAACGCAAGCCCTCTATCACTGCGGCATGGGAAGGACTAGAAGCAGAGCTCTGCATCGTACATTCAATCGTTCCAAAGAAATAATATTGAGCTGTCAACTATTTCAAAGTGTTGAAATATAATGAAGCTTATGATACCATGTAGAAAACGGGATAGAAAGGTTTGATATTATGTAGAAATCTATGATGAGAATAATAAAATATAAGAAAATAAAAGAGCGTACTGAGAGAGCTGAAGAGCCGAAGCGGAGATATACGTATGGCTTACGGGTAAGTTAGGCATTACGATTTCGTAGAAAAAAAAGAAAAAAGAAAAAAAAGTGTGATTTCAAATCCAAATTATCCAATCATAAAAAATGAATCGTTTGGAATAGCTTTTTTCTAAAAAAATTGTTATTTGGAAATGCAGAAAATTTACGTTTTCAAATCATATGCAAGATATATGGTACTTTTTTAAAGGTCAAACTGCAATTTTGCCAGACGATTAACTATGTTTTTAAAAATATATATTAATAAAAATAAATTTTATTAAGGTTTTGTATATGGCCGCGTGTATTTTTTACACGCGTCCAAGTGGCCACGTGTATTAAATACACGTGGCTAATTGTTTTTATTAAATATATATTAATAAAAACAAATTTTATTAAGGTTTTGTATATGGCCGCGTGTATTTTTTACACGCGCCTAAGTGGCGACATGTATTAAATATACGTGGCTAATTGTTTTTATTAAATATATATTAATAAAAACAAATTTTATTAAGGTTTTGTATATGGCCGCGTGTATTTTTTACAAGTGTCCAATTGGCCGCGTGTATTTTTACACGGGTCCAAGTGGCCCCGTGTATAAATACACGTGGCTAATTGTTTTTATTAAATATATATTAATAAAAACAAATTTTATTATGTATATGTATAAGAGAATTGGCCACATGGCTTTAGGCCACGTGGCCAGAATTTGTGAAGGTAGGCGCGCGGGAATTGTCCCGCGCGCCACCTGACCATTACTTTCAAATGAAAAAAAAAAATTCGTTAAATACTAGTATGAAAAAAAATTGTCCTGCACGCGTTCTCTCTCTCTCTCACGGTGTGTTCTCTCTCTCTCTCTCTCTCTCTCTCTCTCTCGCTCTCTCTCTCTCTCTCTGTCTCTCTCTCTCTCTCTCTCTCTCTGTCTCTCGCTCTCTCTGTCTCTCTATCTCTCTCTCTGTCTCTATATCTCTCTCTCTGTGTCTCTCGCTCTCTCTCTGTATCTCTCTCTCTCTCTCTCTCTCTCTCTCTCTCGCTCTCTCTCTCTCTCTCGCTCGCTCTCTCTCTGTCTGTCTGTCTGTCTCTCGTTCTCTCTCTCTCTCTCTCTGTATCTAACTGAAAAAAAAAATATAAAAGGAAAACAAAAGATCTCTGTCTCTCTCTCTCTCTCTATCTCTGTTTTCCTTTTTTTTTTTTTTCAGTTATTATATTTTTTTTCCTCTAAAAAAAAAGAATTAAATTAAAAATACATTCAATAATTTAAAAAAGAATTAAATACAAATTTAAATTAAATAAAAAATTATTTTTTAATTTTTTTTTAAAAAAAACAAATTGCCACGTGTATGGAAATACACGCGGCCAATTGGCCACATGTATTGACTTGCACGCGGCTAACAATTGGCCACGTGTATTTGAGTACACGTGGCAGACTGTCTGTCGCGTGTATTTCAGATACACGTGGCCAATTGGCCGCGTGTATTTCAATACACGTGGCTGACAGTCAGACACGTGTAATAAATACACGTGGCTGACTGTCAGATACGTGTATTTATTACACGCGGCCATACGGCCACGTGTAATAAAATACACGCGGCAAAATGTGTATTTCGCTACACCATGATCTGACGCGTGCCAAACACGCGTCCACTTGCACCCGACTAACAATTCGCCACGTGTACGGTGTCCGTACACGTGGCGAACTGCAGGTGGCTAATTGACAGTTTTTTTTTGTAGTGTCAAAACCCATTGGCCAAAATGGAGTGTCCGACCACCCTAAAATATTTTGTACTTTTTTTTTTAATATTTATTTGATTTTTAAATTTATTATTGTTATTTTTTTAATTAAAAATATAACCCGTAGTAAGGGTATTGTAAAAATATTTGAACAAATAGGGTCTTTTTTTTATAGTTTGACATGTATTAACAAAGAAATACATGGAGCTAACAATTTGAGGTCCACTGGCACTAACCTTTCATATGGGTGGAGTTTTCTGATCTCCATTTGAATTATTGAAATGTACGTGCACCCACTTTTTGTTGTATTGAAGGGGATCAATTATTGTTGGTGTATGAGTTGCATTCAAAATAATAGCCGTGCGCGTGCTCTATCTGGTAAGGTTTTTTTTTTTTTTTTTTTTTTTTTTTTTTTTTTTTTTTTTTTTTTTTTCATTCCTTGGTATCAGTAATTTGGAAAAAAGTTAAAAATAATACAAAACAAAAAATCACACACCAAAAAGTCTATAGCTAGATGCATGATCAAGACATGGTTGAATTAGAAGAAAAAGAAAAAAGGAAAAAGACAGATGAAGTCATTGTTGTACGCGCGTGGAATATATGTCCATCATGCCTATTTCTACGCCCTTGGGCACGGCATTAATCTTCAGCACAATAATGTGTATATAGGCTTTAGCTAGATCAAGACATGGTTGCATATGAAATACCGCCATCGATCATGCCTATTTCTAAACCCTGGGCACGGCATTCTTAAGACAAGTAATTTACTACAAGGAATAATATATATATCACAAAAGGATATTGAATTATACGCTGTTTTAAGATAAGGGTATTAAATTAGCAAACGTCTCAAACTGGAGTATTCACGTTTCCAAGCGTCTCACTTAAAGGTACTCCATTAGAATTTGCTGTTAAATCCTATTAGAGTACCCAAAATACTCATATTTTTTAGAAAAAAAAAAAATGTTAGGATTTATGTATTAATCAGAATTTAACGAAATTTACAAAAATACACATGCTTAAATCTTTGAAATTTTTATAATTTTTTTTAAAAAAAAAAAAAAAACACATGGGTATTTTGAAAATTTTTGTAGAATTTAACAGCAAATTCTAACGGAGTACCTTTAAGTGAGACGTTTGAAAACGTGGATACCTTAGTTTGAAATGCTTGCTACTTCAGTACTCTTATCTCAAAATAGCGTTTAATTCGATTCTCTTTTGTAAAATATGTTATCCCTTGTAGTAAATTACTTGTCTTAAGAATGCGGTGCCCGAGGGTTTACAAATAGGCACGATGGATGGAGGTATTTCATGTGCAACCATGTCTTGATCTAACTATAGCCTATTTACACATTATTGTGCTGAAGATTAATGCCGTGCCCGAGGTTGTAGAAATAGGCATGATGGAGATATATTCCACGCGCTTACAACAATGACGTCATCTGTCTTTTTCCTTTTTTCTTTTTTTCTTCTAATTCAACCATGTCTTGATCATGCATCTAGCTATATATATAGACATTTCTGTGGTTATGAATGCCGTGCGACATTAGAGATATCTTGAACTGGGCTGATGGTATATCAAGAATATCTCCATGGTGCAGAAATAGGCATGATGTTAATATTCCAATGTGCAAATGTCAATCTTTGAAGGAAATAGATCGACAAAGCTGTTGTGAGAACACTACCCCACTTCCGACACTGCCATTGTTTACTAGCAATATATATGATTTTTACAAGATTCTCGCCGCGAAGACGTTGACGCATGCCTTGGATTTCTGCTTTGAAACTTGTGGGTGCATATGGTGCCAAATGCCAATTTGAAGACCTTTTGTATACCATGCCAAAACCCCCAACATCAACCAAGTTGTTTTTATCGAAGTTGTCAGTCAGTTGCCGGCCACTTTACTCAAGTTGCTGCTACGAAAGTCCTTTTTGTTGCGCCAAATGATCAAGTAGATATTTTGATGTGATTCTTTACCATCTTAATTGTGAAACAATGGAGAGAAATATTATTTGCACAACTCAAGCCCTCTATCACTGCACCACACATTCCATCGTCCCAAAGATATATTGAGCTGTCAAGTATTTCAAAGTCTTGACATATAATGAAGCATCTGATACCATGTAGAAAACTGCATGTATACTGTATAGAAAGGTTTGCTATTAAATTATGCTTTGTTGAGCTACAATGCTAGCAAATTTGCTAGCATGGTAGCAAATCATCCGTAAATTCTTAGCTATTTTGAATAGCCATGCGAAAAAAAAAAAAAAAGGGGGGGAAAATCTAAACTTCGAAAAAAAGAAAAGAAAAGAAAGAAAGAAGAAGAAGAAAGAAAGTTAAAAGATTTGCAACCTAATTAACTACACTTTCATAGATTGTTTTCTATTTTTTCTTTCTTTCTTTAATGAAAGATATAAATAAATAGTTTTCATGAACTATTTCTTAATTTCCTTTTCATGTTTACCAATGATGAAATTGAACCGACAATATTAACACAATTATAAACTTACTCCATTGGTGAATCTGTGGTATCCATGGCTAAATTCAAGGCAAATGATAGTGCTTTGTGACTTATTGTTAATCGATCCGATCCTTACCTTGCAATAATAATTATTATTATTATTGACTCTTTGTAGTAAGGGATAATTTCACAAAAATGTATCGAATTATACGCCGTTTTGAGATAAGGGTACTGATCAACTAGGAAACGTCTCAAACTGGAGTATTCACATTTCTAAATGACTCACTTAAGAGTACCCCGTTAAGATTTGCTGTTAAATCCTAACGGAGTACCCAAAATACCCATCTTTTTTAGGAAAAAAAAAATGTTAGGATTTAGGTGTTGGTCAGAATTTAACGAAATTTGCAAAAATATCCATACCTAAATCTTTGAAATTTTTATAATTTTTTTTTTAAAAAAAAAAAAAAAAACACACACGGGTATTTTGAAAATTTTTGTAAGATTTAACAGCAAATTTTAATGAAATATCCTTAAGTGAGACGTTTAGAAACGTAGATACTTTAATTGAGACGTTTACTAGTTCAATACCCTTATCTCCAAACGGCGTATAATTTAATACCCTTTTGTGATATATGTTATCCCTTGTAATAAATTACTTGTCTTAAGAATGCCGTGCGCGAGGGTTTAGAAATAGGCATGATCGATGGAGATATTCCATGTGCAACCATGTCTTGATCTAACTATAGCCTATACACACATTATTGTGCTGAAGATTAATTAATGCCGTGCCCAAGGGTGTAGAAATAGGCATGATGGAGATATATTCCACGCGCGTACAACAGTGACTTCATCTGTCTTATTCCTTTTTTCTTTTTCTTTTTCTTTTTCTTTTTATCTTCTAATTCAACCATGTCTTGATCATGCATCTAGCTATATATAGACATTTCTGTGGTTAAGAATGCCGTGCGCGGTGCGCCACAGTGCAGAAAAAGGCATGATGGAGATATATATTCCAATGCAATGTCCTTCTTTGAAGGAAATAGATCGAGAAAGCTGTTGTGAGAACACTACCCCACTTCCGACACTGCCATTGTTTACTAGCGATATATATGATTTTTACAAGATTCTCGCCGCGAAGACGTTGACGCATGCCTTGGGTTTCTGCATTGAAACTTGTGGATGCATATGGTGCCAAATGCCAATTTGAAGACCTTTTGTATACCATGCCAAAACCCCCAACATCAACCAAGTTGTTTTTATCGAAGTTGTCAGTCACTTGCCCCTTTGCTCAAGTTGTTGCTACGAAAGTCCTCTACGAAAGTTCTTAATTGTGAAATAATGGAGAGAAATATTATTTGCACAAATCAAGCCCTCTATCACTGTGGCATGGAAGGACTAGAAGCAGACCTCTGCACCACACATTCCATTGTCCTAATGAAATATTGAGCTGTCAAGAATTAATTCAAAGTCTTGACATATAATGAAGCTTCTGATATCACGTAGAAAACTGTATAGAAAGGTTTGCTATTATATATCTAGAAATCTATGATGAGAATAATAACAGGGAAAGCGGAAGAGTTGAAGCAGAGATATAAGTATGGACTATGGGTGTGTTAGGCATTGTGATTTTATAGACAAAAAATGCAATTTTGAACCAAATCGCAGAAAATAAATTGTTTGGAATTGAGTTTTTAAAAAAATTAAGATTTGAAAACAAAAAAAAAATATGCATTTTTAAATTGCAGGCAATAGCGTGTTTTTTTGAAAATGCACAATTTCAAAATCTAAATTGTGATTTTAAAGGTCAAGTGGCGATTTTACCAAACACTTAAAAATCACATTTTAAAATATCAAATCCAAATGGACATCTTGTTTATTTAAGTATAATTAATTGTATTATATAACTCTCTATTTATAGAGAGAGAAAGAGTGGTGAGCAAGTAATCATAAAACAATAAGAAAATTAAGGAAATAAATATAAATAATATTTCAATATCAACTAAATATCGAATATATGAAAAATATACTATATTTTTCATATATTCTAACACAAAAGACATTCAATGGGGGGGTCTTTGGGCCTCTGACCATCTGCTGGTGTTTCAATGCTCAATGCCTGGTATGGCGTCGGACATTGAGCCGATGATTAGTCCTTGGGTCCTGGCAGGCAGTAAATGCGCTCGGAAGGCTCGACTACCACCTTGATGGGCCAGTCGTTCAGCGAACGAGGTATACTGTAGCTATAGGGCCTGGGGATACCTCGTATCAAAATAAAAATAAAAATAATAAAAAAAAAAAGACATTCAATGGAAATATTATGGGACACGTCAGAAATAGTTTGCGAAGATAATAATGACAACGAAAATCCATGAAACAGAAAATCATGGTACAAAAACGTATAAACCCAATACTAACAGAGCATGTTAATGGCTAAAAAGAGAAAATAATTAAAGAAGAGAGCTAAATATCAAATTTTATTCTCACAAAAACATAAAAAATGCATTGATATTTTTAAAAAACGTCAATATAAATACTCTCACCAAATTTCCACGAGCATCAATGATTGAGCTCCTCATTGATCTCGTTTATTAAACGCTGAGGATGTTACACCTGGCCTTTGTTAGATTTCTCCACCGAACTATTTCTTCTTTTTGAAGACGCTATGAAACCAAATTCACCGAGATTAACACTTTTGAGTTGGTAATGTTGCTCAAATTAAATAAAAGTTAAACATTAAACACTTTGGCTGGCCTAAGAATTAACTAATCCTAATTTAGCTGCCGTGTTTGATCAATCCATTGAAATTCGCTTTTCGATAGTTTTGGTATAAGCCATAGTTGTGACGCTAGCTAGATAATGGCATTGAATTAAGGTTTTTTTGGAGTTTAAACATTTTAAATAACTGCATTCGTATTTACAATCTTAGTTATTGTCAATTTGATCAAAAATTGACTTTAAATTCTATTGGCATTTGAAGGAAAATTTTGGAGTAATAACTCCACATAACCTACGTACCATTCAAACATGATCTAATGTGTAATTAGCAAGAGGAAGAAGACCAATTACAACAACAACCATGTGGTATATTTTAGATGATCTTCATACATAACTTTTATGAGTCCAGCTCTGGCTGTGGGCTGGGTTCTTAAATGGACCAGGCAACTTCTTTTTGTTATATTAGAGGGCCGAAAAGTAAGCCTTCAGATTGTAATTTAAAAGATTTGAGGTACAAGTTTGGATTCATAATAAATTCGAGACATCCATCAGTTTTTGTGTTAAATAGAGAGCATAAATTAATTCTGTCCCTTAAATTTTATTTTAGTTTTTAAAAAAATTGAGATTAGAAAACAAAAAAAAATATATGCATTTTTAAATTGTAGGCAATAGCGTGTTTTTTTGAAAATGCACAATTTCAAAATCTAAATTGTGATTTTAAAGGTCAAGCGGCGATTTTACCAAACACTTAAAAATCACATTTTAAAATATCAAACCCAAATGGACATCTTGTTTATTTAAGTATAATTAATTGTATTATATAACTCTCTATTTATAGAGAGAGAAAGAGTGGTGAGCAAGTAAACATAAAACAATAAGAAAATTAAGGAAATAAATATAAAGAATATTTCAATATCAACTAAATATCGAATATATGAAAAATATACTATATTTTTCATATATTCTAACACAAAAGACATTCAATGGGGGGGGGGGTCTTTGGGCCTCTGACCATCTGCTGGTGTTTCAATGCTCAATGCCTGGTATGGCGTCGGACATTGAGCCGAGGATTAGTCCTTGGGTCCTGGCAGGCAGTAAATGCGCTCGGAAGGCTCGACTACCACCTTGGTGAGCCAGTTGTTCAGCGAACGAGGTACACTATAGCTATAGAGCCTCGGGGATACCTCGTATCAAAAAAAAAAAAAAAAAAAAAAAAAAAGACATTCAATGGAAATATTATGGGACACGTCAGAAATAGTTTGCGAAGATAATAATGACAACGAAAATCCATGAAACAGAAAATCATGGTACAAAAAGGTATAAACCCAATACTAACAGAGCATGTTAATCGCTAAAAAGAGAAAATAATTAAAGAAGAGAGCTAAATATCAAATTTTATTCTCACAAAAAAAAAATGCATTGATATTTTTAAAAGACGTCAATATAAATACTCTCACCAAATTTCCACGAGCATCAACGTTTGAGCCCCTCATTGATCTCGTTTATTAAACGCTGAGGATGGTACACCTAGCCTTTGTTAGATTTCTCCACCGAACTATTTCTTCTTTTTGAAGACGCTATGAAACCAAATTCACCGAGATTAACACTTTTGAGTTGGTAATGTTGCTCAAATTAAATAAAAGTTAAACATTAAACACTTTGGTTGGCCTAAGAATTAACTAATCCTAATTTAGCTGCCGTGTTTGATCAATCCATTGAAATTCACTTTTCCATAGTTTTGGTATAAGCCATAGTTGTGACGCTAGCTAGATAATGGCATTGAATTAAGGTTTTTTTGAAGTTTAAACATTTTAAATAACCGCATTCGCATGTACAATCTTAGTTATTGTCAATTTGATCAAAAATTGACTTTAAATTCTATTGGCATTTGAAGGAAAATTTTGGAGTAATAACTCCACATAACCTACGTACCATTCAAACATGATCTAATGTGTAATTAGCAAGAGGAAGAAGACCAATTACAACAACAACCATGTGGTATATTTTAGATGATCTTCATACGTAACTTTTATGAGTTCGGCTCTGGCTGTGGGCTGGATTCTTAAATGGGTCAGGCCACCACTTCTTTTTGTCATCTTAGAGGGCCGAAAAGGCAAGAAAAGAAAAATCAAATGAGAATTCCCACACTTTTGATTATTTGACTATAAGCCTTAGGCTTTAGATTGTAATTTAAAAGATTTGAGGTACAAGTTTGGATTCATAATAAATTCGAAACATCCATCAGTTTTGGTGTTAAATAAAGAACATAAATTATTGTAAAAATTAATTCTGTCCCCTAAATTTTATTTTAGTTTTATTTTAGTTTTTTTTTTTTTTGGTTTTAAAAGAAAAAAAGTTTAAGGATCACCCAGTTCACTCAAAGTGATGGTCGTTGATGGGCAATCAAAAATTATGGAAGCTTAATCATTTTGCTAGAGAATCAAGGGATCGAAGAGGGTAAAACTTAGTCCTTTCAATTCTCATTTGCTCAAATGACTGAATGCTGACTACCACATTGTGAATCCTTTAGATTTATTAGAAACTTCATCTTTCTTCTAATGAAAAATAATGATTTTAATATATTGTAAGATTCTAGGAAATATATGATTATATGCTGAAATTAACTTGTAACTCAATCTATGAACTTCAAAGGGGACCATTTTATTTTATTATTATTATTTTATTTTTTTTACGAAAAGGATGTAATTTCATTGAGTAACTCTTGGAGTACATTAAGTTTCTATCAAGCGTCCATAAAAAAATGAGGTGGCTTTTAAAATCACCATTTAATCAAAATCATCATTTGATCAATCACACGCCCAATGATAATTTTAAAAGTTGCCTCATTTTTTTATGAACATTTGATGGAAACTTAATATACTTCTAGAATTACTCAATTTCATTAATCCAAAGATACTGCTAGGTCTGCTAAGACAATGCTATGAATAAAGGGTGGACACTCTATCCATACCATGTCGAGCAATTGTAACTCAATCTATGAACTTCGAAGAACATAATTAGTTACATCTTTGAGTGTTGGTTATGTTCGTGGAGCAGAGTATGTTAGCATAGGAAGTAGAGATAGTAATTACAAGTCCCAAATTCATAGAGCAAAAGAGTAGTCTTATTATTTTTTTTTTCTTCATGGATGTGCTCCTTGGTCAAGTTGGGTTAGAAGCATATGCTTAGTTTTCTCAAATAAATAACAGAAAACTCAGGGTGAAGATCCTCCAAGGTTTCAAATTCTATACAAAAAAAATCCCAAACCAATGATGTGACGACCCGTTTTTTTTTTTTTTTTTTTTTTTTTTTTTTTTTTTTTTTTTTTTTTTTTTTTTTTTTACGGTTCATAAACATTAATCCCTTAATATATAAACGGATCTTCACAGTGGCACGACGATGTGTCGCAAAGCCAACATATGTACATACCCCATAATATGTACTTGGTAAATCAGAGTATAACATCTATCAACTATGCAGCGAAAAACATAACCTAATAGCGGATATCCTAACATAAACTTCTATTACAAATAATCATAAACAAAGAGCCATATTAAATCTTTCTGTTTAAGTCTTTCATGAATATAATTACATGACAGAAATGGCTTTACAAGAATAAGTGACACAAATGTCAAAAGCCATAAACCAAACCTATAAACAAGTGGACAACCCGTGGTCCACCAATTACGACTGTTGCGCGTGCTTCAGTCATAACATCCAAAATACCCTTCTACAATGCTATCAACTACGACCGGAATACCTGCAGCCAAAAGAACATCATCTATACGGTTGTGGGAGTTTGCCACATCCGTATAGGTGGAATTATGAGTCCACCGCCTTAGCATACATAAATACACTAAGACCTCAGAGGTATACTATTCACTGAGTTTTCGCAAAGAACCAACTTTTCATTTTTAGTCGTGCGAACACTATAACAGCTACCAATTTTATAAACTTTTGTTTGAAAAACCCTCATAGCTGATATAGCAAACACCGACTAATAGAAAACATTTAAATACTGTGGGCAGCTAGTATTATACGAAAAAGATTCGTTATAGAACACAATGACATTTAAATCATGCAACCATCCGATACCAATATACATAAGTTCTTTTTCTATCAAGACTTTTATGCATACTAATACGTCTAGCAAAACTACAATATACTTTCATAAAAACATCACACAATCCGATACCAATATACATAAGTTCTTTTTCTATCAAGACTCTTATGCATACTAATACGTCTAGCAAAACTACAATATACTTATCATGAAAACATTACACAATTTAAACAATGCTATGCATGCTCATGATAGTCTTTTTGTTCATTATGAGCCTCACGCTCTCTTCTTTATTATGAGCCTCACGCTCTCTTCATTATTATGAGCCTCACGCTCTCTTCATTATTATGAGCGTCACGCTCTCTTCATTATTATGAGCCTCACGCTCTCTTCTTTATTATGAGCCTCACGCTCTCTTCTTTATTATGGGTCTCATGCTTTATGCTTTATGCTTTACAATTCAAACTCTATACTCCTATTCTTTGCAAATCATGCTTTCTTCAACTACCATGAACCAATCAACATGAAATTTCATCATTCTTCTTTGCATAATTAAATCCCAACTACAACACACTTTCAAATACTTCAATCAATTCAAAACCTTTTATTCATGCATCATTTCATAACATCATTGATATTTCAACATAATTGAAACTACTTAAAACATTCAAAGCATACATGTTAACATATCGCCGGTTCAATAGAAAATCATCTATCATTTGCATTTCTATAAAATACGAAAATATATTTTCTCAGTGAGTAGAATACTCACCTTGGCTGCATTGGACTCCAACTCGAACACTACATTGGAGAACCCATTGAAGTCTCCAATCCAGACACTATCCTGCAGACATTGGTATCGTTAAGCTATGCTATTGAACTCTACATTCTTTGACACATAGACTACCCGCGTACTCACACGTCGCATTACCCGCTTCTAAGTCTATCTAAGTATCCTAAACTATTATTAGGTTAACATTGGTTATAGGTTAACACTATATCGCTTATTATCTTTAAGACATGTCTACTATTTTGTTCGCCTATTTATTATTATTAATCCATTATTGGCTTGTTATTTCTTTACTAAGTTAACAATATTTATTTAACCTATTTACATGCATATGCATATGTATACATTTATATATACACATACAACTCTTAACCAAATCCGATAACACATAAATATCATGTGTGTATGAATAAGTGGATTAGTTACTATGTCGCCACATAGTGGATTCATATTATATTTATGTGTTCCTATAAGCTTACTAACTTATACTCATTAACTTATGGTCATTTGGGTAATCTATAACTCTTTGACATTCTTATTAAATTGTTGTCTCATTGGTATAAACCTTAGACTTTAGGTTTGTAACGTTATTTCGTCTATTAACCTTAAACACCATTGTTATTATATTCAATACTTTTATCTTTTATTAGCTACTAACCATCTAGGTAATTTAGATTATAGAACCTAACTCTTGCTTAACATATTAATTATTAGATTGGGTTATAATCACGTATTACAATATATTTATTTATTAAAGCTTGAGACATATACATAAACATTAAAGCTAAGGATTATACTATACTCTTTATTAAACCTATGGGCATAGATGGGTTCTATAATTTATTTTAGCTATCTTCACTTGTTACCCATATAAAGCTCTGTACTTAGTTACTTTGACTCATTCCTCAATTACCGCCAGGATTAGAACCATATTACTTATAACCTCGACCTAATACCATCTCATAATCACCATACCTATAACACTAAAATGAGGAATCCAACTTTAATCGATTCAACAAATTCAAACATTCTCATCAATACTTACTTCTTTCTCAAGTGAGAATAATCTCGTATCTTCAACCAAAATATCATAACACCAATCCTCCACAATCATAATACCAAAATATCATCACAACAACAATCAACAATCATAACCTAATTCAACTTCATAATTAGTATACCCTCTCAACCATAATAATGAGCTCAACCTAACAACCATGGTACCAATTCATCATCATCAACTAATTCAAAACCCAACCATCACCTATACATCCAAATTCCACCACAACTCATACTATGCCATACAACCATCCATACCAACCATAATTTATAACTATCAAAAATACCCCCAATCTAACTCACACAATCAATTACAACTTCAACCAACCAAACACACCATGTAATTAACACCACCATTCGGCCACAGAAATTAAAAGTTACCACATTAACCCAAAACACCAATAAATCAATTACATCATTAAACTCGATCCTTAACAATCAAACACTATCCAACATCATCAAGTTACCAACCCCAAAAACCAGATTTGATTTCAATTAAAACACTCATCAAAATTAGCTCATACATCCTCTAAAACTCAAAATATCAATCACCAACCTAAGCCCTAAAGTACATCATCAAATACATCAAGATTTTCTTCCACATCAAACCGCCCAAAATTCCATCATTCATCTAACGAATTCCTTTCCAAACTGAACTCAATCCAACCAAACATTCTACAGTCAATAATGGAGCATTAATCATGAATTAACACAATTATCCCTAATTTACAAACACAAACCAGATTTGACTTTCACCAAAACATCCATCAACACTCAATGGAAATCAAATAACCAAAACATCATAAATCAACTCAATCAACCATATCAACCTTAGAACCACAATAACCTTAATCCCTAGCAAGCAAAGCCCCAAAAATACACAATAAGCCCATTCAAAATTCCCATAACCTAAACTAAAATCATCAATCAAATTTACAAATCCACACCAAATTTTGATTCCACCAAGAACAACATTATTTAGGCCTAAATAAAATCCAACAGCTTCTTTTAGAACATCAAACACTATCTAACATTATCAAAACTGAAACCCCTAAAAGGAAGTGCTACACGGCCATCCATTCCAACAAATCATGATCAAACCCTAAGTTTTCATCTCAAACCAAAACCCAATCAAAATCCTCAATTTTCTTCCTAAAGAAAACTCAATCAAGACCCAAATCAAAATTCATTTTGTTATAACAAAATCCCTAAAATACCCATATGGTAGTCAAACCAAAAAGCTAGAGGAAGAGGATTTTACCTCAAGAAGCCCATGGCCGGAGTCTACTTCTTCTTCAACTTTGCATCGTGACTCTCTCTCTCTCTCAGCTGGATCATCACGGGTCCTCTCATTTTCTGCAACTAAGGGAGGAAATGGGAGAAAAAAGAGAAGAGAAAAGAAAAGAAAGAGGGAGAGGGGCTGCGTGGAAAAGAGAGAGGAGAGTGAGAAAAGAAAAGGAAAAAGAAAAGAAGAGGAAAAGAGTGAGTGGTGCGTGCATGTGAGGGAGAGAAAAGGGGAAAAGAGAAAAAGAAGGAGAAAAGGAAGAGAGAGAAGAAGTGGGACACTTGTCCTATTGAGAGTGGTTGGGAGGAGATAATGTTATCTCCTCCTAGCCAACCATGTGTTGACACGTGGCAAGGGGAATCTCCTTTTATTTTAAAACCCCAACTTTTATTAATCACATCTAGACCCCCATTATATTAAAATCATATCTTTTAACAACTAACATTTAACCCCGCGTTTAACTATATTTTTACCTATACAAATAATTATTTATTCTCTAGAATCCATCATTATTATTTCCTAAAGACCCGTTAGTAGTATTTTATTATTCTATTTTTTTCATTATTCATCTTAGACTTATTTTATTTTCATAATATTAATATCGTCGTCTAGAATTTAATTATTAGCCCCATCCATTTAATAAATACAATTTATTAATTATTAAACTCCCTATTTATTTTCTTGGTCTTTACAAATGATCCTCCAAGGTTTGAAGTGAATAAGAAGGAAAAGATGAGAGCTCAGGCTATCCCATACTTATTTACAAATGATGTTATTGCAAAAAGTTGAGAGTTTAGAATTTAGCACCCTTCCTCCCCCACACAACATTGGGGCAATATTTACATACAATGATAATTAGCACCAAAAGTGCAATGTCACAATTGCTATCATTTTTGTGTCCCAAGAGCAAAACTAATGACTTTGTTTCCTTCAAAACTTTGTGACTACCTTAGAATAACCATTGGTACTAATTATAGGTCACTACAATCATTAGTTGTACTAGTTATAAATGTTACTATTATTATCTTCTTCTTCTTCTTTTCCAAGCAAATGTTACTATTATTATCTATCATAGCAAAGCAATGTCTATAAACAAATCCCTTTAGGGGAGTCCCAAGACTGTTATATTATTTTAAAAACACAAACATGAAAGAGCTATAGACAAGTTTGATGCTTTCATACTAGCTTCTTTCAGTATCCTATAGAAACTGCAATTTGATATTCTTGAGTGTGATTGAAATATTTTTTGCATCAACCCTCTATTCAGGAAACTCTGCACAACACTGCAATGCCAATCACATTACAGATGATATGCAATCCAATGTAGAAGCACAATCCCTTTCGGTTTTCAACAAATTGGCATCAACCACTTTAGTTATTGAAAGGGGTGATGATTCCTCTACCCAACGCTTTAAGCTGATTTCTCCCGCAAACATGTCATCTGTAGGTTTCCTTCTTATAAAAGTTTCCATAAGCAAAATACCATAACTATACACATCGCCTCTTGTAGAAACTAGTCCTTCGGATCCATACTCTATATGTGTACATAAAAAATTATCATGAGTAAATAATTATATATTCAAAAGATATATAATGCTAAAAGCAAGATTCTACCAAAAAGCTATAGTTATCAGTGTATGCATGATTAGTATGATAGACATGTATGTTTCGGTTGTAGGCTAAAACCATTACCTGGTGCCATATATCCAATAGTAGCGAGAGTCATGGTCCGCATCATAGAATCTCCATCACCTAACAGATTAGCAATGCCAAAATCATCAGCATGTGCGACCATGTCTTCATCTAACAATATATTGTTGGGCTTCAAATCACAATGAACAATAGGTGTTGAATAACCATAATGAAGGTATTCCACTGTTGATGCGACATCGATCATTATATTTAGTCTTTGTAAGATACTCAAACATCGGTCTTGAAAATACAACCACTTCCCTAGGTTCCCATTAGGCATGTATTCCAATACAAAAGCTTTGAAGTTGATGTTACTACAAGTGTTGACGATTTTGGCAAGATTCTGATGACGAATATTGCGTAGTATCTCACACTCTGTATCAAAACTCTTTAATGCCCCTTCTACTACCATGATGAAAACTTTTATTGCAACAATCATTATGTTGGTACAGTTTCTGGTATGGTATGAATCTGCACGTTCTCTTGATGTTCTTTACGCTTCTTAATAAATCTGCAAAACAACAAAACTAGGGACCCTTCCGGGGATCTTGCTCCGATGCCTAAGTTAGCTTCTATGCATAAAAACCGAGTCCTCATTTATACCTGGTGTATGGGCCTATTTATATGCAAAGAGGTGGAGTCAAACCTGGATTAGGACTCCTGCTCCTTGTTGATCTAGAACTGCTGTTAGAGTTCTAATTGGACTTTAATCCTTTACTAGACTTCTAATTTGATATCTTCTTAGACTTCTGATCTGATAATTCTTCTTATTTGATTGGACCACGAGTCCTATCCCAATTCTCTGATTTATCTGAAGTAATTGCTAAATGTTTATCTCCTCCTTGGATTGGGTTGAGTGGAATTTATCCCCAACAGTTACCCCCCAATTCCCTTATCCAAAGCTTGCTTGAATAATGAGAATTCCATGTCTAAGGAGACCCGAGCTTTGTCTCCTTTTGAAAACCTGCTAACCTGCAAAACCTTAGGGTTAAATCTTACCCCCCCCCCCCATTACCTTCGTTGTTTTCCTTAGGGTTTTCTCCCTGTCACTTGGAATGGCTAACTCCTGAAAAACCTGCAAAACCCGAGGGTTAAATCCGACCCCCTGGTTCTCTTTATTTCTTTCTCTCGGTTAGGACTGATCCAAGAGTTTTCTCCTTGGACTCGGCTAGGACTGATCCGAGAGTTTTCTTCTTGCACTCGGCTAGGACTGATCCAAGACTCTCGGCTAGGACTGATCCCAGACTTTTTCTCTTGGACTCGGCTAGGACTGATCCGAGACTCTCGGGTAGGATTGATCCGAGACTCTCGGCAAGGACTAATCCTAGAGTTTTCTTCTTGGACTCGGGTAGGACTGATCCGAGATTCTCAGCTAGGACTGATTCGAGAGTTTTCCTTCTTGGACTCGGCTAGGACTGATTCGAGACTCTCAGCTAGGACTGATCTGAGAGTTTTGTTCTTACACTTGGCTAGGACTGATCCGAGACTCTCGGCTATGACTGATCCGAGAGTTTTCTTCTTGGACTCGGCTAGGACTAATCTGAGACTCTCAGCTAGGACTGATCCGAGAGTTTTCTTCTTGGACTCGGGTAGGACTGATCCGAGAGTTTTCCTTCTTAGACTCGGCTAGGACTGATCCAAGAGTTTTCTTCTTGGACTCGGCTAGGACTGATCCGAGAGTTTTCTTCTTGGACTCGGCTAGGACTGATCCGAGACTCTCGGCTAGGACTGATCCAAAAGTTTTTCTTCTTGCTCTCGACTAGGATTGATCCGAGAGACTTTCTTCTTGTTCTCAGCTAGGACTGATCCGAGAGGGTTTGCCTTACTCTCAGCTAGGACTGATCAGAGAAGCTTCTCTTCTTTTTATGTCATCTCGAGGATCATTCTCCTGATGCCTCTCGTCTAGCTGAGGACAGTCTCAAAGATAGTAATCCTGTGGCTGCTGATCTCGGGGCTGATAGTCTCGATGATTTCGAGGCCTGTTATTTCCTGGTTGGTTCCATTGCTCTCCCAAGAACCTAACCAGCTTGCCATTCTTTATGAATTCTTCTATTACAACCTTAGGTTTACGCACCCCTTGGTGTAATGACCTACTTGTTTATGAAAATCACAATACTTGCCTGTATTCCTCTAAGGAGGATTACCTGGTATCTTTTGTGGTTCCCGAAACGCCGAATCTCTTTGATCTCCATAAGGACTTCTGATATCTCGGCATTGAGAGGTGTAAAGTTGTAATTTTTGAACTTCTTTACCTGCCTCTGCTCTTCCCCATCAGCTGTTCTGAATTCTTTCCTTTTCTTTTCCGGGGCTATCTCTTGGGGTAGCCTAGAACTAGCCATAGCCTTCAGCGTCTCTTCCTAATTGATGAATTCTTCTACCTTATGCTCATCCCTGTTCATCTCGGGATTGGGCTGTCTCGGCCTTATACACAACAATTCTGCATTTAAGGCTTTAATCTGAGCTTCTAACACTGTTATGCGATCTTGGTCTCCACCGGGCAGTGGAGGCTGTAGATGATTCTGAATAACCGGTTCCAGTGGGGCTCTGGGCTGTTGGTTGGTCTGGCTTCCAGAACTCGTGTTCATCACCATGCTGGATCTTCTTTTTCTTTTATGAGGAACGAATAATCATTTCCCACAGACGGCACCAAACTGTTGGTACAGTTTCCGGTATGGTGTGAATCTGCACATTCTCCTGATGTTCTTTACGCTTCTTAATAAATCTGCAAAACAACAAAAACTAGGGACCCTTCCGGGGATCTTGCTCCGATGCCTAAGTTAGCTTCTGTGCATAAAAACCGAGTCCTCATTTATACCTGGGGTATGGGCCTATTTATAGGCAAAGAGGTGGAGTCAAACCTAGATTAGGAATCCTGCTCCTTGTTGATCTAGAACTGCTGTTAGAGTTCTAATTGGAGTTTAATCCTTTACTAGACTTCTAATTTGATATCTTCTTAGACTTTTAATCTGATCATTCTTCTTATTTGATATCTTCTTAGACTTTTAATCTGATCATTCTTCTTATTTGATATCTTCTTAGACTTTTAATTTGATCATTCTTCTTATTTGATTGAACCATGAGCCCTATCCCAATTCTTTGATTTATCTGAAGTAATTGCTAAATGTTTATCTCCTCCTTGGATCTGGTTGAGTGGAATGTATCCCTAACACATTCCATCAAGGAGTGTCCCATGGTATACTGATCCAAAGCTCCCTTCACCAAGTAAGTTGTTTGAACTGAACCCTTCTGTCGCTTGTAAAAGTTCTTGTTGAGAATTTCTTCTCCATGTGACTATTGGTAATGAGTTTCCCTCCACTAGAATTTTCACATTCCTTTTTCTGCATCTTGTCCAAAATAACACAAGAGCAACTACAAGCATTGTTAACACAATCGATGGTAATACATACTTTAGTATATGTGCTGCTGTGGTATTTTTTTGGTCGAGGAACACCTGTTTCGAGAACCACAAAGTCTATCATTTGACATAAATGATGCAGCGGAAAAGTTCACAAATGGTCCTTTTACAGGAATTTTCCCTTGTAGTCTATTGAAAGAGATATTTAGATATTTAAGTTGCGAAACTGCTCGTAAGGACTTTGGAATCTCACTGGATAAATTGTTTCTGGAAAAGTCCAAGAATTCCAAACTTACCAATTCGCCAAAAGATTCAGGAATTGAGCCTTCTAATCGATTATCCTCCAATGAGAGATTAGCTAAATCTTTGAGGCCACCAATTGTTGTTGGGATACCACCAGATAGTTCATTTCTTGATAACTCTAATACTCTCAAGACCTTCAAATTTTCAATCTCTAATGAGAGAGAGCCATTTAGAGAATTTGATGACAGGTAAACCACTAAGATATATGTAAGGCTCCACAAGCTCATTGGAATCATAGAAGTTAATCGATTAGAGTCAAAGTAAAGATATCTTAGAGAAGTCATATTATGCATATGGGAATGTCTCCAAAAGGCTCATTACCGCGTAAAAACAATTCAAACAAGTTCCCTAAATGGCAAAGATCAGATGGGATGACACCGTCTAGTCTATTATTATAAAGCCTCAAACCTTGAAGCTTGTGCAATCTTCCCAATGTAGCTGGAATTGGTCCAGTCAATTCATTGTTCAGTAACTCCAAAGGGATCAAGTTGCTTAAATTGCCAATATCTCTAGGAATGTTGCCCTTAATATTGCAATTATCCATGTGAAGTTCTTGAGGTGAAGTAGAGAGATTTCCAATGGAACTCTGAAGTACGCCATTTAGTTGATTATTTGACAAATCTAAAGTTGTTAAATATGCCAAATTTGACAAAGAAGAGAAAAGGTTGAATTTTGGAGTGGAAGATCCAAGGGTCAAATTATTTACTAATAGGGTGAGCCACTCCAGGAGCCTTAAATTACCAAGTGATTTAGGAATTAAGCCCCATAATGAGTTGTCACCCAGATCTAGTTCAGTGAATTGTGATGCATTGGAGATAGAGCTTGGTATTGTTCCACTTAGTTTGTTTCCTTCAAGATAAAGGCCATAAAGATTTGGAAGTAAGATGCCTACATTTGATGGAAGATGGCCTAAGAGGTTATTGTAAGCCATATCAATATCTGTTATTGTTGAGATATTAAAGATCTCAAATGGAATTGGAGCAGTAAAGTTGTTCAAACGGATAACTAATAACTCAAGGTATTGGAGATTACCAATTTCACTTGGTATTGCACCTGCCACAATATGAACGACCATGCATTATTATTCAAAAGAAAAAAAAAATTATGTGCCTTATAATTATCATACATACAAGTGTGCATATGTCTAATAAACAATCCAAATCTTCAAAGAACAAATGTCTAATAAGCAGATCGCAACAACCAAAAATTAAATAGGCAAAAGAGATGGTGGTTTTTGTAAAAACAGGGTGTAGTGAATGAGGAATTTGCATCAAACAAAATATATATTTCTAGAAGGGATTAGTAAATGTAATTTTTTGCTAACTAATTTTACTAGCAATGGTTTGTGGTTGAAACTTTCAGCTTTTCAGTTCAAGACACATAGGGAATTAATTATATTTGGGAATAATAACATTATGACTATGAGTTTTTTTATGAGAAAAAGGAAAGTAATGGAGAGAATCAAATTATTAATTATGACATATTCTACTTATGCTCCGTTTGTTTCGGCGTAAAATGATTTCCGGAAAATGATTTCGGTATTTTACGGTATTTGGTAGGGGTGAAAATAACGGTCAACGAAAACCATTTTCAGTTTGACCGTAAAACCTTCTTTAATTTTTGGAAAACGATTTACGGTTTTTAAAACCGTAAATCATTTTCCAAAATTATATTCTTCGTCCTTACACGCACGTTTGATATCTGACTGTCCGAATCCGACAATAGTCGGTCGTTCGAAAATAGGTAGCACCGGAATCCGGCATCATCAAGTCACTGGAATAATGCCGGCGTCGGAATCCGACCACCAGGATACTGCCGGCCGCCGGAATACCGCCGGAATCCGGCGACATTCGGCAACCTCACCGAATGCCGGCGGAATCTGGCCGGAATCCGGCCGTGGACAGAAATCGGCCGGAATCCGGCCTGATTTGACCGGATCCGGACACTGATCTGGCCGGATTTGGCCAAAATGGCCGGAATCCGGCCTGATCCGGCCGGATTGGGCCAAATGGCCGAAATCTGGCCTGATCTGACCGGGTCCGGCCACTGATTCTGCCGAGATCCGGCCAAAATGACCGGATCCGGCCGGATCTGACCGGGCCCGGAAGTATCCTGCCGGAATCTGGCAATTTTGGCCGGATCCGGCCAAACATGCTTGCCAGATTCCGGCGACAGTTGCATTTTCACTTTTCGTAATTTTTTCGTGCGAACCAAACGCCGAAAAATATTTTTGAGAAAATAATTTCTTTTGAAATTAATTTCGTCGAAAATATTTTACGACGGAAACCATTTTACGTCGAAATAAACAGAGCATTAATTTTTAAGGGAAAGTTATTTATTTATGCTCACAACTTTTGGACTAAAAATTTCTACTTTTTCATGCTAACCGTAAGCGCTAATCAATCGAATTTCAGACCTCAATTTATCTTTACATTATTGTGTTGCATAGTCAAATAAATACATTTTAGCGAGTTTATGTGCTAATAGTGAGTTCATTGTGCGGGACTATAACGGCCAGGTTCATGCAGTTGCTAGTTTTTCGCTGGAAGCAAGGGTGAACCCGGTGGTTGCAGAAGCATTTGTAGCCTTGAGAGCTACTGCGTTTTGCCACAACAGGGGTCTGGTCAAGATCATCTTATCAAAATGAGACTCATTATAGGTAGTCAATGCTCTCAATAGACCCGGACAGAATTGGAGTATGCATGGACAAATAAGAGTTTCCAACTCTGATTATTTAGAGTTTTCACGCTCTAGTTGTTTCGAGTTTCTGAATTACATTTTTCTCCATTAAAATATTACCACATTTGCATTTATACCCTTAAACTACTACTCACTGCAACTCGCTCTTCTAAACTACCACTTTGTTACGAGTAGGACCCTAAGTCAGATTCGGGCATAAAAATTGACGGAATCCACGACACGTGACAGTGAAGCATTTTTGAGTGACAAATCTACTCTGAATTGAAATGCACCATTTACAATTACCTAAAAAATCACCAAAAAAAGAAAAAAGAAAAGGTAAAGACTTTATTTTTGGTTTCTCTTCTCTCGATCATTTCATCTCCTACAATTTCACAATGGTTGACACTAGCAAGGAAGGGTTGACCGCTCAGCAGAGGGGATTATTGGTTGATCCAGGGAGTGGCTGCACCACCCCTGTTGTGGAGGCAACCCCTTTGTTTTTGTTAAGAAAAAAACAACATAGTATGTTTAGTATTTTGTCATGTTATTTCATATTTTGGTGGCTAATTAGTAGAAGTCAATGATGATTTGTCCAGGGTTTGAGATTAGTTAGTTTCAAGACCCTGTCTTCAGAGAGAACCTCATTGAGGCTGTTAAATCATAATACGAACTTACTGGACCATTCTGAGATTTTTTTTTTTTTTTTTTTTTTTTGTTCTGTTCTCAATGAATGTGTTGTGCTTTTGTTTTTCAATCTTGGTTCAAATTGTATTTCATGGTTTTGGTGATGATGCTTTAAAATGCTGTTAATGATTCAATCCAACTTGTTTGAGGTGCTGTGGAGCCAAGCCCTTGCTTAGCAGGGGGAACCTACTTGGGGAAGCAGCATATCGAATGAAATTAATGGATTTTCATTTAACTGAAGCAATAATTATGTGAAATTAATAGTTTCTTTTATAGGGAATGAAGTGGTGTTCTATTTGCTACCCTACTTATTGTGTTTGATTTGTGACCATAACTTGTTTTTTAGTGCTAGTTGAAAATTTGATTCTTGTAGTAATAGTGTTTGGTTGGCTTTTGATTTGATATTGTTTAGATTGTTGTTTCAAGTTTGATATGGGTGAGTTGCATTTAGCTTGATGAAGTTGATTGGAACTCCACGATAGATCCTGAATTGTTGTTGGACTTGGAACGGGAACCCGAGTCCCATAGTGATGGAGATAAAGATGAGAACGTTGTGATTCTTGGTGATCCCCTTTCCTTGAACCAGTCTGTTCCTTGCACAGGATGGGGGAAGATGCTGAAGAGGACTACTTTAGAAAAATGATAGATTTAACAAAACGGTTGTTGAAAAATATAATTGTTAAAAAAAAAAATGACTGTTTGAGAAAAAAATGACCGTTGAAAATTTTGCATTAGAAAAATAACCGTTTTAATAAAACAACTGTCAACAAATATGACCGAATATAACCGTTTGAAAAAAAGGACAGTAAAAAAATTTGTGATAAAAAAAAAAGGGAATAAAGAAAAAATATAGAGTTAAGAATAGATAATTAGATGTATGGTGTCTTTTAAAACCTATTAGTTAAACTAGATAAAGTAGGTTTTGTTAGGTATTTTAGATTGGAAGTATGGTGCCTTTTTTCCTTTTTTCTTTTCATTTTTTTTTCCTTTTTTTTCGAATTCTTTTGAAACATTTTTAGGATTATTTTTGTGTTTTTGTTGGCTTTAGGGAACATTGGCATTTTTTAGTAGTTTAGATGGGACATTGACACAATTGGTAGTTTGTAAGATACATTGACAATAGAGTAGTAATTTGAGGGGAGTTATGTATATTTTTCCAAAAAATAAAAAGGGTAAAGTTTGTTAAATTACCAATTGTTCTAAAAACTTAAACTTATAGGAAGAGGTAAATTTAATCGTTTAATCAATATATTAACTCTCCCCCTCACATGTAATATTTAATTGAGTCAATGTACCCCACAATAACAAAAATACCCTTCATAAAATAATAAAAATTGTTAAAAACATAACAAAAAAATATATATTTTATTTTAATAAAAAACCAAAAAATAATTTTTTGATTTTGATTTCAGTTTGGGACACTCCTTGAATTTTCATCTTTCTCATTTTTCTTTTTCTTTTTTTTTTCAATCTTCTTTCTTCTTTTTTTTTTTTTTTTTTTTTTTTTTTTTTTTTTTTTTTTTTTTTTTTTTCGAATTTACTGAACCCTTTTTAGGATTATTTTTGTGTTTTTGTTGGCTTTAGGGGGACATTGACATTTTTTGATAGTTTAGGGAGGACATTGATACAATTGGTAGTTAAGGAGACACATTGACAATAGAGTGATAGTTTGAGGGAAGTATGTGTATTTTTTTCAAAAAAAAAAAAAATGTAAAGTTTGTTAAATTACCAATTGTGCGAAAAGCTTAAGTTTATAGGAATAGGTAAATTTAATTACTTAATTAATACATTAACAATTTCCCTCACATGTAATTTTTAATTGAAATGAGAGGTAAATGATGGAGTCTAAATTCGAACTCAAGACATTTGGCTTTGATACCATGTTAAATCATAACTTGTCTTAAAAGCTTAAACTTATAGGAAGAGGTAAATTTAGTCACTTAATCAATACTTTAACAAAGTTTACATATCCTCCTCAAACTACTACATAATAGACAATATCTCTCTCAAATTTTTAATTTAGAGACAATGTCAACCCAAAACTACCAAAAATTGTCAATGTTCCATCAATGGCAAAAATACCCTTAATAAAATAAAAATAATAATAATAATAATTAAAAAAAAAAATACATAAAAACCAAGAGTGGCCAAATTTAAAAATTAAAAGAAAAATTAAAAAGCTTTTTTTTTTTTTTCTAAAAAAAAATATTTTTTTTTAAAGAAATTTTCATTTTTTTAAAAAAAAAAAAAAAAAAAAAACTTACAAACTTCTTCTTCTTTTTTTTTTTTTTCAAGAAAAAAATTAAAAGTTTCTTTTAAAAAAAGTAATTTTTTTTGAAAATAATTTTTGTTTTATTGAAAAAATTGTAAGGTTGGTTTTGTCTTTTTTTGGCCTTGGGGTACATTCACAATATTTTGGTAGTACGACAACTTTTTTTAAAAGAAAGAAAGAATAATAATAAAAAAAGAACATACCGGATCAGATTTGGTGGGGACAAAGATGCTTGGTTCTTAACCATTATGAATCAAAAAATTGGGGTAAGATTTCAGAATTGGCCTCATTTAATTATATATGTCACAATGGACAAAAATGGTCATTATGGACAAAGATGCTTGGTTCCTAATCATTAGAAGCTACACCTGCTGCTTGTCCAACGAACAGTGTGCCTTTTTTTAAAACTTGTAAGTTGTAAATTAGATTTGCCAATCCCCATGCCCTTGGCCACATTGAGAAGTAGAGAAATAAGGAGGCGAGAGTATTGAGAGGAAATGAGCAGCGCAGGGTGAATGAGATTACAAAAGAGACGAGTAGGGGTTTCTTAAATATTCTACATGTCTTCAATGTTCAAACTTGGAGTGAAATTACTCGTTTTGTATATACTGCAACCGCCTATTCGTAAAACTGATAATTGTCATGTCATAGATGGTTAGCAATTTTTTCCAACCCACTTTAAAGGCGGTTACGCGACCGGTTACTAACCTACTTGGCATGAGTTTAATTACCGCCTTTTCACCCATACTTGGCATGAATTTAGTCTCGTTAAAATGAGTGCTGAGGCTGCCCCGTGCATGCTATGTTGGGGTAATATCAAAATACCATGATACATTTGTAATGAGCAAAAAAAATACAATTCTACAATTGCTATCATTTGTGTCCCATGGGCACAAATAGTGATTTTGTTGCCTTCAATACCATGATACATTTGTAATGAGCAAAAAAAATACAATTCTACAATTGCTATCATTTGTGTCCCATGGGCACAAATAGTGATTTTGTTGCCTTCAACACTTTAAGATTAACTTAGAATACCCATTGGCGGCTAATTATAAGTCACTACAATATTTACTATACCAGTTATAAATGCTACTACTATTATCTACCATAACAACACAACGGCTATAAACAAATCTTTTTAAGGAGTCTCAAGACTACTACATTATTTGTGTGGATAAAATATTTTTTGCATTAACCCTCTCTTTAGGCAACTCTGAGTACTGAAGAAATTCAAAGAAGGCCATCGGGCTTGCATGATTTTATATGGCTCATCACATTTTGTTAGTACATAAAAAATGAAGTACAAAGATGTACTTCATAGAAAATTCCTAGAACTGCTTTTATCTTCCAACAATCTCTAGAAAATTCAACATCTAGAATTCCTAGTACTGCTTTGCATAACACGTGGCTGTACTGGATTTGCATAGTATAGTTGCATCACAAAATTTTGCATGGGGCAAACAAAGAGCCAGGATTTCTCAGATCTGCCTCTTCATCTGCGAGTATAGCCTTCTAAAAATTCTGATATGGTCCAAAGTTCATTGTTAGAATTTTGTGGGATTTAAAATTTATTTCTTCAAACAACAATCACTTGTTTATTTGAGTACGAGGTCATCCTTTAAAGATGCATATTTACAGTGCTCTAGGTCTAGTATACATTTCTAGAAAAGTAAAAAGTCAGTCAACATGACGAACTAAAAGGAGACTATTATACCCGGTTCACTAAATAATCCATGTTTCATGAAACCCAAAGATATAAGGGCCAGGCTTTTAAGATCATTCACTTGAATAAGGAAATTTTCACTATGAAATCACCAGGTTAGAACCAATAATCTTGTTACTCCTCATGGGTATGAATCATTAACAGTATGATGCATTGTACGGGAATCAAACTCCTAAACACATACCCACCTCCAATCTCATGTACAATAGACCACAACGACCCAGAGCTAAGTTGGAAAAGTTAGATTTCAATAGTAATTTGCAATTAGTTACATAAAAAAAGCATACCTATAGTTCAAATGTTTGACAAAATTATACCTCATACATGCAAAATCTGTTAGCTTTTGTACATCTTTAAGAAGATCAGGTCAGTTACAATGACTAAATTATATTAAAATCACTCAAATCCCTATCCATTTGAGCAAGAAGCAAGAGGATGTCAGGTGCACATGACAGAATAAAAAGGGAGTAAAAAATCAGTTTGGGGTGATTATAAAAATGGACAAAAATTATTCAAGACATCAGACAGAGAAGTCCCATATTCTGCACCCCTATGTGCTACTGATATGTATGTTTTCCAACGCGCACGCGCAGAGAGAGAGAGAGAGAGAGATTAACAGCTAGTATAAGAAAACATTTTACATCTAAACAAAATTTTGGACATTTCATGAGCAAACAAGGATGGCACAAAAGAAGAAAATGAAACATGCTAGATAGTTTATTAGAGTATCAATTCAATATAGATCTTATAGATGCCAAACTATACAAATCACGGTGCAAGAGATATGTAGTTTTACGTGCCATATAAAATAAGTGTAGAAATTGTCTCAAAAATTGTCAAACAAAACCAAATAATCAAGGAAGACATGACTAGTCTTTGAGTAGATAAAAAAAAATAAAAAATGTTCTAGGCACAGGCCACACCTTTGAAAAACAACTGGATGGTGAGGCATACACCTAGAAACTGCAACTTAACTTTGCACTGCCTCAAGGTGTACAAGCACCTCACTTTGAGGTGATCTCAAAGTAAACTTCAGAAAAAGCATCTATTATAACCTATATGACCTCAGGAGAATTTCATAGCAACAACAGACCTTATCATTCCTTTTTAGATAGTTACTGGTTTGAGGTGAATTTTGAATGTATTAATGCAAAAGGATTGTTCAAACATCAATAATAACAAATGGCAAGAATTATGATTACCAGAATAACAGAAATGCTAGAATCGAGTGATTAGATTGAGTTAAACGTAAAGGATAAAATGAGAAGCAATTATCTCTTAAATTGATATCAAACTACTAAACTGCAGTACAGCTAATAATAATACCTATGCACTGCTGCAATACCACTACTACTATTGCACATTCAATTGGTAAAATGCCATACAACTGCTGCAATACCATCTGGTACTGGTTCCTTGATTCAAACAGAGAACCAGTACAAGATGGAACACTTTAAATTGGAGAGAATTTGACTCACTAGTAACTAAGTTACAGACTTACAACTAGAAAAATTACCACAATACTTGGTTCAATTGAGAAAATGATGAAAAAAAGGAAATTCCTCTAAAAAAGGATTCCAATTAGCAAACTATAGTTGCACACTAGATGCATCAGTGAGACAGAGTTTGAGCTCCTATGAGGCTGACAGCCAAGATTCTATTAGGTGTGTTAAGAATGATCCAATTCAGTGTGAAATCTATTGCAAGATAATAAGTGAAAGAGTTGGGTTTCAGATACAATGATTCTGACATCTAGGACATATTACATGATTTACTGTGTTATTCCCTCAAGCACTGAAGAAATCTGCACAGTTACATCTTCTGTCTGCTGTTCTAGTCAAATGGCCTTTCTGTTCAACTCTTCGTGCAGTATCAAAGTGAATGACTTACTCACAGAGCAATCCAAAAGAATAGGGAAGAGACCAAAATCGACTTGAACAGAAAAACAAAAGCCATACACACACACACAAAAAAAATGTTAATAAATTACACAATTTCAATGGGAAAGCTCTTAGCCTTTCGTGTGTTAAACAGAATGCCCAAGAAAGAACACAAAACAAACAAACCCCAAATAACAAAAAACCCAAATTTTCCGACAAATATTGAACCTTTAACTAATTTTTTCCGACAAATATTGAACCTTCAACAAATGTTAATAAGTTGGCTTTGGCCGGTCATGAAAATGATAAAAAAAAATAAAAAATAAAAAATAAAAAACCAAGAAGACACTAATTAAGGTCTAATACCAACTAATACAGGGTGGCGTAGTGGGTTCCCAATATCAAACAACAATAGAATCAAAACTCTTCTCAAACCAAGACTATCAAGAAATCGAGGCAAAAGGGATAGAAAATCACTCATTGAGTGTTTCATATTGATAAACTGATAAAAATACATAAGCTAGAGGTTAAAGCCATCTTAATAGGCTTATAGAATCTAAATTCAAGATCCTAAAAAACAATAAAAAAAATTAAAAAAAAAAAAAAAAACACTCTGCAGTACAAATAATACAAAACTACAACTTTTGCCAAGTAAATGTTGGAATTTCGAAATGTTTATAAACTACAAAATTGTATCCCTCTGAATAAGCTTTCCAATGCCACTTAGTTTGTCTCAATCAGATATCAGAAACAAAAGATATGATCTTTTTTTTTAAAGTAAAACGAGTCTAACAAAACACCGATAAAACGGGCTGTATCACCGGAAAATTCTGATGCAAAGGATTTTGATTAATAAATTAGTGTTGTGTCTAAGAGAAGTGTTCAACAGTGGACCAGTATTGCTTCATTGCTAGTTTGCAACTGACATTTGGTAACTAGTTCTGGAACATTAGCTTGGTGATGCCAAAGATGGAGACATCAAGTCATTCCACAACAATACTTTAGCATATATACACCTTCTTTACATGGGGGAACTTGTAGTCAGGGAGCACCACAATGTCTATCATTTGCCATAAATGACGCAGCAGCGAAGTGTACAAATGGTCCACCAATAAGATTTTTTTTCCTTGTATTCTATTGAAAGACACAATTAGATATTTCACCTATGAACGTACTTTTAAGGATGCGAGAATCTCTCCGGATGAATTGTTACCGAAAAGATTTAAGAATTTCAAGCTTACCAGTTCACCAATTGATTCAGTTATTAAGCCTTCTAATCGATTGTTGGCTAAAGAGAAATTAGTTATATCTTTGAGGCTACAAACTGTTGTTGTGACCATATAGTTGATTTCTTAATAAATCTAATACAACCAACATTTATAAAAATAAAATTAAAAAAATAAATAAATAAATAAATAAAGAAGAAGAGGAGGAGGAGGAGAAAGAAAAAGAAAAAACATTGTTTTTTAAATGAGCCGAACATATATTAATACAAGGGAATAGATGCCTAATAAACAAACCAAACCTTCAGTTATTTGAAAATGCAAAAAAAAATTGTTTTTTAAAATCGCAGGCAATTGAGTGCTTTTTTGAAAATACAGAATTTTAACGGCTAATATGCGATTTTAAAGGCCAAATTGTGATTTTGCCAAATGATTAACTACGTTTTTAAAAATTATTTTTTCAAATTCCACATTTTAGGGTTTAGGATTGCGATTTTGTAGACAAAAAGTGAGATTTTAAACCAAATCGCAGAAAATGAATTGTTTGCAAATTACGTTTTGAAAAATTACGATTTAAAAATGCAGAAAATTGTTTTTTTAAATCGTAATCAAGGAGATGCTTTTTTGAAAACGCAAAATTTTAAAAGCTAACTTACGATTTTAAAGCCCAAACTGCGATTGTGTCAAACGCTTAACTACGTTTTTCAAATCGAATATTTGAAAATCGCACATTTTAAAATCGCAAACCCTAATGGACTCTTAAAATCATTATTTTAAAAACACACTTGTTGAAATCGTAAACCCAAACGGACCTTTAAACACTGAACTACCCACAAAGCGCTTTAGAAGGGTAAAATTGTAAAATGATTAGTACATAATTAGGTAAAAGCGTTAAATTTAATAACGATGATTATTATTTTTTAATTATTATTATTAATTAGGGTTAAATACCCCATTGGTACCTGAGTTTTAAGCGTTTTTAAATTTAATACCTTAGTTTTGTTTTGTATTTTAGGTAGTACCTGAATTAGGGGCAAAAACCCATTGTGTACCTCTATTAAATTTTCTGTTCAAATTTTAACGGCTCGCCACGTGTCAACCGCTGAGGTTGACATGTGGCACTCTATATGAAAAAATAAAAATAAAATAAAAAAATAAAAAACTTTCAAAAATAATTAAAACAATAAAAATTGAAAGAAAAAAAAATTAAAAAGAAAAAAAAAAAAAAAAGAAAAAAAAAAAAGAAGAGGGGTGGCTTTTGGCCGATCTGGGGTGGCATGGCAGGAAAAAAAAAATTGATGGGTTTTGGCCATTAGGGCTGGCCGAACCACCCCTTAGGGCCACGGTGGTGGTTCGGCCACCCCCAGATCGGTTGGCCTGGGGGTGGCTGAACCACCCCTGTGGCCCATGGGGGTGGCCGACAATGGGGGGTGGTCGAGCCACCCCCATGGGCAAACCCACAAAATTTTTCATGGGTTTTGGCCCTTAGGGGTGGCCAAATCACTCACTAGAGCCACGCGGGTAGTTCGGCCACCTCAGACCGACTGGCCTGGGGGTGGCCGAACCACCTCTGTGGGCCAAAACCCCTAATTTTTTTTTTTTAATTTTTTTTTCTGTCATTGGGTGGCCGAACCACCACCAATGAGACCGGCTCAACCACCCCTCCTTCTTTTAAAAAAAATTATTATTTTATTATTTTTAATAATTTTTTAAAGATTTTTATTTTTATTTTATTTTTATATAGTGCCACATAGTGGTGTAAACGAGCTAAGCTACTCGTGAACTTATTCGATATCTTAATTAAATATCTTTATTTAAGGTGAAGTATAAAGTCAAGAGAAAATATAGTTTTGATCGAAATCTCTTAATTTAATTTATGATGATTATATCTCTAAATTCTAAGCAATCTAATAAATAGTAATAATCCACAGCCTCGAAGTGTTGTTGCAAATATTTTTTTGAAGAACGCGTGTTATAGTAGAGAAGCATTAACGAACGCAGTGTACTGGGCTCAAGGAAATGAAAAGACTTAGAAAAAAAATTTACACAATTTTTATACAAATTAAAATATATTTGATGAAATCATGTTCTCTTCTTCCCTTCATCTTTTTCTAAGAAAAATAAAACCCAAAAAAGCTCTTTTCTCTCTCAAAAGTTTTCTTCTTCATTTTCTCTTCAATCCCCGGAAAAAGGAGCACGATGTCAAACAGTCTCCCAAATGAAGTTATCGCCAAAATCCTATCACGACTGCCCGTGAAGTCGGTGATCAGATTCAGGTGTGTTTCCAAGACATGGTGCTCTCTCATCTCCAGGCCCCATTTCATCGCCACCCACCTCAGCCGCGCTCTTTACAACCCCCAAAACTCATCCAACCTTGTGTTCCACCATTTCGACTACCGACTCAAGAAAGACCTATCACCTGCCATCCGCATCCACCTGCTTTCCCTTGATTCAAGAAAACAAGAGAGGAGTTTGATTACTGAACGACTTGATCATGATTTCACAAGAGACCCATCAGATTTCATAGGATCACGTTGCATCCACGATTGCATGAAAGTAATTGGTTCATCTAACGGTCTCTTTTGTCTCACCAGAGGTTTTGATTCATACTTTCTCTGCAACCCTTGTATTCAAAAAGCCATATCCATTCCACACCCTAATATGGGCCTTTGGGGATTGGCTACCCAGCCTCATGGCTTTGGGTATTGCCCCAAGACTGACGATTACAAAGTGGTGAGGGTTGTAGATGTCAAAGGCACCACTCATTCTCTGGTTGATATTTATACGCTTCGAACCGGCGCATGGCGCTCTTTTTCGGCCCCCGGTCTTCCCTACAACTTTAGTGAATCCAACTCCGGCGGTACTATTTTCATTAATGGGACAGTCCACTGGCCAGCTTGCACTCGAGAGCACCAGCGCCCGTTTCGCCATTTGATCGTGTCGTTCGATATGGAATATGAGGTGTTTCATGAAATGGCTGTGCCAAAGCGTTTACAACGCGAGGGAATTTTCGATTTTTTTATGGCTGTAGTTGATGGGTTGCTTGCTGTTATACCCTACGTGGATGATGAGGGTATGCCCGTGTAGGTGATGAAAGAGTATGGAAGAGCGGAATCATGGACTAAGCAGTTCGATATTAAGTATGTGGGTGGATCATATGGTCCGATAGGCTTTACAAAGAACGGTGAAGTTCTAGTGAACTATGAGGGATATTTGTCTTCTTACGATCGTAATAGCGAACAATCCTGGTATCTTCACATTTATGAAATACATAACTGGCTTCATTGCGATACTTATGTGGAGAGCCTTGCTCTACTGAATGTAGCATATGGAATATCGGGAGTGCAAGCATCTTTGTCTTGTGTTAGTAAACTCAAGGCGAAAGAAAAGAAGAGAAAAAGGAAGATACGGATGTAAGCTTATGCGAAAATCAATTTCGATGAAAACCTACCTTGTATCTCATATTATTACAACTACAAATTGGCCCATTTTCATTTTGATTGGCCCATTTTCATTTTGGTGTTAGCGTTTCCATTCGCATTCTCTAACATGGGCCAACTGTCTTTCCAGGTTGGGACAGTAATTCAGTTGCGAGCAAGTAGGAAAAGGTAAGATATCAACAATCGTTTGTTACTCGATCTTTTTTTTTTCAATTACACGGTCATGTATCATGTAATTCATAAATGTAGATAAAATAAAACAAAATGTTTTTATGGTTGTGGTTGGTCAAATGACAAGATTCAGAACATCTAATTGTTCTGGAACTTGGAAGAAAATTAACAGAACAGATATGCTCAAGCTTAGAGTGTGTCATGTGTGTGTGTATCCCCATATAAAAGAAAGAAAAAGAGAAGAAAAGAGAGAAAAAAAACTTCCAGTAGCAGAGCATTTGAAGTTTAGCTGCAATTAGTGGGAATGTGAATTTACTTTTCTTTAGGAGTTAAACCTCTTTATATAGATGAAGCCTTGATGTCCTCTTGTTAACTGACTGGAATTTCTGTTTGAGTGTACATTGTCTATTTCGCAGGAGGTTTTACTGATCGAGTCCCAAGTCAAATCATGCTTGGTGGTAGTAGTTCAAATGACTTGAAAAAAAGTATTATCATGTAGTACTGCTCGTACTACAATTATTGGTTAGTTTGATGGTTGTAAGGCTTTTAATGGGTAGTAATTACTACTTTTATGCTTAATTTTTAATCCTAGACGTCTGTAATCGTTTTTCGTTTAGGCATTATATTAGAGTTATAACCCGGCCTACATTTGCTCACTCAAAATTGTTTTCATATTTCCTGTTGAGAGGACATAAAATACTTGAGCAAGAGCAAGCTTTTTGATAATAGTAACCACACAATTGGCCCCATATTAGTGGATATTAAGTCGAAATAGTTTTAAAGCAATAATAAAGCAGAAAATGATGAAAAAAAGGGATTCGATCACTTGGACTTTAGAGATCGTCCGAATCAATGGATTGCTTTTGGCAATGATTCGTCGGCACAACTTTTGCCAAGTTCGATTCAAAGCCCCGGCAGCACCTTCCTAATCCGACCTAAAATATATTCCAACTCCACTTTTGTCATTTCTTATGGTATGATGTTTGCTTATTTTCTTGACGTGTTTAATTAAGTCAATAGAAAGTACAAACTCATAACAAGAAACATTGGGAAAAAAATTATCTAAAAAAACAAAAAAAAAAACAAATAAAAATAAAAATGGTAGATGAGATATCCAATATCCATAGACTTCTAGGAGTAGCTGTCCTAGGGTAGGTGTGATGAGATTTTCGAGGCATAATTGATAATAATAATAATAATAATAAATAATTCCGACGATAGGTTGTTATGATTCATTACAAGCAACACTAAATGGACGTTGCTTTATTCAAAAGAAAAGTACGGAAAGTTTTAGAGAAGTAAGATGCATTCTCGTTTTTTTTCTTTAAAAAAAATAATTTTTGGTTTTTCTTTTAATATATAATTTTATGAAATATATTTTTGCCATTATGGGAACACATTGACATTATATGAGAAAAATGACAGTTCATATGACTTATGGCGTTTACAAACTAACTGATAGTCAACGTGACAGAGATGTCGGAGAGGAAAGTTAAGAAGAATTTGAGAAAATCACTTTCTTTAACTTCGTAACAGTACTCTCGAAATTAATTATTTAATAATTAATTTGGAGAGTTAAGGTAACTTTAATTTCGGTATCAAGGAAATAAGTTGGAGTTACTAGCACCCCCATAAGAGGGCAATGCAGTGAAAGAAGAACATAAAGGCTAAAGCATCTCGATTTTAGTCCGGTCACCTGGAATCACACATACAAGATCCCTATCTCTTTATTTGTCGGTACGCAAATTACTTAATTGACCACGGAGGAGCTTTTTCTATGGAATTACTAAGTGAAAAGGTTTTAAATTCTTGTTCTATTTTCCTTTTTTAAATATTAAAATAAGAGATTAATTTTTAATTTTAAAAAATAATAATAATAATAATTAAAGGATTCTAGGCGTATCAATTGCAAGGTCCAAATTCTCTTGTGAGACTCGTTTGACAAATCAAATCAAATATTCAAACTATGTGTGAATAACCAATTATCATTAAATAATTTTAGGTTAAGATGAATCTGTACTTTTGTGATTTAATGCAATGCTATTGAAATCGCATAGTTTTTCAATCTTTTTAATCACACTTGTTGTGATGTTAGATTGTTAAAAATGATTATCTTTATATTTTTTAATTTTTTAATTTTTTTTTAAGAAACTAGCTAGTTATATGATGAGATGCATATATATGATTCTGCCCAATCACTCGCCTATTTTCCTCTCTAATCAGAGTCTTTGTAGTATCTAATTATTTTCGTGTGATTTTTAATAATTTAAATAATACATGAGTGTAGGGAAGTAATGGAATAGATGACATCAACTAAATCCGAAAAGCTTAAGCAAATTACTAGTGATCATATAAGTGTAATTTACCCGTAAAAATAACTCATATTAATTTGAAATTCGAATTAATATAAATTATTTTTGTTTACAAGTATTATATTGTACATCATTTCAGGTGGTGTACGTGCATAGTCAAATTGTCGGATCAACTTATTAAAAAAGTTAGATCTGTGACTCTTTTAATTTTCAAGTCACGTACATGCATGTTTTATGAATTCGACGTGTTAAACTTATAATCGCTAGTTATTAATGATAAACAGTACTACACGTATAATGACACGTTGATTTGAAACAGAATGAAATACTAATTGTTCATTATAATTTTACCAATATTAATCTGGAACTCGGTCTAGTAAATTCTAAAATTCGGTATTTAGACATTAATGAATAATTTCTAAATGAACAGACTCTTTCAAAGCAGAGTCTTCTTCTTCAGGCTTTGGAGCTTCAAATCAAAAAACACTACCAATAGGATCTGATTCTGGAACACAGATTTAACCCTCCTCCTCTCTTCTCTTCCTCAAATCTGGCTTCTTGGAAATTTTAATTTTACTCAAATATGAAATTTATGATCTAATGCACATTTTTCAATCAAGCAAATAATTTAATGATAAAATTAAATGATGCATAGCTTCTAAAAAATAATGTACATCTTGGACCGTGGGTTATGTTCAAGCATGCAATAAATCTTTGGCATGAGGAATGGTGTATGTTAGCATAACATGTAGATATAGTAATTATAGGTACAACACTACTACCGGCCCCAAAGATGCTAGGAATAATCTGTAAATTTGTAATTATTGTATTTCCTTTCTTTTCTGGCTTCATTCAATTATAAATAGACAATTTTATTGTAGAGTTCAATAGACATACAAAATACAAGTTTTTTCTTCACAATTATTTTGTTGTTGTCTTTTTCTACATATATGTCATGGAATATTTGTTGCAATAATATGTTAACTATGGTTTTCAAATATTAAGGGAGTATTGTAATATTATTTCAAGAGCACAAACATGAAAGAGCTATAAACAAATTTGATGCTCTCATACTAGCTTCCTTCACTATCTTGTAGAAACTTCAATTTGATCTTGTTGAGTGTGATTGAAATACTTTTTCCATCAACCCTTTGCTTAGGTAACTCTGCACAACAGTGCAATGCCAGCTCCATTATGGATGACATGCAATCCTCTATAGAAGCATAATCACTTTCGGTTGTCAACAAATTAGCATCAATGACTTTAGTTACTGAAAGGGGCGATGATTCCTCTACCCAACGCTTCAAGCTCATTTCTTCAGCAAACATGTCATCGGTAGGTTTCTTTTTTGTGAAAGTTTCCATAAGCAAAATACCATAACTATACACATCGCCACTTGTAGAAACAATTCCTTCCAACCCATACTCTATTTGGAACAAAACAAGTAATGATGAGAACATAATTATGTATTGCGCGATAGTGAATAATTTTTATTTTTTAAAGAAAAAGTATAAAGTGCTAAAATGTATATTCTACCAAAAAGCTATAGTTATTAGTGTATGCATGAGTAGCATAATAGACATGCAAGTTCTAGTTGTAGGCTAAAACATCACCTGGTGCCATATATCCAATAGTAGCGAGAGTCATGGTGTGCATCATAGAATCCCCATCACCTAATAGTTTGGCAATGCCAAAATCAGCAACATGTGCAACCATATCTTCATCTATTAAGATATTGCTGGGCTTCAAATCACAATGAACAATAGGTGTTGGATAACCATAATGAAGATATTCCAATGCTGACGCGACATCAATCATTATGTTTAGTCTTTGTAAAATACTCAAGCAGCGGTCTTGAGAATACAACCAATTCTCTAGGGTCCCATTAGGCATGTATTCCAATACAAAAGCTTTGAATTCGATGTTACTACACGTACTGATGATTTTGACAAGATTTCGATGCCGAATATTGCTCAGTACCGCACATTCTGTATCAAAACTCTTGAATGCCCCTTCTACTACCAAGTTGAAAACTTTTATTGCAACAATCATTCCATCTGAGAGTGTCCCTAGGTATACTGATCCAAAGCTCCCTTTACCCAGTAAGTTGCTTGCATTGAATCCTTCTGTTGCTTGTATGAGTTCTTGTTGGGAAGTTCTTCTCCACGTGGCTAGTGGTAATGAGTTTTCCTCCACTGAAATTCTCATATTCCTTTTTTGTTGTCTTGACCATATTAACACAAGAGCAACTACAAGCATTGTTAACACAATTGTTGGTAATACATACTTCAGTATATGTCCTGCTGCAGTCTTTTTACATTGAACATTTAGTAGAGGAGGACCACAAAGTCCATCATTTGACATAAATGATGCAGCGGAGAAGTGTACAAATGGTCCTCCTATAGGAATTTTTCCTTGTAGTCTATTAAAAGAGACATTTAGGAATTTGAGTTGTGAATTTGATTCTAAAGACTTGGGAATCTCTCCAGATAATTTGTTATTGGAAAGGTCCAAGAATTCCAAGCTTACCATTTTACCAAATGATTCAGGAATTGGACCTTCTAATTGATTGTTCGCCAATGAGAGATTAGCTAGATCTTTGAGGCTACCGATTGTTTCTGGTATATGACCAGATAGTTGATTTGTCGATAACTCTAATACTCTCAAGACCTTCATGTTTCCAATCTCTAATGGTAGAGGGCCACTTAAAGAGTTTGATGAGAGGAAGACTTCCAAGATATCTTTAAGGCTCCACAAGCTCAAGGGAATCATGGAAGTTAACTGGTTGAATTCTAAGTGAATATATCTTAGAAAAGTGAGATTATTCAAGCATGCAGGAATGGGTCCAGAAAGCTCATTACCACCAAAAATCATTGCATACAAGCTCTCCAAATGACAAAGTTCATATGGGATGGGACCTTCTAGTCTATTATTAACAAGACCGAGAGATTGAAGCTTGTGCAATCTTCCCACAGTAGTTGGAATAGGTCCAACCAATTCATTGTTCCCTAGGGCCAAAGTCACCAAGTTACTTAAATTGCCTATATCTCTAGGAATGATGCCCTTGATATTGCAACTTTCAATGTAAAGTTCTTGAAGAGAGGAAGAGAGATTTCCAATAGAATTGGGAAGGATGACATTCAATGGATTATTTGACAAAACTAAAATGCTTAGATGTGCCAAATTTGACAAAGAAGAGAAAATGTTGAGCTCTGTAGTTGAAGAGTCAATGGTCAAGTTATTTCTTTCTAGCTTGAGCCGCTCGAGGAGCCATAAATTACCTAGTGATTTAGGAATTAAGCCCGAAAATGAGTTGGCGCTCAGATCCAAATCAATGAGTTGTGAAGCATTGGAGATATAGCTAGGTATTGTTCCACTTAGTTTGTTTCCTCCAAGTAAAAGATGCTGAAGATTTGGATGAAAGAAGCCTACATTTGATGGAAGAGGGCCTGAGAGGTTATTGAAAGACATGGCAATTTCTCGTATTGTTGAGATATTGAAGATCTCAAATGGAATTGGTCCAGTAAGGTTGTTGCCACCTATATTGAACAACTCAAGGTTTTGTAGATTACCAATTTCTCTTGGTATTGCACCTGGCACAATATGAACAATCATGCATTATTATTCAAAATAAAAAATAATATGCTTTAAATGAATTGTACATACAAGTGAATAACAATGCAATACAATACAATGAGGGGTGCATTTGATGTTGTCTAAAGTGGGCTTTAAGAAGGCAATACCCTATGGGCTTAACTTGGTTAAGTGGTCATGCATGGCAACTGCTTATATAATGTGTAAGTCCAACAATTATTAGTCATTGTACCCTAATATGTCTTTTCATTCTCTGCATTTTTCCATACATATAAATCATGTGTCTTTCGTTGTTTCTTTTTTCTGCAGCATTACTGAAATCATGTTTTCGTTGCACTGCTCCATTTGTGCTGCTTGCAAGCAGCCACATTTAAAAAGCCCAACCGACATACTCAACCCAGGGGATCATTTACACCCATTCAAATTTTCTATTTCCACATAGTTCTTTAAATCCTTTATTTTATATTTCCACCTTTCCCTGCTCTTTCATTATTTTCATTTCTCACAAATTAAAAAAAAAAAAAAAAAAAAAAGAAGACAATTTCAAAATATTTTAACTTTTTTTACTTTTTATATCACCTTAATTATTTTTATTACTATTCAAATAAATTAAAAAAATCACTACAATACAATTTTTTTTTGTTTCACTTTTTTCATACAAATTCTTCTATTTTATATCACATCAATCATTTACTATTACTATTTAAAAACAAAAATCATCTCAAAAACCTTTACCCCCCATTGTTTTCAATACTTACACTAACAAGAAATGAGAGATTTCATGGATGTGAGTCGTTGATGGTTGAAAGGCCAGTTGTTTGTCAAAACATTGTAAGAGTCATAAAAATTATGAACCTTTAAGGCCAAAAAAAAAAAGAAAAAAAAAAGAAAAAAAAAAGAAAAGAAAAGAAAAGAAAAGAAAGAAAATGAGAGTCTAATTATCGGGTATGACGTATTTTAAATAATTGGGTACGTTAAATATACTTTGTTCCCCTCAACAAACAATCATTTTTTATAAAGTTTTACAAACTAACAGGTGTGACACTTTGCCGCTTTAAGTTAGACCATTAAACTACCATTTTGTTGTAGTTTTTGGCACTTTGTTGATTTGTTGCACTGACAGCTAGGTGTGTCACTTTGTTGTATTTTTGGCATATTTCTGTCCTTTTTCAAAAATACCCCTATTTTCTTTTACAAAACTAAAATCAAAATTTCATGCAAATTCTTCTTATATTAATCAAACCTTACTATGTGTATTTTAGTATTAAATCAAAATTTATTTATTTTTATATAATTTTAATTTTTTTTTAAATATTGGTATTTTTGAGCGAATGACAAAAAAAAAATAGTTTAATTGCAACAAATTAATAGTTTGATAGATCTAGGTGAAAACTGTTCTTTTGTTTTTTTTTTTAATGAGTGTTTTATATTTTGGTTATTTGTTAATATTTCTGTTTTGAAAAGAGAAAACAAAAAATTTAACAAAAGAAGCATAGATCACTATCCTCTAGAATTTTTTTACATTCCAGAGTTCCTTATATCCTTAGCATGTTGTTTATCATTATCTTGTACTTTCAATTGAAACGTACCTAATCCGAGCCAATAAAAAAAATATGGGTACTTTTTCTTATTATATAACTAATATATCAAAAATAAAAATGTATGAACAAGTATTTAGTACAAATTAAAACCAGAACAAAGGATTTTTACCTTGACCTCATTGACTTTCAGACTTTTAGTAAAATGAAGACAAAAAAAAAAAAATCATTGAAAAGTACTAATCTCAATAAATTATATTAAAAAGTAATCCCTATTTTTGCTTAGAGAAAAAGAAAAGAAAAAGAAGATACAAAGACAAAACAAAGACAAAGACGATTTTATATAGCCTAATTTCTTGAAAATACAAATAAACTCTTTAAAAGAACTTGCTACCACTTCTGGCTTTAATAAGAGGATGAAAGTATACAAATCAAAATTTTCTAGTTATAAATTCCTAGCATTTGTTTTCGTCTAATACTTCGTTTGTTTCGGCGTAAAATGATTTTTGAAAAATAATTTTGACATTTTTTAGTGTTTGGAAGCGGCGAAAATAATAGTCAATCGAAAAATAATTTTCGTTTGACAAAAAATGCTCAGTAAATTTCAAAAAATGATTTACATTTTTCAAAAGCGTAAATTATTTTTCGTAGATGACAGACGCAGTCGACTCTCTTTTAAACGATGCAATCGACCTTTACGTTCAAACAGTTGACTATTAGCGGATTCCAACAAGCCAGATTCCGGTTGGTGCTGGAATCTGACGTCATCCGGCGATTGTCGCGGGATTCCTCGGTGGCTGGAATCTAGCCAAAAGGGCCGGATTCAAGGCCATTTGGCCGAGATCCTGGACAGATCCGACCATTCTGGCCAAGATCCGTCCATTCTGGCCAGTCTGGCCGGGATCCTACTAGATTCGGCTGTTATGGCCAAGATCCTCCAAGAACGGCAGGATCTCGGCCAACCGGCCGGGATCTGGCTAGGATGGCCGGCTTACGGTCAACTTGCCGGGATCTAACAGTTTTAGCCGAATTCCGGCGATGCACAAATGGCTTGATTCCGGCTACTTTTGCGGGAATCCGAATGCGCCAAACATAAAAAAAATATTTTTATATTAATATTTTTTATGTTGTGAATAAAATTTATTTATTTTTTAAATTAATATGATTGAATACAAATATAAAAAATATTTGTAATTTTCCGTACGCGCTAAACACCGAAAAATATTTTTCTGAAAAATGATTTCTCTAAAAATATTTTACGACGAAAACTATTTTACATCGAAACAAACATAGCATAAACCTCTTGATAGACAGAAAATGCTTAATTCTTACGTATTAAAAATCATATAATTAATGAAGTATTCAAAATCATTGTTTTACTCATCACATGCCATGTTGAAAATTTTCCACGTCCTCTCTCTTTATATTTTGATTTGATTCCTCGTTCAAATAGAAGTCAAAGGGATTCCTAAATACGAAATTAAGATTATTTGAGAAACATTGATATGAATAGGAATGCTTTTCTTGTTATTCATTGAGAACTTACGAGTTTGTCAATATATACATCACAATTACATACTTCAGTTTTGTCTTTTCCTTCTCTGGTTTTTTCCTTTTTCTTTTTTTTTTTTTCTTTTTTTTTTTTTTTAAAAAAAAAAATACATATACAGCCTTGATATACGAATCCGCATACACGAATGGAGAGCAACATGTTTTTGGAGTAGTTTCTCGAATGTCTTATATACTGAATGCAATTTTCTGCTAACTAAAATTACGAGAAATGTTTTGTGATTAATACTTTCAGTTTTACACAAAAAAACCATGGAGATAATTAATTATATTTTCTATCTTCCCAACGTTCCTTAAATCCTTTTGTTTCCTAAAATGATGTGCATAATTATTTTGTACTTTCAATTAAAAGGTACCCAATATTAATCCAAGGCAACAAAAATGCACGTGAGTGAATCATGCCATTCATTTAATCAATCAACTAAGACAGGACTAAACATACCTCTAAAGTTGTTTGTGCTAAGGTCTAACTCCGTGAGCATGGTTAAGTTTCCAATTTTTGGAGGTATACTTCCAGTGAAACTATTACTCCACAACTTTAAACTTTGCCGTCGTTTGCTCTTGAACAAAGTGGATGGGATAGTACCTATAAAACAGTTAGCATTTCAAAACAAATTTTGAAATTTTCTAAAGTAAAAATTTTACTTATAACCCTTGATCTTTCATCACTTTTGAAATAAGGTATCCAAACTTTAAAACGTGTCAGTTTAGGGTATTTATCTTTCAAATTTTTTCAATTTCAACCCTCCAACACGAACACGACTAGTTTAGGTAAACGAGTCAAACGATTCAATATGGACATGACCTGACCCTACCTGCTTGAACCATTTAATAAACGGGTCACAAATAGGTCAATTCATTTGACTTGTTTAGACCCAAAAGTAACATGTTTAAACCTTTTTACCTAACTGACACGACCCGTTCCAACCTATATATATATACACACATTAGTATTGTACTCCCTAGCAGTAATAAACCATTAGATTACTATCTATTAGAATTTTCTGTTTTCCCTGAATTGCTTAGGTCCTTTTGTTTCCTTATATGCTTTGGACAAATTATTTTGTACTTCCAATTGAAATGCACCCATCAGAGGCAATAAAAAAGCAGTTAAGTTTAATCAAGCAATTAAATCAAGACTAAACATACCTTCAAAATAGTTGTTGGAAAGGTCTAACTTAGTGGGCAAACTTACGTCTTTAATTTCTGAAGGCACACTTCCTATAAAACATTAAAATTTGCAGTTATTTGCAATTAAACAAAGTGGAAGAGACATGTGCAACAAAAAAATTACCATTACAAACAAATATTGAAGTTTGAAAAAAAAAAAAAAAATCTAACAAAAAAAAGGGCTCATGAGTCACAATTGATCCATTATTTTCTCGAGTCTAGTCACAACATTTGCCAATTTGAACATAATTCCATTTCATAAACATTACCTCTTGTAGATATTGTTCATTCTCTCCCACAACACCCATTTATTAGTCATTGTTAAATTAGTCAATATAATCATTGTTATATCTTATAATAACCTCATAGAATACTTCTCAATGCCAATTTGACAAAAGGCTTCCAACATAATAAATCACTTTTTCTTTAGCCTATACTTGATTATCTTTTTTTATCTTAAATAATTGATTAGCACCCTTCCTAATCCATCATTCGGAAAAAGAAAATTAACTACACCAAAGTCTAGACTTATGAGATACGACACTTTCCATGAAGAAAAGTAGTTTCCAACTTTTTGAAATGAATTGAACCAAAATAATTAATTTGGATTACGAATAAGAAACCTGAAGAGATGTAATTTTTTACAAATAAGTAACGTATCCCAATTTTAGTATATCCAATTGTAGCGAATTGAAGGTCATCGTTAGTATTGTAGACTCATTCTCACAAACATGTGCAACCCACATGTTCCTATCCAGCGAGAACGACTCATTTACACCCTAGCAGCAATAGACAATTATATTACCATCCATTAGATTTTTTTTTTTCCATGAATTGTTTAAATCCTTTTGTTTTCTTGTGTCCTCTCGACAAATTATTTTGTACTTTCATTTGAAAGATACTGCATTGGAGACAATTAATTAAAGGCAAATATGTTGAGTCAATGACGTCATCCATATAATCAATCAACTAATACATGACTAAACACACTTCTAAAGTTGTTGTTGTGAAGGTATAACTCTATAAGCATAATTAAGTTTCAAATTTCTGAAGGTACACTTCCAATAAAATAGTTATACCCTAAATATAAATATTGCAGTCGTTTGTCCTTGAACAAAAAAATGGAGCCTGAAATGTTGTTATACTCAAAACTTATTCTCTCCAATAAAGGTATGTTACATAGAGATGGTGGAATATCGCTTGTGAAACGTTTCTTCTTGAAGTGATATTAAACATTTTTATTTGTTCTACATTCTTAGCAGGTTCTAGCAGGATTGGAGGATTAGACGTCTTTCGTTAGGCTTAAGGATGTCCAAGGAGTCTAGTTGAGTAGTTTATTTATGGATTGATGTATTTTTATTAGTGATTTTATTAGTAAGCTTTATTGTATTTATTTGCAGAAATGTATTGAGGTTTATATTGTAGCTCATATTAGTGTATTTTCTTCTGCATTCCGCTATTTATTTTACTTTGATAGAAGTTTAGGGTAAGGCTGGTAATTTGAGTTGGTGGGTCGGCTCGACATGCTTGACCTGCCAACCTGAACTTGACTCGTTTTAGTTAAACGAGTCAAACCATTTAATATGGACATGACATGTGAGTGACCTGACCCGACCCGCTTGAACTATTTAATAAACGGGTCACAAACAGGTTAACTCATTTGACTTGTTAAGACCCAAAATCAACATGTTTAATCCTTTTAACCTAACCGACATGACCCGTTTCAACCTGTATTTATATATATATATATATATATATAATTTCTTAAACGGGTTAAGCGTGTGGGCCCGTTTGTGACCTGAACCTGTTTATGCCAAACATTAACCCTTTAATGTTGTGTCAGGTTTATGACAGATTCGTGGGTCGTGTCAAAAATTGCATAACCTAGTTTATAGGAGTATTTTCCAATTAGCTCACTGTTAGTTAACGTGGAAAATTCTGCTTTAGCTCTGCATGTTAATTACTTTTCTTAATTAATTCTGGTGAGTTATAGATAGATCTTTTGAGAGTTATTTTCTTGGTAAATAGTTGTTGGGATACCCATTGAATTAATTATTAAATTAATTAAATTTGAGGGACGTTACATGTGGAATTAGAAAATTGGGCTCTTAAACCATATAAAAGGTTTGAGGTTGTGATGATAGATAGGTATAGGTGAGTAGATGATGCAAGCTAAGTGTAAATCTTGGGTTAGGCATCGTGCTACAAGTTAGGATTGGTGTGTTCTTACGATGAGCTAATGAATCGTTTTGTTGCCCAAGGAAGAATTTGAAGTATGAGCAATTACGCATCAAAGAGGATTATGATGTGATGGTTAAGGAAGAACAAGAGACTCTTCTGTTTAAAAATAAATACAGAATTATTTTGAGAATTTTAGTAGGAATTAACAGTAAATTCTAACGAAGTACCTTTAAGTGAGACGTTTGGAAACATGAATACTACAATTTGAGACGTTTGACAGTTCAGTACCATTTTTCTCAAAACGGCCGATAATTCAGTACATTTTTGTGAAGTTATCCCTACAAATAATTTCTTTAAATGAACTTTCTACCACTTCTGGCTTTAATAAGAGGATGAAAGTTTACACATCAAAATTTTCTAGTTATAAATTCCTAGCATTTGTTCTCATCTAAGCCTCTTGATCTCTCGGAAATTGTAAGTGCTGAGCACGAAAATTCAATTGTATATTAATATATGAAATTTAAGATTCCTTTCAAAAAAAAAAAAAAAGGAAGCCCTCTTGATACACAGAAAATGCTTAGATTCTTAAGTATTAGAATCATATAATTTATGACGTATTCAAATCATTATTTTACTCATCACATGCCATGTTGAAAGTTTTCCACTTGTCACGATATCCTAGTTAGTATAGCTATTCCACGTCCTCTCTCTTTATATTTTGATTTGATTCCTCGTTCAAATAGAAGTCAAAGGGATTCATAAATATGAAATTAAGACTATTTGAGAAACATTGATATGAATAGGAATGCTTTTCTTGTTATTCATTGAGAACAAGTTTGTCAATTTATACATCACAATTACATAGTTCAGTTTTGTCTTTTCCTTCTCTGTTTTTATTTTTTTAAAAAATACATATAAATTCTTAAATACATATATAGCCTTGATATATGAATCCCCATACACGAATAGAGAGCAACATCTTTTTGGAGTAGTTTCTCGAATGTCTTATATACTGAATGCAATTTTATGCCCACTAAAATTACGAGAAATACTTTGTGATTAATACTTTCAGTTTTACACAAAAAAAATGGACATAATTAATTATATTTTCTCTCTTCCCACCGTTCCTTACGTCCTTTTGTTTCGTAAAATGATGTGCATAATTATTTTGTACTTTCAATTAAAAGGTACCCAATATTAATCCAATGCAATAAAAAGGCACATATCCTGAGTGAATTATGTTATTCATTTAATCAATCAAACTCAAATAGAACTAAACATACCTCCAAAGTGGCTGCCAAGGTATAACATCTTGAGCATGGTTAAGTTTCCAATTTCTGGAAGTATACTTCCAGTGAAACCATTACCGCTCAAAATTAAACTTTGTAGTTGTTTGCACTTGAACAAAGTGGATGGGATAGTACCTGTAAAATAGTTAGCATTTCAAAACAAATATTGAAATTTCCTAAAAGAAAAACTTCACTTATAACCCTTAATCTGTCATCACTTTTAAAATAAAGTTTCCAAACTTTAAAACGTGTCAATTTAGGATATTCATTTTTACAATTTTTTTCATTTCAGCACTCCAACCTGAACACAACTCGTTTAGTTAAACGAGTCAAAACATTCAATATGGACATGACTTACAAGTGATCCGACCTGCTTAAGCCATTTAATAAACGGGTCACAAATGGGTCACCTCATTTAACTTGTTTGAACCCAAAACCGACATGTTTAATCTTTTTGACCTAACCGACATGAACCATTTCAACCCAAACACAACCTGTTTGACATGTTTGACCCATTTCAACCTGTATTTATTATATATATATAAACTTTCTTAAACGGTTCAAGAGGGTGGACCCATTTATGACCCGAACCTATTTATGTCAAACCCTAACCCTTTAATGTCATGTCAGGTTTGTGACAGAGTTACGGGTCATGTCAAAAATTGTCTATCCTAATTTAGTCTAGTATTTCCCTGTTAGTTGACATGAAAATTTTTGCTTTAGAGATAAATCTTTAGAGAGTTATTTTCGTGGTAAATAAGTGTTGAGAAACCCATGGAACTAATTACAAAATTAATTAAATTTGAGGGACGTTACATGTGGAATTAGAAAATTGGGCTCTTGAACCATATAAAAGATCTGAGGTTGTGATCATAGATAGGTACGTATAGGTGAGTAATAGGACAAGTTTAGTAGGTGATCGATGATGTATGCTAAAGTCTGAAGCCTGGGGTCGGGCATCGTGCTACAAGTTAGGGTTGGTGAGTTCTTAGGATGAGCTAACGAACCATTTTGTTGCACTAGGAAGAATTTGAAGTGCGTATGAGCAATTACGGATTCAATAGAATTAAGTGTCAAAGAGGCTTAAGCTGTGAATATGGTTAAGGGAGAATAAGACCCTTCTTAGGACGAGGCTGAGGAAGAAGCGAACAAGGTTTAGTAACTTAGAAGCGCAAATTTGAATTTGAACGGCAATAAACAAATAGATTACTATCCATTAGAATTTTCTTTTGTCCTTGAATTGCTTAGGTCATTTTGTTTCCTTATGTGCTTTGGACAAATTATTTTGTACTTTCAATTGAAATGTACCCATCAGACGCAATAAAAAAAAAAAAAGTTCAATTACTGATGTTATCCATATATATAATTTGTCAATTAAAGCAAGGCTAAACATACCTCCAAAACTGTTGTCGTCAAGGAATAACTCTGTGAGCATACTTAAGCCTCCAATTTCTGAAGGTATGCTTCCTGTGAATCTATTGGACGATATCCATAAATTTTGCAGTTGTTTGCAGTTAAACAAAGTGGAAGGGATATGACCTATAAAACAATTACCATTTACAATCAAATATTGAAGTTTGTAAAATAAGAAAAAAAAAATCTAACAAAAAAGGGGGCGGGGGGTGGTCAGTCACAATTTATCCATTATATTCTCAAACCTAGTCACAACATTTGCAAATTTGAGGATACCCGTGAACATAATTACCTCTTATAGATATCGTTCCTTCTCTCCCACCATACCCATTTATTAGTCATCGTTAAATTAGTCAACATAATCATTGATATATCTTATAATAACCCCACAGAATATAGAACAATGCCAATTTGATAAAAGGCTTCCAACATAATCATTCACTTTTTCTTCGGCCTATATTTGATTTTCTCTTTTATCTTAAATAATTGATTAGCACCATTCCTAATCCATCATTTGGAAAAATTAAAATTGCTACACCAAAGTCTAGACTTATGAGATGCTACAGGTTCCATGAAGATTTTGAAATGAATTGAACCAAACTAATTAATTTGGATTACGAATAAGAAACTTGAAGATATGTGAATTTTGTACAAATAAGTAACGTATCCAAATTTTGGTATATCCAATTGTAGCGAAGGTCATCGTTAGTATTGTGGACTCATTTTCACAAACATGTGCAACCCACGTCTTCCTATCCAACGAGAATGAGTCATTTACACCCAAGCAGAAATAGACAATTAGATTACCATCAATTAGATTTTTTTTATTTTTTTATTTATTTATTTTTTTTTTTTGAATTGCTTAAATCCTTTTGTTTTCTTGTGTCCTCTCGACAAATTATTTTGTACTTTCACTTGAAAGATACCGCATTGGAAGCAATTAATTAAAGACAAATATGTAGATTCAATGATGTCATCCATATAATTAATCAATCAACTACAACATGAATAAACATACCTCTAAAGTTGTTGTTGTGAATGTATAATTTTGTAAGCGTGATTAAGTTTCCAATTTCTGAAGGTACATTTCCAGTAAAATAGTTATATCCTAAATATAAATATTGTAGTCGTTTGAACTTGAAAAAAAAATGGAGCTCGAAAGCTTGTTATATTCAAAACTTATTATCTCCAATGAAAATATGTTACATAGATATGGCCATGGATGCAGCTCTTGTACACATACACTTGGATCCTAATTCACCAGAAGCTCAAGTTTTCTATAAAATGGAAGGGAGTTCTAATCAAAGTGTCGATAGTACTGCTCCTAGACCTAGTGTAATATAACTTATACTAGTCATCTATGTCCTTTTAGTTTACCTACAAGCTCTCTTTCCACCATTCTAGGCCGTGACAGGTCCTAGTCTCCCATATTCTCAAGAGAGCCAAACTTCACCTACAAAGAAGAAGAAGAAGAAGAAGAAGAAGAAAAAAAACCCCTGACAGTCACACAGCCTATTGGTTACGACATCGCTATTCTTCCCCTCCCCTATCCATTCACTACTTGGATTTATCATTGTCCTCTCTTTCTCTCACTTCCCCATCCTCTCTTCTTAGATTTTGTTCTCTTATCGTTCGCCTTCTCACTTTGCCATCCTCTCGGAATAAACAGATTTTGATTTCGAGATTTAAAATCATGTTAGAATATTTTAAGGCCAAAACAATAATCTCGGGAGTATTTTTAGAGATATGTGAATATTTATAAAAATATATTTTAATTGGTGAAATTTAATTTACAAGTCTTGATTTTATAAGGAGTTTGTTTTAGACTGATTCACATAATAGTGGATTTAAAAATTAAAAGCATCATCCAATTTATTTAGGGGTAATGGAGTTATTTTAGGTAGGACTCTATATTATATATTATAACAAACAGAATTTTTCGTAACCGAATAAGAACATCTCCAGCAGATGCTTTACTTTAGTCAAAAGGTCAAATTTGGCTATTTTTGTCTTTTTTTTTTCCTCCAGCACAAAAGTCATTAGTTATTTAATTTTTTATTATATTTTCTCTTTCTCTCACCCTCTCCCTCACTTCAGTTTTTCTTAACCCAAATGCTTGAAGACACAAACGGTTTCAATAATTCCACGTTCTCTCAAATCCCAAAGAATATTACGACTCAGATTCAACCAAACGCCACCTCCTTGTTCTTCTTAATAATTCTTACAGCTTCAGTGCAAGATTTCTCGGAGAGCTTTTGATCCATGGCATCTCTTAGTTTGACTCATTTCGGGGGCAAGAACTCGGTGCCCGAGTTCGCCAAGACTCGCCCGAGAACGAGCTGGGCGGCTCAGCCCAGGAGAGTTGGGTTCAAGGTGTTTGCGTCGTCGGAGGCTCAAGCTGAGCCCGATCTTGGCGTGACTGTCAATGGGTTGCCAGTGTAACTCACACAGCCTGAGGCCGTGTAATCAACCTTGTAAGAATTTGTGTTTGTTGTTGTTTTGGCCGGAAGTTAATTGGGTGTGGAATTCTACTGAACCCACGGGCGATGAGGAGTGACCGGAGAGTGTTTAGGCCGGAAGTTGGTGGTTGGGGGAGATGGGTCGGGGGAGACCGGAGAGTGAGAGGGAGAAGTGAAAAAAAAAATAAAAAATAAAGAAAAAGATTAAAAAACAGTATTTTAAGAAAATGAAGTGTGGAATAGAAATTATTGTTTGAGTGTTTTTAAGATAGCCGGTGGTTAAAGTAGAGATTGGTACTGAAGTGTGGAATAGAAATTATTGTTGAGTATTTTTAAGATAGTCAATGATTAAAGTAGAAATTAATATTTTTTAGTAGTTATTTTAACTCCGACAGCTGGAGATGCTTTAAGCTTCGGCCGTTATTGTATTGAGTGTTGAAGTTGCAAATCATGTGCTGGCTTTTTAGTAAAATTACAGTCGTTATTGTACGGAGCACTGGCGTGATTCAGAAAAGAAGATAAACATGAGAGAATGGTTGAGTGACTCATGAATTGTCCAAAAAGTGTAGGAGAAGCATTTAGAAGAAGAAATACTATCTGGACAATTTTACTTCCCCTGCGTTATAAAACGCTTCCCCCTCTTCCCTATTCTCTCATATTTTCTCCTTTCCTTCTCTTAATTTGTTACCCACAACTCTCCCCTGTTTTCTTCATCTCAACCGAAACCCATCTCCCTCTTTCTTTTCTTTTACAAACCGAGAGATTGAGAGAGATGATGAGACAGAGAAGAGAGACCGAAGCAGAGAGAGAGAGATTCACTGTGGAGAAGAGTTACCAGAGGTAGCAAGGTTTTCATCCTCCAAGGAGTTGACCGAATTAGGGGCTTGAAATTGGGTGGCTACGGTGGTTGGGCCATCGACGTTGTGAGTGGGTAGCAGTTGGAACTGCGTTTTAAGGCCCTATTCCGGCAAAATCAGCATGTAATTTTGTTACCCTCTAGCTCGTTAGTATCAAACGGAAATCAGCAAGGTAAGGATTTGAGCTTTCCATGTAAATTTGATTTACCCAGTAGTTGTAGAACACAAAAATCGTGCTAAAAGCTAAGATTATGTTTAATTTTGATTTTATTGGGGATGTTTTGGATCCATTAAAGATTGGGTATGATTTCTTAGGTTTGTTTCTCTTGATTTTCTTATGGGTTTTTCGGTGATGGCAGATTAGAGTATTATTTGATTTGAGTTTCAATTGTTTTGGGTTCTTTGGTGAATGTTATATTGAGATTTTGGGTGTTTTGACTTGCTGTTCTTGGCCGAATTAGAGTGGGTTTTGGAGTTTGATTTCTTTCTCCTGTTTCGGTGATTGAAGGTTGATTTAGGTTGTTTTATGGTTTAATTATTCATCTGTTTTGAGTTTCAATTAGTTAGTGTTTTGCTAGGTTGTGTTGATGACTTGAGAAGATTGACTGTTTTAGGAGTTGAAGCTATGGCTTTGAAGGATTCATGGCCGATTGGAGGAATGATTTCCTTAGGGTGCTCTGTTTCTTAGAGATTTGAATTTATGATGGTCTTATGGTTTTAGTTAGAGGACCCGTGAGTGTTGGTGATATAATCTTGATTATGGTTGATTGTAATGAAGTGTTTTGGGTTCTCAAACCAACTGGGTTTCAAGAGAAATTTTGATTTAGTGATTTTTGGTTTGATCTGGCAGAATTAGGGGTAGTTGGGCATGAGGAAAGAGAGATGTGAAGCTTCATTTTGGGTCTTGATTGTTAGGTTTTGCTAAGTAGCTTGAGGTAGGAGCGGGTATAAAAATATAATAAATAGATTAGTCGAATAAATGGTAATAACAATTGGGATGTTGATATATATAGACTCAGCCACTGTTAAGATAGAATTTATAAGGATTGTGGATTAAGTGAAATTAATACTAAGTATAATGTCTAGTTTTATTAGAACCCAGTTATGTATTCCAAGCTTTAGTAATTAAATATATTATAGTATGGTATTATATTTCAATACCAATGGGATTATTAAATTAATGTTTTATGTGGTTTAATTATGATGTATTGTTATTGAATTCATATTTTGTTAACTTGGGGTATGTTAATAGTGATCATTAAGAAGTAATTGATATTATTATGTTGAATTGTATTTTGATTTGTTGAAAGACTTTGAAGTACTAGGCTTAAATGTCTTATAATTTTATCATGTGAATAGAGAATTCTCAGTTGACTATATTGATGATTTATAGAACATATTAAAGAATATAAATGCTCTGGTTAACTTGTGGGAATTCTTAAAGGCAGACATTTGATGAAAATTTTATATAGAGAAATATATGTCTTATGTGCCGTTGTAGAATCGAGGTGTTACACGTTAAAGGATAGAGAAAGCACTTACCAAAACATCTTTATTTTCACTTACATTTTTTATTTTTAATCACTTTTCAGGTAATTTTTTTGATAATGTGCAACCTAACCGGTAGGGATAATTTTTTTGAACCAAACCCTGCTCTGGGGTAATTTTATTTTTTTTTGAGAAAAAAACAAAACAGCGTATTTAATCTTTTGTTTATTCTTATTCTTGGCTATTGAAATCAAAAGCCCAACCGACATACCCAACCCAAGGGGATCATTTACACCTTAGTGGCAATAGACAATTAGATAACTATCCCACTGGAATTTTCTATTTTTCCAGGGTTCTTTAAATTCTTTTGTTTCCTGCTATGTTATGGACAAATTATTTTGTACTTTCAATTGAAAGGTATGCAATCTGAGGCAATATAAAGGCACATATCCTAAGTCAATGATGCCGTCCAAGTAATCAATAAAGTAAAAGAGGATTAAACATACCTTCAAAGTTGTTATAGGGAATGTATAATTCTTGGAGCATGGTTAAGTTCCCAATTTCTGGAGGTAATCTTCCTGTAAATATAAAATAGAAGTTACAATTATAAACAAATATGAAGGTTTGTTTATCCCCAAAAGGCTAAAAGAACACTAAACAAACCCTCCAAATTTGTTATAGCCAAGGTATAAATATAGTTAAGTTCCCAATTTTTGGAGGTTCTCTTCTTGCGAAACTATTAGCCCATAGCGATAAATATATATAGCAATTGTTTGTACTTAAACAAATTTCATAGAAGTTTGCCAATAAACTAATTTTAAGACACATGAAGACATCGTAATATGGGAAGATGAATAAACATATCTTTGAGTTCACCAGACAACTTATTAGTGTAGAGATCTATGACTTGCATTGAAGACATGTTGAAGATAAAGGAGGGCATCAGCCCAGAAAGCATGTTTTCTATAAAATAAATTTCTTGCAAGGTGGATATGTTGAAGATAGAGGAAGGTATAGAGTCCAAAAGCTTGTTACATCCAAGATTTATTATTTGCAATGACGATATGTTAAGATAGAGATGATGGAATACGTCCTATGAAATTGTTACCGTTTACGGACAAAGTTTGCAGTGTGTATAACATGCCAATCCATAACCGAATTTTTCCGCAGAAGTCACGAATTGAAATGGTAAGTGTTGCAACTAGTAAAGACAATCCAACTCGTTGGGCATGTAGCCATGATAACAATATATGTGAGACATAGATGGTGGAATACCTCCTGTGAAATTGTTACCCTTTTGAGACAAATTTTGAAGTTTTGATAACAACCCTTTCCATGATGGTTTTCTCTAAGGAAGTCATGAATTGAAATTGTAAGTGTTGCAACTGATAAAGACGAACTAGCTTGTTGGGCTTAGAGCCATTAAAACTATTGTTTTCAATACTTCAACTAACAAGAAATGAAAGGTTTCACAGTTACGACTTGATAATAGAGGAAACCACATGTGATATTGTGATACTGATGCACAAGAGAATCAGGCAAAAGATTTAAATATTATTTTTTAATAAGATTAGCACAAAATAAAAAGAATCATACAAAATATTTTAAGATTATTTTTATGCTCCGTTTGTTTCGACGTAAAATGGTTTCCGTTGTAAAATGGTATCAGGGAAGTCATTTTTCTGGAAAATATTTTTCGCTGAAAGCATTTTTCGGTGTTTGGTTCGTACAAAAAATTATAAATATTTTTCATATTTTCATTCAATCATTTTAACCTATAAAAATTAATTTTTATTCAAAACATATAAATATTAATATAAAATAATATCAAAATCATCGAAGACGAGATTCGGTCACTGACCGATAAGATTCTGACCGTTTTTACCTGATTTCGGCTAATATAGCCAGAATTCGAGATAAAGGCCGGAATTCGGACAGTTTCATCCGAATCTGGGATAGCCAGATTCCGGCGAAAGTGGCCGGATTCTGGCAATTTCGCAGGAATCCGGCACAAACGACCGGATTCCGGCCATCCGGCCGGCTTTGGCCAGAACGGTCGGCTAGCCGGACGGATCTGGCCAAATCCGGCCGGTCTGGCCAGATTCCGGCGACATTAACCGGATGTCGGATTCCGACCGGCAATATTTCGATGGTGGTCGGCTGCTTGAATGTGAAGGTCGACTGTGTCGTTTAAAATAGTTCGACCGCGTCTGACGTCTTCGGAAAACGATTTACACTTTTAAAAAGCGTAAATCATTTTCTGAAATTTACTAAACATTTTTTGTCAAACAGAAATCATTTTTCGGTTGACTATTATTTTCGCTCCCACCAAACACCGGAAAATGCCGAAATCATTTTCCAGAAATCATTTTACGCCGAAACAAACGGAGCATTAGAATAATATCTTTTTTCTTTGTCTACAAGAATGTTGCTTTGTCTCAAAGTTTATGTTATAGTATGACCTAAATTCAAGTCATGGTGATGGGGGCCAGTGATTGTTTAATCCCATTGAGAAATGATCTCTACGTTCATTTCTCACAACAGTCATACAACAAGTTGACGTGGCTAGTAATATTTTATTATTTTTTTTTGTTTTCTTTTGTTTTCTTTTTATTTTGGTTGAAAACCGGTTGGAAAGAGAAATGAAATTGTTGTGGGGCTGTTGTGAGAATGAGTGTAGGGATCATTTCTCAAAGTCTATTGAAATGGTCATGCTAGGGGAATTTATCATTCTTGAAATGTCTCCACTGTTGGGGACCCGTGAAAATGACTTGGATTTGAACTTTTCATCAAATTCTCCCACGGGCAATAAATTGAGAGCAGGAAACTTCTTAATTATTCAGATTAGGATTTTCTCAAATTATCTGCTCGAATTTGAGAGAATTTGAACAGGTGATTGTGAGAGATCACTCATGAGACCCATTTGACCAAATAAACATTGGGTTGTCCAAACACTTATCCGGTCAAGTGAGTCTTATAAGTAGTCTCTCCCAATTACTTGCTCGAATTCTCTCAAATTCGAGTAAATAATTGTAGAGGATCCTAATCCTCAAACTTTAGGTGATGCCAAATGCCAATTTGAAGACCTTTTGTATATCATGCCAAAACTCCCAACATCAACCAAGTTGTTTTTATTGAAATTGTGAGTCACTTATTTGCCAAAACATTTTGAAGATTATAAGAAATTTGAGCCTTTAAAGCAAGAAGAACAAATTGATCGATAGTAATGTTGGGAACAGTTACAAAAGCTAGGCCTTCCTATAAGATTGTACCACAAAAAGTGCCACACAAAGAAGATTTGGAAACAATTATCTCCATGAATAATATATGTTGGTTGAGGCACTAGGGATTTGTGTGAGTCCAATAAAAGAGTTGATATGCAGAGGAACTAATTGCTTGATTTTATTACAATGCTGGTCACATACATATATACTAATTTACATGTATAGACTAATGGAAAGTTTTAAATTCAAATACAATCAAGCGCCATCTAAGGAAATTAGGCTTCTCTTGTCTTTCCTTAGATGATCTGCAATCCCGGCTTCTGCTGCTAAATATCAGTGCTTGATGAGCACGACACAATGGTTAATTGCTGAATAAGGCAATACTTGCCTTATTGACTTGTCTTAGATGCCATGTATACTTGATGAGTATCTTGGGTAGAATTGGACAGTAGTTGAGTGACTAAGGCAAGGAGGACAAGGCAAATATTGGTTTCCTGGTTTACACAATAGTTTCCTTGCAAGGAATATTTGTCTCGTTGGGTTTCCTTTGACAGAATTGATTTGTGCTGGCTTTGAGTGATTTGCTGCATGTGCGAGGCTTGAGTGATTTGCTCCAGCTGTGATATTTGGACTGGTTGTCATACCAGCTGTTGTGTATGGTGTGGAAGTCGTGTCAGCTTTAGGAACGTCACTACCATGCATGATATGCATGGTAGCAGCAACCGTGTCACTACTAGATGTGGCAGCTTGGACACTAGGCTTAACATCCCCCCTCAAGTTGACAGGGGATGGAAGGACCTTCAACTTGGACTTCAAGAAGTGGAACCGGGCAGTGGACAGCCCTTTAGTAAAGACATCTGCAAGTTGATCAGCAGTGGAGATAAAGGAGAGCGAGATATCCCGATTAAGAACCTTTTCTCGGATAAAATGGTAGTCGACCTCGATGTGCTTCGTACGAGCATGGAAAACAGGATTGGAGGCCAGTGCAAGTGCACTTACATTGTCACACCAGACCACAGGAGCAGTAGGAAGAGGAACCTGGAGTTCACAGAAAAGCATACGGATCCAAAACAGCTCAGCAGTAACAATAGCTAGGGAGCGATATTCAGCTTCCGTGCTAGACCGAGACACAACCGGTTGTTTCTTGGCACTCCAAGAGATCAAACAATCACCGAGAAAGACAGCATAGCCCGAGGTGGAGCGGCGATCATCCGGGTGACCAGCCCAGTCAGAGTCACAGAAGGCATTGAGTTGAAGTGTGCCTTTGGAAAAATACAGTCCATGATCAATGGTATTCTTGAGATATCGCAGCACTCTCTTGGCAGCAGACCAGTGTGCGGAAGTGGGTTGATGGAGATGCTGACAAAGTTGATTTACTGAGTATGCAAGGTCTGGTCGGGTGAGGGTACAGTACTGCAAAGCTCCAACAAGACTCCTGTAGTCACTAGGATCAGCAAGGGCTTCACCATCAAACCGAGACAGCTTGGAACCAGAAGCACAAGGGGACGAAGCAGGTTTGGCACCTGTCATGTGAGTCCGAGTAAGAATGTCATGCACATATTTAGATTGACACAAGTGTAGGCCATCAGAGGTGCGTGTGACTTGGATTCCAAGAAAGTAGCTTAAAGGGCCTAAGTCCTTCACTGGAAACTCTTGCTGCATCCGATGAATAAGTGAACTGAGAAGATGAGGATGAGTACCTGTAACTATAATATCATCCACATAGATCAGTAGGAACACCTGAACATGACCAGAGATATGAAAGAACAATGAAGTATCCACAAGAGAGGCCGTAAATCCAAGTTCAAGCAAAAAATTGGAAAGTCTAGTATACCAGGCCCGAGGGGCCTGTTTGAGGCCATAGATGGCCTTGTGCAACTTGCATACATAGGCTGGATGTTGTTGATCAATGAATCCAAGTGGCTGCTCCATGTAAACTTCTTCAACTAAGTTACCATGGAGAAAAGCATTAGAGATGTCAAGTTGTCGGATAGGCCAATTTCTAAACACAGCCAGAGCAAGGATGAGTCGGATGGTAGAGGGCTTAATAACAGGACTAAAAGTCTCAGTGAAATCAATACCAGATTGCTGTTCAAACCCTTTTGCAACCAACCGAGCCTTAAATCTTTCCACTGAACCATCAGCCTTTCGTTTGATTTTATAGACCCACTTGTTATGAATAACATGCTGGTTGTGTGGTCTAGGACAAAGAGACCAGGTGCCATTGGATAGAAGAGCTTCAAATTCGGCTTTCATAGCAGCCTGCCACCTAGGATCAGGAGATGCCGTGCGGTAGTTGGAAGGTTCAATTTCTGGGGTAATAGAGAGATAGGTAACCAGGGGATACTTGGTATGAAATGATTGAAAGCCTGGGAATTGTTTAGGCTGAAGATGACCAGTCTGAGACCGAGTGACCATAGTGTGAGTAGAAGCAGGATTGGCTGGACTAGGGGCTGGATAAGAGGTGTTAGAAGCAGGATCATTAGGTAGAACAGAGGGATTACTGGGAGGATCAGAGGACATGATATTCTCAGGGTCTGATGTAGGAGAGTTAGAGGAAATGGGGACACTTGGTGATAGAATAGGGACAGGATGAAGGCTGGAAGCAATGGGAGGATCCTGGAACTCAACAATGGGACTAAGGGATGGTGTAGAGGAGTGTGATAATGGAGGATCAAGGGAACAAGGTGCTGCAGTGGGCAGTGGTGATGTGGCAGAAATAGTAGGAAGTAAAGGTAAAGGAATGGGAACATCACCTGTAGAAGATAGCTGTGAAGGTTGGAGTGCAGCAGCATGATCCTTAGCCGGAAAGGAAGTCTCATCAAAGACAACATGGCGAGACAAGTATACTTTGCTTGTGATGGGATCTAGACATTTATAACCTGCATACTGATAGCCCAAGAAAATACATGGTTTGGATCTATATTCGAGCTTGTGCAGGCCATAAGGACGCAAAAGAGGGTAGCATAAGCTACCGAACACCCGGAGTCTTTGATAATCTGGTGGTTGATTGTAGAGCTTTTCATAGGGAGACAAGTGATGGAGTGTGGCAGTAGGCAATCTGTTGATGACATGAACAGCTGTGAGGAATGAGTCAGGCCAGTATTTGTTGGAGAGATGAGAATGAGCTAGTAGGGTTAACCCGGTCTCAAGTATGTGTCTCAATTTTCTTTCAGCTATGCCATTTTGAGGTGAAGTATAGGGACAGGTTTTTCTGTAGCCTATACCATGATTGGTAAGGAGAGATTGAAAGCTCCGAGAGGTGAATTCACCTCCTCCATCAGATTGGAGGTGTTTAATTTTGGTGGTGAAGCTATTTTCAACAAGGAGTTTAAATTTGACAAAGGTCTCAAACGTCTCTGCCTTGGTGTGCAGTGGATATATCCATGTGAATCGTGAGTAATCATCTACAAAAACAATGTAGTACTTATAGCCACTTATAGATAACACAGGAGAAGTCCAAAGATCAGTGTGGATCAGTTCTAGAGGAGAAGAAGAGATCCGGGTGGATGCATAAAATGGGAGTTTCTTCCCTTTGCCTAATTGACATGAAGAACAAATAACACTTTTATTAAAATCAGAATGAGAAAGGGGCAGATTATTCCCTTGAACAACTCGGGTTACAACATCAGAGGAAGGGTGTCCTAGTCTAAAATGCCAAACTAGAGAAGAGGTTTTTATTCCTAACATGGCAGTGAATGCCTTATTGCCCCTGTGAGACTTCTCCCCAAATCTGAGTGGATACATGCCGTTTTCACTCCTTCCTTGCAGCAGCATCTTGTGAGTCTGTAAATCAAAGATATAAAAATGAGTGGCAGTTAAGATGAAGTAACAATCATTGTCATTACAGAGTTGTTGAATGGAAATAAGATTGGCAGCAGCCTTAGGACAATGCAGCACATTTTTTAAATGGAAATCAGTTTTATGAGAGTGAAGGGTAGTGGAACCAGAATTAGCTATGGCAAGAGTTGAACCATTTCCAACACCAACGGCATCTGAGGTCTGTAGTGGCTGCTGAATGGTCAGATTGTCAAGATCAGGAGTGATGTGTGCATTGGCTGCACTGTCAGCATACCACTCCTGACCTGCATAGGCTGATTGTGCTACCATGGCTTGTAGTTGAGAAGGAGGTCTCCTGCCTTGAAAGGAGTAATCCATACGGTGAAAACAATCAAGGGCTTGGTGAGAAGTCTTGCCACAGATTTGACAAGGGGTCTTTGATCCAGTGGTGAAATGATTCTTGGAGTCTCCTGCTGGTTGAGTGTATGGAGAGGGAAATCTTGCTGGTGTGGAATATCTTGCTGGAGGAGGAACAGCATTATACCTTGGAGTTGGAGCAACAGCATTGAATCGGGAACCAAAGTTGCGAGAATGATTGGACTTTGGTCCTTGGTATCCACGATATCTGGAATGGAATGGTCGAGAGCCTTGTTTTTGGTTGAACAAGGCAAAGGTGCCAGTGTTAGGATCCACATTTTTGGCTTGCTGCTGGTTGAGTAGTGTTTCATGGTTCAGCAATTCATCTTGAAAGTCTTCAAATGTGAGTTGCTTGTCTCGGGTCATGATACTGATTGTGGTGATGAAGCTGTTGTATAAAGGACTCAGGCCATTGATGAGGTAGGTAATCAATTCTTCATCAGGAATGGGCTTGCCAACGGCAGCTAGTTGATCTGAACATTCTTTGGCTGACTGAATGTAGTCAGCGCAATTCTTGGAGCCCTGATTGAGGCTTTGAAGTTGTTTCCTGAGATTAGCAATCCTGGTTTTGGATTGATTTGCAAATTGGTTGGCCAATGCTGACCAGACCTGTCTAGAGGTGTCTAAGCCATAGATGGTAGACAGCACCTTCCTTGATAATGTGATATTGATCCAACTGAGGATGGTTTGATCCTTTCTCTGCCAGATTGTGAATTCCGGGTTAGGAATTTGGTTGCCATTGACATCAGCAATAAATTGTGGAGGACATGTATCCGTTCCATCAACAATCCCCATAGCTTCTTGGCTACGTAGAATGGGGGAAAACTGGGTGAGCCAGCTAAGGTAATTGGGACCTTCTAATTTTTCATGGAAGGTGAGGTTTGGTGGAGGTAGGGCAGGGGCTGCATTGAGGGTTGGCATGGCAGCAGGGGTTGAAGGTGAAACAGTCGGGGTTGAAGGTGAAGCAGCCATTGAAAGGTAGGGAAGGTGTTTGGATCGTTTGTTGGCGTGTGCCTAATGTTGCTCTGATACCATAAAAGAGTTGATATGCAGAGGAACTAATTGCTTGATTTTATTACAATGCTGGTCACATACATATATACTAATTTACATGTATAGACTAATGGAAAGTTTTAAATTCAAATACAATCAAGCGCCATCTAAGGAAATTAGGCTTCTCTTGTCTTTCCTTAGATGATCTGCAATCCCGGCTTCTGCTGCTAAATATCAGTGCTTGATGAGCACGACACAATGGTTAATTGCTGAATAAGGCAATACTTGCCTTATTGACTTGTCTTAGATGCCATGTATACTTGATGAGTATCTTGGGTAGAATTGGACAGTAGTTGAGTGACTTAGGCAAGGAGGACAAGGCAAATATTGGTTTCCTGGTTTACACAATAGTTTCCTTGCAAGGAATATTTGTCTCGTTGGGTTTCCTTTGACAGAATTGATTTGTGCTGGCTTTGAGTGATTTGCTGCATGTGCGAGGCTTGAGTGATTTGCTCCAGCTGTGATATTTGGACTGGTTGTCATACCAGCTGTTGTGTATGGTGTGGAAGTCGTGTCAGCTTTAGGAACGTCACTACCATGCATGATATGCATGGTAGCAGCAACCGTGTCACTACTAGATGTGGCAGCTTGGATACTAGGCTTAACATCCAAGACAGGTTGATATATAAGGAAATTGCACCATAACAAATTGAAAGGAAAAAAAAATATTGGATCTTGGGAAAACGAGGGTGGGGTGGCTCCACTTGCAATTCAGTCGTTGCGATTGCAATTTGGGCGTTGACGGCATTTGACTTTTAGAGAAAGGGAGGAAGAATTAAAAAGAATCATTGAAAATTAATGACTTGTCATGATACCTATCCTAATTGGATTTGTGTTTATGCTTACTGATCCTTACCTGAATACCCGTTTTATTGACCTCAAAAATTCAATCCGAAGAAAAAATGTGACTTTTGTCTAAACTAGTGAAGACGAAGGGGAGTATGAAAACAATTTATTTTCTTTTCTAGTCGCATTGCAAAAACTATTTAAAAAAGGGATGTAAAAAAAATCATGCACCAAAAAAAAAGAAGAAAAAATCTATAGAAGAACAGGAAAATATAACAGAAGAAATTGAAAGATCTAAAACTAGCCTTTTATTCTATATGTTATCATTAAAAGTTTAAACTTTTTATTATTATTATTTAATAAAAGATACATTAAAAAAAATAGCTTTCATGATGACATTGAACCCAGAACCTAACGTTTTAAATTACCACCAAATCTAGTTGGGTTTTTAGAAATTTGGTTTTTCTCAAGGAGATATCTAGAAAAGGCTAATGTTTTGTATTTTGACAACCTACAATTTTGTTTAAGTTATAAGGGATCCTAATTTGTGGTGGATCGCCACTGGACTACCGTCAAACCACCATCAGGTCACACTCAGATCTCTATCGGACTACCATCAAGTCTTTACAAGCTACCACTGGACCACACCTGCCCCCAAGGCCTCCGCTAGACCACTTTCGGACTTTCGTTGGAACCCAAATCTTTAGTGTGATTTTTTAAAATTATTTTATATTAATATCAATTTATTGTGAACAAAAAAGTAATCTTTATAGGTTCATTTGATTTATAATTATTCAACCAAAAATATTTTATATCAAAACAAATCGATGTAAAAAAACATTGGTGAATCGGTGCGAGAATCAGATCACTTTTTCAGACTCCTAGTAAAGCACCAAATAGTGATGAATTTGACAAGATTGTCATGACATGTGCAACCAAGTCTTCATCTGGCTTATGTACTTTCTCTCTCGTTTAACTTTTAACTTAATCTTATTTCCTTCCTCTCGTTTCTGCCCAGAGCCCCCCAAAAAAAATATGTTGCTGCCAAGGGAGGGAGGCCCCTCCCTCCCCCCGGCTCGTTTGTGTCCCTTAGTCCACGTGGACTAAAGTTTTTTGCTCTCCTCCCTGAGTTTTCTCAGTGGAGGCTTGACTTCTCCCAGCCTTTTGGGCTGTGGAGGTGTTGTTCCCCCCGGTAGAGCCAGTGGTGGTTGTCTTTCCCCTAGCCTTTCGAGGCTATGGTGGTTTTTCTTGTGTTTTTTTTTTTTATTTTTGCTTCTCTTTTCTTTTCGTCTCAGGCAAGAATGCTAAATCAAGGTGTCCCGCTTGGAATGTGGTGGCTGTTCGTGTTTTTCAACGGCGGTTTTGGCCTTTCCTTCAACGATTTTTCTTCGACTTTTGATGCCAGATCTACTCAATCCCGTTGCTTTCTCAAAGACACGCGCCCCTCAGCCGCGTTCCCCGACGTCGTCCGCTCCTTCTGCCGGAAGCCCTGGTCACGCCGGTCGTCAAAGTTCGGCGCTTGGCCTGCACGCGCCAGAGAGCTCTTTCCTCTTTGGCGCGCGTGACAGCCACGATCCCCATTTTTCTGGCCGGGCACGGTGGGGCTGGGGGCTACGGTGGCTGATCTGCGGCTGGGTGGCATCGGTGACGGCGCGTGTGGGTCACGCGCCGCCGTCTCCGGCGATTTCAGCCCCTGCTTCTACTGCTGGCAGCTTGATTTTGTGGCTTCTGTCTGTTTGTGTTGTTTATTCCCTTGTTTCTTCATGTACAGTCTGTTTGTGTATTACTCAGATTTTATTAGAATTTTAGTTGGCTCGATGCTAGACCGGCCTTCTTTTATTTGAGAGTGAGCGTAAATGTAAGAGAAGCTCAAATGTAATTCTGGTAAGGTCTGATGTTTCTGCGCATGCAGCTGTTTTTAAGTCAGATCCTTCTGGCTTAGAGTTTAAGGGGTCTTGTCCTTTTACTCATGATGTACTTTGCAGATTTGATAATAGCACATTCTATTTGTTAAAAAAAAAAAAAAAACGAAGTCTTTATCTGGCTTTAGAATGCCGTGCACCATGGTGTAGAAATACGCATGTCATTTTAGAACACCGCAATGTCAGTCATGATGACTGGAACCCACTAGTGAATTAGTGATGGCTTTCACAACATTTGTAAATGTCATGTGCACGAAGTTGACGCATCACGCAAGTCTTGGTTTCTGCTTTGAAACTTGTGGATAGTGCCAAATGCCAATTTGAAGACCTTTTTGTATACCATGCCAAAACTTTCAACATTGAAATAAATTTTTGTTATTTTATATTTTTTTAATAATTTTTTTAGTTTTAATTTTATTTTAATAATTTTATGAATTGTATTTTTGTCATTAAAAGAACATTGACATTTTTTGTAGTTTAAGGAGGAATATTGTCATAATTGGTAGTTTGGAGGTACATTGACAATAAATTAGTAGTTTAAGAGGGTTATGTATACTTTTCCCTAATTATTTTTACATGTGTTGAAAGAACTTGCAAAATGAAATGAGATGATTATGAACACAAAAGAATGATTTTAAGTAAGACATGTTATTTTAAAAAGTATAAGAGAATCTTTACTTTATGTTTATGTTAGTCTCTCAAGTATAGGAGATTTTGTGTTAGATTGTAAACACTCTTTTTCATAGACTTTTTCTGGGTTCTTTGAGCTGAACTTAATAGATAAAGGATAACAACAGAAAATGAGAAGATATGAAAATGAAATATTTAAGAAGACAAAGGTGGGAAAAACTGAATTCTAAAAATTTTATGATTTAAAGAAGGTAAACTTTGATTGTACGTATCTTTAATTATTTTGCTTTTAGGATCAAGTGATATAGAGTAAGGCAAGGTAAATTCCACCGGTAGTGGTGCAAGAGCTTAAGGTAAGTAGAATTGGTTAATCAAGGATTTTATGAACATAATACACCCAAAAATAAAGATTTCTAAAATAAAATGTATTTGGGTGTATATACATGTGCATATGTCTTATTGTCATTGATTCTCAAAGTAAATGAGAAATTTTGAATAAATCATGCAAATAGTGAGTTGAGCTATATTCTAATATTGATGATACATAATATTATATTTAATATAGTTGTGCCATTATGGAATTTATATGTTGAATTCTATAAATGCGAATTGCATTGATTGATCTGGAAGACATTGGGTTACCAATGTGACAAAAGAGAATTTTATGATGAGATATGACATTTTGTTTTCAGAAAATGGAAATTGGCACTTTATGTATATTTTTTGAATGATTCAATTATATGTGAGCACTTTGATTATGATTTGAAAACTCCTTATGGCATAGTAAAATTTATAAGCTCGGTGCAGAAGCTAGTCCTTGTATGAGGATGTCGAGTGTTTGGATCCTAAATTTTGGGATCGTGCAACTATGTGTGCTATGGAGGGAGAGACAACATAGTAATCGGCCATGGGTGAATTCCTTAGAAACTATATGGGATGTCCCATGGCTAAAGACTCCAAGAAGGGTCGCTTCTCCTTGCTCGAAAAGTGGTTTCAATCCCAATATGGAGACTGCACAACCCAGTAAGACAAAACAAAAACGTTTGACAACAAGTGTATGACATTTGGGACATGATTTTAATATTTGAATTATGCATTATTTTATTGCATTATTTTATTGCTCACAGTAAGAATGCTTACTCATGTGTACAATTCATTTTCATGGTTATTGAACACTACAAATAATAATATTTCATATATTGTTTTGGAAATATCTTGCATTGTTCGATTAAATGATGTGCAATTTCAACTGTTTAATTTCTCGAGATCACTTGATTAATTATTTCTACTTACTGAGGTTGCCCATTATATTTTATTTACACTTTTTTAGAGGTATTACAAACTCTTGACGTTAGCCGCACCAGGGGAAATTTTCTTGAAGTTTAGCAAGGGATTACATATCTTGTGAAGTATTTTTAGTGAAACATTAGTTTGGAAAAACATTATCAGATTTAATTATGATGTATTGTTACTAAATTCATATTTTATTAACTTGAGGGATGTTAATAGTGTGATCATTAAGAAGTGATTAATATTATTATGGTGAATCGTATTGATTTGTTGAAAGACTTTGAAGTATTAGGCTTAAATGTCTTATAATTTTATCAGGTGAATAGAGTTCTTGGATGACTATATTAATGATTTATAAAACATATTAAATAATGTAGATGCTCTAGTTAACTAGCGGGAATTATTAAAAGTAGGTAATAAGCTATAATATATATTATAACAAAAAGAATTTGTAGTAACCAAATAAGCTAAAGTTTAAGCATATTCGGTTAGGCAAGGTAGATAGTGAGTGTCAAGTTGCAAATCATGTGCTGGCTTTTAGTGAAATGCCAGCCGTTATTTTAAGGAGCACTGGCATGATTCAGAAGAGAAGATAAACATGAGAGAAAGGTTGAACGACTCATGAATTGTCCAAAACGTGTTGGAGAAGCATTTAGAAGAAGAAATACTTTTTGGACAATTTTACTTCCCCTGCGTTATAAAACGCTTCCCTCTTCCCTATTCTCTCATATTTTCTCCTTTCCTTCTCTTAATTTGTTGCCCACAACTCTCCCCTGTTTTCTTCATCTCAACCGAAATCCATCTCCCTCTTCCTTTTCTTTTACAAACCGAGAGATTGAGAGAGATGATGAGACAGAGAAGAGAGATCGAAGCAGAGAGATAGATTCACGGTGGAGAAGAGCTACCAGAGGTAGCAACGTTTTCATCCTCCAAGGAGCTGACCGAATTAGGGGCTTGAAATTGGGTGGCTACGGTTGTTGGGCCACTGACGTTGTGAGTGGGTAGCAGATGGAGCTGTGTTTTACGGCCCTGTTCCGGCAAAATCAGCATGTAATTTTGTTCCCCCTAGCTCGTCAGTATCAAACGGAAATAAGCAAGGTAAGGATTTGAGCTTTCCATGTAAATTTGATTTACCCAGTAGTTGTAGAGCACGAAAATCATTCTAAATGCTAAGATTATGTTTAATTTTGATTTTATTGGGGGTGTTTTGGATCAATTAAAGACTGGGTATGATTTCTTAGGTTTGTTTCTCTTGATTTTCTTATGGGTTTTTTGGTGATGGCGGATTAGAGGATTATTTGATTTGAGTTTCAGTTGTTTTGGGTTCTTTGGTGAATGTTATATTGAGATTTTGGGTGTTTTGATTTGCTGTTCTTGGCCAAATTAGGGTGGGTTTTGGAGTTTGATTTCTTTCCCCTGTTTCGGTGATTGAAGGTTGATTTGGGTTTTTTTTATGATTTAATTATTCATCTATTTTAGGAGTTGAAGTTATGGCTTTGAAGGATTCATGGCCGAATGGAGGAATGATTTCCTTAGGGTGCTCTGTTTCTTAGAGCTTTGAATTTTTGATGGTCTTATGGTTTTAGTTAGAGGACCCATGAGCTTTGAATTTATGATGGTCCCTTCTCTCTCTTAAATGTCACGGACGTTCTGTCTCCCTCTCCCTCTCCCTCTCTTTCTTCTTTGCTCTTTCCCTTCTTTCTCTCGGAAGAAAACCCATGTTAGGCCGGCGACTTCTGTGGTATTTTGAAGTGTCCCCGGCGAAGTTGTGGCCGTTTCCAACGACACCAGGTTGTCGCCAGTGATTTTCCGGCGTGTGGAAACAGTTGTGGCCATGTGATTTCTTTTTTTGAAGCTCCCCTTTGGCAATTGGTGGACTGTTCCATTGATGACCTTCCGGTGGGTGATTTAGAAGAGTTTTCCGGTGATTTTTCCTAAGTTTCAAGCATGAAATTATCAAAGGTAATCCTAACAATTTCTCTTGATTCTTTTGGGTTATTGAAATATGAAATGAATTTTGGTTTGCTGATTGTTGGATTTATGATTCACGGCTGGGTGTTACGGTTGAGCCTTGATTATGGGTTGATTTTTTTTTTTTTTTGGGTATTTACGGCGGGGTGTTACCTTCTGTTTTGGGTATTTTCTGAAGGGGGGATTCACGAAACTGGACTCTGACTTTCTGGCAATCATATAATCTATAAATTAAGTTTCTTTCCAGAGGGCTGTTCATAAAATTAGCGACAGCTTTGTTGTTTGGAAGCCATGGGAGTAGCAGCTGCAGATAATCATGATGAGGTTCCACTGTTACAAACTCAACCAGCACTAGCAGAGCCTCATTTCAAGAGAACCGGTTTGTTTTCGTTGAATATTACTTCATTCTGTATATATATATATATATATATATATAAAAGCTGCTAGACACGCACGGTGATTTAGAATAATTTTTCGGTGATTTTTCCTAAGTTTAAGCATGAAATTATCAAAGGTAATCCTAACAATTTCTACCCTTACTTCAGAATTGAAAGGGGGCAATTTGTAACGCTCATTTGGGGCTTTCGATATGTATATTCTTCTCCTCTCTCTCTGATTAGTATTTTTTTTCCTCTCATCTTTCTTCTATTTTCTTTTCTTTTATGCTCTCTTCTCTCATCAACCCATATCCATTGTTGTTTGAAACTCATTAACAGGACATGTTCTCTCCAACCCCTCTCTTCTCTTCTTCTTCTTCTTCTCTCTCTCTCTCTCTCTCTCTCTCTCTCTCTCTCTCTCTCTCCATGACTAGCAAATGGTAATTGGATTGAAGTCATGATTTGATATTTCTGTGATAGTTTATGCAGAGATTTTTGCAGTGAAATATGAAAATTATGTAGAGATTATTTAGTTGATGTAATGAAAAAATTAATATGTAGGACTATATTGAATGAAAGATTGTCTTCTATTCTATTATGTTATAACTTTCTTATACAGCAAATTAAGCGAAAACCTTCTCTCTATGATCTGAATACACAAGTTCAACATGTAAGAAAGAATTGTAGCTGGGAAGTTAATGAATTCAGTGTGCTGATATTGTAATTCCTTGAATTTCTAACGGGTTTTATTCTCAATGAAATTCAGTTGAATTGAAGCAAAAGATAGTACCCTCTTCGGTGGCAGAGTACCAAGCAAAACAGTTGAATGGTTTGTTTTGTTTGTTGTGCTATTGTTTCCAAACCAAAACATAGTGTATGTAATTATCTAATACGTTACGTGGCCGTATATAATGTTCGTGTTTTTTGAATAGGAAAGAAAGCTCTCTGATTTGGAGCTTTCGGTATGTTTATTCTTCTCCTCTCTCTTCGATTAGGGCCTAGACCAAGCTCAAAAGGTTCGTCTTTTGATTGGAAGTCTCTTTGAGTTGGGAAATATGAGATTTTATTTTTATTTTTCTTTTTAAAAGTCAATTGATTTTTATTTTTCTGTTGTCACTTTTGTTTTGGTTGTTTTCTTAGAAAATTTTGTTGAGAACAAAGTATGTTCTTCCTCTTTTTTCAATCTTTTCTTGATTTTTCTATTTTCGAGAAAATTTTCTTAATTTGTTTGTCTGTTTTCTGTTTTCATTGGATGAATTCTGTATTAGAGTGACAGTAAAATTTGAATAGACAATTTAAAAAAGTATTTTCAACTTGGTACAAGTATGTATTAATTGAGGGATAATTAGACTTTTAACATGAGTGATTAGTGGCAAGGGCTTTTATTATTGCTTTGGCACTAATAATAATTATTGCTTTGGCACTAATACTCCAATCAACACTACGCATTGTGAGGAAGGAGTTGGAAGGGATAACACTCTAGCAAGAATAAATGTTTGTTAATACGTTTTGCAGTTGTTGGCACTTGAACAAACTAGATGGTAGTTGGCCATAAAACTGATAATAAGACACACCAAGCCTTTGTAAGTTGGGAAGAAGATTAACCATATCTTCTGGAAGTCTACCAAATAGCTTATTATAGTAAAGAACTATGACTTGCGATGATGACATGCTTGAAAAAATGGAGGGCATGGGACAAGAAAGCATGTTATTTCCAAGATAAATTTCCCGTAAGGTGGATATGTTAAAGATGGAGGAAGCTGGTATGGAGCCCGAAAGCTTCTTATATCCGAGATTTAATATTTGCAATGAAAATATGTTAGAGATGGTGGAATACTTCATGTTAAACCGTTACCGTTTAGAGTCAAATTTTGAAGTTTGGATAACAGCCCCATCCATGATGGGATTTCACCACTAAAGGAAATGAATCCAAAGGATAAGTGTTGCAACGGGTAAAGATGAGATAACTAACTGGACAGAGAGCCATGAAAACTATTGTTTTCAAAGCATAGACAAGTTAGAAATGGAAGGTTTCTTACGTGTGGAGGAATGGTGCAGACAACCCTTTAATGTGGTGTCAGGTTTGTGACGAATTCACGGGTCGTGTCAAAAATTGCATATCCTAGTTTATGGTAGTATTTCCCAATTAGCTCACTGTTAGTTGACATAGAAAATTCTACTTTAGCTCTCCATGTTAATTACTTTTATTAATTAATTTAGGTAAGTTATAGATAGATCTTTTGAGAGATATTTTCTTGGTTAATAGAAGTTGGGAAACTCATTGAATTAATTATTAAATTAATTAAATTTGAGGGACGTTACATGTGGGATTAGAAAATTGGGCTCTTAAACCATATAAAACAGATCTGAGATTGTGATCATACATAAGTATAGGTGAGTTATATAGAGGACAAGTTTAGTAGGTGATGATGCAAGATAAGTGTGAATCGTGGGTCAGGCATCATGCTACAAGTTAGGGTTGGTGAGTTCTTAGGATGAGCTAAAACAAACCGTTTTGTTGCTCAACGATGAAATTGAAGTACGTATGAGCAATTACGGATTCAGTGGAATTAAGCATCAAAGAGGCTTACGCTATGAATAAGGTTAAGGAAGAAGCAAATGAGCGCAAATTTGAATTTTAGCAGCAATAAACATTTCGATTACTATTCATTAGAATTTTCTTTTGTCCCTGAATTGCTTTGGTCCTTTTGTTTCCTGATGTGCTTTGGACAAATTATATTGTACTTTCAATTAAAATGCACCCATCAAACTCAATAAAAAAACAAATAAGTTTAGTTACTGATGTCATCCATATATATAATCTTTCAATTAAAGCAAGGCTAAACATACCTCCAAAATAGTTGTTCTCAAGATATAAAAATGTGAGCATGCTTAACCCTCCAATTTCTGAAGGTATGCTTCCTGTGAATCTATTGGACCACATTGCTAAAATTTGCAATTGTTTGCAGTTAAACAAAGTGGGAGGGATAGGACCTATAAAACAATTACCATTTACAATCAAATATTGAAGCTTGTTAAAAAAAATAAAAATAAAAATAAAAATCTAACAAAAAACGGAGGGGGAGGGGGGGGTGTGCGGCTTAGTCACAATTTATCCATTATATTCTCAAACTTAATCACAACATTTGTAAATTTGAGGTTACCCGTGAACATAATTACCTCTTGTAGATATTGTTCCTTCTCTCCCACAATACCCATTTATTCGTCATCGTTAAATTAGTCAACATACTCATTGTTATATCTTATATTAACCTCAGAGAATATAGAACAATCCCAATGTGACAAAAGGCTTCCAACATAAACAATCACTTTTTCTTCAGCCTATACTTGATTTTCTCTTTTATCTCAAATAATTGATCAGCAGCCTTCCTAATCCATCATTTGGAAAAAGAAAAATTGCTACACCAAAGTCTAGACTTATGAGATACTACAGGTTCCATGAAGATTTTGAAATGAATTGAACCAAACTAATTAATTTGGATTACGAATAAGAAACTTGAAGATACGTGATTTTTTTTACAAATAAGTAATGTATTCAAGTTTTGATATATCCAATTGTAGCGAAGGTCATCGTTAGTATTCTAGACTCATTTTCACAAACATGTGCAACTCACGTCTTCATATCCAATGAGATTGAGTCATTTACACCCGAGCAGAAATAGACAATTAGATTACCATCAATTAGATTTTTTTTATTTAATTTATTTTCGAACTGCTTAAATCCTTTTGTTTTCTTGAGCCCTCTCGACAAATTATTTTGTACTTTCATTTGAAAGATACCACATTGGAAGCAATTAATTAAAGGCAAATATGTAAAGCCAATGATGTCATCCATATAATTAATCAATCAACTACAACATGACCAAACATACCTCTAAAGTTGTTGTTGTGTAGTTATAATTCTGTGAGCGTGATTAAGTTTTCAATTTCTGAAGGTACGTTTCTAGTGAAATAGTTAACCCTTAATATAAATAATGTTGTCATTTGCACTAGAACAAAAAAATGGAGCCTGAAAGCTTGTTTTATCCAAAACTTATTATCTCCAATGAAAATATGCTACATAGATATGGCCATGGATGCAGCTCTTGTACGCATACACTTGGATCCTATTTCACTGGAAACTCAAGTTTTCTATAAAATGGGAGGAAGTTCTAATCAAAGTGTCGATAGTACTGCTCCTAGACCTAGTGGTAATATAACTTATACTTGTCATCTATGTCCTTTCAGTTTACCTACAAGCTCTCTTTCCACCATTCTCGGCCGTGACAAGGCCATCGTTTTCCTTAGTCTATTGGTTCCTAGTCTCCCATGTTCTCAAGAGAGCCAAACTTCACCTACAAAGAAAGAAAAAAAGAAAAAGAAAAAAACCCTCAGTCACACAGCTTGTTGGTTACCACACCGCTGTTCTTCCCCTCCCCTGTTCATTCACCACTTGAATTTATCATTGTCCTCTCTTTCTCTCACTTCCCCACCCTTCTCTTATCGTTCGCCTTCTCACTCTACCATCGTCTCCTCTCATTCTTCATTCGTTATGTAATGACCTAGAATTTAATCTCACATTTAACAGATTTTGATTTCGAGATTTAAAATCTTGTTAGAATATTTTAAGGCCAAAATAATAATCTCGGAAGTATTTTTAGAGATATGAGAATATTTGTGAAAATATATTTTAATTGGTGGAATTTAATTTACAGGTCTTGATTTTATAAAGAGTTTGTTTTAGACTGATTTACAATTTTACATCGCGGAGGATTTAAAAGTTAAAAGCATCATGCTATTTATTTTGGGGTAATGGAGTTATTTTAGGTGGTAAGCTATAATATATATTATAACAAACAGAATTTGTAGTAGCCGAATAAGATAAAGTTTCAGCTTATTCGTTTAGGCTAAGTTGCAAATCATGTGCTGGCTTTTCGTGAAATGCCAGCCGTTATTGTACGGAGCACTGGCGTGATTCAGAAAGCAAGATAAACATGAGAGAAAGGTTGAGTGACTCATGAATTGTCCAAAACGTGTTGGAAAAACATTTAGAAGAAGAAATACTTTTTTGGACAATTTTACTTCCCCTGCGTTATATAACGCTCCCCCCTCTTCCATATTCTCTCATATTTTCTCCTTTCCTTCTCTTGATTTGTTGCCCACACCTCTCCCCTGTTTTCTTCATCGTCAGTATCAAACGGAAATCAGCAAGGTAAGGATTTGAGCTTTCCATGTAAATTTGATTTACCCAGTAATCGTGCTAAAAGCTAAGATTTTGTTTAATTTTGATTTTATTTGTGGTGTTTTGGATCGATTAAAGACTGTGTATGATTTCTTAGGTTTGTTTTCTCTTGATTTTCCTATGGGTTTTTCGGTGATGGTAGATTGGAGTATTATTTGATTTGAGTTTCAGCTGTTTTGGGTTCTTTGGTGAATGTTATATTGAGATTTTGGGTGTTTTGATTTGCTGTTCTTGGCCGAAATAGAGTGGGTTTTGGAGTTTGAATTCTTTCCCCTGTTTCAGTGATTGAAGGTTGATTTAGGTTGTTGTCTGATTTAATTATTCGTATGTTTTGAGTTCCAATTAGTTAGTGTTTTGCTGGGTTGTGTTGATGACTTGAGCAGATTGACTGTTTTTGGAGTTGAAGCTATGGCTTTGAAGGATTCATGGCCGATTGGAGGAATGATTTCCTTAGGGTGCTCTGTTTCTTTGAGATTTGAATTTATAATGGTCTTATGGTTTTAGTTAGAGGACCCGTGAGTGTTGGTGATATAATCTTGATTATGCTTGATTGTAATGAAGTGTTTTGGGTTCTCAAGCCAACTGGGTTTCAAGAGAAATTTCGATTTAGTGATTTTTGGTTTGATTTGGCAGAATTAGGGGTAGTTGGGCGTGAGGAAAGAGAGATGTGAAGCTTCATTTTGGGAGTCTTGATTGTTGGGTTTTGCTAAGTAGCTTGAGGTAGGAGCGGGTATAAAAATATAATAAATAGATTAGTCGAATAAACGGTAATAACAATTGGGATGTTGATATATAGACTTAGCCAATGTTAAGATAGAATTTATAAGGATTGTGGATTAAGTGCAAATTAATCATAAGTATAATGTCTAGTTTTATTAGAACCTTGTTATGTATTCCAAGCTTTAGTAATTAAATATATTATAGTATGGTATTATATTTCAATACCAATGGGATTATTAAATTAACGTTTTATGTGGTTTAATTATGATGTATTGTTATTGAATTCATTTTGTGTTAACTTGGGGTATGGTAATAGTGATCGTTAAGAAGTAATTGATGTTATTATGTTGAATTGTATTTTGATTTGTTGAAAGACTTTGAAGTACTAGGCTTAAATGTCTTATAATTTTATCATGTGAATATAGAATTTTTGTACAACTATATTGATGATTTATAGAACATATTAAAGAATATAAATGCTCTAGTTACTTGTGGGAATTCCTAAAGGCAGACATTTGATGAAAATTTTATATAGAGAAATATATGTCTTATGTACCGTTGTAGAATCGGGGTGTTACACGTTAAAGGATAGAGAAAGCATTTACCAAAAAATCTTTTTTTCACTTACATTTTTTATTTTTAATCTCTTTTCAGTTAATTTTTTTGATAATATGCAATGTAACCGGCAGGGATAATTTTTTTGAACCAAACCCCGCTCTAGGGTAATTTTTTTTTTTTTTTTTTTTTTGTGAAAAAAAACAAAATAGCATGTTTAATCTTTTATTTATTCTTATTCCTGGCTATTGAAATCAAAAGCCCAACCGACATACCCAATCCAAGGGGATCATTTACACCTTAGTGGCAATAGACAATTAGATAACTAGCCCACTTGAATTTTCTATTTTTCCAGGGTTCTTTAAATTCTTTCGTTTCCTGCTATGTCATGGACAAATTATCTTCTACTTTCATTTGAAGGTACGCAATCTGAGGCAATATAAAGGCACATATCCTAAGTCAATGATGCCATCCATGTAATCAATAAAGTAAAAGAGGATTAAACATACCTTTAAAGTTGTTATTGGAAATGTATAACTTTTGAAGCATAGTTAAGTTCCCAATTTCTGGAGGTAATCTTCCTGTAAATATAAAATAGAAGTTACCATTATAAACAAATATGAATGTTTGTTTATCCCCAAAAGGCTAAAAGAATACTAAACAAACTCTCCAAATTTGTTATAGCCAAGGTATAAATATAGTTAAGTTCCCAATTTTCGGAGGTTCTCTTCTTGTGAAACTATTAGCCCACAGCAATAAATATATATAGCAATTGTTTGTACTTAAACAAATTTCATAGAAGTTTGCCAATAAACTAATTTTAAGACACATGAAGGCATCGTAATATGGGAAGATGAATAAACATATCTTCTTTGAGTTCACCTAACAATTTATTAGTGTAGAGATCTATGACTTGCATTGAAGACATGTTGAAGATAAAGGAGGGCATCAGCCCCAAAAGCATGTTTTCTATAAAATAAATTTCTTGCAAGGTGGATATGTTGAAGATAGAGGAAGGTATAGAGTCTAAAAGCTTGTTACATCCGAGATTTATTATTTGCAATGACGATATGTTAAGATAGAGATTATGGAATAACTCCTATGAAATTGTTACCGTTTAGGGACAAAGTTTGCAATGTGTATAACATGCCAATTCATGACCGAATTTTTTCACTGAAGTCACGAATTAAAATGGTAAGTGTTGCAACTGGTAAAGGCGACCCAACTCGTTGGGCATGTTGCCATGATAACAATATATATTAGACATAGATGGTGGAATACCTCATGTGAAACTGTTACCCTTTCAAGGCAAATTTTGAAGTTTTCATAACTTGCGAATCCATGACGGGATTTCTCCGGGAAGTTGCGAATTGAAACTTTAAGTGTTGCAATCAATAAAGACAAGACAACTCGTTTGGTTTAGAGCCATGAAAACTATTGCTTTCAATACTTAAACTAATGAAAGGTTTTACGGTTACGATTCGATGATGGAAGAAGCCACAAGGGATATTGATGCACAAAAGAATCGGACAAAAGATTTGAATATTATTTTTTAATAAGATAAGCACAAAAATAATAATAAAAAAATTATACAAAATATTTTAAAATTATTTTTAAAATAATATCTTTTTTCTTTGTCTACAAGAATGTTGCTTTGTCTCAAAGTTTATTATGTTATAGTATGACTTAAATTCAAGTCAAGGTGATGGGGCGCAGTGATTGTTTAATCCCATTAGGTGTTGGATTTGTGCTTTGCCGACTTGGAGTTGTTCTATTCTAAATTGTTTTGGAATTGTCATGTGTTTTGGACTCTTCTTGGTTTCCTTCTCCAGGTCAATGTTGGAGTCCTTGTTATTAGCCGACCTTCTCCATCTATAAAAGGAGCTGCAGCTATTCGGTCTTAATTGCACAACAACGAATAGAGAAATCTCACCTTGGTTTCTCACACCCTGTAGTGGCATTACATGTAGAGAATTAGAGAAGATTTTATTTTTGCATATTAATTCTCATTTGTGTAAGAGAGGGATTTGGATGTATCGAAGCTTTGAGCTTTTAGTGACTTTCTTTATGTAACCATCTTTGATAGTAACTTTTCTTCGGGTTGTCTTCGACAATAGATGTACCTCATATTGAGAAAAACCACTAAAATCCTGGTGCCATGTGTGATTGATTTAATTTTGCTGTCTACTTATTTTTCGCATCTCACGAGTCTTGGGAAATATGATTAACTTCGTAACAGTTTAGTGATATTTTTGAATTTTTACTTTTTTGGCAAACTCTATTAAGAGAGGATGAGATCATCGTGTCTTACTTTTTTGTGGAATGAGGCTGGGAGGCGAACCGTGAAGATAATCACTAATTGATTATTTCAACATGATGTTACAAAATTCTAGCGTATTTTTCTCTAATGTTAGAGTGTAATTTGTAGTGATTGGACAGTTAAGATGTCTGAGGTTGTGGTTGAACGATCACAATAAGTAAATGCTCACAAGACTCTTCTTACTACAACCTGCAATATGTCAGAGCATGATTTACTTTTCAAAAGGATAAGTTATGAGCCTACTAAATTTGTTATAACATGTATTAAACAAATGATTGGATATATACGATTTATAATGAATGAACAATATTTGCATCGTATGACATGACCATGGGTCATGCACTACTATTATATGGGTTAATCATATGATCAAAGAGATTTACTTTTATGTTTAATATTTGATCTAACATTTGTTTGTGACCGGCACATCATATATGCGTGGGGTCACTAGGACAGCTTCGCTATCAGCATGGGTCACCCAAGGTCATACTCGGTTGAGCTGTTAGTGGAAGAGGTATGCAGCAATATCTAGGGCACTAGTATTGTACTTCGGGTCCCTTGGGACAACACCAACTCTATCAAGAATGAGTTAATGACTCAAACAGACCATACATAAGAAACAATGGCCAGCGAATATATATAATCATGATTTCTATCCACAAAAAATACAAGTAGCTTGTTACTGGAATTATGCATTCTCACGTATAAAATAAACCTCATTTTTTTCTAATCGGAATGATAACGAAGACAACACATATCTTTTACAAAATGAAATTTACTCATATCATTTTAATTCTCCTTTTCGCTTTATGTAACTCTGATAAATTAGTATTTAGGGCAATACTATCGGCTAATTACCAGTTTACTGGTATTAAGGCATTTTCAATAACACTTCAAATTAATCAAATAAATTGAATAATTTTTTGGGCGAGTTAAAGTTTTGCATCAAACAAAATATACAGTTATAGAAGGGATTATTATAAAAGTCAAATCCACATATCTGACCGAACACCAATCAACACAATGCTTTGCGAGCAAGGTTTTTCCAACCCAAGGGATAACACTCTAGCAAGAATAATTGTTTGTTAATACGTTTTGCAGTTGTTGGCACTTGACTTGAACAAACTAGATTTGAGTTGGCCATAAAACTGATTGTAAGACACACCAAGTCTTTGTAAGTTGGGAAGAAGATTAAACATATCTTCTGGAATAGATTATTATAGTAAAGAACTATGACTAGTAATGATGACATGCTTGAAACAATGAATGGCATGGGACGTGAAAGCATGTTATTTCCAAGATAAATTTCTCATAAGGTGGATGTGTTAAAGATGGAGGAAGCTGGCAGTATGGAGCCTCGAAGCTTGTTATATGCAAGATTTAATATTTGCAATGAAAATATGTTAGATAGAGATGTTGGAATACCTCCTGTGAAATTGTTACCGTTTAGAGACAAATTTTAAAATTTGAATAATAGCACTATCCATGATGGGATTTCACCACTAAAGTTAATGAATCCAAAGGATAAGTATTGCAACTGGTAAAGATGAGATAACTAATGGGACAGAGAGCTATGAAAACTATTGTTTTCAATGCTTAGACTAGCTAGAAATGAAAGGTTTTTTACGTGTGGAGGAATGGTACCTACAATGTTCATGTAAGAAAGGTTAAAAAATTGTCGTGTGGAGGAATGATGCCTACAACCCTTTAATGTCGTGTTAGGTTTGTGACAGATTCATGGGTCGTGTGAAAAATTGCATATCTTACTTTATGGTAGTATTTCCCAATTATTGCACTATTAGTTGACGTGGAAAATTATGCTTTAGCTCTCCACGTTAGTTACTTTTATTAATTAATTCAGGTGAGTTATAGATAGACCTTCTTAGAGATATTTTCTTGGTAAATAGGTGTTGGGAAACCCATTGAATTAATTATTAAATTAATTAAATTTGAGGGAAGTTACATGTGCGATTAGAAAATTGGGCTCTTGAACCATATAAAACAAATCTGAGGTTGTGATCATAGATAGGTATAGGTGAGTAATATATAGGACAAGTTTAGTAGGTGATGATGCAAGCTAAGTGTGAATCGTGGGTCAGGTATCATGCTACAAGTTAGGGTTGGTGAGTTCTTAGAATGAGCTAAAACGAACCGTTTTGTTGCATAAGGAAAAATTTGAAATACATATAAGCAATTACGGATTCAGTGGAATTAGCGTCAAGGAGACTTACGCTGTGAATATGGTTAAGGAAGAACAAAACCCTTCTTAGGACGAGGCTAAGGAAGAAGCGAACCAGGTTTAGTCACTTAGAAGCGCAAATTTGAATTTTAGCAGCAATAAACAATTAGATTACTATCCATTAGAATTTTATTTTGTTCTTGAATTGATTCGGCCTTTTTGTTTCCTTAAGTGCTTTGGACAAATTATTTTGTACTTTCAATTGAAATGTACCCATCGGATGCAATAATAAAAAAAAAAGTTCAATTACTGATGTCATCTAGATTTATAATCTGTCAATTAAAGCAAGTCTAAACATACCTTCAAAACTGTTGTTGTGAAGGTATAACTCTTTAAGCATATTTAAGCCTCCAATTTCTGAAGGTACGCTTCCTGTGAATCTATTGAACGGCATCCATAAAATTTGCAGTTGTCTGCAGTTAAACAAAGTAGAAGGGAGCGGACCTACAAAACAATTACCATTTACAATCAAATATTGAAGTTTGTAAAAAACATAATTAAAAAAAAAAAATGTAACAGAAAAGAAAGGGGCTTAGCCACAATTTAGTCACAAAAAAAAAAAAAGATCGTTCAGACTTTCATTTCAGCTTCATGTATTTATTTGAAGAAAAAAAAAATATATATATATAAATATATAGAAATCTTAAATTTAGATTTAAAATCTTTGTAAATTTCTGATTTTCTGATTTAAAAATAATATTAATAATAATATTGCCCTCTTTAGAAAACGAAATAAGATTTGTGAGAGAACAAAAAAAGTACCATTTGGCTTTGGTGTGTAATAAAAACGTTGGACAAAACATTTAATAAGGAGCAAAGTCGGTCAACCAACTCCTAAATCAACTTGGAGAAGGAGTAAAGTTCAACTTGAAATAGGAGAATACCTAGTACCACTACTAGAAGGAAAACAATTCCAAAAGACTAAAAAGGCTTCCAACATAATACGGAATAATGCCAATTTAACAAAAGGCTTCCAACATAATAAATCACTTTTTCTTCGGCCTATACTTGATTTTCTTTTTTATCTTAAATAATTGATTAGCACCCTTCCTTATCCATCATTTGGAAAAAGAAGAATTGCTACACCAAAGTCTAGGAAAAGAGGGGCATTTTGGAAATTAGGAAAAGATGGGAATTTTCAGAATTAGGAAAAGAAAGGAATTTTGGAAAAAACAAGGGTGGAGTGCTATGGGCATTGACATTATTGATAGAGATGTAAATCCGGTTCCGGTTCCGGTTCCGGTTCCCGGTTATTGTCCAAAATTGGGAACCGGAACCAAGCTCCCCGGTTATTGGATTTCAATAACCTGGTCCGGATTCGGGTATCCCAGTTATCCGGTTACCCCAGGTAAAATCGAGTATCCGGACCGGGTATTATTTATATATATATATATAATTTTTGGGCCTAACAAAGAAACTTTGTGGAACAAACAAAGAATTAAAGAACAAAAAACAATCTTCCGAGCATTTACCAAACACTCTGCTTGGTTGCTGAAAAAAATGTTGGGAAATGACATGTAATAAGTCATTTACATAACTTTCTAGGCAGGGAAACACGTGTAAAACTATGCAATACAAAAGCCAAAGCCTCAGATTAAATTAATTTCACAGAGACTAATCTCTCGTAGTATATTTAAACCCATCACCGACATAGGCATATTTCATCACGGAATCCTTCATATAAAACCACAAAAAATACAATCATTATAAATAAATAGCAAGCAATGAAATTGAAAGTTTAATCTAAGGCTTGAGAAATCAAACTCGATTTACAGCCACTGGGCACTTCTCCTTGGTGATGAAAATGAAATAAGGTTAGGGTTTGGGCTTGGGTTTACGGTGTCATATCTATATACATATATATATATATATATATAAAAGCTGAATTTTGCTTAAAAGAGAACCTATATTCTGACACGTGGCATAAACTTGGCAATTGTAAAAACTGAACTGGTTTTTAATGTGGGGCTTGATACACATACAACGCAGAAATGTACCTTAGGTTGTGCAATAGTTAAGTGAGGTTGTAATTTTAGTATTTTTCTTTAACGTGCATGTGTCTTGATAAGAAAAAAAAAAAAATCTGCCAAACCCAAATAGGGGTGTAAACGAGCTGAGTTACTCGTGAGCTTACTCGGGATCGGCTCGAATAAACTCGACTCGTACTAGAATCGATTATTAAATGAGCTATTCGTGAACACAAAAATCAAACTCGATTATTAAACAATGCAAACTCGTATAAACTCGGCTTCACTAGATTAAAGCTCATGAACCCGCTCGTATAAGGATCGACTCGTATATATATATATATGTTAAAAATAAGTTTTAATTTGTTAATATATAACTTATTTGTACAATATACTATATATAAGCATTAATTAAGTAACAAATAAAAATGATCAATAAATATTAATTGGTTATAATTATTTGGTTGTATCAATATGTATATAAAATAGTAAAAGTGAATAATATTAATACTTAATTGTTAATCATATGATCATATGATATAATGACAATTCAGATACTTAATCATATAATTCATATTATATTATTTATGTAATATAATATGACTATATGATCATATAATAATACAACATTGTGGCATATAACATGTAATTATTGATTCACTATATTCAATGTTATAACTTATAAGTATTATTATTAGATACTTATAAATCATTACATCACCGTCATCACGTGATTCAAAATCTAAGATCATATGAGCATACAAATAAAATGATTAAGTATTTAGATACTTAGATACACTGATTAAGTATGATGTAAGATTTTAAGTATCTAATAATTATTAATAATACTTAGAGTCTTAGATACAATGATTAGGTATATAGATTATATACATAAGTATGAATTCATATTAATTATACGAATTATAATAACACTTTTTAAACTTAATCATATTATTCATATATAATGACAATGTAATTCACATAATCCCAAATTAAGTTATTAGGATTGGTCGATTGGTTCAATTGGAATTACTAATGTGTTAATTATGATAATAATTTAGGTGTTATCATTAGAATTTAGATCATATGATTTAACATTGTGCATTTGTGCTACATAACCATTAGATATGAATCATATGATCTAAGAATTATTATTAGACTTTAAAAAAAGAAGAAGGTATTATTATCATTAGATTATAGAACCATATGAAAATATAATAATTATAATTATTAATTTTTTAACTTAATATTTATATTGACTATTGTTACATTTTTTTTTTATTTATAATTAAAGGACATAAATTTCCTACAAACTAGTAGATAGGAAATTTAATACAACTCACATATAAGATTAACATGTGTCCCTTAACATGTGAGAATCACATGTTGTTTTAATAACAAGTGCTTCTTGTAAGAATTCAGTGTCCCACATGACCTGACACATAAAACAACTTATTAGACTCGATCTTAATGTGATTAATTAATCATCCTTTATTAATTGCTGGTTAATGGTTAATTAATGTATCTTAATAAAGTGTTGGTTAATTAATTACGAAAAGTTAATGTTTCTTATTAGTTAATTCTAACTTTGATAGAAAGTAGAATTAATGGTAATAAAAGAACAAATGTTAAACACGTATAAACTCGATTCGACTCGACTTGAGCTTAATTGTTACCGCTCGAACTCCGCTCGAGGTCGTGAAGAATGAGCTTGAGATCGGCTCGGGCTCGTGATGAATGAGTTCAAGCTCGTAATGAATGAGTTCGAGCTCGGGTCTGGCTCACTCGAGCTCGACACTGGCTCGTTCAAGCTCGGCTCATTTACACCCCTAAACCCAAACGTTTGCTTCCCCACTGTCCCTCCCTTCTCTCTCTTAAATGTCACAGACGTTCCCTCTCCCTCTCCCTCTCTTTCTTCTTTACTCTTTCCTTCTTTCTCTCAAAAGAAAACCCATATTTGGCCGGCATCTTCTGTGGTATTTTGAGGTGTCTTTGGCGAAGTTGTGGCCGTTTCCAATGACACCAGGTTATCACCAGTGATTTTCCGGCGTATGGAAACGATTGTGGCCATGTCCCTTTGGCAACTGGTGGACTGTTCCGTTGATGACCTTCTAGTGGGTGATTTAGAAGAGTTTTCTGGTGATTTTTCCTAAGTTTCAAGCATGAAATTATCAAATGTAATCCTAACAATTTCTCTTGATTCTTTTGGGTGATTGAAATATGAAATGAGTTTTGGTTTGCTGATTGTTGGATTTGTGATTCACGACTGGGTGTTACGGTTGAGCCTTGATTATGGGTTGATTTTTTTTTTTTTTTTTTGGGTATTTACAACTGGGTGTTACCTTCTGTTTTGGGTATTTTCTAAAGGGACGATTCACTAAACTGGACTCTGACTTTCTAGCAATCGAATAATCTATAAATTAAGTTTCTTTCCGGAGGGCTGTTCATAAAATTAGCGACAGATTTGTTGTTTGGAAGCCATGGGAGTAGTACCTGCAGATAATCATGATGAGGTTCCAGTGTTGCAAACTCAACCAGCACTAGCAGAGCCTCATTTCAAGAGAACCAGTTTGTTTTCGTTGAATATTACTTCATTTCTGTGTCTAATTAAGGGATATATATATATATAAGTGCTAGACACGCACGGTGATTTAGAAAAGTTTTCCGGTGATTTTTCTTAAGTTTCAAGCATGAAATTATCAAAGGTAATCCTACCAATTTCTACCCTTGCTTCAGAATTGAAAGGGGGCAATTTGTAACGCTAATTTGGGGCTTTCGGTATGTATATTCTTCTCCTCTCTCTCCGACTAGTTTTTTTTCCTCTCATCTTTCTTCTCCTATTTTCTTTTCTTTTATGCTCTCTTCTTTTATCAACCCATATCCATCGCTGTTTGAAACTCATTAACTGGACATGTTCTCTCCAACCCCTCTCTTCTCTCTCTCTCTCTCTCTCTCTCTCTCTCTCTCTCTCTCTTGAAGTCATGATTTGATATTTCCGTGATAGTTTATGCAAATATTTTTACAGAAAATTATGTAGAGATCATTTAGTTGATGTAGTGAAAAAATTAATATGTAAGACTATATTGAATGAAAGATTGTCTTCTATTCTATTATGTTATAATTTTCTTACACAGCAAATTATGCGAGAACCTTCTCTCTATGATCTGCATACACAAGTTCAACATGTAAGAAAGAATTATAGCTAGGAAGTTAATGAATTCGGTGTGCTGATATTGTAATTCCTTGAATTCCTAAAGGGTTTTATTCTCAATAAAATTCAGTTGAATTGAAGCAAAACAGAGTACCCTCCTCGGTGGCAGAGTACCAAGCAAAACAGTTGAATGGTTTGTTTTGTTTGTTGTCTTATTGTTTCCAAACCAAAGCATAGTGTCTGTAATTATGTAATACGTTACGTGGTTGTATATAACGTTCGTGTTTTTTGAATAGGAAAGAAAGCTCTCTGACTGGAGCTTTCAGTATGTTTATTCTTCTCCTCTCTCTTCGATTAGGGCCTAGACCAAGCTCAAAAGGTTCGTATTTTGAATGGAAGTCTCTCTGAGTTGGGAAATTTGAGATTTTCTTTTTCTTTTTCTTTTTAAAAGTCAATTGATTTTTATTTTTCTGTTGTCACTTTTGTTTTGGTTGTTTTCTTATAAAAATTTTGTTGAGAACAAAGTACGGTCTTCCCGTTTTTTCAATCTTTTCTTGATTTTTCTATTTTCGATAAAATTTTCTTAATTTGTTTGTCTATTTTTTGTTTTCATTGGATGAATTTTGTATTAGAGTGACAGTAACATTTGGATAGACAATCTAGTAACAGTATTTTCAACTTGGTACAAGTATGTATTAATTGAGGGATAATTATACTTTAACATGAGTGATAAGTGGCGAGGGTTTTTATTATTGCTTTGGCTTTGTTCCATTGATAGAAATGGAATGTATTTACTTTTAACAAAATCATTTCTATTCTTTTTCTGTACTACCGTTTCTATTCTTCTTCTTCCTTTTTTTTTATTATTTTTTTTTTCTTTGAAATAGCTTATCTTTCCTTTTGTAAATTTTACATTGAATCAGAGAAATGATGGTAAGAGAGAGAGTTTCTTATTATTGTTTTTGGTACAAAGTATGACGCTTTTTTTTTAGTAATGTACATTGTTTACATTCTTAATTGATGGCCGACATTAGCTTTCAAGGTTTTATAATGGATTATGATTTGTTTTTATAGTTTTTTAATGAGATTAAACTTTATGAATTTTTAAATTTATTTAATACTTGCGTTTATACTATTGAGTAAAAAATTGTTATTCAAAATGATCTTATAAACAGTTTTTTATTTTATTTTTATTTTTTTATATTTTTTGGTAACAATTAGTTAAATGAGTGGGAAAAGAAAATTGATTACTAATAATATTTTACAACCTTTCAAATAAATTGTAATTAAAAAAAAAAAAAAAAAAAAAAAAAAAAAAAAAGTCCACTCATAGAGCGGGTTATAAGCTAGTTATTAAATAAGCCTAATCCACATATCTAACCAAACACCAATCAACACTACACGTTGTGAGTAAGGTTCTTCCAACCCAAGGAATAACACTCTAGCAAGAATAAATATTTGTTAATACGTTTTGAGTTGTTGGCACTTGAACAAACTAGATGGGAGTTGGCCATAAAACTGATTATAAGACACACCAAGCCTTTGTAAGTTGGGAAGAAGATTAACCATATCTTCTAGAAGTCCACCAAATAGCTTATTATAGTAAAGAACTATGACTTGCAATGATGACATGCTTGAAAAAATGGAGGCCATGGGACAAGAAAGCATGTTATTTCCAAGATAAATTTTTCGTAAGGTGGATATGTTAAAGATGGAGGAAGCTGGTATGTAGCCCGAAAGCTTGTTATATACAAGATTTAATACTTGCAATGAAAATATGTTAGAGATGGTGGAATACCTCATGTGAAACTGTTACTGTTTAGAGTCAAATTTTGAAGTTTGGATAACAGCGCCATCCATGATGGGATTTCACCACTAAAGGTAATGGATCCAAAGGATAAGTATTGCAACTGGTAAAGATGAGATAACTAATTGGACAAAGAGCCATAAAAACTATTGTTTTCAATGCTTAGACTAGTTAGAAATTGAAGGTTTCCTACGTGTGGAGGAATGGTGCCTACAATGTTCATGTAACAAAAGGTTAAAAAATTGTTGTGTGAAGGAATGGTGCCGACAATACTTTAATGTGGTGTCAGGTTTGTGACGAATTCACGGGTCGTGTCAAAAATTGTATATTCTAATTTATGGTAGTATATCCCAATTAGCTCACTGTTAGTTGACGTGGAAAATTCTGCTTTAGCTCTCCATGTTAATTACTTCTATTAATTAATTTAGGTAAGTCATAGATAGATCTTTTGAGAGATATTTTCTTGGTTAATAGGTGTTGGGAAACTCATTGAATTAATTATTAAATTAATTAAATTTGAGGGACGTTACATGTGGGATTAGAAAATTTGGCTCTTAAACCATATAAAACAAATCTGAGGTAGTGATCATACATAAGTATAGGTGAGTAATATATAGGACAAGTTTAGTACGTGATGATGCAAGCCAAGTGTGAATCGTGGGTCAAGCATTGTGCTACAAGTTAGGATTGGTGAGTTCTTAGAATGAGCTAAAACAAACCGTTTTGTTGCACAACGAAGAATTTGAAGTATTACGTATGAGCAATTACGGATTCAGTGGAATTAAGCGTCAAAGAGGCTTACGCTATGAATAGGCTTGGCAATTTAGGTTGTCGTGTCAACCCGTTTAACTAATTTAGTAAAAAATATGTCATTAATGCGTCATAAATATGTCATAAACGTATCAATGGGTCATAAACGTGTTATAAACAGGTTGGTGGGTCCTAAATGAGTCATTAACGAGTTATAAACGTGTCATAAACGGGTTGACGGGTCATAAACGAGTTATAGTATAAACTCAAACCCTATATATTCATGTCGTAATCGTGTCGGATTCGCGAGTCGTGTCAAAATTGTTAAGCTTAGCTATGAATAAGGTTAAGGAAGAAGTAAATGAGGTTTAGTCACTTAGGGAAGCGCAAATTTGAATTTTAGCAGCAATAAACATTTCGATTACTATTCATTAGAATTTTCTTTTGTCCCTGAATTGCTTTGGTCCTTTTGTTTCCTGATGTGCTTTGGACAAATTATATTGTACTTTCAATTAAAATGCACCAATCAAACGCAATAAAAAAACAAATAAGTTTAGTTACTGATGTCATCCATATATATAATCTTTCAATTAAAGCAAGGCTAAACATACCTCCAAAATAGTTGTTCTCAAGGTATAACAATGTGAGCATGCTTAACCCTCCAATTTCTGAAGGTATGCTTCCTGTGAATCTATTGGACGACATTGCTAAAATTTGCAGTTGTTTGCAGTTAAACAAAGTGGGAGGGATAGGACCTATAAAACAATTACCATTTACAATCAAATATTGAAGCTTGTTAAAAAAAATAAAAATAAAAATAAAAATCTAACAAAAAACGGAGGGGGAGGGGGGGGTGTGCGGCTTAGTCACAATTTATCCATTATATTCTCAAACTTAATCACAACATTTGTAAATTTGAGGTTACCCGTGAACATAATTACCTCTTGTAGATATTGTTCCTTCTCTCCCACAATACCCATTTATTCGTCATCGTTAAATTAGTCAACATACTCATTGTTATATCTTATATTAACCTCAGAGAATATAGAACAATCCCAATGTGACAAAAGGCTTCCAACATAAACAATCACTTTTTCTTCAGCCTATACTTGATTTTCTCTTTTATCTCAAATAATTGATCAGCAGCCTTCCTAATCCATCATTTGGAAAAAGAAAAATTGCTACACCAAAGTCTAGACTTATGAGATACTACAGGTTCCATGAAGATTTTGAAATGAATTGAACCAAACTAATTAATTTGGATTACGAATAAGAAACTTGAAGATACGTGATTTTTTTTACAAATAAGTAATGTATTCAAGTTTTGATATATCCAATTGTAGCGAAGGTCATCGTTAGTATTCTAGACTCATTTTCACAAACATGTGCAACTCACGTCTTCATATCCAATGAGATTGAGTCATTTACACCCGAGCAGAAATAGACAATTAGATTACCATCAATTAGATTTTTTTTATTTAATTTATTTTCGAACTGCTTAAATCCTTTTGTTTTCTTGAGCCCTCTCGACAAATTATTTTGTACTTTCATTTGAAAGATACCACATTGGAAGCAATTAATTAAAGGCAAATATGTAAAGCCAATGATGTCATCCATATAATTAATCAATCAACTACAACATGACCAAACATACCTCTAAAGTTGTTGTTGTGTAGTTATAATTCTGTGAGCGTGATTAAGTTTTCAATTTCTGAAGGTACGTTTCTAGTGAAATAGTTAACCCTTAATATAAATAATGTTGTCATTTGCACTAGAACAAAAAAATGGAGCCTGAAAGCTTGTTTTATCCAAAACTTATTATCTCCAATGAAAATATGCTACATAGATATGGCCATGGATGCAGCTCTTGTACGCATACACTTGGATCCTATTTCACTGGAAACTCAAGTTTTCTATAAAATGGGAGGAAGTTCTAATCAAAGTGTCGATAGTACTGCTCCTAGACCTAGTGGTAATATAACTTATACTTGTCATCTATGTCCTTTCAGTTTACCTACAAGCTCTCTTTCCACCATTCTCGGCCGTGACAAGGCCATCGTTTTCCTTAGTCTATTGGTTCCTAGTCTCCCATGTTCTCAAGAGAGCCAAACTTCACCTACAAAGAAAGAAAAAAAGAAAAAGAAAAAAACCCTCAGTCACACAGCTTGTTGGTTACCACACCGCTGTTCTTCCCCTCCCCTGTTCATTCACCACTTGAATTTATCATTGTCCTCTCTTTCTCTCACTTCCCCACCCTTCTCTTATCGTTCGCCTTCTCACTCTACCATCGTCTCCTCTCATTCTTCATTCGTTATGTAATGACCTAGAATTTAATCTCACATTTAACAGATTTTGATTTCGAGATTTAAAATCTTGTTAGAATATTTTAAGGCCAAAATAATAATCTCGGAAGTATTTTTAGAGATATGAGAATATTTGTGAAAATATATTTTAATTGGTGGAATTTAATTTACAGGTCTTGATTTTATAAAGAGTTTGTTTTAGACTGATTTACAATTTTACATCGCGGAGGATTTAAAAGTTAAAAGCATCATGCTATTTATTTTGGGGTAATGGAGTTATTTTAGGTGGTAAGCTATAATATATATTATAACAAACAGAATTTGTAGTAGCCGAATAAGATAAAGTTTCAGCTTATTCGTTTAGGCTAAGTTGCAAATCATGTGCTGGCTTTTCGTGAAATGCCAACCGTTATTGTACGGAGCACTGGCGTGATTCAGAAAGCAAGATAAACATGAGAGAAAGGTTGAGTGACTCATGAATTGTCCAAAACGTGTTGGAAAAACATTTAGAAGAAGAAATACTTTTTTGGACAATTTTACTTCCCCTGCGTTATATAACGCTCCCCCCTCTTCCATATTCTCTCATATTTTCTCCTTTCCTTCTCTTGATTTGTTGCCCACACCTCTCCCCTGTTTTCTTCATCGTCAGTATCAAACGGAAATCAGCAAGGTAAGGATTTGAGCTTTCCATGTAAATTTGATTTACCCAGTAATCGTGCTAAAAGCTAAGATTTTGTTTAATTTTGATTTTATTTGTGGTGTTTTGGATCGATTAAAGACTGTGTATGATTTCTTAGGTTTGTTTTCTCTTGATTTTCCTATGGGTTTTTCGGTGATGGTAGATTGGAGTATTATTTGATTTGAGTTTCAGCTGTTTTGGGTTCTTTGGTGAATGTTATATTGAGATTTTGGGTGTTTTGATTTGCTGTTCTTGGCCGAAATAGAGTGGGTTTTGGAGTTTGAATTCTTTCCCCTGTTTCAGTGATTGAAGGTTGATTTAGGTTGTTGTCTGATTTAATTATTCGTATGTTTTGAGTTCCAATTAGTTAGTGTTTTGCTGGGTTGTGTTGATGACTTGAGCAGATTGACTGTTTTTGGAGTTGAAGCTATGGCTTTGAAGGATTCATGGCCGATTGGAGGAATGATTTCCTTAGGGTGCTCTGTTTCTTTGAGATTTGAATTTATAATGGTCTTATGGTTTTAGTTAGAGGACCCGTGAGTGTTGGTGATATAATCTTGATTATGCTTGATTGTAATGAAGTGTTTTGGGTTCTCAAGCCAACTGGGTTTCAAGAGAAATTTCGATTTAGTGATTTTTGGTTTGATTTGGCAGAATTAGGGGTAGTTGGGCGTGAGGAAAGAGAGATGTGAAGCTTCATTTTGGGAGTCTTGATTGTTGGGTTTTGCTAAGTAGCTTGAGGTAGGAGCGGGTATAAAAATATAATAAATAGATTAGTCGAATAAACGGTAATAACAATTGGGATGTTGATATATAGACTTAGCCAATGTTAAGATAGAATTTATAAGGATTGTGGATTAAGTGCAAATTAATCATAAGTATAATGTCTAGTTTTATTAGAACCTTGTTATGTATTCCAAGCTTTAGTAATTAAATATATTATAGTATGGTATTATATTTCAATACCAATGGGATTATTAAATTAACGTTTTATGTGGTTTAATTATGATGTATTGTTATTGAATTCATTTTGTGTTAACTTGGGGTATGGTAATAGTGATCGTTAAGAAGTAATTGATGTTATTATGTTGAATTGTATTTTGATTTGTTGAAAGACTTTGAAGTACTAGGCTTAAATGTCTTATAATTTTATCATGTGAATATAGAATTTTTGTACAACTATATTGATGATTTATAGAACATATTAAAGAATATAAATGCTCTAGTTACTTGTGGGAATTCCTAAAGGCAGACATTTGATGAAAATTTTATATAGAGAAATATATGTCTTATGTACCGTTGTAGAATCGGGGTGTTACACGTTAAAGGATAGAGAAAGCATTTACCAAAAAATCTTTTTTTCACTTACATTTTTTATTTTTAATCTCTTTTCAGTTAATTTTTTTGATAATATGCAATGTAACCGGCAGGGATAATTTTTTTGAACCAAACCCCGCTCTAGGGTAATTTTTTTTTTTTTTTTTTTTTTGTGAAAAAAAACAAAATAGCATGTTTAATCTTTTATTTATTCTTATTCCTGGCTATTGAAATCAAAAGCCCAACCGACATACCCAATCCAAGGGGATCATTTACACCTTAGTGGCAATAGACAATTAGATAACTAGCCCACTTGAATTTTCTATTTTTCCAGGGTTCTTTAAATTCTTTCGTTTCCTGCTATGTCATGGACAAATTATCTTCTACTTTCATTTGAAGGTACGCAATCTGAGGCAATATAAAGGCACATATCCTAAGTCAATGATGCCATCCATGTAATCAATAAAGTAAAAGAGGATTAAACATACCTTCAAAGTTGTTATTGGAAATGTATAACTTTTGGAGCATGGTTAAGTTCCCAATTTCTGAAGGTAATCTTCCTGTAAATATAAAATAGAAGTCACCATTATAAACAAATATGAAGGTTTGTTTATCCCCAAAAGGCTAAAAGAATACTAAACAAACTCTCCAAATTTGTTATAGCCAAGGTATAAATATAGTTAAGTTCCCAATTTTCGGAGGTTCTCTTCTTGTGAAACTATTAGCCCACAGCAATAAATATATATAGCAACTGTTTGTACTTAAACAAATTTCATAGAAGTTTGCCAATAAACTAATTTTAAGACACATGAAGGCATCGTAATATGGGAATATGAATAAACATATCTTCTTTGAGTTCACCTAACAACTTATTAGTGTAGAGATCTATGACTTGCATTGAAGACATGTTGAAGATAAAGGAGGGCATCAGCCCAGAAAGCATGTTTTCTATAAAATAAATTTCTTGCAAGGTGGATATGTTGAAGATAGAGGAAGGTATAGAGTCCAAAAGCTTGTTACATCCAAGATTTATTATTTGCAATGACGATATGTTAAGATAGAGATGATGGAATGCCAATCCATGACCGAATTTTTCCACGGAAGTCACGAATTGAAATGATAAGTGTTGCAACTAGTAAAGACAACCCAACTCGTTGGGCATGTAGCCATGATAACAATATATGTTAGACATAGATGGTGGAATACCTCCAGTGAAATTGATACCCTTTTGAGACAAATTTTGAAGTTTTCTTTGTCTACAAAAATGTTGCTTTGTCTCAAAGTTTATGTTATAGTATGACCTAAATTCAAGTCATGGTGATGAGGCCCAGTGATTGTTTAATCCCATTAGGTACTGTTGGATTTGTGCCTTGCTGACTCGGAGTTCTTCTATTCTAAATTGTTTTGGAATTGTCATGTGTTTTGATTCTTCTTGGTTTCCTTCTCCAAGTCAATGTTGAGTCCTTGTTATTAGCCGACCTTCTCCATCTATAAAAGGAGCTGCAGCTATTCGGTTTTTTTTTTTTTTTTTAGATGCAGCTATTCGGTCTTAATTGCATAACAACAAATTGAGATAGAGAATTAGAGAAGATTTTATCTTTTGAGTATTAATTCTCATTTGTGTGAGAGTAAGATTTAGTTATATTGGGGCTTTGGGCTTTAAGTGATTTTCTCCCTGTAACCATCTTTGATAGTAACTTTTCTTCAGGTTGTCTTTCACAATGGATGTATCTTCCTATTGAGGGAACCACTTAAATTTTGGTGTCGTGTGTGACAGATTTAATTTTGCTATCTACTTATTTTCTGTATCTCACAGGTATTGGGAAATAGAATTAATTTCCTAACAGTTTAGGTATATTTTTGTATTTTTATTTTTATTTTTTAGGCAAACTCTCTTCGGAGAGGATGAGATCCTTGAGTCTTACTTTTTTTGTGGAATGAGGCTGGGAAGCGAACCGTGAAGATAATCACCAGTTGATTATTTCGACAGGATGTTACGAAATTCTAGCATATTTTTCTCTAATGTTAAGAGAGTGGTTTGCAATAACTGAACAATTAAGATGTCTGAGGTTGTGGTTGAGCGATCGCAATAAGTAAATTCTCACGGGACTATTTTTACTATAACATGCGATATGTCAATGAACTGAGCATGATTTACTTTTCAAAGGAATAAGTTATGAGCCTATTAACTTTGTTATAACATGTCTTAAACAAATGATTGCCTATATACGGTTTATAATGAATGAACAATATTTGCATCGTTTGACATGACCATGGGTCATGCACTACTATTATATGGGCTAAATCATATGATCAAGGAAATTTACTTTTATGTTTAGCATTTGATCTAACGTTTGTTTGTGACCAACACACCATATATGCATAGGGTCACAACTACGGCTTCAATAGAAGCATGGGTCAACTGAGGTCATACTCGGTCGATCTACTAGTGGAAGACGGTATGTGGCAATATTTAGGGCACCAGTATTGTACTATAGGTCCCTCGGGGCAGCACCAACTTTATCGACGAGTTAACGACTTGTTGCTGGAATTATGTTGTCTCACTTATAAAATAAACTTCATTTTTTCTAATTGGTAGAATAACAAAGACAACACATATCTTTTACAAAACGGAAAAATACAAAATTGGTCCATTTGGTTGGCTTAATTTACAAATCACTCTTTGTGGTATAAAAATTAACTAAGAAGTCACTGTGATAAGATTATGTTTACCTAGTAGTTGTAGAACACGAAAATCGTGCTAAAAGCTAAGATTATGTTTAATTTCGATTTTATTGGGGGTGTTTTGGATCGATTAAAGATTGGGTATGATTTCTTAGGTTTGTTTCTCTTGATTTTCTTATGGGTTTTTCAATGATGGCAGATTAGAGTATTATTTGATTTGAGTTTCAGCTGTTTTGGGTTCTTTGGTGAATGTTATATTGAGATTTTGGGTGTTGTGATTTGTTGTTCTTGGCCGAATTAGAGTGGGTTTTGGAGTTTGATTTGTTTCCCATGTTTCGGTGATTGAAGGTTGATTTGAGTTATTTTACGATTTAATTATTCATCTGTTTTGAAATTCAACTAGTTAGTGTTTTGCTGGGTTATGTTGATGACTTGAGAAGATTGACTATTTTAGGAGTTGAAGCTATGACTTTGTTGTATTTTTGGCACATCTATGTCATTTTTCAAAAATACTCTTATTTTCTTTAAAAAAAAATAAAATCAAAATTTCATGCAAATTCTTCTTATATTAATCAAACCTTACTATCTGTATTTTAGTGTTTAATCAAAATTTATTTATTTTTATATAAATTTAATTATTTTTTTAAAAAGAAAATACTGGTATTTTTGAGAGAATGACAAAAAAATAGTTTAATTGCAACAAATTAGTAGTTTAATCAATGGATCTAGGTGAAAACTTTTTTTTTTTTTTTTAATGAGTGTTTTATATTTTGGTTATTTGTTAATGCTTCTATTTTAAAAAGAGAAAAACAAAAATGTTTACAAAAGAAGCCTAGATTACTATGCTCTAGATTTTTTTTTTTTTTTTTTTTTTTTTTATATATATATATACTAGAGTCCCTTATATCCTTTTGTTTCCTAGCATGTTGTTTATAATTATTTTGTATTTTCAATTGAAACGTACCTAATCCGAGGCAATAAAAGAAAATGTCTACTTTTTCTTATAATAATAATAATAATAATAATAATAATAATAATAATAAACATGTATGAACAAGTATTTAGCTCAAATTGAAACCAAAACAAATGATTTTTACCTTAACCTCATTGACTTTTAGTAAAATGAAGGAAAAAACAAAAAAGGAAATCATTGAAAAGTAATAACCTCGAGAAATTATATTAAAAAGTACTCCTTATTTTTGCTTAGTAATGATTCATTGCTACTTTTTTATACAACTTTTTACTACATTTTCAATGTAGTAAGGTGGTCCCCTATTGCATTTTGAGTTTTAAAAAGAAAATAAAATGGGGGACCACCTTGCCACACAAGCAAGATGGTGAAAAATTGTATAAAAATAGCAAGGTGGTGAAAAGTTGTATAAAAATATAACAATAAATCATTACTCATATTTGCTTAGAAGAAAAAAGAAAAAGAATATGCCTCCCTTATATTTTTAAAAGAAAAGGACGATTTTACATAGTCTAATTTCTTGAAAATACAAATAATCTCTTTAAATGAACTTGCTACCACTTCTAGCTTTAATAAGAGGATGAAAGTATACAAATCAAAATTTTCTAGTTATAAATTCCTACCATTTGTTTTCATCAAAGCCTCTTGATACACAGAAAATGCTTAGATTCTTAAGTATTAGAATCATATAATTAATGAAGTATTCAAATCATTCTTTTACTCATCACATGCCATGTTGAAAGTTTTCCACTTGTCACGATATCCTAGTTAGTATAGCTATTCCAGGTTTAAGCGCTAATTTAAATTTTAGCAGCAATAAACAATTAGATTACTATCCATTAGAAACCTCTTGTAGATATTGTTCCTTCTATCCCCCCATACCCATTTAATAGTCATAGTTAAATTAGTCAACATAAACATTGTTGGATCTTATAAAAACCTCAGAGAATACAGAACAATGCCAATTTGACAAAAGGCTTTCAACATAATAAATCACTTGTTCTTCTGCCTATACTAATTGATTTTCTTTTTTTATCTTAAATAATTGATTAGCACCCTTCCTAATCCATCTTTTAGAAAAAGGAAAATTGTTACGCCAAAGTCTAGACTTATGAGATACCACAGGTTTTATGAAGAAAAGTAGTTTCCTACTTTTTGAAATGAATTGAACCAAAATAAAGAAAAAAAACTCTGTCAAGTCCTTACTATATATGTTGTCATTACCATATATTTTGGGACAAAAGTAAGATGGCCTTCATGTGCGTCAACAGTGGGGTCATTTTCTACCCCTCCAATTGTGCCTTGATTCTATATAGCTTGCTTTCTTTGGATGAGAACAGAGAGGGTTCACTTTCCTATTCCTCTGTTTAGACTGTTCTGTTTTTATCCTTCAATTCACCAACCAATATCATTCGTAGAACATGGTGCTAGCTTTTTATGAAGACCGTGAACCAGTTCGCTACTTTCAAACTTTCGTTTCAGCTTCATGTATTTATTTGAAGAAAAAAAAGATATATAGAAATCTTAAATTTAGATTTAAAATCTTTGTAAATTTGAAACTTAAATTAGTTAAATTACACTATTTTAGAGTTTGATTGATGACGCAAGTTAAAGTGTGAGAGCATCCCCAACATGCTACAAGTTAGGCTTGGTGATTTCTTAGGATGAGCTAACGAACTGTTTTGTTGCCGAAGGAAGAATTTGAAGTATGAGCGATTACGGATTCAGTGGATGTATCAAAGAGGATTACGCTGTGTTGGTTAAGGAAGAACAACACCCTTCTGAGGACTCGGCTAAGGAAGAAGCGAATGAGGTTTAGTCACTTAGCTACACCTGATTCGGTAGCTGAGAGTTGTGTTGGAGAATCCTGTGCTAGTAATATTATTTTGAAATTTCATTTGAGAATTTATGCAACATATTTGCCACATTGGGGCAGTTAATTAAGGTAAATATGTTGAGTCAATGATGTCATCCATATAATCAATCAACTAAAACGTGACTAAACATACGTGTAAAGTTGTTAATGTGAAGGTATAACTCTGTAAGCATGATTAAGTTTTCAATTTCTGAAGATACGCTTCCAGTGAAATAGTTATACCTTAAAGATAAATATTGTAGTCATTTGCACTCGGACAAAGAAATTGAGCCCGAAAGCTTGTTATATCCAAAACTTATTATCTCCAATGAAGATATGGTACATAGAGATGGTGGAATACCTCATGTGAAACTATTACCAAGTAGAGACAGAAATTGAAGTTAGGATAACAGCCCCATCCATGATGGGATTTCTCCACTGAAGTCATTATATTTAAAAGATAAGTGACTCAACCGGTAAAGACGAGCGAACTCGTTGGGCACATAGCCATGAAAACTGTTATTTATGACACTTAGGCTAACAAGAAATGAAAGGTTCCCTATGTGTGGATGAATAGTGCCTACGAGACCCATGTAAGAAAGGTTCAAAGCTGTGACTCGATGATGAAAAAAACCACAAGTGATACCAATCCTATTCCAAACAGAGGTGCCGGTAGACCAGTTGTTTGTCAAAAACATTATGAAAATCATGAGAAATACTAGCTTTTAAGGCAAGAAAAGCTGACTGATCAGTGGTAATTTTAAGAACATTTGCAACATCTCGGCTTGCCATGTAACATTGTAGCATGAGAAGTGCCTCTAAAAAAGGGAAATGGGAAACAAGTTCTCTCCATGAGTAGTGAATGTTGGTTGAGGTGTTGGGGATTAGTGGGAGCTCAAGTGCGACTAATATACAAGGAGATTTCAGCATCAAAAAATTCAAAGGAAAAAATATGGGCTTTGGGGAAAAGAGGGTGGGGTGGTTTGGGCTTTGACTTCGTTGACTGTTAGAGAAAGAAAAGTAAAAGCAAAAAAAAAAAAAATCATCGAAAAGTAGTGTTTTGTGATCATACTTATCCTTAGTTTTGTGGTCCTATTTACTTACCTGACTACCCATTTTATGATCTCAAAAACTCAGTCTTAAGAAAGATGTTCCTGGATCCTAAGCTAAAGGAGCCGACTGTAATATGAAAACCACCTTCTACCTTTTTTTAAAAAAAAAAAAAAAGAAAAGATAAAAAAGATAATGAAATAAATAACTTTCATGAACTACCTTTTATAATTCCTAGTAATTTCTTGTTCACGTTTATAAATGAATGTTAACATTGAACCCACAACACCCACCCAATAAACGTTTTAATTACCATAAAATATTCAAGCTGCGTTTTAGATTCATTTCTTCTCGAAGTGATATTGAAACTTGTCTCTCTTCATTAATGTTTGGTGAGCCTCACAATATTCAACAGGGTAAAAGATTTTTACCACTTACTTATTCATGATATTTTGTGAATCCTAGGTCTGGCATCGTGCTACAAGTTACGCTTGGCGAGTTCTTAGGATGAGCTAACGAACCGTTTTGTTGCACAAGGAAGAATTTGAAGTACGTATGAGCAATTACGGATTCATTGAAAGCGTCAAAGAGGCTTACACTGTGAATATGGTTAAGGAAGAACAAGACCCTTCTCAAGACGAGGCTAACTGAGAAGCAAACCAGGCTTAGTCACTAAACAACGCAAATTTGAATTTTAGTAGCAATAAACAATTAGATTACTATCCATTAGAATTTTGTTTTGTCCTTGAATTGCTTTGGTCCTTTTGTTTCCTGATGTGCTTTGGACAAATTGTTTTGTACTTCCAATTGAAATGTACCCATCGGGAGCAATAAATAAAATAAAAAATAAAAAACCCAATAAGTTTAGTTACTGATGTCATCCAGATTTATAATCTGTCAATTAAAGCAAGTCTAAACATACCTTCAAAACTGTTGTTGTGAAGGTATAACTCTTTAAGCATACTTAAGCCTCCAATTTCTGAAGGTACGCTTCCTGTGAATCTATTGAACGACATCCATAAAATTTGCAGTTGTTTGCAGTTAAACAAAGCGGAATGGAGCAGACCTATAAAACAATTACCATTTACAATCAAATATTGAAGTTTGCAAAAAAAATAAATAAATAAATAAAATCTAACCAAAAAAAAAAACCGGGGCTTAGTTACAATTTATCCATTATATTCTCTGACCTAGTCACAACATTTGCAAATTTGAGGATACCCGTAAACATAATTACCTCTTGTAGATATTGTTTCTTCTCTCCCACCATACCCATTTATTAGTCATCGTTAAATTAGTCAACATAATCATTGTTATATCTTATAAAAACCTCAGAGAAAACAGAACAATGCCAATTTGACAAAAGGCTTCCAACATAATTAATCATTTGTTCTTCAGCCTATTCTAATTGATTTTCTTTTTTTATCTTAAATAATTGATTAGCACCCTTCCTAATCCATCTTTTAGAAAAAGAAAAATTGCTACACCAAAGTCTAGACTTATGAGATACCACAGGTTCTATGAAGAAAAGTAGTTTCCAACTTTTTGAAATGAATTGAACCAAAATAAAGAAAAAAACTCATGTCAAGTCCTTACTATATATGTTGTCTTTACCATAGATTTTGGGACAAAAGTAAGATGGCCTTAATGTGTGTAATCAAAGGGGTCATTTTCTAACCCTTCAAATGTGCATTGATTCTATATAGCTTGCTTTCTTTGAATGAGAACAGAGAGGGTCCACTTTCCTATTCCTCTGTTCAGACTGTTCTGTTTTTATCCTTCACCAACCAATATCATTCACAGAACATGGTGCTAGCTTTTTATGAAGACCGTGAACCAGTTCGCTACTTTCAGACTTTCAATGAAATCATCATCAACTGGCCCCACCTTGGCAAGTGTGCAAGGATTGCCGTAGGGTTAGGTATTCATTTTAATTTCCATATTTTTATATTCTCCGCATTCTAAACCCTCCATAATATCAAATCATGTTGATGCTTTGATTGCAAAGGTGGCCTGTAAGATTGATTTCGGGTTAGTGAGACATTTTTCCTTTACAGAAAGATTACAATTGATCACTTCTGTTCTCTTTGGCCTTTAGGTTTTTTGGGCTAGATTTTTCATCATTCCCAAAAAGGTTATCCGGCTACTTTAACAGAAATTCAATAGATTTATGTGGTGTGGTAATGATTCCAAAGCTAAGGCTAAGGTTTCTTAGGATCGGTTGTGTTTTCCTAAAACTGAAGGTGGGCTTGGTATTAAAAGGCTTGAGGTTTGGAACTGTGCTGCTATGCTCAGTCACATATTGAGTCTTTTTGCACAATAAGGATCACTTTGGCTTGCTTGGGTAGAAACTAACTTGCTTAAAGGGAGGAGTTTATGGCATATTCCGATTCCAATGAGTTGTTCTTGGAGTTAGAAAAAGCTTCTCAAGCTCCGGGATGTGGTTAAGAATCTTCTGAGTTTTGAAGTTGGGAATGGGCAGGATATTTCACTTTGGTTTGATGATTGGCACTCGGCTGGAAGATTGATTGATGCTTATAGGCTCCAGATTGTTTATGATTATGGTATTGGGATTGATGCTAGAGTCTCTTTTGTTTTGCAGAATGGTAATTGGGTATGGCCCTCTGCCCTGTCCGATCACTTAGTTGACATTCAGAGTAGGCTACCGGGTATTGAATTGGGAGATGTTGAGGTGCCTGTTTGGAAATCTAAGAGTGGGGTTTACTGTTTACTCTTATGCTGAAACTTGGAACTTACTTAGAGTTCATTCTCCTGAGGTCTCATGGTGGCATGTTGTATGGTTTCCACAAGCTATTCCTCGGCATGCTATTTTGTTATGGCTTGTTTTTAGAAAAGCTATTACAACCAAAGAAAAGATGTGTGGTTGTGGTTTCCTGGAAATACATATTGTAGATTTTGTTATAGTTGCAAAGAATCAATCGAACACCTCTTTTTCCAATTCTGTTTCTGCCGTGGGATCTAGAGGAATTTGATGGAGGCATGTTTTGGACAAATTATTTTGTACTTCCAATTGAAATGTAACCATTAGAGGCAGTAAAAAAACAAATAATTTTAATTACTGATGTCATCCATATATATAATCTGTCAATTAAAGCAAGGATATACATACCCCCAAAATTGTTGTGGGCAAGCTGTAACACAATGAGCAAACTTAAGCTTCCAATTTCTGAAGGTACACTTCCTATAAAACGTTAAAATTTGCAATTAAACAAAGTGGAAGAGACATGACCTATAAAACAATTACCATTACAAACAAATATTGAAGTTTGAAAAAAAAAAAAAAAAAATCTAACAGAAAGAAAGGGCTCAAGAGTCACAATTGATCCATTATTTTCTCTAGTCTAGTCACACCATTTGCCAATTTGAACATAATTCGATTGGATAAACATTACCTCCCGTAGATCCTGTTCCTTCCTTCCCACAATATTAATACCAATTTCCTATTCCCCTGTTCAGACTGTTCTGTTTTTATCCTTCAATTCACCAACCAATATCATTCACAGAACATGGTGCTAGCTTTTTATGAAGACCGTGAACCAGTTCGCTACTTTCAGACTTTCATTTCAGCTTCATGTATTTATTTGAAGAAAAAAAAAATATATAGAAATCTTAAATTTAGATTTTAAATCTTTGTAAATTTGAAACTTAAATTAGTTAAATTACACTGTTTTAGAGTTTGATTGATGACGCAAGTTAAAGTGTGAGAGCATCCCCAACAAGCTACAAGTTAGGCTTGGTGATTTCTTAGGATGAGCTAACGAGCTGTTTTGTTGCAAAAGGAAGAATTTGAAGTATGAGCAATTACAGATTCAGTGGAAGCATCAAAGAGGATTACGATGTATTGGTTAAGGAAGAACAACACCCTTCTGAGGACTCGGCTAAGGAAGAAGCGAACGAGGTTTAGTCACTTAGCTACACTTATTCGGTAGCTGAGAGTTGTGTTGGAAAATTTTGTGTTAGTAATATTATTTTGAAATTTCATTTGAGAATTTATGCAACAAATTTTGTATTATAAAACTTTGTTTTTAAATTCAAAAAATTATTTATTAAAATTAAAGGGATGGGGTAACTATATTCTAAGAGACCGTGAAAAAAAAATTGAGAAAAAGAGGTACATAAATCTTTTCTGATTTTCTGATTTAAAAATAATATTAATAATAATATTGCCCTCTTTAGAAAACGAAATGAGATTTATGAGAGAACAAAAAAAGTACCATTTGGCTTTGGTGTGTAATAAAAACGTTGGACAAAACATTTAATAAGGAGCAAAGTCGGTCAACCAACTCCTAAATCAACTTGGAGAAGGAGTAAGGTTCAACTTGAAAAATGAGAATAGCTAGTACCACTCTTAGAAGGAAAACAATTCCGAAAGGCTAAAAAGAACACTAAACTTGGCTTGCCAAGTAAAATTGTAGCATGAGAAGTGCCACACAAAAGGGGAATAGGAAACAAGTTCTCTCCATGACTAGTGTATGTCTGTTGAGGCATTCGGGATGAGAGTAACTTTTATAAGGACCTAGTATAAACCAGGTTTTTAGTTCCCATCAATAAAAAAAAAATGGACACATCAGTATATCACACTAAATCACAGCAAATGAAAATAAAGCTGAAACACAGGATTTTGATCTCCTGAGAAAAGCTACCCCCAGCCACTGCCCAACCCCACCAAGGCGCCGCCTACACCACCGCCACCACCCTCTACTCCGTTGAGCACCGCTAAGTGCTGTAGATATCCGACTCACACTCACATTTCCGAAGAACACACATTGTTTGGTCATCCCAAAAACATCCAACAACACTTCCTAACCCAGGGAAAAAAAAAAAAAACCATCCATCAACGATCCAAACAAGAAAGATCCAAACAGAGTAGATTTAAAGCAATATCTACCAAAACCAGATTTTACTGAAGTAAAACAAAATATCCAAAAATCGACTCTCGGTTGGCTCTTCTTGTTTAATACCGTCCACTATGCATCTGTGTACCAGTAATTAATGGGGTGTTTAAAGATTGTGAAGATTTGTTGAAGAAAGAAGCAGGGACGAGTGGAATGTGGTGAGTAGGTCTTTGAAAATGACAACCTTGTCCCCTTGTTTCTTTCGCTTCTTCTTCCAGTGAATATCAAATTAGCATTTGTTAAGATGGGTTTTATTTCTTTACTGCTGGAGATTAATTTTTACTTGGAGCAAAGCATATGCGAAAGGGCTTTGGGTGTCTTTGACGGACTACCCGTGGAGGAAGTGAGGAACCATTAGTGGGGTTCGATGGCATTCGGTGGCACTTGGCGGAAGAGAGGTCAGTGGTGGTGGCGTGGGCAATGGCTCGGGGATGGCCTTTCTCTTGAATGGGGAAGGGGTCGATTGATATGTTGAAGAGATCAAAATCATGTGTTTTGGTCTTATTTTCATTTAGTGTGATATACTGTGTCCCTTTCTTATTGGAGAGCACGAAGAACCTGATTTGGAGGTTGATGTCATTGACTTACAGAAAGGAAGGAAAAAAAAAAAAAAAAAAAACCCCATGAAAAGTAATGAATTATCATCGTACATATCCTTGGTTTTCTTAACCTAAAAAATTTCATTAGGAAGAAAAATGTTCCTTGGTCCTAAACTAACGGAGCTGAAGGTAATGTGAAAACCAAGGAGTTGTACAATGATAAATCCAAAAGGTAATACAGAATAATGCCAATTTAACAAAAGGCTTCCAACATAATAAATCACTTTTTCTTCGGCCTATACTTGATTTTCTTTTTTATCTTTAAATAATTGATTAGCACCCTTTCTTATCCATCATTTGGAAAAAGAAAAATTGCTACAACAAAGTCTAGGAAAAGAGGGGAATTTTGGAAATAAGGAAAAGATGGGAATTTTTGGAATTAGGAAAAGAAAGGAATTTTGGAAAAAAACAAGGGTGGAGTGCTATGGGCATTGACATTATTGATAGAGGTGTAAATCCGGTTTCGGTTCCCGGTTATTGTCCAAAATCGGGAACCAGAACCAAGCTCCTCGGTTATTGGATTTCAATAACCTGGTCCAGATCCGGGTACCCCAGTTACCCGGTTACCCCGGGTAAAATTAGGTATCCGGACCGGGTATTATTTTTTTAAATATATATATATATATATATATATATATATATATATATATATATATATATAATTTTTGGGCCTAACAAAGAACTTTGTGGAACAAACAAAGAATTAAAGAACAAAAAACAATCTTCCGAGCATTTACCAAACACTCTGCTTGGTTGCTGAAAAAAATGTTGGGAAATGACATGTAATAAGTCATTTACATAACTTTCTAGGCATGCAAACAAGTGTAAAACTATGCAATACAAAAGCCCAAGCCTCAGATTAAATTAATTTCACAGAGACTAATCTCTCGTAGTATATTTAAACCCATCACCGACATAGGCATATTTCATCACGGAATCCTTCATATAAAACCACAAAAAATACAATCATTATAAATAAATAGCAAGCAATGAAATTGAAAGTTTCATCCAAGGCTTGAGATATCAAACTCGATTTACGGCCACTGGGCACTTCTCCTTTGTGATGAAAATGAACTAAGGTTAGGGTTTGGGATTGGGTTTATGGTGTCATATCTATATATATATATATAAAAGCTGAATTTTGCTTAAAAGAGAACCTATATTCTTACACGTGGCATAAACCTGGCAATTGTAAAAACTGAACTGGTTTTTAATGTGAGGCCTTGATACACATACAACCCAAATGTGCCTTGGGTTGTGTAATAGTTGAGTGGGGTTGTAATTTTAGTATTTTTCTTTAATGTGTATGTGTTTTGATAAGAAAAAATAAAATAAAAATTCTGCCAAACCCAAACGTTTTCTTCTCTCCCATCTCTCTCCAAACCCAAACGTTTGCTTCCCCACCGTCCCTCCCTTCTCTCTCTTAAATGTCACAGACGTTCTTTCTCCCTCTCCCTCTCCCTCTCTTCCTTCTTTACTCTTTCCTTCTTTCTCTCGGAAGAAAACCCATGTTTGGCCGGCATCTTCTGTGGTATTTTGAGGTGTCTCTGGCGAAGTTGTGGCTGTTTCCAATGACACCAGGTTATCACCAGTGATTTTCCGGCGTATGGAAACGATTGTGGCCATGTCCCTTTGGCAACTGGTGGACTGTTCCGTTGATGACTTTCTGGTGGGTGATTTATAAGAGTTTTCCGGTGATTTTTCCTAAGTTTCAAGCATGAAATTATAAAAGGTAATCCTAACAATTTCTCTTGATTCTTTTGGGTTATTGAAATATGAAATGAGTTTTGGTTTGCTGATTGTTGGATTTGTGATTCACGGCTGGGTGTTACGGTTGAGCCTTGATTATGGGTTGACTTTTTTGTTTTTTGGGTATTATCTGAAGGGGCAATTCACAAAACTGGACCCTGACTTTCTGGCAATCGTATAATCTATAAATTAAGTTTCTTTCCGGAGGGTTGTTCATAAAATTAGCGACAGATTTATTGTTTGGAAGCCATGGGAGTAGCAGCAGCAGATAATCATGATGAGATTCCACTGTTACAAACTCAACCATCACTAGCAGAGCCTCCTTACAAGAGAACTGATTTGTTTTCGTTGAATATTACTTCATTTCTGTGTCTAATTAAGGGAGATATATATATATATATATATATATAAGTGCTAGACACGCACGGTGATTTAGAAAAGTTTTCCGGTGATTTTTCCTAAGTTTCAAGCATGAAATTATCAAAGGTAATCCTAACAATTTCTACCCTTGCTTCAGAAATTGAAAAGGGGCAATTTGTAACGCTCATTTGGGGTTTTCGGTATGTATATTCTTCTCCTCTCTCTCCGATTAGTTTTTTTTTTTTCCTCTCATCTTTCTTCTTCTATTTTCTTTTCTTTTATGCTATCTTCTCTTATCAACCCATATCCATTGCTGTTTGAAACTCATTAACAGGACATGTTCTCTCCAACCCCTCTCTTTTCTCTCTCTCTCTCTTGAAGTCATGATTTGATATTTCCGTGATAGTTTATGCAAAGATTTTTACAGTGAAATATGAAAATTATGTAGAGATTATTTAGTAGATGTAATGAAAAAAATTAATATGTAAGACTATATTGAATGAAAGATTGTCTTCTATTCTATTATGTTATAATTTTCTTACACAACAAATTAAGCGAGAACCTTCTCTCTATGATCAGCATACACAAGTTCAACATGTAAGAAAGAATTATAGCTAGGAAGTTAATGAATTCGGTGTGCTGATATTGTAATTCCTTGAATTCCTAAAGGGTTTTATTCTCAATAAAATTCAGTTGAATTGAAGCAAAACAGAGTACCCTCCTCGGTGGCAGAGTACCAAGCAAAACAGTTGAATGGTTTGTTTTGTTTGTTGTCTTATTTTTTCCAAACCAAAGCATACTGTCTGTAATTATGTAATACGTTACGTGGCTGTATATAACGTTAGTGTTTTTTGAATAGGAAAGAAAGCTCTCTGATTGGAGCTTTCAGTATGTTTATTCTTCTCCTCTCTCTTCGATTAGGGCCTAGACCAAGCTCAAAAGGTTCGTATTTTGAATGGAAGTCTTTCTGAGTTGGGAAATATGAGATTTTATTTTTATTTTTCTTTTTAAAAGTCAATTGTTTTTTATTTTTCTGTTGTAACTTTTGTTTTGGTTGTTTTCTTAGAAATTTTTTTTGAGAACAAAGTATGTTCTTCCAGTTTTTTCAAGCTTTTCTTGATTTTTCTATTTTCGATAAAATTTTCTTAATTTGTTTGTTTGTTTTCTGTTTTCATTAGATGAATTCTGTATTAGAGTGACAATAAAATTTGGATAGAGAATCTAATAGCAGTATTTTCAACTTTGTATAGGTATGTATTAATTGAGGGATAATTATACTTTAAAATGAGTGATCAGTGGCAAGGGCTTTTATTATTGCTTTGGTTTTGTTCCATTGATAGGCATGGAATGTATTTACTCTTAACAAAATCATTTCTATTCTTTTTCTGTACTACCGTTTCTATTCTTCTTCTTCCTTTTTTACTTTTTTTATTATTATTATTTTTTCACTGAAATGGCTTATCTTTCCTTTTGTAAATTTTACACTAAATTCAGAGAGATGATGGTAAGAGAGAGAGTTTCTTATCATTGTTTTTGGTACAAAGTATGACGATTTTTTTTTTTTTTTTTAGGAATGTACATTGCTTACATTCTTAATTGATGGCCGACATTAGCTTTCAAGGTTTTATAATGGATTATGATTTGTTTTTATAGTTTTTTAATGAGATTAAACTTTATGAATTTTTAAATTTATTTAATACTTGCGTTTATACTATTGAGTAAAAAATTGTTGTTCAAAATGATCTTATAAACAATTTTTTTATACATTTTTTGGTAACAATTAGTTAAATAAGTGGGAAAAGAAAATTGATTACTAATAATATTTTACAACCTTTCAAATAAATTGTAATTAAAAAAAAAAAAAAAAAAAAAAAAAAAAAAAGCCCACTCATAGAGCGGGTTATAAGCTAGTTATTATAAAAGCCTAATCCACATATCTGTCTGAACACCAATCAACACTACACGTTGTGAGTAAGGTTCTTCCAACCCAAGGGATAACACTCTAGCAAGAATAAATGTTTGTTAAAACGTTTTGAGTTGTTGGCACTTGAACAAACTAGATGGGAGTTGGCCATAAAAATGATTATAAGACACACCAAGCCTTTGTAAGTGGGTAAGAAGATTAAACATATCTTCTGGAAGTCCACCCGATAGCTTATTATAGTAAAGAACTATCACTTGCAATGATGACATGCTTGAAATAATGGAGAGCATGGGACAAGAAAGCATGTTATTTCCAAGATAAATTTCTCGTAAGGTGGATATGTTAAAGATGGAGGAAGCTGGTATGGAGCCTGAAAGCTTGTTATATTCAAGATTTAATATTGCAATGAAAATATGTTGGATAGAGATGGTGGAATACCTCCTGTTAAACTGTTACCGTTTATAGACAAATTTTGCAGTTTGGATAATAGCACCATCCATGATTGGATTTCACCACTAAAGTTGATGAATCCAAAGTAAGTGTTGCAACTGGTAAAGATGAGATAGCTAATTGGACAGAGAGCCATGAAAACTATTGTTTTCAATGCTTAGACTAGCTAGAAATGAAAGGTTTCCTACGTGTGGAGGAATGGTGCCTACAATGTTCATGTAAGAAAGGTTAAAAAAATTTCATGTGGAGGAATGGTGCCTACAACCCTTTAATGTCGTGTCAGGTTTGTAACAGATTTACAGATCATGTCAAAAATTGCATATCCTAGTTTATGGTAATATTTCCCAATTAGCTCACTGTTAGTTGACGTGGGAAATTCTGTTTTAGCTCTCTATGTTAATTACTTTTATTAATTAATTCAGGTGAGTTATAGATAGATCTTTTGAGAGATATTTTCTTGGTAAATGGGTGTTGGGATACCCATTGAATTAATTATTAAATTAATTAAATTTGAGGGGCATTACATGTGGGATTAGATAATTGGGCTTTTGAACCATATAAAACAGATCTGAGATTGTGATCATAGATAGGTATAGGTGAGTAATAGGACAAGTTTAGTAGGTGATGATGCAAGCTAAGTGTGTATCCTGGGTTAGGCATCGTGCTACAAGCTAAGGTTGTTCAGTTCTTACGATGAGCTAACGAACCGTTTTGTTGCACAAGGAAGAATTTGAAGTACGTATGAGCAATTACGGATTCAGTGGAATTAAGCGTTAAAGAGGCTTACGCTGTAAATATGGTTAAGGAAGAACAAGACCCTTCTCAGGACGAGGCTAAGGAAGAAGCGAAGCAGGTTTAGTCGCTTAAAAGCGCAAATTTGAATTTTAGCACCAATAAACAATTAGATTACTATCCATTAGAATTTTCTTTTGTCCCAGAATTGCTTAGGTCCTTTTGTTTCCTTATGTGCTTTGGACAAATTATTTTGTACTTCCAATTGAAATGTACCCATCGGACGCAATAAAAAAACAAATAAGTATAGTTATTGATGTCATCCATATATATAATCTGTCAATTAAAGCAAGGCTAAACATACCTCCAAAATTGTTGTTGTCAAGGAATAACTCTGTGAGCATACTTAAGCCTCCAATTTCTGAAGGTACGCTTCCTGTGAATCTATTAGACGACATCCATAAAATTTGCAGTTGTTTGCAATTAAACAAAGCGGAAGGTAGCGGACCTATAAAACAATTACCATTTACAATCAAATATTGAAGTTTGTAAAAAAAAAAAAAAAAAAAAAAAAAAAAAAAAAAAAAAAATCTCTAACAAAAAAGGGTAGGGTGGGGGGGGGGGGGTGTTAGTCACAATTTATCCTTTATATTCTCGAACCTAGTCACAACCTTTGCAAATTTGAGGATGCCCCTGAACATAATTACCTCTTGTAGATATTGTTCCTTCTCTCGCACCATACCCATTTATTAGTCATCGTTAAATTAGTCAACATAATCATTGTTATATCTTATAATAACCTCAAAGAATACAGAACAATGCCAATTTGACAAAAAGCTTCCAACATAATAAATCACTTTCTCTTCATCCTATACTAATTGATTATCTTTTTTTATCTTAAATAAGTGATTAACACCCTTCCTAATCCATCATTTGTAAAAAGAAAAATTGCTACACCAAAGTCTAGACTTATGAGATACAGCAGGTTCCATGAAGAAAAGTAGTTTCCAACTTTTTGAAATGAATTGAACCAAAATAATTAATTTGGATTACGAATAAGAAACTTGAAGAGATGTGATTTTTTTTACAAATAAAATGAGAGTCTAATTGTCGGTTATGACGTATCTTAAATAATTGGGTTAAATATGCTTTGTCCTTCTCAACAATTTAACAAACAACCATTTTTTATAAAAGTTCTACAAACTGATAGGTGTGGCACTTTGCCGGTTTAAGTTAGACCCATGAAACTACATTTTTGTTTTAGTTTTTGCCACATTATTGGATTTTTGGCACTGACAGGTGTGGCACTTTGTTGTATTTTTGGCACATTTCTGTCCTTCTTCAAAAATACCCATATTTTCTTTTAAAAAAATAGAATCAAAATTTCATGCAAATTCTTCTTATACTAATCAAACCTTACTATTTGTATTTTAGTATTTAATCAAAATTTATTTATTGTTATATAAATTTAATTTTTTTAAAAACAAAAAATACGGGTATTTTTGAGAGAACGACAAAAAAGTAGTTTAATTGCAACAAATTAGTAGTTTGTTAGATCTAGGTGAAAACTGTTTTGTTTTTTGTTTTTTTTTTTTTAAATGAGTGTTTTATATTTTGGTTATTTGTTAATGCTTCTGTTTTAAAATGAGAAAACAAATTTTTTTACAAAAGAAGCCTAGATTACCATATTTTGTTTTTTTGTATGCTCTCGACAAATTATTTTGTACTTTCAATCGAATGGTACCCCATCAGAGGCAACAAAAAGGCAAATATGTTGTCAATGGTTTCATCCACATAATCAATCAACTAAAGCATAACTAAACATACCTTCAAAGCTGTTGTTGCTAAGGTATAACCTTGTGAGCATGATTAAGTTTCCAATTTCTGAAGGTACGCTTCCAGTGAAATTATTTTGCACCACTGATAAATATTGCAGTTGTTTGCACTTGAACAAAGTGGATGGAAGTTGGCCATAAAATTGATTATAAGATACTCGAAGCTGTTGTAAGTTGGGAAGATTATCAAACATATCCATAGGGAGTGGACCAGAAAGCTCATTACCTTTAAGGTCAATGAGTTGCAGTGATGACATGTTGGAAATAATGGAAGGCATCGAACCAGAAAGCATGTTAAATTTGAGATCAATTCCTTGTAAGTTGTATATGTTGAAGATGGAGGATGGAATAGAGCCCGAAAGTTTGTTAGAACTAAGATCGATTACTTGCAACGAAGATATGTTAGATAGAGATGATGGAATAGTACTTGTGAATCTGTTACCATATAAAGACAAATTTTGAAGTTTGGACAACGATCCCATCCATGGTGGGATTTCTCCGTTGAAATTATTAAATCCAAAGGATAAGTGTTGCAATCGATAAAGATGAGACAACTCGTTAGGCAGAGAGCCATGAAAACTATTGTTTTCAATGCTTAGAATAACAAGATATGAGAGATTTCCCACGTGTGGAGGAATGGTACCTTCAAGGTTCATGTTAGGAAGTTTCAATGCGATGACTCGACGATGGCGGAAACCACAAGTGATACCAATCCAGGTGCAAATGGAAGACCCAATAGACCAATTGTTTGTCAAAACATTGTGAGGGTCATAAGAGATTTGAGCCTTTAAAGCAAGAAGAGCAAATTGATCGGTACTAATATTGGGAGCAGTTGCAATAACTAGGCTTAACATGCAAAATTGTACCATGAGAAGTGCCACACAAAAGCGGAATAGGAAACAACTTTTCTCCATGAGTAGTGTATTTTGATCGAGCTAGCTAGTGTGGATTAGTGCGAGTCCTTGTGAGACTATATAGAAGGAGACCACGCAGCTCAAACAAGAAAGGAAAACAATAAATTAATGGCTTTGGGAAAAAGAGGCTGGGGTGGTTTAATTGGGATGTTGACGCCATTTAATTTGACTTTAGAGAAAGGAAGGGAGAAAGAATTAAATTGTTTTTCTCCAAGTGATGTTGAAAAAGTCTCTGTTGATTAATGTTTGGTAAATCTCGCAAAATTAAACAAATTAAAGTAAAAACTTCTCCAGTTAATCAGTGATATTTTGAGCAAATTTTTCACTAAAGCCTAGTAGTAGATATTTGATATTTCTAGGAGGAGATAAAGTAAACAGATTTTTCAGTTATTTGGGGGCATTTGATCTGAAATCACATCTAATAAAATTAAAAGTTACATATTTATTTGTCCTCTTTTCTCTTTTACGATCACCATAGAATTTTTTTTTTAAAAAAAATAAAAAATAAAAAAAGAAGAAGAAGAAAAAAAGAAAGAAGAAGGAATGATAACTCGACACTCTAGATTCGAAATTTATTCGCTCTTTATTATTACAACTCGAGGTGTAAATTCGAAATTTCACGATGTAATATCAATCCTGATGTGTTGTGAGAATACGAAAACTTGTCAAAACTTTCATTAGGAGCTAGCGTCCCGTAGCTCCAAAGGGTCAGCTAAATATTTAGTTAAAAAATATTTTTTTTAATTATTCGCTTCCTAAAAATAATTATATCCGACTCAACATTTTATCTATTTATTTTCACTAATTTATTTAATCTATTTTTACTATTTTTAAAGAAGAGAGATAACCATATCAATTATTGTACGACAATAAATTATGCTTTGTTGAGCTACAATGCTAGCAAATTTGCTAGCATGGTAGCAGCTGATCAGTAAATTCTTAGCTATTTCAATAGCCATGCAAAATAATAATAATAATAATGATGAAAAATCAAAATTTCAAAAAAAAAAATAAAGAAAAGAAGAAGAAGAAGAAGAAGAAGAAAGTTAAAAGATTTGCAACCTAAATACACTTTCATAGATTGTTTTATATTTTTTTTTTCTTTCTTTAATGGAGGATATAAATAAATAGTTTTCCTGAACTATTTTTTAATTTCCTTTTCACTTTTAGCAATGAGGAAATTTAGCCAACAATATTAACACAATGAGATGTGTTATTTGCATATGACCTTAGTATATATACCAAGACGCATTCGGCAGAAAATATTTTCCTAAAAATGACTTCCCTGAAAAATATTTTACAACGAAAAATTATTTTACGCCGAAACAAACAGATAGTTTGCCCCGAAGAACACACATTGTAACAGGATAATAATTTTCTTTATTTTAAATGAATAAGATAATATTCGAGTCTCGACACTTTGACCAAATCATTAATGAAACTAGTACGTTAACAAATAATTTTTTTTTATTTTTTTTTAAAAAATATCAAGTTTGGCTAGAATATAATGTTGAAATGGGACAAAACTCACCCTTTTATTCAAAACAAGAAATAAAAGAAGTGAAGAATTGCAGAATTGATTTCTTTGTTAATTTGCAGTACATAGTTACATCAATATATAATAATCTACATGGGACTCAGGAAGGCAAGTTCAATTCTGATTGTCAAGTAATTAGAATTGATGTACATAATTAGAATTGATCTCGGTCAATAGTTTTCCTTATGAATTGGTGGAAGTGATTCGGCTGTGATGTTGCATGCTTGGAGAGCACTGCAAGGACATGTGCTAGCTGTCTCCATATTGGTTTGCCTTGTGTCTGCATACTTCCATATTGAGCAGATTGCATGATTTGATTGTTAGCATAATTTAAATAAAATGCTAATTAAATAAAATAAACAGAAGCATTGAATATAAATACCTTTGACCATTTTTGCTTAAACAATAAAGAATCTTTTGGTAATGAACAAAAATTCTACAAAAGAAATTTGTAGAGAAGATCTTTTACTTTATGCCTATGAGTGTGCTAAAAGATGAATGTATAGGGCTCTTTATATTGGCAGGCCAAGGACCCTCGTCTTTTATTAGTAACTGATTATTTTCCTCCCATCAAGAAAAATAAATCAGAATAATTAATATAAAAATCATTTTTTTCATGAACTATAATGTGAAATATAAAAAACGTTTAAATCATATTAAATACAATTATTATAATTACCATTATAATAATTAAAAATCGTAACCGTTGCATCAAATTAAATATAATATAAGGGACACTTATTTAATTTCTTACATTGATTGCATGTCACTTGCCTTTCATGTGCACCTTTGGGAGCACGCACACTTGCGTGATATGCTGCATAATTGGTGGCTGCCCGTTCAGTACGATCTGGCTAAATATTGTCATCAAGGCTGATAGAGAGTGGAAGATTGTTTCCATAGTTGGTGGCTGCAGGATCTCCATGCCGTTGTGCGGCAATAGATTGGTGCTCAATCAATTCTGCTGTTGTTGCCTTATTTGTTGATGCCATGCATGCTGCCACATGATGCTGGGGCAGCTGATGCTAACGTATGTGCTGCTTCATGAGCAGCCAAGTGTATTGCCAATGTGGCAGCTTCCTCAGTTGGGAGTGTGGCAGCTGCTTCCTCAGTGGCAGCTGCTGCAGTAGGTTTAACAAGAAATGCTACATGCACTATAAGTTCCCTTTCTCAAAACCCATTGGCCAAAATGGGTGGCCAGCCACTTTTAATTTTATTTTTTTTAATATTTATTTAATTTTTAAATTTAATTTTATTTATTTTTTAATTAAAAATATAACACGTGACCAAAGTATTATAGAAATATTTGAACAAACAATGTCTTTTTGACACTTTTTGATAGTTTAAGAGGTCATAGAGAGTTTGTAGTTTAAAGAATACTTTAAAAACAGCTATTAGTTTGCGAGGCTTAAATGTAATTGTTCTTATTTTTTATGTAACAGTAAAAATTTGTGATCACACACTTTTAATGGTAGTTCATCTAAAATTTAATAATAATTTTTACTGTCACATCAAATATGATACATTTAAAAGTGTAAATTAGGAGTGCAGCAGTATTTTTCATTCAAAATTTCTATATTTGATTTGTCATACTTCGTTGAATGTTTCTTTAATTCTTTTACATTTAAACCTTGAATTTTCGTACTTCTGCCCTAAAATGCGCAAAGATAAGTTTGGTACGAACAATTGCCTCAACTAAAATTTTGAAAAGGAAGCGTCAGTTCGTGATAATTAAAGTTTGTTGGAAGTTTTTTTTTCTTTTATGATGTGATAGTTGGTCCCACTTTCAAATGATAACCATCTGCTTAATGTATATAGATTTACCTGATTTGCATTCTTTAAAATTGTTATTCGCATGGGTGAATATTAATTTTTACTAACTGCATTTGTATGTATAGCTAGCAATTAAGTGCTAATAGATATGAATGATTATTATCTATTTGTATTTTCATTCCTACTTTTAGAGAGTATGTGCCCATTAATGAAACAAAATTATCTTATTTTAGTGGATCAAACCATAATTACTCCCGAAGAAAATGAAGTACATAATATTCATATGTTTCTAATCTGAGAGATGCTTTTAATTTAGTTTCATTATTTTTTTTTTCCTATATTTACAATTCACGTTTCGCTTGGTTCTATCCCCGTGTGGTCTATCCAAAATTGTTCTCCTCATTATTTTTTTTCTGAGCACTTCTTATTACATATTAACAAACTAAGAAATACATGGAGCTAACAATTTGAGGTCCACTGGCACTAACCTTTCATATGGGTTAGTAATTCAAACGGAGTTTGCTGATCTCCATTTGAATTACTGAAATGTGCACCCATTTTTTGTTGTATTGACGCGGATCAATGGACAAAAATTTCTTACAAATTGATTTGTAGTAAATTTTTTACAATTCACATATAAAAGGGGCACGCGTCATTTAAACATGTGAAAAACATATGTTTTTTTTTTTTTAATGCTATTAAAAAAGCATATAAGAAGCACATGCTATTTAAATAATATGTGATTCTCACATGCCAAGAAATACATGTCAATCGTATATGGGGTTGTAAAAAATTTCTTACAAATATATCTAGGATCAATTATTGTTGGCTTGTTGGTGTTGAGCTCAAGTGCGGCTAATATATAAGGAGATTTCAGCATCAAAAAATTCGAAGGAAAAAATTTGGGCTTTGGGAAAAAGAGGGTGGGGTGGTTATGGCTTTGACTTTGTTGACTGTTAGATAAAGAAAAGTAAAAGCAAAAAAAAAAAAAAAAAAATCATCGAAAATTAGTGTTTTGTGATTATACCTATCCTTAGTTTTGTGGTTCTATTTTACTTACCTGACTACCCATTTTATGATCTCAAAAATTCAGTCTTAAGAAAAATGTTCCCTGATCCTAAGCTAATGGAGCCGACTGTGCGTAATATGAAAACATTTTTTTTTCTTTTAATAAAAGATAATGAAATAAATAATTTTCATGAACTACATTTTAGAAGTCCTTTTTCCTTAATTTTAATTTATTTTTTACGTTTACAAATGAATGATAACATTGAACCCGGCCACAACATCCACCCAATAAACGTTTTAATTACCATAAAATCAAGCTACGTTTTAGAAATATTTGTTTCTTCTCAAAGTGATATTGAAACTTGTCTCTCTTTATTAATGTTTGGTGAGCCTTGCTATATTCAACAACGTAAAAGATTTTTACCAATTACATAGTCATGATATTTTGAGCATCTTTTTGTCTAGATCGAAATATAAAGGGCTAGCTTAGTTCGTTGAATTGGTCGTTGGAATAAAATAATGGTTATTTCTTGAAAGTAGTCATTATTTTTCTCTCATTGAATGAATCAAGTAAATTACTTATTGTGACATATTGTTCCTTGATCCTTTCTTTATAGTAAATAACTTGGCTTAAGAATGTCTTACGCTACAGGGTGTAGAAATAGGCATGATTAGGTAACCACTGAATTTTCAGGTACGCTATTAAGTATGGGATAGGTACGTACAATAATTGAAAGCTCATTAATTTGGCAAAAGACAGGTCCAAGAATTGAATGCCGTGCGGTTTGTGGGAACCCGGCATTCCAACTTTTTAAACTTTTAGAATATGATTGCAAAAGTGTCACCCATATATTGAAAAAGGCTATAAAAATTAAAAGAAAACATTGGAATAATAAAATAGAGACGAATTTTTTTACGTAATTCTGTCTATAACTTAGAACACAAGATAAAGTCCAAATGCTACATTTTCATTCTTACTCACGTGATAATATTATAATACAAGAGACCTCTATATGTAGGAGAGTTGAGATAAAAAAGAAAAAAGAAAAATTAGGATAATCAGATATTGCCATCAAATTTGATTATAAAAAATTACAATCAATTACAATAAATTTCATAATATACTCTAACATATATTTCGGCTCAAAACTAGTTGATCCAAATTCTTTATATGATCTCAAATTAAGGTCGATCGGGATTGTTGCTTGTACATATTTTCTCATGAACTTGCAACCCTTACGATTAATCTAGCTAACAAAGTCCTAATGCAGAGGATATAATCGTATTAGTCCAAACCCTTACCGTCAACTAAACTCTTATTAAAGATTAATTAGTTCTTTTAGTAAACAAATCAAACTAATTAAAAACTAGAATTGAGTTTACACGAAACAAGCTCATGAAACTGTTCATTAATAGTTTCATAGTTTGGTTCATTTACCGTCAATGCCATATATAATATGAATTATGACATGTTCCACAAAAATATTCAAGACATTTGTTTTGATTGGGTTATTTGGACCAAAATCCACAAAAAAAGTTTTGCATTCAAAGTAGATAAGTTCAATCTTTTCACTTGGGAATCCCACAGCTAAGATCGTATTCACCCTTAGCATTCACCTTGGATCCTTTATAATTTTCTTTAAATTTAAAAGTATAACACCACTTTTTATTTTAAAGACTACTTTTGAAAAACATTTTATATCCCATTCTTTATTTTAAAAAAAAAAAAGATTTTTTTTTTCTTTTTTAATCTCTTATTCTTTCCGTATTCATCCTTTTTAGGATGAAGAAAGAATAATTCAAGTGAGAAGTAGAGTTTGAAGTGAGAAATTAATAAAATGAGAGATAAAGAATTACTTAGCATTTTGTTATAATATGAAGAATTAACAAAAATTGGAAAGAAAATTTGTTTAAATGACAGGATATTTTCCTAACGTTGTAAGCCCTGAATCATTTTCACCCTTCCAATTGTCCTTTGCAAACGTTACTCGGTTTTCTTTTCTTTTCTTTCTTTTTCCTGCTCAGGCATAACACCAATGCTACAAAGTTCTTCCTGTACAACTGAAAGAAGTCAATTATATTGGTACAATAAACATGGAACTTATTTATGGAATAGGAGAAAACTCTTCCTTCTATACAAGATTTTTGTATTTTATTTGCCCCGAAGAACACTTATAATAACAGAATAAGGATTTTTTCTATTTTAAATGAATCGGATAATATTCTAAGTCTCGACTCTTTGATCAAATCATTAATAAAACTAGGTAACAAATAATATATATATATATAATCTTTTAAAAAAGGATCAAGTTTGGCTAAAAGATAATGTTGTAATGGGACAAAACCCACCCCTCTATTCAAGACAAGAAATGCTACATGCAATCTGAGTTCATATTCTTAAATACACATTTTTTATGTTACTGTAAAAATTTGTAATCACACTTTTAATGGTGACTCGTCTAAAATTTAATAGTAATTTTTATTACCAGATGAGACAGTGTACACTTAAAAGTGTAAATTAGGAGTGCAATATTATTTTTGATTCGAAATTTCTATATTTAATTTGTCATACTTCTTTGAACTTTTCTTTTCCATTTAAACCTTGAATTTTCACTGCTCTACCCCTAAAATGCGCAAATATTAGGTTGGTAGGGACAATTGCCTCAACTATTTTTTTTTAGTTTGTAATAATTTTTTTTTTTAATTTTATAATTAATTTTTAAAGATTTTTTAATTTTGTAATTTTTAATATTGTGACATGTGTTACACGTAACGGACCGTTAGTTTTTTGAAGAAAAATTTGATTGAAGTATTAATTTATTTTTTTTCAAAACTGAAGTATCATCTGTGATGCAAATTGAAATTTAAACACTAAAAAATAAAGTTTTCAAAACTCAGGAACATGTGGTGGGTCGTTAGATTTTGGATGAAAAATTTGACTGAGGTATTAATTTGGCATTTTTTCAAAACTGATATATCATTTGTGATGCGAATTAAAACTTAGAAATTAAAAAATAAAATTTTCAAAATTAGAAACAAGAATTTCCTTAATTTCTTTTCCCCTATATTTACAATTCACGTTTCGCTTGGTTCTAACCCCTTGTGGCCTATCCAAAATTGTTCTCCTCATTATTATTATTTTTTACTTTGGAATATGAACGCTGTGCACAGCGGTGTAGAATAGCCATGATGAACACATTCCAAGTCAATGTCAATGGTGATGTCCAATCTGTCGCGGACATTAAGAAAATTGGCGTGAGAATACAACCAATTTTCCAAAATCGCAGATGACTTTGACAAGACTGTCATCAAGGACGTTCTGATCGATTTATTAGATGGCAAATTTTGAATGAAGACTGTCACCAACCATGTGCAAAAATATATATATATGTCTTCATCTGGGCCATCTGGCTTTAGAACGTACGCCGTGCGCCACAGTGTAGAAATAGGCAGATGGAGATATTCAAATGCGATGTTAATTTCAAGGACATTTGGAAAATTGTAGTGAGAATACGTACACACTGCCACATTTTGAATATTTCTTGGCCTAGCTTCTTCTTTCAAACTTCCGATTGGTCCTTAACTTATTATTGGAGATATAGAAAATAAAATTTTTTAGGATTGACAGTGAAGATCAATTAATTTTATTCTCACAAAAGATAAACATTGATATTTTTAAATGTTTGAATATTAATTAAATTATTAAATTATCTATTCTTATTAATTTAAAATTTTAGAATAAGTGGTGACTTAGCTAGCCCTAGAGAGAAAAAGAAAAAAGAGGAGAGGTGTTTAAGGAGGGGGGAAGGCTCCACGCCTCTCTCCCCCCAATGGTGCTTCCCTCCTGGTCCCTCTAAGGCTATGTGGTTTTTTGTTTTCTCTTTGGCTTAAATTTAGTGGAATTTTTGTTCTTCTAATTCTTCAAGGGCTATGGAGCTTTGGGTCTCTTAGTCCTTATAAGAGTATGGAGCCTTGTGTTTTTTTTCTTGTTTGGTTTCTTCAGGCAGGAAGGCTAACACGACATCTCATAGGGAAGCGACCTCTCAGTCCGTGTTGCCGGTGAAAGCTTAGCTGAGCTTTCTTCTTCTACATCTATTTTTTAGGCCAGATTTATGTTTTTCCACCGGTTTCTACAAGACACGCACCCCTCAGTAGCGTTCCCCATCTTCCGACGTAGGCTTGTGTTAGGTGCTTTCTGTAGTTATTTTTCTTGTTTTTTTAGAATAGTTTTTGAAAGTCTGTTTGTTAAATTTGCAGATTTTATAGGACTTTTTATGGCTTGTTAGCTAGATCAACCATCTTTTCTTTGTTAGGGATGCTTTATTGTTAAAGAGTGGCTCAAACATCTGTCCCTGTAATATTTGTTTATTTGTAAGCAGCACTCAAATTAGATTTTTCTGGCTTAGTGTTTAGGGTGTCGTTGTGCTTCTATTTATTGTATTTGCTTTCGGGCCTTTTCAAATTAATGCATGATAGTTCCAATTTTTTTGTTAAAAAAAAAAAAGAATAGAAGAATAAGTGATGACTTGACATTAAATTCCATTAATAGCATTCTATACACATTAATTTGCTCAAGAATGCCGTGCACCACAGGGTAGAAATAGACATGAATGGAGATATTTCAATGCAATGTGAATGGTCATGATGTTCAATCTTTGAAAGAAATATAGAAAGTTATTGTGGGAACCCTTCTGACACTGTCGTTGTCCTCTTGCACCGACGGTCTAAATTCAGGAATGGATGATTTTTACAAGATTCTCACGACGTGTTGACGCTCGCATGTCTGAGGTTTCTGGGTGGTCATTGATGTTGCCTATTTGAAGACGTTAATTTGTATACCATGCCAAAATTCTTAACATCAATCAAGTTTGTTTTGTCAAAATTGTTTGTTATTTTGTTAAATCATTATTTTTTTTTTTAAAGCTTAAGTTGGTAGGAAGAGAAAAATTTAATTATTTAATTAATACTTTAACACTTTTTCTTACGTGTGGGCTTAAATTCTCTATTAATAGGTGAGGTACAACACGTAAAATATTCAATTGAAATGGTCTGGGGTGAATCATTGAGACAAGATTCTAAATGTGATGAAAATGGAATTCTACGCTGACCATATATTAATATTAAAATATATAATATAGTAGAATATTTTCCTTATTATGTAAGAATATATTTTATGATTTGATACTTGTTATATAGAATCATTACTTTTTAGAGGATTGATTGTAATTGATGGTAATCAAATCAAATAATTTGATTATCATACTTATTTTTATTTCCACCTCTACAATTGGAATATTTTCTATTTAAGCGTGATGAAATAATGAAAACGTATGCAAAAAAATTAATCTCAAACATTGTGTTTGACAATGTTTAATTAGGTTGTCTTTAATGAATTTAAAGGGTTTAGGTTCCCTCAAAACTTAACAAATTATCCCGTTACGTGTTTGTGAAATCATTCACGTAACACAAACTCAAGACCTTTGGCTCTGTTACCATGTTAAATCACTACTTGTCCCAAAAATTTAAGCTTATAGAAAGATCAACATAAGTTTAATCATTTAATCATTAATTTAACAACTTTTTCAAGTTGTTGCTACATATTAAAGTCTTCTATCACTCACGGAATAATACTTTGAGTTGGAATAGGGTTGCTGAAATTAAATAAAAATTAGACATTAAACACTTTGGTTGCCCTATGAACAAATCATTTCCTGCTGATCCTAATTTAGCTGCGGTGTTTCGTCATATCAATCCAATGAAATTCTCTTTTCAGTAGTTTTGGTATAAGCCGTAGTTGTGATCGATGCTAGCTTTAGACTATGGCGTTGAATTAAGGCTTTTTCGAGTTTTAAACAATGTTATTGTTTGATCCGAAATTGACTTTAAATTCGTATTGGCATTTGAAGGGAACAATTTTGGATCTAGCAGTAACCCCCACCTTAGCCCAACTTCTCCGAAAGCCCTGGGATTTGTGAGATCCATGTCTTTTTGAGACATTCTATGCACCTTCTTTGATATTCTTCAGTCTTTGGAGCTTCATATACAAAAATACAACCAATAGAATCCGATCGATTCTCAGAACACAAATTTATCTTAATTTCCTCTGTTCTGATCTTCTTCAAATCTGGCCTCAAATATGAAATTTATGATTTAATGCACATTAATCTCAGTCAAGCATATAATTTAATTATAACATTAGCATGTAACAAATATTCCAAGAAACTAATTCTACTTTGTCATGATACAAAAAACAGTAATTTTAAGCAAACAAAAATTATGGAAGCTTAATCAGGTGATCCAAGAGGGTAAAACTTAGTCCTTTCAATTCTCATTTGCTCAAATGACTGAATGCTGACTATAGCTACCATATTGTCCATCCTTATTGACAGCCAAGCTTATATTAAAAAACAAAGTAAATGTACTCCCCGCACCAAAAATAAAGAAAAAAAAATGTCTAGAAAAATAATGAATAAAAAAAAAATAGTTGAAAGATGTACAAGTAATTACATCTTATTCGAAATATCATCATAAAAAGTTTTAGCTTTTTCTTTTTCTTTTTCTTTAATCTAAGATATAATAAAATAAATAGTTTTTATGAACTACCTTTTATAATTTGTTTCAAATTACAATCAAATTCAAGCTGGGTTTTTGAATTATTCGTTTTTCTCATAGTGAGACGTACGTTGAAAAAGTCTCTCTTGATTAACGTTTGGTAAATCTCTCGCAAAATTCAAGGAAGTAAAAACTTCTCCAGTTAATCAATGATATATTTGAGCAATTTTTTTATTTTTATTTTTATTTAAAAAAAAAAACTAAAGTTTAGTACAAGAAGGCAAATGGAAAGCCTTGACAGCAATAATTAATCGTGACATGTAATAAATAATAGCACAACTCCCAACAAACACCAAGCGAGTTGCTTTGCTCAAGTTCTTGGTACGAGAGATTGATAATGCAATGAGTATTATTTGTATCTGACCTGAAAATTTATTACAAATTATTATCAAAATTTATTACAAATTTAAATTGGAAACTTGATAATGTATTATTGGCGTGAGAATACAACCAATTTTCCAAAATCGCAGATGACTTTGACAAGACTGTCATCAAGGACGTTCTGATCGATTTATTAGATGGCAAATTTTCAATGAAGACTGTCACCAACCATGTGCAAAAATATATATATGTCTTCATCTGGGCCATCTGGCTTTAGAACGTACGCCGTGCGCCACAGTGTAGAAATAGGCAGATGGAGAATTCAAAAGCGATGTTAATTTCAAGGAAATTTGGAAAATTGTAGTAAGAATACGTACACACTACCGCATTTTGAATATTTCTTGGCCTAGCTTCTTCTTTCAAACTTCCGATTGGTCCTTAACGTTGCAAATTTGAAAGCCTTGACTGCAACAGCTAGCCGTTCTATCTAGACTCTAGTACTGGGTATACAATTAATGCCAAAACTCCCAATATGAGTTGCTTGCTATCAAAGCTTCTTCTATGTTGTGCCCCATTTAAAGGAGATTGAACTTGAGCTGACCAAGATATTTAATTTAATTTTCTGCTTTACCCTCATATATTTGAATAATAGAGAGAATATATTGCAATGAGTATACATTGATGCTGCTGAAATTTGGACGGCCAATTCTACGTCAACGAGGACTTAAAATCACTGGAAGAAATTATAGCTTAACTTGTAAAAGCCCTCCCGTGATAGAGAGTTCATAAATTGGTATATGCGTTTCAATGAATAAATGAATGAAGTTCTTACTTCTTTTTATTCGGTTTATAAAATTATTATATCTCTTTTAAACATGTAAAAAATACTTATCTTTTTAATAGCATTAAAAATAAAAATGAAAAGAAATATAGAAAATAAGATTTTTTAAGGCTAACTGTGAAGATCAATTAATTTTATTCTCATAAAAAATAAATATTGATATTTTTAAATGTTAAAATATTAATTAAATTATTAAACTACTCATTCTTATCCGTTTAAAACGATTGAGTCCCTGTTTGATAAAATCGTTTCCCTTCTATTAAACATTCGATTTAATTACTCCACCAAACGAGAAGTTTAACATTCTAGACTCTATTGTTTTTTACTTTTTTATTCATTCTAGAAAAACAAAGAATAAAAAAAGAAAAATAGTTGAAAGATGTACAAGTCATTACATCTTATTCGATATATCATCATAAAAAGTTTTAGCTTTTTTTTTTTTTTTCTTTTTAATGTAAGATATAATAAAATAAATAGTTTTCACCAACTACCTTTTATAATTTGTTTTAAATTACTATCAAATCAAGTTGGGTTTTAGATATTTTAAAAATTAGATATCGTTATTTGAGATGTTTTGAAGTTTAATATCTTTTAAGTTTAAAAAATTAATAATTTGATACTTTTAAGTAAAGTTTTCTCTGAAATATACTTATAAAAATAAAATAAAAAATTGTAATTTTTTTATGAAAAATATTTTGTATGGAAACAAATAGATGTAAAAAATATTGGAAAATTAGGTGAGAATCGGACCACTTTTCCAAGCTCGTATTAAAGGACGAGACCAACTAATAATGAATTTGACAAGATTGTCATGACATGTGCAGCCAAGTCTTCATCCGGCTTTAGAATGCCGTGCACCATGGTGTAGAAATAGATAGGATTAAAATTCTTTCAAATTCTTTGAGAAAATCGAGATCGATGTTCGATGCAATGTCAGTCATGATGACTGGAACCCACTAGTAAATTAGTGATGGCTTTCACAACATTTGTCAATGTCATGTGCACAAGGTTGACGCATCACGTACGCATGTCTTGGTTTTTACTTGAAAATTTAAAAACTAAATTGTAATTTTAAAGTTTAAAAAATAATTTTATCAAATATTTAACTACATATTTAAAAATTATATTTAAAATATTAAATTCAAACGGACATCTTGTTTATTTAAGTATAATTAACTGTATTATATAACTTTTGATTTAGAGAAATGCTAAAGTATCTCATTGTGTTTTTTTCGTGTTCTCTTGAAATGATATAAATGTAATTTTTTTGATTAAAAAATTATATCTATGCTATCCAAAAGGACATAAATATAATTTTTTTTATTACATCTATTCCGTTTCAGGAGAACATCAAGAGAATACCAAAAGATGCTCTGACATTTTTCTTCGATTTATAAATAGAGAAAGAGTAGTGAGCAAATAAGAGATATATTATTTGCACAACTCTTAAATAATAATTGCACAACAATGTTGACATGTCTAACATTTTTTTTAATAAAAAATAAAAATACTGGACAAATCAGTATTATTGTGCAGCTAACATATCCCAGCAAACAAACCTAAAACAACAAAGAAATTAAGAAAATAAATCTAAAAATATTTTAATATCAACTAAATATCAATTATATTTTTCATATATTCTAACACAACAAGAACCTTCGATGAAAATATTATGGGACATGTCCGGATATAGTTTGCGGAGAAGATAATGACATTGAAAATCCTTGAAACAGAAAATCAATACAAAAACGTATAAGCCCAATACTAACAGAGCATGATAATGGCTAAAAAGAGAAAATAATTATAGAAGATAGCTAAATATCAAATTTTATTCTACAAACAAAAAAGAACAAGAAAAAAAAATGCATTGATATTTTTAAATTCCGCCAATAATACTCTTACCAAATTTCCACAAGCATCAACGATTGAGCCCCTCATTGATCTCGTTTATTAAACACTGAGGATGGTACACCTGGCATTTGTTAGACTTCTCCACGAAACTATTTCTTCTTTTTGAAGACACTATGAAACCAAATTCACCGAGATTAACACTTTTGAGTTTGTAATGTTGCTCAAATTAAATAAAAGTTAAAAATTAAACACATTGATTGGCCTAAGAAGTAACCAATCCTAATTTAGCTGCCGTGTTTGATCAATTCACTGAAATTCGCTTTACCGTAGTATTGGTATAAGCCATAGTTGTGAAGCTAGCTAGATAATGGCATTGAATTAAGGTTTTTTGGAGTTTAAACATTTTAAATAACCACATTCGCATATACAATCTTAGTTATTGTCAATTTGATCAAAAATTGACTTTAAATTCTATTGGCATTTGAAAGAGAATTTTGGAGTAATAACTCCACATAACCTACGTACCATTCAAACATGATCTAATGTGTAATTAGCAAGAGGAAGAAGACCAATTACAACAACAACCATGTGGTATATTTTAGATGATCTTCATACATAACTATTATGAGTCCAGCTCTAGTTGTGGGCTGGGTTCTTAAATGGATCAGGCAACTTTTTTTTGTTATCTTAGAGGGCCGAAAAGCCCAAAAAAAAAAAAAAATCAAACTAGAATCCCCACGCTTTTCGTCATTTGACTGTAAGCCTTCAGATTGTAATTTAAAAGATTTGAGGTACAAGTTTGGATTCATAATAAATTCGAGACATCCATCAGTTTTTGTGTTAAATAGAGAGCATAAATTAATTCTGTCCCTTAAATTTTATTTTAGTTTTTTTTTTAAGAAAAAAAAAGAAAAAAAAGAAAAAGGGTTTAAGGATCACCCAGTTCACTCAAAGTGATGGTCGTTGATGGGCAATCAAAAATTATGAAAGCTTAATCATTTTGCTAGAGAATCAGGGGATCGAAGAGGGTAAAACTTAGTCCTTTCAATTCTCATTTGCTCAAATGACTGAATGATGACTACCACATTGTGAATCCTTTAGATTTATTAGAAACTTCATCTTTCTTCTAATGAAAAATAATGATTTTAGTATATTGTAAGATTCTAGAAAATATATGATTATATGCCGAAAGTAACTTGTAACTCAATCTATGAACTTCAAAGTGGACCATTTTTATTATTATTATTATTATTATTATTAATTTTTTTTTTTTTTAAATGAAAATGATGTAATTTCATTGAGTAATTCTTGGAGTACATTAAGTTTCTATAAATTGTTCATAAAAAAATGAGGTGGCTTTTAAAATCACAATTTAATCAAAATCATTATTTGATCAATCACACGCCCAATGATGATTTTAAAAGTCGCCTCATTTTTTATGAATACTTGTTGAATACTTAATGTACTCCTAAAATTACTAAATTTCATTAATCCAAAGATACTGCTAGGTTTGCTAAGACAATGCTATGAATAAAGGGTGGACACTCTATCCATACCATGTCCAGCAATTGTAACTCAATCTGAGCTTCAAAGAATATAATTTGTTACATCTTTGAGTGTTGGTTATGTTCAAGGAATAGAGTATGTTAGCATAGGAAGCAGAGATAGTAATTACAAGTCCCAAATTCAAAGGGCAAAAGAGTAGTCCTATTTTTTTTTTTTCATGGATGTGCTCCTTGGTCAAGTTGGGTTAGAAGCATATGCTTAGTTTTCTCAAATAAATAACAGAAAACTCAGGGTGAAGATCATCCAAGGTTTCAAATTCGATACAAAAAAAATCCCAAAGCAATGATCCTCCAAGGATTGAAGTGAATAAGAAGGAAAAGATGAGAGCTCAGGCTATCCCATACTTATTTACAAATGATGTTATTGCAAAAAGTTGAGAGTTTAGAATTGAGCACCCTTCCTCCCCCACACAACATTGGGGCAATATTTACATACAATGATAATTAGCACCAAAAGTGCAATGTCACAATTGCTATCATTTTCGTGTCCCAAGAGCAAAACTAATGACTTTGTTTCCTTCAAAACTTTGAGACTACCTTAGAGTAACCATTGGTACTAATTATAGGCCACTACAATCATTAGTTGTACTAGTTATAAATGTTACAATTATTATCTTTTTTCTTTTCTTTTTTTTCCAAGCAAATGTTACTATTATTATCTATCATTACAAAGCAAAGTCTATAAACAAATCCCTTTAGGGGAGTCCCAAGACTATTATATTATTTTAAAAACACAAACATGAAAGAGCTATAGACAAGTTTGATGCTTTCATACTAGCTTCGTTCAGTATGCTGTGGAAACTGCAATTTGATATTCTTGAGTGTGACTGAAATATTTTTTGCATCAACCCTCGGTTCAGGAAACTCTCCACAACACTGCAATGCCAATCCCATTACAGATGATATGCAATCCAATGTATTTCAATCTTGGTTCAATTGTATTTCATGGTTTTGGTGATGATGCTTTAAAATGCTGTTAATGATTCAATCCAACTTGTTTGAGGTGCTGTGGAGCCAAGCCCTTGCTTAGCAGGGGGAACCTACTTGGGGAAGCAGCATTTCGAATGAAATTAATGGTTTTCATTTAACTGAAGCAATAATTATGTGAAATTAATAGTTTCTTTTATACCTTGTTAGGGAATGAAGTGGTGTTCTATTTGCTACCCTAGTTATTGTGTTTGATTTGTGACCATAACTTGTTTTTTAGTGCTAGTTGAAAATTTGATTTTTGTAGTAATAGTGTTTGGTTGGCTTTTGATTTGATATTGTTTAGATTGTTGTTTCAAGTTTGATATGGGTGAGTTGCATTTAGCTTGATGAAGTTGATTGGAACTCCACGATAGATCCTGAATTGTTGTTGGACTTGGAACGGGAACCCGAGTCTCATAGTGATGGAGATAAAGATGAGAACATTGTGATTCTTGGTGATCCCCTTCCCTTGAACCAGTCTGTTCCTTGCACAGGATGGGGGAAGATGCTGAAGAGGACTACTTTAGAAAAATGATAGATTTAACAAAACGGTTGTTGAAAAATATGACTGTTAAAAAAAAAATGACTGTTTGAGAAAAAAATGACCGTTGAAAAATTTGCATTAGAAAAATAACCGTTTTAACAAAACGACTGTCGACAAATATGACCGAATATAACCGTTTGAAAAAAAGGATAGTAAAAAAATTTGTGATAAAAAAAAAAATGAATAAAGAAAAAATATAGAGTTAAGAATAGATAATTAGATGTATGATGTCTTTTAAAACCTATTAGCTAAACTAGATAAAGTGGGTTTTGTTAGGTATTTTAGATTGGATGTATGGTGCCTTTTTTCTTTTTTTCTTTTCATTTTTTTTCCTTTTTTTTCGAATTCTTTTGAAACATTTTGAGGATTATTTTTGTGTTTTTGTTGGCTTTAGGGGGACATTGGCATTTTTTAGTAGTTTAGATGGGATATTGACACAATTGGTAGTTTGTAAAATACATTGACAATAGAGTAGTAGTTTGAGGGGAGTTATGTATATTTTTCCTAAAAAAAATAAAAAATAAAATAAAATTAAAAAAAAAAAGGTAAAGTTTGTTAAATTACTAATTGTTCTACAAACTTAAACTTATAGGAAGAGGTAAATTTAATCACTTAATCAATATATTAACTCTCCCCCTCACATGTAATATTTAATCGAGTCAATGTGCCCAACAATAACAAAAATACCCTTCATAAAATAATAAAAATTGTTAAAAACATAACAAAAAAATATATATTTTATTTTAATAAAAAACCAAAAAATTATTTTTTAATTTTGTTTTATATGATTTCAGTTTGGGACACTCCTTGAATTTTCATCTTTCTTATTTTTCTTTATTTTTTTTTCAATCTTTTTATTTTTATTTATTTATTTATTTATTTATTTTCGAATTTACTTAACCTTTTTTAGGATTATTTTTGTGTTTTTGTTGGTTTTAGGGGGACATTGACATTTTTTGGTAGTTTAGGGGGGACATTGACACAAGTGGTAGTTAGGGAGACACATTGACAATAGAGTGATAGTTTGAGAGAGGTATGTGTATTTTTTTCAAAAAAAAAAAAAATGTAAAGTTTGTTAAATTACCAATTGTGCTAAAAGCTTAAGCTAGCTTATAGGAATAGATAAATTTAATCACTTAATCAATACATTAACACTTTCCCTCACATGTAATTTTTAATTGAAATAAGAGGTAAATGATGGAGTCTAAATTCGAACTCAGGACATTTAACTTTGATACCATGTTAAATCATAACTTGTCTTAAAAGCTTAGACTTATAAGAAGAGGTAAATTTAGTCACTTAATTAATACTTTAACAAAGTTTACATATCCTTCTCAAACTACTACCTAATAGACAATATCTCTCTCAAATTTTTAATTTAGAGACAATGCCCAAAACTACCAAAAATTGTCAATGTTCCATCAATGGCAAAAATACCCTTAATAAAATAATAATAATAATAATAATAATAATTAAAAAAAAACAAAATACATAAAAACCAAGAGTGGCCAAATTTAAAAATTAAAAGAAAAATTAAAAAGCTTTTCTATTTCTTTTTTTTTTTTCTAAAAAAAATATTTTTGTTTTTTTTTTTTCAGAAATTTTCATTTTTTTTTAAAAAAAAAAACTTACAAACTTCTTCTTTTTTTTTTTTTTTTTTAAGAAAAAATTAAAAATTTCTTTTAAAAAAAGTAATTTTTTTTGAAAATAATTTTTGTTTTATTAAAAAAATTGTAAGGTTGGTTTTGTCTTTTTTTGGCCTTGGGGTACATTCACAATATTTTGGTAGTACGTCAACTTTTTTTAAAAGAAAGAAAGAAAAAAAAAAAAAAAAAAAAGAACATACCGGATCGGATTTGTTGGGGACAAAGATGCTTGGTTCTTAACCATTATGAATCAAAAAATTGGAGTAAGATTTCAGAATTGGCCTCGTTTAATTATATATGTCACTATGGACAAAAATGGTCATTATGGACAAAAATGCTTGGTTCCTAACCATTAGAAGCTACACCTGCTGCTTGTCCAACGAACGGTATGCCTTTTTTTAAAACTTGTAAGTTGTAAATTAGATTTGCTAATCCCCATGCCCTTGGCCACGTTGAGATGTCGAGAAATATGGAGGCTAGAGTATTGAGAGGAAATGAGCGGTGCAAGGGGAATGGTATTACGAGAGAGACAAGTGTGGGTTTCTTAAATATTACGCATGTCTTCAAAGTTCAAACTTGGGGGTTCTTTTGTATATACTACAACCGCCTACTCCTAAAATTGATAATCGTCATGTCATAGATGGTTAGCAATTTTTTCCAACCTACTTTAAAAGCGGTTACGTGATTAGCCGATTAGCCGTTAGTAGATAATGGCCGGTTACTAACCTACTTGGCATGAGTTTATTTACCGCCTTTTCACCCATACTTGGCATGAGTTTAGTCTAGTAAAAATGAGTGCTGAAGCTGCCCCATGCATGCTATGTTGGGGTAATATCAAAATACCATGATACATTTGTAATGAGCAACAAAAATACAATTCTACAATTGCTATCATTTGTGTCCCATGGGCACAAATAGTGATTTTGTTGCCTTCAACACTTTAAGATTAACTTAGAATACTCATTGGCAGCTAATTATAGGTCACTACAATATTAACTATACCAGTTATAAATGCTACTACTATTATCTACCATAATAACACAACGGCTATAAACAAATCTTTTTCAGTCTCAAGACTATTACATTATTTCAAAAGTACAAACAAGGAAGACTTATACACAAACTAGATGTTCTCATATTAGCTACGTATCCTGTAGAAATTTCAATTTGATCTTGTTGAGTGTGGCTAAAATATTTTTTGGCGACTCCGAGTACTGAAGAAATTCAAAGAAGCCCATCGGGCTTGCATGATTTTATATGGCTCATCACATTTTGTTAGTACATAAAAAATGAAGTACAAAGATGTACTTCTTAGAAAATTCCTAGAACTGCTTTTATCTTCCAACAATCTTTAGAAAATTTAACATCTAGAATTCCTAGTACTGCTTTGCATAACACGTGGCTGTACTGGGTTTGCATAGTATAGTTGCATCACAAAATTTTGCATTGGGCAGACAGAGCCAGGATTTCTCAGATCTGCCTCTTCATCTGCGAGTATAGCCTTTTAAAAATTCTGATATGGTCCAAAGTTCATTGTTAGAATTTTGTGGGATATAAAATTTATTTCTTCAAACAACAATCACTTGTTTATTTGAGGATGAGGTCATCCTTTAAAGATGCATATTTACAGTGCTCTAGGTCTAGTATACATTTCTGGAAAAGTAAAAAGTCAGTCAACATGACGAACTAAAAGGGGACTATTATACCCGGTTCACTAAATAACCCATGTTTCATGAAACCCAAAGATGGCTTTTAAGATCATTCACTTAAATCAGGAAATTTTCACTATGAAATCACCAGGTTAGAACCAATAATCTTGTCACTCCTCATGGGTATGAATCATTAACAGTATGATGCATTGTACGGGAATCAAACTCCTAAACACATACCCACCTCCAATCTCATGTAAAATAGACCACAACGACCCTGAGCTAAGTTGGAAAAGTTAGATTTCGAAAGTAATTTGCAATTAGTTACATAAAAAAAGCATACCTATAGTTCAAATGTTTGACAAAATTATACCTCATACATGCAAAATCTGTTAGCTTTTGTACATCTTTAAGAAGATCAGGTCAGTTACAATGACTAAATTATATTAAAATCACTCAAATCCCTATCCATTTGAGCAAGTAGCAAGAGGATGTCTGGTGCACATGACAGAATAAAAGGGGACTAAAAAATCAGTTTGGGGTGATTATAAAAATGGACAAAAATTATTCAAGACATCAGACAGAGAAGTCCCATATTCTGCATCCCTATGTTCTACTGATATGTATGTTTTCCGACGCAGAGGAGAGAGAGAGAGAGAGAGAGAGAGAGAGAGAGAGAGAGAGAGAGATTAACAGCTAGTATAAGAAAACATTTTACATCTAAACAAATTTTGGACATTTCATGAGCAAACCAGGATGGCACAAAAAAAGAAAATGAAACATGGTAGATAATTTATTAGAGTATCAATTCAATATAGATCTTATAGATGCCAAACTATACAAAACACGGTGCAAGAGATATGTAGTTTTACGTGCAATATAAAATAAGTGTAGAAATTGTCAAACAAAACCAAATAATCAAGGAAGACATGACTAGTTTTTGAGTTGATAAAAAAAAAAAATGTTCTAGGCACAAGCCACACCTTTGATAAAGAACTGGATGGTGAGGCATACACCTAGAAACTGCAACTTAACTTTGCACTGCCTCAAGGTGTACAAGCACCTCACTCTGAGGTGATCTCAAAGTAAACTTCAGAAAAAGCATCTATTACAACCTATATGACCTCAGGAGAATTTCATAGCAACAACAGACCTTATCATTCCTTTTTAGATAGTCACTGGTTTGAGGTGAATTTTGAATGTATTAATGCAAAAGGATTGTTCAAACATCTATTATAACAAATGGCAATAATTATGATTACCAGAATAACAGAAATGCTAGAATCAAGTGATTAGATTGAGTAAAACATAAAGGATAAAATGAGGAGCATTATCTCTTCAATTGATATCAAACTACTAAGCTGCAGTACAGCCAATAATAATACCTATGCACTGCTGCAATACCACTACTACTATTGCACATTCAATTGGGAAAATGCCATACCACAATACCATCTGGTACTGGTTCCTTGATTCAAACAGAGAACCAGTACCAGATGGAACACTTTAAATTGGAGAGAATTCGACTCACTAGTAACTAAGTTTCAGACTTACAACTAGGAAAATACCACAATACTTGGTTCAATTGAGAAAATGATGAAAGAAGGAAATTCCTCTAAAAAATGATTCCAATTAGCAAACTATAGATGCACACTAGATGCATCAGTGAGACAGAATTTGAGCTCCTATGAGGCTGACAGCCAAGATTCTATTAGGTGTGTTAAGAATGATCCAATTCAGTGTGAAATCTATTGCAAGATAATAAGTGAAAGAGTTGGGTTTCAGATACAAAGATTCTGACATCTAGGACATATTACATGATTTACTGTGTGATTCCCTCAAGCACTGAAGAAATCTGCACTGTTACATTTTCTGTCTGCTGTTCCAGTCAAGTGGCCTTTCTGTTCAACTCTTTGTGCAGAATCAAAGTGAATGACTTACTCACAGAGCAATCCAAAAGAATAGGGAAAAGACCAAAATCGACTTGAACTGAAAAAGAAAAGCCATACACACACACACACACACAAAAAAATGTTAATAAATTACACAATTTCAATGGGAAATCTCTTGGCCTTTCGTGTGTTAAACAGAATGCCCAAGAAAGAACACAAATAAACAAACCCCAAATAACAAAAACCCAAATTTTCCAACAAATATTGAACCTCTAACTAATTTCCCAACAAATATTGAACCTTTAATGAACCCAATCCAAACGAAAATTTAGGGTTTTTCACATATGAGCCTCCAACAATTATTTTAAATAATCGAAATCCACCACATTCACTCAACAAATTCAAACCATAAATTGAAATCGACCACATTCACTACGAGAAAAAAACATGAATCAATGGACCAGGAAGAGTGAAAATATAAAAACACACCGATTGATTAGAGGGAGGCGAGCTGGTGGGCTGAGCGGGCAGTTGGCGTCGATCAACGGCTGTGGAGTGGCGTTTTCCCGTAGATGTTTTGTGAGAGAGAGCGATAGAGCAACAAAACTTGGACACCAGAATCTGATCGTGAGAGGCAGAGCTTATTACTTCATTCCTAGCGTAAATTCCAAAGAATCCACAACATTAGTTTCATCCATTTTCACACCTGGGTGGTGGGATTATAGTGTCAAATGTCAACTACACACATTGGTTGATTCACGTAGGTACAGCTTTTGCAAAACCAAGATAGTTTGAGCCAACTTTGTTTCCAAATCATGTACTGAAGTTCCCTCAGAAGCACTTGTGGTAGTTTTGTCAAATTCTTGATCATGCTGGCGAAGAATCGCTTCGTGTTCATGGTTTTTGCATTGAGTTGCTTCAGGTTGCTGAGATTCGCAAAGGCAGTGTTACCCCAAGGACAAGGTACGAGCTTGCTCTTCCGTTGTAGTTGGTATACAGGGGAAAGAAACGAAAAGTTTGAATCTTGGGGAGTTGGTCAAACTGGGTGTCACCCATTAACTGTTTGGACTAGTTGGGCTTAGCTTATCATTTTTCATAGTAAGATATGAAAGTACTATGCATTGATCTTCTTTTTTTTTCATTGAATTATTTGGTGACCAAACAGAAAATTGGGGGTTTCCCCATTGAAATTTATGATTATGGTGCTTCACTAGTGCATGATTCTCTGGTGCTCTCTAATTAAATGGGCTACGTTCTAATTAGCGTGATTCTCACATGTTTATAGGTCTAAATTCACATAATTCTAGCAAAATTGAGTCAAATCTTCTATCTTATGAATGATTTTACATCTCCGTATGATTGTCAAAAAAATATAATTTTTTTATTAATTAATTTAAGTTAACTCATCTAAGCCTTCATCTACGAATCTATATATGTTTAGTGTTATTTTGTTTCAGGTTAGTGAAAATTTTTGTTGACTATACATTGTAATGAAGGCCACCAAACATTATTTTCAAAAGCTGCCTTTTTTACATCCATGACATCTGCAATATATTGTAAAATGCTAACAGCATGTCATGATTGATCTACTTCTCATGATAGTAGTTACCTATATTTACTATCTAATAACTCATTTATTATAGAGTGCTCAAGTTCTATAGTCTTCCTGGCATGCTTCCACCTCAACTGGTGAAGCTTCCTCACCTTCGAGAAATGTAAGATCTTTTTGAAATGCTTCAATTTCAAGTTTGATGGTAATATTTTACAGCACTAATGTCTAACACAATTCAATAGAATTTAATAAAAACTATTTTTTCAGCATTTTCAATTTACACTGGTTGTCCTCTCATTTTAGTGATTTTGCTTACAACTATCTCAATGGGACAATACCACTGGAATGGGCTTCAATGCGATTGACTTCTATGTGAGCTCTTCTATTTTATATTGATTAAGTTTTGATTTAGCTGCTTTTCTCTTAAATTAACCAGCAAGTAATGTGCAGCTCAGTTCTTGGGAATCGCTTATTAGGGGAGATTCCAAAAGAATTGGAAAATATTACCAGTCTCACATACCTGTACATTTTGAACTTTGGTTTGAAGTCTTCATGAGTAGGCTTGAGTTGTAAAATAAAAATAAAGTAGAAAGACTCTGGTTTTCTTGTGAAGTGTACTGCTATGACCTCAAACCTCTGAAACTTTTCGTGTTTTTTAATTGTTATATGGCCGTTTTGATACCCCTGCACTCCATAGTGATTTCTTGGATTGGTTTAATCATGAGTTTCTATTATGCTCTTTTAGTAATCTCAATATTCCTTTTTTATTTTTTATTTTCTTTTTCAAACAGAAGCCTTGAAGCAAACCAATCCTTTGGCATTGTTCCTCCTGAGCTTGGCAATTTTACCAATTTACAGACTTTGTAAGACATCTCATCTCTTCACTTTGGTAGGTTATAAATCTTTTTCTTGCTAACACATTTTTTAAGGATTTCGTTGGTTCATTGCTGCAATATTGTTATTGCTGGATGCTATCCTCCAATAATTTGACAGGAAACTTGCCGATGACTTTTGCCATGCTGGGAAGTCTAACAGATTTGTGAGAATTTATTATATATGCTTCTGTTGACACAATTCACTCCTCCTTTAAAGCATAAATGTAAACATTTCGCTGATGAACATCAATTTATTGCACAATGTAGTAGGATAAATGATAACAACTTCAGAGGAACAATACCTGATTTCATACAGAATTGGAAGCAACTGACAAGATTGTAAGATCCTTGTTTTTTTTTTTTTTCAAGACATCTCAAGTTTTTTTTGAGTCTCCATAGCAGAAAAGCCTTTATTTTTTTTCTTTTTATGTATATTTTCTAATAGTTAGTCTCATTCAAATTTGAATTCTTGAAGAGAAATGCATGCAAGTGGACTGGAGGGACCCATCCCACCAAATATATCTCTTCTGAGTAATTTACAAGACTTGTGAGTAAAAAACCTTCTTACATTCATCCAGTTGCTTGATAGGATGCAACTTGATTTTTTGGTATATTCAATCAACAGTTTTGGCTCATGTGGCATCTTTGAAACAGGAGGATTAGTGATATAGATGGGCCAAATCAGGATTTTCCTAAGTTGATAAACATGTCTGGCCTAGTAAGATTGTATGTTTAATGCTTACATTGTCAACTATATATTCGATTTGATGATGCTTTATGTGATACAATTCAGTTATGTATTTTAGGGTTTTGAGAAACAGTAAGATTTTTGGGGAGATCCCTTCATACATCTGGACAATGAAGAATCTGCAAATGTTGTAAGTAGAGCATGTGACATATTGGAGTATGCTGTTTACTAGCTTGAATTAGGTAATCATATATTTATATAGACGTGTGTGTGTGTATCGATATTTACCTTCAGAATGCCTTTGATTTGGATGGTATTGTTTTCAAAGAACAAAAGATAGCTGACAACAAGATGCTTCCAACGGTGTTATTTTTCCTAAACTGAAAATATAAAACAGTTTCAAGAAACTTTTTTGATGCTTTCTGAAAATAGGTGGTAGCGATCCAACCGATGATTTAAAAATAGGAATTTGGTTTTACACTTAATCGGTTTTCACAACTACGTGGATTTTAATATTTTTAACCACTCGCAATAGTACGGGACTTTGTAGTATAGTACTAAGGAGGGTATCGTACCACAAGGATTGGAAAGTTGTTCAAGTTATGAAGTACCTAAAATGTTACCTAATTTAATTATGAAAAAGATGATTTGTTTTGTTCTAACACTAAGCTAAACAAGTAATAATGAAAAGTCTAAGAATAAAGAAAGTGTAGGGCATTGATTTCACTCAATCCTTAAACACATGGTGTATTGTATTCCTCTCGGATTTATTTCACAAATGCAATACGAGCGCGTAATGATTGTCAATCACACGACGACCTCAATATGAAATTACTTTAGTTAAAGACAATGATAAACCATCTATTCATACACAAGTCATTCAACTCAAATCTAGGGTTGAATGATTCATGCTTCCTAGTATGGATTATAAGGTCTATTAATAAGCATACACATTCATGGAAAAAGCATAAATCATCTTAGTTCAACACATAATCTCCACCTAAACTTACACTAGAATGGAAAAACCTTTAAGCAATAATTAAACTAGAAAGAGTGTGGAGAGATATGTGTTCCCTAGCATGAGTTTATCAAATTCACATAAATTATGTCATGAGCACCATTACACAACCATCCTTAGGTTATGTAATCATTACACTTGTATAGAAATCCAATAACAACACAATCTACCCCATGGCCCTTAGAGAGAGTTCATCAACACCCTACAACTAATTTAGCTACTCATGGAGTTATGGAATTCTCTTATAGAAGAAGAAGAACCCATTACTCTAGAGGATATAAAAACTACAACCCACACTAATAAGATGTAAAAACTACTAACTTTAATTACTGAATCTACTTTAACAACTAAAAAGATATTCAAAAACAAGCTTTAAAGAAAAGAAATTCTAAGTAGAACATTAAAGAACAAGCTATGGGCTCTGGAATCTAAGGATTCCAGAATTGTTTTCAACATAAATAACACAAAACAAAAGGAAGAAGAAGAAAGAAGTGCTGGAAATATAAAGAAAATAGTAAGAACACTTGAATGAATTAAACTCCAACTTCACTTTACTATAAAAACGAGTTTAGACTAAATTACAACACAAACATACCTTGAAAATAGCTCTCTGGAAAACATGAAGAAAAGAGTGCATCACTTGGATGCACAAAAACTCAAAATACAATTTATCAACTAAAACTAACTATATCCCTAACCCACACGTCCATCCTCTATTTATAGAGGATTTGGTACAACAAACTTAGCTCTAACAATCACTCTCAGCCGTACAAAATGATGGTGACAACTTCTGTTTAGAACCGCACAACTTGAGGATGAATTTGAGCCACACAAAAAGCTGCCGACATCTGAAGATCTTTCTGAAATATCCGAAGTCGATCGATCGAATTATTTTGCCTTGTAGATTTCGATCGATCGAATGTCGATCGATCGATTGTTTCACTCAATGTAATTTCGATCAATCGAATATACTTGATCGATTTTCTTCTTCTAGGCAGGAACACTTGAACTTCACATATCTTCATTAGGCTTATCTTGTTGACTTTTTTTTTTCTTGTTTTCAATTAAGACCTAAAAAAGAGATGAAACACTAAAACATACTAACACGTTATTTAACAACACAAACTAGGGTTTAACATATGTAAATTAAGGGGCTTTGAATGTAAACATTCAACGCTTATCAATAGGCTGTTTTCAAGAATAATTTTCCGAAACAATTTTTCAATTCAAAACATGTTTTGTAGTGCGTTTTGCACTGTTTTCTGTTTTGTGAGTTTTAAAAAAGGAACCAAACAGGTCCGAAATGTTTATAAACGCTTATGGATTCTAACAATTGGCATTGCTTCAAGCTTGTAATGATTTCATCACCTAAACAATTAGACTGGCAAAAAACATTGTAAAAGTTCATACAAGGAAGAAAAGCAATATATCAACATTAAAATTAGTGTGAAAGACCTCAAATAAAAGCAAAGGTGTAGAAAATAGTTTGAATGTGCTTAATATGTTATATCTTTGGGTGTCGGCGCATAGCTCGGGTAGTATGTCGTTCGCTAATTTTTTACTTTCTTGCTCGTTTTTTTCCTCTGATTAGGGGCACTTTTGTATACTTCCTGTTTACTAGGGTTGTGCCCCTCTGCACTTTTTATTGAATTCTTACTTATAAAAAAAGAAAAGAAAATAGTTTGAATGATGATGTAGAAAAAGTTCTAAATCTATTACAAAGATCGATATATTAAAAAACAATCTGGCTTCACAAACTATGAATATTGCACTCTCCTTAAGAAACCAAATTACAGAAACTGAAGACATCATTGAGAACAAATTAAATTTGTAGACACACTTACGCACATACTTATTATGATTGCACAACATATGGATGTGCACTTGTTTGCACACCTGTAAGTTCTTGGTACACAAAATTGGCCAACCAATAAGATTGAAACAACAGAGAACTATAAGATGCAGGAAGTTGTGACATGTCAATTTACTAGTTAGCATAATTCTTTATTTTTATTTTACTTTTATAAGTATTTGACTTCAAGGGGAGGGGGAAATGAGAGATTCAAACTAGTCCGCTTTATGAGGCGTGATTCCCAGCTGATTGAGCTATACTTTGAGACCAGTTGGCATAAATATGTTGCCCAAATTCCTTGTTGTTATCATTTTTCAATTCTTTTCTTATAATTGTTGTCTGCTTTGCTCCTATCTAGATGGTAACAGATTACTAGAAAGCATAGCATATTGATAGAAGCAATGTTTGCTTTCATGAGCGAAATAGCTTCTAGTAATGCTAAGTGAATAATGCCTTATTAACTAAGGTTATCTTTTCAAACTATAAAATTTTGAGTGCCCTTTCTTCTTCAACATACCAGGTTCTAAATTGTTCCAAGGTTGGATATTGATTATCTTGTCTCTTTGTGATTGTTGTAGTGATGTCAGTTTCGACAATTTGGTTGGGGAGATTCCCACCAATATCAAGTTAGAGCGCCTGAAGTTCCTGTAAGTATATCGAAATAGAGGCTGTAATTGATTGTATATTTTGACTTTCATCAGTAACATACTTTAATATCATTCCAAGTCTGGACAACTTGATTTATATAGACACAAACACCTGAACGCACAACTGCACACATGCACCTCATTTTTTTTTTTTTTTTTTATAATCAAACTTGCTATTTGGTGCAGAACCATGTCATGTATCTCTTACCAAATGCAACCATAGATTTCTGACAGGATTTGGTCAATTGCTTTTGCATTCTAGTATTTTTAATACATACTAAACATTTGATGTTGCTTCTGTTAGCTTTTTAACTGGCAACTTGCTAAGCGGAAATGTACCGGATTCAATCTTGATGGAAGGAAGTAACATGTATGTTTCTTATCTGGGATGCTTTTTCTGTTTATTTTCATCTTTTTGATATATTTTCAATCCACCTCATAAATGCACTATTTCTCTTTGGTAGTCCTTTTTAATGTATGTTTTTGAATTAAAGAGAGAATTTTCCCAAATATTTTTTTATATTTAATATAATTTAATTGTTTTGCCTGTTGAATTGAGAGCCACTACAAGCACTAGACTACTATGGACAAAATGTCAGTCGGCATGTCTTCCTAAAGGGATAGATGAAAAATTTGAAGGCTCAATTTATTTGTCGCAAGATGAAAACTGAGAAGATGTCCCTTTTTTAATTAAGAAAATATTTTGTATACAAAGATTTTAAATTCAATTTACATATGAGAAAGTCGAATAGTTTCATGCTACCATTTCTAATTCTATTTTGCAAATAAAACTTCCATACAATTTTTCTTGATATTAAGCTCCCACATTTTTTACTGTATTGTACTTGTTTGTAGCACGGGCCACAGCATATTTGGCGAGGTCTAATTAATCCGCTGACAGAGTAATGATAAATATATATCTAAAAATCTGAGGCGCTATTTAATTAAAAATTATAACAAAACAATCTTAAAATATAATAAAAATATAAAACATAATTCCAATTGATACCCAACTTCCATTACAAACAAAATAAATCGAGTAATGTTATAAGGAGGATTAGAATTCACACTTGAAATGGCTATTTTAAGAACCATATGACATTTTAAAAGACAGAAGACTTTATGTTTTAGAATTACTCAAATAAAATATCATCTGACCAAAGAGCTCGCCTACACTTTGAAAAAACAAGAAAAAAAAAGAATCAACAACTAGTTATGGTAGACTAATTCTCAATAAGCTTGCAGATAAGTTTTGAACTATTGCAACGTGACCATCAAAGTTATGAAGCTACGCAGTAGACATAAGGATCTACAAAGACAGTGTCATTAACCTGATAAATAAATGCAAAACAAAATAAATAATATGAATAAATTCTTGAAATTTTTGAAACTTAGCTATGAAAAAGAGAAATAAAATTGCTACCGCTGTCTCTGCCAAACACAAATCCAGTTGGTTTGACTCCAAAACAACTAAGTTCCATGAGGTTTGCAAACTTCTCTCTAATAACCTCTTCACCAATAAATGCTTCATCCGCAGTCTTAGATGGCTTTATTATCCATTTTTGTTTGTTATGACAATTGGGGCACTAAAATTCAAAAAATATAAACCAAATAAATGAATAAAGTAATAAATAAATAAATCCTAGAAAAATAAGATTAAAGCAAACCTTCATTTTGATACCCATGAGTGAACAAGTCAGAGTAAACACATTCGCGCATCTGTCACATTGAACCTAAAAAACAGTATCCTTTTACATATTACAAAACAAGAAGTACAAAAAAAAAAAAAAAAAAAAGGGAACACTTCATTTACAATTTCTAATTTTTTATTACTTTTGAAAAAAGGTATCCAAATTTTAAAAAAGTGTCTATTTAGAATATCAATCTTTCCCTTTTTTTCTCTCTTTTTTTTTTTTTTTTTTTTTTTTTTTTTTTCAATTTCAACCCTCTATTAGAATTTTCCGTTAAATCATATCAAAAATTCCAAAATACCTACATATGTTTATTTTTTTTCAAAGATTCATACATGGATAATTTTGCAAATTCCGTTAAATTCTAACAAATACCCTAAATCATAGCAACTTTTTTTTCTTTTAAAAAAAGGGAGGGTATTTTTAGAATTTTGACATGATTTAACGGAAAATTCTAACGAATAGTTGTAATTATTAAAAAAAAATAAAAAAATTGAAGGATAAATACCCTAAATTGATTTTTTTTTTTTTTTTTTTTTTAAAAGTGATAAAAACATTAGGAGTTATAAGTGAAGTTCGTTAAAACATGTATATAATGGAAAAAATTGTGAGGAGAAGTAGACCACGAAGTCATAAAGTTGATCCAGGTCGTCGTTGAGTTCAAGTTTCTTAACGAATTCCATGTAGGCTTCAACTCTTAAAACAAAAGTCTTCATTTAAGTGAGGGGCAAAGGAAGCGAGTAATTGGTTGTATAAGCGGACAGACAACGACTAAGAGCGTTTGATGTTCAAGGGCTAGATTTGCAGACAGCTAGTAATGGCTTTGATTCTGCTAACAAAGTTGGAGAAAGTGGGTTTGGTCGAGTGTTCAAGGTTATACTGCAACAAACTCTTATTTGAGTATGGATTTTTGTTCTCATATATCTCAATAAATGTTGGGTGCAGGGTCAATTACCTGATGATGCTACTGTCATAGCAGTTTAAGTAGCTCTCATCTAACTCGAAACAAGGAAATCGTGAATTATTTTTAAATGAGATAGGCATGATTTCTTGTTTGCAACACCCAAATCTTGTGAATTAAGCTTCATGGATGTTGTACTGAAAAGGATATATTATTATTGGTGTATGGGAGTATATGGAAAATAATAGCCTTGCTCGTGCTCCATTTGGTGATTATTATGTCATTCTTTCAATGATTCTTGTCTCGATTCTTCGGATGCCCAATCAATTTATTCTATCCCTTTCCCTTCAAAATCAAAATAATGTAACATCCTACAAGAAATAATACTTCACTAATCACCATAAGACTGTGATGGTTAACTTCAAAACTTTTCTCACTGGATTTAAAGAACTCTAGCATTACACGATTGTCACATATCTTCTCTCTTTCATGCGCCATTAATATCTTCCAAATAGAATCAACGATCTCTTCACTTTTAAACATAAAATTCTTCTCCGCATAAAAATCATCAAAAACATTGACATCAAGAGAATTTGATAAAATATTTTTTACCCGAAGAAAATCAAATTCGTTAATTAACATCAAAATCAAAGACTTCACTTTAATTAAGGCTTTCATCAAGCATGTGATGTACAGAACTCTCATTAAAAAACCAAAAAAAAAAAAAAAAACATTCACATCAAGGAAATTTGATAAAATATTTTCTACCCTAAGGAAATCAACTTCGTTAACATCCATATCAAAGACTTTACTTTTAGGGCTTTCACCAAGCACATTATGTATAGAACTCTCATCAACAAAATTGTCAATATCACTTGAGAAATGTACCTTTTCCAATGGTTCTTGTTTCCCAGGATAGATGTCATAGATTAGTGGTGAAACCTAATCTACTACAGATTAATCGTCTTGATCATTCGACAAAAAACCTCCACAAGATCTCCATCATTGATATCGGTATCCTAGGTTGGTGGAGATTCCCAACCTATGAATCCTAATGAAGAATTTTCGACATCTTCATGTTCGACATCTTCATAAACATGTCTATGTTTAAACTCCTCATCAACAAACTCGTCTTCTTGGAACTCTTCATCAATAAATTCATCTTTCTCATCCACATAAGATGGATTTGGTAGACGAATTGGAGGCTCACGAATAATGGTCAAGGTGGCCCACCGAGGACTCCACATGTCAAACTGTACCTTCCTCCGTTGAGATCATGCCTCGTTAAAAGTAATCACATCATCCTCATCTACAAAACGTGGAGTTCGTTGACAGCGACGATTGTTAGCAACATCCATGGCAATATGGCATCAAGTTGGTCGTATAAGGTTTTGATTTGCTCCATCAGTCGTCTAGATCGTGCAACAAATTGTTCATCCACGTGCTGGAACGAACCGCCAGTCGAAGAACGTAGAAATATTAGAGAGCTTCCATTATGTGAAAGGATCTGCATTGCCTAAAGTATGCTAATATCAAGAACTCTAGAGAATTCATGTGCATATGAAAAGATTTTTAAAAAAAGCATCTTTTAGAGAATGCATATTTCTTTGTATTTGCCTCACGGTATTATGACTTTTGAATCATCTAATAAAATCGTTTGACTCGATTCTACTAATGTTTGTTTTTAATTTTAAATAAATATTGTAAATGTCTAGTAAGATTTATCTAGTCATTCATCGACTTGTCTTACATAATAAATTTGTCATGTTTATTTTCAATGTTAGTAACTAGCAATACTACTATGTTCTTAATTTCTACTTATTTTGGAATATTCTAAGTTAATTTGAAGGGACATATAATGTAGTATATATGTCCGTGGCGGTGAAGTTATTGACGTTGTGTCTCGTCGAGTTGAATTAGTGGATGTTCTCAACCTATTTTTCATGTGATTTGACATATGAAGATAGGAAGTATGCTATCTTTAGTCTGAAATGTTTGGGCCGAGTTTTAGGTCATGATTTATTTTTAAACTTGCATTAAAAATAGTGAATCTTTCAATCACATTAGCTATGCATTGATATATTCTTGTAAATGCAATGTCTTAATGCCTCGTTTGGATCGCAGAATAAACTTCTAAAATGAAATGACTATTCCATGACCTTTGTTTGGTACGAATCTATTCTTTATTTCCATTTGAATAACTATTGCTCTAAATTTTTAGAGGAATAGCTATTCCTTTGGGAATAAACTACATTTTCCATAAAAAAAAATAACTTATTATTTTCTATTTCCTCTCATTTTTAATTTTTTTTTTAAAAAAAAAAAAAAAAAAAAAACCTAACCTACATTACATCTGTGGTGGATCCCCGAGGCGTTTTAGGGTGGCCTCTGCCAACATTCCAATCATCAAAATAATTCTGCAATGGACGACAAATTTTATAATTTCGATTTATTATGCACATCACATTCAAATTAAAATACTACAACTAAAATCTCAAACTGATTTTCTTTTGCTCCGAAAAATGAAGAGGATATCTTATGTGCACGTCTTGGTTTTACAGAGGCTATCTCAAACTTTTTACTTTTTCATTTCATTTCTCAAGCACTTCTTGGCTTCCACCACACGATTGTGATTTCTTTTTCTTTTTTTTATTTTTTAAGTGCCCATGTAAAGTCCCTAACACTAGTAGAGTAGTAGTAGCTTGAGCCTATTTCGAACTTGTGTTTTTTTTTTTTCCCTACGTTTTATTACACACTTAAAAAAAAAAAAAAAAAAAAAAAAGAAAAAAAAAAAAAAAAAAAAAGAAGGAAAAGGTGTTGGGCCAGTTTGGCTATTAGCATTAGAGAAGAGGTAAAGCCGTACGTAGAGTCCATTAGCTCCAGCTAGATATGAAAAGTTAATAAGAATTTTTATTATAATTATTTTTTATTCCAGTAGGGGCACATCTTGCTGGCTTATGAATGCATCTGCCATTGCAGTAACGTGTTTTACAGACTTACAAGAAGACAAAAAAAAAAATAAAGAAAAAAAAAAAGGGAAAAGGTGGTGGGGCAAAGTGGGCTATTAGTCTTAGAGAAGCGGTGAGGCGGTAGGGGCATTAACTCTAGCTAGCAATGAAAAATTAATTAGATATATAGATATATATATATATATATATATATATATATATATATATATATATATATATATATATATATATATATATTTAGAAAAATGTTAAAAATATAATTAGTACACGATCCCAAGACACATCGGGAGACCCACTTTTAACTCCAGTAGCGGCCACGCTGGCCTATAAATGCATCCGCCACTGCTTCTTTTTCTTTTCATGTTGTCTTCTTTTCTTCATCTTTTTCTAAGAAAAAAAAAAACCAAAAAATTTTTAAGAGGCTCTGCAACTGATTCGGAAAGCTTTTTTCCCTCTAAAATGTTTTCTTCTTTATCCTCTTCAATCCCCAGAAAAAGGACGATGTCAGACACTCTCCCAAATGAAGTTGTCGCCGAAATCCTCTCACGACTGCCCGTGAAGTCTGTCATCAAATTCAGGTGCGTTTCCAAGACATGGTGCTCTCTCATTTCTAGCCCCCATTTCATCGCCACCCACCTCAGCCGGGCTCTTTCCAACCACAAATACCCATCCAACCTTGTTTTCCACCATTTCGACTACCCACTCAAGAAAGACCGATCCGCTGCCATACGCATCCATCGGCTTTCCCTTGATCCAGAAATGCAAGAGAGGAGTTTGGTCACTCAAGAATCTGATGTCAGAGGAGATCCAGCAGATTTCATCGAATTCCGTTGCTCGCGCGATTGCATGATGGTAATTGGTTCATCTAACGGCCTATTTTGTCTCACCAAAGGTTTTGATTCATACGTTCTCTGCAACCCTTGTATTCAAAAAGCCATATCCATTCCGCACCCTAATATTGGTCTTCGGGGATTGGAAACCCAGACTCATGGCTTTGGGTATTGCCCTAAGACCGACGATTACAAAGTGGTAAGGATTGTACATGCCGAAGGCACCACTCATTCTCTAGTTGAGATTTATACGCTTCGAACCGGCGCATGGCGCTCTTTTATGGCCCTCGGTCCTCCCTACTACTTTAGAGAACCCTTCGGCTCACCCTCGTTACGTAATATTTTCTTTAATGGGGCAGTCCACTGGACAGCTCGCACTCCAGAGCACCAGCGCCCGTTTCACCACCTGATCGTGTCGTTCGATATAGAGGATGAGGTGTTTCGTGAAATGGCTATGCCAAAGAGTTTACAAGACGAGGAAACCTTCGAGCTTTTTATGGCGGTAGTTGATGGGTTGCTTGCTCTTATCCCCTACGGAGACGATCAGGATGTGCCCGTTTGGGTGATGAAAGAGTATGGAAGAGCGGAATCTTGGACTAAGCAGTTCGATATTAAGTTTGAGTATGGATCATATGGTCCGATAGGCTTTACAAAGAACGGTGAAGTTCTAGTGGAACATGAGGGAGATTTGTGTTCTTACGAACGTAATAGCGAACAATCCTGGTATCTTCACGTTTATGATATAAGTGACTGGCTTTATTTCGATACTTATGTGGAGTCCCTTGCTCTACTGAATGTAGCAGATGGAGTTTTGGGAGTGCAAGCGACTTCGTATTGTGTTAGCAAGATCAAGGCGAAAGAAAAGAAGTGAAAAAGGAAGATACGGATGTAAGCTTATGCGAAAATCAACTACAAATTGGCCCATTTTCATTCTGGTGTTAGTGTTTCCATTCTGCATTCTCTCACGTGTGCTAACTGTCTTTCCAGGTTGGGACAGTGATTCAGTTGCGAGCAAGCAGGAAAAGGTAAGATATCAATAATCGTTTGTTACTCTCTCTTTCTTTTACTTTTTCAATGACAGGGTCATGTAATTCATAAATGTAGAAAAAATAAAAGAAAATGTTTTTATGTTTGTGGTTGGTCAAATGACAAGATTCAGAACATCTAATTGTTCTGGAACTTGGAAGAAAATGAAAGGGACAGGTATGCTCAAGCTTAGAGTGTCATGTGTGTGTATCCCCATATAAGAAAGAAAAAGAGAAGAAAAGAGAGAAAAAAAAAACTTCCAGTAGCAGAGCATTTGAAGTTTAGCTGCACTTAGTTCACGCTACAGCTACCTGTCTAAAGAGAAAACTTAGATTGCCTCACAACTAGTCTTAAGAAACTAATGGCAAAAATACTCTTAACCCCCTTGAACATACATTCTATTTGAAACATAAGTTACACCATCCATTAGCACCTGGCATGTAAAATGGATGAATATTGGCATCGCCCTAAGCACTTGTGGCTCTATATAGTGATATAGACGGATCTCCTATGTCACACGATTAGTTCTAGACAATCATCTACTTGCCCACCTTGCATCTTTCATTGTGAAAACAAGAGTTCCTCTGCTATTGATGCACGGTAACCTATCATTTTGTTTTGCAAACATATAATGAAGCTGAAAGATTAGAGCAATCTTATTACATTGTCGTCTAGGGAAAGAACTAAAACAGTGGAGTTGCAACAGTTGGGATCATTCCTCGTAAGCAAATTGTAGATGGGTATTCATAAGTACTGTGATTCGACGCGTGGTAGCTATATAGTGTAGTAGTTAACTCATAAGACAGTTTCTGAAAGGGTACTTCTCTATTGGAGAAGTTCATGTGAATCATGTACTTAGGAAACTGCGGATGACCCTTTCTGCAACCGTGGTATTCATAAGTTTTGCAACCGACATTATAAAATTCTGGATACAATATCTCCAACCTTTTTCTTTATTGGTGCTATGTATCTTGTTTCTGTCATAAAAGCTGCTACAATTTCAAATTTTATTTTAAAAGTGGGAATTGACCCAATTCGAATTATTTTTTCCAAGTTAAACCTCTTTATATAGATGAAGCCTTGATGTCCTTGTTAAATGGAATTTCTGTTAAGTGTAAACTGTTTCCTTTGTCTATTTCGCAGGAGGTTTTACTGATCCAGTCCTAAGTCAAATCATGCCTGGTGGTTGTATACGTAGTTCAAATGACTGGAAAAAGAGTATCATCATGTACTGCTCGTACTACAATTATGAATTATTGGATAGTTTGATAGTTGGAAGGGCTTTTAATGGGTAGTAATTAAACTGCTATGCATAATTTTTGATCCTACGTCTGTAATCGTTTTTTGTTTAAGCCCTATATTATTGTTCTAACCCTACATTTGCTGATATATTATTGAAAGATCATAGCTGAATTGGCTTAGGCGGCGGTTGCTAGCTTTAATCCAATTTATGCTATTTTTCTACTCGAGAGGTCTTAAAATACTCGAGTAAGAACAAGCTTTTCATCTCCCTAGTTTGGCCGAGAATGGAGGGCAGGATTTTGAGTTTTATTTTGTTTTTAGAGGTTCATAAACTGAAAGGATATTCTTATTGGCAATGAAAGTTGCAAATTTGTTTGGTGATTTTGGATTGATGGCCAGCTGGTAGAAAGAAATTGGAGATGTTGATGGGGTCTGTGTTTTTTCAGCTGCATAGGATGAGTGTTGCAAGTAGGGGTGTAAACGAGCTGAGCTACTCGTGAGCTTACTCGGGATCGGCTCGAATAAACTCGACTCGTGCTCGAATCGATTATTAAATGAGCTATTCGTGAACACGAAAATCAAACTCGATTATTAAACAATGCAAACTCGTATAAACTCGGCTCGACTCGATTAAAGCTCGTGAACCCGCTCGTATAAGGATCGACTCGTTTATTAAGGCTCGACTCGTATATATATATATATATATATATATATATATATATATATATATATATATATGTTAAAAATAAGTTTTAATTTGTTAATATATAACTTATTTGTACAATATACTATATATAAGCATGAATTAAGTAACAAATAAAAATAGTCAATAAATATTAATTAATTATAATTATTTGGTTGTATCAATATGTATATAAAATAGTAAAAGTGAATAATATTAATACTTAATTGTTAATCATATAATCATATGATATAATGACAATTCAAATACTTAATCATATAATTCATATTATATTATTTATGTAATATAATATGATTATATGATCATATAATAATATAATTAACATTGTAGCATATAACATGTAATTATTGATTCACTATATTCAATGTTATAACTTATAAGTATTATTATTAGATACTTATGAATCATTACATCACCGTCATCACGTGATTCAAAATCTAAGATCATATGAGCATACAAATAAAATGATTAAGTATTTAGATACTTAGATACACTGATTAAGTATGATGTAAGATTTTAAGTATCTAATAATTATTAATAATACTTAGAGTCTTAGATACAATGATTAGGTATATAGATTATATACATAAGTATGAATTCATATTAATTATACGAATTATAATAACACTTTTTAAACTTAATCATATTATTCATATATAATGACAATGTAATTCATATAATCCCAAATTAAGTTATTAGGATTGGTCGATTGGTTCGATTGGAATTACTAATGTGTTAATTATGATAATAATTTAGGTGTTATCATTAGAATTTAGATCATATGATATAACATTGTGCATTTGTGCTACATAACCATTAGATATGAATCATATGATCTAAGAATTATCATTAGACTTTAAAAAAAAAGAAGGTATTATTATCATTTGATATATAGAACCATATGAAAATATAATTATTATAATTATTAATGTTTTAACTTAATATTTATATTGACTATTGTTACATTTTTTTTTATTTATAATTAAATGACATAAATTTCCTACAAACCAGTAGGTATGAAATTTAATACAACTCACATATAAGATTAACATGTGTCCCTTAACATGTGAGAATCACATGTTTTAATAACAAGTGCTTCTTGTAAGAATTCAATGTCCCACATGACCTGACACATAAGACAACTTATTAGACTCGATCTTTAATGTGTAAATTAATCCTCCTTTATTAATTGTTGGTTAATGGTTAATTAATACACCTTAATAAAGTGTTGGTTAATTAACTACGAGAAGTTAATGATTCTTATTAATTAATTCTAACTTTTATGGAAAGTAGAATTAATGGTAATAAAAGAACAAATGTTAAACTCGTATAAGCTCGGCTCGACTCGACTTGACTTAATTATTACCGCTCGAACTCGGCTCGAGCTCGTGATGAATAAGCTCGAGATCGGCTCGGGCTCGTGATGAATGAGCTCGAGCTCGTAATGAATGAGCTCGAGCTCGGTTCTGGCTCGCTCGAGCTCGGCACTGGCTCGCTCGAGCTCGGCACTGGCTCGCTCGAGCTCGGCTTATTTACACCCCTAGTTGCAAGGAGGGGAGAGGAGAGAGAATGTTTTTTATATGTTGTGTGAGAGGGCTTTCGTAGCAAAAAAATCAATAATTGAGCTGAAGTTGTACAAGTGTTAGTTGACGTTGTTCAAGAGTCATTCACCAACTTGTCTTCCAAAATAAATTTGAATTTTTTAATGTTAGTAACTAACAATATTATTATGTTCTTAATTTCTAGTTAATTTCTATGTCTGTTGCGGTGGAGTTAATGATATTGTGTCTCATTGAGTTAAATTAATGGATGTTCTCACCCTGTTTTTCATGTGATTTGACATATGAAGATAGGTAGTATGCTATAAGTCTAGAATGTTTGAGCCGAGCTTTAGGTCATGATTTATTTTTAAACCTGAATTAAAAACAGTAAATCTTTCGGTTACATTCGCTATAAATTGGTATGCTCTTGTAAAAGCAATGTCTTAAATCATAAATATAAATTAAATTGGTCACTTTTAATTACAAGCTATTAGAGGCACGTACTTAGATTGACCCTCTACTTTTTTTATGGGCATTAAAAGCAAAAATGGGCTATTTTTGCATGCATATACATAGAGGTGGACAAATTATCCGATTACCGGCTACTAAAAACTTACCGACCGCTACTTAACCACCTTCAACCGCCTACCGTTAAATTAAAAGGTTGAAATTTGGAAAAATATTTTTTTCCGAAAATATAGTTGTGCGATGGTCGATGAAAATTTGATTTTTGTCAGTTACCAACTTGACTCAAGATCGCTAAACGACGTCGTTTGACTTGTTATCAAAACAGCGTCGTTCTGATAATTAAATAAAACAACTCCGTTTAGATACTTTATATATATATATATATATATATATATATAGATTGTTTTTCCCAAAGTCCAAAACCCAAATCTGCTGCAGTAAACCTAACTCTAGAGCTCGAGCAACTCGAATCACTCTCTTCCCGCCGCCACGCCCATATGCTCTGTTTATGGTGCGTTTGAAAATTGAATTTTTTGAACTTAGAATATAATTCTGATTCATTACGCGAATTTCGAAGTTTAACTTTGTGAGATAAAATTTGAAAAAATTTAAAAAAGTTTAATAAAATATAATTTATTTTTGAAAAAAGTAGAGATGAATAGAGAAGAATCTTGATTCAATTCTATTGGCAAACAGACCATAATACATCTCTTTCTCACGCACAAAGAAGACATAAAAATATGGAGTGAAATCGCTGTTTATGTGTTGGCTCTGCAATTTTCTTGTCCTTCCTTTTGATGGGTCTCTCCGTTTCTTATTCTTCACCTTCTGCTTCCATTTAAGGTGCTATTAGTTTTGCCTAGCTAATTTTGTCCTTTTGTGAATACGTATGATGATTGTATGTGATTCTTGCTATATATATATATATATATTCTTATCTTTTTTCCCTTCTTATCTTTTTTCCCTGCGTCTGCGTGAATACTATATATACTTGCAGATACTATCTTTAGATCTCATCTCATGTGTCTTTTGGCCAGAACCTTCTTCAAGCTATAAAAGATGTGTTAATCTTCACCGTTGATTTATTTATTTTGGATCGGAAATTGCCTAGGGTTTAGCCAACGCTGATTCAGAGCAAATTCATAAATTTATGAAAGAGTCTCTCTCCGAATTACCCAACCAAAAATTACCGAATTATCCTTTTCTTTTTTTTTCTTTTCTTTTTTTAATTATTCAAAAATTTAAAATATATTATTTATTGGGAAAAAGTAGGATAATTACCTGATTTACCATACTATTTCGGTCGAAAAGTCGGTGAAGGGTTTCAACGGATCCAACTTCGGTGCTGTAGTTTAAATATTTGCTGTAAATTTAATGAATGGTTGAGATTATTTCAAATTCCTTTTAACAACAACGTCATCGTTTTTAACTCAAAGTTGTCTTCTTATTGTTTCCTGTTTGACACCGTTTAAGGTTAGTAGTGGGAACGTCTTCCTCTTCGTCTTGCTTCTCCATATCTGTGCAAACTGGTCATTGCGCAAGCAAGCAAGGTAAGTAGAAAGACCCACGCTTGGATTTGAAGAAGTCATGCAGATTTTTGCTTTTTCTTTTATTAAACCTCCTGTATTGACAGGAATTGTCAAGAAGGCCTCCCCGTTCAAATACAATCAAAGAAGAAGAAAAAAAACCCATCTTGATTTGTTTGCAAAAGAGAGAGAGAGACATTTAATTACTCTTTATTCACCGAAATAGAAAATCAAAAACCCATTTCTTTCCATTATTTTTCAACAAATGCAAAGGAAACAAAGAAAGAGAGAGACCCATTTTTACTCATCTTCATTCACTGGAAATAGGGAGAGAGAAACCTAAACATTCAGCCCCTACAAATGAAACTTTCTCACACTAAGCTTCTTGTGTAGTACTTAGATGAGCATTGAGAAGAGAAAGAAATGGCGGGTGGTGAAAAAAGCGTGACCCAGATCAAGAACGAGACTGATTTTGACATTCGCTGAACCCTTGAGGTTTCAAGAGTGGCCCAGGACCTTGTTGGGTTAATGGGTCCTGCAAGCACTACCAAGACTCAACCAAAGACCCAATTTAAGCTCAAACTAATATGGGCAAGAAGAAGAATTATCGGAGGACAAGATAAAGGTCGCTCATCAGTACAAGAAGACGAAGAGGAAGACATTCCCAATACCCTTAAACGGCGTCAAACAAGAAACGTTTGCTTTAGGCAACTTTGAGTTAAAAACGACTACGATTCAGCTAAAAGGAATTTGAAACAATCTGAACCATTCATTAATTTACAGCAGCAGCACTGAAGCCAGATCCGTTTCCAACACCAACTTACCCGATACATAGGCCTAAAGTACATACTTTGAAGCACGTGCTACAACATATTTGGCGAGGTCCAATTAATTCAATGAAAAAGTAATGGTAAAAATATATTTAAATTCATTTTGAGGGGCAATTTAACAAAAAAAATTTTTTTAAAAAAAAAGAAACTTAAAAAATATAAAACGCAATTCCAATGATAACCAACTTCCATTACAAACAAAATAAAACGAGTAATGCTATAAGAGAATTAGACTCCTCCCAAATGTCATGTGCATGCTTTTAAAATTATTATTAAATTAAAATTTAATAATAATTATCTCAAATTTAATAATTATTTTAAAAGTTACATGATATCTAAAATTGTGAGACTATGCGGTACATAGATTGGGATCTACCGAGATAGCGTCATTATCTTTAGAAATGAGTGCAAAACAAAATAAATAATATGAGTAAATTCTTTAGAATTTTGAAACTAAACGTGATTCAATATAATCTTAATTAAATATCTTTATTTCAGGTGAAGTATAAAGCCAAGAGAAAATATAGTTTTAATCAAAATCTTTTAATTTAATTTATGATGATTATATCTCTAAATTCTAAGTAATCTAATAAATAGTAATAATCCACGGCCTTGAAGTGTTGTTGCAAATTAATGTTTTTTTATGAAGAACGCGTGTTATAGCAGAGAAGGATTAACGAACGCAGTATACTGGGCTTAAGGAAATGAAAAGACTTAGAAAAGAAAAAGAAAAAAAAAATTTACATAATTTTTATACAAATTAAAATATATTGATGAAATTTATATATGGTGGATCCACGTGCATAGAATCTTATCAATATATCTTAAATTGGGTATAAATTATACATTTGAGTTGGAAAAAAAAAAAAATACATTTATATGGAAAGTTGAAATCCCAATGTAAAACTGGAAAAGTGAAAGAATTGTCAATGTCGAGGTCTGAAGGTTGTATGGGAAATGGGGGAAAGCATATGGAAAAGTGCTAAATTTATCATCGCTTCCGACGCTACTATAATTATTTCTAATATTCTATCATCCTTTTTACGTTGTAAATGAAAATATCAAACAAAAAAACTCAATTATATAGATAGTCGAGATGACATGCGCGTAAAACCATGTTGAAAACTGGGAAGATTTTTTTTTAAAAAAATTTCATCGCTTACAAAAAAGAAAAAAAAAAAAAAAAAAAAAAAAAAAAAGGACGCTTGTATACTCATTTCTATTGTCTTTTTTTTACGTTGGAAATGAAAACACCTAAAAGAAATTTAATTATATGAAAAGTCGAAATGACAGGCGTGTAAAAGTAAAACCGTGTTGGTAACTGAGAATATAAGGGATGTAAACGTGGATACCGACAGTTATTTGAAATATTTATATTTGTATATCTAAAAAGACAGCATCATTTTTATCCTTACAAATGGATGTAATACAAAATAAATAATATGAATAAACTCTTTAAAATTTTACAACTTAGCATAATTCAATATAATTCTAAACATATTTCTTTATTTAGAGTGAATTATAGAGTTAAATAAAATATAATTCTAATCACATATTTTAATTTAAAATGATTCAATATCATTAAATTTATAAATTCTAAATAATTAAATCTTTATTAAAAACAATACCATTTTAATCAAATCTCCAACTTCATATTAATTTACATACACTCTGACATTTATAACCCAAAAAGAGATAAAAAGAAATCCACGGCCTCCAAGGAAATTAAGAGAAACAACAATAATTGGGCTCAACTCATTTATATAGCTAGTTGAAATGACAGGCGTTGGTTGTATAAGTGGGACAAGAAAAGAGGAATCGTCATTCTTCACTCAATTCTGCTACTAAGATCGAACTGCCAAGGATTTTTTTTTTTCTTGAAGAGCGTGCGACGGGCGTGCTGCGTGGATAGACGAAAACCGTGGGAGGAATTCAGGAAAAACCGTGGGCGGTAATGGACTCAAACAGCTTTTTCTAAAGAAAAAGAAAAAGAAAAAGCTCTTCTCTCTCTCAAAAATTTTCTTCTTCATTTTCTCTTCGGACTTCGGTCCCCGGAAAAAGGAGCACGATGTCAAACAGTCTCCCAAATGAAGTTATCGCCGAAATCCTATCACGATTGCCCGTGAAGTCGGTGATCAGATTCAGGTGCGTTTCCAAGACATGGTGCTCTCTCATCTCCAGCCCCCATTTCATCGCCACCCACCTCAGCCGCGCTCTTTCCAACCCCCAATACCCATCCAACCTTGTGTTCCACCATTTCGACTACCCATTCAAGAAAGACCGATCCCCTGCCATCCGCATCCACCTGCTGTCTCTTGATGCAGAAGTACAAAAGAGAAGTTTGGTCACTCAAGAATTTGATGTCAGTGACAAAAAAGATCCATCAAATTTCATGGTATCGCGTTGCTCGTACGATTGCATGGAAGTAATTGGTTCGTCTAACGGCCTATTTTGTCTCACCAGTGGTTTTGATTCATACGTTCTCTGCAACCCTTGTATTCAAAAAGCCATATCCATTCTGCACCCTAATATTGGCCCTCGGGGATTTGAACCCGAAACTCATGGCTTTGGGTATTGCCCCAGGACTGACGATTACAAAGTGGTGAGGATTGTATATGTCGAAGGCACCACTCATTCTCTGGTTGAGATTTATACGCTTCGAACTGGTGCATGGCGCTCTTTTACGGCCCCCGGTCCTCCCTACTACTTTAGAGAACCCATGAGCGGAGGCTAGTTACGTAATGTTTTCTTTAATGGGGCAGTCCACTGGCCAGCTTGCACTCCTGAGCACCCGCACCCGTTTCGCCATTTTATCGTGTCGTTCGATATGGAGGATGAGGTGTTTCGTGAAATGGCTATGCCAAAGAGTTTACAAGGCGAGGAAACCTTCGAATTTTTTATGTCGGTAGTTGATGGGTTGCTTGCTGTTATCCCCTACAGGGACAATCAGGAGGATATGTCCGTGTGGGTGATGAAAGAGTATGGAACAGCGGAATCTTGGACTAAGCAGATCGACATTAAGTTTGAGTGTGGATCATATTCATGTGGTCCGATAGGCTTTACAAAGAACGGTGAAGTTCTACTAGAGGACCAGGAGGAAAATTTGTGTTCTTACGAACGTAATAGCGAACAATCCTGGTATCTTCACATTTATGATGTAAGTGACTGGCTTTATTTCGATTCTTATGTGGAGAGCCTTGCTCTACTGAATGTAGCAGACGGAGTTTTGGAAGTGCAAGCAACTTCGTCTCGTGTCAGTAAGCTCAAGGCCAAAGAAAAGAAGAGAAAAGGAAGATACGGATGTAAGCTTATGCGAAAATCAATTTCTATGATAACCTACCTTTTATCTCATATTAATGATAACTACAAATTGGCCCATTTTCATTCTGATGTTAGTGTTTCCATTCTGCATTCTCTCACGTGGGCTAGCTATCTTTCCAGGTTGAGACAGTGATTCAGTTGCGAGCAAGCAGGAAAAGGTAAGATATCAATAATCGTTTGTTACTCTTTCTTTGCTTTTCTTTTTTTTTTCTTTTTTTTGTTCTGTTTTTTGTTTCTTTTTTTTTTTGAATGACGACAGGGTCATGTAATTCAAAAATGTAGAAAAAATAAAAGAAAACGTTTTTATATTTGTGGTTGGTCCAATGACATTCACAACATCTAATTATTCTGGAACTTGGAAGGAAATTAACAGAACAGGTATTTATGCTCAAGCTTAGAGAGTGTCGTGTGTGTGTATCCCCATATAAGAAAGAAAAAGAGAAAAACTTAAAGTAGCAGAGCATTTGAAGTTTAGCTGCAATTAGTAGGGAATGCGAACTATTCTTTCCAAGTTAAACCTCTTTACATAGATGAAGTGATGCAGGACGGGAAAAGAATAAATTTGTTGTTCTAGTTTATTTCGATTATTAGTTTTATTTGAATTTAATTATGGGCTTGGCTCAAAGTTATAAATTATTTGTAATTCAATAATGGGCTTAGCCCGAAAGTGAGTCGCATTAGCTTAGGTTATTTATTATTTAATAATGGGCTTGGCCTTGGCCCGATAGTCACATTAGGTTTACATTTAGGGTTTAGTTTATGAGCTTATTTAAGTGTAATATTCTATTGTAATAGATAGTTTATGATGAATTAAGAAAACAGTTTTGTTCCTAGCTATGAGGTGTGACTTTTTTTTTTTTTAATGGTGAGACGTTGCCAAGGCCCGTGAGACGTTGATTTGTTTTATTATTTTCGTTAATTTGGTGAGATTCTGAATTAACATAAATTTACTTTTAATTTTATGTTGTTTTGTTTTTCCTTCCTGCATCATGAAGCCTTGATGTCCTTGTTAACTGGAATTTCAATAGAAGTGTAAACTATTTCCTTTGCTTTTTCCGCAGGAGGCTTTAATGATCCAATCCCAAGTCAAATCATGCTTGGTGGTAGTAGTTCAAATGACTTGAAAAAGAGTATTATCATGTACTGCTCGTACTACAATTATGTATCTAAGAAACTAGTTATATGATGAGATGCGCTCATATATATGATTCTGCTCACTTGCTCGCCTATTATATTTTCCTCTCTAATCAGTCTTTTTAATATCTAATTATTTTTCGCATGATTTTTAATAATTTTAATAATATGTGTATGGAAGTAATGGAATAGAAGACATCAACTAAATCCGAAAAGCTGCAGTAAATTACTAGTGATCATATAAGTGTAATTTACCTGTAAAAATATTTTTCCTTTAGGAGGGAGGTTTAGGGCTCAAAATGGGTGTTGATTGGAATCAGGACTCGATGTTAAACTATATTTGGAGTTTATTAATTTACTAAGGCTGGGTCATTGTGGGTGGCCTGGATTGATTTGAATTGGCTAAAAGGTACAAGTCTTTGGCAGGTTCGGATATACAGTCCTATTCTTGGAGCTGGAAGAAGCTTCTCAAGCTACTAGTAGTAATTTTTTCTGGCATAACCATTGGCACCCTGCAGGTTATTTGTTGGAGAGATATGGTTGTCGTGTGATTTATGATTCTAGGCTCTCTAATGATGCAAGACTCCTCTATTATCAAGAATAAGGACTGGTTTTGGCAAAGGGCTAGATCAGATGATTTGATTGTCAGCCAGAGCCAGCTACTTGAAATTACTTTTGGGGATTCTGATATGCCCCCTTTGAAGTCTAGCAAGGGCACTCATGTGCTGACACTTGGGATAATCTATGAGAGAAGCTTCTGGAAGTTGCTTGTTGGAGGTTGGTTTGGTTTTTTATGGCTAATCCTAAACATTCTTTCATTTTCTGGCTTGTGTTTAGAGACGCTCTCACTACAAAACAGAAACTGTCTTGTTGGGGTTTTAGTGGTAATTTGAATTGACTTTTTTGCTATTGTTGCATCGAGTGTAGAAAGCATATTTTTTTCAGCTACAGCTTTAGCTGCAGGATTTGGAGGGCTGCTATAAAGGCATGTGGTTTTGCTGATCCTCCTTGCTGTTGGGATGATGTTGTGGATTGGGGTCTTTCTCATTTCCATGGCAAGAGTCTGCAAGCCTGTGTAGGTCTGTTGTGTTTTGGCTCAGTGATGTATCATCTCTAGAAGCATCGTAATGACCTCCAGCAAAATACCGCATTCAGATTTTGGTCCAGGTTTTTTGGGATGTTAGAATAAGACTTCTAGCTAAAGGGAGGTTCAAGAGCTTATCTTCTTGTTTAAAGTTGGTGTATAAGTGGAATCTTCACTCCCTGTTGTAATCTGTTAGGTTTCTGTTTGGTAGTTGTCTGTTATAATCTGCTAGCTTTGATGTAGTAAGTGTTTGCTATTTGGGGTTTTGCTTGTTGCTCCCCTGTGAGTCCCGTTTTTTGGACTCGGTCCAGATTTGTTTTTGGTGTGTTATTTGTTAGTGTTCTTGTTCTATAAAGTTATAATTCATCTAAAAAAAAAATATCCTTTAAAAATAACTCAAAATTTGAAATTCGAATATAAATTATTTTTATTTACAAGTCTTGTACATCAGGTGGTGTGCATGGTCAAATAATCGGATCAATATATATAATCAACATGTTAAACTTATAATCGGTAGTTATATATGATAAATACCACACATATAATGACACGTTGATTTGAGACAGAATTAAATTAAAATTTATTATAAATGTCATTATATGTTTTAATTTTTTTCTTTTACAGAAACATCATTTAATCTTTTAAATTTTCCTTTCATTATTTTTTTGGGATAATATTTTACCCTAGCTAATCAAAGATCTAACCCTCCTCCTCTCCTCTCTTCTTCAAATCTAGCTTCTTGGAAATTTTAATTCTACTCAAATATGAAATTTATTATCTAATGCACATTTTCAATCAAGCAAATAATTTAATTAGAAGATTAACATGTAACCAATATTCCAAGAAATCAATTCTACTTTGTCAAACATTAAACAGTAATTTTAAGCAATCAAAAATTATGGAAGATTAATCCATAGTTTTTGCTAGATAATCCGGGATAGTCATTTCAATTCTCATTTGCTCAAATGACTGAATGTTGACTACCACAATATTGTTCATCCTTTAGATTTAGTGAAACTTCATCTTTCTGCTAACTGAAAATGATGCATAGCTTCTAGAAAATAATGTACATCTTGGACTGTGGGTTATGTTCAAGCATGCCATAAATCTTTGGCATTAGGAATGGTGTATGTTAGCATAACATGCAAATATAGTAATTATAGGTACAACACTACTCCTGGCACCAAAGATGCTAGGAATAATCTATAATTTTGTAATTATTGTACTTGTCTTGTTTGGCTTCATTCAATTATAAATAGACAATTTTATTGTAGAGTTCATTACGCATAAAAAATATAAGTTTTTTCTTCACAATTATTTTTTTTGTTGTCTTTTTCTACATATATGTCATGGAATATTTGTTGCAATAATATGTTAACTATGGTTTTCAAATATTAAGGGAGTCTCGTAATATTATTTCAAGATTACAAACATGAAAGAGCTATAAACAAACTTGATGCTCTCATACTAGCTTCCTTCACTATCTTGTAGAAACTTCAATTTGATCTTGTTGAGTGTGATTGAAATACTTTTTGCATTAACCCTCTGCTCCGGTAACTCTGCACAACAATGCAATGCCAACTCCATTATGGATGATATGCAATCCTCTGTAGAAGCATAATCACTTTCGGTTGTCAACAAATTGGCATCAATGACTTTAGTTACTGAAAGGGCTGATGATTCCTCTACCCAACGCTTCAAGCTCATTTCTCCAACAAACATGTCATCAGTAGGTTTCTTTTTTGTGAAAGTTTCCATCAGCAAAATACCATAACTATAGACATCGCCACTTGTAGAAACAATTCCTTCCAACCCATACTCTATTTGGAACATAACAAGTAATCATGAGAACAAAATTATGTATTGCACGATAGTGAAAAAAAAAAAATTTTAAAAAAATATATATAAAGTGCTAAAATGAATATTCTACCAAAAAGCTATAGTTATTAGTGTATGCATGAGTAGCATGATAGACATGCAAGTTCTAGTTGTAGGCTAAAAATATCACCTGGTGCCATATATCCAATAGTAGCAAGAGTCATGGTGCGCATCATAGAATCCCCATCACCTAATAGTTTGGCAATGCCAAAATCAGCAACATGTGCAACCATATCTTCATCTAATAAGATATTGGTGGGCTTCAAATCACAATGAACAATAGGTGTTGAATAACCATAATGAAGGTATTCCAGTGCTGACACGACATCGATCATTATATTTAGTCTTTGTAAGATACTCAAACAGCGGTATTGAGAATACAACCATTTCTCTAGGTTCTCATTAGGCATGTATTCTAATACAAAAGCTTTGAAGTCCATGTTACTACAACTGCTGATGATTTTAAGAAGATTCCGATGACGAATATTGCGTAGTACCGCACACTCTGTATCAAAACTCTTGAAAGCCCCTTCTACTACCAAGTTAAAAACTTTTATTGCAACAATCAATCCATCTGAGAGAGTCCCTTGGTATACTGATCCAAAGCTTCCTCTACCAACTAAATTGCTTACACTAAACCCTTCTGTTGCTTGTAAAAGTTCTTGTTGGGAAATTCTTCTCCATGTTGCTAGTGGTAATGACTTTTCTTCCACTGGAATTTTCGTATTCCTTTTTCCACATCTTGTCCAGATTAACACAAGAGCAATTACAAGCACTGTTGACCCAATCGTTGGTAATACATACTTTAGTATACGTGTTGCTTCAGTCTTTTTTGGTCGAGAAACACCTTTACAAGGAGGAATTTGCAATCGAGGAGCACCACAAAGTCCATTATTTGACATGAATGATGCAGCAGAGAAGTTTACAAATGGTCCTCCTACAGGAACTTTTCCTGTTAGTCTATTAAAAGAGACATTTAGATATTTGAGGTGTGAAAGTGCTTCTAAGGACTCGGGAATCTCTCCAGATAAATTGTTACTGGAAAGATCCAAAAATTCCAAGCTAACCAAATCACCAAAAGATTTAGGAACTGACCCTTGTAATCGATTGTCCGCCAAGGAGAGACTGACTATATCTTTGAGGCCACTGATTGTTGTTGGGATATGACCAGAGAGTTGATTTCTTGATAACTCTAATACTCTTAAGACCTTCAAATTTTCAATCTTGAATGAGAGAGGGCCACTTAGAGAATTTGATGAGAGGTTGACCTCCAAGATATACGTAAGACTCCACAAGCTCAATGGAATCGTAGAAGTTAATCGATTAGAGTCTAAGTAAAGAGCTCTTAGAGAAGTTAGATTCTTTACACATGCAGGAATCGGTCCAGTAAGCTCATTACCACCTAAATACAACTTAAACAAGCTTTCTAAATGACAAAGGTCAAATGGAATGGGATTTCCCAGTCTATTTTTATCAAGTCTCAAAAGTTGAAGCTTGTGCAATCTTCCCACAGTAGTTGGAATAGGTCCAACCAATTGATTGGTCCGTAGGGACAAAGTCATCAAGTTGCTTAAATTGCCTATCTCTCTAGGAATGATACCCTTGATATTGCAATTATCTATGTAAAGCTTTTGAAGAGAAGTAGAGAGATTTCCAATAGAACTAGGAAGGTTGTCATTCAATAGATTATTTGACAAATCTAAAACGTTTAGATTTGCCAAGTTTGACAAAGAAGAGAAAATGTTGAGCTCTGGAGTGGAAGAGTCAATGATCAAGTTATTTCCTGCTAGGTTGAGCCAATTGAGGAGCCATAAATTACCAAGTGATTTTGGAATTAAGCCCGAGAATGAGTTGCCGTTCAGATCTAGTTGAGTGAGTTCTGAAGCATTGGAGATAGAGCTAGGTATTGTTCCACTTAGTTTGTTTCCTTCAAGATAAAGACGCTGAAGATTTGAGCCTACATTTGATGGAAGATGGCCTGTGAGGTTATTGAAAGGCATTGCAATTTCTTGTATTGTTGAGATATTGAAGATCTCAAATGGAATTGGTCCAGTAAGGTTGTTGCCACCTATATTGAACAACTCAAGGTTTTGTAGATTACCAATTTCTCTTGGTATTGCACCTAGCACAATATGAACAATCATGCATTATTATTCAAAAAAAGGAAAACATTGTGCTTTAAATGAATCATACATTCAAGTGAACAGATGTCTAATAAACCAACCCAAAACTTCAAACTAAGAGCAAATTAATAAATAAGCCACTCTGCCCACTATCCTCGTTTAAGAAGGAAATACCCAATAGGCTTTGGTTAAATGGGTGTGGATTGAGGAAGCAATTAACATGCTTGGCAACTGCAAATAAATTGTGTAAGACCAACAATTATTAGTCAATGAGCCCTAGTATGTTTTTTCCTTCTCTGTTTTTGCTTTTGGTGTTTTTTATTTTTTATATTTTTTAATTTATTTTATATATCTCCTTAAGTACATGCATAGGCTTGTGATATGAATCCACATACACGAACAGAGCAAAATGTTTTTGGAGCATTTATTCAAGCCAAAGGGTTTTTCATCAGACAAAAAATTTATCGAATGTCTTACTAAATGCAATTTTCTGCTGACTAAAAGTAGCAGCAATGCTTTGTGATTAATACTTTCGGATACTTGCAACAAACCACATAGAGAGTAAATTATATTTGAGTTTTAAGAAAAATGAAAAAATGAGGAAACATATAAAGGAGATCACAGCATCCGAAAATTAATAGGAAAAAGTAATGGGGATTTTGGAGGACAAAGATTTCCTCTCAACTGGCTGGGTTAGAGGAACTTAATTCTTCCAACCTAATCTATAAAAATGAAATATATCTATTATCATGTAAAAACCATATATATATATATATAACATGTGAGATGGACATACAGTTTTAATAAAATTTCTTCCAATTTATCTTTACTATTAAAAAAGCATGTGATTTTTACATACTCAACAAACACATGTCATTTTCACGTGTCTCAATCCACATATACGAATAGAGAACGTCATTTCCTACATGATATTGATCCTTGAAACCAAAATGTTTTGCATCAAACAAAGTTATATATTTCTAGAAGGGATTATTAACTGCATTTTTTTTGCTTACTAATTTTACCAGCAATGGTTTATCGTAGTTGATTTCGGTTTTTCAGCTCAAGACACAGGGAATACTAACATTATTTATTTATTCATTTAAAAAAAAAAAAAAGGAAAGCAAAGGAGAGAGTCTAATTATTGATTATGACATATCCTAAATAATTTTTAAGGGTAAATTATTTAATTATGCTCACAACTTTTTCACTTAACATTCCTACATTTTCATGCTGACCATAAGTGTTAATCAATCCAATTTAAGACCATAATTTATTTCCTTACATTATTGTGTTGCATGGTCAAATAATGCTAGTTAGCAGATTTATGCGCTATTAGAGAAAAATTGATTCATCTGTTAAAATTCTCTTCTTTTGTCTTTTGTTTTACCTTCTCAAAACAAAGGGTTAATTACATTTTGTCCTCTTAAACTACCATCCCATTTGCACTTACATCCCCAAATTATGACTCATTGCATTTCACCCCCTTAAATTGCCACTCTGTTTGTACTTACATCCCTAAATTAGGGCTCATTGCATTTCACTCCCATAAACTACCACTTTATTATGAGCAAGTCAATAAGTCCGATTTGGGCATTAAAATTGACAAAATCCATGGCACGTGACACTTCATCCATATAATTAATCAACTAAAACAGGACTAAACATACCTCCAAAGTTGTTATAGCCAAGGTGTAATGTGGTAAGCATGGTTACATTCCCAATTTCCGGAGGTACCCTTCCTGTGAAATTATTAGGCCCCAACAATAAAACTAGTAGCTGTTTGCACTTGAATAAAGTGGATGGGATAGTCCCTGTAAAACAGTTATCAATTTCGAAACAAATATTAAAATTTGCTTAAGTGGCTAAAGACTAAAAAAGAACACTAAATTAAACATGCCTCCACAGTTTTTTCTTCTCTGATCACATGGCAACAACTATTTTAAAAAGTAAAAACATTAATGCACTGAAAAAAGAAAAAAGATTAAAACAAACAAAAAAATAAAATAAAATTGAAAGATCTTTTTGGATTAATGAATGAGAAATTTGACGAGATATGATTTTGTAACAAATAAGTTAAGTCAATGAAATCATCCATATAATCAATCATTTAAAGTAGGACTAAACATACGTACCTTTAAAGTTGTTATTGAAAAGATATAACTCTGTGAGCTTGATTAAGTTTTCAATTTCTGGTGGTACACTTCCAGTAAAATTATTATTCGCCAATGATAAATATTCCAGTCGTTTGCACTTGAACAAGGTCAATGGCAGTTGGCCGAAAAATTGATTATGAGATAGTCGAAGCCAATACAAGTTGTGAAGGTTATCAAACGTATCCATAGGGAGTGGACCAGAAAGCCTATTACCACTTAGGTCAATGGCTTGCAGTGAAGATATGTTGGAAATAATAGAGGGCATCATACCAGAAAGCATGTTATTGCTGAGATCTATTCCTTGCAAGCTGTTTATGTTGAAGATGGAGGATGGAATAGAGCCTGAAAGTTGGTTATAACTAAGATAGAGTATTTGCAACCGGTAAAGATGAGCCAACTCGCTGGGTAGAGAGCCATGAAAACTATTGTTTTGGATGCTTAGACTAACAAGAAATGAAAGGTTTCCCACGTGTGGAGGAATAGTGCCTACAAGGCTCATATAAGAAAGATTCAATGCGATGACTCGACGATGACGGAAACCACAAGTGATACCGATCCAATTACAAACAGAGGTGTTGGTGGACCAGTTGTGTGTCAAAACATTGTGAGGATCATAAGAAATTTGAGCCTTTAAAGCAAGAAGAGCATATTGATCTGTGGTAATGTTGGGAGAAGTTGCAACAACTTGTCTTGCCAGGTGAAATTGTACCGTAAGCAGTGCCACGAAAAGGGAAAATATTAAACGAATTCTCTCCATGGGTAGTGTATGTTGGGGATTAATGGGAATTAGTGGGAGTTCAAGTGAGACTCATATATAAGAGGGTGAGAAAAAGAGGGTGAGATGGTTAATTGGGCGTTGACGTCATTGACTACCAGAAGTTTCCGACAGACAACAAAAGCAAACAGTTTCATCAAGTAACCAATGAATTTCCTGGTACATGCAGATTAGGTCCAAGTCCTGTAAATCACCATCCTCATCATGACTTTCCTACCCCCACCTTTATAGCCATGATGAAGACATTCCAAGTCAATGTCAACGAACATTAAGAAAATTGGGGTGTGAATACAACCAATTTTCCAAAATCGCAGATGACTTTGACAAGACTGTCATCAAGGACGTTCTGATCGATTTTATTAGATGGCAAATTTTCAATGAAGACTGTCATCAAGGACGTTCTGATCGATTTTATTAGATGGCAAATTTTCAATGAAGACTGTCATCAAGGACGTTCTGATAGAAAATAAAATTTTTTAGGACCGACAGTGAAGATCAATTAATTTTATTCTCACAAAAGACAAATATTGATATTTTTAAATGTTAAAATATTAATTAAATTATTAAATTATTTATTTCTATTGGTTTAAGATTTTGGAATAAATTGTGACTCGATGTTAAATTCTATCAACAAGATTCTAGACTCTCTTGCACAAAATTTTCAAGTATCAACGATTGAGTCCCCTGTTTGATAAAATCGTTTCCCTTTTGTTAAACGTTCGACTTAATTACTCCACCAAACGATTTCGTGGACCTGGGTGTAGAAATAGACATGATGGAGATATTCCATCTATTTGCAAAAACCTTGTTTTCATCTAGCTATATATACACATTAATTTGCTTGAGAATGTCGAGCACCACAGGGTAGAAATAGACATGAATGGAGATATTCCAATGCAATGTGAATGGTCATGATGTTCAATCTTTCAAATTATATAAATGTTAAGCTTATAGAAATCAATTCTACTTTGTCGTGATACAAAAAACAGTAATCTTAAGTAATCAAAATTATGGAAGCTTAATCATTTTGCTAGATAATCAGGCCAGGGGTCAAAGAGGGTAAAACTTAGTCCTTTCAATTCTCATTTGCTCAAATGACTAATGCTGACTACCGCATTATCCATCTTTATTGACAGCCAAGTTTATATTAAAAAGCAAAGTAAAAAAACTCCCACGCCAAAAACAAAAATAAAAAATAAAAAAAAAGTCCAGAAAAACAAAGAATAGAAAAAGTAAAAAGGTTGAAAGATGTACAAAGTTGCATCTTATTCGATATACCATCATAAAAAGTTTTAGCTTTTTTTTCTTTTTTTTTTCTTTTTTTTTTCTTTAATGTAAGATATAATAAAATAAATAGTTTTCATGAACTAGCTTTTATAATTTGTTTTACAGTACCACCAAATCAAGCTGAGTTTTAGAAGAATTTATTTTTCTCAAAGTGAGACGTACGTTGAAAAAGTCTCTCTTGAGTCTTGATTAACGTTTGGTAAATCTCTCAAAATTCAAGAAAGTAAAAACTTCTCCAGTTAATCAGTGATATATTTGAGCAATTTTTTTATTGTTTTAATTTTTAATTTTTAACTAAAGTCTAGTACAAGAAGGCAAATGGAAAGCCTCAGCAATAATCGTGACATGTAATAAATAATAGCACAACTCCCAACAAACACCAAGCGAGTTGCTTTGCTCAAGTTCTTGGTACGAGAGATTAATAATGCAACGAGTATTATTGGCATCTGACCTGAAAATTTATTCCTAGTTTAATTATATGATGACTTTTCTACTCCCAATTTATTGTCGGTGGGGGAATTTGATGACAAGTTCGAATCCGAAACATTTCCGAGGAATTAAGATTTTTTACAATTTTTTTAAAATTTGAGATTCATGTCATTTTTTACGCTGAACAGCATGAAAAATATTATATATTAAAAATATCACAGGTTATCGAAGCAGCGAAAAAAAAAATCATTCATTTTTTTTTTCTTTTTTTTTTTTAAGTAACGTTTCTTTTTCATTAAACCAAAACACAGTTTTTTGCTCAAAACTTTTATATGACATAAATGTAAGAATTTGATAAAAAAAAAAATATATACTCAATTTTCATTGTTAACATGTCACGTTTTTAATATGTAACATTTTTCATGCTGTTCGATGTAAAAAATAACATAAATTCTTTAAAATTTGAAAATCTCAAAATTTAAAGGAATTGTAGAGAATCCTAATCCTTTTCAAGGGCCCAAACGATGGGGACATTTCAAGGAAGAAAATAGGATCATCGAGCCTATTGGATAAACTTCTCTGGTTTTGTTTTTTTTTCTTTTTTTTGAAATATATAAAAAAAAATCCCTTAACTAACAATCGATTTTAAAATAACTTCCAAGTGTGTTAAAGTGATCTATCAAACTACTTTTGTTTTTCAAAAAGACAATTTTTTATTATAATACCATTATTCTCTTAAAAACTAAAATAAAAAAAAAATTTAATATAATAAGAGATAATTGCACCATTGACCCTTAGAGTTTGCTTAAATTACAAATCACTCACTGTAGTTCAAAAAGTTTATGGAGGATCCTTGTGGTAAACTATAACTACAAATTAATTCATGAACATGTATTCCATTCACCAAGTTAACAGATTCCATTAGTCTGTCACGTCACACATAATAGGAAGTCGACACGTGTCCATTACGATAAAAAAAATATAAAATCTAATAAAAATATAAATAAATAAAACAAAAATATTTGTATTCTTTTTTTAAAAAATAATAATAAAATAAAAATATTGAAGGGGTCGCTGCCCCAGTGGCTGGGGGTGGCCGCGCGCCACCCTCGGCCGTGGCCACCCCCGACCACCTATAGGGTGGCGCGTGGCCACCCCCAAATTTGGGCAATCACCCCTTCAGTATTTTTTATTTTATATATATATATATATTTGTTTTATTTATTTATATTGTTATTATATTTTATATTTTTTTTATTGTAATAGACACATGTCGACTTTCTATTGGATGTGACATAACTGACTAATATAATCTGTTAACTTGGTGGACTTGGTGGATGGATAACATGTTCAAAGATTGATTTGTAATTATAGTTTACCACAATGACCCTCCATAAACTTTTTTATCACAAAAAGTTTAGGCCAACCCGAAAAACCAATGGTATAATTATCCCATTTAAAAAAAAAAAAAAAAATGCAAAATCAGTCCACGTGATTGGCTTAAATTACAAATCGCTCAACAGGTGACTGCCTAACCTAATGTTTCGCCACTTTTACAATCATACCCTTAAAATTTTAAAAACTATAATGCGGAGTTCCAATGTTTAAAAATTTTGTATTGTCAACACTACCGTTAAGGTTTACGGTCAAATGATATGGTAAACAAGTGAAATGTCACTTACACCCCTAAAAAAATTTATAAAATAAAATTTTACCCTTAATTAACAAATAATTTTAAACTAAAACTCGTTGGAATCAAACTTGGCCACTGAGAGAGAAAAAAATTGCGGGGGTGGCGCGTGGGTCAAGTTCGTTAAAGAAAGAAAAAAAAAACAGGGAAGGGGCGGGGGGAGGATTCTCACTGAGAGAAGGAGCCCATTGGAGGAGGGGAGAGAGAGACGAGCTCTAGAAGATGAAGGGACGCTCGCTTGTCTCAGTAGACGAAGGGGCGCTCTTGGGAAAGGGAGACTATGATTCTGTAGTTCGATGGGTTGAGGGCCAGTATTCTGATGTATTCTCTTTAGCCCTTGCTCTCTAGCTCCATAATCTGCGAAATTGCAGATTGGGTTGAAGGATGGTTTACTTCTGAGCCAGCGAAATTTTGGATTTTGCCATTGTCTGTTCAAACATAGATTCGTGAAGATGATCCTTCTCCTAGTAATAATCAGATGACATTTTATCTTTTACCTATAACTATTCTTGTTACGGATTTCTTAAAGGGCAGGATCTTGATGGTGTGCTTCCACCTTCCCTGGTGAAGCTACCCTACCTAAAGACGATGTAAGAAGTCACCAACAATTTGTTCCTGAAAATTGATTTAAGCTTCTAATCTAACAGCCCACTTTCTTCTTGCTTGTAGTGACCTCACTCGAAACTACCTCGCTGGTACAATACCACCCGAATGGGGTTCTACAAAGTTGGAATACCTGTAAGTTACTTCTTGAACGTAAAATCACTACTTATTCTAAAAAGAGTCAGCTCATAGAAATGGGTTAGTTTAATCCTTTAATTTATATTTTAACGCTCTCTCCTCACATGTGAAGCCAAACTCTCATTTAATTAATGAGGTTCAACATGTGAAATATCTAATTAAAATAAGAAGTGATTGGAAACAAAGTTCGAATTTAGGACGTTTAACTCTAATACCATTTTAAAACACTGAATTCATGTCTTAGGTTGGCTAGTGAATGCTCTTTCTTATTGCATTAAGCTGATCCATTGCAGGTCCATTACTGTAAACAAGTTATCAGGACAAATCCCAAACTACCTGGGAAACATTACCACTCTTATATACATATATGTATGCTCGTATTGTATCTTTCATGCTCACCCTTTTTCTAAACTTTGATTTGCTTTAGCTGAGCTTTATTATTGACGAATATTTTCAGGAACATAGAGAACAATCTGTTTTCTGGAATTATTCCCCCTGAGCTTGGGAATTTGGTTAACCTGGAGAATCTGTCAGTGTTCTTTTTCAATCTTTCTATTCATTTTCAAATCATATTTGATTATTCTTTTCTTAATTATCCACTAAGTTGAACTAGTCTGAACACCCCATTTGATGACTGCAGTATTCTTAGTGCTAACAATCTCACTGGAGAGTTGCCAAAAGCTCTCACTAATCTAACCAAATTAATGGAACTGTAAGTGGTTACTACCCATTTCTATACTTACAGTAATTTTATACATTTACTCGAAAAACTTCAGCTTTCTATGTTATTCAGTCTTATTTTCAATTTGGCTATATGCAGTAGGATTAGCAGTAACAACTTCACTGGAAGAATACCTGACTTCTTTCAAAGTTGGAAACAACTTCATAAATTGTACGTGTTCTATTTTTTTTTCCCGATAATGTTAAAATCTCTTCTAGTAGAACGTTCTGGTTCTAACCCATTATAATTTTGTTTTTAACAGAGAGATTCAAGCTAGTGGTCTTGAGGGGCCCATTCCTTCTAGCATTTCTATCCTGAGTAGTTTAACCGAGCTGTAAGTTCTGCCTTCGAAATACACTTGAGTTGCATAATCTATTTCGCATCTTCATGTGATACTCAAATTAACAAGACTTGTTGCTTAAGACACTAACAGTTATTAATAATGCAATTTAGTGCAGAAGGATTAGTGACTTACTTGGTGACGACCCACCCACTAAACACCGGCGCCTTTGCTCCACAGCGTTGACAGCATCAACCACCGGCGACCCATGGATTTTTGGGTCTCCGACCACTCGACTGGAGCTCTTTCTCTCTCACTCGATCAATCTCTCTCACGGTCTCTATCTCTCCGTGTGCGTGACAGTATGCAGAAGAAAGGAGAATGAAGAAATGGGGAGAGGAGAGATTCGGCCGAGTGGGGTGTGCAGAACAGAGGAAAGAGGAAGAAAAGAGAAGGAAGGAGAAGAAAGGAAGAGGAAGAGAGTGTGCGTGGAGAATAGAGAGAAGAGAGGAAAAGAAAAGAAAGTGGGAGAGGAAGAGTGACGTGTTGGTGTGTGTGTGGTGCGGGCCCTGGGGCTGAAAAGTGAGGGAGAAAACAAGGTTATCTTCTCCATCCAGCCACAGGCTTACATGTGGCAATGGTGGGATATCCTTTATTTTTAAAGCCCTAACTCTCTATAAATTACGGTAGCTCCCCATAACAAATTAATTCTTTCATTTGTTAATTGATATTTAATCCACAATATCTAATTCAATTAAACTTACACTTATAATTAATTATTTACTATACCAGGGTTAGTTAATAATATTAATTAACATCATATAAATATAACTTAGAATTTATTATTAGTCTCATCTACTTAATAAATATAATTTATTAATTACAAAATTCCCTATTTATTTTCTCGGTCTTTACAAATATCACTTGTTTCTTTTATATATTTTCATCACAAGTCCATGTGAATTCACTAAGTCTCCCCTCCTTAGTTCAAAACTTATAATTCAAACTATGACTTAGGGTGAATCATACCTAGTCCTCCATACCTTTTACTTTATTTTATCTTTAGTGCCTCAAACTCTTAGTCATTTTCCACATATACAAGCATGCATTTTACTCAAAACACATATGCAAGTATGCACTTTACTCAAAACCATTGAGTAAAGTGGTATGACAAACAATCATACATGGGCTTACACGAACAAATAAGGAAATCGCTCCTGCATTTGTTGTTCAAGCATCCATGTGGCTTCTTCAACACCATGATTTCACCACAGAATTTTCTCACACTTGATAGTTTTAGTCTCAATTTGGTGTTTTTTGCGATCCACCACTTGCATGGGTAACTCTTCATAAGTCAATTTTGGTTGAATATCAAGAGGCTCATCACATGTGAGGGATCATGAACACATTTTCACCACTGAGGAACGTGGAATTCATCATGAATGTCCGCCAAACTAGGTGGCATCACGACCTTGTACGCTATAGGGCTCAAGCTGTATGATAGATCATCTTGTTATCATAATCCTTCAGTACCTTGAACCCTCAATGTAGCCTCATATTTAAGTCTATTCGCAAAAAGACTTGGGTGAACAGAGTGGATTTCACACACTTCACCATAGAAGTAACTCAGGGCTTGACTCAAACATAAGCCAAATATGCTAGTGTATCCTCTCAGACACTTTTATTTCGTAGTCATTTATTAAAATAAGATATTTTAAAATTATCAACTTTATTATTTTCATTATGTTGCTCCTCCGCAACCTGTCCGGACACCAACATGCAATTTCAGATTTTATTGAATTTTTAAATGTTCTTTTACTATTATTTTAGTTACTTGTTTAATCTATTTAGCATTAGTATCTTATTATCTTAACTTGTATCTATTGGTTGAATTCCTAAGGAAACGTCTTTCGCCATTTGACTAGCTGTCTCGGTTAATGGTTGTCTCTTCGCTATGGTGTCTTCTGTAGGTGACCTGCCATACATGATTAACCTTTTTTTTTTTTTTCAAAAAAGAAAAAGAAAAAAGAGGAAATGGGATTAGAGTGTTTTCTTTTTCCTTCAGCTGCCTTACCCGCCGCCCCTCTTCCATTTTCTTCTTCTTCAACACCACCCTGTCGTACCGCCCCCTCTTCTTGTAAATCTTGGTTTTGTTTGTTTCTGGCTTATGGGCATCCAATAATCCTGGGTGTTACGGAATTGGGTTTTTTTTTTTCGATTTGTAATACGAAGTTGATGTTGGTTGTCAAGAACAGAGCGCTTTTCAATATCGAGGGTTGCTAGACAGATATTTTAGAATTTGTGTTGCATTTGGAGGAATATTTGGTACGTGATTCAGTTGTCGGTGAAAATGGAGGCAGCGGTGGTGGAGCAGGGAAGAGACAGAGTTGGCCATGTTAAGAGGGTTAGGTATGTGAAGAAGGGTATTGCGAAGAGAAAATGCTGCCGGAGAGTTCAACGGCCAGTGCTGCAGGAGCTTTTTCTTTTGTGCCTAGACGTCTTCAAAGGCCCCGGCACCGTTCCTCCTACTCGGGATGTGTTGAAACTACACCGCATTCTTGGTATGTTTCACCTCACTAGCAATTCAGATAAATAATTAATATCCCTTTCACCAGTCTAAAATGGGATTAGATTATTATTAGCCCTAACTTAAAAACAAAAGCCCAAGATTCAAATTGGGTCAAACGGATCGTGTCGACCCGACCCGATACGACCCATTATGCTAAACGAGTTTTATTGGTCGTATCGGGTGACCCGTAAAATTGTCGTGTCGTGTCTGGAGCCCTGACCTATTAACATAAACGGGTAATGTTTGGGTATAGCTTAAACAGATCGCGAGTCTCCACGGGTCGTGTCGAGTACTTGTTTTGCCAGTCCTACCTTAACAGCATAGGCAAGAGGCACAACAAATGGCATGAACTTCAAAATGTCCATCAACCCTTCCCGAACTCGCACTAGATAGTTGCAACAACAATCAAAAGCAAGTTGTTGAGGGGGAGGCACTACCGACAAGGATGAACGAACTCCGGTCGTAAAAGTCCCTTTCACTAGATAAAAAAACTACAGCGCCTAATTCGTTGTAGATCTAGTAGTATGTTGTCGGGCCTTAAGTGGAATGAATGGTGCTTCCCATAATCATGTTAGTAATTCAATTAATTACCTAATCAATAAATAATAACAATTTTGACGAGTAATGCAAGGAATTTTTTTTATTATTATTTTCTTTTTATTCTATCAAAGTTGATGACTTGACGTGACTTTTAAAAAAACTTTTGGATCAAAATTCAAAATAATCCATTACAAAGTCAATAATGATTTTAAAAGTCACACCAACTTCAAGATGATAAAAAAAAAAAAAAAAAAATGACAAAAAAAAAAAAAAAAAAAATGACAAAAAAAATTGGCTTGTAGCATTACTCAGTGCTTGGGCTCACCAATTATGATATTTTTATGCACTCTATTTTCTTCTCCTTTTTTCCGTCATTAACCCCACCAAAACACCTATCGAATTGAAGAATTTTTTTTTTCTTTCTTTTTTCAAAAGAGCATTGAGCTTTGTTGGTGCAGTTTTCTGTCTAGTGACCTGTCAACTCATGATTCGTTCTTTCGATGCCCTGAGCCTTCAATAATCTACAAAATAGCGAGAACACATTGGTGGTTGGCCAACGTTTCTCCCTCTGATGCCTAAGTCAACAGAGAATTCTTAGGAGTAAAATGAGATAAATCAAAATGTTCAGATGGAACATTATGGCCTAGTTGGGCTTAACCCTAAGGTTCTCAATGTCCAACTACTAGATGACTTCAAGTAGGAGGGATAGGGATTCCGTATTTTTAGGCATACCGGAGTAGTGGAGGGATAGGGATTTTGGATTTTTAGAGATCTTGGGTTTTCCTCTGAGACTGTCAGCTTGATTTGACCCTGCAAATCCATAGACATGACTAGAGTTATTTTTGTCCTTGTAAATCTTTGTTGCGTCAGAGTAGATTTACCTTGGTAACGTGAATCTCCGTAGAGCTATCAGGGCAGGGACCTCCGCATATCCCTCTTATGTCTTCTTAAGGTGATCCCGAGGCAAAGCTCCATAAGCAGGGATACATTCCCAAACAGGTGGTCAGGACATTTGATAAATCATGTGGTTCATATGTGATATTCAGACGTTCGACCGAATCATCTCGAGTTGGCTGACCCGACCGGGTCTCGATCCGATTGCGGGCCCACTTTTTCTCGGGAATAGTAATTTCCCCAATAAGCTTAAATATTTATTTATTTTTGGTATTAAAATGCTAATCACGTCAAATCATATAGCATGCTATTTGCTACAATAAAAATCTTATATTTTTGAGAGCTAATTTATTCAAGAAAATATTACATTTTAGTTTTTTTTTTTTAAAAAAAAAAAAATTCTTAAAAAAAAATTTAATATGAAAACTTGTCTGTATTTTCATTTTTCACCAAAAACTATTTTGATTAAAACAAAAAAATTTAATATAAAATTGGGATAGCCTTTATCTATTCCACTCGTATAAAACAGTTTAATACAATTCGGTCAACATTTGTCTTTTGCAATCACAGTTTAATCCAATTTAATACAATGCAGTCTAATTCTACAAGTTCAATCATGTGTCTCGGACTGAAAAAGACTTTCAAACTGGTTGAAAGACGTATTTACTATAGACCAGGGGTGGAAGGAGGGAGTCGAGAGGGTCAATTATCTTCCCCACCTTTTAAAATATCACCTAACCTTGCTTTCTTTGAATACAAGCTCATTTCAAAAAAAAAAAAAAAAAAAACCTTGGTATAATTTTTTTCTATCCTTGGAATGCCCTCAGCAATTTATTAATGGGCAAACTTGCCCCCCTTTTACCGTAGTTTTTTTTTTTTTTCATTTATTTTTTTCTTTCTGTCATAACTCATAAACGTCGACTCATCTCTATAACTAGGTAAAAAAAAATAAAAAAATTGCAGTCCAGAGGTCAAAGAAGGGACGAAGTGGAAGACAAGGCAGATATATATTTTTTTCCCTGTCTACATGGCAATTTTTTTTTAACAGTCAAAGAAAGTCTCAAGTTTAGAAGTTGTCAACAACTCCAAGGTTAAAAGAATATAAAAATAATTGTTTAATATAATTAAATCATCAAATAATTGAAATGCACAACTTACGAAAACTCAAGTATTAAACAATTACAAGTCTACAACTCTACGGGACTACAGCTACAAGGACTTGATCTGAACAACTACAAGCCTACAACTCTATGGGACTACAGCTACAAGTACGGATCATTAGGTTTTTTATTTTATTTTATTTTATTTATTATTTTTTGTAATATGGACGGATCAAATCTTGTGAGTTGTGGCTTGAAAAAAAAAATATTGTATTGTTGTTTAGAGCAGTGGGTGTGTCATAATCATAACTGTCATATCAATTTTAGACTTCAGTTAAACTTAATACCATTGTTATCCTTTTGTTTTTCTACACTTTTTTCATTCAAAGTGTTATTTTGCAAATTACTAAACAGTCTGAATTCTAAAAATGTTAAGAACAAAGTAACGCATGCTTTGCTAAAAGGTGAGCCGCTTGATTAGCAGTCCTCCTAATATATCTGACCTCAGCAAAATTGAAACTAGGGAGCAAAGCTTTTTGTATCATCAATCAAAGACCCAATAGAGCTCCAATTCAAATCAGATTTCTACCTGCAACGAGTTCCCTTTGAAAATCATGTGCTGGAAACCTTAGACTCAATTAAGAGAAACTCCACTTCAAGCTCCCGGCTAAAACTTATCCAACAGGCAATTCAGCAAGAAAAGGGTATTGCTTTATAAACGCAGTCATCATCGGTGCCGGTTATAATAAAAGAAATGTGTGTTTTGGTAAATATTTGGGTTGTAATTTTTTTTTAATATAATAATAAAAAATGATTGATATAATATAAAGTAAATGGGATTGTTTAATTTTTTATTTTTTATTTTTATAAAAAAATAAAATAAAATTGTTAAAAAATAATTTATATGATATGAAAAATGAAAAAAATTGTTAAAGAGTAATAGAAGCGATATAAAAAGGATGAAAATTTTTAGAGTCGACTTTCTATCTTTCGTCGAAAAGTGGCAAGGCTACAAACAAAAAGGGTATTACGTTGACTAGCCAATTGCGTGTGTGTAGTGACCATTAACAATTCGTCAACGGACTACACTTTTTAGTTGATTTTGATAGCTAATCGCTAAAAAGCTCCCAATATTGACTCTCTAAATAAATTTATTGAATGCTCTTTAATTATTTTATTTTATTTTTTAAAAAATACTCTTCAAATGTGGAGAGCAAATGTTGAGAGAGAAAGATGTGATAAAATAAAAAATAAATATAGAATTATTTTAATAAAGAAAAGAAAGATTCAAAGGGTGGAATATATATAATATATGGCGTTTTAGAAAAGAGATTTTTATTTTTTTAAAAAATAAACTACAATTTGGCTAAACTTTGACTGGTCCAATATCAATGTCCTTGTGATGATATATAGAAATCCGATGATCGATTGCATTATCTTTTCCAATAATAGTTTATTAGTTTCATGACTTCACGAAGATTTTCTTGGCTTACGTACGTTATGGTATGATAATTGGTTTGATTTAAAAGGAAGGTTAGAAATTATATTTTTATTTTATAACAATTTTATATTGTTGATGTGGTAGTTTTAATTAATTCTTAATTTTTTTTTTTGTATTTTTAAATAATGTATGATTCAATAATTGATTAAGACTGTCAGGTCGGCATGCATTATGGGATAAAAATATAATTTTTAGCATTAATCTTAATTTATAGTCTATCCCTAAAGGTTTTAAACGTGTCTCTTTCACATTAAAAATATACGAAAAAAAAATTCATATTTAATCCCTAAGTTTTCATATGATTTGAATTTAGTCCTTAAGTTTTCAATTTTTAAACATAAGGTCATTAGCTTTTGCTCAAGTTTCAAATTGATCCCTTTATTAATTTAATGTCAAAGTTAACAATTATATTTTTTTTGTTATATGTATTTCATTTGACACTTTAGGGTTCATGCTAGCATCCAATACAATGTCAATGTCCATATCAGTATTAAATTTAACGGTTTTCCATCTAATGTTACAAATCTAAAAGATTAAGATAACGAAGAAGATGGTTTTTGTTTCTAGAGTTGGCCGGGCCTTCTTCTTTTTTTTTTTTTTTTTCTTCTTCGCTTAATGATGTGGCATTGATATTGGGTGCTAATATGGACACTAATGTGTCAATTAAGATATACATGAAATATGATAAACTATTAATTTTAAAGAAAAAAATGATAGAGGGGCTTATTTAAAATTTGTGCAAAACCTAAAGACCATATTCTTGAAATTAGAAACTCAAGGACTAAATTCAAATAAGATAAAAAACCTAAGGACTAAATTTAATTTTTTCCAAAATATAATTTAAATCTCGATTTAAATTTTCTTATAAAAATGGATCAACTTGGCAAAACTGGACAAGAACAAATTATTCCAAGACTCGCTCTAATGTGAATGAGACATGCACGCTTTTTGAACCGAAGAGAATGGCAGCCTGTCGGTTCGACATGGGGAGGGTTTACCCAGTGAATTGAAGCTTAGAGAAGATAGACATACTATCCATGCCAGTAAGACTAGCTAGATCGAGCATGGCGTAAATATATAAACCTTTCACATTTTATATATATGTTCAAAGTCAAAGAAGCTTTTAATACAGAAACTGGTTATATATAAAAGAAGAAGAAAAAGTTGCCGTAATTAGTCGTCGCATTCAAGCATTCCGGCGAGATGTGTATCATCTTTTTCATACAGGTTTCCACACAGATCTCACGGCAAACAAAGCAGGCGGTGGAGGTGGAGGCGGAGGGCAAAATGGTAAGACCAGGGATGATCAGCTTCACCCTTCAAAAGCTCATATTATTGCTTCTATGCATGGGAGCAATATTCACAGTCAAAGCCCAAGTAGGACGTCTTCCTGCTGATGAAGGTAATTAAATACAGTTTCTTCTTCGTCTTCTTCTTCTATATATGTTTTATATTTTTATTGAGGCCAATAATTTATTAAGGGTGAAAGTGGATTTTTGGCCAATGAACTTTTTGGGTGGATGAATATTAAGGCTAATTTGTGGTATGAAGGTGGGCAAAGTAACGGTTATTCGGATAATTAGGATTTGGGCAAAATATTGGAAAAGATGGAGTCTATATAAGATGTATACGTCTAAATAAATTTTAGACCGTCTAACCACTCACTTGAGTAAATGATTCCATGAAACCTCTTTCACATCTGCTATCCAAAGATCTCTATTTTAGTTTTTCAAGTACAGCCCGTTGGAAGGGTCATGGGTCATTGATTGGCTATTTGTGCAGAAAGTTCTTGAGAGCGGCCAATTCAAGTGCTTTTTGACTTATATCCCTTTAATCAGTATATTTAAGTGCTTAACATGAAATTTTCACGTTGAATATAAGATTGTCTTCTTTTTTTTTTTTTTTTTTTTTTTTAAAATAGAGATTAAATTATTGAGCATTTTAAGGCAAATTTAATGGGAAAAAAAAAAAATTGATGAGGTTGGTTTATAAATGCAGTGGAAGCCCTTGGTGAAATAGGTATACAAGTGGGGAAAAAAGATTGGAATTTCAGCGTAGATCCATGCACTAGTAATGACTCAAGCTGGGCAACACCAAAATTGGATTTGAGGCCACTGTACAACAATTCTCTAATCTGCAATTGCTCGTTCCCTGCTGGCTTATGTCACGTGGTTAAATTGTATGTACCCTTCCATTTCATTTACCTTGTACCATCCATGATCCAACTATGTTGAAATTATGAATAGATCAAGTTTTTGTTCAACCAAAATCAGAAAAATTAGTTAAACTTGACATACAAAGTCCCTAATGGCCTTTTAATCAGATGACATCACCTTTCCTCCCATGCAATTCCGTCTAGGCTAAGCTCCTTACTTAACTTTGGATTAGAATCTTAAAATTTTAAAGAAATTGTAAATTATCAAATTATGCAATTTAAGCCCTTTTTAAGTATTGAAAAATGCTATTTGTTTATTATTATTATTTTTAAATGGAAAATTGTCGTTTATTAAAAAGGTAGTAGGTTATCGATGTAACTACAAAAGAATTTCCTCACAAAAGACTTCATCTTCACTTTTGCAAAAACATCTATTCTTAAAATTAAAAGATAAATTTTGACTCAATTTTTTTTTACAAAATAGAGAGCAAGAACTTAGTAAAAATATACTCAATTCTCAAATGTAATATGCCACCTTATTATTATGTGGCAATTTCCAAATGTTTTGATGCTTAGAAATAGCCAAAATTTCGAAATTTGAGAAGAAAAAATTATAGGGGATTGTGATCCCTTAACTTTACCGATCCATACTCTTCTTTTTTTTTTTTTTTTTTGTTTGTTTTTGAAAAAAAAAAAAAGAAAGAAAGAGAAAATGTACACATATTGATTCTTGGTAGTTGTAGTCAGTATGCAATATTTTCAAAACATTAAAATATTAAAACATAAAAAATGTTTTTTTTTAAAAAAAAAATTGGTGACCCATCATCCCATGGCGCCATTTTTTTTTTTTTTTTTTGAAATTTATAAGAGAATTTGTCTTTTTGAGATTTTTTTGGAGGTGTTACAGTCTTTTCATGAGACAAAAATGGTACATTGCAATTTTTTGATAGTTTGTAAGAAATATTGTTTCAATTATAATAAGTTTGAGAAAGATATTACAAAATTTAGGAGCGAAAATGTGGATACAATTATTACTAATATTTGTATTTGTATCTGTATCTACATTCATATAATGCGGTTATTACTTTTAGATATCCGTATATGTATCTGTATCATGCGGTTATTATCAATATACGCGCAGTTATTGCGGTTATTAAATACGGTTATTATCCACTATCTTCATATGATGTAGTTAATGTTTTGGATTACTATCCAAATTTGTATGTGAGCTTAAATAAATTAATATTTTACTAGTTAAACAATTCATGATTATTAGCTATAGAAGGTCATTGTCTTATAAAGTAATTGAGATTTGGATTCCCTAAAGAAAAAAAGAAAGAAAAAGAAAGTAAATGTAGTGAGGTATGACTTTAAGATGATAATGAAAAAACTCTAACATAATTTAAAGGTATTAAACTTACCGAATCCAAAACGAAAACCAAAATCATATCGTCTTGGTGAATTTAATTATATATATATTATATTAAAGAAATGCGGACATGATTATTAACTACATCAGCATTCTTTATAACCACTATATGTAGCTGTATATGTGAATTATAATGGTTTTTGTGGTTATTATCCACCTGGATTTTCACCCTTATTACAAATTACCTACTAATTTGAAAGAGAATATAACATTACTCATTTCTTAAACTTAATCATTTAATCAAAATAAGAGATGAATTAAGGTATAAGTTTGAATTTCAAACCTCTATTTAAAAAAAAAAATATTAAATTTAATTATTTAATTAAAATTAAAAGTGAATGTGCCACGTGAGCAAAAGAAGCAGGGGTGTGCACTCGCACAGGCATATGAGGCCAACAGAAGCGGTGGGGGCCGGTGAAATTGCGGGGGGTGGCGCGTGGGTCAAGTTCGTTAGAGAGAGAGAGAAAAAAAAAACGGAAGGGGCGGGGGGGATGCTCTCTTAGGAAGATCAAAACACTGACTGAGAGAAGGAGCCCATTGGAGGAGGGGAGAGAGAGAGACGAGCTCTAGAAGATGAAGGGACGCTCGCTTGTCTCTGTAGACAAAGGGGCGCTCTCGGGAAAGGGAGACTATGATTCTGTAGTTCGATGGGTTGAGGGCTAGTATTCTGATGTATGCTCTTTAGCCCTTGCTTTTTAGCTCCATAATCTGGGAAATTGCAGATTGGGTTGAAGGATAGTTTACTTCTGAGCCAGCGAAATTTTGGATTTTGCCATTGTCTGTTCAAACATAAATTCGTGAAGATGATCCTTCTCCTAGTAATAATCAGATGACATTTTATCTTTTACCTATAACTATTCTTGTTACAGATTTCTTAAAGGGCAGGATCTTGATGGTGTGCTTCCACCTTCCCTGGTGAAGCTACCCTACCTAAAGACGATGTAAGAAGTCACCAACAATTTGTTCCTGAAAATTGATTCGAGCTTCTAATCCAACAGTAACAGCCCACTTTCTTCTTGCTTGTAGTGACCTCACTCGAAACTACCTCGCTGGTACAATACCACCCGAATGGGGTTCTACAAAGTTGGAATACCTGTAAGTTACTTCTTGAACGTAAAATCACTACTTATTCTAAAAAGAGTCAGCTCATAGAAATGGGTTAGTTTAATCCTTTAATTTGTATTTGAAAGCTCTCTCCTCCTTACATGTGAATCCAAACTCTCATTTAATTAATGAGGTTCAACATGTGAAATATCTAATTAAAATGAGAAGTGATTGGAAACAAGGTTCGAATTCAGGACGTTTAACTCTGTTACCATTTTAAAACACTGAATTCATGTCTTAGGTTGGCTAGTGAATGCTCTTTCTTATTGCATTAAGCTGATCCATTGCAGGTCCATTACTGTAAACAAGTTATCAGGACAAATCCCAAACTACCTGGGAAACATTACCACTCTTATATACATGTATGCTCGTATTGTATCTTTCATGCTCACCCTTTTTCTAAACTTTGATTTGCTTTGGCTGAGCTTTATTATTGACGAATATTTTCAGGAGCATAGAGAACAATCTGTTTTCTGGAATTATTCCCCCTGAGCTTGGGAATTTAGTTAACCTGGAGAATCTGTCAGTGTTCTTTTTTAATCTTTCTATTCATTTTCAAATCATATTTCATTATTCTTTTCTTAATTATCCACTAAGTTGAACTAGTCTGAACACCGCAATTGATGACTGCAGTATTCTTAGTGCTAACAATCTCACTGGAGAGTTGCCAAAAGCTCTCACTAATCTAACCAAATTAATGGAACTGTAAGTGGTTACAACCCATTTCTATACTTATAGTAATTTGATACATTTACTCGAAAAACTTCAGCTTTCTATGTTATTCAGTCTCATTTCCAATTTGGCTATATGCAGTAGGATTAGCAGTAACAACTTCACTGGAAGAATACCTGACTTCTTTTAAAGTTGGAAACAACTTCATAAATTGTACGTGTTTTATTTTTTATTTTTCCTGATAATGTTAAAATCTCTTCTAGTAGAACATTCAGGTTCTAACCCATTATAATTTTGTTTTTAACAGAGAGATTCAAGCTAGTGGTCTTCAGGGGCCCATTCCTTCTAGCATTTCTATCCTAAGTAGTTTAACCGAGCTGTAAGTTCTGCCTTCGAAATACCCTTGGGTTGCATAATCTATTTCGCATCTTCAAGTGATACTCAAATTAACAAGACTTGTTGCTTAAGACACTAACAGTTATTAATAATGCAATTTAGTGCAGAAGGATTAGTGACTTACTTGGTGAGGGTTCTGAATTTCCACCCTTAAGTAACATGAAAGGCATGACAAGATTGTAAGTGATTCTTTTTCTGTAAAGTTTCAAGAACTAAAGTGATACAAACTTGAGCAATTTTGCTTAGATGATGGCAGTTGACATTGCAGGATGTTGAGGAGCTGCAATCTCTCTGGACCAATCCCCGCACATATATCAGAAATGACACCACTGCAAATTCTGTAGTTCTTCTTTCTTTTCTGTTTTCCTCTTTTTTTTTTTCATTTACTGAAATATTACTGAACTACAAACCCCAGATGGTTGGACTATCCCCATTAGGAACATTATACTGTTCATACATACAGATGCGTGAAGTTTTCTTTTTTCCTAATTGTTTTTGAGTAGTATAAGTAGATATTGGCACCTTAAAATATATGGTCTTTGGGTTTTCATGGTACTCTATTCTTAAAGCTAATAGTGGATAACTATTTCAAATAAAGATTTTGGTCATTATCTTCTAGAATTAAGATCATCTGCTGAAACCATTAAACCGAGGTGTAGTTTTGGAGTCAGATTAGTTTAAAAAAAGGGTAGGAAACGTCGGTCATCTTATAAATATGTAGTAATTAGTTATCTGCTTTCATCCTTTATCCTTGGAAAAACTATAGTGATTGCTTCTAATCTTTACAGCCTACTTCTTTTAGAAAGCAGCTATCTAAGGTTGTCAACCAATACTCATTGTAGGCATGTCAGCCATGATCCACCCCTCCTACTCCTTTGTCCCATTGTGGCAACTGCTATAAGATACCTTTGAACAATGCACACTATAGTTAGGCTGTCTATGGTGCATTCTTTTCATTAGAATGAAAATAATAAAAGTCCTTGCATTGTGAATCTGTTTTAAGCTACACCTCCATTGTTATATAGACATTTAATTCTCTCTTTCAATTTTTTTCTTCGTGTATATTATGGCTTTATTTGGTACTGTATTTGAAAACACTTTCAGTTTTCAAAATCTAAAATACACTTTTCTCAAAACCATTAACAAACAATTTAAAATACAAAGCACTTTCCAAAACAATTTTTTAGAGAACACACACCTTCTTATAGGAGTATTTTGACAAAACAAGTTCTTAAATTTTTGTAGGTTTAGGGGCTAACTTATTACTTTAAAAAATGAAAAATTAAAAAACTCAAAAAAAAAAAAAAAAAAACAAAGAAGAAAAAGAAAAGAAAAGAGTGTTTGTTGCACGGCCACCTCTATGCTAGTTAGAAGTGGGCGTGCAACCACCATAACATGTTAGGGGTGGCAAGCAACCACCCTGACTAGAATGGGTGTTCGTGCGGACACCTTGACCAGATAGGGGTTGCTGCGCAACCATCCCTCTCCTCCATGTAAGGTAGCCATATGGCCATTTTAATTTTTTTTTTCTTGTTTTGTTTTTTTGTTTGTTTGTTTGTGTTTGTGTTTGTGTTTTTTTTTTTTTTTTTTTTTAAACTCAACGAAACAATTCTTAAGTGAACCCCACCTAAAGACACTTCTCACCCACCAAAAAACTTCACTTTATACCACATTAAAACACCTTTTCAAAGGAAACACAAAAGCCACATTTTAAGTTCATTATCAAACATACCCCTATGTTCCTTTTTTGTTTGTGTAACACCTTCATCATTATATCCATGCAGAGATCTCAGCTTCAACAGATTGGAAGGAAAGGTTCCAGATTTTGAAGGTCTAGCATACTTGCAATCCCTGTAAGTGTAGAGTCAAACCCTAAATCTAGCTCTATTGCAGAGAAGCTCAAATAATAAATTAAAAAGCTGCTCAAAGCACAGTCAGAATAATTATTTGGCTTTTCTCCTATATTTATAGGTGAAGATATAAGGAATTTCACTACCATCAAAGAGATTATAGTGCTTATGATTACCATACACACACACATATGATCAAAAGGTATATTTTACGTTCAAAATTTTCTCCCTTAGTGATGATATAGATAAGTGTTCAACCAGAGCGTGATTATGTTGCTTATTTGAACAGGTTTCTGACAAGCAACTTGCTCAATGGGCCTATTCCAGACTGGATCAAAAGCCGAGATAGTCGCTAGTATATACTTCATCTTGAACTCTATTTGAATTTTGCATGACATGTTTCTTTTTCTGTAATGTTATTTATTTATTTTTATTTAATGTTGCTACAGATATATAATCTTTACAGACATCATAATGTTCAAATACATTACTTTGGACAATGATTCATCTCATGATCCCTTTATGCCCCGTGGGAGATCTCCGTCATTCATATTGAATGGGTGAATTCCATTGATTTTGCTACCAGCATAGATTTTCTTCTTGCACCATGTGAATCCAGTAAAAAAGAAGAGAGGGAAATTTTTTTTTTTTTTTTTTTTTTTTTTTTCCATTGTTATGTTGGATCTTTGATATTTGGAAACACGATGTTGACAATTAATTTTGAGTTGGTTACGGAAATTTGGTGGTCTTAGCTGGAATTGACAGGTTAAACTACTGATTTAGAGTACATGTTAGATGCGGTTAGTCATACTACTTCTATAAGGGTCAAATGTTATCTGTCTAGGTGTTTCTGTAATATTCAAATGAATTCCTTTTACAATTATCTTTAGCTTATCAAAACCTTTTCAAATATACTTTTTCTTATGGGATTATAATGAGTTATTAATGAAAATAAGTTTTTGTGCAGCCAAATAGATCTTTCTTACAATAACTTTTCAGAAAGCTCTGCACCACCTACTTGTCGAGAAACCCTGTTAGAGCTTTTCTTATCCTTTTTAATCTTAATTTAAGTTTACTTAACGTTTGCATACTTACCCTCTTCATAAGCATTCTAGTTTTTGAAAACTAACTAGGTTCTCATTTCATCAGGAATCTGTTTGAGAGCTTCTCTGGACAAAACAACTTGTAAGCTTCTAGCTTGTAAACTTATAAGAACCATTTTTTTTTTTTTTTCGTTTTTATTTTGGAGAAGCATTTCCTTTTTTCTTTCTAATTTTGCTAAGTTTTCACTTCTTTCTTTTATGACACTAATTAAGAACACTTGGCCGCGAGTGCCTGCAGACCTATCCATGCTCAAAAGGTATTTATATTATATTTATATTACCTTATTCAAATTATGAGGTGTATGCTTTTATTATATTGCCAGGCCTTCCTTTTAATATTTTCTTTCATAAATGAAAAAAATACAATAAATATTTCATCTTTTTATTGGCAACTGAGTAAATGAAGCAAGATAAAGTTATTTCCTTTTTGCTTTATAATGTTTGCTTATATTTTATTTCATTAAAAAGTTGTTTTTGTTTCTGGGTAGATCGGTATTCATTGCATATAAATTGTGGTGGAAGTGCAACTACTATTGGAAACATAGAGTACGAAGGGGATCAAAACCAAGCTGGTCCAGCAAAATTTGTTCCTAACATTGCTAGTTGGGGATTCAGTAGCAGTGGAAGTTTTTGGGATGTCAATAGTACCTCAGATCAATACATAGCAAATAATGTGTCAATATTGAGAATGAATAACTCTGAATTATTCACGAGTGCACGACTCTCTCCTCTTTCTCTGACGTATTATGCACGTTGCTTGGCAAATGGAAATTATACTGTGAAACTATACTTTGCAGAGATAGTATTCAGAGACAACAAATCTTTTTATAGTCTTGGAAGACGGATATTTGATGTTTATATCCAGGTACAAGTTTATATTTGTTTTGCTTATATATAGAACACAATTTTATTGATTTAATTTGTTACAGGAAAAACTCGCGTTAAAGAATTTTGATGTTGAAAATGCTGCACAAGGGGTTGATAAAGTAGTTGTTCGGGAATTTAAAGCAATTGTGAGGAATAAAGTTTTACAAATCCGCTTTCACTGGGCTGGGAAAGGGACAACAGGTGCACCAGAGAGAGGAACATATGGTCCTCTCATCTCAGCTATCTCTGTTGAATCTGGTAACTATCTCATGAAGTATGAGAATCTTTTTACTATCCAGCTTCTTCATTATTAGATTGATAAACAATAAAAACATAGCAAGATATAGTTCAGGTAAAACCCATGATTATTTGCTGTAAAAAGTATTACTGAAAACAAGATTAAACTACTAGTTGATGGAAGAAATCAAAATTCTTATGATCTTTATACTCTTACTCTGATATCCGTGTGTTTGAACCATCCATTCATATCTTGTTTTAGATTGGTCCACCTATGTCTATCTGTATGGTACTACTTGTATTCCAGAATGCAACTTATAATCAATCTCCTTAACTACTTATCTCTTTTGCAGATTTCAGTCCCCCCAATGATGACAAGAAGATATTCATTATTGTTGGAGCTGTAGTATCAGTGCTATTGCTCATTTTTATGATTTTGGGCATTCTAATGTGGAAAATATACATAGGAGGCAGGATATCAAGGGAAAAAGGTAATCACCAGGCGCTCATTTTGATGTAGAAATTAGATAGGATAATTTTTATCTTCTTCAACTATTCAAGAAGTTGAAACAATGTATAGCAATTTCCCAAGGGCTGTATATACCATTGCAGTCTGCATGTTATATTATTTAACATTTGTCCCTTGATGAAAAACCAGCAATCCAAAGTTGATCATCAAAGCAATTATACCGTTGCTGGATTGCAGACATGAGAATCTGTCTTCCTGACAGTTTTCTTTGGCTTTTCCGGTACTTGTATTGGAGTTAGTTAGTTTCAATCATAATCATATATGATGTGACCAGATCATACAGAAATTTAGGATCATTGTTTTTAATAAAATCTAAATGAAGGCTTATTTACATGAGAGATGGATGGCTTGAGGTCATTGAGTTGGTAAATGTCTAAGAAGGACCCATATAAAAAAATGTGAGAGATAAAATATTATGGATTTCAATTAACTCTCTTTTTGAAATGTCCTCTAAATGATCTTATCATAAGTGTTGAAGAACCAAAAGGCACATCTCTTGGTAATAGGCACCAATGAACTGCCCTCCTTTTTTTTTTTTAATTTTTTTTTAATTTTTTTTTTAATTTTTTCAATACACCTTTGACTGCTATGCAGACATAGGAAAAAAAAATGAAACCCTAAATCTTGTAAACTTGGGGTTTATGACCAATAGCAGTATGGTACTACTTTCTCACCGCGTTTGTTTGGTCACGTTCTATCTAACATCTTCTAAGTAGTCAATAGACACAAGAATACCAATTAAAAAAATTAATTATATCATTTATAAGGTGTAATCTAACTTCTTAGCCTCATCTTTTCATTCCGTTAACAGAGTTGAGAGGATTAGATTTGCAAACTGGTTTTTTCACCTATAGGCAAATCAAAGCAGCCACTGACAACTTTGATGTTGCAAACAAGATTGGAGAAGGTGGTTTTGGATCTGTATACAAGGTATCCCACAATGTCATCTTCCTTCAATTTTAGGATGTCTATTTTTTTTTTTTTTTTTTGACTTATCCATGATATACCTTGTAACGACTCACCTCCAACGACACAATATTGTCTACTTTTTGCTCTCCCAAACTAGACTTCCCAAGAGATCACTCATCCTGCTATTACTCTCAAATAAGTACGTTTAACTGTTGATTTCTGATAGGTTTATAGCCATCACGACTTTAAAATGCATTATGTCAAGAAGAGTGCAAATATACATATAAGCACATCCTCATTCCCATTCCCAGGCAATGTGGAATGTCACAAAGTGGGTCATTACAAATGGTATCAGAGTTATTGTCCAACCTAAGATTTGGGGAGTGTGCACAACCTTATGAGGGTCGCTAGCGGGCACTCGATGGGACGTCAAGAATGGGGTGATCCTTTGAGGGTCGTTAGCGAGGACACTGGGTTCCAAGAGGGGGGGATTGTGATGTCCCACATCGCCTGAGTATATAAATGGGGATGTGCTTATATGTATATTCGTACCCTTCTTGACACAACGTGTTTTAAAGTTGTGATGGCCGTAAACCTATCAGAACTCAGTAGTTAAGCGTGCTTATACAAGAATAGTATCTGAATGGGTGACCTCCTGTAAAGTCTGGTTTAGGGGAATCAAAAGCGGATAATATTGTGGCGTTGGGAGTGAATTGTTACATACCTAGAGGCATCTCATTGGATCATGAATACATACCTGAAAATGTATATTTTTCTATTTCTGATGCAGGGTATATTGTTGGATGGTACTATAATTGCAGTTAAGAAACTTTCTTCAAAGTCAAATCAAGGAAATCGTGAATTTGTAAACGAAATAGGAATGATATCTGCTTTACAACACCCAAATCTTGTTAGATTGTATGGATGTTGTGTTGAAGGAAATCAACTATTCTTGGTATATGAATACATGGAAAACAATAGCCTAGCACGTGCTTTGTTTGGTAAGCTTTATTTTCACTTTCGTATTCTATGTTGACCGAAGCATTGGAACCTAACACTACAAATGGTCCAAAGACTAAGTTGATGAATTCCCCATTGGATTGTCTATGAAAAATGCAGGTCCAGAGGAATACCGATTAGAATTGGATTGGGCTACGAGGCAGAAAATATGCATTGGCATAGCAAGAGGTTTGGCTTTCTTGCATGAGGGATCAACCCTGAGAATTGTTCATAGAGACATCAAAACTACCAATGTGCTGCTGGATACGGACCTTAGTCCAAAGATTTCTGACTTTGGTTTGGCCAAGCTTGACGAAGAGGAAAAGACCCACATCAGCACTCGAGTTGCTGGAACCATGTAAGTTACACCTACTTGTTGCTTTTCTTTTTGGTCTCTGTAGTTATCGACTAAGAGATAATTCAGACAGATATTAACCTTAATGTCTATGTGAGATGCTGCCTTGAAACTAAGCCAGAACAAAGAAGCATTTAAAGGCTGCATATTTGAAAGTTTCCATGTGGAAAGTTCTGTAAAGCCTGAATTCAGCATTTGGTAGGATGCTCGCTTTCTACATTCGCAACACAAACATACTTGCTGAGAAATTCATAACTACATGATTCAACAGTTATCAACCTATGTTCATGCTTTGCAAACTGGTCTAAGCATGAAACATGAACTAATCATCTGCTGTAGATTTCTTATGCTCCAATACTTTATGCAACAAACAATTAGCTCAATTTCCTTGTAGCTTAAAATTTGCAGGATTGGGAAAAAAAGGAGAAAAATTTGTCTATTCGACCATTAACATAAGTTCTACCCATAAACATATACTTCCTTGGCTTAAATAAGAATTATATAATTTGGAGAAACATGTGTTCAAATATTCTGTTTCCCTATAACAATGCTTTCATTTCAAATATTCTCAAAAACTGCTACATCACCAAGTGAAACAGAGAAATTCTTGACACCTTGTGGAATTATAAAGCCACAAGATGTTAAAAATTAGCCTCTCTACAGGGGATAGGTTACTGAAATGGGGAGCTAAAGGCGAGGTTAAATGTCTATTTTGTAGAGGTTGCATAGAATGTAGGGACCACTTATTTTTTGGTTGTGGTTTTAGCACGTGAATTTGGAAAGCCATTGTGGAAAAATGCAACCTGGATAACATCCCTTTTGAGTGGGAAGATGTAATTAAAAAGGGCGTGAAAGATTGAAAGGGAAAAAGTTTAAAAGCTGTGATTTGTAGGCTTGCATGAGGCTCAGTGGTTTATCATTTGTGGAGGCAAAGAAATGATGTCAAGTTTGGGAATATGTTAATCTCGGAGGAGAAAATGGTTCAAAGGATTAGTTGGGAGGTTAGATCCCGAATCATGTGGAAGGGCAAGTTTAAAAGCAGTGGAGAAAATGCGGCTGTGTGCTAATTGGGATATTCCCATCCGTGTTTTGATTTGATCTGATTGGGCTGCTTGTTGCTGATTCTGGTTGAGGTGTTGGCTGTTTTGTTGGTTGCTGGTATTGCTGCTCAGGTCTGGGTTTTGACTCTTTTGATCTGAATAGGGCTGGAAATAAGGGTCGTGCTGGTGTGCGCACTTTTGTTTGTATAGCTGCTGTTTTTCTGGTTGAGGGGCTTCAGTTCTTGGCTTCTTACTGTATAGATTGGCTGCTGCTGGTTCTCCTGGAACAGGGTTTTGATGCTGATGGGGTCTTCAGTATAGGTGGTTTGTCTGTATTGAATTCTGATATAATTTTGTTTTGATTGTCAGGTTGGGAGTAGCTTGTATAGTGGCTACTGGTTGAGCTGAGATAGTGGGTTGTGTTGTAAGGGCCTCTGGGCCTATGGTTCTAGTAGATTACTCTGCTAGAGTGTTTTGTACATTGTTGTTCACAGATTTTCATTCATCAAAAAAAAAAAATGTAATACCAACCCCATTAAATTTGAGCTTAATGACCAGACAACTTGTGTGGGCATTATTTATTTATTAGCAAGTTTCAAAAGTGATGAAATTATCTTCTTCCCTGTCGGTAATAATTTGTGCATCTTTGATGGAATGGATTACCAATCAATTCTAGTAGCTAATCAATTGCATAACTGAATGCTAATGCAAGAGAAATATGAGATGGTAACTAAGTTTCTATTCATGTTGGACTTTTTCGAATATATAAGATAAGAAGTTCATACTAGTCAACCAGGAGTCAAAATAAAATCTTTATTTTGCAGAGGATACATGGCGCCAGAATATGCACTATGGGGTTATTTAACCTATAAAGCAGATGTTTATAGTTTTGGTGTTGTTGCATTGGAACTTGTTGCTGGGAAGAACAACATGAAATATCGACCAAATGAGGATTATGTCTGCCTGCTAGATTGGGTAAGATTGATCTTTTCCTTTTAATAAATGAATTTGAAACATAGCCCAAAGAATGGTTGCTTCGTTGTGGCTTTCCTTCTGACTTAGTCATTGTGATATGTAACTCTAGATTCGAGCAGCAAAATAAACTAACTAGGCTGAGATTGACTCATTCGCTTTAGGCGTGAGTTCAGCTAATGACGTGTATATTTTTATTTTTCTATTATGTACATTTGGCTACGATACATATATATCTTTTGATTTGCTACATTTCATTTCCATTGTCTTCTCTATGCTTCTTCCAGGCCTTTGTTCTAATGCAAAAGGGTAATCTAATGGAGCTGGTCGATTCAAAGTTGGGTTCCGAGTTCAACGAGGAGGCAGTTAGAATGATCAAAGTAGCTGTATTATGCACTAATTCATCACCGGCACTTAGACCCGCCATGTCTGCAGTAGTAAGCATGCTCGAAGGCCGAACTGCGGTTAATGAACTTATAACGGATCCAAGTATATTTGGCGAGGAATTGAGGTTTAAAGCCTTTAGACACCCATTTGATGTGATCAGTGAAGCTGATAGCCTTATTCAGTCATTAGATTCAACATAGCTTGGCTCTAGATGACTGTAAATGTTACATTACATTACATGTATACAGACATACAGTCTACAGCTTTTAATATTGGTAGATGTATCTACCCTTTCTATTCTAGTTGTCTCTGTACATTTTGTTACTGCAGACTTGAAATAACAAGAAAGAAACATCAACTACGAGGATTACTTAATTTCCCCACGTCTCAAGGCTCAGGTTCTTCTTCCATTTTTCACTTAACTCCACAAGAAAGTTGGAAGTACTTGGCTTAACATCCTGCTAATCTGAGCTGAAGATAGGGATTGGTATGCCATTCTAGAACTCAACCACCAGTGGAATAGACCCCTGAAATGAAATGATTATTCTTAATCATAATCTTATGATAAGTTCTAAGGACCAGCTGATTTAGAGAACGTATGTATCACTAAAAAGTTTGTCAACATGAAGGCTACACATTTGGTATGTGGAAAAGATCCCTGAAATAGAATGATTATTCTTAATTTTATGGAATAGTCATTTTTTTTTATTTGGTAGCACGCTATAACTCCCCTAAATAGAGGAATAGTTATTCCTCTAAAAATAAAAAATTAATTAAAGAAATAACTATTCTTTGAAGAAAATGATGGGTTTTCCAAAGAAAAAAAACTCATTATTTTTAAATTTTTTTAAAGCTAAAATTTATAAATAGAAAATAGAAAAAAAAAAAAAAAAAATCAAAACATTCTACGGGTATCCTATCACCCTAATAAAATTCGTGGGGAGATGTTTTTTTAAAGGAAAAGTTATTATTAGAGGAACATGATGGGTTTTCCAAAAAAAAAGTCATTATTTGTTTTTTAAACAAAAACCTAAAATTTATAAATCACATCCGATGATCTTTTTGTAAACCGACATTCTCTACAATAACAACAACAAAGGGTTGGCAACCCAACAATAAGCTCTAAAATAGCAAGATCAATGTAGATAAACAAAAATTAAAATAAAATGCGTCTAAAGAATGACGTAACCATATGAATTATTGGCATGAACACGAAGAAAAATGGTTAATAGTTAAGGCGGTTTGACAAGGCGTACCAAGGATGACACAGTCAAGAAGCACGGGAAATGGCATGAACCTCGAAAGGTCCTTCAACCCTTTCCGAACCCCAACTAAGAAACAACAACAAACACCAGCACAGAAGCTAAAACCACAAAAAAATAAAAAAAATTACAAAACTACAACCCATAACCCAAAAATCAATAACACCAACCGAGGAGATGGTAGGAATGTGAGATCCATGCGCAAGCACACGAAGGTCAGGCAAGGGTAGATCGAACTAGCATTTGAAGTTTGTGGAGGTAAAACTAAGAAAATTAAAAATTTGGCAGGGAAAAATTGTTAGAATATATGACGAGATTTGATTGTAATTGATTGTAATCTCCCATAATCAGATTTTTTAGTAATCAAATTTGATTGGTTTGATTGTAATACCATCAAATCAAATTATCATACATATCTACCCCAATTGTCCTGTAAATATGAGTATTTTGTTTTGTAATATTATCAATGAATCAGAGAAAAATGTAGCTAGACCGGCTTATCTACTACGCCAATGGAAAGTAAGCATCCCTAACAACAGTTCCTGATGCCGGAGGAAATTACTCAAAATTTGAAACATAGCTTGGGAGTTTCTTAGGTTTGATGTTGGTCCTGAAAGTAAAATTCATCTTTGGGTGGATAATTGGCACCCCTTTTGAGTTTTGGTTGACAAGTTTGGGTATAGAATCATTTATGATTCTAATAGCCAGCTGGAGGCTAAGCTAGACTGTGTTATTAGGCAGGGTAATTGGTGTTGGTGTCTTGCACGGTCTTATGATCTTGTTGCGATACAAAGCAAGTTGTCGGAAGTGCCCATTGGTGAAGTAGATAAGCCAGTCTGGACTATTGCTAGATTAGGCTCTTATGTTTGTTCAGACACCTGGAACCATCTTAGCAAGAAGAAAGATGAGGTGAGTTAGTGGCCTTTGGTTTGGCATTCTTTTTCCATTCCTACACAGGCTTTCATCATTTGGCTGGCTGTCCTTAACAGACTCACCACTGGAGATCGCTTGACTGCTTGGGGTTTTCAAGGGGATTCCAACTTTACTTTCTGTAGGGGTGAAATTGAGAGTCGAAACCATATGTTTTTTCTACGAGGCTTTAGCTCCCGAATTTGAAAAGCTTGTTTGTAGTGATGTGGCATTTTGAGCACTTCTACTAGCTACAATGATGGTATTGCTTAGGGGTACAATCACTGGAAAACTAAGAGGTTGATGGGTACTATATGCAGACTGTTATTGAGCTCTACAGTTTATGATATATGGTGAGCTCGGAATGAGATTAAATTTGGGGGTCATCCTCAAACGAAGAGCAGCTCCAGAAACAAATATTTTGGGAGGTTCAATGTAGAATTTCTGAAAAAGGAAAATTTCCTAAGAATATGGAGAATGTCTCTCTCTACCATAGGTGGAATATTGATGTCAATATACTGCATTAGCATAGTTAGCTGCTCAGTTGGTTCTTTGTAGTTTTGTTTGGTTGTTACTCTCTGGTTGTAAAGAGTGTTCTACTTGGAGTTGTTTCCCTTTGATTGTACAATTGATTCTTTTGTCAATATATAGATCTACTTATTCTTTCAAAAAAAAGAAAAAAGAAAAATATAGCTACTTTATCCTATGAAGGTAGGTCTTAGACTGAATCACATAAAATCTTGTCTTTATTTTTTATTTATTTATTTTTCTCTTCCATTCTTAATTTCTTCATGGTATCATAGGTATAGGTTAAGCGAGTTTCGATCTCGTGAATTTTCAAACCATGTAAAATTTCATATCTTTATTTTCTTTTTGTACCGCTATTTACTTATTTTTCTATTTCATTCTTAATTTCTTTAAAATTTTAATATTGAGCTTGAAAAAAGCTAAATCTCAAAACCATGGCAGTAGTAGAGGGGCTGAGTTTGCCTTTTTTCAAGTAAGATGGCCTGAGGCGATGGATATATAGGGCCTACAAAAGACGAATAAAGCCTCACAATAAGCGAAAAAATAAAACTTCCGTCGATGGAAGCTTCGTGACGTGAGGGAGGGGGCGAGGATCCTTCCTCATTCATCAAGCACGACAACTCAAGTCGTCTTTTGCAGACTGCAAGTTTTCTCTCGGAGGGGATTTGTTGCGTGATTGGCGCGATAAATTAGTGTTGGAATTTTGTGCTTTAATTTGGGAACGGACAGTGACAGTGAGACTGTGAGATCTATGTAATAAATTAAAAACCTCCATTTGATGTCTTCGTACTATTCCATTCAACTTTATAAAATCATTAAACACTACTTAATTTTAACTTATTTACTCCATAATTACTATTTGTTGAGAATGAAAAAATATAAGAAATTACTTGTTAATAACAAAAATTTTTTACAAACTAAATTTTTTACAACCCATGTATAAAGATGACATGTACTTGTCTTTTAAACATGTGTTTTTTACATGTTTATTCTCCAAACAGCAAGACATCTTGCGACAGAGATCCTTCTCAAATTCACCAAAGGTATTTGAGGATGAGGGCGCCAATGAAGGGCCTTGTGACGGACATCCTGGTCTACAATTTCTTAAAATGATATGAATTGCCTTCAATTTGGAGGCCGAATTCTTAAAGATATTGTCTCTTAATATGTGAAAAAAACATTACATGGATTTTAGTAGCATTTATAAGAAAGTATGTGTTTTTCACATATATGCTTAAAGGATACATGTCACTTTTTACGAGCTAGTTATAGGAGTTTCTACAATCTACTTGTAAAGAATTTACGTCCATTTGAATATAAATTTCCTCGATTAGAGAAATTTCTTTGAATCTCTAAATCAGTCTTTAAAAGTGTTATGTATCCCTTAACATGTTAAAAACATGTGTTTTTTTAACTTACTAAAAAAAATATGTGCTAATGATATGTTAAGCGACACATGACACTTTTCCCCAACCCAATTTGAAAGAAATTTTTATACCTTAAAAACTTTTTAATCTTTTTAGATGTGCACAAGAATTTCCTTTAAACCAAGTTGAATGAATAAAAGTGTGATGTATCCAATATTAAACATGAGAATTGAAAATCATATATTTTTTAGTATGTGTTTCTCACATACTTTTCTAATAGCATTAATAAAAAAATATGCGCTTCTCAGATTCTCAATGGACTTATGACATTTTTAAATAAGATGTGTTTAATGTCATTCTCTTACACATATCTTTTACAAATTCATTATTAAATTTGTGGAACCTATATATGACCCCACAAATTTAATGGTGAATTTACACATTTTTTATACGGAGACGTTCAAGAGATAGACAAGAGAATGAAACAAAGCATTAATCTTTTTAGAGACAGAATTGAAAGAAATTTTTCTAAACCATTTTGAAAGAAATGTTTCTCCTTTAATTGCGGTAAAAAGCTAGTAATCCTAGAGTCCAAGATGCCGGCCATGAGTCAAGAAAGACCAATATTAGTCGTAGTCTATCTATAGCACATGTGGTCTCACAAGTTTTCGCGTGTAGACTACGGCCCTTTTCCTTTAATTTCCTTTCTTTCGTTTCTAGTTTATTTCTATATTAATCATTTAATCAGAAGACCCTTTTTCTTTTCTTTTCTTTTCTTTTTTCTTTTTTTTCTTTTTAGTTTAATTTGCTGGCCTTGACCTACTTGTTTACTTACTCAAGTCAAGAAACCTACTCTCTGCAACTGTATTAATTAAACTGGTTTGGTGCTCCAAATTGAACTGGCTTAGGCAGAGGCAGATTTGCAAGCCCCCCCTCAAGATTAAATTGCATTAAATATATGTATAGTCTCTCTCCTTTCCGACCAACGAGGAAGACCATGCTAGTATTACAATTGTAAGGTTCGAATTTGGTAGAAATTACTACATTACATTATATATTCGAATATTGCAGTTTACAGAAGAATCATTTATATCATGGAAATCATTTTTAGATGCATATATATAAATGTGAAGGGTCCCTTGAGTACATCAAATAATTGATTTATATGCAGCTAGCTTTGCAAGCGGAGCTCGTGGAATAGCCTTTGATCAGTAGCTAGAGGAGATGATGGCAAGACTTCTTCCTTGTGTTTGCTTTATTCTACTCATCTTGCTTTTATGCATGGAAGCACAAGCAGGCCGTCTACGCCCTACTACTCCTGATGAAGAAGGTGAGGAGGCTTTTCTTTTTCTTTCTTTCTATATATATATATATATATATATGTCAAAACTTTCCTTCATATATATCAGGTTGGTGGATATGGAAATCTACAAATTAGGTCTTAGCATAATGAAGCTAGCTTTTATTGGCAGCATGCCACATGGTGGTACGAACAAGGGCAATACTGCAAACTAGTGGACAAAGTCATATCTATGTCGTTGACAGAGGAAAAACGTTAGTCATATTTGCTTCGTTTTACCTTAAAAAAAGATTAGTCTAAATTATTCCTAGAGAGTTCTCTAGAGGTCAGTATCACCTAATAAAAAACTAATTTGAAACTTAACACCTCTAAACATTTTTCATAATCCATTCACAACAATTGAAAAACTAAGACTTAACTTTTTAAGGTATCGATCACAATCTTTTTTTCATTCAAATCATTGACGTCCACTTCATACCCACGTCACACTGCAATGCCTAAATGCACATGGTATCCTTTTTTTTTTTTTTTTGGGAGGGGGGTGGTTGGGGGAAAACATGGCATCTAGATTACCATTTATCATGACCCAAAAAAAGTGTGAGCCACATTTGTACTCTTAATCCAAATAGACTAATGAGAGTTACAATTGGAATTTCCCTGAGTATATAAAAACTTATTTGATTGGATGATTAGACACCCTGGTTATTAGGAATACAATTAAAATCAACAGAGTTTTTTGGGGCAGTGGTTTTTTTTTTTTTTTTTTTTTTTTTTTTTTTTTTTGTATCTCTCACATTATTGGTTCAAGTAAATAAGTGTGGGATGAGACTGTATAGCCAAACATTTCTCTTAATTTTTTTTCTCATTTTTATTACTTTTGACAAAAAGAAAATCAAATTGTTTTTTGGTTCTCGTAAATAGAAGTGAGATTGTAGTATTTTACACCAAATTTAGTCAAAATTCTTTATTTTTAAGTTCTTTTTTTCAAAAAAAAAAAAAAAAAAAACCCTTTTGACATTAATCTTAGAGATGTAATACATTGCCACCTTAACACACAACTCTTGACTACCTTCGCCCACGTGGCAACTTTAACTTTGACTTTTTTTTTTTTTTTTTTTAGAAAAAAACCCCTAAAGCTAGTTAGGAAACCACCTTACTACATAGATAAGGTGGTCACGAGTTGTGTCTTAAAGTGGCAAAATTTTTTTTTTAAAAAAAAAACCCTAAAGCTAGCTGAGTAATGATTCACTACCACCTAAATATACAACTTTTCACCACCTTGCCTATGTGGCAAGGTGGTCCCCCACCTTAATTTATTTTTATAAAAAAAAAAAACTCAAAAAGTAGTGGGGGACCACCGGTGAAAAGTTGTATCTTTGGGTGGCATTGAATCATTACTCAAAGCTAGTTAGGAGACCACATTGCTACATAGATAAGGTGGTCAAGAGTTGTGTCTTATAGTGGAAAAAAAAATCATCTCTTAATCTAATATAGTACTTCCATCATGTTTACTGCTGAATTCTTAAAGAGGTAAATTATTCCACTTCAATTATATCCACACCTAAACCTAATGTTTTTCTCCGTCCGAATCCACGGTCCACTGCTGTCCTAGGCGTGCGGCATTCAAGCCCACCCACCCATCAGTGATGGACCACTAAATCGAATTCTCCCGACCGAATGAAGCCCATATTCCACCACCAAAAGACTACTTGAAATCCCTGATCCATTCAACCCTCCAAACAAACAAAAACCCAAGAAAAGATTGGCTCAAGCAGCTGAAAATCCCAAATTGGACCATTCTCAAATCCGGGAATTTCCTACGATTGGAGATCTCGAAGAATTTCCTTACCCTTTGTAATTGGGCAGAGGATGTGAGGAGAGCCTGTTGGGTCCTTTCTGTCCGAGCAACGAGCACATTGCTTGAGCAAGTTGTTTGGGCAGATGGTTCGCTATTCGGGTAAGAAGGCCCTGTCACGGGTATATTAGCTTAGTGAGCCTTTGGCCTTAGTAGCTTAGTGGGCAATATTAGGTTAGTGGCCTTTAGCTTGGTAGCTTAGTGGGCAACATTAAGTTAATGGGCCTTTGGCCTTGATAGCTTAGTGGGCCTTAAATTTGTCTATATTGTCACGGGTATATTAGCTTAACGAGCCTTTGGCTTTAGTAACTTAGTGGCCTTTCGTGTTGTAGCTTAGTGGGCAATATTAGGTTAGTGCCCTTCGGCTTGATAGCTTAGTGAGTAATATTAGATTAATGTGCCTTAGGCCTTGGTAGCTTAATGGGCCTTGAGTTTGTTTATATAAGGCTTAAAGTCTAATTGTAGAGGCATTGATTTGATCATTGTTTTTTGAACAAACTTGGAGAATTAATGTGTTAGGAGATTGGCCCTATGAAATGTGGCTGAATTCTGTATTTTTCTTTTTATGAATCAATCCATTTCAATTTCGTCATCGATTCATTTCCAATTCCAATTTCCTTTTACAAATTCTGTAGATCAAACCCTAAATACCTAGAAAATCAAGGCTTGTTTGATAGAATACAAAAAGAACATCATAGTTATGTTACTGTTTACGCATTTTTATTTTTATTTTTTACATTTTTTTATACTTTCTACCACCAATCAACATCAAAACATTTTCACTTTTTTCACTTTTTATATCACATTAATAATTTTTTTTATTACTATTCAAATAAAAAAATTTACTACAATACAAAATTTTTTCACTTTTTTATACAAATTCCTTTTATTTTATATCATATCATCACTTTTTACTAATTTCAAAACTAACAATCCACTACTTTATTCTATACGTGCATTTGTCAAAAAAAAAAGCCTCGGTAACAAATAAAATGCCTGTTACAAGTGGTATGAGAGCCTAGATCCACTTGGGTTCAGTTACAGCCCTAGATCCAAGGAATTTTATTCGCAATATACACCGACTCGACCGACGTTGGGAGATTTCCAGCGAGCATGTGAGGAAGAAGCAAGAAGCTGAGCGAAAATTTCAAGAAGCCGACCAGCAACGATCCGACACTCTAATGGCTGAAATGAGGAGGTAATTGAACGCTACTCAAAGTGTTTCTCGGTGGGACGAACTTGTTAGGGCTATTCAAGCACGCTTTTCGGTCCCTGAGGAGGTAGACAATGAAGAGAAATTCAAGAAAGGAGCAGAAGAGAAGAAAGACGATGAAGAGGAGAAGAGAGACGAAATACTTCCAGAAATCGATCCAAATGAAGCTCCAAAATATACAATATTTTCAGAAACAGATCCAAAACACACAATAATTCCAGAATCTGAAACGAAATTCCAAAATACACAGATCCTGCTAGACGAAATTCCTCCACAAATTTCCGAATCTCTCAAGGTGCAGCAAATTCCAGATCGGGAGGGGCTTTATCAGAATGAGAAGAACTTGGGTGATGCAAGGCTGCATCCAAAGTTCGAGCTCAGACACACTAAATCTGGGATGCAACCTTTGCGAGGGGCTGAGATGGTGCTGTTGTATGCGGATGGGCTGGACTTTGTTGCCCTGAAGCACCGATGGCGTTGGAAGCACGCGGAAGAAGAAGAAGAGGATGCGGCGGCGGTAGAGGAAGCACCGAAATGTGAGGAGGTGACCTCCACGTGCTCCGCCGGGGAACAATTCGGGCAAGAGGCAATGCCACCAGGGTGCGTCGATGCTGGCGTAGACAAGGGGCAACTCGCTGTCGCCGGAGTCGAGCGCGACAGCAAACCGGATAGTCCGCGAAGCCGAGCCGGCGGGCCGGGGACTCGGACGATCTGGCGGATGGCCGACCAGCAAGGGTCAGAGGAACGGCAGATTGAACGTGAACAAGGAAGAAGAAGAGAAGACTCTGGAAGCTAGCAAAACGGTGCGTTGAGAGGGAAAGTGCTTGGGTAGAACTCATTAGGAAGAGAGGTTTCGGTTACGTGTCTACCAGAAGTTCACGTGATGTTTGGGAGGCTGAAGACTGAAGTGCGGAATGGTGCTGAACAGCTGGGCCTACTTGCTGCCAGTTGGAATTTTTTTTTTTTTTTTTTAACAAGTCAACATTCAATGCCTTGCTTGGAGGAGTTAGCGGTGCTAGTACTACACATGTTTGTGTTGGTCAAATGGTGCAGACCTTTTAAAATGGGCTTAAAGGATGAGAAATGGTTGGACTTGAAGGGGTCAGTAGTCACAGGTATATTAGCTTTAATGGGCCTTTGGCCTTAGTAGCTTAGTAGCCTTTGACTTGGTAACTTAGTGGGCAATATTAGGTTAGTGACCTTTGGCCTCGGTAACTTAGTGGGCCTTTATATAAGGCCTAAAGTCTAATTGTAGAGGCATTGATTTGATCATTGTTTTGAACAAATTTAGAGAATTGCACTCTCGAATGTGCTAGGAGATTGGCCCTCTCGAATGTGACTGAATTCTGTATTTTTCCTTTTATGAATCAATCCATTTCAATTTCATCATCAATTCATTTCCAATGCCAATTTCCTTTTACAAATTCTGTAGATCAAACCCTAAATACTTAGAAAATCAGTAAGAGCATTCCTAATCGCCTCATCAAATTTTACTCATCAAAGTAACTAGAACTTTTCTTTATTCTAGTGAACCACTTTTTTAAAATTCTCTCAGTAGCCTCACCATTTTAACTATTCACTATTCCATTTAAACAATATATATATATATATATATATATTCAGATTTCTTTATTCTTTCTCTGTTTAATCTTTTTATACAACAAGCTACTATACACCTTCATCTTGAGATTAAATCATTGCTAAGAAATTTACAGAAGTTTTCATTTGCTTCTCACCAAATTCAAAAAAGAAATAAAGAAAAGATAAATGAAAAAATCACTAAGTATTTTTTTTTTTATTTATGAAAAGAACTACAAAGTTTATGTTAGAAACAAATAAACCTTAATGTCCATGAAATAAGGACATCATCGTGTGAGAAATATGGGAGATGAGAGAAGAAAATGAGAGAAAAAAAGAAAAAAGTGTGATGATCATGTGAGAGAGAAATGAGAAACAAAATTAGTGAGTGAATATTACTCATTAAAATTGGTGAGTAATTTCACTCACCAAAACTTTTTGGTTAAAATGGTGAGACTGCTGAGAGTGAATTTTTAGTGTTTTCATCAAATTGGCTAACCAAAATAGCCAAAAGGCTACTAGGAATGCTTAACAAGATAAAATGCTTGTTACAGCCCCTCACTCTCACGTCTTCTATAATTTCTACTATTCTCTGCTTTTTGTTTGGATTAAGATCCCATGAAATTAGGCTATCTAAATTTCACTCAAATTGGGTGCCTTAAGAGAGAGCTCAGAGAGGGTTGTAAGCCCACCTGCCCCAAACAGTTTGAGTAATGGCTTTTAAAACTACCATTGGCTTTGATATGGATCTTTATTTGATTTTTATTCAATGGTGGTTTTAAAAACCACCTAAGGATGTAGATAAGTGAGATTGTGCGTAACATTACTCCTATCGAAAACATGTCAAAAGACACTTGAAAAAAAAAAAACATGTATACTTTTCCATATAATATAACATGGGGTGCGCTCAAATCGAAGAAGATTTCTTAGAACACTAATAGTAGATTCTCTAAATTTCATTTCCTTCTCTATATGTAGGAAAAATTCTTAAAAAACCTATTGAATTAGATTCCTTTCTTGTTTCCTAAACTAAAGAAACACCAAGGGAATCAAACTAAAAATGGTTACCTTAGCATTATTTTAATATAAAAAACTTTTTATTTCCTCTCTCATTTCTCTATCATTTATTTGAAACAATAGTTAAATAATTTTTTGTTCATCTCTCTTTCTCTATCTTAGCATTTTTTTTAAGGCAAAACTAATGGAAAAATAATTGATGAGTTTGGGGTATCATGCAGTGAAAGCCCTTCGTGAAATAGCCAAAGAAATTGGGAAGAAAGATTGGAATTTCAGTTTGGATCCATGCGGTAACGACCCAAGCTGGACAACAACAGAATCGCCAGTGTACGAGAATTCTGTGAAGTGCAAATGCTCACCCTCTGTATGTCACGTGGTTGGACTGTAAGTACCCTTCATTTCCTTCGTACATCCTATTAAATCATTCCTATTCGCTCTTTTCAAAGCTTAAATGAAGGTTTAGATTAAATATGCTTTTAACCTCTTAGCTAATAACTATTTTTATAAAGCTTTGTAAATTAATAGGTGTGACAATTAGACCATTAAACTATAAATTTGTTACATTTAAGATACTATGTTAAATGCTGCGGTCTATTTGGATGGAAAATTGGTCACATGCCATGAACGTGACCACTTTTTTATCTTATTTCCTATTATACCCTTCATTTTTATAAACCTAAAATCATAAAACAAATAACTTTAAAAAAAAAAATGAAACGTGAAAGGTGGCCAAACCACTCCATGGGGTGGCTCGGCCACCCAAATATAAGGTGGGGGTGGCTGGGGGTACTTAGAAACAAAACAGAAATTTTTCCAATTTTTCGAATTATTACTCCTGTAACTCTAAATTTCCTTAAGATTGATGCATGTTCTTTAATTTTTGTATTAAATCACTAGTTATGTAAGACCTTAACCTGATAAAAAATTATAAATTTATTTATTTAATTAATATCGTAACACTTGCCTTACGTGTGGATTCAAACTCGACCGAACACATAAATTATTCAATTGCAATCAAAGATAAATTACAGAGAAAAAGTTTGAATTTAGACTTTTGCTTTGACACGATGATCAACCACGGGTTATTGCTTAAACGGATATAAATGATGAATTTGATTATTTAATTTGGAAGTTGCATGCTGGGTTGAAATATTGTTTACTTCTGAGCCAGTGATACTTTCTATTTTCTCATCGTCTGTTCAAACATATATAAGGGAAGAAAAATCTTGTCCTAGCAGATTAAGGGTTTTAAAGGTTGTGATGGAGGAATAATCAGATGATATTTGATCTTTTATCTATAATCATTCCTGTCACACAGATGTCTTAAAGGGCAGGATCTTGATGGTGTGCCTCCACCGTCCATAGTGAACCTCCCCTTCCTAAAGAAGATGTAAGAAGAGTAACCATGTTTTACTTATTAGTACCTGAAAATTGATTTAAGCTTCTAATCTAATACCACACTTTCCTCTTGCCTGTAGCGAACTCTCTCGAAACTACCTTACTGGTACAATTCCACACGAATGGGCTTCTATAAAGTTGGAATATCTGTACGTAGTACTCAATTAACCTCTGATTTTAGCCAGTAAATGTTCATTCTTATTGAATTAAGCTGGTTCAATGCAGGTCCTTTAATGTAAACAAGTTATCAGGACCTATCCCAAGCTTCCTGGGAAAAATTACTACCCTTAAACTTTTGTATGCTCTAATTGTATCTTTCTTACTCACCGTTTTTTATCTAGTAATGTTGCATGATTGTTTGATTTGGTTTAGCCCAGCTTTGATATTAACAAAGACTGTATTTTCAGGAACATAGAGAACAATCTGTTTTTTGGAATTATTCCTCCTGAACTTGGAGAGTTGGTTAACTTGGAGGGCCTGTCAGTGTTTCTTCTTATCATTTTTTTTTTTCTTTCAAACCAGATTTGATGATTCGTTTCTTAATTATCAATGGTTTTATTATTCAATTAACACCAAGTTTAACTGGTCTGAAATTCCCATTTGATGACTGCAGTATTCTTAGTGCCAACAATCTCACTGGAGAGTTGCCAATAGCTCTCACTAATCTAACCAAATTAACTGAACTGTTAGTGATTGCAACCCATTTCTATACTTAAAAAGTAATTTTAGATGTTTACTTGAAAAGTTTATAGTTTCTATGTTATTCAGTCTTGTTTCCAATTTGGCTATATGCAGAAGGATTAGCAGTAACAACTTCACTGGAAGAATACCTGACTTTTTTCAAAGTTGGAAACAACTTAAGAAATTGTATGTGTTCTAGTGTTTTTTTCCCATAGTGTTAAAATCTTTTCTAGTAGAACATTCAGGTGTAATCTAACCATTAAAATTGTGTTTTTAACAGAGAAATTCAAGCTAGTGGTCTTAAGGGGCCCATTCCTCCTAGCATTTCTGTCTTGAGTAACTTAACTGATCTGTAATTTCTGCCTTCTAAGTACTCTTGGGTTGCATAATCTTTGTGATATTTCCCTGTTATACTCAAATTAACAAGACTTGTTGCTTAAGAGGCTAACAGTTATTGATGATTGAATTTTGTTCAGAAGGATTAGTGACTTACTTGGTGAGGGTTCTAAATTTCCACTGTTAAGTAACATGACAGGCATGCAAAAATTGTAAGTCATTCTTTTACTGTAAAATTTCAAGAACTCTAATAATACGAAGTTATAGCAATTTTTCTGAGATGATGTCGGTTGACATTGCAGGATGTTAAGGAGCTGCAATCTCTTTGGAACAATCCCTACAAATATATCAGAAATGGAATCACTAAAAGCTTTGTAGTCCTTCTGTCCTTTCTATATTCCTCTCACTTTTTGCTTTGTTTACTGAAACATTAGTGCACTACACGCCCCAGATGGTTGTATTAGACCCTGTTAATTATCTCCATTAAGAACTTTAACTTTATACTTAATTTACAAACATACGGATGTGTGAAGTTTTCCTTTTTCTTTTTCTTCTTTTCTTTTATTTTGGGGGGGGGGGGGGGGGGAGGGAGGAGGGGGGTTGTAACGTCCCACACCACCTGGGTGTAGGAATGAAGATGTGCTTATATATATATTTACACTTATCAGAACTCCGCAGTTGATCGTGCTTCTATGAGAGTAATACTAATATGAGTGATTTCCTGAAAAGTTTAATCATGAGAGCTAAAAACGGACAATATTATGTCGTTGGGGTGGGTCGTTACAAAAGGGGTGGGGGAGGGGTTACTATATGTAGATATTGGCATATTAAAGTTCACAGTAGATAATTATTTTCCATAATGATTTTACTCATTCATCTCTAGAATTAAGATGCTTTTCTGATTCTACACTTTAAAAGCTGGGCATTTATGTCTTATCAGGTTCAATATGTTCACGCTTAATTAGATCATTTTATAAAACTTCTTTTGTGTTATTATAACACCTTTTTCATTATATCCATGTAGAGACCTCAGCTTCAACAGATTAGAAGGGGAGATTCCGGATATTGAAAGCCTAACACACTTGAAAAACATGTAAGTGTGACCTCAAAACCCTAAATCTAGCTCTATGGCTGAGAAGCTCAAATAAACAATTTAAAGCATCACAAAGCACACAAATATATCATCAAAGAGATTATAGTGCTTATGATTGCAATTTATGTATTGTGATACCCCAAAAAGTTAAGTGATACATCGATTGTATACTGAATGAGGCTCAACTCTACAAGTAGTTCTAGAGAGCTCTAATTGAAATTTTGACTAGCTAGTCATGTTAGAGTATAGCACAGATGTGACTAACACTTTTTTTGGATCGTGATAAATGGTATCAAAGCCAATCTAGTAACATCATGTGGCATTGGAATAATGTAGTGTGACATGGGCCTAGACGAAGATTTTAGGGATGTAAGTGAGGGATATTTATGACACCCTAGAAAGTTAAGTCCAACATTGGTTCATTCTAAGTGAAACTAGGTAGTATAAGTAACTCTAGGATGATCTAATTGTAACTTTGATTAGTCTTGTGAAGTATAACGTGAATGTGGCTAGTGCATTTTCTTGGTTGGCAAAATAGTGTTAGACTCCGCAAAACTAAGTCATGCAATGGGTGGATGGATTGTGAAAATGTTGCATGGGTGCTAAGTCCTACATTGGTTCCTTATTAAGTGAGGCTAGGTTATATAAATTACTTTTAAGGAATTCCAATTGCAACTTTGACTAATCATTTTAAAAGTGTAGAATGAATTGTGGAAATGGTATTAGAGCCAACTTAGTTATGTCGTATGGCATTAGGGCATTATGATTTTGACGTGAGACCTAGTGAGAATGTTAGGTATTTGATTAAAAGAAATTGACAATACGTATATAGATTATAAAGGCGTGTCAAGTCCCATGTTACTTTCTTTGGGTTGTGACACACACACACACACACACATATTTCTACTCACAAAGTATTTTACCTCCCAATTTTTGTCCATTTTCTTCCATTAGTAATGATATAAATAAGTTTTTAACTAATGCGTAACTGTGTTGCTATTTGAACAGGTTTCTGACAAGCAACTTGCTCACGGGGCCTATTCCAGAATGGATAAAAAACAGAAACAGTGACTAGTATATAATTCATCTTGATTTCCACTTGACATTTGCATGACATTTATTTATTGTAATTTTTTATGGTTCTCCATATTTATAATCTTTACAAGCATTCATAACACTCAAATATATATTACCTTGATGTTGATTCATCTCATGGCCTCTTTATGGTCAATGGGTGATCTCCATCAATCATATATAATAGGTGAATTAAATCGTTTTTTCTACTAGCTCTAATTTGCATCTTGCACCACGTGACACTTGTAAAAAAAGAGTGGCAGAAAAATCGAATATGCTTGTTAATGTGTTTTGGTGGGTACTTTATTTATTTATTTTTATTTTTTTGGTTTGAAAAAGTGATTTGATGTGGCACAAAGGAGAAAAACTGTTTTTGTGTTTTGAATAGTTTGTTAATGTTTTTGTTTTGAGAACAGAAAACAAAAGACAGAAAATAAAGATTTAACAAATTAAGATTTTCTATTGTTTGTTATCTGGCAACACTATGTTGATAGTTAAAAAAATTTATCGTAACTTTTTAAATATACCATTTTTTTTTATGCATTAATAGCATGTTCTTAATGAAAATATGTTTGTTTGCAGCCAAATAGATCTTTCTTATAATAATTTTTCAAAAAGCTATGTGACACCTACTTGTCATGGAACCTTGTAAGAACTTTTCTTGAATTTAGCTTTTCATACTTTCTTCACTTCATAAGCTTTCTAGTTTTCCAAAACTAACTAGTTTTTCATTTCATCAGAAATTTGTTTGAGAGCTTCGCTGGATGGGAAAACTTGTAAGCTTCTAACTTGAAAACTAATAACAAGAACCAATGTTTCTCTGCTTTTCTCTATTTTTCTTGCTTTTTATTTTGCAGAAGGATTTCCAATTTTCATTCAAATTTGCTTAAGTTTACTCTTCTTTCTTATATGAAACTAACTAAGAACACTAGGAAGAGAGTGCCTGCAGACCTATCCATGCTCAAAAGGTAATTATTTTACCTTTCAATCAAATTTTGAGGTGTATGGTTGTATGCTTTACTTATGTTGTCAGGCCTTCCTTTTTGATAATTTCCTTCAAAAATGAAAAAGAGACAGTTAATATTTCATTTTGTTGCTGACAACCTAGTAAATGAAATAATAAGACAAAGTTAATTTCTTTTTTGCTCTATAATGTTTGCTCATGTCTTATCTCATAAAAAATCCGTTGTTTCTGAGTAGATCAGTATTCCTTGCATATAAATTGTGGTGGAAGCCCAACTACTATTGAGAACATACGGTATGAAGGGGATCCAGACCTAGCAGGTCCAGCAAATTTTCTTCCCACTACTGCTAGTTGGGGATTCAGTAGCAGCGGAAATTTTTGGGATGCCGACAGAACCTCAAATCAATACATAGCAAATAATGTGTCAATACTAGGAGTGAAGAACTCTGAACTATTCACGAGTGCACGGCTCTCTCCTCTTTCTCTAACATATTATGCGCGTTGCTTGGCAAATGGAAATTATACTGTGAAACTATACTTTGCAGAGATAGTATTCCGAGACAACAGATCTTTTTACAGTCTTGGAAGACGGATATTTGATGTTTATATCCAGGTATGATGTCATATTTGTTTTGCTTTATACATAGAACACAATTTTATTAATTTTTATTTGTTACAGGAAAAACTGGAGTTGAAGGATTTTGATATTGAAAATGCTGCAAATGGGGTTGATAAAGCAGTTGTTAAGGAATTTAAAGCAGTTGTGAGGAATAAAGTTTTACACATCCGCTTTCATTGGGCTGGGAAAGGCACAACAGCTGCCCCAGAGAGAGGAACATATGGTCCTCTCATCTCGGCCATCTCTGTTGAATCTGGTAACCATTTCTTGGAGTATGAGAATCTTTTACTATCCAACTTCTTCCATAATTATTATTATTGATGAATAGTAAAAGCATAGCACGATATAGTTGAGTTAGAATCCATGATTATTTGCTGTAAAAAGTATTACTCAAATCAAAGTTAAACTGCAACTAGATGGAAGAAATCAAAATTTTTATATTCTTCTTTTTACCTTACTCTGATAATTTGTGTTTGAACCATCCATTTGTATCTTGGTTTGGATTGCTCTGCCTATGTATATTTGTATGGTACTAGTTGTATTCCATAATCAATCTCCTTAACTATTTTTCTCTTTTGCAGATTTCAGTCCCCCTGGTGATGACAGGAAGATATTCATTGTTGTTGGAGCTGTAGTATCGGTGCTATTGCTCGTTTTTATGATTTTAGGCATTCTTTGGTGGAAAAGCCACGTAGGAGGCAGGATATCAAGGGAAAAAGGTAATCAGCAAACGCTCATTTGGATAATTTATCTCCAACTATTCACGAAGTTGAAACAATGTACAACAATTTCCCAATGGCTTTATATATATACATTGCAGTTTGTGCAGCATATTATTGAACATTTCTCCCTAGATGAAAAATTGGCAATCCAAAGTACACCATGAAAAGCAACTATACGGTTGTTGGATTGCAAAGCATAAGAATCTGTCTTCATGATAGTTTTCTCGGGTATTGCTACTGGAGTCAGCTCCAATCATAATCGTAAATGATTTGACCAAATCATACAAAAATATGAGATCATTGTTTTTTCATAAAATCTAAATAAAGGCATTTTTGCATGACAGATGGAGGGCTTTAGGTCACTGAGTTGCTTAAATGTCTAAGAAGGACCCATGTAACAGAAGTTTGCAAGAGATAAAAGATTGTGGATTTCAATAAACTCTCTTTTTGAAATGTGTTCTAAATGATCTTATCTTAATTGTTAAAAAGAACCAAAAGGCATATCTCTTGGTAATAGCCTAATAGGCACCAATGAAGTTCCCCCTTCTTTCTTTCTTTTTGGAATCAAGACAACAATGATTGCTGGGCAAATGTAAGAAACAAAATGAAACCCTAAATCTTGTAAAAATATTGGGGTTTAAGTGGCTGATCAACTGCATTATGGTTCCTTCTCATTTGGTCACATTCTATCTGACATCTTATAAGTAGTCAATAGACTCAAAAATACTAATTAAAAATTAGTAATATCATTTATAAGATACAATTTGACATCTTAGCCCCGCCTTTTCATTCCTTTGGCAGAACTAAGAGGATTAGATCTGCAAATTGGTTTTTTCACCTACAGACAAATCAAAGCAGCCACTAACAATTTTGATGCTGCAAACAAGATTGGGGAAGGTGGTTTTGGATCTGTATACAAGGTATCCTACAACGTCATCTTTCTTCAATTTTTGGATTTCTATTTTCTTTTTCTTACTTATCCATGATACCTAGAGGCATCTAATTACATAATGAATACATACCTAAAGCTGTATATTTTTCTATTTCTGGGGCAGGGTATACTGTTAGATGGTACTATAATTGCAGTTAAAAGACTTTCTTCAAAATCGAATCAAGGAAATCGAGAATTTGTAAACGAGATAGGCATGATATCTTCTGTACAACACCCAAATCTTGTTAGATTATATGGTTGTTGTGTTGAAGGAAATCAACTATTCTTGGTATATGAATACATGGAAAACAATAGCCTGGCACGTGCTTTGTTTGGTAAGCTTTATTTTTCACTTTAGTATTTTGCATTGATTAAAGCATAGGAACCAAACCCTACAAATGGTCTATATTAGGAACTAAGTTGATGAATTCCCTATTGGACTATCAATGCAAAATGTAGGTCGGGAGGAGTACCGATTAGAAATGGACTTGGCTACAAGGCAGAAAATATGTATTGGCATAGCAAGAGGTCTGGCTTTCCTGCATGAGGAATCAACACTGAGAATTGTTCATAGAGACATCAAAAGTACCAATGTCCTACTGGATAGGGACCTTAATCCAAAGATTTCTGACTTTGGTTTGGCCAAGCTTGACGAAGAGGGAAAGACCCACATCAGCACTCGAGTTGCTGGAACAATGTATGCAACATCTTTCCATCTCTCTTTTAGTTTGGATCTACTTGTGCCTTTTCTGTTTGGCCTCCCTATTTATTGACTAGCAAATGATTGGAACAACTAGTAACCTTAATGTCTATGTGAAATGCTTCCCTGAAACTAAACCAAAACCAAAATTTGCAAGATAGGAAAATCTGTCTACTCAAACATTAACGTAAATGCTACCATTTAAACATATACTCCCTTTACTTAAATTTAATAAGTATATAATATGGAGAAACTCGGGTTCAAATATTCTGTTTCCCCATACCAATGCTTTAGTTCCCATTTAAAATATTCTCAAAAAACTGCTACAATGTTACCAAGTGGAACAAAGAAATCCACGACATCTTTTGGAGTCATAAACCAACCCCATTAAATTTGAGCTCAATGATCATACAACTTGTGTGGGTAAAGGTACAAGACTGCATCAGTTATCAATTTGCAATTTGCAAAAGTAATGAAATTATCTTCTTCCCTGCCAGTAGTAATTTTGTGTATCTTTGATGGAATGAACTTACCACTCAGTTCTAGCAGCTTATTGATTGCATAACTGCAAGCGAAACATGATGTGGTAACTAAGAGTCAAAACACAATCTTTATTTTGTAGAGGATACATGGCACCAGAATATGCATTATGGGGTTATTTAACCTATAAAGCAGATGTCTACAGTTTTGGAGTTGTTGCATTGGAAATTGTTGCTGGGAAGAGCAACATGAATTATCGACCAAATGATAATTATGTATGCCTGCTAGATTGGGTAAGATTGATCTTTCCCTTTTAATATATGAATTTGAAACATGGCATGGAGAAGTGATACATTTCATTTCCGTTCTCTTTTCTATGCTTATTATAGGCTCTTGTTCTACAACAAAAGGGTAATCTAATGGAGTTGGTGGATCCAAAGTTGGGTTCCCAGTTCAATGATGAGGCAATTAGAATGATCAAAGTAGCCCTATTATGTACTAATTCGTCACCAGCACTTAGACCCACCATGTCTGCAGTAGTAAGCATGCTTGAAGGCCAAATTGCTGTTCATGAACTTTTAATGGATCCAAGTATGTATGGTGAGGAATTGAGGTATAAAGCCTTAAGACACCCACTTAATGAGGTCAATGAAGCTGAGAGCCTTATTTTGTCTTCAGTTCCAACATAGCTTGGATCTTCTTCTACAGTACGTTGTCCTAGATCTCTATCCAGTTAATCTTTATTTTTGGTAATATAAGCGTAATATTGTTACATTGCTTATCTTAATTAGGAGTAAGTCATGTTATTAGGAATGGTTATCCTAGATGATAACTAAATGTTGGTCTATTTTCATTGTAAGGTTTGTTTAAATAACTTTGAGTGTCAATAAGAAAGCATCGATCGATCACTTCTTTCTTTTTTTCTTTTTTCTTTTTTCTCTTATGATGATCAAATAGACAAAGAGAACAAAACAAGAAAAACACCAAAACAAAAAAGAAAACAAGAAACCAGCATAAGGGAGCTACTGCATGCCTAAGGAGGGTTGAAATCACTAATGGGTACAAAAATCACACGAGGCAAGGCAAAAATGTGAATGCTTTCACTTTGGTTTTTAGAGGCAGCACATCTAGCAAGTTTATACGTAGAACAGTTAGCACTATGATGAACTTTTCTAAACGACCAATCTGGAATGCACTCGAAGAGATGGCGGACTTTTATTATAAAGGGTTACAATTGCTAGTCTATCATATATAAGCTCATAATTAATTTTTTTATCCTAGATAAAACCATCCTAATACTTAGTTATTATGTTGTAATTAAAATCATATTCGTCAAGCTAATTAAATAAATTAGTTTTTTTAGTTATAAAACTTTTTTTTTTAAAAAAATATCAACTCATATTTGCAATAGATCTTTTTTTATAATTATTATTATCAATTCTTGATAATTTAATAATATTATCAAATGGCAAAGTTTTAAATAGTAATTTTAACTATTTCATAACCTCAATTCACAAACTTAAACAACTCGATTTCCAGTCTATAATCATTCATATTACACATGCATATAATAATAATAATAATAATAATAATAATAATAATAGTAATAATAATATTCATATTCATATTCATATTTTTAAGGGATAATTGCACCGTTGGTCCTTGTGGTATGCCATAATTATTTTTCACTCCCTATGGTTTAAAAAGTTCATGAGAGATCCATGTGGTATGCAATAATTACGTTTTACTCTCTGGATCGATTTTCCGTCCACAATTTTGACGGAATCTGTTAGCCCTACACGTCAGCGACACGTGTCGCCATCTTATTGGCGACACGTGTCCATCTTAATAAAAAAAATATAAATTTATTAAAAAATAAATAAATAGACTTATTTAAAAAAAGAGAAGTGCAAGCTTGGGGTGGCCGCGCGCCACCCCAGGCGGCCTCTAGGGGTGGCCATCGGGCCACCCCCGGCCACCCCCTTGCCCCCATTTTTGTTTTTTCTTTTTTTTTTTTTTTTTTTTTTGAATTTTAATTTTTTTAAAAAAATAAGTATTTTTATTTATTTTTTAAATAAATTTATATTATTTTATTAAGATTGGACATGTCAGCGCCACGTGTCACTAATAAGATGACGACACGTGGAGCTGACGTTGCATTTGATGGAATTTGTTAAAAAATTTAACAGAATTTGATGCCAGGAATCGATTTGTAATTATTGCATACCATAAGGATCTTCCATGCACTTTTTAAATCATAGAAAGTAAAAAATAATTATGACATACCACATAAATCAATAATACAATTATCCCTAATTTTAAGTGCGATTGATATTCCCGTTGGTGAGAGAATCCATGAGAAGGAGATTCTTCTGACGTTTGTATGTAAAGCTTGGATGAGAGGGTCCACGGAAAATGGAAGCCATTGCATGTGTGCCACGTGTGACTTGGAATTAAAGTAAAAAAATGAAAGGCGGACAAGCCCTCCTTGGATTGCGATTGTTGTGGTGGTTGACGTTATTTTTACTGCCAAGTTGTCTTTTCCAAATGGAAAGGAAAATGGGGTCCCACTGATGTGAGACGGCATATCTATCAAGATTATGCACAAGACAGTTAGCGCTACGATGAACTTTTCTAGACGACCAATCGGAAATGCACTCGAAGAGATGGCAGGCTTCTATTATAAAGGGTTCCAATTGCCAGTCTATCATGTATAAGCTCATAATTAATAAAGATGTACAGAAACGACCCATTGCTAATTATCCTAAAAAAAAATGATGTTATTAATGCCTTCTGCCACGACAAATTTGATAGAGAGCAAAGTAGCCTCAGCCTAATTTTTCCGATGAATCGCGACAAGCAGTAGCTCCCAAAGAAATTAAAGAGCTAATTAAAGAGCTGGATGAAGAAGCAGCGGTGGATGTCAGACGAAGTAATCCCGTCTGTTTGAGTTTGCGATTTTAAAAAGTATAATTTTTAAAAATAATTTTTAGAAATACAATTAAATATTTAATAAAATCGTAATTTATTTTTTAAAATAGCATATTAATCTTTAAAATTTTACATTTTTTTTTTTAAAAAAAAAAAAAAAAACTCATTTACCTGCGATTTGAAAAAATATTTTCTACTTTTTTAAATTACAATTTTTTAAAAACGCAACTCTCAAATAATACATTTTTTACAATTTAATTTAAAATCATATTTTTTTACCTATAAAATTATAATCTCAAACCCACCCTTATAATTCTTATAAACATGTTTGAATTCTAAAGATGTTCGGCTGTATGAGAAAAAGTCCCTGAGCATACAATGACATCGGGCGTTCCATGCACTTGATCACCTTTTTAAAGTCTCTTTTTTTTTTTTTTGGAAAATAAATAGTACCTGTTTGCATTAAAAACCCAAAGGGCCAATTACAAGCTTAAGGAGTACAACGACTCTCTAAACATAAAATCAAAAACTAATTTCTAATTTAAAAGTAAAACCAGTTAAAAACACTAAAAGATTACAAAAACACAGTAGCGAATTTGTTAAGGGGACAGCAGGGGCCGTGGCCCTGCTGGAAAAAAGAAAAGAGAAAATAGTAACTTTTTTCTTCAGATTTTTCTTACGTCTTGTAGTCTTGTAGTCTTGGCCCCATCACTACGTTAAAACTTGAAAAAAAAAAAAAAAAAAAAAAATTCTCCAGACCATGCTTCTATATGCTCAGCCCCTTAGCCCCTTAAGCCTACTACTGTACCTAGTTGCTAGTGTCATTGTATCAACTTATCAAGCGTCAGGGACTCAGGAACTTCAATCATGATTCATGACATCATTACATGGGAAATGAAGAAAAAACAAAAAGAAGACTCAATCGTCAATCGTGTGTTGGAAGGAAGTGGAACCGTGGAAGGCAAGAAGACTGAGATGTGATCTGTGCTTGAGAAAATGAAACAAACTAACGAAGAAGAGTCTGAAGAGATAGTCTTAAATCTTTGACTCTTTCCCTCTTTGTTACTTTGTATAACCAGCTCGATCAATCAAGAGACGACTGAAGAAGTGCAACATGCTGGTCCGTGCACGCCATGGAGACTAGAGAGAGGCACTGAGACAGCGAAAAGTAAGTTTTTTTTTTTCCTTTTTTTTTAAAAAAAATATCATTGTTCATAAGTGCCTAATTTTGACTTTTAAATTTAAGTTGTAGAATTGTGGTAAATTTTTTCTTGTTTTGTTGTTTAAGTTTTGTTCCTATGAAAATCAATAAAATTGTGTAAATACATATATCTAATTATAGACAATAGAATTATGGAAATAAATTTTTTTATGTGGAAAATGTAAAATTCTAAAAGATAATGTTGTGTGTTTTGTATAGCACACAGCCACACATCAAATAAATTTCTTCAAACAAAATGATAAATTGCTAGGGCAAATGATCAATTGATCAACATATAATTTATATTAGATTGCCTAAGTTGAGCAATGCGTAGTTGGAAATGTCGAATGTGATTAATGTGTTGAAAACAAAATTCAGCTTTTGTCATTTCAAGTTAGATAAATAGAGCATATTATTCAATCAAATTTTTGCTTGTTGTGATGATACTACTCTACACAGGTTGCACTGTAATTCATCTTCTTTTTAAGATTTGGACAAAGTTTCACACCGAGCCAGTATTAGGCGGCATTTATATTGGTATTTTTTCTCCACTTTATCTTATTTATTCTATTCCTACAATCCTATGTCTCTTCCATGATAAACAAAAAAAGACAGTGATTCTATGATTGTTTATATTGTTGTTTTATTAACTTTGATTGTTTTTTATAGGATTGTAAAATTTAGGTTCATTAAACACTTTATATGTGTCTTTTTGTATTAGTGACGGCATGTTTTTGTTGCTAATATATTAATTTTGGAACATATTTACGAACTTTTATAATATATTTTTGTGATACATATTGTGTGACAAATTACTTAATTTTTATTTTAAATTATATTTATCGGCCCCTTCAACCACAATTATGTGGGTCCGCCACTGCAAGAACATACATTGAAAGCTACTCTAAACAAATAAGCACCACTACTAAAAATAAAAGAAAGCCGATCTACTCTATAAAGCGAAAAATTCAATAATATTCGAGCATCTACAAGGCAGCCTGCAGATCTAGACTAAAGAAAGCAACATCCGACAACATATCCCCGCAGGCTTTTTAAAGCCTTTTTAATATGGCTTTAACGTATTTTCATATAAAATAATTTATCAAAAGCAACTTTAATTTTATCTATTTAGTTAATGACTTTAAAAATGCATCTTACAATATTATTCTATTAGTTATTTTTTTATGCTATGTAAATATATATTTTTTTGTTCTCTGTCATTATTCTTTTTTTTTTTTCTAAGCATCATGTTTTTTACGATCATTTTTTTTAAACAGTCATTTTTTTAACAGTCGTTTTTATTTTTTCTCATTCAAACTACTTACATTCTAAATTCATGCGTATGTCTTATCAAGAGTCAAAATTTTCTTTTATTTTTATTTTTTTAATTTCTTTTATGTTTTGTGAATGCTCACCAAATTTTTGGTTAAAGTAATAGCTGAATGTAGCTACATCGAAATTTTCATTTTAATCGGCCAAAATATATAACAATTGGCTATCTGAGTGTAAATGCTCTTAGGAGCCCTACGGGCTACAGGAGTGAGGGGCGGACTTACCTTAATTGTTAAGGAGGTCTTTGGCAACCTAAAAGAATTTATTATTCTTATAAAATTATTATTTTTTATATTATGGCCCTGTCAATGATGACTTTTTCATCCCTAAATGGAAGATTTATTTTTAGTAGATAATTTTAAATAGTAATTTAAATTGAGAAATAAATTGCTAAAAATTTCACTATAGAAATGAGAATGTATGAATTTTATTCCAAAAAAGACATCAATCGTGAAGCATAATTCGAATGAAATGTCAACTTCTTTTTTATTTTTTTATACAAGTATATAGAAAATTATAAAACTTTGTATTTAATTTGAGAGGAAGTTTTACACACACGTAATTTTTATATATAATTATGACAATGACTTAATATGAAATTAAGTTTAAGAGTTATTTATTTTTATTTTAGCGCATTCGCACACATAAATGAAATATATATATATATATACACACACGTACAACAGTCCGTGTCTCTTAAATGTGAAGGGTCCCTTAAGTAACATCAATTAAATAATTTAGTAATGATATTTTCTGTGCAGCTTTTGCAATTAAGCGGACCTCGTGGAATAGCCTTACGATCAGTAGAGGAGATGATGGCCGCAACACTTCTTCCTTATATCTTTGCTTTAATTTATTGTACTCATCTTGCTTTTGTGCATGGAAGCACAAGCACTCCTCATGATGAAGGTGGGGAAGTCTTTTATTTTATTTTATTTTTTTTTTCTCTACTTTATATATACGTGTCTGTAAAACTTTTGAAGCACGAGTATAACATTATATATGTCAAATTTAATCCGTCCGATCTATTTAATTAAACAAGTCAAATTATTCAATCTTAACTCCTAATTTTGTATTGACTTCATATCGAAATTACGGGTCATGTGTCAAAAAATTTTAATCATAAATTTAGGTGTATTAAGGTTTTGAGTTTTAAGTGATTTTTTATTTTTTATTTTTTAAAAAAACTACTCTATATATATGCATGTACTCTATATATCTTTTTTTAGAATGAAAATTTCTCCTAGCCGTTTCAGCTTATGAATTAAATTTTAGTTCTGTGTGATTAACTTATTTTATTATGTTATTTTCTGTTTCGATCTTTATATGCACCAAGAAACGACAGGTCAAATTAAACAAGCAAAGTTGAACAACTTTGTACTTTGTGTGACATTAATAGATAATGCAGGGGTGGATTTCAATGATTTCATTGACACAGTTGTTAGCATTTTATTTCCTTGTCTTTATTTTGCTTTCTCAAGGGACCTTTCAATTGTTTGTGATGCAAATTGATCATATGCATGATGAAAAGGTATATATATATATATATATATATATATATATATATATATATATATATGGAGCACAAATCTCACTATATTATTTATTTCATATCGAGTTTATGAGTCATGTCAAAAAAATTTAACCCTAGATTTAGGTGTATTAAGGTTTTTTTTTTTTAACTACTCTATATATGTACGCTTATCTTTTTTAGAATGAAAATTTAATTTCTCCTAGCCGTTTCAGCCAATGAATTAAATCTTAGTTCCGTGTCATTAACTTATTTTATTATGTTATTTTCTGTTTCAATCTTTACATGCACCAAGAAACGACAGGTCAAATTAAACAGGCAAAGTTGAACAACTTTGTACTTTCTGTGACATCAATAGATAATGCAGGGGTCGATTTCATTGACACAGTTGTCAGTTGTTAGCATTTTATTTCCTTGTCTTTATTTTGCTTTCTCAGGGGACCTTTCAATTGTTTGTGATGCAAATTGATATGCATGCATGAGATGGGATTCCTTCTATGACATGCAGAAGACGCGCTAGAAATTAAAGTTAACAAACAAGTCTTTTGATTGTTTGGTTGGATTCATTCTAAGATGTTTCTATATGTACGTGTCAATTGTTATATATATATATATATATATATGGAGCACCAATCTCTCTGTATTGTTTGTTCCTTAATTTTAGAGGGAGACATTGTTTAGGGGGTAGCATTTATTTTAGAGGTTGAATAAACATTTTTTTTTCCTTTTTTTAAATTTTTTTTATTTTTCTTTTCTGCAATTTGTATTTTACCAGGAAATCGGCCGGGCTGATTCCTTAATGCATCAAGTATTGGGGCATACTTTTCCTTAATCCAGGATGTCTATATAATATTCCATTATTTCCATATCCTAAAAGAATTCTGATATGCATGCAGAGATGGACTTTGAATACTTCCATATATGCATGCATGTTCAGGTCTACTTTCAGGGCAGCATCCATGGAGACCTAAAGATCAATCAATATCTGTTCCAATATCATATATATAATAGCTGATATTTTCAAGAGAATTGGCTGAAATTGGGACAAGTGTTATTTTAAATATGATACATAAAAAATAAATCAAAACATATATATTAGAAATTTAAATCGGATAGAATATCTTTGGTCTGTTGGTCAAGTGTCAATTTTTTAGTTAAAGTAATTAGCCGAATTTAACGAATAATGTTTTTTGCACAACTTTCGTACACTTTTTGTACAACTTTAACAATTTTTTTTAAGATCAACCATTGGATATTTATGGCCCACATGTAGGAAAACAGATCCAATGATTGATCATAAAAAAATAAAAAAAAAATAAAAAAATAAAAGTTGTTAAAGTTGTACAAAAGTTGTGCAAAAAAATTACTCTTTCAATAATAACTTTTTCACTACCAGATGGCAAATGAGTTTTAAGCAGATCATTTAGTGGTTTATATTGATAAAGAAATTGGTAAAGATTTAACTATAAAAATGATAATGGATAAATTTTAGGGTTAAAGGCTTTTTGGTACCTGTGTTTTGGAAACTTTATTTTTTGGTACCCCAGTTTCAATTTACATCGCAAATGGTACCTGGATTTTGAGAAAAGACGGATATAATACCTTCATCTATTTTTCCGTCCAAAATTTAACGGATTGCCACTTGTCTACTCTCAAGTGTTGACACATGGCACAATGTAAAAAAAATTAAAAAACATAAAATAAAAATCTTTAAAAATTAATAAAAATAACAAAACTTTTAAAAAATTAAATTATTAAAAACTTTTAAAAAAAAATTGAAAAAAAAAAACGAGGGGTTGCTTTGGGCAAAATGCCACCCCCATTTTGTCCTAGGGGTAGGCTCGGGCACCCCCTTTGCTGGTCTGGGGGTAGCATGGTCAAAGAGAAATAAAAAAAAATAAAAAAAAATAAAAATTGTGAGGGTTTTGGCGCCCAAGGCCAAACCCTAGAAACTTTTTTTCTTTTTCTTTTAGAGGGTTTGGCCATGGGGGTGGTCAAGTGGTTTGGCCACTCCTAGACTGGCCAGCCTGGGAGTGGCCGAACCCACCCCGTGGCCCTTGGGGGGTGGCCACCCCCAAGGCCAAACCCTCTAATTTTATTTTATTTTATTTTTCTTTTTTCTCTTTGGCCATGGGGTGGACAAACCACCTCCATGTGCCACGAGGGTGGTTCGGCCACCCCAAGGGCCAAAACCCTCACAATTTTTTTTTTTTTTTTAGCCATTGGTGGTGGCCCCTACCCCTTTGTTTTTTTGTTTTTTTTTCAATTACTTTTTGAAAGTTTTTAATATTTTTTTTAGAAGGTTTTCTTATTTTTAAATTTTTATTAATTTTTAAAGATTTTTTATTTTCTGTTTAGTAATTTTTTTTTTACATTGTGTCACGTGTCAATACTTGAGAGTAGACACGTGGCAATCTGTTAAATTTTAGACGGAAAAATGGACAGAAGTACCATATCCGTCTTTTCCCAAAATCTAGGTACCATTTATGACGCGAATTGAAACTGAGGTACCAAAAAATAAAATTTCTAAACACAGGTATCAAAAAGGTCTTTAACCCTAAATTTTATTTCATGAAAGACTTTCGTCAAACATAATTTGAATGAGATGCCAAAGTTTTTTTTTTTTTGAATTTTTTCTTATACATGTTAATTGCAAACTAAAAAACTTTCGTATTCGAAATAGAAAGTCTTTTTAAAATTTATTTTATGGATATATAACTTTTATAATATAAAATTATAATTTATAACTTAATATGAAATTAAGTTTAATATTTACTTATTTTTATTTTACATAATCGCGGACACATAGATGGACTATCCATATATATATATATATATATATGTATATATATAGAGAGAGAGAGAGAGAGAGAGAGGGGTTCAGATCGACCGATGCATAGACAAAAAAAAGAGTCAATCTGAACCACTCTCTCTCTCTCTCTCTCTCTCTCTCTCTCTCTCTCTCTCTATATATATATATATATATATATATATCACATTTTCTGTGCGTCTTTGCAAACAGATCGAGCTCTTGGAATATTAGCCTTGACAGTAGAGGAGAGATGATGGCAAGGTTTCTTCCTTATATTTACTTTATTCTACTCATCATCTCGCTTATTTGCATGGAAGCCCAAGCAGGCCGTCTAGGGCCTACTCCTGATGATGAAGGTGAGGAGCTCTTTCTTCTTCTTAATTTCTATATATATGTAAAATATATTTTCCATCATTTCAGGTTGGTGGGAATGAAAATCTAAACATTAAATCCTCAGCCTATTAAGATTAAAAAAACATTAAATCCCAGGGCCGGCAGCAGTTGACTAGCTTACATCAACCATTAATTTCATGAAAAAAATATTGTGCGTAGAAAATTTAGATGTCGGCCACCACAACCACATGAATGTTTTGTGTTTACCGACAAATTAAGGATGGAGAACCAGACGCGAAAGTTATACCGTATGTGTCGCGCGCCAGTAGCAATGAAGCGGGATTCTACGGCGTCGTTTGGCCGTGAATAAAGACATAGAGCTCCTTGCTCCTCCCGTGGCAATATTAATGTGTTTTTTCTTTTTCTTTTTTTTAAAAAAAAATTAGGACATCATTCAAGAAATGAGAAAAGGGTTAGAGCACTTACGATCAGCTCTTTAAATTTAATTTTTCTCTAAATTTTTAACAAAACACACAAAAAATTAAAGCTAAGAGTTAAAATTAACAAACTCTTTGTCAAAAGTTAAATTTAAGATAAATGCTACCTTATAAGCCACCATCCTACTGCCATCCCGCCCAGTCCTAAGATTTTTTTTTTTGGAATCCCAAATGTTTTTTTGCCTGTTCCTCTTTCTCTCTCTCTCTCTCTCTCTCTCTCTCTCTCTCTCTTTGTTCATTATGATTTATCTAAAATCTTAAGACACTAACAGTTATTAATAATGCAATTTAATGCAGAAGGATTAGTGACTTACTTGGTGAGGGTTCTGAATTTCCATCCTTAAGTAACATGACAGTCATGAAAAGATTGTAAGTGATTCTTTTTCTGTAAAATTTCAACAACTTAAATGATACAAGTTTATAGCAATTTTGCTTAGATGACTGCAGTTGACATTGCAGGATGTTGAGGAGCTGCAATCTTTACGGACCAATCTCCCCAAATATATCAAAAATGACAGTACTACAAACTCTGTAGGTCTTCTTTCCTTTCTGTTTTCCTCTCTCTTTTTTTTTTTTCCTTTCTTTTTTTTCTTTTGTTTCATTTGCTGAAATATTACTGAACTACAAACCCCAGATGGTTGGATTATCTCCATTAAGAACATTATACTGTACATACATACAGGCGTAAAGTTGTCTTTTTTCCTATTTGTTTTTGGGTAGTGTAAGTAGAAATTGGCATGTTAAAATTTATGGACTTTGGGTTTTCATGGTACCCTATTCTTAAAGCTAGTAGTGGATAACTATTTCAATAAAGATTTTGGTCATTCTTTTCTAGAATTAAGATTATCTACAGAAACCATCAAACCAAGGTGTAGTTTTTGGAGTAACATTAATTTGAAATAAGGATGGGGAAACATCGTTCATCTAATGAATATGTAATAATTAATTCTCTGCTTTCATCATATAGCCTTTGAAAACAATGATGATTGCTTCTAATCTTTGCAATCTACACCTTTTAGAAAGTAGCTATCTAAGGTTTCCAACCAATACTCATTGTAGGAATGGCAGCCATGATCCACCCCCTCCTACTCCTTTGGCCCATTGCGGCTGCTGCCTTAAGATACCTTTGAACAATGTGCGCTCTAGTTAGGCTGTCTATGGAATCTGTTCCAACCTACATTTCCATTGTAATATGGACATTCAAGTCTCTCTTTCAATTTTTTTTCTTCCAATATCTTCAAAATATGGACATTTATATCTCATTTTATAATCCTTCTTTTCTGTTACTAATACTCTTTCATCGTTATATCCATGCAGAGATCTCAGCTTCAACAGATTGGAAGGAAATGTTCCAGATTTCAAAGATCAAGCATATTTGGAAATCATGTATGTGTGTGGAGTCAAAACCCTAAATATAGCTCTATTTCTTTTTTTTTCTTTTTTTTTATGAATAAGTAAACTTTTCTCATTCAACAACTGAAACCAACTTACAAAGCAGACCGGCAGGAAAAAACAAGCTGATAAAAACACAACAGAGATCAAAACAAGGGCCCAAACTGTTAGAATATATGGAAGGTTAGGATATATGGAAAATATATTATATTTTTCATATTTTGTTGATATTGTAATATTTTCTATTTATGGGTTAATTGTAATCAAATCATGGGGATTTGATTACCATATTTGATGAGGATTTGATTACCATATTTGTATTCACTCTAAACCCTATAAATAGGAACCTTTGTATTATAGACAATCAAGTAAAAGTCAAGAAGTCATTAAGCACAATGTAGTCCATTATATGCTTCCGTTCTTTCTCTTCCGTTCTTTCTCTTATTCCCATTTTATTATTCTGTTCTCAATTATTTCAACATGTTCTCAAAGCCTTATTTCAACATAGTATCAGAGCCATCTTTCATAGACTTGTTCCATCTTTCCTTGTCCATCCGCTGTCAAGAGTTTGTCTTTAAAACCCCGTCCCTCCAAAGTCATCCAAACACCTTGCTACCAGCGCCAATCCAAAGATCTGCTTCTCAGGCGCCAATATCACCATCATCGCTCATGTCACGCACCTCCATGCGCTGCCCAAAGATTCTATCCGTTCGCGTCACCACAGTCCTCCAACCACCTCAACAGTCACGCCATCAGTCAGATATGCCGTCGTTCGTCCCAGATATGTCCAGAACACCGCCTTCCGACCAAAGACGCACTCTCACGCGCCACCAGAAGTCCATACAAGTTTCTCACGCGCTCCACGCGCCGCTACCAGCCACCACGCGACGCTTTTGTCAGCCATATTTAGCCGTTAAGACCATATCCGGGATCATAATTGGTCAATCTACTCGTTGGTGGAAACTACGTGCCCAACAACCGTCTCACGTGCCTCCCCAGATGACAAACTTGCACCACGCTCCACCTCACGCCGCCACATGCCACTTTTTCAGACACAGCCACCGGATCCTTGTTCGGAGGCTGTCGATCCACTCGACTCCATCATGAAAACGCGGCCACCTTCATCCAAGCGCTTTCTCGCGCCACTATCAACTTGGTTGTTCAGTTGGGTTCATCTGTCCAACCTGTACCTGCGCCACACCAGAACCCAGCCAGCGGTTCCACCTGAATTGCGCTACACCGGATTGTAGCCCTGAGGGCTCACAAGTTTAAGGTGCTCTTGCATGCACCAGATCCGAACCCTTCCATATATAAAAAAATAAAAAAATAAAATAAAATAAAAAATCTTTTTTTCTTATGGCCCGCAGTCTGCCTGCAATCAGTTCTAGGCCCACATTGCCTACCGATCGCTGCCTAAATTAGGCTCTTATGGCCCGCAGTATGCCCGCAATCAATTATAGGCCCACCGCGCCTACCGATTGCCATATCTTTTTCTTTTGGCCCATAGATGGCCCCATCTTTATTTTCCTTTGACCTGCAATCTGCCCACGATCAGTTCTAGGCCCACAGTGCCTACCGATCGCCGCCTAAATTAGGCTCTTATGGCTTGCAGTTTGCCCGCAATCAATTCTTAGCCCACCGCGCCTACCGATTGCCACATCATTTTCTTTGGCCTATAGATGGCCAAATCTTTCTTTTCTTTTGGCATTTAAGGTATTCTCTAAAACTCATACCCATTTTAGCGCATAGTTGGCTCACTTTCTTAAGCCCATAGATGACCCCTTTTATTTTGGCATTTGTGGTATTGTTTCAAACTCATGCCCATTCCAGTCACAGTTGACCTATTGATTTGACTTTGGCCCACAGTTGGCCTATTGATATTTAAGGTGTATCTTCACCATTGCCGACTTCCTCCACTCATCGTTGTCGATCGTTGTCATCTCCAAAAGAAGAAGAAAAATTTATTGCAAACTCAAGTTTCCAGAATCTTATACCTTAAGTTTGAAGGGGGGTGTTAGAATATATGGAAAGTTATAATGTATGGAAAATATAATATATTTTCCATATATTCCATATTTTGTTGATATAATAATATTCTCTATTTATGGGTTAATTGTAATCAAATCATGGGGATTTGATTACCATATTTGATGGGGATTTGATTACCATATTTGTATTCACTCTAAACCCTATAAATAGGGACCTTTGTATTGTAGACAATCAAGTAAAAGTCAAGAAATCATTAAACACAATGTAGTCTATTATATGCTTCCGCTCTTTCTCTTCCGTTCTTTCTCTTATTCCCCTTTCATTATTTTGCTCTCAATTATTTCAACATGTTTTCATAGCCCTATTTCAACATGGTATCATAGCAATATTTCAATATGGTATCAGAGCAATTTCAACATAAACAAAACCAAACCCTACAACAGACAACTTAACCAAAGAAACCAGAAAATAAACTAGAATCTGGCATTACACCAACAAGTTTACAGTGAGATTTCAGTTTCGACGAAGAACAAAATATCCCCTAGACTTCTTGAATCTTCCTTTACCCAAAATTCTGGATTGAACTTCCCAAAAAATAACCTTCAAAATTTGTTCATCTGTTTTTGGTTGGCCACCATGCTTAATTTCATTTCTGGCCCGCCAAATATGATAATCAGTAGAGCTCAAGACCAGCCTGCATAAAATATCAAGCAAGCCCTTCGATTTCCAGTTGCTGTATCCCTCCTGTAAATATAGCTCTATTGCAGAGGAGCTCAAATAAACAATTAAAAAGCAGCTTAAAGCACACAAATAATAATGATTTGGTTTTTCTCCAATGTTAATAGGTGAAGATATAAGGAATTTCACTATCAACAAAGAGATTATATTGCTTATGATTACCAATACACCTGTGTGTGTGTGTATATATATATCATCACAAAGTATATTTTATATTCGAATATTTCTCCTTTAGTAATGATATAAATAGAAGTTTAACAAGAGCGTGATTATGTTGCTATTTGAACAGGATTCTTACAAGCAATTTGCTCAATGGGACTATTCCAGACTGGATCAGAACCCGAGATACTAACGAGTACATAATTCATTTTGAACTCTATTTGAAATTTGCATGGCATGATTATTTTTTTTCTTTAATTTTTTATGTTTCTGTATATATTTAATCTTTGCAGACACCATAATGTTCAAATATACATTACTTTAGACATTGATTCATCTCATGAACCCTTTATGGTTAGCAGGAGAGCTCCTTCAGTCATATTGAATGGGTGAATTCAACCGATTTTGCTACTGGCATAGATTTTCTTCTTGCACCATGTGACTCCAGTAAAAAAAGAGTGGAGAGAAATTTCTTTTTACCATTATTAACGTTGGATCTCTGTTATTTGGGAAACTCCATGTTCACAATTAATTTTGAGTTGGTTATGGAAGTTTGGTGATCTTAGCTGGAATTGACAGCTTAAACTACTGATTTAGATGCAGTCAGTCATACTACTTCTGTAAGGGTCAGATCTTATCTGTCTAGGTGTTTCTGGAATATTCAAATGAATTTATTTTACAATTATCTTTAGTTTATCAAAACCTTTTCAACTATACTTTTTCTTTTCTTATGGATTTATAACGAGTTACTAATGAAAATACGTTTTTGTGCAGCCAAATAGATCTTTCTTACAATAACTTTCCAAAAAGCTCTGCGCCACCTAATTGTCGAGAAAGCCTGTAAGGACATTTCTCATCCTTTTTAATCTTAATTTAAGTTTACTTGAGGTTTGCATACTTACCCTCTTCACAAGCTTTTAGTTTTTCAAAACTAACTAGATTCTCATTTCATCAGGAATTTGTTTCAGAGCTTCTTTGGACAGGACAACTTGTAAGCTTTCAACTTGTAAACTCATAATGTTTTTCGGATCTGGCTTACATTTTGTAGAAAATAACAGGACATCTTCTGTTATTTTAAATCTACGGTAAAGATTAAAACTTCCCCATTTTTAGTCCAAACGACGTAGTTTTAAAGGAAACTAACAGAAGTTTTCTAAACGCTGTTTGCACCGAACGAAAACTGTCATCTTTCCTCTTCGCCCACTTCCACTAATCGTCTTACTCTCTCTTTCTGTAAGTTCGTCTTTGAAACAAACCTCTTTTCAGTACTTTCCTCTCTCTCTTTTTACACAATATCTTCCTCAACTCTGATAGTTTTAAAAGCCATGATTTTCTCTCTTCTCCCCCTCTCTCCCAGTTTTTACTCTCTCCCACTTTAATTGAAGCGAAAGATGTTGCCTCTCTCTGCAAAAACCTGGCCTTGTTTTTGGTTTTCTACAAAACCAGTTAAACGCTCCTATGGTTGCTGAAAGGAGGGGTTAAAACTTAAAAGCTCAAAACTTTGAAAGGAGAATAGTTATTGTTTTGGTCCCCGAGGATTTTGTCCCTTTGAGTGTCGCTTTGGCTAAAGCTTTTGTTAGTTCCTTAAAGCTATGTGTTTGGGTTTGTTAAATCACCACTTATCCTAAAAGTTTAAGCTGATAGGAAAAGATAAATTTAATTACTTAATTAATATTTTAACACTCCTATCACGTGTGGGTTCAATCTACATTTTAACATGTAAAGCCTAAAATGTGAAATATTTAATTGAAATTTGAGTAAATAATGGAATTAAGATTCAAACTCAAGACCTTTAGCTCTGATACATGTTAAATCATGACTTATCTTAAAAGTTCAAGCTTATAGAAAAAGATAAATTTAATTATTTAATCAATACTTTAATAAGTTAAAAATACGGAAGCTTTCCTCTTAGCTTTACATTTAATATAACAAGAGATGTTCTCTATTTTACTACAGGACGTAAGCCCGATCCATGCTTTTCTATTCTTTTTTTAAAAAAAAAAATAAATTTATTTTGGAGAAGCATTTTTTTTTTTTTTAATTCTAATATTGCTACGTTAACACTTCTTTCTTGTACTATGCTAATTAAGAACACTTGGTGGCGAGTGCCTGCAGCCCTATCCATGCTCAAAAGGTAATTATATTACCTTATTCATTCCAATTGAGGTGTATGCTTTAATTATGTTTTCAGGCGTTCCTTTTGAGATTTTCTTTCATAATTAAATGAAAGAAAAATACAGTAAAATACACCATCTTGTTATTGGCAACCTAGTAAATTAAATGAAACAAGAGAAAGTTAATACATAATTTCCTTTTTGCTCTATAATGTTTGCTTATATCTTATTTCATTAAAAAGCTGTTGTTTTTGTTTCTGGGTAGATTGGTACTCCTTACATATAAATTATGGTGGAAGTCCAACCACTATTGGAAACATAGAGTACAAAGGGGATCAAAACGAAGCAGGTGCAGCAAAATTTGTTCATTACACCGATAATTGGGGATTCAGTAGCAGCGGAAATTTTTGGGATCTTAACAGAACCTCAGATCAATACATAGCAAATAATGTGTCAATACTAAGAGTGAAGAACTCTGAACTATTCACGAGTGCACGGCTCTCTCCTCTTTCTTTGACATATTATGCCCGTTGCTTGGCAAATGGAAATTATACGGTGAAACTATACTTTGCAGAGATAGTATTAAGAGACAGCAGATCTTTTTATGGTCTTGGAAGACTGATATTTGATATTTATATCCAGGTATGAAGCTATATTTGTTTCGCTTCATACATAGAACACAATTTTATTGATTTAATTTGTTACAGGAAATATTGGTGCGGAAGGATTTTGATATTGAACATGAAGCACAAGGTGTTGATAAAGCAGTTTTTCTGGAATTTAAAGCAGCCGTGAGGAATAATACTTTAGAAATCCGATTTCATTGGGCTGGGAAAGGGACTACAGCTGTCCCAAGGAGAGGAATATATGGTCCTCTCATCTCAGCTATCTCTGTTAAATCTGGTAAACATTTCTTGGAGTATGAGAATCTTTTTACTATCCAACTTCTTCCATTCTTAAAGATTGATGAGCAATAAAAGCATAGCACGATATAGTTAAAGTAGAGCCTATGATTATTTGCTGTAAAAAGTATTACCCAAAACAAGATTAAACTGCAACTAGATGGAAGAAAAAAAAAAATTTATAATCTTCTTTATAGTCTTACTCTGATATTCATGTGCTTGAACCATCCATTCATATCCTGTTTTAGATTGGTCTACCAATGTCTATGTATATATGACACTACTTGTATTCCAGGATGCAACTTTATAATCAGTTTCCTTAAGTATTTTTCTCTTTTGCAGATTTCAGTCCCCCTGATGATGACAGGAAGATATTCATTGTTGTTGAAGCTGTAGTATCGACGCTATTGCTCATTTTTATGATTTTAGGCAGTCGAATTTGGAAAATCAACAGAGGCAATATCAAGGGAAAAAGGTAATCACCAAGCGCTCATTTTGGTGTAGAAATTAGATAGGATAATTTTTATCTTCTCCAACTATTCACGAAGTTGAAACAATCTATAGCAATTTCCCAAGGGCTTTATATACTATTGCAGTCTGCGTGTTATATTATTTAACATTTTTCCCTTGATGAAAAATCAACAATCCAAAGTACACCATGAAAGCAATTATACTTTTGCTGGATTGCAAAGCATAAGAATCTGTCTTCATGATAGCTTTCTTGGGCTTTTTCAGTACTGCTATTGGAGTCGGTTAGTTTCAATCATAATCATAAATCATATATCATACAGAAATATGAGATTGTTGGTTTTTCATAAAATCTAAATGAAGGCATGCTTACATGAGAGATGGATGACTTGAGGTCACTGAGTAGAGTAAATGTTTAAGAAGGACCCATATTTAAAATAATAATAATAATTTAAAAAAAATGTGAGATTGTGGATTTCAATTAACTCTCTTTTTGAAATGTCATCTAAATGATCTTACTATAATTGTTGAAAAAAACAAAAGGCAAATCTCTTGGTAATAGCCACCAATGGAGTTCTTCTCTTTTTAATTGTTTTTTTGATTCCCAATACACCTGTTATTGGGAAACAAAATGAAACCCTAAATCTTGTAAAAACTTGGGATTTATGTGGCTGTCCAACTGCAATATGGTACTTTCTCACTGCATTTGTTTGGTCACATTCCATCTGATATCTTCTAAGTAGTCAATAGACACAACAATACTAACTAGAAAATTAACCATATCATTTATAAGATTTAATGTGACATCTTAGCCTCACATTTTCATTCGTCTTGGCAGAGTTGAGAGAATTAGATCTACAAACTGGTTTTTTCACCTATAAACAAATCAAAGCAGCCACTAACAACTTTGATGCTGCAAATAAGATTGGGGAATGTGGTTTTGGATCTGTATACAAGGTATCCCACAATGTCATCTTCCTTCAATTTAGGATATTTATTTTCTTTTCTTATTTATCCATGATACCTAGAGGCATCTAATTAGATAATGAATACATACCTGAAGATGCATATTTTTCTATTTCTGATGTAGGGTATACTGTTAGATAGTACTATAATTGCAGTTAAGAAACTTTCTTCAAAATCAAATCAAGGAAATCGTGAATTTGTGAACGAAATAGGAATGATATCTGCTTTACAACACCCAAATCTTGTTAGATTGTATGGATGTTGTGTTGAAGGAAATCAATTATTCTTGGTATATGAATACATGGAAAACAATAGCCTGGCACGTGCTTTGTTTGGTAAGCCTGAGGTTTTCACTTTAGTATTTTATGTTGACCGTAGAATGCTTACGAACTTACAATTGAGAATGGCCTATATTAAGAACTAAGTTGATGAGTTCTCCATTGGACAATCTACAAAATATGTAGGTCCAAAGGAATACCACTTGAACTTGGACTGGCCTTCAAGGCAGAAAATATGCGTTGGCATAGCAAAAGGTTTGGCTTTCTTGCACGAGGAATCAACACTAAGAATTGTTCATAGAGACATCAAAACTACCAATGTGCTATTGGATGGGGACCTTAACCCAAAGATTTCAGACTTTGGTTTGGAGCTTGATGAAGAGGAAAACACCCACATCAGCACATGAGTCGCTGGAACAATGTGAGCTATCTTTTTTCCTCTTTTCTTCAATATGGAGTCTTTTTGTGATTCTATTCTTCTGTTTCATTTGCCTCCCAAGTTATTGACCAAGAGAGAAAAAGGAACAAATATTGATTGATCTTTATGTCTCTGTGAGATGCTGCCCTGAAGGTAAACCTGAACATGGGAAGCATTCAAACTCTATGCATATCAGAAAAGTTTGCATCTGGAATATGATATTGACGTCCTGGATTAAGTGTTTGTTAGGATTTTTATATGCCAGCTGTTTGCATTTACAACACAACCATGCTTACAAAGAAATTCGAAGCTACATCAATTATCAACCAGTTTTCGAGTGCTGAAAACATCTAAACATGAAACGTACTATTAGTTATTGTATGCCCCAATACTTAATGCATTAAAGAATCAGTTCAATTTCCTGGTAAAATTGCAGGGAGCAAAAAAAAAAAAAAAAAAAAAATGGCGAAAAATATGTTTATTCAACCTCTAAAATAAATGCTACCCCTAAACAATGACTCCCTTTGAAATTAAGAAATAAACAATACAGAGAAATTTATGCTCAATTACTCTATGATCCTTCACTTTCAAAAACCAATATTTCCAAAGGGAAAAAAGAAATTATTGAGATCTTGCGGAATCTAAAGACCACACCCCTTTAAACTTGAGCTCAATGACCAAACAAATTGTGTGGCTAAAGTTATATTACATCAGTTCTTCACTTGCAATGTACAAAGGTAATGACATATTCTTCTTCCCCACCGACAAAAATTTAAATTACCACTCAACCCTAGTAGCCTTATTGATTGCATAATTGCATTTTGAATGCAAATGAAATATGATTTGGTACCTAAGTTTCTCTTGATTCTTAAGTACTTTGTTGGATATGAAAGATCAGATCTTTATACAAGTGATCTTTGTGTTTTTATTTTTTATTTTTATTTTATTTTTATTTTTATTTTTTTCTTTTTCTGATAATTCATACTAGTGATACAAGTCATAATATAATCTTCATTTGCAGAGGATACATGGCACCCGAATATGCATTATGGGGTTATTTAACCTATAAAGCAGATGTCTATGCTTTTGGGATTGTTGCACTGGAAATTGTTACTGGGAAGAGCCTCATGAAATATCGACCAAAAGAGAACTGTGTATGCCTTCTAGATTGGGTAAGATTGATCTTTTTATTTTGACATATGCTACTATAATTAACGTTTGGAGGCCTGGCTGCTTCTTTGTGCTTTTCCACTCAATTTGGTCATCCTAATATGTTACTCTAGATTCAACCAGCAAAATAAACTAACATATGTTGAAATTGTTTGATTCGTTCACTTCACACTTGAGTTCAACTTATTGACATGTATATTATTTTCTATGCTTATTATAGGATAGATTGGGTAAGATTGATCTTTTTTCTATTCTTATTACAGGCGCTTGTTCTACAACGAAAGGGTAATCTCATGGAGCTGGTGGATCCACAGTTTGGTTCCGAATTAAACAAGGAGGAAGCTATTAGAATGATCAAAGTAGCTCTCTTGTGCACTAATCCATCCCCAGCACTTAGACTCATCATGTCTGCAGTAGTAAGCATGCTCGAAGGCCAAACCATTGTTGATGAAGTCACCATGGATCCAAGTATATATGGCGATGAATTGACATTTAGTGCCTTAAGAGACCAGTTTGAACAACTCCAACCAGTAACAAGGAGCACAAGTGGAGCAGAGAGCCTAATGCATTCAACAGATATGACTTGGGTTGGATCTTCTTCTACATCTGCCCAGGATCTCTATCGAGTTAATCTTGATACTCAGTAATTTCAGCATACTATTGCCCCCAGCAATGCTAAATGCTTTTTTTTTTCTTGAATTAATAAAGCAACATTTGCTATAGATAAGAGCCTTATATATTGTAAGATCATCAAGTAATAAAAGCAAAATGTAGCTCTTTGGACTTTATCTTGTGAACGTAGGCCATAGACCAAACAACGTAAAATTCATTGTGTCTATTTTATTATTCCGCTTTGTTAGAATATATGAAAAATATATTATATTTTTCGTATATTCCATATTTGGTTGATATTGAAATATTCTCTATTTACCGATTCGTTAAAGCCACTATGCCTGAACTTTGCACAAGGCCAAGACTGTAGTCTCAACAAGGATCCGCTGGAGTACTTGGAAGAGAGGAGGATTAATGGCCTTATGAAAGAAACACTAGAAGTCATCTTCTTCCCTATCTATCTTTGGCGCTGTCACCATATGAAGCCCCACTGGCCCTGAATGTGCTGTTGTTGCACTAATAGTTGGATTTTTGGTATTTTCAGCTCTTAATTATATGTTATTATTTAAAAATAAAAATAAAAATAAAAATAAAGAAGAAGAAGGAGAAGAGCGGTCCAAGCGGACCACATCACACAAGCGAGTTGGATTCGGTGCGCCGTCCCGATAATCACCCAAGTGGGCTCATTCCCTTTTTGGATTTTGGTCCAAGTTGGCCCTGTTTTCGCGGTGCCTCTTTTTAGCCTTCATTCTCCGCTTGTGCAGTTTTTTCTTCCCGTTTGAGCCTTTTTTTTTGTGTATTTCTTTGTTCAGTACATCAAACGCTTGTCGCAATTGCTTTTGTACGTGACAGAACTTTGAAATTCATATTCAGCCCTATTTTGCTGTCATCTGCGGCTTATTTCATTGACGAATCTTGGCACAATGTAATTTGGCCCTTTATTGGATTTTTAACGGCTAGTTTTTGTCCTCCGACCATCATTTTCACTTGCGGCTTGGCCCTCACATACTAGTAATGTTACACGTTATCCTTTAATTACTACATTTCCTAAAGCCCATTTGACGTGGTCCCTCTATAATATTTGATGCTTGAGACTGATTTTTTTTATTGGAAGATCCATCTCCATCACAGGAACTTTAACAAATGGTCTAAACAGTTGGCGCAACACCAAACTAATAAATAACCAACCACCTACAAACATCAATGTCGAAGGAATTCTCGAGATAATAAAAGTTGTCACAATACGGCTCTAAATTTCTAATGGTTTTGGAAGTCTCAAAAATACTTATGAGTTAAAAGTGATAGAAGAAAAACTGTTGCTGATGGCTGCTATTCGATTCAGATGGGCTCGTTTGATAATGAATTTTGTTAAGGAATATTTTTTATTAAATAAAAATAAGTTATTAATGTTATAAAAATATAAAATAGAATAATAAAAGCATAAAAAGAGAGAGAAAAATGACTCGAAGAATTACGGATAGTTCAGGTTAGACATTTAACCACGAGTTTGCCATAAAGGTTACATTGTGCTCGTTGACTTATTTGTCTACAATACAAATGATTCTATTCATAGGGTTTAGAGTAAATGCAAAGTATGGCATGATTTGATTACAATTAACCCGTAAATAGAGAATATTTAAATATCAACTAAATATGAAATATATGAAAAATATATTATATTTTCTGTATATTCTAACAAATGTGATATAAATGTGAAATAAAATTTAAATTTTTTGTGAAAGAAAAATAAAGAAATTTGTTTGATAACAAAGAAAAAATAGGAGAATTTTTTTTTTTTTTTTTTTTTTTTTTTTTTTTTTGAAAAAAAAAAAGAAGAGTGTGTCGGCAAACACACCCATGTTGAATGGATTATCAACTTTACCCATTTTTAAGAACTGGGTCCATATAACGAATAAGATAAACATTCTCGTAATCTTTTTAAAAAATTATGAAATTAAGGCTTTTTTTTTTTTTTTTTTTGTGCCGAACGACTTAAAAAATATGGCTTATTAAAAAAAACTGTTATGTAAATAATTCAGTAATGATAATATAGATATCACAGTACTTTTTATGCAACTTTGTATATGGCTATATATGGCTGGTAATTTTTTATACGATTTGAAACTTGACACGGTATTAAGGGGTTAGAGGATTAGAGTTTGATATAAATGAGTTTGGATCATAAACGGGTTGACTAACGAGTTGATTCTATTTATGAAATTTTATATATAATAAATACATGTTGGAACGGGTAGTGTTTGGATTGAAACGGGTCAAGTAGGTGGTGTTTGGTTAGGTCAAACGGATTAATAGATCACTTTTTTGTATAAACAGTTCAAACGGATTGCCTCGCTTGTAACCTATTTACTAAACAGATCAAACGGGTCGGGCCGCATTACTTTCAAGTCATATTTGAATTAAAGGTTATAACCCATTTAACTAACGAAATTGTGTTCATATTGAACATTAACAAGTTGGTGACCCGGGTCAAGCGAAGATGACCGCAAGATTTCTTCTTTATATTTGCTTTATTGTACTCATGCGATACAACAGGCAATAAACTTGTTTATTGATTTCCTGACTTTGGTTTCTGTTCACCTTTTTAGTCGCATTTATGCATTTATGCTCCGTTTGTTTTGACATAAAATGATTTCCTTCGTAAAATGGTTTTAGAAAGTCATTTTTCTGAAAAATATTTTTCGTCGAAAATTTTTTTCGGTGTTTGGTGCGTACGAAAAATCACAAATATTTTTTATATTTTTATTCAATCATATTAACCTATAAAAATTCAAAACATATAAATATTAATGTAAAATAATATAAAAATCACCGGAGAAGAGATTCCGTCACTGACCGACAGGATTCCGGCCACTTTTACCGGATTGAATCTAAGATAAAGGCCGGAATCCAGACAATCTTGTCAAAATCTGGGTTGGCCGGATTCCGGCCAAAACTATCGGAATTCGACCCAGAACGGGCGGACTCCGGCATACTGGCCGAAAACTGCCAAAACCACTGGAATCTGGCCAGTAGGCCAGAATTCGGCAGTTCTGGCTGGGCTATTCTCGCCAGATCCGGCCAGCCGGCTAGAATCCTGCCTTTCTGGACAGATTTCGGCTAGCCAGCTAGAATCCGGCAGTTCCGGCCAGGTGGCCGGAATACCATCAGTTTGGTCGCTGAAATCTGGGTCGACCGGATTCCGGCGAAGATGGCCGGATTCCGTTGTCGGATTCCGGCGACATTGACCTAAGGTTGTCGGATTTTGGTACCGACAGGATTTCGGTGATGGTCGACTGCTTTAACGTGAAGTTCGACTGTGTCATTTAAAAGGGGTCGAATGCGTCTCGCGTCTTCAAAAAATGATTTACGCTTTTTAAAAGCGTAAATCATTTTCCGAAATTTACAAAGCATTTTTGGTCAAACAGAAATCATTTTCCGGTTGACTATTATTTTCGCCCCTACCAAACACCGAAAAATGTCAAAATTATTTTTCAGAAATCATTTTACACCGAAACAAACGGAGTATTAATGTGAGGTGCTCTGGATTCGTTGACTCTAGAGTCAAGCGGACCCTCTCAGGACCAAGCACTATGCGCTCTTAATTTTCTGGTAATATATATAAAAGAAGGTCGGTTTCGGGTTTGTTTGGGTGTTTACGAGAGGGTCAAAAGGAGGTTAAATGTGGTTAGAAATAATTACGTACTGAAGTTGTTGTGCATTAGAGGAAACAGCAGACAAGTGCGCTAGCATGAAAGTCAGTTGCGCTAATAGGACTCGCACTGTCTTAATTAAGAGTCAAATATCTGTGTTTTTATCGTTATTACTGTCGGATATATATATATACTAATCAACAATTAATGGGACATACAATTCAGTACTGAGGCTTTAATGTTCAATACTAAAGCAACAGTCCGTGCCTCATCAATGTGAAGGGTCCCGACTCCCTTAAGTAACATCAATGAAGTAATTCAGTAATAATATGTATATATATAGATATCACATTTTCTATGCAGCTAGCTAGCATTGCAAACGGAGCTCGTGGAATACCCTTGCCCAGTAGACTGTAGAAGAGGAGGAGATGACGGCAAGATTTCTTCCTTATGTTTGCTTTATTGTACTCATCTTGCTCCTTTGCATGGAAGCCCAAGCAGGCCGTGGGCGTACTCCTGATGATGAAGGTGAGGATGCCTTTCTTCTTCTTTCTATATATATGTACGTAAAATTTTCGATCATTTCAGGGTTGGTGGGAATGAAAATCTAAACATTAAAGCCAAGCCTCGGCCTAATGAATCTTTATGTGTGTGTGTGTGTTCAGCTTAATGAATTAGCTTAATTTTAGTAGTTAGTAGCAGCATGCCATTTATCATTATTTTAAGACTAAAGTTCTTATGAATTTGGATGTTATCTGCTTGTTATTTTATTGGAATCTATTTAAAAACTCTTGTTGCCAGAATAGATTCTGGTTTGGTGGCTTGTCGACCTGTTAGAGCATTTTAACCTGTAAAAGAGGAAATTGTGTCAGGAGAACCCGACAATCCCACTCTGATGCTTATGGTGCCGAGCATAGGCTTACCTATCCGCGCTCGTTTCTCCTCCTCCTCCAAAACCTCCGAATATGGTTCGGATGTCAACGATGACCGACTCATTTCAGGGATCATGACGTTAGGCGTCCCTGCCTCTACTTCTTTCTCACTGAAGTTCCTCTCGTCGAGGTTCCTCCCTTCTTTTGTACTCACCGATCATCTCAGTGCCTTGGAGGAGAGTTATGTCGGCACCTAGGCCCCTGATCTTGATATTGCCGAGATCTTTGATCCTGTCAAGGCCGGCCTTGATTATCTACTATAAAATGGAGAAATTTTTTGTTCTTAATAAACTTCTCAATCAGGATTCAGAGATTTCTGCACTCCTCTATAAGGTGGCCTCGGGTGTTGTGAAATGCCCAGAACATGTGTTTATTCTCCTCTCTCACGTATGTATTGTGGAGGGGACGAGGCTACTAGTACTGCGGGTCTCTCTTGATCTTCATTGATACTTCATTAATAGGGGAATTCAAGAAAGTCCACTCTTCTATATGGAACTAATAGTATTTTGTAGGCCTTGTTGCAACCTTCGTCTCGATCCGTTTTTCCTCCTTTCAGACCTTTTTGTTCTTCTCAAAACTGCTTGACTCCGACACCTTCAGCTTCTGGGACTCTCTTAGAGTCGCAAGGGTTTCCTCCTGGTTCACATACTTCTCAATCACATTTGTGAGATCGGCTAAATTCTCAAGCGGATTGAGAGTAATCTTAGCAATTAGAGGTCCTTCCACCCTTAACCCTTGATAAAGAGCAGCATAGACCATCTTCTCGGATTATCAACTGTGAGTCTTGCTTGATTGAACTAGACTAAATAATCCTTTAAAGATTCGCCCTCCTTTTGATGCACGGCCATTAGTTGACCGGAAGGCTTTTTCTGCTTGCACCTGACTAGGAACTGGGTTAGGAATTTCTGTTCGAGATCCTCAAAACCATTGATGGAACTCAGAGGGAGTTTCCGAAACCATTCCCAGGCGAAGCAGGACAAAGTGAGCGGAAAGGCTCAGCATGCCAGCTCCTGTGGCGTCCCCTGAAGATCCATATGCTTCTTGTAGTTATCAAGATGCTTAGTTGGATCTTCAATCCCGGAGTAAGCCTGGATGGTTGGGATTTTGAATTTTTTAGGGAGTTTAATTGCCACAATACGCTCAGTGAATAGGGAGGATTTATTCAAGAGGCTATCCACTCGATAAATTTTCCCCTTGCCCTTCTGCTGGATCTCCTGTTGTAGTTGGTTATACTTTTCTTCATACTTTTCATCGAGCGTGGCGATAGCTTCGTTGAGTCTTCTTTCTTCAAAATGAGGATTCACTGCGTCTCCACTAAGGGGAGGGTTTCTGACACCTTCAGCTCGTCTAGACCGATTTTCAGGCTGACGTCTCTCGGTGACTCTTCTGTTTTCCCTATCTTCTTCTTTCGTTTGTATTACTCTCTCCTTCTCCATGTGCTTCAGATGCTTCAGGAATTCGTTCATCCGTTAGTCGCTTCTATAACTGGAGGTTCTATTGAGTTAGAACCTCCATGTCCCTAGACATCTAGGCTATCCGAGCTTCCATCTCAACTACATTCTGGTGGGATAGTCCTCTCGCCTCATGTCGGGGAATATTTGTTCCTAAGGCCGTGACTCTTGTTCGCACTATATATCTCAAAATTATTTTGCAGAGTAAACAATGCATAATTGCTGGTCGTTTTCAAAGCGCCATATCAGAAGTCGAACCTAACAGCAAGAAGAGAGAAAAAAAAAACGTTACGTAGGATTCACGTCTAAATAGTATATATAGAGCAAGGATCTCGTCTAAATAGTATAGATAGACGAACAACTGATCAGTCAAAGGGCAGCAGTTGACTTACATAAACCATTTGATGAAAACATATTATAGAAAATTAATTAGATTGTCGACCACCACAACCGCATGAATGTTTACCGACATAGTGGGAACGACAAAGGAAGGAGAAGACAAATGGAGAACACGCGTAAGTTATACCGTACGTATGTGTCGCCATTAGCAATCAAGCGGAACTCTACGGCGTCGTTTGGCCGTGAAGGCGCATCCCCTAGCTTGCGTAGCCAACTCGGCATGGCCATTAGTGAGCTCAAGTTATTTCGAATAATGTTGAACAGATAAGCTTGACAACAGATGGACTCTTTGTACAAATGGCAAGCGTCTTGGATACTTACACAGATTCACGGATATTTCTCTAATTTTTATTTTTTATTTTTACTAATTTTTATTATTATTATTTTTTTAAGTACATCAGAAACGATGACAACAAAAAATTAAAAGTACAAACACAGGAGAGCTTGGATAACTCAAAATTTAATCTATGAATAAAAGTACACAGGGGCGATGCTTTCGAAGATGCGGGCCCTTTGGTTTGAGGCATTGATGCCACAAAGTCGGGGTCACCATTAAAGGTGATTTCATAAGTGTATTGAGTCACAAGGACTCTAACACCAAAACAAGGGTAAACTGGGGGAAAGGGAGACAACAAAGAAGCCTAATAAAACAAACAAATAAATACAAAAACAGCAAATACAGCAGAAGTCCTGTTGATGGAGAAGGAGTAGTGGGAGCCATCCATGACGGCGCGTGAAGTCCACGCACCGCCAAGGGGAGGCCTCTCAGCAGCTGGATTCGCCAGCGAAGCCCAAAAACACCGGAAGCAGTCGAGGTGGAAAACGGGGAGAGCAACCATGGCACCCACACGCCGAAGAGAGCAGAGAGCTCTCTGGAGCGTGTGTGCCACGCGTGGGGGAGCAGAAGCCAGCGGAGGGAACGACAACCGTCGGTGGAATCTGGAGATGCCGGTGAACCCGTTGGTGAGGTGCGTGTCTTGTAATTGTTGTTGGAGGAGTGCAGATCTAGATTCGAAAAATTGAAACGAAAACCCTTGCCAAAAATTACAAAAAACTTGGTGGAAGGTGGAGGAAAGGATCAAGAACAGCCGATGTATAGATTCAAGTCACGAAAAAACAAGGAAAAAGCAAGTAAGATAGGTGGGTAAATGGAGCTTATGCCTTATCTCCAAAGGCTTGAAAAACTGTAAAGAAGCTAGATAGATGGGTAGATGGAGCTTAGGTCTTATTTCTAAAGGCCTTGAAAATGATAAAGAAGCTAGATGGGTGAAGTGATAGATGATGGAAGGTGAGAAGGTGTGAGTGCGTGTTGGGGTGGAAGGAGAAGGTAGGAAAACAGAGATGGGTGTTGGGGAGGGAAGCACACATGGCGGTTTGCACAGGAAAAATATCAGGGAATGGGATAGATGAGAGAGATCGGAGCGTTTGGAAAACGAGCAATCCTTACAATGTTACAAACTTACAACGTTAGCAAACTAGATATTTCTCTAATTAATGTAGTCTATTTTATATTTTTGCTGATTCTCTTCTGCTCTCTTTTTCGTATATGTTTTTCGACATATTTAATTTAACATTTTATAATTCTATTACGCAGATAAAACTTCCATACAATTTTTCTGGTAAGTAAGGCCCGTTTAACAACCCTTTTCCCTCTTCTTTCCCTTATTTTCATCACTTTCAAAAAAACATAAAGTTCAAAACATTTTTAACATTTTTTATTTTTTATATCGCTTCAACAATTGTTTATTTAAATAAAAAAATACACTATAATATAATTTTTTTTTCATTTTTTCATATAAATTATTTCTACTTTATGTCGCATCAATCACTTTTTACTTTCACTCAATAAAAAAATTCTCCCATAAAGAAAAGAGAGGGGGTTATTAAACAGGGACTAAGCTGACACATTTTTTATTGTATTATACTTGTTTGTAGCAGGGGATACAACATATTGGGTGAGGTCCAGTTAATACGCTGACAAAGTAATGATAAATATATATTTAAATTCTTTTTGAGGCGTGATTTAATCAAAAAATTATAACAAAAGAAACTTAAAATATAATTAAAATATAAAACATAATTTCAATTGATACCCAATTTTCATTACAAACAAAATAAAACAAGTTATACTATAAGAAGGATTAGAGTCCTTTCAAATGTCACGTGCCTTTAAAATTATTATTATATCAAAATTTAATAATAATAATATCAAATTTAATAACTATTTTAAAAATTATGTGACATTTAAAAGGACATAAGGACTCTAATTTTTAGAGTCGTAAACAGATTAGAATTCACAAAGACAATATCATTATCCATGGAAATGAATGCAAAACAAAATAAATAATATGAATAAATACTTTAAAATTTTGAAACTTAGAGTGATTTAATATAATTATAATCAATTTTTTTAATTTAGAATGAATTATAGAGTTAAATAAAATATAATCCTTATTTTTTTTAAAAAAAAAAATTTAGACTAATACACTATCATCAAATAATTCAAATCTCTAGATTTTAAATAATCAAATATTTATGAAAAAAAATACAATTTTTATCAAAACTCTGACTTCATATTAATTCAAATATACTCTGGCATTTATAACCCTAAAGGAGGTAAAAGAAATCCACGGCCTCCAAGAAAATTAAGAGAAACAATAGTAGAGAAGCATTAAAACGAACGCAGTGCACTGGGCTCAAGGGAATTGAAAAGGAAATTACTCAAAAAGTTGAAATGACAGTGGGCTAAAAGTGGGACAAGACAAGAGGAATTATCATTCTTGAGGTCTCAAGGTTGTATGGGAAATGGGAAAATTGACGTAATTTTTTTACAAAAATGTATCATTGCTTACCCCAAAAAAAAAGGACGCTTGTTATTTCTATCTTCCTTTTTACATTGGAAATGAAAAGATTTTTTTTTTTTTTTACCAAAAAAAAAAGAAAAAAAAAAAGGGACGCTTCTTATTTCTGTCTTCCTTTTTACATTGGAAATGAAAAGATCTAAAAAATAAAAAAAAAATAAAAAAATAAAAAATAAAAAAATAAAAAAATTAGGGTTAAATATTTTTTTGTCTCTTAATTTTGACAATTTTATTTTTTAGTTTCTGAGTTTCGATTTTTATCATAAATGATACTTCAATTTTAGAAAAAATATCAAATTAGTACCTCAGTCAAATTTTCTGTTCAAAAACTAACGGTCTGCCATGTGTCAACCTCTGAGGTTGACACGTGACACTATATAAAAATTAAAAATCTTTAAAAATTAATTAAAAAAATAATAAAATTAAAAATATATTAAGAAATTTTTTTAAAAAAAAATTGAAAAAAAAAACAAGGGGTTGGCTTGGTCAGTCTGGGGTGGCCGAACCACCACCAAGTCTGGTGGTGGTCGAACCACCTCCGTGGCCCTTGGGGGTGGCCGGGCCACGGAAGTGGTTCGGTCACTCCTAAGGGTCAAAACCGTCCATAAAAATTTTGGAAGATTTAAAAGGTTTGGCCATTGAAGGTGGCCGAACCACCCTCGTGGCCCTTGGGGGTGATCCCCCAAAGGCCAAAACCGATCATAATTTTTTTTTTTTTTTTTTTTTTTTGAGAGGGGCGGTGGTTCGGCCACTACAATCCGGCCTATGAGCCACCCCTTGTTTTGTTTTTTATTTTTTCAAAATTTTATTAATTTTTTAATATATATATAAATTTAATTAATTTTTAAAATTTTTTAATTTTTAACTTTTTTATATAGTGCCACGTATTAATTCCAGAGGGTGACACGTGACGAGGAGTTAGTTTTTTGAAGAAAAACTTGACTGAGGTACCAATTTAGTCTTTTTTTCAAAATTAAGGTAACGTCTGTGATGCGAATTGAAAGTTGTCAAAATTCAGGGATTAAAGATATATTTAATCTTTTTTTTTTCTTTTTCTTTTTTATAAGTAAAATGGGTCTAACGTAATACTGATAAAATTGGCCCGCATCCCTAAAAAATTTTGATACAAACGATTTTGATTAATAAATTAGTGTTGTGTCTAAGAAAAGTGTTCAAACAGGGGATCCAGCAGACATTTGGTTATAACTACTTCTGGAACATAAGCTTGGGGATGCCAAAGATGGAGAAATCAAGTCATTCCAAAACAATACTTAGTATACAGCTTCTTTACATGGGGGAACTTGCAGTCGGGAAGCACCATAAAGTTTATCATTTGCCATAAATAACGCAGCGTCAGCAACGGCGAAGTGTACAAATGGTCATCGTACAGATATTTTTACTCAAAGTGAATGGAATCATAGATGCCTTATAAAGAGAACTGATTCTCGTACAACACTTTTATAACAAGTGTACAACAGCCTTCTTGTACACAGCCTTCTCACAAGGGGTGGGCTCCACAGTATGTGGGGCCATCCCATGTGAGAGGGCTGTTGTACACTTATTGTAAAATTGATGTATTTCTATCATTTTTCATAAATAAAAGCTTCAGTTATTTTGATGAGTTGCCTAATAAACAAACAAACTCAACTCCCCACAAAGCGCTTTAGAAGGGTAAAATTGTAAAATGATTAGAACATAATTAGGTAAAAGCGTTAAATTCAGTAAGGATGATTTTTTTTTAATTATTATTATTAATTATATTCTATTTCGCAAATAAAATTTCATTACAATTTTTTTTAATAGTAATCTCCCGCATTTTTTTTTTTTTTTTAGATGTTCACACAAAAGAGAAGAGGATAATTCAAACTAGTGACTTCCACCTTATAAAGCGTAGTCCCCAGCCGATTGAGCTACCCCTTAAGAACACATTTTTTATTGTATTGTACTTGTTGTTTGTAGCACGGGCTACAACATATTTGGCGAGGTCCAATTAATCCGCTGAAAAAGTAATGATAAAAATATATTTAAATTCCTTTTAATGTGTGATTTAATTAAAACTTATAACAACATAACCTTAAAATATCAAAAAAATATATATAAAAATATAATTTCAATTGATACCCTACTTCCATTACAAACAAAATAAAACGAGTAATGCTATAAGGAGGATTAGAGTCTTCTTAAATGTCACATACCTTTAAAATTATATTTGGACCAAAATTTAATTATGGTTATTTCAAATTCAATGGTTATTTTAAAAGCGACGTAACATTTGAGAGGACATAAGGAAGACTATAATTTGTAGATTACTTGTTATAGAATTACGTACTCGGATAAAATATAATCTGAGCAAAGAGCTCACCTACATTTTAAAAAAAGAAAACAAAAACATAAACAACAAGTTAGTAGACTAATTCTCAAGAAAGCTTGCAGATAGGTTTTGAACTACTATAGCGTGATTGTTAAAGTTGTAAAGCCGTACAATAGATAGATCGGGATCCACAAAGACAACGTCATTATCGTTATACATGAATGCAAAACAAAATAAACAATATGAATAAATTCTTTAAAATTTTGAAACTTAGTGTATTCAATATAATCATAATCAAATTTCTTCATTTAAGGTGAAATATAGAGTTAGATGAAATATAATCCTAATTAATTTCAATATAGAAAATTACACCGATATTTAATACGGATTTTTTTTTTAAATTATTATTATTAATTATTATTCTATTTCGCAAATAAAACTTCCAAATAATTTTTCTCGATAGTAAGCTCCCAGATTTTTTATTGTATTGTACTTTTTGTTTGTAGCACGGCTACAACATATTGGGCGAGGTCCAATTAATCCAACAACAAAGTAATGAGAAATATATATCTAAATTCCTTTTGAGGTGCGATTAAATTGTCACGTGCCTTTAAAATCATTATTAAATCAAAAATTTATAATGATTATCTCAAATCCAATGACTATTTTAAAAATCACATTACATTTAGAAAAATATAAGAAGGACTCTAGTTTTAGAATCTTTGTTATAGAATTACTCAAATAAAATATCATCCTAGCAAAGAGCTCACCTACATTTTTTAAAGTTGTGAAGCCATGCGGCAGACAGATCGGAATTTACAAAGACAATATCATTATCCTTAGAAATAAATGCAAAACAAAATAAATAATAGGAATAAATTCTTTAAAATTTTGAAACTTAGAGTGATTCAATATAATTCTAATCATTTTTTTTAATTTAGGGTGAATTATAGAGTTAAATAAAATATAATCCTAATTTTTTTTAAAAAAATTTAGAGTAATTTAATATCAATTCAAATCTCTAAATTTTAAATAATCAAATATTTATATATAAAAAATACAATTCTTATCAAATCTCCAACTTTATATTAAATCAAATATACTCTGACATTTCCCTAAAAGAGGTAAAAGAAATCCACGGATTCCAAGAAAATTAAGAGAAACAATGTAGAGAAGCATTAAAACGAACGCGGTGCACTGGGCTCAGGAAATGAAAAAGAATTCGAGCTTATTTAGCAAACAACTCCTGCTCTCTCTCACATTTTTTTTACTTTTTTTAAGAAAGTCAAATAAAAAATATTATCTTTTTTTTTTAATTTTTTCTATCACATCAATAATTTTTTTTTATTATTTAAATAAAAAAATTTACTACAAAATAATTTTTTTTTTTTACTTTTCTATAAAATAATTATAAACCTTTTTATACTTTATATTATCCAAATAAATATTCTACAATTATATTCATTTGTCAAACAAACTCGAAATTACTCGAAAAGTTAAAATGAGAGGTGTCTAAAAGTGGGACAATACAAGATGAATTGTCATTCTTGAGGTCTCTAGCCTCAAGGTTGTATGGGAAATGTGAAAAAGGACGTAATTTTTTTTTTTTTTTTTTTTAAATTTATCATCGCTTACCCGAAAAAAAGGACTCTTGTATGATTATTTCTATTGTCCTTTTTACATTGGAAATGAAAAGACCCAAAAAAAAATTTAATTATATAGAAAGTTGAAATGATAAGCGTCTAAAACCGTGTTGGTAACCGGGAAGAGGAGGGATGTATATGTGGATACCGACAGTTATTTCTTATTTGAAATATTTATATTCGTATATATTTTTAGATATTTACATATGTATTTAAAATATTTATATTGGTATATCTACGTCATTATCCTTACAAATGAAAGTAAAACAAAATAAATAATATGAATAAACTCCTTAAAATTTTAAAACTTAGCATAATTTAATATAATTTTAATCAAATTTCTTTTTTTAGAGTGAATTATACTATTATAGAGTTTAATGAAATATAATTCTAATCATTTTTTTTTAATTTAAAATGATTCAATATCATTAAATTTCTAAATTCTAAATAATTAAATCTTTATTAAAAACAATACCATTCTTATGAAATCTCCAGCTTCATATTAATTTACATATACTCTGACATTTATAACACTAAAAGAGGTAAACGAAATCCACGGCCTCCAAGGAAATTAAGAGAAAAAACAGTACAGTACAGAAGCATTAAAGAACACAGTTTCATTAATAAACAGTAGAGAAGCATTAATGAAAAATAAATACCAAAACAAGGATCCTCTCCGTTTCCTCTCCGATTAGTATATTATTAAGGGTAAAAATATACATTCATATTTTTATGGAATATAATGGAGTGTTTGTTTCGTATAAAAAATTGTATAAAGTTGAATAATATTTAACTTTTTTTAAAAATAAATCATATTTTATTTAATTTTTTGAAATTTTTTTAAATTTTATCTCACAAAGTCAAACTTCGTAATTCGCGCGATATATTTGAATAATATTCGTATTCAACACCTAAAAAATTACTAACCGGAGAGATCCAAATTCGCATGATAAAGGATTCAAACTCACTTATATGTAAAGTTGAAATGACAGACGTCTAAAACTGGTTGTAAAAGTGGGACAAGACAAGAGGAATTGTCATTCTTCATCTGCACGGCCAAGGAAATTTTTTATTCTTTCTTTGAACAGCGTGCGACGTGCGTGATGCGTGGAAAGACGTAAAACCGTGGGCGGGAATGGAGTGAAACAGTTGCCCTTCTTTCCCTTTTCATGTTCTCTTCTTTCCTTCATCTTTTTCAACGAAAAAAGAACCCAAGACAGTGTTGAGAGGCTCTGCAACTGATTATATAAAAAGCTCTTTTCTCTCTCAAAAGTTTTTTCCTCGTTCTCTTCAATCCCCGGAGAAAAGGAGCACGATGTCAAACAGTCTCCCAAATGAAGTTATCGCCGAAATCCTCTCACGACTGCCCGTGAAGTCGATAATCAGATTCAGGAGCGTTTCCAAGACATGGTGCTCTCTCATCTCCAGCCCCCATTTCATCGCCACCCACCTCAGCCGCGCTCTTTCCAACCCCCAATACCCATCCAACCTTGTTTTCCACCATTTCGACTACCCACTCAAGAAAGACCGATCTCCTGCCATAAGCATCCACCTGCTTTCCCTTGATCCAGAAATACAAGAGAGGAGTTTGTTCATTCCACGATTTGATCATGCTGTCACAAGAGACCCATCAGATTTCATAGGATCACGTTGCTTACGCGATTGCATGGAAGTAATTGGTTCGTCGAACGGCTTATTTTGTCTCACCAGAGGTTTTGATTCATACGTTCTCTGCAACCCTTCTATTCAAAAAGCCATATCCTTTCCGCACCCTAATATTGGCCTTCGGCGATTGGATACCGACATTCATGGCTTTGGGTATTGCCCTAAGACTGACGATTACAAAGTGGTGAGGGTTGTATATGTCGAAGGCACCACTCATTCTCTCGTTGAGATTTATACGCTCCGATCCGGTGCATGGCGCTCTTTTAAGGCCCCCTGTCCTCCCTACGAATTTATAGAACCCTTCGGCCCAACCTCGTTACGTAATATTTTCTTTAATGGGGCAGTCCACTGGCCAGCTCGCACTCCAGATTTCCAGCGCAATTTTATCGTGTTGTTCGATATGGAGGATGAGGTGTTTCGTGAGATGGCTATGCCAAAAAGGTTACAAGGTAAGGAAGGCAAGGAGTTTTTAATGGCGGTAGTTGATGGGTTGCTTGCTCTTATTCCCTACGGGGACGATATTGAGGATAATGATATGCCCGTGTGGGTGATGAAAGAGTATGGAAGAGCGGAATCTTGGACTAAGCAGTTCGATATTAAGTTTGAGTGTGGATCATATTCATATGGTCTGATAGGCTTTACAAAGAACGGTGAAGTTCTAATAACGGACGAGCAGGGAAGATTGTGTTCTTACGAACGTAATAGCGAACAATTCTGGAATCTTCACATTTATGAGATAACTAGCTGGCTTTATCTCGATACTTATGTGGAGAGCCTAGCTCTACTAGATGTAAAAGATGGAGTTTTGGGAGTGCAAGCGGCTTCGTCTTGTGTTAGTAAGCTCAAGGCGAAAGAAAATAAGAGAAAAAGAAAGATACAGATGTAAGCTTATGCGAAAATCAATTTCTATGATAACAACTACAAATTGGCCCATTTTCATTCTGGTGTTAGTGTTTCCATTCTGCATTCTCTCACGTGGGCTAACTGTCTTTCACAGGTTGGGACAGTGATTCAGTTGCGAACAAGCAGGGAAAGGTAAGACATCAATAAGTTACTGTTTTTTTTTTTTTTTTCAATGACAGGGTCATGTAATTCAAAAATGTAGAAAAAATAAAAGAAAATGTTTTTATATTTGTGGTTGGTCATATGACAAGATTCAGAACATCTAATTGTTCTGGAACTTGGAAGAAAATTAACAGAGCAGGTATGCTCAAGCTTAGAGTGTGTCATGTACGTGTATCCCCATATAAGAAACAAAAAGAGAAGAAAAGAGAGAAAAAAACATCCAGTAGCAGAGCATTTGAAGTTTAGCTGCTATTAGTTCACGCTGCTGCTACCTGTCTGTTTGTTTATTTGAGTATAAGTTGGGTATGAAGCAATGAAATAGCTTGGAGATAAAAAGAAAGCAGAGGTTTTGTATATGGCAGATACCATGAGCTTTTAGTCTAATTTTTCTTGATCATGTTTGTAGGGTTAATTTGATACCAAGGAGAAAACTTAGATTGCCTCACAACAAGTCTTAAGGAACTAAAGGCAAAAATACTCTTAACCCCCTCGAACATACATTCTATTTGAAGCATAAGTTACAACATCCATTAGTCCTAGACAATCATCTACTTGCACACCTTGCATCTTTCATTGTGAAAACAAGAGTCCACTGTCGATGCTGAAAGATTAGAGCAATCTTATTACATTGTCGTCTAGGAAAAGAACTAAAGCAGTCTAGTTGCAACACTTGGGATCATTCCTCGTAAGCGAATTGTAGATGGATAATCACCAACTAGATAAGTAAGGATTAAAGAATAGTTGGGGCTGCTATATAATTTTTGGACTTTTAAGTACTGGACACATGGTAGCTAGCGTAGTAGGTAACTCATAAGACAGTTTCTGAAAGGGTAGTTCTCTATTGGAGAAGTTCATGTACTTGGGAAACTGCGGATGACCCTTTCTGCAACTGTGGTATTCATAAGTTTTGCAACCGACATTATAAAATTCTAACTGTTGGAATTTAAACTTAAGTGGTTTGCTATTTACCTCCATGTTTGTAATGATTGATGTTTATTGATATGCGAAGCATAGAATATCTGTTTGTGTGTGCAGCATGTTTTTTTGTTTGGGTACAATATCTCCAACCTTATTCTTCATTGGTGCTATGTATCTTGTTTCTGTCATAAAAGCTGCTACAATTTCAAATTTTCATTTTAAAAGTGGGAAATGACCCAATGTGAACTATTCTTTCCAAGTTAAACCCCTTTATATTGATGAAGCCTTGATGTCCTTGTAAACTGGAATTTCTGTAAAGTGTAATCTATTTCCTTTGTCACTTTCGCAGGAGGTTTTACTGGTCCAGTCCCAAGTCAAATCATGCCTGGTGGTAGTAGTTCAATTGACTTGAAAAAGAGTATTATCATGTACTGCTCGTACTACACTTTACGAATTATTGGATAGTTTGATAGTTGTAAGGGCTTTTAATGGGTAGTAATTAAACTTCTATGCTTAATTTTTGATCCTTCACCGTTTGTAATCGTTTTTTGTTTAAGCACTATATTATAGTTCTAACCCTACATTTGCTGATATATTATTGAAAGAACATAGCTGAATTGGCTTAGGCTGCGGCTGCGGTTGCTAGCTCTCAAACATATGCTATTTTTCTACTTGAGAGGACTTAAAATAATTGAACAAGAACAAGCTTTTCGATAATAGTAACCACACATTTGGTCCCCTTATTTGTGGATGTTATAGTGGTGAACTTGTGTTAAAGTCAATTTTTTTTTTGGATGAAACAAAACTTTATAAAACCAACGAACAAAAACAACTCTTCAGTGAAAACTAGAACACTATCCAAAAACATGAAAAAACCAATTGCAAACACTGCCACTATAAAAATAGCAACCAACACCTACAGGTTTAACAGTCAAACATTACACAGCAGACTCATAAAACCCCATTCTGCAGAAACAGAGCACAATGACATCAATGTGTAAATTCCATCTATACACGAGGCAAACTCTTTCCTAGGCACTTGAAGTGACCTTTAGCCAACACACTAGCCCGAACCTCCCAATTCATTTGAGCCAAGATAGCCTCTTCCGTACGTGGTGTTACAGTGAAGCAGATCATTTCGTTGGCGCCAGAGGTGATAAACAGTGGCACCAAGGCAAAGTCTTTTCAAGCAAGCTTTAAGACTTTTTTCATGCAACATAGAAGACCCCCAACTTTCAATGCTCTCCCAGTCAAAAGGAACCTCCACAAAGGAGCAATCAGCCATAATGCAAGTCCATATCCCACGACTAAATTCACACCTAAAGAAAATGTGTTTTCTACTTTCCTGACATCCATGGCAAAACAAGCAAAGACTCTTCCTTACATATCCCCAACAGCATCTTTTGTTTAGTAACCAAAGCATCCCGAAACACTAACCAAAGAAGGCATGCTTAGGAATAGACATTGGATATCAATCTAGCTTCTACCAATTTACAACCTATTTCACTTCTCTCAACTGCTCCCACGTTTCAGAATAGGAGTACCTTCCACTTCTAGAATTCCACACAGGAATGTCAACCCCTCCAATCACAACTTCATGCATTTGACTCTAAATCTCCACAAGTGCCTCAGAATGAGCATGGGACCAGAACTAGTCTCCATTTTTAATAATAACAGCAAGCTTGGAATTAATAGAAAGGCCCGAATCATACACAACTCGATAACCAAATTTATCAAGTCGGTATCTTGCAGGGTGCCAATGATTTAACCAAAGAAACACCCGACTTCCATCACCAACTTTAAACTGGATGAAGTTTTTTGCACGGTCTCGCGCGAAGTTTCAAAATTTTCTTCTTACTCCAAGAGCAGAAACCGGGATAGAAACCAGCCACAAGCTCCTACCCTTCAACCAATTAGCTTTAATCCAAGCTACCCACAAAGAACCAGCTTTGGTGAAAAGATTCCAGATGTGGTTAAGCATTGAAGTGTTGTTCCAAACTTCAATCCCCTTAATTCTTAGCCCTCCTTTCTTGGGAACACAAAGCTTTTCCAAAGCAACCTTTGGCATGCGCCTTCTAAGTAAAGTCAAATATTTTTTACTTGGAAGCTAGCTAATAGTAACTTTTGGTGGCGAGGCTCTCAGCCTCTCGGGCCTTAGCACCTACGGCATGAGTCAACCTGAAGAAGACTATATATATTTGGATGGTTATGTTTCTTTTACTATCAAATTGTGATGCTAAAGCACGTAAAAGGTTCAAGTATTCGTGGATTCTATTGGTCTTTGTGTTCTGCAAAATTAATGTCTGTTGAGTTTTGTTTGTCGGCCAACTCCAGCTTGTTACCAATGCATGCCTTATCACACTTTTATTTCACTTCTTCAACTTTATAATGAAATAGGTGAATCTAATTCCAGTAAATATTCTAGAGAAAATCCTCTCTTAATTTTCAAAGTAATGATATTTTGTAGGTGGTTATATGTACGACTCTCATATAATTGAGATCGTTGGTGAAAATCAACTAATAATTTTTGTTGTGATGATAAAGCACATAAAAGGTTTAACTCCTGTTTGTCTCCCAACTCCATCTTGTTACCAATACATGCTTTATCACACTTTTATGTCGCTTCCTCAACTTCATAATAAAATAGGCGAATCTAATTCAAGTAAATATTCTAGAGAAAATCCTCCCCCTTAATTTTCAGGGTAATGATATTTTGTAGGCTGTTATATATACGACCCTCATATAATTGAGATTGCTGGTGAAAATTAGCTATTAATTTTTTATTTTTTTAAGAAAAACTACCAACTAATTGTCAAAATGCCCTATAAACTACCAATTGTGTCAATATTCTTCTCTAAATTAACAACCAATGTCAATATCCCCCGATGACAAAAATATCTTTCATAAAATTATAAAAATTCTTAAAATTATATAAAAACAAAAAATAATAAAATAAAAACGAAAAAAAAATAAAAACCTTGGTTTTTCTTCTTCTTCTTCTTCTTTGTTTAGATTTTGTTTTAGATTTTCAATTTTCTCATTTTTTTAAATAAATTGTTTTTTTTTCGTCAATCTTTCAAAAAAATTCATTTTTTTTTTTGTTTTAAATTTTTTTTTCGAATTTATAAAGATATATTTGTATAATTGAAACTTTTTTAGGGTTAATTTTGTATTTTTGTTGGCTTTAGAGGATATTGACTTTTTTTTTTCTTTTTTTTTTGTAATTTATGAGACATTGACAATCGAATGGTAGTTTGAGGAGATATGTGTATTTTTTTTTTATTTATAAGTACTGATTCAATGACTAATTTCATATAACAATTTATTAAATAGTATTACTCTAATTTTTAAGATTTTCTTTGCTTGATTGAGTATTGCCAACGCCATCACCCGAAGGAATCCATGCAGATACCTTTAGAACAATTTAACTCGAAATAGTTATAAATTAGAAGAAAAAAAAATGTCGAAATAGTTATAAAGAAATAGTAAGGCAGAAATGCTAAAATGAAAAAAGTGTTTCATGGTAGTGGCAGATATAGCCAGTCAACCTCTGTCAGAGAGGAAAGTTAAGAAGAAATTCCTCTGCAACGCAGAAAAGCATGGTTTTTTTTTTTTTTTTTTTTGGGTGTAATTTGAAATTAATTAATTGATAATTAACTTAAAACTTGATCGTAACTTTTAAATTTTCGTATTAAGGAAATAAGTTAGAGTTACCAGGACCCCTTGGTAAGTGGAAGAAAAATATATCTTTTTAGAAAAATGTTAGATTTACAACATCAATACAACAACTGTACAACAATCCCTCACATGAGGGTGGGTCTCACATACTGGGGTCCACCCTCATGTGAGGGGTTGTTGTGCAGTTGTTGTATTGGTGTTGTACAAGAATCAAATACCATCTTTTTAAACACTGCAAGATAGCCACGTAATTAAGTCATGCACATCACATAATAGTCACAACATAATGCTAAAGCATCATAATATAGCATGAGATTTGATTCTTGTACAACACCAATACAACAATTGTACAACAACCCCTCACATGAGGGTGAGCCCCAGTATGTGGGACCCACCCTCATGTGAGGGATTGTTGTACAGTTGTTGTATTGGTGTTGTAAATCTAACATTTTCCATATATAGAGAAATGATTCCTACACTCATTTCTCACAACAGCTCCACAACAAGCTGATGTGGCTGGTAATATTTTATTATTATTTTACAAAAACAAAACAAAACAAAACAAAAAAATAATAAAATATTACAAGCCACATCAGCTTGTTGTGGGGCTGTTATGAGAAATGAGTGTAGGGATCATTTCTCTAATTTCTATCGTCCTTTTTACGTTTGAAATGAAAAGACCTAAAAAAAATTTAGTTATATGGAAAGTCGAAATGACAGGCATGTAAAACCGTGTTGGTGACTGTTAAGAGGAGGGATTTATATGTGGATACCGACAGTTATTTGAAATATTTATATTCGTATATCATTTTTAAATATTTACATATGTATTTAAAATATTTATATTCGTATATCTACAAAGACAGCATCATTATCCTTACAAATGAATGTAAAACAAAATAAATAACATGAATAAACTCCTTAAAATTTTAAAACTTAGAGTAATTCAATATAATTCTAAACAAATTTCTTTATTTAGAGTGAATTATAGAGTTAAATAAAATATAATTCTAATCATTTTTTTTTAATTTAAAATGATTCAATTTTATTAAATTTCTAAATTCTAGTCTTTCTAGATAATTAAATCTTTATTAAAAAAGAACTCCTTCTATACGGTCATGGTAGAAAACAAAATAAGAGAAAGAAAGCTCTGGGTATGGTTGAATAAAAAAAAAACCTCAGAACTTCGAATAATTACATGTTAGGATTCAGATTCTAACATATGAGGGTGTGATTTAAGCCATGGTGTGAGGTGGGTCCCTCAGGTCATGTGTGCAGCACACAATAACTTCAATCATTTTTAATTTGAAATCTCAAAATATCTACCATTAGCAGCACAAGAGGAATATTTCCCCCGAGGTAATAAGGTCTTATGGACAATAACAAAATACGATAAAACCATATGCAGAAAGAATTGGTGTAAAACCATTGTTCACAATGTCATAATTAATACAATATTATTAGTGAAAAGGCTCTAGAGGATGGTGGTAACATCAATAATTTTATACCTTAGAGTAATTTATGGAATTACGGTACAAAATGTTTAGCATGCTAAAAATCATGTTCACTTTGTTGGTATGAAGGAGAGAGATTCAAATACTTAAAGTTGAAAATGTTTTGAAATTGATTCCAGTTTTGAGTGCATTCAGAAAATAAAGTTGCAAAATGAATTTGAATCTAGTTAGGCTTAATTTCTATGAATCCCACAGAGAATACCATGGACCCGACTTCCATCCAATACCAAAACTGCTCTGTGGTTCTATCAGTGGAAGAGATAAAACTCCAGTTCCAAGTTCACATCCATCCCCATTAGCAGGCCAGCTGAATTCCAATCCTTGTATTGTTTCAAAAAATTGGGTGTTTGTTATCTGCAATATAAAATTCCAACCAAACATTAAGAATAGGTTCCACTAAAAGATAAGTTGAAGGTGAGTGAAGTATGTAAGCACCTTAAGTGTTCCTTTCTCTAATGAAACCTTGATCGGTTGATAGAGATACTTGACTTCTTAAAATAATAATTACAGCCATGAGCCATCATACAAACTGGTAAGTGACACACAGTTATTGTGTTGAAAAACTCTGAGCACGTTGTTAAGTTTAAGTATGACACAAAACATCAAGTTACCATGTACTGCAGGATGAGGAGTTCGATCTGGCCACATAATCCCATTCAAACAGAAATTCAAATCATTAGGAATATCCCCACAAAGTCACCTCCATATGCCCAATGCTTTATACCATCTGCATTATCCTTCAATAGTCCCTGTATGTAAAGTGCAAATTTTTAACCATCTAATATATTTCCATCTTATGAGTAATCCCAGAAGATGGAGAGGGGAGGGGGTGAGAAATAAAAAGGCATAGGGGAAAACAACTATAAAGCAAATTTAGGAAATAATTAGTGGTACAGGTCTTGGACATCTACTTATTTCAAAAGAAGTATGTAAAAACTATTAGAATATTAACTAATTAAATTCACAATTTCCAACCAACTTAAACTTTTATAGGATATCACATGATTTAATATGATATTAGAGTAGATGCGACGAATTCAAACCCAAAACTCCACAGGATCATAAACCTGCAAGCTACAAACTCAATTATATCTCACAAAAACCCATCAACAACAATCACAATCAAATTCAATTAATACCCATCAGTCAAATAAACCCAAATCTTTCAATTTTTCAATGGTTGAAATTTACTCCAAGTTTTCCATGAGAAATAAAGAAAGTGAAATTAAATATGGACAAAAAACTACTGTAGTTTTTTTTTAAAGCACCCAAGCCAAATCCACAAAGAATAACATAACAAAGTTCCGATATTCTATTTACGTTTTTCTTTCCCAATACATTCTCTCCAATCAAACAACATTTAACAATATTCATTAGGCAATATCCAAAAGACCCGTAACGCCCATTTTCTCCCAGGTCGCAAATAAGGGTAAGAAAAAAAATCTAGTTCCTTCAATATTCTACATTCTTTTATTTCCTACATTTTCAAAGCAAACAAACAGCATCATAGGATATGCAATTGAATAACAAAAAAGAAAAAGCTCGAAGAATCAGAATGATACCCATAACCATGTTCAGCGTAATACGAAAGATTCGAGAAAATCTTCTGAGAGTGAGGGAGTGAGAAGAAAAGAAAAACCTAATTGTAGAGAGACAAAGAGAGAGGAGAAGAATATACATACCGAAAGCCCCAATCTGGACTGTCGCTCTGATACAGAATTTATCCAATGAAAATAGCAAACAAACAAACAAATCAAGAAAATTAAATAGAAAATAGAAAAATCAAGAAAAACAGAGAAAAATGTTATGCATCCGACTGAGGGAGCTGGGTGTATGGTTCGGACAAGGGTATCTTGATACCAGGGCTCAAGGTACCTTGGATGGCTGCCACATGGTTCTCCTATGGGAACATGATTGGATGTGGTTGCAAGCTGTAGAAGGGTATTAGAGTTGTTATGTTTAATTGTATGGGTCTTGTTGTAATTTCCTGTATTACCTTTAATTTCCTAAGACAGTTTCAGGGTGTTCTGGAACATGTTTAGTGGGTCAGTTGCGTCAGTTATCTTAGTGGGTCAGTTACTAAGTAGTGGGTTCAGCCATTATTGGCAGTTCCCTATTTCCTTGCTGTTGCTACTTGATCTAAACCAGAGAAGTGGAAAAGAGAGATATCTTCTGGAGTTTAATCATATTACCGTGTGTTATGAGTTAAACCTGGAAGTGTTAAACATCTAAGCCGTGTGCTTGAGTGTGGAGGACTAGCCCCTCGAAGAGCTAATTTTAATTAAGTAATAACAGGGCACGTAACTAGTGGTATCAGAGCACCGTTCTTGCGACCATGGCCGAGGGTACGCGTACATCTCAATTGGCGGAAGCTCTCACCAAGTTGAGAGAGGAGTGCAAAGCTGAGAGTCAGAAGTTAACCCAACTTTCTGATGCCTTCAGCACACAAAGTCAGAAGTTAACCCAACTTTCTGATTCTGTCAACAAACAACAGGAGAATAGCAACAAACTTGAAGCAGACAACAAGGCATTTCAAAGCCGAACGGAGGAGAATTTACATGTAATTATGGAAGCATTGGCAATCAAAGCACCCGAATAGAATCCTGGAGGGATGATGTCTCAGGGTGAAACAAGTGGAGAAAAGAGCCCCAACATACCTCCAATCACGGGAGGAGAAGGAGTCATACCAGGGTCAAGTGGTTCTTATATTCCAACAGCCCTTGAGGGAGCAGGAATTAATCCCAGATCGATCAACTTGGACTTCCCCAAGTTTGACGGAAATGACCCAACTAATTGGGTACTTAAGGCCCAGCAATTCTTTGTATATGGGCAAGTACCAGACAATCAGAGGGTTCCTATAGCTTATTTCCTCATGGAAGGGAAGGCTTTGCAGTGGTATAACTGGCTAATGGAGTCAGGATCGATTCGGAGTTGGGAGGAATTTGTAGTGGCTCTGAAAATCAGGTTTGCACCGTCAGATTATGATGATCCTGTAGGAGCATTTACAAAACTGCAGCAAACTTCCACTGTGGATGAGTACCAGTCCCAGTTTGAGGTGTTGTCCAACAGAATTCCAGGCTTGACAGAGTATTTCCGGGTGAGTTCCTTCATTAGCGGACTCAAGGAGGAGGTAAGGATTATGGTCACTATGCTAAAACCCACGACCCTCCCAAATGCTTTTGGGTTGGCCCGTTTACAAGAACAGGAAATCTGTCGAAGAAACCAAAATCCCAAGCCCCAAAATTGGTCTTCCAACTCAATTTACCCGAGATTGCCAACCTCATCCCATACCAACAAACCTACCAATATCCAGCCGTTCAGCAATCAGTTTACCAACCCCTACCCAAACCGTAACACTACCTCTCCCTACTCGAGAAACCCCAACCAAAAACCTACCCTACCCATAAAGAGGATTTCTCCTAGTCAAATGCATGAGAGAATGGATAAAGGATTGTGCTACTACTGTGATGAGAAATATCAAGCTGGGCATAAATGCAATAAACCCAGGTTACTTGTTCTGGAAGGAATGGAGTGGGAAGAGAAGGAAGAAACAGTGGAGGAAGAGTTGCTGGAATTCCAGGGAGTACAAACTTCAGAGGAAGTGGAAGAGGGTGAGTTGCTCAGCATCTCCTTATATGCCTTAGCAGGGACACCAACTCCCCGCACAATGAGGTTGATGGGAATCATCGGGGGGGTGGAAGTGGTTGTTCTAATTGATACCGGGAGTACCCACAGTTTTATGGATCCCAATGTAGCAAGCAAAGCCCAACTCCCAGCTGATGAAAAGGGACAGCTGACAGTGATGGTAGCTGATGGGGCTACCTTTTCTTGCCAAGGTCAATGTAAGGCAGTTTCCATTCTACTACAGGGTTGTAAATTTTCTGTAACTCTACACCTCTTAGTTCTGGGGGGTTGTGACGTGGTTCTTGGAGTTGACTGGTTGAGGCGTCTCGGGCCTATTCTATGGGATTTCGGGACCCTTACCATGAAGTTTCCCTATAGCCAATGAGAAGTAACCTTGCAAGGGATGTCACCAGCCCTTGAATTGCTGGATGCAAGAGAGACAATGCCCAAGTCCACGGGAGCCAACTGCAAAGGTGTGTGGGTACAGCTTATGGAGATCACAGGAGATCAGTCCAGGACCTTGATGCACCCAGCTGTCCAAGAGCTTATTGAAGGGTACCCGGAGGTTTTTAAGGAGCCAGACGAACTACCACCGACCAGGAGCCATGACCATAAAATACTCCTTAAGGATGAGGCTAAACCGACATGTGTGAGGCCCTATCGTTATCCTTACTATCAAAAGGGGGAAATTGAGAAGTTAGTGCGAGAGATGTTGGATTCGGGAGTCATCCGTCCCAGCCAAAGTCCCTACTCGTCACCAGTGTTACTTGTGAGGAAGGCAGATGGGAGTTGGAGGATGTGTGTGGACTATAGGGCACTCAACCGAGACACCATTAAGGATAAGTATCCTATCCCCAATATAGATGAACTGCTGGATGAGTTACATGGGGCTGTGGTATTTTCTAAACTGGACCTACGATCCGGTTATCACCAAATTCGAATGAAACCTAAGGATGTGCCCAAGACTGCCTTCCGGACACATGAAGGGCACTACGAATTTCTAGTAATGCCCTTCGGCTTAACCAATGCACCGTCTACCTTCCAAGGATTGATGAACGAGGTTCCGACCCTATCTCAGAAAATTTGTATTAGTTTTCTTTGATGATATTTTAGTCTATAGTCTGAGCCTTAAAGAACATCTAAAGCATTTAAAGCTTGTACTTGAGGTTTTAAAAGAACACCAGTTATATGCCAAGGCCTCGAAATGTAAATTTGGGAGTTTGGAGGTAGATTACTTGGGCCATGTTCTGTCAGAAGAAGGAGTGAAGGCTGACCCTGCTAAGATTGTGGCCATGAAGAATTGGCCACACCCTCGTACTCCCAAGGCCTTGAGAGGATTTCTGGGTCTGACCGGGTATTATAGGAAGTTTGTTAAGGGCTATGGAGGAGTGGCAGCACCTTTAACGGCACTTTTAAAGAAAAATTCATTCGGATGGAATGCTAGAGTTGAAGAGGCTTTTCGAAGTCTTAAAGAACTGATGTCCACCCCACTAGTGTTAGGGTTACCAGATTTTACTAAGATATTCCTAGTTGAATGTGATGCGTCAGGGGCAGGTATAAGAGCTATGTTAATGCAGAAGGGGAGACCTCTAGCATATTTAAGTCAAGGGTTGAAAGGGAAAAACTTATTCCTATCCACGTATGAAAAAGAATTGTTAGCATTGGTTATGGCAGTTAGGAAGTGGAGGCATTATTTATTAGGGCAGACTTTTGTAGTTCATACTGATCAACAGGCCCTTAAATATCTACTAGAGCAAAGAATCGGCATACCTGCCCAACAGAAATGGGTCTTTAAGCTCTTAGGATATGACTTCCGGGTAGAATACAAAAGAGGAAGGGAGAACAAAACTGCAGATGCCCTATCTAGGGTACCATTTGGGGAAATAGAAGATAATGATGCAGGTACTCATATAGAATCAGTGGAAGAAGCAGATGCAACAAATCAATCAGACCTATCACAATCACAATTGCAAGCAATTAGCACAATCAGAGCAGATTGGTTAGAAGAGCTTAGAAAGACTTATCCAGAAGATCCCATGATACAGGAGCTACTCCAACAACTCCAGGAAGGAGCCCTCAGCCCTACCAAATTCAACTTGCAGAGTGGACTCCTCTTCTACAAGGGGAGACTTCATTTAGGCTCCTTGGTACCAATACAGCAGCAGATCCTGTACCAGTTTCACAGCAGTCCATTAGCTGGTCATATGGGGAACCAAAAGACCTATTCAAAGGTGAAGAGAGAGTTCTACTGGCCTGGAATGAAGAAAGATATCCGCAGCTACATCCGGGGATGTGACATATGCCAAAGGAACAAAGTGGAGAACATTCACCCAGTAGGGTTATTGCAACCCCTTCCCATCCCTTCCCAGGTATGGACAGAACTCAGTATGGATTTTATAGGGGGATTGCCCATTTCGCAAGGAAAGGATGTGATAATGGTGGTAATCGACAGACTCAACAAATATGCCCACTTCATACCCCTAGCTCACCCATACACAGCTGGAACAGTAGCTCAGCTCTTTCTCGACCAAATTTTCAAACTCCATGGATTACCCAAATCCATAGTCAGTGACCGAGACAGAATCTTTACAAGCAACTTTTGGAAGGAACTCTTCCGTCTAAGTGGAACTAATCTTCTTTTGAGCTCAGCTTACCACCCACAGACAGATGGGCAGACAGAGATTATGAACAAAGGGTTGGAAGGGTATCTCAAAAGTTTTACAGGTGACCGACCGAAGGATTGGCTAAAATGGATGTCACTGGCCGAATGGTCTTACAATTCCTCAGACCACTCCTATACAAAAATCTCCCCTTTTGAGGCGGTTTACGGGTATCCCCCTCCACGGCTTTTACCTTACAAACCTGGAACTACTAGTGTCCAGGCGGTTGAAGAAACCCTAAAGACAAGAGAGTTCATTCTCTCTTTGATCAGGGAGAACTTGCAGGATGCGCAAGATAGGATGAAGGTATACGCTGACAGACATCGCACTGCTCGTGAATTTGAGATCGGAGATTGGGTCTCACTCCGTCTCCGACCCTACAGACAGATGTCGGTGACTATCCGACGTAACCTAAAACTCTCCCCACGATATTATGGACCTTTTCAGGTCATCCAGAGGATCGGAGAGGTCCCCTACAAGCTGGATCTACCCCAAGAATCACGAATCTACCCTGTATTCCATGTTTCTTTTCTCAAAAAACAACTCAGAACACGGACCATTCCCCTGGTGACCCTACCGGCCCTAACCCCAGAAGGGACCTTAACAGCTGAACCAGAGAAGATACTTACCAGGAGGTTGATGAAAAAGGGGGAACCGAGCCGGTGCTGAAGTGCTCATCCAATGGGCTGGAGCTACTGAAGAAGATGCAACATGGGAAGATCTTGAAGTACTTCAAGGGAGATTTCCGGACCTTGTGGGCAAGGTCCTTTGATGGAGGAGGTTGTGTTATGCATCCGACTGAGGGAGCTGGGTGTATGGTTCGGACAAGGGTATCTTGATACCAGGGCCCAAGGTACCTTGGATGGCTGCCACGTGGTTCTCCTACAGGAACAGGATCGGATGTGGTTGCAAGCTGTAGAAGGGTATTAGAGTTGTTATGTTTAATTGTATGGGTCTTGTTGTAATATCCTGTATTACCTTTAATTTCCTAAGACAGTTTCAGGGTGTTCTGGAACATGTTTAGTGGGTCAGTTGCGTCAGTTATCTTAGTGGGTCAGTTACTAAGTTGTGGGTTCAGCCATTACTGGCAGTTCCCTATTTCCTTGCTGTTGCTACTTGATTTAAACCAGAGAAGTGGAAAGGAGAGATATCTTCTGGAGTTTAATCATATTACCGTGTGTTATGAGTTAAACCTGGAAGTGTTAAACATCTAAGCCGTGTGCTTGAGTGTGGAGGACTAGCCCCTCGAAGAGCTAATTTTAATTAAGTAATAACAGGGCACGTAACAAAAAAAAACTGGATCAGTCCCAACCAAGTCATCATTCGAAAATTCGAACAAAAATAAAAAAATAAAAAAACAAAGGCACAAAAACATGGAAGATAGAGTCCCAGAGAAAATCAAGAGGAGGTTACGGCGGGAGAGAAATAGGAACGCGATGAGAGTGAGAGAAAATGGAAAAAACCATAATCGCAGAGAGAGAGAGAGAGAGGAGAAGAATACGTGCGTTAGAGAGAGAAGGAAAACGGAGGAAAAATGAAGAGAGAATGGGTAGTGATTGGGGGCGGGGGGGGACCCTTGGCCGGCTCCCTCCCCCTTTTCAATATAAAACCCCATTTTATTATACTTCTAATTTTTTATATTATTTTATTTTTAATTTTTGAATAAAATGGGGGTTTTATATTGAAAAGGGGGGAGGGAGCCGGTCAAGGGTCCCCCCAATCACTACCCAGAGAGAATAGCAGAGAAGAAGAAAGAAGGGAGAGAGAACGTCCGTATGTGAATTATGAGTAGTGATTGGGGGGACACTTGACAGGCTTTCTCCCCCTTTTGAATAAACAAACCTATTTTATTCCAAAACTGATTTCTTTTATTATTTTATGTTTACTTTTTCAATAAAATGGGTTTGTTTATTCAAAAGGGGAGAAAGCCGTCAAGTGTTCCCCCAATCACTACCCGTGAATTAGAGAGAGAAGGGAGTGACGGTTTTGCTTCTTTTTTTTTTTTTTTTTTTTGATGGTTTGCTTTTATTGAGAGTAATTTTTACGGTTTAGCAAACATGCACGCACGGGTTCAGTATTTAGCAAATCGCCGGTTCATGCCACGTGGAACAATTCTACGCACCACTAAAGCAAAACTCAGCTTATATATATATATGACAACAACACTGTAGAGAAGCATTAACGGACGCAGTACACCGGGCTCAAGGAAATGATAGCACGGCCAAAGTAATTTTTGATTTTTTCTTTGAACAGCGTGCAACGTGCGTGGTGCTTGGAAAGACGAACAACTGTGGGCGGGAATGGAGTCAAACAATTGCCTTCTTTCCCTTTTCATGTTCTCTTCTTTGCTTCATCTTTTTCCAAGAAAAAAAAACCCAAAAAAGTGTTGGGAGGCTCTGCAACTGATTATATATAAAAAGTTCTTTTCTCTCTCAAAAGTTTTCTTCTTCATGCTCTTCAATCCCCGGAAAAAAGGAGCATGATGTCAAACAGTCTACCAAATGAAGCTATTGCCAAAATCCTCTCACGACTGCCTGTTGAGTCGGTCATTAGATTCAGGTGCGTTTCTAAGACATTGTGCTCTCTCATCTCCAGCCCCTATTTCATCGCCACCCACCTCAGCCGCGCTCTTTCCAACCCCCAAAACTCATCCAACATTGTGTTCCACCATTTCGACTACAGACTCAAGAAAGACCGATCACCTGCCATCTGCATCCACCTGCTTTCCCTTGATTCAGAAAAACAAGAGAGGAGTTTGGTAACTGAACGATTTGATCTTAATTTCACAAGAGATCCATCAGATTTCATAGGATCGCGTTGCTTCCGCGATTGCATGAAAGTAATTGGTTCATCTAACGGTATCTTTTGTCTCACCAAAGATTTTGATTCATACTTTCTCTGCAACCCTTGTATTCAAAAAGCCATATCCATTCTGTACCCTAATATTGGCCTTTGGGGATTGCTTCCCAACCTCATGGCTTTAGGTATTGCCCCAAGACTGACGATTACAAAGTGGTGAGGGTTGTAGATGTCGAAGGCACCACTCGTTCTCTGGTTGATATTTATACGCTTCGAACCGGTGCATGGCGCTCTTTTACGGCCCCCGGTCTTCCCTACAACTTTAGTGAATCCAACACCGGCGGTACTATTTTCTTTAATGGGGCAGTCCATTGGCCAGCTTGCACTCGAGAGCACCAGTGCCCGTTTCGCCATTTGATCGTGTTGTTCGATATGGAGGATGAGGTGTTTCGTGAAATGGCTGTGCCAAAGAGTTTACAAGGCGAGGGAATTTTCGATTTTTTTTTTTTTTTTTTTGCAGTAGTTGATGGGTTGCTTGCTGTTATACCCTACGGGGACGATGAGGATATGCCCGTGTGGGTGATGAAAGAGTATGGAAGAGCGGAATCATGGATTAAGCAGTTCGATATTAAGTTTTTGTGTGTGGATCATATGGTCCGATAGGCTTTACAAAGAACGGTGAAGTTCTAGTGAACCATGAGGGATATTTGTCTTCTTACGATCGTAATAGCGAACAATCCTGGTATCTTCACATTTATGAAATACATAACTGGCTTCATTGCGATTCTTATATGTAGAGCCTTACTCTACTGAATGTAGCAGATGGAATATCAGGAGTGCAAGCAACTTTGTCTTGTGTTAGTAAGCTCAAGGCGAAAGAAAAGAAGAGAAAAAGGAAGATACGGATGTAAGCTTATGCGAAAATCAATTTCGATGATAACCTACCTTGTATCTCATATTATAACAACTACAAATTGGCCCATTTTCATTTTGGTGTTAGTGTTTCCATTCGTATTCTCTAACGTGGGCCAACTGTCTTTCCAGGTTGGGACAGTGATTCAGTTGCGAACAAGCAGGAAAAGGTAAGATATCAACAATCGTTTGTTACTTGATCTTTTTTTTTTCAATTACACGGTCATGTATCATGTAATTCATAAATGTAGAAAAAATAAAACAAAATGTTTTTATGGTTGTGGTTGGTCAAATGACAAGATTCAGAACATCTAATTGTTCTGAAACTTGGAAGAAAATTAACAGAACAGATATGCTCAAGCTTAGAGTGTGTTGGTACAGTTTCCGGTATGGTGACGTGTCGCCTTGTGATTCGCTGCCTCCCTCAACGTACAACCGTGATTCTTGTAAAACAACAAGCAACTAGTTGGGGGTGCCGACTACGCCCACTCCGATGCCTAAGTCAGTTCAAATCAATTTTCTGAAGAATATTTGTAATCTCAAAAGCTCAGAGAGAATATATCTAATACCTGGTGTGATGGTCTTATTTATAGGCTGGTAGTTGCAGTCCTACTGGAATTCTTGAAGCCCAGTTGAACTAGGAGTTTGAGTCCTAGTCTGGTGAACCTTAACCTTATCTTCAGCGAATTTGAATAAGGCTACAGAGTCCAAATTGAATTGCATTCGTACCTCTTTAATCTTAATTTCTACGTTACTAGCCATCTTATCCCATTAATAATGGGATAGAGGCTTATTCCTGATCTTCCGGGATACTGGCCTTATCTCACTCTAAGACAATTGTAACACACTTCGACCAACCCCCGAGGTGATAATATCCGAGACATGTTCGCTCCGAAAGGACTAGGAGATCTCGAAATATTGCCGCACCGTAACAGGGTTGTGGAAGATCCGAGGTGTTATCATACCGAGGCCATCTTATCCGAGGTGTTATCATACCGAGGCAATCTTTGTATACCGGGTTGTGATTCAACTTCCCGAATGGTCTCGTAGCTTCTATCAAATCTCTGAGGCATAAATATCCGAGATATATTCGCTCCGACCAAACTAGGAGATCTCTGGATATTTCATACCGTTACCGGGTTTGATAAGACCGAGACGTCATTATACCTAGACGATCTTCTTCTACTGGGTCGTAACAAATGTCCGAGATGTAACACCGAGATGATTCAAGATTAGAATCCACGTGTCCTCGGGGTTAATTTTATCCCCAACAGTTACCCCCCTAATTCTCTAATTTCAAAAATAAATTGAAATTAAGGGAATTATTTATCGCTTGCCAACCTGTACCTGTTATTGCTTTTGTCATAAATGGCGCGTCTTTTCAACAGTTTGAATGTTTGAATCTTACCGCTTCTTTTTCTGCTAATGACGTAAGCTCTGACGCCGTGCTACTCTTTTATAATCATGACGCGATATTCTCGATGATATTCTCGAGGTTATATCATTTAATTTCTGGATCTGAAACGTACGCCCCATCAGTTTTCGGAGATACTGAAATGATGGCGCCTCTTTATATTTCGGACGCGTGGGGGAGTATTTAATGTTTGGACTACTTTCACTATTCATCCTTTGACATATTCTCATATTATTTCTTTATCCTCCATTGTCGCCATCTTCTTGAGTTTCTTTTCTTTCTTTGAAACTTCTACTCCTCCTTTCTCTCTCCGAAATGGCTCCCAAGAAGACCACCTCGAATATTCCTCCTACCTCTCGGGCTCAAACCAAAAGGTCCGATGGCTACGTAGACCTTTCTCCCCTGGAGAGCTGGGTGGAAACCGCCCTCTTTGAAAGGCATGAGGGTGTTCTACGTCTAAACTACGACATTCCTCCGACAGTGAGGATGTTTTATCAAACCCCTGGGGCTCGACTTATTGATGGCGGTGACATCACTTTGTTTGAAAGGATGTCTGGCCAGACTCCGGTTACCCTTTCCGGAGATTGCTCGGGACTTTGTCCTCTTTCTGATAGTTGCTTCTAGTCAGATCATGCCCAACGCCTGGAGATATCTGTTCGCTTCGTACATCCTTTGGAGGCTTGTATTGAAGAAGGAGATGAAGATTCTTCAATTCTTTCACATTTATAGACCGAGGCAGACTTCAGAGGGAATGATCGAATTGTGTGTCCATCACACCCCTATATTCATCAAACTTAAGAGTGGGTTGACAAACAACAAGTTTTGGGAGCAACAGTTTTTTCGAGTCTCTGGGAATGGGAATGCCCCGAAGGTACTATTTTTCCTGAGAACCGTAGGATGCCTCGGACTTGGCAATTGTTGAGGCCTGACCGAAGTGAAACCCCTTCAATTAGCATATCCGACCGGGAAGATGTCAAGAAGATAAGCGTCTGGTCTGCAATCAGGGTCAAGGCCAAGAAATTTGAGGAAGTTGATTTTGACAATCTTGTGACTGAAGAGAATTTAAGGCAATTTCTTGGATACAATATTCCAAGGGACAAGAAGACGATCACCAAAAGATGAGCTGTCAAGAAAAGAAGTGATGCACCTCCATCTCCGATGCCTATCACTAAGAAGAGACCTTTTAGCAGAGCCGAAAAGGTTCCTGATGATGTTCCTTTGAGAAAGAAACGGAACATTCCTCTGGCTGCCTTAGGTGTGAAGAAAACCCCTCCGAGGGTGCCCATGGCTGGAACCAACACCGAAGAGGGATCAGCGAGCTTTTGGGGTTTCGTTCCGAAAGTCTCCCCTACACAAGAAGCTGGCTCTACACCCCTTTTTGTCTTAAGAGATTAGTCTGGCTCTGAGGCATCGTACCAGGGCCCAGATACTCCTCTTGAGGAAACCAATGCCGGAGCCTCCACAGTAACAAGTCCGATGCCAGAGAGATCTGAAGAGGAGGGCGAACCGATACCTGAGGCCCATAACGTGCAAGTCACGCGTCGGGTGAAGCACCTGGCGAGGAAAAAGAAATTCGGTGCCCGAGATCGTCTGGTCGAAATAATTTAAGAGGCTGAGCGGATGTGGGGTAAGCCGGTCATAAGGCCTTCTGATGCCGAGGAGGTACAGCAAGAGTTTGCCCCTTCGGGTGAAGAATCTGTTGAAGAGAGGGATGAGGACGTTAGCACCCCCCGAGATGAAGCTTTCGTCGAAGACTTTATGGAAGAAGGCACTCCTCGGACTCCTTCATCAGAACATCCAGGAACTCCACCACCCCCCAGTTGTGACTGCGAAATGGGGCATGCCACCCCCCATGAACCATGCACAGCTCCTGACCAAACCGAGCCCCAAACGGGAACACCCTAGAGGGTAAGTACTGAAGAGCCAGGAAGTTCTCGACAAGTGGGTGTTCAGGATACACCATGTGCTGGTCTTGAAGTAAGAAGCCTGGATCAATTCGAAGCGAGCCAACATCTAGGAGAGCCTGAAGGATATAGGGTCAATACCGAGGCCTCCACTCCCGAGGCAGATCTGCACCCCTATGCTTCTGATAGGGACAGATCCCATACTGAGGCCCGGACTTCTGAATTAAGGCCTAATGATTCCGAGGCAGCCCCGAATACGGAAGCCGCTCCTTCTGTGGGCCCTAGCTTTTCTTCTAGAGTTTCAACGGGTTTTGAAGTCTTGGGCAGAGGCCTTCTTGGTCATCCAATGGAGGCCATAAAAAATCTAATCCTCGAAGGGTTCCTGGGAAATGCAAGGGTTTCCTCCCCCGAGAAAATTGCTCAAGGCATTTTTATTTGCCATTACCAGGTGAGTTTCAGTTTCTGAAAACAAACCTTTGTTTTAACCAATTTTTAGCACTTCATTTTAAATTTGCCTACCTTCCTCTTTATAGCTTCTGGTGAAGATCTTGCCTTGATATCCTTCCCATAACCCTTTTCGGGTCGTTCGAGGAAAGGATTCGGGCATTCTTAGCGTTATACTTTTAGTAACCCCTAAATGAGGGGTTTCTCCCATTGCATCTATTCAATGACCATTTCGGGTTGTCCAAGGAAAAGATGCAGGTGGGTTCTTTCCTGGGTATCCCCCTATAACTCTTTCGAGGGGGGAAGTCGGGCTATTTCTTACACTTCTACAATTGTTGATATGAATTGGAAAGAGATCTTATTTATTGAATATAAAATTGTGGAGAAAAAACAAAGAATTACATATAATATTTCTTCAAGTGCTCGGCGTTCCATGATCTCGGGAGTATCTTCCCTGTCTCGGTCATCAGGCGATAAGCCCCTTTCTGATGGCATCCTACTACCTTATAGGGGCCTTCCCATTTGGGTCCCATTTTGCCTTTTGCCATTAAGCTCACTTTCCTGAGTACCCAATTTTTGAGCTGGAACTTTTTAGGGACCACCTGTTTATTGAAATACCGAGCTGTTCGGTTCTGATACGCTGCCCATGTAACTTGTGCGTCGTCTCTTTTCTCCTGCAAAAGATTTAGATATACCTTGGCCTTTTCGTCGTTAAGCCCAGGATTGTAGTAAGCTACACGAAAGCTCGGGGATCCCACTTCGACTGGTATCACAGCCTCGGCCCCGTATGTAAGTGAGAATTGCGTCTCGCCTGTTGGAGTTCTTCTTGTGGTTCGGTACGACCAGAGCACCTCCGGAACATATTCAACCCATGCTTCTTTCTTCTTATCTAGCTTTTTCTTCAATGTCCTTACTAGGGTCTTATTCGTCGCCTCTACTTGACCATTCACCTTTGGATAAAGTATCGAGGCATAGTAGTTTCGGATACGGAGTTCTGAACACACCTCCGGAATAGTTCATAGTTAAACTACTTCCCATTGTCTGTGACAAAAGCATGAGGCATCCCAAACCGGCACACTACTGACTTCCAAAGGAAACTAGTGATATTCGTTGTAGTTATAGCTGCTAACGCTTCTGCTTCTGCCCATTTAGTAAAATAGTCTACAGCTACAACTAAAAACTTCCAACCCCCTTTCCCTACAGGCATTGGGCCGACAATATCTACCTCCCATTTCGCAAATGGCCATGGAGAAGTGAGGGGAGTAAGCTTCTCGGGACTTGTTTTCATAATTCTTGAGAACCTCTGGCATTTGTCACAGGTCTTGACAAGAAGAGCCAAATCCTTTCTGATCGTAGGCCAACAATAACCTGCTCGGATGGTTTTTTGTGCCAGCATCCTTCCTCCCGAATGGTCTCCGCACACACCTTCATGGATTTCCTTGAGAACATAATTCGCCTCGGTCTTAGAGAGGCATTTGAGCAGGGGTTCGGAGTATCCTTTTTTATATAGTACTTCTCCGAGGAGGCAAAACCGTGTTGATTGTATCTTCACCTTCTGAGCCGCAACCTTGTCTTCAGGCAGCAAACCATTTCTCAGGAACTGAATAATCTCTATAGCCCATTATGGTTCAGCCGGTATTGGAACTGTTTCCATGACGTTAGCCCTCGGAGTTATCGATGGCTGGGTCAAACTATAATCTGTCGTTTTGAAGCTTCAATCTCTTCATCTGTTCATTCGGAGGTGTCTTCGTGATGACGACCCTTTCAAAATAAGATTTGAAATGGTGCACCTGGTCCAAATATCTAGCCATTCGATCTTCTTGTGCTTCAAATTGTCCTTGAACTTGGCCCACCACTACTTGAGAATCACTTCGGATTTCAACATTAGTTGCTCCCATCTCTCGGGATAATGCCAAACCTGCTATCACAGCTTCATATTCAGCTTCATTATTTGTTGTGACAAAGTCCAGTTTTAACAGCAAAACCGAACTCTTGACCTTCAGGATTCCTGAGGAGAACACCTACCCCGCTTCTGCCATGTGTTGAGGAGCCATCCACAAACACGACCCAGGTTAATTCTTTTGGAAGTTCTTTCGCTTCGGGAATGTTGCAAAATTCTACCAAGAAATTTGCCAGAACCTGTCCTTTGATAGCTGTCCGAGGATGAAACTCGATATCAAACTGTCTGAGTTCCATTGCCCAGTTGACTAACCTTCTCGAGAGGTCAGGCTTTTGCAGAACCTTCTTCATCGGATACTCGGTTAAGACTCTAATAGCATGAGCCTGAAAGTATGGCCTCAATCTCCTGGCTGAGATAACCAAAGCGAACGCCAATTTTTCGATCCGGGGATATCTTTCCTCTACTCCATGAAGTGCTTTACTCGTGAAGTAAACAGGTTTCTGAATTCCCGAATCTTCTCTGACTAGTGCCGAGCTTACAGCCGAGAGGGATACTGCCAAATAGAGATAGAGTATCTCCTATTCAGTAGGGCGGCTCAACAAGGGAGGGTTCGTTATGTATTCCTTCAACTTTCCGAAAGCTTCCTCACATTCCTCACTCCACATAAATGTTTTTCTCAAAATTTTAAAGAAGGGAAGGCACTTATCTGTTGACCGTGATATGAAACGGTTTAGGGCCGCAATCCTTCCTGTCAGCCGTTGGAGTTGTTTTGTTGTTCTCGGTGCCTCCATCTCGAGGACAGCCTTGACCTTCTCTGGGTTTGCTTCGATGCCCCTCTGTGATACCATGAACCCCCAAAATTTTCCTGATGAAACTCCGACGGTACACTTCGTAGGGTTAAGCTTCATCTTGTATTTTCTCAGAGTCCGAAAAGTTTCTCGAAGGTCTTCTATGTGTTTGGTTGCCCGAATACTTTTAACCAGCATATCATCTACGTATACCTCAACGTTTCTGCCAATTTGATTCTGAAACATCCTGTTCACCAATCGCTGATAAGTGGCTCCCACATTCTTCAAACCGAAGGGCATCATCTTATAACAGTAGAGTCCTCGGTCTGTGATGAAAGTAATTTTCTCTTGATCTGCTTCTTCCATGTAGATCTGGTTGTATCTCGAGAAAGCATCCATAAAGCTTAGGAGCTCGTGTCCAGACGTTGAGTCGACCAACAAGTCAATCTGAGGCAAAGGAAAACTATCCTTCGGGCATGCCTTATTCAAGTCAGTGAAATCTACGCACATCCTCCACTTGCTATTAGACTTCTTCACCAGTACCACATTGGCCAACCACTCGGGGTAATCCACCTCCCGGATAAATCCGGCTTTCAATAACTTCTCTACCTCTTCTGCAACAGCTTGATTTCGTTCGGCGGTAAAAGTCCTTCTTCTCTGCTTCACTGGCCGATGATTGGGGTCCACATTTAGCTTATGAACAATGACCGAGGGATCAATCCCTGGCATATCTTCATGGCTCCAGGCGAATACATCACTATTGCGCCTTAAGAACGCCACCAGATCTTCCTTCACGAGTTGGGGGAGTTGTGAGCCTATACGAACTTTCTTTCCCGGATCACCTATTTCGAACTCCTCCAAGCCATCCACAGGCTCCCCCAACAGTGACTGCTATTTCCCATCCTCCTTAGCTTTCTCACCCAGATTGTGCTGCCTTGGGGTGTCTTTCAGGGATAAGTTGTAACAACGCCTAGACTCCTTCTGGTCTCCCTTAACTACTCCAACTCCTTCTTCTGTCGGGAACTTCATACTGAGATGCGGTGTTGAGGTCATAGCTTTTAAGTCGTTGAGAGCTGTCCTTCTGATAATGGCATTATAGGCCGAGACTCTGTCAACTATCAAGAATTTCACCATGATGACCTTTTGCCTCGGATAAGTCCCCGCCGTCACAGGGAGATCGATAGAACCGAGAGGCAGCACATTTTCTCCAGCGAAACCCTGTAATTGGCATGAGACCGGGTCCACCTTCTCCCGTGGGACTCCCATGTAATCAAAGGCTGACTTAAACATAATATCAGCCGAGCTCCCTGTGTCAACAAGGATTCGTTGAGTCTGATAATTTGCTATTGTTAGGGTGACCACAAGGGCATATGTGTGCTGAAGTGAGACTCCAGCATAATAATCATCCGAGAACCCTATAATCAGAGGGTTATATTTTCGAGACTTTGGGGGCTTTTGGACCGAATATACTTTGAAATCATCCGGTTGCCTGGCATATGCCTTCCGAGCCGAATTGGACTCGCCTCCTCCTCCAAATCCTCCCAACATGGTGTGGATGATAGGAAGGTTGCCTTGCTGCTCCACCCGAGCTCTACTCCTGCTCCTTTCTCTTATTTCTTCTCCTCGAGGCCGAGGTGCTGGTTCTCTGCTTCTACCTCTTCTTTCTTCCTGCCTCGGTCTATAGTTTCTCCTTTCATTCCGATCTTCTTCTCTTCTAGGTCGTGGATATTGGTCCCGCTCCTGTTGGTTTCTCTCATTAACGAGAAATCGGACTAGCTTCCCATTCTCGATAAATTTCTCAATCAACTGTCTCAGTGATACACACTGCTCGGTCAGGTGACCATATGAATCATGGAAGGCACAATATTTGTGAGCCAGGCGTGGAGGCGGATCTCCTGGAATGGGTCTCGGCCTCTAGTAATTCTAATCTTTTCTGAGTTCCATAAGCACCTCGGTGAGAGAGGCATTTAATGGAGTCCACTTGTAATCTCCGAAATTCTTCTTCGCCTTCTTGTACTCCCCGGGACCGGCATCCTGTGTGGGCTCGGGATTCTTCTTCTTCTTGGGCTTCTCGGTGGAAGGCTGTTGTTGCTGCTGGGAATTACCGAGAAGGGCTCGGAGTGTTTCCTCCTGATTAATGTACCTGTCCATTTTTACCATAAAAGTATGAAGATCCTTCGATGGTTTTAACGCCAAGTCCGCCATCAACGGTCCGTCTTTCTTCAATCCTTGGAAAATTGCACCATAAATAAAGTCGTCTGGTGCACTTTCTGTCTCCAACTTTTCCTGGTTGAATCTCCATAAATAATCTTTTAAAGACTCGTTTGGTCCATGCTGCACAGAGAGTAGATACCCTCTGGGTTTCCTTCTGGCTATTCCGGACACAAATTGGGCCAGGAATTTCCTTCCAAGGGCGTCGAAATTATCAATCGACCTTGGGGGAAGGTTCCTAAGCTAGTCTCGGGCCTTTCCTGACAAGGTGAGGGGAAAAGCTTGGCACGCCACAGCTTCAGGTGTCTTGTGCAAGGACACGTGAGATTGGAAATTATCCAAATGCTCCACCGGATCTTCACTACCTGAAAAAACAGGGATATCGGGTACCTTAAACCTTCCGGGCAGGTCGAAGTTGGATACTTCTTCGGTAAATATAGACTCCTTATGCTGAAAGAGGTTGTCCACGAGAGACTCCTTCCCGTCTCGCTTCTGATCCATAGTTCTTAATAGTGCATCATACTTTATGCCCAAGTCCAGGACCATCTGCTGCAGCCTTATTTCGGAGTCTGTTGGTGGAGGTGGAACCGGATTAATAGGCTCCACACGATCCTCGATCCGCGGCTCGACTCTCTCCCCTGACTCTTCCGAGTTTCCATTAGGATTTGTTCCTTCAACCGCATCGTGATTCAGTGGTGGTGGAGTCTGAGCAGCTATCAGCAAAGCATTCTGAGCCAGCAAGTCCTCCACATTCTTCTGCGCTTGAGCCAGCTATTGGCTCAGCTGGGTTATTCTGGCCTCTAGACTGGCAGACTCTGCTTCTCCGCGGACATCATCTTGATTAGGGTGTCGCCCTTCTTCTTGGGTTTCGTTTTGAACCGGATTAGAACGTCTTGTAGTCACCATCACGGATTTATTTTTCGTAAGAACAACTCTTCGTTTCCACAGACGGCGCCAAACTGTTGGTACACGGTATGATGACGTGTCGCCTTATGATTCGCTGCCTCCCTCAACGTACAACCGTGATTCCTGTAAAACAACAAACAACTAGTCGGGGGTGCCGACTATGCCCACTCCGATGCCTAAGTCAGTTCAAATCAATTTTCTGAAGAATATCTGTAATCTCAAAAGCTCAGAGAGAATATATCTAATACCTGGTGTGATGGTCTTATTTATAGGCTGGTAGTTGCAGTCCTACTGGAATTCTTGAAGCCCAGTTGAACTAGGAGTTTGAGTCCTAGTCTGGTGAGCCTTAACCTTATCTTCAGGGAATTTGAATAAGGCTACAGAGTCCAAATTGAATTGCATTCGTACATCTTTAATCTTAATTTCCACGTTACTAGCCATCTTATCCCGTTAATAATGGGATAGAGGCTTATCCCTGATCTTCCGGGATACTGGCCTTATCTCACTCTAAGACAATTGTAACACACTTCGACCAACCCCCGAGGTGATAATATCCGAGACATGTTCGCTCCGAAAGGACTAGGAGATCTCGGAATATTGCCGCACCATAACAGGGTTGTGGAAGATCCGAGGTGTTATCATACCGATGCCATCTTATCCGAGGTGTTATCATACCGAGGCAATCTTTGTATACCGGGTTGTGATTCAACTTCCCGAATGGTCTCGTAGCTTCTATCAAATCTCTGAGGCATAAATATCCGAGATATGTTCGCTCCGATCAGACTAGGAGATCTCGGGATATTTCATACCGTTACCGGGTTTGATAAGATCGAGACGTCATTATACCTAGACGATCTTCTTCTACTGGGTCGTAACAAATGTCCGAGATGTAACACCGAGATGATTCAAGATTAGGATCCACGTGTCCTCGGGGTTAATTTTATCCCCAACAGAGTGTGTCATGTCTGTGTATCCCTATATAAGAAAGAAAAAGAGAAAGAAACAAAATTCATTAGCAGAGCATTTGAAGTTTAGCTGCAATTAGTGGGGAAGTGAACTATTATTTCAAAATTAAACCTCTTTATATAGATAGATGAAGCCTTGATGTCCTTGTTAACTGGAATTTCTGTAAAGTGTAAACTATTTCCTTTGTCTTGTTCGCAGGAGGTTTTACTGATCCATTCCTAAGTCAAATCATGCGTGGTGGTAGTAGTTCAATTGACTTGAAAAAGAGTATTATCATGTACTACTCTTACTTCAATTATTGAATAGTTTGATATATAGTTAGAAGGCTTTTAATGGGTAGTAATTAAAACTTCAATGCTTAATTTTTGATCCTACGACGTATGTAATCATTTTTTGTTTAAGCATCATATTGCTCACTCACAATTGTTTCCATATTTCCTGTTGAGAAGACTTAAAATACTTGAGCAAGAGCAGGTTTTTTGACAATAGTAAACACACAATTGGCCCCATATTAGTGGATATTAAGTCTAAATAGTTATTGAGCAAAAATAAAGCAGAAATTGATGTTGCAATGAAAAGAGGGGTTTTCTGGTAGTGGCAGAGATGTTGGAGAAGAAAATAAGAATTTGGGTAGATTACGTCGAAATTAATTAATTAATAATTAACTTCTCGTCTTGAGGTAAATTTTTCGTATTAAGGAAATAAGTTGGAGTTACTAGCACCCCTGATAAGAGGGCAATGCAGTGGAAGAACAACATAATGCAAAGAGACATGATTCCTGCACAACAGTTGCATTATAGTGCAGGATTTAAGAGACATGGATAGGTCTCACCACATGGATTCTACATGTGATTCATTCTTGTCTTTTGTCTCTTACACAACTGTTGTGCAATAGACATTTCTGTAATGCAAAAGCATTGTAACTATATATCTTGATTTTAGTCTGATCACCCAATCAAATCTTAAAATATTAGAAAACAATTCTAATGGTATGACACTTCTGCAAATCATATCATATATATATATAAAAGCCGAGTTCTTCCTTAGAATGATATAGAATTGTGACACGTGGCAAGAACCCATATTTTTTAGTGACTAAACCGATCCTTTAAGTATTGAACCGGTCTATTTAATGTCTCTCTCTCTCTCTCTCTCTCTCTCTCTCTCTCTCTATTAATGATACAATTAGTCTCTCTCTCTCTCTCTCTCAATTAATGATACAAGCATGACTCTTTTATGGAGAAAGGTGTTTCATTAGTATTTTATATTTTTGTTTGAAATCTAAATATGTTTCCATTTTATTTGTGAAATTTTTGGTTGAGTAGTTCTTCATTTAAATGTTTATAAGATTTTTTTTTTATTCGTTCATTTGCTTTTTCGAATGTTCAGAATTATATAGAATTAAAATATAATAAATATCACATCGACAATAAAAAAAATTCCTGCTTTATTTTTTTTAATGCTTTGATAATCAAAATTATAGTTTTCTTCGTACTATTTTTCTTTTTCCTACTTATTTTCATTTTAAACTACACATATGGGAACAAAGATTTTAACATGTTTTAATTTATATGAATTAAACTAAAAATAAGGGTCTTATTAATTTATTTGAATATTTTATAGGATATTTGTTTTTCTTTTATGTGATTTACACGATTTTCACTTATTTTTTGGAAGTGTTATTTTGCCTTTTCGTTTGCTATTCTTTTTCGTTTACATTTCTTTCCATTTTAAACTACACATATGAGAATATGTTAAATGTTTTAATTTATATGGATTAAAACTAAAATTATGGTTATTTTGATAATAAAATTTTATGTGATTTATATATTCATCTAGTATTCTTTGTACAATGGAGAATTATGATACGTGGCGTGAACCCATAATTTTTAAACACTGAACCAGTTTTTTAAGTAAAAAAAACGGGTGAATTTTAAAGGTTGAACGAGTTTTGTCATGATTTTAATAAATTTATTGTACTTTAATGAAAAAGATCATGAGTGTTAATCCGCATGAAACCAAAATAAGGATTTTTTTTTTTTTTCGCATTATATCATTAAGTGTCATTATAGCCGCATTAAGTTGTGAGATTTTTAAAAGAAATTAAAATAAAAAACATGCATTAATTCCAAGTGGTCAGCTTTTTTTTTTCTCTCCAAAATTTTATTTAATTTTTTTTTTCTCTCCAAAATTAATTATAAGTGGTCAGATTTTTTTTTTCTTTCCAAAATTTTATTTCAAAAATTTTCCTTATATGAAATTTCATTAAGTTCAAAATTTTAATGTACAATATTATGGTTTCAGAATTTACGACTCTCCAAAATTATAGAGAGACAAAATTTAAAACTAAGAATGTACTACATTAACTACCCATAATTGATCATATATGTATTGTATGCATTAATTCTAAAGAAACTGTACAAGTAAGCTGAAAAGTCATATTACTCTCTTAGATTGGTTATTTATACCTTTCTCTCTTTAGGGTTTGAAACATTTTGAATTGTAAAATCAAGAGCATCCAGCAGCAACATTCAAGAGAAGAACAAAGTGTTGAAGTACATAATTTTGTTTTGTTCTTTAAAGGACTTTGCTTTTTTTTTTTTTTTTTTTTGGTTTTGTGGAGGTTGAAGGACTTTAGATTTTATGCATTTTTATAATTAGAATCTAGATATTCTTCTGCTATTTTTTTTTTTCTTTATACATTCCGTTTTCAACCATGTCTACTTATGAGAATAAATTTTCTCTGTAGTTTTTTTTTTCCCTCATGTTCAAAATTATTTGTGTTTTATTTGTATTGAAATATAATAGGTGTCACGCAAGGATTCCTACTAATTTCTTCTTAATGCTTTGATATTTAAGTTAAACTATATATTCTTTTTGATATATTTTTTTTTCTTTATACTTTTCATTTTAAACCATGTATACTTATAAGAATAAAGATTTAAACATGTTTTAATGTATATGGACTAAACTAAGATAAAGACTTAAGTTTTTCGGAATTTATTTTTTTTGTTTATGTGATTTACTCCATTTTTAGCCATTTTTTGAAAGTGTTTTTATGCTTGTGAAAGCAAAACAAGGCAAAATTTATCTGATTGTTGTGCATAAAAAGAATATAAATACTTTTAAAACATCGAAGTGATATTAATTATTGAACATGATGTAAGAATTTATTTGATTGCGTTAAATGTTTAATGAAAGATTTTGTTTTATTTTGTATTCTTAAAAAAAATATTTTGTTTAGTTTGTTCAATATTTTTTTAAATGTTTATAATTACTTGGGTTTTATTTGTATTTAAATATAATAGGTATCACACTAACAATATCATAAATTCCTGCAAATTTTTTACTAATGTTTTGGTAATTAGATTAAACCATGTTTTCTTCTTGCTATTTTTTTTTTCCTTTATACTTATTTTTCGTTATAAACTATTCATATGGGTACACAGATTTTAACATGTTTTAATTTATATGGATTAAATTAAAATTAAGTGTCTTATTTTTTAGTTCATTTGAATGTTTTAAGGAATATTTTTGTTTTCGTTTGTATGATTTACTCGATTTTCAGCTATTTTTTTTAGTTTGCTATATATATTTTTTAGAATGTTCAGAATTATATGGGTTTTATTTGTATCGAAATATAATATGTATCACACCAATAATATTGGAGACTCCTGTTAATTTTTTTTATTAATGTTTTGATAATCATAATCTACGGGTGTTTTTTTTTTTTTTTTTTTTTTTTTTTTTTTTTTTTTCTTTATACTTCTTTTCATTTTAAACTACTGATATGGGAATAAAGATTTTAATATGTTTTAATTTATATGGATTAAAATAAAATTAAAGGGTTGGTATGATTCACTCAAATTTTTTTTTTGAAGTTTTTTTTTTTTTTTTTTGCTTTTTTTTTTGAGATTTGAAAGCAAAATAAGGCAAAAAAAAATTATTTGATTAAGCATTGAACGTGATGTGAGAGGATTTATTTGATTCATTAAATGTTGAGTGAAAATTTTTATTTATTTTGTAGGATTTGGCTTAGGTGTTGTAAAAAAAAATTACAACAATCTTGACAATTGAAAAAACTACAGCACATATGATGTAATATTTGGAATTAAGATTTTCCTTTTGCTTTTTTTTTTTTTTTTTTTTTTTTTTTTTTTTTTTTTTAACTTCTTTTCGTTATAAACTACACCTTTGTGAACAAATATTTTAAAAAGTTTTGCTTTTTTTGGGTTAAAATAAAATTAAGGGTCTTAACATTTATTGTCTTTTTATTGAAAGATGTGTGATAATTTTTTTTTTACAAGCATTTTTTAACCTATAATAAAAAGTACGATGAATATATGTTTAAATTTTGAAACTAAATTATAATGAAGAATCCCGCACTATGCACGGGTTATGTGCAAGTTGAAATAATACATGAGTGTATGGAAGTAATGGTCCGTAGGGGTGGTCAAAATATCCCACTACCGCCTACTAACTTATTTCAGTTTCGTAGTTAGAATAGATTTTTATTTCGACTTTTGGTTAGGTTCGGTAGTTGGTATAGATGATTTTTTTTAACCAACCGAACCAAACCGACTTTTAACCGATCGAACCGACACTATAGAGTAAGAAATAACCGACTTTTAACCAATTGTAAGGAACTGACAGAAGAAGCTCTACACAAATACTCATTCTCACAGGTTTCCCAGCCACAAGCAAACCATGTGGAGTCATATCGTGTTTGAGCATCCAGCAACCTTTGAATCAAGTTAATCTTACTAGTTAGAGGAAGGAGAAAACAGAGAAATCTTCGATGGTTAAAATTGATTTTTAACCGACATTTGATCGATCACATTTTAATCGATTTTTTCGATTTAACCGTTTTAATTGAAAATATCGAAATTAAAAGTTGTCGAAATAAGGTCGGTGAATTAACCGACTTTGTCGGTTAACCGAACTGATATCCACCCCTAGTAATGGAATAGAAGACACCAACTAAATCCGAAAAGTTGCAGCAAATTACTAGTGATCATATAAGTGTAATTTACCAGTAAAATAACTCATAATTTGAAATTTGAATATAAATTATTTTTATTTACAAGTATTGTACATCAGGTGGTGTGTATAGTCAAATAGTCGGATCAATATATATAATCAACGTTCTTGGCGAAATCATATATATATATAAAAGCCGAGTTTTTCCTTAGAATGACATATAATAGTGACACGTGGCATGAATCCATACTTTTTAGTGACTAAACCGGTCCTTTAAATACTGAACCGGTCTTTTAAATAAAATTGAACCGGTCTATTTAATCTCTCTCTCTCTCTCTCTCTCTATTGATGATACAAGTAGTCTCTCTCTCTCTCTCTCAATTAATGATAAAAGTATGACTCTTTGGTATTTTTATATTTTTGGTTGAAATCTAAATATAACCGGTCTATTTAATATATCTCTCTCTCTCTCTCTCTATTGATGATACAAGTAGTCTCTCTCTCTCTCTCTCTCTCTCTCTCTCAATTAATGATATAAGTATGACTCTTTGGTATTTTTATATTTTTGGTTGAAATCTAAATATGTTTCCATTTTGTTTGTGAAATTTGTGAGTGAACAATTCTTCATTTGAATGTTTATGAATTTTTTTTTTGTTCATTTGCTTTTTCGAATGTTCAGAATTATATAGGATTAGAATATAATAGGTATCACACCAACATTAAAAAAAAATTCCTACTAATTTTTTATTTTATATTTTGATAATCAAAATCGTAGTTTTCTTCTTGCTATTTTTCTTCTTCATACTTATTTTCATTCTAAATTACACCTATGTGAACAAATATTTTAACAATTTTAATTTATATGAATTAAACTAAAAATAAGGGTCTTATGTATTAATTCATTTAAATGTTTTATGAGATATTTGTTTTTCTTTTATGTGATTTTTACGATTTTCACTTATTTTTTGTAAGTGTTATTCTGCTTTTGAAAGTCAAAAAATGCAAAATTTTATTTGATTATTGTGCACAAAAGAAATATAAATGCTTTTAAAATACTAAAGAGTTAATTAAGCATTAAATTTGAAATGTTATTTTTTTAATGTTCAAAATTATATGGATTTTATTTTTATTGAAACATATCATATATATATATATATATAAGCCGAGTTCCAACTTAGAGTTGGCCTAGAATTAGGACATGTGGCATGAATTCATACTTTTTAAATATTGAATCAGCCATTTGAGTAAAAAATGAATAGAAACGTCAATTTTTTTTGTCATTAAATCCTCACTAATTTCCACCTCTTTCTCTTCCTTTAAGTAAAACTGAAAAAAAAAGAAGTAAAATTGAACTGCTCTATGTATTTCAAGTGAAATAAACGGTGCGTTTAATATTCCTAATCAAATCTCTTTCATTGAATAGAAAATGAATAGAAACATTTAATTTTGTTGTCATTAAATTCTCACTAATTTCGACCTCTCTCTTTCTCTCTCTTCCTTTAAGTAAAATCTTTTACTCCAACATCGCTTCCCCTCCCACTAAATGTCCGTTACAAACTAAACCTCAAAGAGTCAAATGTCAGTTTTTTTTTTTCTTTGGGAAGTATCAAAAGTCACTCCAATAACTCTTGCTTTCTCAAATAAATATATGGAGAAGTAATGGTTTGTGGCTATGCAAAACTGCAATGTTGTTTACATTACCGGATAGTGGTGCTCAAAGCAAAGAGAGCGAAGTTTTTGCTATTGTTAGAACCTTTGTTTGTAATACTGCTATAGCCTCTTTTTTTTTTTAGTTTGCCTTTCAAGTTTGTCGGGGCTGTGTTCAATAGAATTGTAAATAATATGTTTGTATTTATGTGCTTCTGTTTTTTTGATTTGATTTTCTATCCTTATTTTTGCATTGATAATTTATATATATATATATATATATTTTGTTGGAAAAGTATTTTCTTTTATACTATATTTAAGAATGATGGTCGAATTAAAAAAATATCTATATAACCGTAGTTTCTTCCTATACCTACAAATTTATTTGGAACTGGAAAAAGTAAATAAAAAATAGTTATTTTCTATTATATTAGTGGTTCTCATTTTACATTTTTTTTTGTCCCTATTTCCTAATTTATAATATTTTTTTGTTCAAATTGCTTTTCTTTTTTTTCTTTTTCCTTTTCTAAATTTTACATTGAATTCAAGGAAACCATGGAGAGAGAGAGAGAGAGAGAGAGAGAGAGAGAGAGAGAGAGTTTTTACATTAATTGTTGTTTTGAGTACGAGGTATGACGATTTTTTAATTTACATTGTTCACTGATTTTTTTTTCCCTGTATAATGCACATTGTTAACGTGCTTAATTGATAGACAATATTGATTTTCAAGGTTTCATATGAACCGGAAAAGTATATGGAAAAGAAAACTCTAATTTATTCTATTAGTATTTTTTATTTTTTTTATTTTTTGTCTATATTTTCTATGGTTCTCTTATTTCATTTCCTCTCTTCTTCTTTTTTTTTTATTTTTTTTTATTTTTTATGTAATTAATATATTATTTTTCATTCAAATTGCTTATTTTATCTTTTGTAAATTTTACACTAAATTCAAGAAAATGATGGTGAGAGAGAGTTTCCTATGGTTGTTTTTTGTACGGTGTATGATGATTTTTTAGCGTATTATGTTTATTGACTAGTTTTTTATTACTTTGTGTAATATAAAAAAGATAACACTATTATATGGACAGAAATTTCCTACAAACCGGTTTGTAGGAAATTTCTTACAATCCACATATAAGATTGACATGTGTCATTTGGCATGTGAGAAGCATATGTTATTTAAATAGCATGTACGAAGTGCATGCTTTTTTAATAGCATTAATAAAAAAACATATGCTTCTCACATGTTTAAAGGATACGTGTCTTTTTTAAATGTGAGTTGTAGAAAATTTCCAATAAACCAGTTTATAAGAAATTTTTGTTCCTATTATATTATATTAGTGTTTTTCAGTTTTCGTTTTTTATCTATATTTTCTATGCTTCTCTTCTTCTATTTTTTTTTTTTATTATTATTATGAAACTAAATTATAAAGAAGAATCCCACGCATAGCACGGGTTACGAGCTAGTATATATGATTCTGGAGTACGTACAGATTTAACCCTCCTCCTCTCTTCTCTTCTTCAAATCTGGCTTCTTGGAAAATTTAATTCTACTCAAACATGAAATTTATTATCATATCTAATGCACATTTTTCAATCAAGCAAATAATTTAATTGTAAAATTAACATATAACCAATATTCCAAGAAATCAATTCTACTTTGTCATACATAAAACAGTAATTTTAAGCATTCAAAAATTATGGAAGATGAATCCATAGTTCCTGCTAGATAATCCAGGATAGTCCTTTCAATTCTCATTTACTCAAATGACAAAATGTTGACTACCACAGTATTGTTCATCCTTTAGATTTATGCTCCGTTTGTTTCGACGTAAAATGGTTTCCGTCGTAAAATAATTTCGACGAAATCAATTTCAAAAGAAATTATTTTCTCGAAAATATTTTTCGGCGTTTGGTTCGCACGAAAAAATTACGAAAAGTGAAAGTGAAAATGCAAACTTCATCTTTCTTCTAACAGAAAATGATGCATAGCTTCCAGAAAATAGTGTACATCTTGAACTGTGGGTTATGTTCAAGCATGCCATAAATCTTTGGCATGAGGAAAAAAAATAAAAAATAAAAAAATAACATGCAGATATAGTAATTATAGGTACAACACTACTACTGGCCCCAAAGAAATACAAGTTTTTTCGTCACAATTATTTTTCTGTTGTCTTTTTCTACAGATATATCATGGAATATTTGTTGCAATAATATGTGAAGTATGGTTTTCAAATATATATCAAGGGAGTCTTATATTATTTAAGAGCACAAACATGAAAGAGCTATAAACAAACTTGATGCCCTCATACTAGCTTCCTTCACTATCTTGTAGAAACTTCAATTTGATCTTGTTGAGTTTGATTGAAATACTTTTTGCATTAACCCTTTGCTCAGGTAACTCTGCACAACAATGCAATGCCAACTCCATTATGGATGATATGCAATCCTTTATAGAAGCATAATCACTTTCGGTTGTCAACAAACTGGCATCAATGACTTTAGTTACTGAAATGGCTGATGATTCCTCTACCCAACGCTTCAAGCTCATTTCTCCAGCAAACATGTCATCAGTAGGTTTCTTTCTTGTGAAAGTTTCCATAAGCAAAATACCATAACTATACACATCGCCACTTGTAGAAACAATTCCTTCTGATCCATACTCTATTTGTAACATAACAACTAATCATGAGAACATAATTATATATTGCACAATAGCAAATGAAAAATAAAAATAAAAAATTCCAAATATATAAAGTGCTACAGTCAGTATTCTACAAAAAGGCTATAGTTATTCAAGTATGCATGAATAAAATTTCAGAGATTCAAGTTCTAATTGTGGGGTAAAAACATTACCTGGTGCCATATACCCAATAGTAGCGAGAGTCATGGTTTGCATCATAGAATCCCCATCACCCAAAAGCTTGGCAATGCCAAAATCAGCGACATGTGCGACAAGATCTTCATCTAATAAGATATTGTTGGGCTTCAAATCACAATGAACAATAGGTGTTGAATAACCATAATGAAGGTATTCTAGTGCTGATGCAACATTGATCATTATATCTAGTCTTTGTAAGATGCTCAAACAATGGTCTTGAGAATACAACCACTTCTCTAGGTTTCCATTAGGCATGTATTCCATTACAAAAGCTTTGAAGTCCATGTTACTACAAGTGCTGATGATTTTAAGAAGATTCCGATGACGAATATTGCGTAGTACCCCACACTCTGTATCAAAACTCTTGAAAGCCCCTTCTACTACCAAGTCAAAAACCTTTATTGCAACAATCATTCCATCTGAGAGTCTCCCTTGGTATACTGATCCAAAGCTCCCTTTACCAAGTAAGTTGTTTGCACTAAACCCTTCAGTTGCTTGTAAAAGTTCTTGTTGGGAAATTCTTCTCCACGTGGCGAGTGGTAATGGGTTTTCCTCCACTGGAATTTTCATATTCCTTTTACGGCGTCTTGTCCACACTAACACAAGAGTAACTATAAGCATTGTTAATCCAATCGTTGGCAATACATACTTTAGTATATGTGCTGCTGTGGTCCTTTTTGGTCGAGGATCACTTGCTTTACATGGGGGAACATGCAGTCGAGGAGCACCACAAAGTCCATCATTTGACATAAATGATGCAGCAGAGAAGTTCACAAATGGTCCTGCTACAGGAATTTCTCCTTGTAGTCTATTGAAAGAGAGATTTAGATATTTGAGTTGTAAAACTCCTTCTAAGGACTTTGGAATCCCACCGGATAAATTGTTACTGGAAAAGTCCAAGAACTCCAAACTTAGCAATTCACCAAAAGCATCTGGAATTGAGCCTTCTAATCGATTGTTCGCCAATGAGAGATTAGTTAGATCTTTGAGGCTACCAATTGTTGTTGGGATATGACCAAATAGTTGATTTCTTGATAACTCTAATTCTCTCAAGACCTTCATGTTTCCAATCTCTGATGAGAGAGGGCCACTTAAAGAGTTTGATGAGAGGTCGACCTCCAAGATATATTTAAGGCTCCACAAGCTCAAGGGAATCACGGAAGTTAACTGGTTGGAGCCTAAGTAAAGATATCTTAGAAGAGTGAGATTATTCAAGCATGCGGGAATGGGTCCAGAAATCTCACTACCATCGAAAACCATTTTATACAAGCTCTCCAAATGACAAAGTTCATATGGGATAGGACCTTCTAGTCTATTATTAGAAAGATAGAGAACTTGAAGCTTGTGCAATCTTCCCATAGTAGTTGGAATAGGTCCAACCAATTCATTGGTATCTAGGGACAAAGCTATCAATTTGCTTAAATTTCCTATATCTATAGGAATGATGCCCTTAATATTGCAATTATTTATGTAAAGGTATTGAAGAGAGGTAGAGAGATTTCCAAAAGAACTGGGAAGGATGTCATTCAATGGATTATTTGACAAAAACAAAGCCCATAGATATGCTGAATTTGACAAAGAAGAGAAAATGTTGAGCTCTGGATTGGAAGAGTCAATGGTCAAGTTATTTTGGGCTAGGTTGAGCCGCCCGAGGAGCCGTAAATTACCAAGTGATTTAGGAATTAAGCCCGAGAATGAGTTGCTGCTGAGATCTAGTCTAGTGAGTTGTGAAGCATTGGAGATAGAGCTAGGTATTGTTCCACTTAGTTTATTTTCTCCGAGAAAAAGATGCTGAAGATTTGGAAGAAATAAGCCTACATTTGATGGAAGATGGCCTGTGAGTTCATTGAGAGGCATTGAAATTTCTCGTATTGTTGAGATATTGAAGATCTCAAACGGAATTGGTCCAGTAAGGTAATTGATAGCAACATTTAAGAACTCAAGGTTTTGTAGATTACCAATTTCTCTTGGTATTGCACCTGCCATAATACGAACAATCATGCATTCAAAACAAAAAAATAATGTGCTTTAAATGAGTTGTATATACAAGTGAACAACAACAAAGCATCACAATACAATGAGAGGTGCATTTATCATTGTCTAAAGTGGGCTTCAAGAAGGCAATTCCTATGGGCTTAACTTGGTTAAGCGGCCATGCATGGCAACTGTTTATATAATGTGTAAGCCCAACAATTATTAGTCATTGTAACCTAATATGTCTTTTCATTCTCTGTATTTTTTCATACATATAAATCATGTGTGGTCTTTTCTTGATTCTTTTTTCTGCAGCATTACTGAAATCATGTTTTCGCTGCATTGCTCCATTTGTGCTTGCAAGCAGCCACATTTAAAAAGCCCAACTGACATACTCAACCCAGGGGATCATTTACACCCACTCAAATTTTCTATTTCCACACACTTCTTTAAATCCTTTATTTTCTATTTCCACCTTCCCCTGCTCTCCCATTATTTTCATTTCTCCCAAAAATAAAAATAAAAAGTTAACTTCAAAACATTTCAATTTTTTTTTACTTTTTATATCACATCAATAATTTTTTATTACTATTCAATTTTTTTTTTTTTTTAAAAAAACCATTACAATACAAAAAGCACATCAAAAACCTTTCCATGCAATTTTTTCACTTTTCCATACAAATTCTTTCAATTTTATATCAAATCAATCATTTCTTATTACTATTTAAAAATAAAAATTACCTCAAAAACCTTTACCAACACACCCATTGTTTTCAATACTCAGACTAACAAAAAATGAAATATTTCACGGATGTGACTCGTTGATGGCAAAAAGACTAGTTGTTTGTGAAAACATCATAAGGGTCATAAGAAATACGAGCCTTTAGGCAAAAAAAAAAAAAAAAAAAAAGGAAAGAAAAGATAGAAAATGGGAGAGTCTAATTGTCGGTTATGACGTATCTTAAATAATTGGGTCAAATATACCTTGGCCCTCTTAACAAACAACCATTTTTTATAAAGTTCTACGAACCCACATGTGTGGCACTTTGACGGTCTAAGTTAGACCCATGAAACTACCATTTTGTTGTAGTTTTTGGCACTTTTTGAATTTTTAGCACGATGCCACTTTTTGTATTTTTGGCACTTTTCTGTCATTTTCCAAAACTACCCCTATTTTCTTTAAAAAAAAAAAACTAAAATCAAAATTTCATGCAAATTCTTCTTATACTAATCAAACCTTACTCCGTGTATTTTAGTATTTAATCAAACCTTAAAAAATACAAAAAGGAAAAAACCATTTCTAGATATTATAGAATTTACCATACTATATGTTTACAGCTAACAAATAAGTTTGAGATATGCCCCAACCTCATTCCTTTATTATTTTTGGGTTAGGTTTTTTTGTTGTCCATCAAGACCTCTAACAATTCTAGCAGCAATAAACAATTAGATTACAATCCATTATAATTTTAATTTTTCCCTAAATTGCTTAGGTCCTTTTGTTTCCTTATATGCTTTGGAAAAATTATTTTGTACATCCCATTAAAATGTACCCATTAGAGGCAATAAAAAGACAAATAAGTTCAATTACTGATGTCATCCACATATATAATCAGTCAATTAAAGCAAGGCTAAACATGCCTCCAAAACTGTTGTGGTCAAGTTATAACTCTTTGAACATACTTAAGCCTCTAATTTCTAAAGGTACACTTTCCGTGAATCTATTGAATGCTATCGATAAAATTTGCAATTGTTTGCAATTAAACAAAGTGGAAGGGAAATGACCTATAAAACAATTACCATTTACAATAAAATGTTGAAGTTTGTAAAAAAAAAAAAGGGGGAGGGGCTTAGTCACAATTTATGCATTATTTCTCTAACCTAGTCACAACATTTACAAATTTGAGGATACCCATGAACGTAATTACCTCTTGTAGATATTGTTCCTTCTCTCCCACCATACCCATTTATTAGTCATCGTTAAATTAGTCAACATAATCATTGTTATATCTTCTAATAATCTCAGAGAATACAGAATAATGCCAATTTGACAGAAGGCTTCCAACATAATAAATCGCTTTTTCATGAGCCAAAACCGATTGATTTTCTTTTTTATCTTAAATAATTGATTAGCACCCTTCCTAATCCATCATTTGAAAAAAGAAAAATTGCTACACCAAAGTCTAGACTTATGACATACTATAGGTTCCATGAAAAAAAGTAGTTTTCAACTTTTTGAAATATGTATATCCAATTGTAGCAAACTTGTTTATGCCAAACCCCAATCCTTTAATGTCGTGTTAGGATTGTGACGGATTCGCAGGTCTTGTCAAAAATTGCATTTTTTAGTTTAGGGCAGTATTTCATAGTTACTGTTAGCTCTTTGTTAGTTGTCGTGGAAAATTTTGTTTTAACTCGCCATGTTAATTATTTTGATTAATTAATTCTAGTGAGTTATAGATAGATCTTTTGTGAGATATTTTATTGGTAAATACGTGTTGGGAAACCCATTGAATTAGATATTAAATTAATTAAATTTGAGGGACGTTACATGTGAAATTAGAAAATTCAGCTCTTGAACCATATAAAAGATGTGAGGTTGTGATCATAGATAGGTACAGGTGAGTAATAGGACAAGTTTTGTAGGTGATCGATGATCCAAGCTAAGTGTGAAGCCTACAAGTTAGGGTTGGTGAGTTCTTAGGATGAGCTAACGAACCGTTTTGTTGCACAAGGAAGAATTTGAAGTATGAGCAATTACGCGTCAAAGAGGATTACATTGTGATGGTTAAGGAAGAACAAACGAGGCTAAGGAAGAAGTGAACGAGGTTTAGTAACTTAGTGAGGTTGCTCATTATATTTTATTTACACTTTTTTAGAGATATCACAAACTCTTGACGTTAGCCACACCGGAGGAAATTTTCTTGAAGTTTAGCAAGGGATTACATATCTTGTGAAGTATTTTTGGTGAAACATTAGTTTGGAAAAACCTTATGTGATTTAATTATGATGTATTGTTATTGAATTCATATTTTGTTAACTTGAGGTATGTTAATAGTGTGATCATTAAGAAGTGATTGATATTATTATGGTGAATTGTATTGATTTGTTGAAAGACTTTGAAGTACTAGGCTTAAATGTCTTATAATTTAATCAGGTGAATATAGAATTCTTGGATGACTATATTGATGATTTATAAAACATATTAAAGAATATAGATGCTCTTGTTAACTTGTGGAAATTCTTAAAAATAGATATTTGATGAAAATTTTATATAGAGAAATATATGCTTTATGTACCGTTGTGGAATCGGGGTGTTACACGTTAGAGGATAGAGAAAGCACTTATCAAAAAATCTTTGTTTTCACTTGCATTTTTTTTCTAATCTCTTTTCAAGTAATATGCTTAGGGATATATATATTTTTTTTTTGTTGAGAAAAAAACAAAATAACGTATTTTATCTTTTGTTTATTCTTATTCCTTGTATTGAAATCAAAAGCCCAGCCGACATACCCAATCCAAGGGGATCATTTACACCGTAGTGGCAATAGACAATTAGATAACTATCCCACTTGAATTTTCTATTTTTCCAGAATTCATTAAATTCTTTTGTTTCCTGCTATGTTATGGACAAATTATTTTGTACTTTCAATTGAAAGGTACGCAATCTAAGGCAATATAAATGCACATATCCTAAGTCAATGATGCCGTCCTTGTAATCAATAAAGTAAAAGAGGATTAAACATACCTCCAAAGTTGTTATAGGAAACGATTAATTGTTTGAGCATGGTTAAGTTCCAAATTTCTGGAGGTAATCTTCCTGTAAATATAAAATAGAAGGTATCATTATAAACAAATATGAAGGTTTGTTTATCCCCAAAAGCCTAAAAGAACACTAAACAAACCCTCCAAATTTGTTATAGCCAAGGTATAAATATAGTTAAGTTCTCAATTTTCGGAGGTGCTCTTCCTGCGAAACTATTAGCCCACAGCAATAAATATATATGGCAATTGTTTGCAGTTAAACAAATTCGTAGAAGTTTGCCAATAAATTAATTTTAAGATACATGAGGACATCGTAATATGGGAAGATGAATAAACATATCTTCTTTGAGTTCACTAGACAACTTATTAGTGTAGAGATCTATGTCTTGCATTGAAGACATGCTGAAGATAAATGAGGGCATCAACCCAGAAAGCATGTTTTCTATAAAATAAATTTCTCGCAAGTTGAATTTCTCCAAGGAAGTCATGAATTGAAATTGTAAGTGTTGCAACTGAAGACGAGCCAGCGTGTTGGGCTTAGAGCCATTAAAACTATTGTTTTCAATACTTTAACTAACAAGAAATGAAAGGTTTCATAGTTACCACTTGATGATAGAGGAAACCACATGCGATGCTGATGCACAAGAGAATCAGGCAAAAGATTTTAATATTATTTTTTAATAAGATCAGCACAAAATAAAAAGAATCATACAAAATATTTTAAGATTATTTTTAGAATAATATCTTTTTCTTTATCTAGAAGAATGTTGCTTTGTCTCAAAGTTTATGTTATAGCATGACTTAAATTCAAGTCAAGGTGATGGGGCCCAGTGATTGCTTAATCCCATTAGGTGTTGGATTTGTGCTTTGCTGAATTGGAGTTCTTCTATTCTAATTTGTTTTGGAATTGTCAATGTTGGAGTCCTTGTTATTAGCCGACCTTCTCCATCTATATATAAAAGGAGCTGCAGCTATTCGGTCTTAATTGCACAACAACGAATAGAGATAGAGAAATCTCACCTTGGTTTTTCACACCCTGTAGCGCCGTACATGGCTTAGAGAATTACAGAAGATTTTATCTTTTGAGTATTAATTCTCATTTGTGTTTGAGTAAGATTTAGTTATATTGGGAATTTGGGCTTTGAGTCATTTTTTTTCCTGTAACCATATTTGATAGTAACTTTTCTTCGGGTCGTCTTCCACAATGGATGTACCTTCATATTGAGAGAACCACTTAAATCTTGGTATCGTGTGTGACTAATTTAATCTTACTGTCTACTTATTTTCTACATCTCACAGGTCTTGGGAAATAGAATTAATTTCCTAACAATTTAGGGATATTTTTGTTTTTGTATTTGTATTTTTATTTTTTAGGCAAACTCTCTTAGGAGAGGATGAGATCCTTGAGTCTTCTTTTTTGTGGAATGAAGTTGGGAAGCGAAACCGTGAAGATAATCACCAGTTGATTATTTCGACAGGATGTTACAAAATTCTAGCGTATTTTTCTCTAATGTTATAGTGTGATTTACAGTGATTGGACAGTTTAAGAAGTCTAAGGTTGTGGTTGAGCGATCGCAGTAAGTAAATGCTCACGAGACTGTTTTTACTATAACATGCGATATATCAGTGAACTGAGCATGCTTTACTTTTCAAAAGAATAAGATATGAGCCTACTAACTTTGTTACAACATGTCTTAAACAAATGATTGCATATATACGATTTATAATCAATGAACAATATTTGCATCGTATGACATGATCATGGGTCATGCACTACTATTGTATGGGCTAAATCATATGATCAAAGAGATTTACTTTTATGTTTAGCATTTGATCTAACATTTGTTTGTGACTAGCGCACCATATATGCATGGGGTCACTAGGACGGCTTCGCTAGCAGCATGGGTCAACCGAGGACATACTCGGTTGAGCTGCTAATGGAAGACGGTAAGCGGCAATATCTAGGGCACCAGTATTGTACTACGGGTCACTCGGGACAGCACCAACTCTATCGATAAAGAGTTAATGACTCGAACAAACCATACGTAAAAATACAAGTTTTTTATAAGTGACTTGTATTGTCCATTAAAAATACAAGTGACTTGTTGTTGGAATTATGATGTCTCACTTATAACATAAACCTTAGTTTTTTATAATCAGCATAACAACGAAGACAACACGTCTTTTAAAAAACGGAAAAATAAAAAATTGGTCCATGTGTTGGCCTAATTTACAAATCATTCTCTGTGGTATAAAATATAACTGAGAAGTCCATGTGATAGGCGAAATTGGCAAATTACTCCATGAAGTCAATTTTCGTCACTAACTTAACAGTAACCATTAGGTTGCCACGCCATACCCAATAAAAATGAAACACATATCACTCTTAATAAAAAAAAAATTAATATATTAAAAATTAAAAACTTTAAATATAATTATTATTTTTTTATAAAAAAAAAAAATAATGGGTTTAGGTGGTGGCTGCCAGTGGCAACCACACCCTTTAGGGAGGGTGGATGGCTCGCGAGCCATCTTAGAGTTGAGGATGGGCTTCAAGCCACCCCCGGCCTACGGGGTGGCAGCGCAACCACCCCAGAGTAAGGGGTAAAGTGATAGCCACCCATACATGTGGTGTCGGCCAATTCTAGAGTGGCTCACGTGCCACCCCCCGCCTATGAGGTGGCCCATGAGCCACCCCAACCACCCCCTAAACCCCCCCCTTCCTCCCTGGGCCCTTTTGTTTTGTTTTTTTTTAAAAAAAAAAACAAATAAATTAAGTTTTTAATTTTTAATATATTTGTTTATTCTGAGTGATACGTGTCGCATTTTTATTGAGTTTGATGTGACAACTTAATGGTTTCTGTTAAGTAGTGGATAGAAATTGACTTCGGTGAGTAATTTGTTAGTTTCGCCTCCCACAAGAACCTTTCAGTTAATTTTTATATTACAGGGAGTGATTTGTAAATTAAGTCAACCACAAGAACTAGTTTTGCATTTATTCCTTTACAAAATACACGTTTGATTAATAAATTTACAACTGTTACTTAGGGCTCAATGCATAACTAATTCTGCGATTATTTACTTACTAAGTCATGGACCTACACAGTTATTTTTCACTATGAAACACTTCGTATTTTGCAGGTTAGCAGGCCAGTTATTAGATCAAAGTATTTCACTGAGCTTGAGTGCTAAGTGAAGGACTCTTAGCTATTAAGGTTTGTTTAGTGCAGTTAGCAATTAGTTATTGTTCAATAGAAAAAGGATATTTGGAAGCTTTGTGTTTATAATTCGATTATAAATGGTGAATTGATTAAGATATTATAGTATTTACTCATATCATTTTTATTCTCCTTTTTGCTATATTTAACTCTGATAAATTAGTATTTAGGGCAATACTATCCTGCCAGTATCAGCTAGTTACTAGTTTATTGGTATTAAGGCATTTTCAATAACAGTCCAAATTAATCAAATAAATTGAATAATTTTTTGGGTGCGTAACAATTTTGCATCAAACAAAAAAAATAGTTGTAGAAGAGATTATTAAAAAAGCCCAATCCACATATTTGACCGAATACCAATCAACACTACACGTTATGAGTAATGTTCTTCCAACCCAAGGGATAACACTCTAGCAAAGAAAAATGTTTGTTAATACGTTTTGCAGTTGTTGGCTCTTGAACAAACTAGATGGGAGTTGGCCATAAAACTGATTGTAAGACAGACCAAGCCTTTGTAAGTTTGGGTAGAAGATTAAACATATCTTCTGGAAGTCCACCAGATAGCTTATTATAGTAAAGAACTATGACTTGCAATGATGACATGCTTGAAACAATGGAGGGCATGGGACCAGAAAGCATGTTGTTGGAGAAATAATTAACACCAAAGACATGTGGGCCTAAGGTAGTATCGGGGGCCGAGCCCATCGGGTTGGCCCGGCCAGATCAGACCTAAGTACAAGACCATTCGTCATCTCCAAAAAGACGGATATTCAGAATATATCAAAATAGGCTTCTATCCCATCAAATATGGGATAAGGTACCTAATAGAATGACATTAGCTAAAGGGGTAGTGTCCTATCCAGTTTGGACTCTACTACCCAATTTGAATTCTATGAAGATAAGACTCAAGACTATGTGATCTAGGACTCAGACTCCTAATCAGAAAGATAAGATTCAAGACTATGTGATCTAGGACTCAGACTACTAATTAGATTATGCTCCAAGCACTCTAGCGGTTTTATAACTGTGAACTGTGAGTCTATAAATAAGACTACGGCGTCAGGTATTTAAAAAAAAACAAGCACATTCTCTGAGCTTTGGAGATTACAGATATTTTTCAGAAAATTAGTTTGAACTGACTTAGGCATCAGAGTGGGGGTCCGGTCGGCACCCCCATAGTCCGACGAGCCGTTTATTATTTTGCAGATTACGAGGAGAGCGAAGATTAAGGAAGGCAACGAATTACAAGGCGACACGTCACCGTACCGGAAACTATACCAACAGTTTGGCGCCGTCTGTGGGAAGCGACGAATCGTTTCTTGCAAAAAAAAATATCCGCAACGGTGACTACGCGATAAATCATGGCTGAAACTGGCCTGTGGTTTCTTCCTTCAAAGATCATCACTAGACCAAGACAGATCTATATAGATCTACAGTCATACATAGTAGATCACGTTCAACTATGACGTATCAGTATTCAATTGGCATCGAATCAGTGCTCACCTTCGTCAGAAAAACAAGATAAGTCCATACTTTTCTTTTCATTTCGATTTGTTAAATTGTGGAAAGAAATTCATAGTGTGGATGACTATCTGTGCTATTATGAAATCCAATGATAAGAAATTTTGGAGTGTCAGATCTGAAACTCTCTTTAGACAAAGATCAATAATTATTGTGGCCTTGTATGTTTACAAGCGCTTCGTTAAAAAACATGAAGCCTTTCAACTAGACTATGAGTTTTGGTTGGAATGGTGCTTCTCTTCTAATACTTGTTGATTTTTGATATTTTTTATTGGCACTACAAGACAAATAATTGGGTTTATAAAAGAAGAAAAAGATTATTGTGATGATAGATCGGAATTTGATTACACCAAAATCGATGCTGACAGTATACAGATGTTCTAGATCTATACTCAGAAGTAACGACTCTACATGGGTGCACAAACTCAATAATTTGTTCAGTGATGATGGGTCGATTTGTTTCTGAAGAACAAATCAAAGAGAGAGAAGCTCCAGATGTTTCCTCCAAGTGATCTCCAACTTCCAGAAAATCCAAACAAAAGAAGAAGATGGGTCAAGAGGCAGGGAGTCGGCCCAATAAGCAAAACAAAACAAAAAAAAAATGGAATAGAAGTGGGGCCCAACCGATCCGGATCCTTCCCTCCGAACCTGAGAGCACCTTCGTGAACCTCCAAGGCAGCAGTGAAGGAGAGACTCCACCTTTGAACCTCCGAGGCAACGGCGACAGGAAGAATCAAACCGAGTCACCTCGGTTCAAGTTAAGATCCACACAGGTGACGCCGAGTCAGGTGACGAAGGACCCACGACCGAGAAGGTCCAGCTCGGGATCCTCCCCTCTGACTCCGAGACCATCGACCAGTGCCGCTACCACCGGATTCGTTGCGGCCACCATACAAGACGGCTCCACCCGAGCAGGTGATATCGAGGATCGCGATCCCTAGGACGTCAGAACGCGAATCCCCGGTACTTCAGGTTTTGCCCAGTAGGACATTGGAGCCCCGAGCATGGGGGCAGTCTTCTTCACAGATTTGGAGATTCTCAGGCGATGGCGACGCTCCACTCCACTCAGAATCCAGCGACTCGTGCTCCTCATGATCATCCCTTCCTGTTGCTGAATCGTCTAGGCCAGGCATCTAGAAACTTGAAAGCTCACATCTCTTTCACCCAATCCGTGGCCAAAGACTCGTGACCAGGGAGATGGAGACCCTCGAGAGGATAGAGCTGACTGTAAACAAGAGAATAGCCCGAGACTTCATGCGTCAATAGGAGACTCCTGGAGAATCAACTGAACGTGAAGATTAGCGGAATTGAAAAAGGCCAGTCCAGTGTCCAAAAACTCAATATAAAGGGGTTGAATCAGACCTTGGAATAGAGAGAAAGAAGAGCTGGCGACTCTACCCGATCCAATCCTATTCAAGATCTCTTCTCCTAACCGAACCTGGAGCATTTCAAGATCACAGACATCTCAGAGCATGCCCGAACAGAGCCCAGAATCAGTATTCATCCTCACCGATCGGTGGTATGAGGCCAAGCACGATGCTCCAAAGCCCTCAACTGCCACGGTAGTTCTACCCAGAAAGTCTCCACCTTGGGTCAGTCTTCGGATTGGGTGCGAATCGGGTCATTGTCTCGGAGATTCGGTCTCCCCAGCCGCCTAGATGATCGTCGAAAGCATGTTGTTCGTTTCAGTCCGAGCTCCAGAGCAAGATTCAGGTCAAGTTCAGATCCTCCATCCACGGGGTTATGAATTAGAACCCCTTCTAATCAATTCCGGTGGGGAGGATGAAGAATCCCCCACCATGAAGGTCCTTGGGTCCTTAGCTCAGAACAAAACACCGGCTTCATGGGACCAAGTCTGTGAAAGACTCAGCACTACCCTGTTTTACAAAAGGAAAGAGAATATAATGTGTAGAAAGAATCGCATGCTGCAGTATGCCTATCATGGAAAGTGATACACGTGTTTCGAGGAAAAATTGGTTGTAAAGATGACTTTGGTTGATTTCTATGCGAAATTTGGTTGCAAGGTGACTACACGTACACAACTTGATGAAATTCCACAACCGACAGTGTCTCGGAGAAGAAATCGGATGGTAGAAGATTCTTGAAAGATCGGTCGACTGGTGGACTTTGGAAAGATTCTCCACTAATCTAGTAGCTAGTAAAACCGAGAGACTTTTCACCGAAACCCTGATAGAGGTTCTCAAAGTTCTGGCTCTTCAAAAAGCTGGATCACGCCTAAGGGATTGGTACTGTGGCTGTGTTTTTATCTTTTTGGTGTTGCTCCAGATGTTTCTGAAAGTTTCGGTAGAAAGTTCCTAGGCATCCTTTGAAAGAGGCCAACCTGTGTTGTGAGTTGGCTAGTACCGGTTTTTCCACAAGTGTGGGGCTCGGTCTAGTAAAAAGAAAAAAAAAGGAAGAAAGTATAATCCGAGAAGTTAGATCCGAGGTGTTCTACACAAGTGAAAAGTTAGATCCGAGATGTTTTACCGAGGCGGAAAGTTAGTTCCGAGGTGTTCTACACAAGTGAAAAGTTAGATCCGAGGTGTTCTACACAAGTGAAAAGTTAGATCCGAGATGTTTTACCGAGGCGGAAAGTTAGTTTCGAGGTGTTCTACACAAGTGAAAAGTTAGATCCGAGGTGATTTATTGAGGTGGAAAGTTAGTTCTGAGGTGTTCTACACAAGTGAAAAGTTAGATCCGAGGTGTTCTACACAAGTGAAAAGTTTGATCCGAGATGTTTTACCGAGGCGGAAAGTTAGTTCCGAGGTGTTCTATACAAGTGAAAAGTTAGATCCGAGGTGATTTATTGAGGCTGAAAGTTAGATCCGAGGTGTTTTACCGAGGCAAAAAGTTAGATCCGAGGTGATATACCGAGAAGAAAGTATAATCCGAAAAGTTTGATCCGAGGGTATTCTACCGAGGCGAAAAATATGTACCGAGATGACACATACCGAGAGTATTATTCCGAGGGTACTATCCCGAGGAGACTATGCCCAAGCTCCTAGTTCCAAATGGCACACTTTGAGGACCCCTCTAGATTTGCCATCCTCCTAAGTGCACAGTCACGTGCCGAGGGACAAATCCGAGCCGAGGGTCCAGTTTGAGGAACTCTCCCAAAGAGCACCATATCGAGTGGCGTGCAGGATAAGGAGCTCCAAGTAAGACGGTCCATCTTCATTGAATTCACCAGATAAGTTCATACTCTTCTTTTACAACTATGATTTATGTTAAAGTAAGGATAAATGTTGGTTTTTATCAACCAACATATATATATATATATATATATATATATATATATATATATATGCATGCACTTGTACGCTTTGCCGAAATGTATATATATTTTGATAAAATAGACTCATGTGTTGAGGCTTCACTCCTGTCGTGAGTGAAAGGATCACAAAATCATCCCGACGGATGAAAAGAATATATGGTGCTACAGTGCATTCTGCTATTTTGTTTTAGTATATGCAGTGCTTTGTTAACCCTTTTCGCAGAAAAGATATGGGGAGACAACCCCTACAACAAATTATACAAGGAAAGTCTCTTGGTCAGTCCAACACCGAGAGCCAGGGAGACAACCCTGCAGAGAAAACAAGGAAAGTCTCTCGGTCAGTCCAACACCGAGAGCCAGAGAGACAACCCTGCAGAGAAAACAAGGAAAGTCTCTCGGTCAGTCCAACACCGAGAGCCAAGGAGACAACCTTGCAGAGAAAACAAGGAAAGTCTCTCGGTTAGTCCAACACCGAGAGCCGGGGAGACAACCCTGCAGAAAAAACAAGGAAAGTCTCTCAGTTAGTCCAACACCGAGAGCAAGGAAGAACAGACAGTCCCCAGGTATCGATTGATCTCTGCTAAGAATAAAGCAGCAGTCCGAGACAGAATGGAAGCACTTCTTCATCAAACTTCTCCAAAGATGATCAAGCTACATCAGCGTCCATCTGACTCCCCACCTCGAATGACTCGAAAGAGTTAGTTCACCAAGCCAGCTTGAACACTTCTTAACATTCATCTTTAACCATCCAACTGTCCTTGAATTTAAACGTCTGATTTCTGTTCCTGTAGTCTGTACGCCGATGTCCATAATTTATAAGTAGTGGGCAATGGTCAAAATTGCTAGCAGCCAAGACACGAATATCCACATCCTGAAAATTCCCACACCAATTAAGATTTGCCACTGCTCTATCAAGCCTTTCGCTACAAAAAGGATGATCTGTACGATTGTTGCACCACGTAAACTTAGACCTTGTGAAGCCCAAATCACTTAGTTGACCTTCCACTAATACATTCCGGAACGCCTCCATTTGTTGTTCAGACCTTAACACGGTGTTAGAGTATATCAAAAGATCAATAATCCAAGCTACATTTGAAGACTATCACCTACCTACAGTTGAAGAATTGTGACCTACTTAATTGTAGTTGAAATCTATTTGTATTATATAATTCTCCAATAAATATGAGCTTGTTATATTGTAAACATTTCACTCAAAGAAATGAGATATTAGGTCTCTTTTCCTTGACTAATTTAAAAAGATTACGAACTGTCCGAGGGTTCAAAGCCCTCGAAAATTCCAACAGATCATACTCATAATGACTGGCGGGACTGAATGTGAGCCACTTCCAAAACATATGGACTGTGCCCCATTTGCATGTTGTCCCCATCACGACTCTTTTTTCTTATCCCCCTGACTCCCCCTAATTCTTGTCATCTACTAGCTCATTGTTAGTTTTGGCTCTACATCTCCCTTAGTGATAAATTCCACTTCATGGTACTCAATTAATTGGCCACCTCCTTCTTCTGACAAGACTATTTTTCTTGAGATCTCCTCTTCCACCATGGCCTAGTAGCTGTGTCCAAATCGTTAGAGTACTAGCAGCAAATACCCTAAAGCTTATTTCATTCCCTTAATTATATATGTATATTTTGGTGGGCTCACTTGAACATTTAGATGTGCTACCATTGCCATGGATGCAGCTCTTGTACACGTACACTTGGATCCTAATTCACCAAAAGCTCAAGTTTTCTATAAAATGGGAGGGAGTTCTAATCAAAGTGTCAATAGTACTGCTCCTTGACCTAGTGGTAATATAACTTATATTAGTCATCTATGTCCTTTTAGTTTACCTACAAGCTCTCTTTCCACCATTCTCAGCCGTGACGAGGCCATTGTTTTCCTTAGTCTAATGGTCCTAGTCTCCCATTTTCTCAAGAGAGCCAAACTTCACCTACAAAGGAGAAGAAGAATATATATATATATATATATATATATAAACCTCACAGTCACACAGCCTGTTGGTTATGACGTTGCTGTTCTTCTCCTCCCTTATCCATTCACCACTTGGATTTATCATTGTCCTCTCTTTCTCTCACTTCCCCATCCTTTCTTTTTAGATTTTGTTCTCTTATCGTTCGCCTTCTCACTCTGCCATCCTCTCCTCTCATACTTCATTCGTTATGTAGTGACTTAGAATTTAATCTCCGAATAAACAGATTTTGATTTCGAGATTTAAAATCATGTTAGAATATTTTAAGGCCAAAATAATAATCTCGGGGGTATTTTTAGAGATGTGAATATTTATGAAAATATATTTTAATTGGTGGAATTTAATTTACAAGTCTTGATTTTATAAGGAGTTTGTTTTAGACTGATTTACAATTTTACATCACGGAGGATTTAAATAAAAATTAAAAGCATCATGCAATTTATTTAGGGGTAACGGAGTTATTTTAGGTAGTAAGCTATAATATATATTATAACAAACAGAATTTGTAGTAACCGAATAAGCTAAAGTTTCAGCTTATTCGTTTAGGCTAAGTTGCAAATCATGTGCTGGCTTTTCGTGAAATGCCAGCCGTTATTGTACGGAGCATTGGCGTGATTCAGAAAGCAAGATAAACATGAGAGAAAGGTTGAGTGACTCATGAATTGTCCAAAACATGTTGGAAAAACATTTAGAAGAAGAAATACTTTTTTGCACAATTTTGCTTCCCCTGCGTTATAAAACGCTTACCCCTCTTCCATATTCTCTCATATTTTCTCCTTTCCTTCTCTTGATTTGTTGCCCACACCTTTCCCCTGTTTTCTTCATCTCAACCGAAACCCATCTCCCTCTTCCTTTTCTTTCACAAACCGAGAGATTGAGAGAGATGATGAGACAGAGAAGAGAGACCGAAGCAGAGAGAGAGAGAGAGAGAGAGAGAGATTCACGTTGGAGAAGAGCTACCAGAGGTAGCAAGGTTTTCATCCTCCAAGGAGCTAACCGAATTAGGGGCTTGAAATTGGGTGGCTACGGTTGTTGGGCCACCGACGTTGTGAGTGGGTAGCAGATGGAGCTGTGTTTTACGACCCTATTCCGGCAAAATCAACATGTAATTTATTTCCCCCTAGCTCGTCAGTGTCAAACGGAAATCAGCAAGGTAAGGATTTGAGCTTTCCATGTAAATTTGATTTACCCAGTAATCGTGCTAAAAGCTAAGATTATGTTTAATTTTGATTTTATTTGTGGTGTTTTGGATCGATTAAAGACTGTGTATGATTTCTTAGGTTTGTTTCTCTTGATTTTCCTATGGGTTTTTCGGTGATAGCAGATTAGAGTATTATTTGATTTGAGTTTCAGCTGTTTTGGGTTCTTTGGTGAATGTTATATTGAGATTTTGGGTGTTTTGATTTGCTGTTCTTGGCCGAGATAGAGTGGGTTTTGGAGTTTGAATTATTTCCCCTCTTTCAGTGATTGAAGGTTGATTTAGGTTGTTGTATGATTTAATTATTCGTAAGTTTTGAGTTCCAATTAGTTAGTGTTTTGCTGGGTTGTGTTGATGACTTGAGAAGATTGACTGTTTTAGGAGTTGAAGCTATGGCTTTGAAGGATTCATGGCCGATTGGAGGAATGATTTCCTTAGGGTGCTCTGTTTCTTAGAGATTTGAATTTATGATGGTCTTATGGTTTTAGTTAGAGGACCCGTGAGTGTTGGTGATATAATCTTGATTATGCTTGATTGTAATGAAGTGTTTTGGGTTCTCAAGCCGTTTCAAGAGAAATTTTGATTTAGTGATTTTTGGTTTGATTTGGCAGAATTAGGGGTAGTTGGGCGTGAGGAAAGAGAGATGTGAAGCTTCATTTTGGGTCTTGATTGTTGGGTTTTGCTAAGTAGCTTGAGGTAGGATATTGGGCAGGGATGTTTGGTACGTTGGTAGCTTGGCGGCTTGGGTCTAAGACCGAATGATGCTGTGAAATTGTAGGAGTTGTTGGTTGTTTTGGGTATTCCATTTCATGAGGGGAGGAGTTGGTGACGAAATGGTTTGCTTAGGCATTTTGGTGCGTGGAGATTGTTATAGTTAAGTTAATTGTGTTAAGGTTTGTCTATTAGTTGTCTTCTAGTGGTCTTCGAAGAACTATAGGGCTTGTGAACATTCAGCCAACTCGGTGTTTCCCTTGAGGTATAGGTACGTAAGTTTTAGCATTAAAGGAGAGAAATAATGAGCTGGTATAAAAATATAATAAATAGATTAGTCGAATAAATGGTAATAACAATTGGGATGTTGATATATAGACTCAACCAATGTTAAGATAGAATTTATAAGGATTGTAGATTAAGTGCAAATTAATCCTAAGAATAATGTCTAGTTTAGAACCTAGTTATGTATTCCAAGCTTTAGTAATTAAATATATTATATTATGGTATTATTAAATTAACTGGATTATTAAATTAACTTTTAAAGTGTTAAATTAAATTATGATTTAGGGTATATGTCTTGAGATTACAATTTACCCTAAATAACTCCAAGGCAATAGAAGATAATATTTATAAGTATTGATATTATATAAACGCTAAATTAGGCTTGTAACCCACTTGGAAATGTAATTAGGTAATTAATGCATTAGTTTATGCCAACTAAAAATGGTTAAATGTTATAAGGATTTTTAGTGGGTTACCTAGAGGATAAGGTTAGATAAAGATTTTGGGATAGTTGTTCAATGTATGATGAAGATGTGAGGGTTAGGTCGTGTTGTGTCGTTAGCACAAAAGAAGGATAATGATGCTTGACTATTTTTTAGGGAAAATGATAAATGATACTGTTTTTATTGAATTATTTGATAAAGCTTTTGAGGTATGATTATTAAAATTACATGACCCTCAGTATTTTATGAATAACATGAGTATATGTTTTCAATTGTTTTTACATGTGTTGAAATGATTTGCAAAATGAAATGAGATGATTATGAGAACAAAAAAATGATTTGAAGTAAGACATGTTATTTCAAAAGGTATAAGAGAATCTTTCTTTTATATTTATGCTAGTCTCTCACGTATAGGAGATTTTGTGTTAGATTGTAAACACTCTTTTTCATAGACTTTCTCTAGATTCTTTGAGCTGAATGAAGACAAAGGTGGGAAAAATTGAATTCTAGGAATTTTATGATTTAAAGAAGATAAACTTTGATTGTAGGTATTCATCTTTAATTATTTTGCTTTTAGGATGAAGTGATATAGACTAAGGCATGGTAAATTCCATCGGTAGTGGTGCAAGAGATAAGGTAAGTAGAATTGGTTAATCAAGGATTTTATGAAAATAATACACCCAAAAGTAAAGATTTCTAAAATTAAATGTATTTGGGTGTATATACATGTGCATATGTCTTATAGTCATTGATTCTCAAAGTAAATGAGAAATTTTGAATAAATCATGCAAACAATGAGTTGAGCTATATTTTGATACTGATGATACATAATATTATATTTGGTATAGTGGTGCCATTGTGAAATTTATATGTTGAATTCTATAAATGCAAATTGCATTGATTGATATGGAAAGACATTGGGTTACCAATGTGACAAAAAAGGATTTTATGACGAGATATGATATTTTGTTTTTAGAAAATGGAAATTGGCACTTTATGTATAATTTTTTGAATGATTCAATTATATGTGAGCACTTTGATTGTGATTTGAAAACTCCCTATGGCATAGTGAAATTTATAAGCTCGGTGCCGAAGCAAGTCCTTGTATGAGGATGTCGAGTGTTTGGATCTTAAATTTTGGGATCATGCAACTATGTGTGCTTTGGAGGGAGAGACAACATAGTAATCGATCATGGGTGAATTCCTTAGAAACTATATGGGCTGTCCCATAGCTAGAGACTCCAAGGAGGGTCGCTTCTTCTTGCCCGATAAGAGGTTTCAGTCCTAATATGGGGACTGCACAACCCAGTCAGACGGGGCGGAAACGTTTGACAACAAGTGTATGACATTTGGGACATGGTTTTAATATATTTGAATTATTGCATTATTTTATTGCTCATGGTAAGAATGCTTACTCATGTGTACAATTCATTTTTATGGTTATTGAACACTACAAAAAGTAATATTTCATATCATGTTTTGAAAATATCTAGCATTGTTCTATTAAATTATGTGCATAATTTCAACTGGTAAATTGCTCGAGATCAATTGATTAATTATTTCTACTTATTGAGGTTGCTCATTATATTTTATTTACACTTTTTTAGAGGTATCACAAACTCTTGACGTTAGTCACACTAGGGGAAATTTTCTTGAAGTTTAGCAAGGGATTACATATCTTGTGAAGTATTTTTGATGAAACATTAGTTTGGAAAAACCTTATGTGATTTAATTATGATGTATTGTTATTGAATTCATATTTTGTTAACTTGAGGTATGTTAATAATGTGATCATTAAGAAGTGATTGATATTATTATGGTGAATTGTATTGATTTTTTGAAAGACTTTGAAGTACTAGGCTTAAATGTCTTATAATTTTATCAGGTGAATATAGAATTCTTGGATGACTATATTGATGATTTATAAAACATATTAAAGAATATAGATGCTCTTGTTAACTTGTGGGAATTCTTAAAAATAGATAATTGATGAAAATTTTATATAGAGAAATATATGCTTTATGTACCATTGTGGAATCGGGGTGTTACACGTTAGAGGATAGAGAAAGCACTTATCAAAAAATCTTTGTTTTCACTTGCATTTTTTTTTAATCTATTTTCAAGTAATATGCTTAGGGATTTTTTTTTTTTTTTGAGAAAAAAACAAAATAGCGTGTTTAATCTTTTGTTTATTCTTATTCCTCATTATTGAAATCAAAAGCCCAGCCGATATACCCAATCCAAGGGGATCATTTACACCGTAGTGGCAATAGACAATTAGATAACTATCCCACTTGAATTTTCTATTTTTCCAGAATTCTTTAAATTCTTTTGTTTCCTACTATGTTATGGACAAATTATTTTGTACTTTCAATTGAAAGGTACGCAATCTAAGGCAATATAAATGCACATATCCTAAGTCAATGATGCCATCCATGTAATCAATAAAGTAAAAGAGGATTAAACATACCTTCAAAGTTGTTATAGGAAATGATTAACTGTTTGAGCATGGTTAAGTTCCCAATTTCTGGAGGTAATCTTCCTGTAAATATAAAATAGAAGGTATTATTATAAACAAATATGAAGGTTTGTTTATCCCCAAAAGCCTAAAAGAACACTAAACAAACTCTCCAAATTTGTTATAGCCAAAGTATAAATATAGTTAAGTTCCCAATTTTTCGAGGTGTTCTTCCTGTGAAAACTATTAGCCCACAGCAATAAATATATATAGCAATTGTTTGCGGTTAAACAAATTTCGTAAAAGTTTGCCAATAAACTAATTTTAAGATACATGAAGACATCGTAATATGGGAAGATGAATAAACATATCTTCTTTGAGTTCACCAGACAACTTATTAGTGTAGAGATCTATGTCTTGCATTGAAGCCATGTTGAAGAGTGTAGAGATCTATGTCTTGCATTGAAGCCATGTTGAAGATAAAGGAGGGCATCAACCCAGAAAACATGTTTTCTATAAAATAAATCTCTCGCAAGTTGGAAATGTTGAAGATAGAGAAAGGTATAGAGTCAAAAAGCTTGTTACATCTAAGATTTATTATTTGCCACGGCGATATTTTAAGATTGAGATGATGGAATACCTCTTATGAAATTGTTACTGTTTAGGGACCAAGTTTGCAGCGTGTATAACATGCCAATCCATGACCGAATTTTTCCATGGAAGTCACGAATTGAAATGATAAGTGTTGCAATTGGTAAAGACGACCCAACTCGTTGGGCATATAGCCGTGATAACAATATATGTTAGACATAGATGGCGGAATACCTCCTGTGAAATTGTTCTCTTTTGAGACAAATTTTGAAGTTTTGATAACAGTCCAATCCATGACGGAATTTCTCCAAGGAAGACATGAATTGACATTGTAAGTGTTGCAACTGATAAAGACGAGCTAGCTTGTTGGGCTTAGAGCCATTAAAACTATTGTTTTCAATACTTCAACTAACAATAAATGAAAGGTTTCACAGTTACCACTTGATGATAGAGGAAACCACATGTGATACTGGTGTACAAGAGAATCAGGCAAAAGATTTTAATATTATTTTTTAATAAGATTAGCACAAAATAAAAAGAATCATACAAAATATTTTAAGATTATTTTTAGAATAATATCTTTTTCTTTATCTAAAAGAATATTGCTTTTGTCTCAAAGTTTATGTTATAGTATGACTTAAATTCAAGCCGAGGTGATGGAGCCCAGTGATTGCTTAATCCCATTAGGTGTTGGATTTGTGCTTTGCCGACTTGGAGTTCTATTCTAAATTGTTTTGGAATTGTCAATGTTGGAGTCCTTGTTATTAGCTGACCTTCTCCATCTATATATAAAAGGAGCTGCAGCTATTCGGTCTTAATTGCACAACAACGAATAGAGATAGAGAAATCTCACCTTGGTTTTTCACACCCTGTAGCGCCGTACATGGCTTAAAGAATTACAGAATATTTTATCTTTTGAGTATTAATTCTCTTTTGTGTTTGAGTAAGATTTAGTTATATTGGGACTATGGACTTTGAGTGATTTTTTTCCCTGTAACCATCTTTGATAGTAACTTTTCTTCGGCTCGTCTTCCACAATAGATGTACCTTCATATTGAGGAAACCACTTAAATTTTGGTGTAGTGTGTGACTGATTTAATTTTGCTATCTATTTATTTTTCACATCTCACGGGTCTTGGGAAATAGGATTAATTTCCTAATAGTTTAAGGATATTTTTGTTTATTTATTTTAATTTTTTAGGCAAACTCTCTTAGGAAAAGATGAGATCCTTGAGTCTTATTTTTCTGTGGAATGAGGCTTGGAGGCGACTGTGAAGATAATCACCAGTTGATTATTTCGACGGGATGTTACAAAATTATGGCGTATTTTACTCTAATGTTAGAGTGTGATTTGCAGTAATTGGACAATTAAGATATCTGAGGTTGTGGTTCTGTGATCGCAATAAGTAAATGCTCACGAGACTGATTTTACTACATGTGATGTATCAGTGAACTGAGCATGATTTACTTTTCAAAAGAATAAGTTATGAGCCTACTAACTTTGTTATAACATGTCTTAAACAAATGATTGCATATATATACGATTTATAATAAATGAACAATATTTGCATGGTATGACATGATCATGGGTTGCACTATTATTATATGGGCTAAATCATATAATCAAAGAGATTTACTTTTATGTTTAGCATTTGATTGAATGTTTGTTTGTGACCGGCGAACCATTTATGACATGATCACCAGGACGGCTTCGCTAGCAGCATGGGCCACCCGCGGTCATACTCGGTCGATCTGCTAGTTGAAGACGATATGCGGCAATATCTAGGGCATCAGTATTGTACTGCGTCTCCTTTGGGACAGCACCAACTCTATCGAGAAAGAGTTAATGACTCGAACAGACCATACGTAAGAAAGCTATGACCAGAGAATATATATATATATATATATATATATAATCATGATTTTTGTCCATTAAAAATACATGTGACTTGTTACTGGAATTATACCGTCTCACTAATAAAATAAACTTGATTTTTTCTAATCGGCATAATAACGAAGATAACACATATCTTTTACAAAACGGAAAAATGCAAAATTGGCTCATGTGATTGGCCTAATTTATTAATCACACTCTGTGGTATAAAAATTAACTGAGAAGTCCCTGTAATAGGCGAAATTGACAAATTACTCTGAAGTCAATTTTTGTCTACTAACTTAACAGAAACTGTTATGTTACCACGCCAAGCCCATTAAAAATGCAAAATAAAAATGCAACACATATCACTCTTATTAAAAAAAATATATGAATATATGAAAAATTAAAAACCTAAAATTAAAAACTTAAAATATTATTATTTTTTTAAAAAAAAAAATTTAGGGGTTTGGATGGTGGCTGGCAGTGGCAACCGCCCCCTTTGGGGAGGGGGGTGGCTCATCGCCACCCTCATGGGCCAGGAGTGGCCACGCGCCACCCCCAGCCCCATCCAGGGTGGCTCGCTGGCCATCCCAGAGTTGAGAATGGGCTTTGAGCCACCCCGACCCATGGGGTGAGCGCACGGCCACCCCAGAGGAAGGGGTAAAGTGGCAGCCACCCTTAGAGGTGGCGCCGACCAATTCTGGAATGGCTCATGCAACACCCCCCGCCGCGGGTGGCCACCCCCGACCCATGGGGGTGGCAGCGAGCCACCCCCTAACCCCCTTCCCCTCTTTTTTTTAAAAATAAATTTGAAGTTTTTAATTTTTAATATATTTGTTTATTATGAGTGACACGTGTAGCATTTCTATTGGGTCTGACATGGTAATTTACTGGTTTCGATCAAGTAGTGGACGAAAATTGACTTTGGTGAGTAATTTGTCAATTTTGCCTACCACAAGGACCTCTCAGTTAATTTTTATAACACAGTGAGTAATTTGTAAAATTATGCCAACTACATGGACTAATTTTTCATTTTTTTCCCTTTATAAAATGCACGTTTGATTAATAAATTTACAGTTGTTACTTAAGGCTCAATGCATAACCAGTTCTGTGATTGTTTACTTACTAAATCATGGACCTACATAACTATTTTTCACTATGAACCACTTTGTGTTTTGCGGGTTTGCCAGTTATTAGATCAGAGTATTTCTTTGAGCTTGAGTGCTAAGTGAAGGACTCTTAGCTAGTAAGGTTTGTTTACTGTAGTTAACAATTAGTTATTGTTCAATAGAAAAAGGATATTTGGAAGCTCTGTCTTTATAACTCGATTATAAATGATGAATTGATTAAGATATTATAGTATTTACTCATATCATTTTTATTCTTCTTTTCGCTATATTTGACTCTAATTAATTACTTTTGAGGGCAACACTATCGGCTAATTACCAGTTTATTGGTAGTAAGGCATGTTCAATAACACTTAAAATTAATCAAATAATTTGAATAATTTTTTGGTCGCGTTACAGTTTTGCATCAAACAAAATATATTGTTGTAGAAAGGATTATTATAAAAGCCCAATCCACATATCTGACCGAACATCAATTAACACTACGCATTATGAGTAAGGTTCTACCCGCTGGCAATCCTCATATTCTTATGCACGCTCCACACATCTCAGGCTGGGCAATGACTCTGATACTATTTGTAATAACACCCTCAACGACACAATATTGTCCGCTTTTGGCTCCCCTGAACCAAATTTCTCAGGAGGTCACCCATCCTACTAGTACTTTCGCATAAACACGCTTAACTATGGAGTTCTGATAGGTTCATGGCCATCACGACTTTAAAATGCGTTGTGTCAAGAAGAGTGCGAATATACATATAAGAACATCCCTATTTCTATACCTAGAAGATGTAAGACGTCAAGCGCCTGGGCCAGATGGGTTTGCATCCTGGTTTTACCAACAAAATTGGGCGATAGTTGGCGGGAAGGTATGCATGGCTATTATTAGCTTCCTAAATTCTGGTCACCTTGATGAAAAAAACCCGTATGTTTCTATGCCACAAATATCGCCCTTATTCCTAAGGTGAAAAAACCCACACATGTTTTGGAATTTCGCCCAATTAGCCTATGTAATGTGATTTATAAATTGATATCCAAGGTGCTAGCCAACATATTAAAAGTGGTGCTCCCCCAGTATTCTTTTTGCTCAGAGCACTTTTATCCTTGGCAGATTGATTTCTAATAACATCCTAGCAGCTTATGAGACCCTACATTTCATGCAGACCAAATTATGGGGCAAAGTGGGGGGTATATGGGGATTGAATTAGAAATGAGCAAAACATATGATCTGATGGAATGGGACTTTCTAGAGGCGGTAATGTGGAGAATGGGTTTTGTCAGAAGATGGATCAAATTAATTATGACTTGTATTCGAATGGTTTCTTACACTATTGTGGTGAATGGTCAGCCTGTGGGAAGAATCTTACTGTCCAGAGGAATTAGATAAGGGGATCCTTTGTCTCTCTAATTATTCATTATGTGTGCTAAGGCATTGAGCTCCCTTCTGCATCATGCAGAAGCTTCGAGTTGTCTTTCTGGAGTCCCAAAGTCCAAACGGGGCCCTCAATTTAGCCATCTTTTCTTTGCCGATGATAGTCTGTTATTTTGCAAGGCAAATTTAGTGGAGTGGCGCAAACTAATGAGATTGTTGGAAAAGTATGAACATTCCTTTGGCCAGAAACTTAATAAGGCAAAAACATCCATTTTCTTCAGCAAAAATACAAGCCCAGAGCGACAACATGAAATTTTCCAGTTATCTGGCTTCCTAGCCACGAACAGGTATGAAAAATATCTCGATCTACCAACTCTAGTTGGCAAGTCTCGATCCCAGGCATTCAAGAGTATAAAGGATAAAGTTTTGAATCGGTTACACAATTGGAAGGTTAAATTCCTTTCACAAGTAGGGAAGGAGATTCTTCTGAAAGTTGTGATTCAAGCCATTCCAACGTACAACATGAGTATTTTCCCACTTCCAATCGGTTTGTGCAAAAAAAATTAATGGGTTGATGCAGAAGTTTTGGTGGGGACATCAGGAGAACGAGGCCAAGATGCATTGGATGAGATGGGAGCGGATGGGGGTTTCAAATAATCAAGGTGGTTTGGGTTTCCGAGATTTGGTGTGCTTTAATAAAGCTCTTTTGGCCAAACAATGCTGGAGACTTTTGGAGAACCCTATTTCCCTAGCCGCACAGACTATCGAGGCAAAATACTACCCACAATCCACATTTTTGTAGGCCACATTGGGTAAAAGACCATCCTCTGCATGGAGAAACTTGATGTTTGCATGCGATGTATTGAAAAATGGGCTTGTATGGAGAGTGGAGGATGGGAGTGATATCCGAATATGGGGTGACAAGTGGATTCCGACACCAATATCTTTCTCAATTCAATTGCCACAAGAAGTTTTATTGGCGGATGCAAAGGTAATGGAGCTCATTGACCAAAATACTAAGTTGTGGAATTCACCTCTTATTAAGAAAATTTTTCAAGAAAAGGAGGCTCGGGTTATATGCCAAATTCCGTTAAGTCATGTGCAAGTGAAGGACTCCCTCATTTGATGCGGTACACTAAATGGGTTGTTTTTAGTTTGAAGTGCATATCGTATGGAGAAGGATTTACAAACCCTTCAGCGATGTGGAAGCTCTAAACAAAGTGCATGGACTACAATTTGGAAGACCATTTGGAAACTTAAAATCTCCAATGCCAGTAAATTGTTCATCTGGAAAGCATGCAATAATCTTCTTGCTACCAAAATGAATCTACTAAAGCGTGGTGTGGTTTTTGATGCCCTATGCCCAATATGTACAAGAGATGACGAAACGGTGAAGCATATCCTTTGGAGTTGCCCTTCGGCTCAAAATGTATGGGCATGTGGACCCAAAAAGCTTCAAAAAGGTACAGATGAGGGTCATAATTTTTTTTCATCTTTTTGAAACCCTTATGGACCGTTGTGACGTGACGAATCTAGAGCTTATGGTGGTGGTGGCTCGAAAAATCTGGTTTCGTAGAAATGGGGTGGTACATGGAGGGGATTTTACACCTCCTCAACAATTGTTCCGTGAAGCAAACATGTCTCTTGATGACTTTAGGAGGGTGACAGCAACCGATCTGGCTACCAAAAGCGCTATCCATACAGCCTCTCCCTTGACATGGCAGGCACCACCCACATGTATGTATAAAGTAAATTGGGATGTAGTTGTAGAGAAAAAGAATGGATGTATTAGACTTTGCATTGTTGTCCGGGATTATGAGGGAGTAGTCTTAGCTGCACGAAGTACTACAAAGAATTTTCTAGTTGAACCAGTTGTGGTTGAAGCATTGACACCCTTTCATGCTATAGAGTTGTGTCGAGAGATAGGTTTTTCTGATATAATTTTGGAAGAGGATGCCATACAGATTGTAAATGCAGTAAAAATAACAGTGAGAAATTGTAGCAACTTTGCACATATCATGGATGGAATCAAATATGAGTTGAGTCAGCTGAGATCATGGAGAATCGAACATGTCAAGAGGAATGCAAATACAGCCGCTCATACCATAGCCCAAAAGGCAATTTTATGTGTCATAGATAGAGTTTGGTTTGAAGAAATTTCAAATTGTATCTATGGTATTATTTCAAGGGAGATTTTATGCCCCAGGTGATTGAATTTTATTCAATAAAGATTGATTTTATTCAAAAAAACAAAAACAAAAAAAAATCTAGCAGCAATAAACAATTAGATTACTATCCATTAGAATTTTATTTTTTCTCTGAATTGCTTAGGTCCTTTTTTTTTTTCCTTATATACTTTGGACAAATTATTTTGCACTTCAAATTCAAATGTACCCATCAGAGGCAATAAAAAAGCAAATAAGTTCAGTTACTGATGTCATCCATATATGTAATCAGTCAATTAAAGCAATGCTAAACATACCTTCAAAATTATTTCTGCCAAGGGATAACTCTATGAGCATACTTAAGCCTCCAATTTCTGAAGGTACGCTTCCTGTGAATCTATTAGACCGCATCGATAACATTTGCAGTTGTTTGCAATTAAACAAAGTGGAAGGGATAGGACCTATAAAACAATTACCATTTACAATCAAATATTGAAGTTAGAAAAAAAAAAAAAAAAAAAAAAAAAAAAAAAAAAAAAAAAAAAAAAAAAAATTCCAATAGGAAAAAAAAAAGGGGGCTCAGTCACAATTTTTCCATTATTTTCTTGAGCCTAGTCACAACATTCGATAATTTGAACATAATTCCACTTGATAGACATTACCTCTCTTGTAGTCTTGTAGAAGAAAGTTGGAAGGTCTAGGAATAAGTACATTTTATTTGATGCTTAGAAAAAAAAAAAAAAAAAAAAAAAAAAAGAGTACATTTTATTTGATATATTATCATAATAAATTTTAACCCCCCCCCCCCCTTTTTTTTTTCTTTAGTGAAATATATATTGAAAGAAATAGTTTTCGTGAACTACCTTCTATAATTTCTTTCCTTTTAATTTTTTTTTCACGTTTACCACTGATGGTAGTAAACCCACAATGTTGTAGAAACAATCGTTTTTCATCAAGTGATATTGTAAATGCCAAGAAAAATTAATAGGAATTTAGCAAGTAATAAATTGTATTTATTAAATAATGGGACTAATAATTATATTTTTGGTGATAGTATTTTTGTTAAGAAAATAAAATAGGTCTAAAATAAAATAGTAGAATTAGGATAATTATTATAGTGGGTCCTAGTTGAATAAATATTCAATTACGTTAATTAAAGTGCAATAAAAACAAATGTGGGATCAAATATTAATTATTAAAAGACAAGATTTTAATATTGTTGGGTTCTACTATAATTTACAATGAACCTGTTTGGCAACCCATTGCCAAATTTCCAATTTCCTTTTCACTTCTCCCAAAAAAATTAAATAAAAAACATTCTAACTTTTTTACACTTTTTACATCATATCAATAATTTTTTTTATTACTATTCAAATAAAAAAATCCATTACAAAACAAAACTATTTCACTTTTCCATAAAACATTCACCAATTTTATATCCCGTCAATCACTTCTTACTACTATTCAAATCAATATTTCATTTTACACTCACTTACTAAATAGGTTCAATAGTAGGGGTTTTAAATAAAAAGGAGAATCTTATCCGCCACATGTCATTGTCGGAATGGGTAGGAGAAGATTACTCTATCTTCTCCCAACCACTCTCAAAATGACTCATGGCCACTTGTCTCTTTCTTTTTCTTCCCCTTTTTCCCTTTTGACCGATTCTGTGGTGGGTTTTTTATCAGAAGGAATGATAAACAGACAGAAATGCAAAGAAAAAGGGGATAAAACAGAGGAATTTTACTGACGGGCTCTTAAGAGAGGCCCTGGCTCTCAAGGTACACTTGCGATTACACTTTCTCAATTCAATTCTTGCCTATCCTCTTACTGTAGCACTCTATTTATAGATGCTCCTAGTGGAATCAATCCAGCAAGGTGTCATCCATTCTCTCTCTCTTCTAACAACCTTCTAAATCAGAAAATGGAATCTAGGGATAAAAGAGTAAATGAACAAATAACTAATTATTCTTCTAGAACGTTTGAGAATAGTCCATACGCTGAGTCATCAGCTGACTCACATTCCTTGACCTCTCAACCTTTCCAACCACTCCCTGGCCATGGCTAGAGGTAAGCATGGCAAACCCATAACATGACCTCCCCCATCAGAGCACGTTGCCCACAAGGTGCGGATATTTGGCTTGCAAGGTCCACAGTAGCTCCCAAGTGTCATTTTCGGCTGAAGTTCCTTGCCAGCGGATTAATACTTCGGTTGTAGCGCGGCCCTTTTTCTTGATCAAGCGGCGATCGAGGATTTGCTCTGGTTCAGGGCAGATTTCACCCGCAACATCCACTGGTGGCAGTGTGGAGATGGGTGAGGATGAGTTCCTGAGTTTCTTCTTTAGACAAGAAACATGAAAAACTGGATGGAGGCGAGCTTCCGGAGGGAGGGCAAGTTTGTAAGCCACAGAGCCGATTCGATTCAAAATTTGAAATGGGCGGTAAAACCGGGGAGAAAGTTTCAGATTTCGGCTTAAAGCTAGAGACTTATGGCGGTATGGTTGGAGTCGCAGGTAAACCCAATCCCCTTCCGAAAAAACCCGTTCAGTGCGATGCTTATCAGCTTGGGTTTTCATTCGATTCTGGGCAAGGTGTAAGTGCTCCTTAAGCAAAGAAATAGTGGTGGTGCGATCCCTTAACTGGGAATCGACAGCCACATTAGTGGCTGTGCCCGGAACATAGGATAGTAGGGTTGGCGGAGGATAGCCATAGAGAGCTTCAAATGGTGTGAAGCCCGTAGCAGAGTGATGGTTGGTGTTGTACCACCATTCTGCTAAGGGTAGCCAAAAGTTCCAGGATTTAGGCTTAGCACCGGCGTAGCAACGTAAGTAAGTTTCGTGGCATTTGTTAAGAGCCACGGTCTGGCCGTCTGACTGTGGGTGATAAGCCGAGCTGAAGGCGAGGGAAGTGCCTTGAAGATGAAAAAGCTCTTTCCAAAAGGAGCTAGTGAAGACTGGGTCCCGATCGGAGACAATCGTTGCTGGCATACCATGGAGTTTGAGTATGTTGGACATGAAAGCTTGAGCAACCATAGATGCCGAAAAGGGATGGGCCAGGGGAATGAAGTGGCCATACTTTGTGAGACGATCTACCACAACGAAGATGACGGAGAAACCTTGTGAAACAGGAAGGCCTTCAATGAAATCCATTGAAATGGCAGACCAAACCCGGTTGGGTATGGGTAAATGGGGCGTTCATGAGAGCTTGGAAGGTAGATGGGGCGTTGGTAAGCCCAAAGGGCATCACGAGAAACTCGTAATGGCCCTCATGAGTGCGGAAGGCAGTCTTGGGGATGTCCTCCTCCCGCGTCCGGATTTGATGATATCTGGATCGGAGGTTCAATTTCGAAAAGATAACTGCCCCATAGAGCTCATCCAGCAGCTCGTCGATGACGGGTATTGGGTATTTGTCTTTGATTGTCTCTTGGTTAAGAGCCCGATAATCGACACATAAATGCCAACTGCCGTCAGCCTTTCGAACCAACAAGACCGGTGCAGAAAAAGGACTTTGGCTTGGGCGAATAACACCTGAATGAAGGAGTTCAATGATGATTTTTTTCAATCTCAGATTTCTGGAAGTAGGGGTATCTGTATGGGCGGACACTGATGGGTTGAGGGTTTTTTAAGGTAATGTGGTGATCTAAGGACCGAGATGGTGGAAGACCTGAGGGCTCATTGAAAATGGTTGAAAATGAATTTAAAAGGGGCTGGATGGTGGCAGGAATGGAGGGTGAGTCAGATTTGGAGTCAAGGGCAACTAGTTTGAGGAAAAAACCTTTGTTAGCAAAGGAGGAATTTTTAAAGAAGTGAGAGCCTGCTTCCAAGGACAGACCCGTAGGAGTGAGGCATGTGAGCTTTGTGGTATTCCCCATTACTGTAAATTGCATGGTCATGAGGGAGAAGTCCCATAGTATTGGCCCGAGGGTGCTGAGCCATTCGACACCGAGGACCATGTCACACTCGCCCAATGCAATGAGGTAGAATGTAGTGGAAATGGAATAGCCTTGAACTTTAAGAGTGACAGAGGATAACTTCCCTAAACTTTGAATTGTGGTTCCGTCAGCAATTTTGACACGAAGGAAAGGGGTAGAAGTAAGGGGAAGCTGGACTTTGTGCAAAAAGGCGAGATCCAGGAAGTTATGAGTACTTCTTGAATCGACAAGAATGCTGACTTGTTGTTGCAAAAGGCCCATCAATCTCATGGAATTAGCACCAAGAGAACCAGAAATGGCGTGGAGGGAGATTTCAGGTTCTTTACACTCGACAACATCAAACTCTGGAATGGGCACAGCAGCATCGGAGGAGTCAAAATAGACATCCTTGCATAGATCCTCGGGAGGTAAGTGTAACCCAGAGTGGAGATATAAACGGGGAGATTTGCACTTATGACCTGGAATCCAGCGGTCATCACAATAGTAACAAAGACCCTTTTCCCTGGGTTCCTTCATTTGGACAGGGGTAATCTTCTGGATCGGAAGGCCGGTAGAAAGTTTGGCCGGAAGGGCCAGCTGAGAAGAAGAGGGAAGCTGGGAAGTAGGGACGTTCCAACTCTGTGATCGAGTATAGGGAAAAGAAGAAGCACGTAGAGGTCGTTTAGAGCTCTGGATGTACTCCTCTTGGAGTTTGGCAAGGCCAAAGGCTGCAACCAAGTTTGCTAGATACAACATACATACAGGGAGACGAATTTCATCCTTCAGGCCACTGAGGAAACTGCTGAGCTGTTTTTTCTCTGAAATGCCGTGGATTCTATTAGACAGGGCCTCAAACTGAGAGGTATAGTCAGTTACTAACGCTGTTTGACGGAGCCGCATCAAGGCCTCCATGGGGTCGTCATAGGCGGGTCCAAAACGGACGAGGAGAGCTTGGACAAAGGCGTCCCAAGTCGGAAACTGCCCGGATTCGTCGGCGTCCTGGAACCAGACGAGAGCCTTGTCGTCCATGTGGAAAGAAGACATCCGGACCCGCTGATACAGGGGTGTTTGGTAATACTCAAAGAATTGAGTGACCTTATAGGTCCAACCAGCTGGGTTTTCCCCATCAAAACGGGGGAAATCAAGACACAGAGGTCTAGTGTGGAATAAACGGTCCTCAGGTGGAGGATCCTGACGGTAGTCATCAAGAGGAAAATGGGGGTCGTCATGATGGTGCCCACCTGGAATATCCCAAAAGCGGTGCTCATCACGATCATTGGGGGGGGGGTCAAGACGGCCATTACGACCAACATTGCGATGGTTAGGGTTGGGGCCTGGAAAGACCGGAGGGGGGGGAAAGACTGGTGCGCCAGGGATGGGGGGCCGGTCTGGAAGGGTGCGAGTCTGAGCAGTAACCAAGGTACGGAGTAAATCAGAAACCTCTGTTAGTTGTTGCTGGAATTGGTGTTGTTGCTGTTGAAAATTGGTATTGTGAGTGGTTTGTTGGTGCTGGAAAGTGGTAGTGGTGTGTTGTTGCTGAAGGATAGCCTCTTGGCATTCCTTAAGAGATTCGGACAGCTGAGCAAGGCGGGTACCTTCGGCCATGGAAGGAGGGGAGAAAAAAAATTAGGAGAGAAAAGAGAGGAAGCGATGGGTGAGGATGATGGCTCTGATACCAAATGTGGTGGGTTTTTTATCAGAAGGAATGATAAACAGACAGAAATGCAAAGAAAAAGGGGATAAAACAGAGGAATTTTAATGACGGGCTCTTAAGAGAGGCCCTAGCTCTCAAGGTACACTTGCGATTACACTTTCTCAATTCAATTCTTGCCTATCCTCTTACTGTAGCACTCTATTTATAGATGCTCCTAGTGGAATCAATCTAGCAAGGTGTCATCCATTCTCTCTCTCTTCTAACAACCTTCTAAAACAGAAAATGGAATCTAGGGATAAAAGAGTAAATGAACAAATAACTAATTATTCTTCTAGAACGTTTGAGAATAGTCCATACGCTAAGTCATCAGCTGACTCACATTCCTTGACCTCTCAACCTTTCCAACCACTCCCTGGCCGTGGCTAGAGGTAAGCATGGCAGACCCATAACAGATTCTCTTCTCTCTCTCTTTCTTTTCTTTTTCCTTCTCCCTCTCACTTGGCCTCACACGCAACTCCCTCTCCCTTCTTCCCTTTTCTTTACTTTTCTTTCCCTTTCTTTCCCTTCTCCTCTATTCTGTCACGCCACTGTCGAGAGATGGTAAGATCTACCGAGAGTGAGAGGGGCGATCTATGAAAAGAGAAGAGTCGAGCTGAGAGAGAGATTCACGCTAATGGAGAGATCCGACCGTGAGATGAAGAAGAAGAGGAAGAAATGGGTTCCGGCCATGAGGTGATTTTTTAGGTAAATCCTTAGCATCTTCTCATGATTTTCGTAATACCCATTAATCTTAGGGCTAGAAAATCGTATGGATTGTGATGATTTTGTATGGGTCCGAATTTAGGGTCCTTGGGGTTGATTTGGAAATTCTGATTCTCTATTGTTTAAGTAGTTTTGGGTGTTGATTCGGGTATTTCCTTTGGGTCTCATGTGCTTGAACCAATTATGGGAATTGGTTTTGAGTTTTCATTTGAATGACTGATTGTTAAGGATAATCGATTGGGTTTGATTTCATGGGTGAATGTTATGTGTGTAGTTGACTAATTAATTGATTTTATGGGTATGTTGAATGGTCTTATTTTCTGGTTGTTGTAGATTTATTGATTTGGGATTAGTGTAGCTGAATTGGGCTTGGGTGTGGTATTGTTGGTAATTTTGGGTATTGGTCGATTGGGTGATTTTTACAACAGATTTGGGGTTGTTAATGTTGAGAGTTTTGAGGGTTTTGGATTATGGTGGATGCTGGGTTGGCAAGGAGTGACCTTCTTTATGGTGTTTTGGCTCCTTAATTTTGTTGAATGTTTGGGTTCTCTTGGATTAAGAAATTCTGCATTTGTATTTTATTTTGGTTGTTTTGGAGATACGATTTGGGCCCCTTTGAGTTGGAAATTGTGGGTCTTTCTTGAGATGAAAATCTAGGGTTTCATAGGGATTTTGTGGTGTTGGACGAATGATGTTTATTTTTGGGTTTTGATTCTTGATGTTGATAACCTATGATCGATGCTTTGTGGTAAGTGCTTGATGTTGGAATGAAAAGTGATTATGAAGGGTGTTTTGGTGGAAATTCAGATCTGGTCTGTGTTTGTAAATTGAGGATAATTGTGTTAGTTGATGGTTAACGCTTTATTATATTAATTGTTGAATGTTTGGTTGAGTTGGGTTTAGTTTTGGAAAGGAATTTGGTAGATGGTTGTGGTTTGTGATTGTTGAAATTTTGGTGGTTTGATGTGAAGGGAAAATCTTGGCACCAATGATGTTGTATTTTAAGGCTTAACTTGATGATTGACAGTTTGAGTTTTGAGGAATATATGAGCTGACTTTGATGAGTGTTTTAATGGATTCAAATTTGAATTGGTAATTTGATGATGTTAGTTTATGAGTAATTGTTAAGGATTAAGGTTGATGCTTGTGATGGATCTATGGGTGTAGTGTTATGTGGTGTCTAATGTTGTTTGTGGTTGATCCTTAGTAGTCCTTAATGACTATGGCCCATTGTATATAAAGGAAGGGTGGCTATGGATGTTGAAGGTTAGGTGGAGGAGTTTGGAGAAGGTAATTTTGGTTATGTTTTAAATTATGCCCTTAATGGAGTTGAGTTGGTTATAAACTAGTAAGAGAATAAATGAACAAGATAATAACTAACGTTAAATAAATGAATATATCCAATATGTTATTATAATTTTAATCTAACAAGATGTAGTAAACTAATAAGGTAAATATAACTAAGGTCTTAATGTCTAGACTACTTAGATGATTAGTAACTAATAAGATTAAAGGATTAAATGTAATGGTAAATTATTCATGTAACCCTTAGACAACATGTATAAATTGGCATGGTGGTAGAAGTACATAAGTGTTCTTTGAATCCAATGTAAGGCAACTAAGTACCTAATCCACCTATCCATGTACACTTAAGTAATTTAATGTATCATCGGATTAGGTTTAAGCGTGTATATATATATATATATATATATATATATATATATATATATGAGTTAAATATATATTGTTAAGTTAGTAAATAATCAACAAGCCATTAAAGGGATTATCAGTGATAATATGATGTAATAATAAAGAGTAGGCAAATAGATTGTAAACACATCTTAAAGATAATAAGCGAAATAATATAAACCTAAACCTAAATGATAATTTAATAATAGTTTAGGATACTTAGCTGGACTTAGACACGGATAATGCGACGTGTGAGCACATGGGTAGTCTTTGTGTCATAAAGTGTAGAGTTCAATAGCGTAGTCTAACGATACCAATGCTTGCAGGATAGTGTTCGGATTGGAGACTTCAATGGGTTCTCCAATATAGAGTTCGAGTCATGAGTTCAATGTAGCCCAGGTGAGTATTCTACTCAGTGAGAAAAGATATTTTTACGTATTTTATAGAAATGTTAATGATATGGGCTTGTTTGGTAAGTGATTTGGTTGTGGAATATTTGTGTGTTGTGTAGTAAAAAGTGATTGATGTGATATAAAATTTGGGAATATTTTATAGAAAAGTGAAAAAGTTTTGTTTTGTAGTGAATTTTTTTATTTGAACAATAATAAAAAATGATTGATGTGATGTAAAAAGTGTAAAAAAGTTAGAATGTTTTTTATTTGATATTTTTGAAAAAAGTGAAAAAAAATAAGGGGGGAATGACAATGGGTTGCCAAACTAGAGTGTAGAGTTCAATAGCGTAGTCTAACGATACCAATGCTTGCAGGATAGTGTTCGGATTGGAGACTTCAATGGGTTCTCCAATATAGAGTTCGAGTCATGAGTTCAATGTAGCCCAGGTGAGTATTCTACTCACTGAGAAAATATATTTTTACGTATTTTATAGAAATACAAATGATATATAATTTTCTTACTGAACCGACGATATGTTAACATATATATTTTGGATGTTTTAAGTAGTTTCAATTATGTTGAAATACCAATGATGTTATGAAATGATGCATGAATAAAAGGTGTTGAATTGATTTAAAGTGTCTGAATATGTGCTGTAGTTGGGATTTAAATTATGCAAAGAAGAATGATGAAATTACATGTTGATTGGTTTATCGTATTTGAAGAAAGCATGATTTGCAAAGAATAGGAGTATAGAGTTTGAATTGTAAAGCATAAAGCATGAACACATAATAATGGAAGAGAGGGTAAGCCTCATAATAATGAAGAAAGGGTAAGCCTCATAATAACGAAGAGAAAGTAAGCCTCATAATAATGGAAGAGATGGCAAGCCTCATAATAACGAAGAGAGGGTAAGCCTCATAATGATGGAAGAGAGGGTAAGCCTCACAATGAATAAAAAGACTATCTTGAGCATGCATAACATTGTTTAAATTGTGTAATGTTTTCATGATAAGTATATTGTAGTTTTGCTAGACGTATTAGTATGCATAAGAGTCTCAATAGAAAAGAACTTATGTATATTTCTATCAGATGGTTGCATGATTTAAATGTCATTGTTTTCTATAACGAATCTTCTACGAATAATATTAGCTGCTTAGTATGTTAAAATGCTTTCTATTTGTCAGTGTATGCTATATCAGCTATGAGGATTTTCAAACAAAAGTTTATAAAATTGGTAGCTGTTATAGTGTACGCATGACTAAAATTGAAAAGTTGGTTCTTTGCGAAAACTCAGTGAATAGTATACCTCTGAGGTCTTAGTGTAATTATTTATGCTAAGATGGTGGACTCATAATTCCACCTATACAGATGTGGCAAACCCTCACAACCGTATAGATGATGTTCTTTTGGCTGTAGGTTTTTCGATCGTAGTTGATAGCATTGTAGAAGAGTACTTGGGATGTTATGACTGAAGCACGCCGCAACGGTCGTAATTGGTGGACCACGGGTTTTCCACTTGTCTATAGGTTTGGTTTATGGCTTGTGACGTTTATGTCACTTATTCTTGTAAAGTCCTTTCTGTTATATATTTATATTAAGGAAAGACTTAAACAGATAGATGTAATATGGCTCTTTGTTTATGATTATTTGTAATAGAAGTTTATGTTATGATTTCCGCTATTTAGGTTTACGTTTTCCGCTGCATAGATGAATAGATGTTATATCCTGATGTACCAGGTACATATTATGGGGAATGTACCATATGTTGGCTTTGCGACATATCATCGTACCACTGTGAAGATCCGTTTTATATTTTAAGGAATTAATGTTTATGAAATGTTTTATAAAAAAAAAATTTTAAAAAAAAAAAGGAAGAAAGGGTTGTCACAGATATTGAAACTCGTCTCGCTTGATTAATGTTTGGTAAGTCTTGAAAAAATTCAATAGAGTAAAAGATTTTCCATGTAATCAGTCATGATATTTTGAAAAACTTTTTATCTAAAGTAAACAATTTGGTTAGTCATTGATCTGAAATTACATATTTATTCTTTTTTTTTCTCATTTAAATCAAGCCCACCCACCATATGTATAATCAGATAATTAAAGAAAGGCTAAACATACCTCCAAAACAAAGTGGAAGGGAGAGGAGCAATAAAACAATTAACATTTACAATCAAATGTTGAAGTTTGTAAAAAACTCAATTTCCAAAGGTACACTTCCTGTGAATCTATGAACCAAAAATGATAAAATTTGCAGTTGTTTGCAATTGAACAAAGTTGATGGGATAGTACCTATAAAACAGCTACCATTTAGAAACAAGTATTAAAGTTTTTTTTATCCACAAAAAGGCTAAAAGAACACTAAACAAACCTTCAAAATCGTTATAATCAAGGTATAACTTGGTGAGCATGCTTTAACTTCCCAAACTCTCTAGGTACTCTTCTTGTGAGCTTATTAGACCACAACGATACATATTGCAACTGTTTGCACTTAAAAGTGGATGGAAGTTTGCCATAAAATTGATTAAACGACAAATCAAGCCTTTGTAAGCTAGGAAGATGACTAAACATATCTTTTGGGAGTTCGCCAGACAACTTATTAGAGTACAGATCAATGACTTGCAGTGAAGACGTGTTGAAGATAATGGAGGGCATCTAACTAGAAAGCGTGTTTTCTTGGAGATAAATTCCTTGCGAGGTGGAAATGTTGAAGATGGAGGAAGGAATGGAGCCCGAAAGCTTGTTATATTCGAGATTTATTATTTCCAATGAAGATATGTTAGATAGAGATGGTGGAATATCTCTTGTGAAATTGTTACTATTTAGAGACTAATTTTGAAGTTTGGATAACAGCCCCAACCATGATGGGATTTCTCAGCTAAAGTTATAGAATCCAATGGATAAGTGTTGCAACCGGTAAAGATGAGACAACTCATTGGGCAGAGAGCCTTGAAAACTTTTGTTTTCAATGCTTAAACAGACAAGAAATGAAAGGTTTCCTACGTGTGGAGGAATGATGCCTACAATATTCATGTAAGAAAGGTTCAATGAAATAACTCGACGATGGCAAGAACCACAAGTGATACCAAACCATTTGCAGATAGAGGTGCCGGTGGACCAAGTGCTTGTCAAAACATTTTGAGGGTTATAAGAAATTTGAGCTTTTAAGGCAAGAAGAGCAGATTGATCAGTGGTAATGTTGGGAACAATTGTGAAAGCTAGACTTGCTATGTAAGATTGGACACAAAGGGAGGTTAGGAAACAAGTTCTCTCCATGAGTAGTGTATGTTGGTTGAGGTACTGGGGATGTGTGTGAGCTCAAGTGAGGCTGATATATAAGAAGAGTGCAGCATAACAAATTGAAAGGAACAAACAAAATATGGGATTTTGGTAAAAAGTGGGTGGGATGGTTTTGGCGTTGAAGTCCTTGACTGTTAGATATTTCTAATAGAGGATGAAGAAAATAGTTTTATCAGGTAAACCAATGAGATTTGATCTGAAATTACATCAAAGAAAATAAAAGATTGGTATGCCCCAAGATCATTCCTTTATTTGTTTTTGGTCATCAAGACCTCTAACAATTCTAGCAAAGGTCATAATTAGTATTGTACTCCCTAGCAGCAATAAACAATTAGATTACTATGCTTTAGAATTTTATTTTTTCCCTGAATTGCTTAGTTCCTTTTGTTTCCTTATATGCTTTGAACAAATTATTTTGTACTTCCAATTTAAATGTATCCATCGGAGGCAATAAAAAAAGTTACTGATGTCATCCATATATATAATCACTTGATTAAAGAAAGGCTAAACATATTTCCAAAATTGTTGTTGTAAAGATATAACTCTGTGAGTATACTTAAGCCTCCAATTTTTGAAGGTACCCTTCCATCAACATAATCATTGTTATATCTTATAATGACCTCAAAGAATACAGAACAATGCAAATTTGACAAAAGGCTTCCAACATAATAAATCACTTTTTCTTCAACCTATACTAATAGATTTTCTTTTTTATCCTAAATGATTGATTAGCACCCTTCCTAATTCATCATTTGGGAAAAGAAAAATTGCTACACCAAAGTCTAGACTTATGAGATACGATAGGTTCCATGAAGAAAAGTAGTTTCCAACTTTTTGAAATGAATTGAACTAAAATAATTAATTTGGATTACGAATAAGAAACTTGAAATGGTGTGATTTTTTTACAAATAAGTAACGTTTCCAAATTTTGGTATATCCAATTGTAGTGAAGGTCATCGTTAGTGTTGTAGACTCATTTTCACAAACATGTACAACCCACGTCTTCCTATCCAACGAGAACGAGTCATTTACAATTTCTGAAAGATACCGCATTGGAGGCAATTTATGAAAGGCAAATATGTTGAGTCAATGATGTCATCCATATAATCAATCAACTAAAACATGACTAAACATACCTCTAAAGTTGTTGTTGTCGAGGTATAACTTTGTGAGCATGGTTAAGTTTCCAATTTCTGAAGGTACGCTTCCAGTAAAATAGTTAGACTGTAAAGATAAATATTGCAGACGTTTGCACTTGAACAAAGAAATGGAGCCCGAAAGCTTGTTTCCGCCAAAACTTATTGTCTCCAATGAAGATATGTTACATAAAGATGGTGGAATACCGCCTGTGAAACTGTTACCAACTAGAGATAAAAATTGAAGTTTGGATAAGAGCCCCATCCTTGATGGAATTTCTCCACTGAAGTCATTGAACTCTAAAGATAAGCGATGCAACCGGTAAAGATGAGCCAACTCATTTGGCACAGATCCATGAAAACTATTGTTTATGACACTTAGGCTAACAAGAAATGAAAGGTTTCCTATGTGTGGTGGAATGGTGCCTACGAGACCCATGTAAGAAAGGTTCAAGGCCGTGACTCGATGATGACGAAAACCACAAGTGATACCAATCCAATTACAAACAGTGGTGCCAGTAGACCAGTTGTTTGTCAAAACACTGTGAGGATCATAAGAAATACTAGCTTTTAAGGCAAGAAGAGCAAATTGATCAGTGGTAATGTTAGGAAAATTTGCAGCATCTAGGCTTGCCATGTAACATTGTAGCAGGAGAAGTGCCACAAAAAAGGGAAATGGGAAATAGGTTCTCTCCATGAGTAGTGTATGTTGGTTGAGGTGTTGGCCGGGGATTAGTGGGAGCTCAAGTGCGACTAATATATAAGGAGATTTCAGCATCAAAAATTTGAAGGAAAAAATATAGGCTTTGGGAAAAAGAGGGTGGGGGTGGTTTGGGTTTTGACTTCGTTGACTGTTAGAGAAAGAAAAGTAGAAGCAAATAAAAAAAAAAAAAATCATCGAAAAGTAGTGTTTTGTGATCATACTTATCCTTAGTTTTGTTGTTCTATTTACTTACCTGACTACCCATTTTATGGTCTCAAAAATTCTGTCTTAAGAAAAATGGTCTTTGATCCTAAGCTAATGGAGCCGACGGTAATATGAAAACATTTTTTTTTCTTTTAATAGAAGATAATGAAATAAATAATTTTCATGAACTACGTTTTGTAATTTTCCTTAATTGTAATTTATTTTTCACGTTTATAAATGAATGGTAACATTGAAACATCAACATCCACCCAATAAACGTTTTAATTAATTGCCATCAAATCAAGCTGCGTTTTAGATATATTTCTTCTTGGAGTGATATTGAAACTTGTCTCCTTTATTAATGTTTGGTGAGCCTAGCAATATTTAGTAGGGTAAAAGATTTTTACCAGTTACTTAGTCATGATATTTTGAGCAACTTTTTGTCTAAAGAGAAATATTAAGGGCTGGCTTAGTTTGTGGAATAGGTAATTGGAATGAAATTATGGTTCTTCCTTTGGAATAGTCATTCTCTTTCTCTCATTGAATCAAGTATATTATTTATTGTGACATATTGTTCCTCGATCCCCTCTTTTTAGTAAATAACTTGGCTTAAGAATGTCTTGTGCTACAGGGTGTAGAAATAGGCATGATCGATGGAGATATTTCATGTGCAACCATGTCTTCATCTAGCTATACACATTTCTGTGCTTCAGAATGCCAATGCAATGTCAATGGTGTCGTTCAATCTTTGAAGGAAATACTACAACATTTTACATGGAAAAATTTGAAGAAAAATATTTTCTTCAAAAATAATTTTTTTTATAAATATTTCTGACGACAAATATTTAGTTCTAAACAGATTCATCACAAATTTACTATCATCATCAATATCATGATTTTCCTTTGGAATTCAATGACACGTTCACTCTTTTCACTTGGGAGTTCCACAAATATCAAGTCGACCTTACAGCCAAGCTATATTAAAAAGTGAAGTAAAAATACTCCCGCAAAAAATAAATAAATAAAAATAATCATAATAATAAAAGTCTAGAAAAAGATATAAAAAGATGTACAAGTAATATAAAGTTGTTGCTTTTTTATTTTATTTTTTCTTTAGTTGTAAGATATAATAAAATAAATAGTTTTGATGAACTACCTTTTATAATTTCTTTTTAATTACCACCAAATAAAGCTGATCGGGTTTTAGAAGTTGATGTTGAAAAAGTCTCTCTTGAAATGGTCATGCTAGGGGAATTTATCTTTCTTGAAATGTCTCCACCGTTTAGGGCCTGTGAAAATGTCCTGGATTTGAACTTTTCATCAAAATGTCTCCACCGTTTGGGGCCCGTGAAAATGTCTTGGATTTGAACTTTTCATCAAATTCTCTCCCTGGCAATAAATTGGGAGTAGGAAACTTGTGGGTGGTGCCAAATGCCAATTTGAAGATCTTTTGTATATCATGCCAAAACTCCCACATCAACCAAGTTGTTTTTTGTCGAAATTAATTGTCAGTCACTTGGCACTTTGCTCAAGTTGTTGCTACGAAAGTCCTCTATGTTGGGCCAAATGATCAAGTAGATATTTTGATGTGATTCTTTACCATCTTAATTGTGAAATAATGGAGAAAAATATTATTTGCACAACTCAAGCCCTCTATCACTGCACCACACATTCCATCGTCCCAAAGAAAGGTTTGCTATTAAATTATGCTTTGTTGAGCTTCAATGCTAGCAAATTTGCTAGCATGGTAGCAACTCATCAGTAAATTCTTAGCTATTTTGAATAGCCATACGAAAAAAAAAAAAAAAGGAAAATCAAAACTTCGAAAAAAAAAAAAAGAAAAGAAAAGAAAAGAAAGAAAGTTAAAAGATTTGCAACCTAACTGTACTTTCATAGATTGATTTCTATTTTTTCTTTCTTTCTTTAATGAAAGATATAAATAAATAGTTTTCATGAACTATTTCTTAATTTCCTTTTCACGTATACCAGTGATGAAATTGAACCGACAATATTAACACAATTATAAACTTACTCCATTGGTGAATCTGTGGTATCCATGGCTAAATTCAAGGCAAATGATAGTGCTATGTGACTAATTGTTAATTGATCCTTACTTTGCAATTATTATTATTATTATTGACTCTTTGTAGTAAGGGATAACTTCAAAAATATATCGAATTATACATCGTTTTGAGATAAGAGTACTGAATTAGCAAATGTCTCAAACTGGAGTATCCATATTTTCAAACTTCTCACTTAAGGGTATTCCGTTAGGATTTGCTGTTAAATCTTAACAGAGTACCCAAAATACCCACCTTTTTCAGGGAAAAAAAAAAGAAAAAAAAATGTAAGGATTTAGGTGTTGGTCATAATTTAACAAAATTTGAAAAATACTCATGCCTAAATCTTTGAAGTTTTTATAATTTTTTTTTTTTAAAAAAAAAAAAAAAGAAAAAGAAAAAGACACGGGTATTTTGGAAATTTTTGTAGAATTTAATAGCAAATTTTAACGGAGTAAGTTTAAATGAGACGTTTGGAAACATGGATACTTCAATTTAAGACATTTGCTAGTTCAACACTGTTATCTTAAAACGGCATATAATTCAATACTATTTTGTGATATATATTTTATCTCTTTATTAATGTTTGTTGAGCTTCCCAATATTCAACAGGGTAAAAGATTTTTACCAGTTACTTAGTCATGATATTTTGAGTAACTTTTTGTCTAAAGCGAAATATTAAGGATCGGCTTAGTTCGTAGAATAGGTCATTAGAATAAAATAATAGTTATTTTTTTTTTGAAATAGACATTTTTCTCTCTCTTTGAATCAAGTAAATTACTTATTGTGACATATTGTTTATCGACCACCTCTTTTTTAGTAAATAATTTGGCTTAAGAATGTCATACGCTACACAGGGTGTAGAAATAGGCACGCTCAGGTGACCAATGAATTTCTAAGTACACTATTAACTATGGGACAAGTCCAAGAATTAAAAGCTCATTGATTGGAATATCTTAAGTATGGGCCTTGCAGGATGTAAATCATCTACTGTGCTTAATTGCTATATGTCCCCAAAATGTATTCCTTAACAGATTCATCGCTAATTTACTATCATCATCAATATCATGATTTTTCTTTGGAATTCCATGACATGCATCTTCACTCTTTCTACTTGGGAGATCCACAAATATCGAGTCGACCTTATTGACAGCCAAGCTTATATTGAAAAGCGAGGGAAAAATTCTCCCGCACCAATAAAAAATAATAATAATAATAATAATAATAATAATAATAATAATAAAGTCTAGAAAACAAAAAAATAAAATAAAAAATAAAATAAAAAAAAGTTGACAGATGTACAAGTAATAAAAAGTTGTTGATTTTTTTTTTAATTTTTTTTCTTTAATGTAAGAAAGCAATAAAATAAATAGTTTTGATGAACTACCTTTTTATAATTTCTTTTAAATTACCACCAAATCATGGCCGGGTTTTAGAAGTTGATGTTGAAAAAGTCTCTGTTGAAATGGTCATGCTAGGGAAATTTATCTTTCTTGAAATGTTGCCACCGTTTGGGGCCCGTGAAAATGTGTTGGATTTGAATTTCTCATCAAATTCTCCCACTCGCAATAAATTGGGAGTAAGAAACTCCTCAATTATTCACAACGTAGCAGACTCGTACCAACAACTTGAGCAAACCAACTTGCTTGGTGTTGTTAGTTGGGAGTTGTGCTATTATTTATTACGTCTGACGGTCGTTGCTGTCAAGCCTTTCCATTTGCTACAAGTCTCCAAGCAGAAAAGTAAGAGCTTGTTTGATAAATTTCGATAAATTTCTCGTTCTATAATATTTTAAAAAAAAAAAAAAAAAAAAAAAAAAAAAAAAAACTCAAAAACAATTTGAAGAAATTGTACTTACTCCCTCACGTTTGGGCACTTAAAATTAAAGATTTTTGTATTTAATTTGCCCCGAAGAACACGTGTAATAACAGAATAAGGATTCTCACTATTTTAAATGAATCGGATAATATTTTAAGTCTGGACTCTTTGATCAAATCATTAATGAAACTAGTTAACAAATAATATATATATATATATATATATATATAATTTTTTTTTTAAAAAAAAGGATCAAGTTTGGCTAAAAGATAATGTTGTAATGGCACAAAATCCACCCCTCTATTCAAGACAAGAAATGCTACATACAATCTGAGTTCACATTCTCAAATACACATTTTTTATGTTACTGTAAAAATTTGTAATCACACTTTTAATGGTGATTCGTTTAAAATTTAATAGTAATGTTTATTACAATTTGTAATCACAATTTTCGCTACTTCTACCCCTAAAATGCGCAAATATAAGGTTGTTAGGACAATTGCCTCAACTAAAATTTTGAAAAGGAATCGTCAATGAGCGATAATTAAAGATTGTTGGAAGTTTTTTTTTTTTTTTTTTTTTTTTTTTTTTTTAATGATGGGATAGTTGGTCCCACTTTCAAATGATATCCACCTGCCTAATATTATATATCTTAACTCTATTTGCATTTTCTTAAACCATTAACTACATATGTGAATATTGATTTTTGCTAATCGCATCTGCATGTGTGAATAACAAATAATAGTGTGCGAATAACGAATACGAGCGGTTATTATCGGCCCGCATTTTTACCCTTAGTCATAGAGAGTATATGCCCATTAACGAAACAGAATTATCTTATTTTAGTGGATCAAACCATAATTACTCTCCAAGAAAATGAAGTAATATGCATGTTTCTTATTTGAGACATGCTTTAATTCTAAGGTTAAATACACTTCTAATATTTGAGTTTTGGAAACTTTATTTTTTAGTTCCTGAGTTTCAATTCACATCATAGACAATACCTCAATTTTTAGAAAAGGTCGAAATAGTACCATAGTTAAGTTTTCCGTAAAAAAACTAATGGTCCACCACGTGTCAACGCCCGAGAGTTGACACATGTCACAATATAAAAAATAACAAAAAAGAATCTTTAAAAATTAATTACAAAATTAAAAAAAAACATTAAAAACTTAAAACAAAATTGAAAAAACAAAAGAAAAATAAGAGGAGCCACCCCCATTTTGGCCTAGGGGGTGGCTCAGTTACACTCTTGATCGGTCTGGGGTGGCTGAACCATCCCATGGCCCCTAATGACAAAAAAAAAAAAAAAAAAAAAAAAAAAAAAAAAAAAAAAAAATCAAAGATTTTGGCCCGTGGCGGTAGCCGAGCCACCCCCATGGTCCATGGGGGATGGCTCGGCCACACCCATAGCACACAAAAAAAAAAAAAAAAAAAAAAAAAGGATTTTGGCCCTTGGGCGTGGAACCACTCCCATGGACCACGGGGATGGTTCGGCCATCCCCAAGGGCCAAAACCCTCTAAAACAAATTTAGAGGGTTTGCCCATGGGGTGGCCGAATCACCCCCTTGGCCACCATGAGGTTGGCACCCTCTTTTTTTTTTTCTAATCCTTTTTTTTTTCCTTTTTTTTTTATTTTTTTTTAAGTTTGTAATAATTTTTTTTAGCTTTATTATTTTTTTTTTTAATTTTATAATTAATTTTTAAAGATTCTTTAATTTTTCTTTTTGTAATATTTTATATTGTAACATGTGTGGTGTTTACACGTGACGGACCGTTAGTTTTTTTTCAAAACTGAGGTATTACCTGTGATGCAAATTGAAACTTAGAGACTAAGAAATAAAGTTTTCAAAACTCGATTAGGGACACGTGGCGGACCGTTAGTTTTTGGACAAAAAACTTGACTGAGGTATTAATTTGGTCTTTTCTCAAAATTGAAGTATCATCTATGATGCGAATTAAAACTTAAAAATTAAAAAATAAAATTTTCAAAACTTAGGATAAGAATTCTCTTAATTTTATTTTATTTTTCTTTTTTTTTCCTATATTTACAATTCACGTTTCGCTTGGTTCTATCCCCTCGTGGTCTATTCAAAATTGTTCTCCTCATTATTTTTTACTTTGGAATATGAACGCTGTGCACTGCGGTGTAGAATAGACGGAAGACATTCCAAGTCAATGTGAATGGTGATGTCCGATCTGTCAAGGACATTAAGAAAATTGGCGTGAGAATACAACCAATTTTCCAAAATCGCAGATGACTTTGACAAGACTGTCATCAAAGGACGTTCTGATCGATTTATTAGATGGCAAATTTTCAATGAAGACTGTCACCAACCATGTGCAAAAATATATGTCTTCATCTGGGCCATCTGGCTTTAGAACGTACGCCGTGCGCCACTGTAGAAATAGGCAGATGGAGATATTCAAATGCGATGTTAATTTCAAGGACATTTGGAAAATTGTAGTGAGAATACGTACACATGCACTACCACATTTTGAATATTTCTTGGCCATCTTCTTTCAAACTTCCGATTGGTCCTTAACGTTGCAAATTTGAAAGCCTTGACTGCATCAGCCGATCTATCTAGTACTAGGTATACAACGCCAAAACTCCCAATATGAGTTGCCTGCTATCAAAGCTACTTCTATGTTGTCCCCATTCAAAGGAGATTGAATTTGAGCTGACCAAGATATTTAATTTAATTTTCTGCTTTACCCTCGTATATATGAATAATAGAGAGAATATGTTGCAATGAGTATATATTGATGGTGCTGAAATTTGGATGGCCAATTCTACGCCAGTGAGGACTTAAAATCACTGGAACGAATTATGGCTTAACTTGTAAAAGTCCTCCCGTGACAGAGAGTTCATGAATTGGTATATGCGTTTTAATGAATAAATGAATGAAGTGATTTATAAAATTGTTATATCTCTTTTAGACATGTGAAAAATACTAATATTTTATTAGCATTAAAAAAAAAAAAAAAAAGAGGAGATATAGAAAATAAATTTTTTTAGGATCGAAGGTGAAGATCAATTAATTTTATTCTCACAAAAGATAAACATTGATATTTTTAAATGTTAGAATATTAATTAAATTATTAAATTATCTATTCCTATTAATTTAAGATTTTAGAATAAGTAGTGACGTAGCCGGCCATAGAGAGAAAAAAGAAAAAAAGAGGAGATCGAGGTGGTTGAGGAGGGGGAGGCTCCACGCCGCTCTCCTCCCAATGGTGTTTTCCTCTATTTATTATATTTACCTTCTAATCTTTTCAAATTAATGCATGATAGTTTCTTTATTTTGTTAAAAAAAAGAAAAGAAAAGAAAAGTAGTGACCTCACATTAAATTCCATTAATAACATTCTGTACACATTAATTTACTCAAGAATGCCGTGCACCACAGGGTAGAAATAGACATGAATGGAGATATTTCAATGCAATGTGAATGGTCATGATGTTCAATCTTTGAAAGAACTATAGAAAGCTATTGTGAGAACACTTCTGACACTGTCGTTGTCGTCTTGCACCGACGCTCTGAATTCAGGAATGGATGATTTTTACAAGATTCTCACGACGTGTTGACGCGCGCATGTCTGAGGTTTGTGGGTGGTCATTGATGTTGCCTATTTGAAGACGTTAATTTGTATATCATGCCAAAACTCCCGACATCAATCAAGTTTGTTTTGTCCAAATTGTCTGTTACTTTTGTTAAATCATTATTTTTTTTTAAAAGTTTAAGTTGATAAGAAAAGAGAAATTTAATTATTTAATTAATACTTTAACACTTTTCCTTATGTGTGAACTTAAACTCTCTATTAATAGGTGAGACACAACACGTAAAATATTCAATTAAAATAGAATGAATAATTGAGACAAGATTCTAACTGTGATGAAAATGGAATTCTACGCTGACCATATATTAATATTAGAATATGTAATATGGTAGAATATTTTCCTTATGTAAGAATATATGTTATGATTTAATACTAGCTATATAGGATCATTACTTTTTAGAGGATTGATAGGAATTGATACTTATTTTTATTTTCACCTCTACATGCAATTGTAATATCTTCTATTTAAGTGTGATAAAATAATGAAAATGTATGCAAAAAAATTAATTTCAAACCTTGTATTTGATAAGGTTTAGGTTGCCTTTAATGAATTTAAAGAGTCTAGGTTCCCTTAAAACCTAACAAATTATCCCGTTACATGTTTGTGAAATCATTCACGTAACACGAACTCAAGACATTTGGCTCTGATATCATATTAAATTATCATTTGTCCCAAAAGTTTAAGCTTATAAAAAAATCGATATAAGTTTTATTATTTAATCAATATTTTAACCATTTTTTCAAATTGTCGCTGCGTATGAAAGTCTTCTATCACTCACGGATTAATGCTTTGAGTTGGTAAGGTTGCTGAAATTAAATAAAAATTAAACATTAAACACTTTGGTTGGCCTAAGAATAAATCATTTCCTGCTAATCCTAATTTAGCTGCGGTGTTTCATCATATCAATCCAATGAAATTCGCTTTTCAGTAGTTTTGGTATAAGCCGTAGTTGTGATGCTAGCTTTAGACTATGGCGTTGAATTAAGGCTTTTTCGAGTTTTAAAGAATGTTACTGTTTGATCAGAAATTGACTTTAAATTCGTATTGGCATTTGAAGGGAACAAATTTGGACCTAGCAGTAGCCCCCACCTTAGCCCAAGCTCTTCGAAAGCCTTGGGATTTGCTGAGATACATGTCGTTAATTTTGAGAGATTCTATGCACCTTCTTTGATCTTCTTCAGTCTTTGGAGCTTCATATACAAAAATACAACCAATAGAATCCGATCGATTCTCAGAACACAAATTTATCTTAATTTCCTCTGTTCTGATCTTCTTCAAATCTGGCCTCAAATATGAAATTTATGATTTAATGCACATTAATCTCAGTCAAGCAAATAATTTAATTATAAAATTTACATGTAACAAATATTCCAAGAAATCAATTCTGCTTTGTCATGATACAAAAAACAGTAATTTTAAGCACTCAAAAATTATGGAAGCATAATCATTTTGCTAGATAATCAGGTGATGGAATTTCGAAGAAGAGGGTAAAACTTAGTCCTTTCAATTCTCATTTGCTCAAATGACTGAATGCTGACTACCACGTTGTCCATCCTTATTGACAGCCAAGCTTATATTAAGAAGCAAACTAAAAATACTCCCGCACCAAAAATAAAGAAAAAAAAGAGTCTAGAAAAACAATGAATAAAAAAAGGAAAAATAGTTGAAAGATGTACAAGTAATTACAACTTATTCGATATATCATCATAAAAAGTTTTACTTTTTTTTTCCCTCTTTAATCTAAGATATAATAAAATAAATATTTTTATGAACTACCTTTTATAATTTGTTTTAAATTACAATCAAATTCAAGCTGGGTTTTAGACATTTAGAAGTATTTATTTTTCTCAAAGTGAGACGTACGTTGAAAAAGTCTCTCTTGATTAACGTTTGGTAAATCTCGCAAAATTCAAGAAAGTAAAAGCTTCTCCAGTTAATCAGTGATATATTTGAGCAATTTTTTTATTTTTATTTTTATTTTAAAAAAAAACTAAAGTTTAGTACAAGAAGGCAAATGGAAAGCCTTGACAGCAATAATTAATCGTGACATGTAATAAATAATAGCACAACTCGCAACAAACACCAAGCGAGTTGCTTTGCTCAAGTTCTTGGTACGAGAGATTGATAATGCAATGAGTATTATTGGTATCTGACCTGAAAATTTATTCCTAGTTTAATTATATGATGACTTTTCTACTCCCAATTTATTGTCAGTGGGAGAATTTGACGACAAGTTCAACTCCGAGGCATTTCATATGGAATTAGAATTTTTTATAATTTTTTAAAAATTTGAGATTTTTAAATTTTAAAGAAATTATGTTGTTTTTTATATTGAACAACGTAAAAAATGCTATATATTAAAAATATCACATGTTATTAAAGTAAAAAAAAAAATTCATTTCAAAAAGGTTTTTTCTTTATTTTTAAAGAGACGCATTTTTTTTTATTAAACTAAAATACAGTTTTTTGTTTAAATTTTTTATACGACATAAAGTTGTAGAATTTGATAAAAATATACTCAATTCTCATTGTTAATGTATTCTCATTGTTAATGTGTCACATTTTTAATATGTAATATTTTTCATACTGTTCGATATAAAAAACAACCTATATTCTTTAAAATTTGAGAATCTCAAAATTTAAAGAAATTATTGGGAATCCTATTCCTTTTCAAGGGCCCAAACGGTGGAGACATTTCAAGGACAAAAAGAGGATCATTGAGCCTGTTTGATAAACTTCTCCCTTTTTGTTTTTGTTTTTTTGTTTATGTTTTAGAAATATATAAAAAATTCTCTCAACTAACAATCAATTTGAAGATAAATTCCAAGCTGGCTAAAGTGATTTATCAAACTACTTCCATTTTTCAAAAAGAAATTTTTTTATTATATTATTATAATACCCTTTTTCTCTTAAAAACTAAAATAAAAAAAACTTAATATAATAAGGGATAATTGCATCATTAATCCTGGAGTTAGCTTATATTACAAATCACTCCTTATGGTTCAAAAAGTTCATGGAGAGTCATTGTGGTAAATTATAATTACAAATCAGTTCCTAAACATGTTTTCTACTCACCAAGTTAACAGATTTCATTAGTCAGCCACGTCACACCTAATAGGAAGCCGACACGTGTCCATTACAATAAAAAAATATAAAATATAATAAAAATATAAATAAAACAAAAATATTTGTATTCTTTTTAAAAAAATAATAATAATTAAATAAAAATATTGAAGGGGTGGCTACCCTAGTGGCTGGGGGTGGCCACCCCCAAATTTGGGCAATCACCCTTTCAGTATTTTTTTTTTTTAAAAAAATATATATATTTTTGTTTTATTTATTTTAGATTTTTTTTTTATATTTTTTATTGTAATAGACACGTGTCGACTTTCGATTGGGTGCGACGTGGCTGACTAATGGAATCTGTTAACTTGGTGGATGAAAAACGTGTTCAGTGACTGATTTGTAATTATAGTTTACTACAAGGACCTTCCATGAACTTTTTTAATCACAGAGAGTTATTTGTAATTTAGGCCAACGGACTAATGATGTAATTATCCCATACAATATAAAAAAAAAAAAAAAAAAAAAAAAAAAAAAAAAAAAACTAAACTAAACTATTAAAAAAAAAAAATGTAAAATCAATCAATGTGGTTGACTTAAATTACAAATTGCTCCCTGTGAAATAATAAAAAAAAAATCAAAATATTTGACAGATTTCATTAGTGTCAACATCAACAGCAATAAAATGATGACATGTGTCATTCTAACTAAAAAATGTATACATTTAGGAAAAAAAAAAAAGGGATATGGGTAGCTGCTGGTTGGGCAACCACCCCCTAATGTTTCGCCACTTTTGCAATTATACCTTTAAAATTTTAAAAATTGCAATGCCGAGTTCCAATGTTTAAAAATTTTGCACCATCAACACTACCGTTAGGGTTTACAGTCAAATGATACGGTAAACAAGTGAAATGTCACTTATACCCCTAAAAAAATTTATAAAATACTATTTTACCCTTAATTAACAAATAATTTTAAACTAAAACTCGTTGGAATCAAACTTGGCCACCATGGGTTTGGCGAGGCGGTGGGTTGCCTAAGCAGAATTTTTTTTTTTTTTTTTTTAAGAAAACACAAGGGTATTTTGGACATTTTTGCATCATGAGTTAGGTTTTTACCAAAAATTCTTAATTCTTGAGTAAAAGATTCAATGGTCAAATTATTTCCTGTTAGGTTGAGCACCTGGAGGAGCCTTAAATTACCATGTGATTTTGGAATTATGCCTGAGAATGAATTACCATCAAGATCTAGTTTAGTGAGTTGTGAAGCATTGGAGATAGAATTGGGTATTGTTTTACTCAGTTTGTTATCTTCAAAAACAAGATGTCGCGGGCCAAGATTTGATGGAAGATGGCCTAAGAGGTTATTGTAATACATATAAATTTGTTGAAGTGTTGAGGTTATTGTCCTCAAAATTTGGAAGATCCCAAATGGATTTGGACCAGTAAAGTTGTTGTCATCAATAGCAAATGGAATTGGACCAGTTAAGTTAATTTTCAAAACAAAAAATAATGTGGTTTAAATGAATCACATATCAGACATACAAGTGAACAAATTAATGTCTAAAAAATTAAGCAAAACATTAAATTAAGAGCTAATTAATAAATAGTCCACTCTGCCTACTCTCCTTGTTTTACAAAATCAGTTGCCCACCTAGTCGGTTGAGCCTCTATTTTATTAGTTAAGCTATGAGAAAAAATATTGTGATTTTTCTATTAGCGTGAACCAAAGATGTGATATTTTGTAATTCTTAGATTTGTAAGTCGTCTTGCATCAGGCAAAATGCATGACAAAAGAATGATGGGAGCATTTGTGTTTGTCTAAAGCATGCTTTAAGAAGACAATATTACATTGTCAAAAAAAAAAAAGAAAAAAGAAAGAAGACAATATTACCCAATGGGCTTAACTTGGTAATTATGTGGGTGTTTCCCTTTTCCCCTCCCCCAACAGGATAATAATAAAAAAAAACTTGGTTTCGTGGTTGTGGGTTGAGGAAGCAATGACCATTGATCACTCCTACACGCATGGCAATAGCTAATATAATATGTAAGCCCACGATGATTAGTAAATGAGCCCTAATATGTCTTTTCCTTCTCTGTTTTTTTTTTTTTTTAAAAAAAAAAAAAAAAAAAAAAAAAAATTAATTACATAATGATCCTTATGACTACATATACGTAGGTGGTTCACTTGTACATTTAGATATGGAGTCCACATATATGTATGTATGTAATTAATTATTTAATTAATACTTCAATAGTGCCAAAGAGAACGCAAAATGTCACTAAAATTGCTAAATGTTTTGACAGGCTTAATTCTTATATCTGTAGCGTTACTCAAATCATTGTTTTGCAAGCAGCCACATTTAAAATACTCAAAGGACATACCCAATCCGAAGGGATCATTTACACCATAGTAGCAATAGACAATTTGATAACTATCCACTCGAATTTTCTATTTTCCCAGAGTTTTTCTCTTTGAATCTTTTTGTTTTCCAGTATGGTATGGAGTCTATGGACAAGTTATTTGTACTTTCAATTGAAAGGTACCCATCTCAAGAGGCAATAAAAAGGCACATATATATCCTAGTTAGGTTGAGGGACGGAGTCAAAAAATTTTATGGGCAGAGGCCAATAGTCAATTTTTTTTTTTGGTAGGGCTAATAGATTAAATTTTTATAATTTTTTTTTTTAGGAAATGCCTCCCGCCCCCCACCCCGCGGGTGGGGCTAGGTCAATCATGTTGTCCATTCAAAGGCACTCTCCCTGTGAATATTAAACAGTTACCATAATTAGAAACAAATATCAAAATTTGTTTGTCCATGCATGAATGGCTAAAACAACACTAAACAAAATTTGTTTTTCATTTTTTTTTTTTAATTTTTTTTTATATAATTTTAAGTTATTTTTTCGTTTGATTTTTTTTTTTAAAAAAAAACGTTCTTTTTCATTATTTTATTTAATTTGTTTTTTAGTTTTTTTTTTTATTTTAATTTATAAAGATATTTTTGTCTTATTCAAAAAAATTTAGAGTTAATTTTGTCTTTTAATTAATTTAAGGGAAATATTGATATTTTTTGATATATTGACAATAAAATAGTAATATGATGAATCATGTATACTTTTTCCTGTTATTTTTTAATTTGGAATATGTTAGCTGTATTCCAAGTCAATGTCAATGTCAATGGTGATGTCCGATCTGTCAAGGACATTAAGAAATTGGCGTGAGAATACAACCAATTTTCCAAAATCGCAGATGTCTTTGACAAGACTGTCATCAAGGACGTTCTGATCGATTGATTAGATGGCAAATTTTGAATGAAGACTGTCACCAACCATGTGCAAAAATATATGTCTTCATCCGGGCCATCTGGCTTTAGAACGTACGCCGTGCGCCACAGTGTAGAAATAGGCAGATGGAGATATTCAAATGCGATGTTAATTTCAAGGACGTTTGGAAAATTGTAGTGAGAATACACACCAACACATTTTGAATATTTCTGGGCCTTCTTCTTTCAAACTTCCGATTGGTCCTTAACGTTGCAAATTTGAAAGCCTTGACTGCAACAGCTAGCCGTTCTATCTAGACTCTAGTACTGGGTATACAATTAATGCCAAAACTCCCAATATGCGTTGCTTGCTATCAAAGCTTCTTCTATGTTGTGCCCCATGTAAAGGAGATTGAACTTGAGCTGATCAAGATATTTATTTTAATTTTAAGCTTTGCCCTCATATATATGAATAATAGAGAGAATATATTTCAATGAGTATATATTGACGGCCAACTCTACGTCAACGAGGACTTAAAATCATTGGAATGAATTATTGCTTAACTTCTTCCCGTGACAGAGGGTTCATAAATTGGTATATGCGTTTCAAAGAATAAAGTTTCGGTTTATAAAATTGTTATATCTCTTTTAAACATGTGAAAAATACTTATTTTTTTAATGCTATTAAAAATAAAATGAAAAGAGATATAGAAAATAAGATTTTTTAAGATTAACGGTGAAGATCAATTAATTTTATTCTCACAAAAAATAAACATTGATATTTTTAAATGTTAAAATATTAATTAAATTATTCATTCTTAACCGTTTAAAATTTTAGAATAAATAATGACTTAGACATAAATAAAATTTTATGTTGCCACGAGCCGCCATCTCCGGCGAATCTTGGCTGTGTCTCCTCTGCCGACACTGTGTTGAATTTTTGCTTGTGTTTTCTGTTATGGTTTACCTGTGTAATTTTTTGTTGGCTTGGATGCTAGATCTGTTTTTAACAGGGGCTTAAAGTTTGTTCTTTGTAATGTTTATTTATTATTTGGGTAGCTGCTGTTGTTGTATATTCTTGATCTTTGTCACAGTCTACATTTGGTGGCTGCCTTAAGTCAGGTTTTTCCTGACTTAGTGGGTTGAGTTTCTTTAGCTCTAGTCACAAATGGCCTACAGGCAGTGATTTTGCCTTCGGGCATGTATGAGTCTCTTGTATTTCTTTTGACCTTTTGGTCAAGTGTAATCTCATGTTGAGCTCATATTCAGTAATGAAGTTTTATGTTTCATTTCAAAAAATAAAAATAAAATAAAATAAAATTCCATCAATAACATTCTAGACTCTATTGCACAAAATTTTCGATAATCAACGATTGAGTCCCTGTTTGATAAAATCGTTTCCCTTCTATTAAACATTCGATTTAATTACTCCACCAAACGAGAAGTTTAACATTCTAAGCTCTATTGTTTTTAACTTTTTTATTCATTCTAGAAAAACAAAGAATAAAAAATGAAAAATAGTTGAAAGATGTTCAAGTAATTGCATCTTATTCGATATATCATCATAAATAGTTTTAGCTTTTTCTTTTCTTTTCTTTTTTAATGTAAGATATAATAAAATAAATAGTTTTCATCCACTACCTTTTATAATTTGTTTTAAATTATTACCAAATCAAGTTGGGTTTTAGATATTTTAAAAATTGAATATTTTTATTTGAGACATTTTGAAGTTTAATATCTTTAAGTTAAAAAGGTCAAAATTTGATACTCTTAAGTAAAGTTTTTTTAAAAAATATATATATAAAAATAAATAAATAATTGTGATTTTTTTAATGAAAAATATTTTATATGGAAACAAATAAATGTAAAAAATATGGGAAAATTTTGTGTGAGAATCGGACCACTTTTCCAAGCTCCTACTAAAGGACGAGACCAACTAGTCATGAATTTGACAAGATTGTCATGACATGTGCAACCAAGACTTTAGAATGCCGTGCACCATGGCGTAGAAATAGGCATGTCATTTTAGAACATCAAGATCGATGTTGAGATGCAATGTCAGTCATGTGCACGAGGTTGACGCATCACGTACGCATGTCTTGGTTTCTACTTGAAAATTTAAAAGTTAAATTATGATTTTAAATTTTAGACAATAATTTTATAAAATATTTAACTGTATTTTTAAAAATTACATTTTAAAATATTAAATTCAAACAGTCATTTTGTTTAATTAAGTATAATTAACTGTATTATATAACTTTTGATTTAGAGGAATATTAAAGTATCTCTTAGTGTTTTCTTGGTGTTCTATTGGAATAATATAGATGTAGTTTTTTTTATTAAAAAATTACATCTATGCCATCAAAAAGGACATAAATGTAATTTTTTTTAATTACATCTATACTATTTCAAGAGAACATCAAGAGAATACCAACATATGCTCTAGCATTTTTTTTCGATTTATAGATAGAGAAAGAGTAGTGAGCAAATAAGAGATATGTTATTTGCACAACTCTTACATAATAATTGCACAACAGTGTTGACATGTCCAACATTTTTTTTTTAATAAAAAAGTAAGTAAAAAATAAAAATATTAGACACATCAATATTGTTGTACAGCTAACATATCCCAGCAAATAAACCTAAAACAACAAGGAAATTAAGAAAATAAATCTAGAAATATTTTAATATCAACTAAATATCGATTATATTTTTCATATATTTTAACAAAGAGGACCTTCGATGGAAATATTACGGGACACGTCCAGATATAGTTTGCGAAGAAGATAATAATGACATTGAAAATCCTTCAAACAGAAAATCAATACAAAAACGTATAAACCCAATACTAACATAGCATGATAATGGCTAAAAAGAGAAAATAATTATAAAAGAGAACTAAATATCAAATTTTATTTGCAAAAAAAAAAAAAAGAAAAAAAAAAAAAAAAAAAAGGCATTGATATTTTTAAATTCCGTCAATAATACTCTCACCAAATTTCCACAAGCATCAACGATTGAGCCCCTCTTTGATCTCGTTTATTAAACACTGAGGATGGTACATCTGGCCTTTGTTAGACTTCTCCATCAAACTATTTCTTCTTTTTGAAGGCGCTATGAAACCAAATTCATTGAGATTAACACTTCTGAGTTTGTAATGTTGCTCAAATTAAATAAAAATTAAACATTAAACACATTGGTTGGCCTATAAATTAACCAATCCTAATTTAGCTTCCTTGTTTGATTAATCCACTGAAATTCGCTTTTTCATAGTTTGAGGATAAGCCATAGTTGTGACGCTAGCTAGATTATGGCATTAAATTAAGGTTTTTTGGAGTTTAAACATTGTAAATAACTGCATTCGCATGTAAAATCTTAATTATTGTCAATTTGATCAAAAATTGACTTTAATTCTATCGGCATTTGAAGGAGAATTTTGGAGTAATAACTCCACATAACCTACGTACCATTCAAACATGATCTAATGTGTAATTAGCAAGAGGAAGAAGACCAATTACAACAACAACCATGTGGTATATTTTAGATGATCTTCATACATAACTTTTATGAGTCCAGCTCTGGCTGTGGGCTGGGTTCTTAAATGGACCAGGCCACTTCTTTTTGTTATCTTAGAGGGCCGAAAAGCCCAAAAAAAAAAAAAAAAAAAAATCAAACTAGAATCCCCACGCTTTTGGTCATTTGACTGTAAGCCTTCAGATTGTAACTTAAAAGATTTGAGGTACAAGTTTGGATTCATAATAAATTCGAGACATCCATCAGTTTTTGTGTTAAATAGAGAACATAAATTAATTCTGTCCCTTAAATTTTATTTTATTTTATTTTAGTTTTTTTTTTTAAAAAAAAAAAAAAAGAAAAAAGAAAAAAGGAAAAGGGTTTAAGGATCACCTAGTTCACTCAAAGTGATGGACATTGATGGGCAATCAAAAATTATGAAAGCTTAATCATTTTGCTAGAGAATCAGGGGATCGAAGAGGGTAAAACTTAGTCCTTTCAATTCTCATTTGCTCAAATGACTGAATGCTGACTACCACATTGTGAATCCTTTAGATTTATTAGAAACTTCATCTTTCTTCTAATGAAAAATAATGATTTTAGTATATTGTAAGATTCTAGAAAATATATGATTATATGCCGAAATTAACTTGTAACTCAATCTATGAACTTCAAAGTGGACCATTTTATTTTTTATGAAAAGGATGTAATTTCATTGAGTAATTCTTGGAGTACATTAAGTTTCTATCAATTATTCATCAAAAAATGAAGTGGCTTTTAAAATCACAATTTAATCAAAATCATTATTTGATCAATCACACGCTCAATGATGATTTTAAAAGTCACCTCATTTTTTTTTTTATGAATACTTGAGGGACACTTAATGTACTCTTAAAATTACTCAATTTCATTAATCCAAAGATACAGCTTGGTCTGCTAAGACAATGCTATGAATAAAGGGTGGACACTCTATCCATACCATGTCCAGCAATTGTAACTCAATCTATGAACTTCAAAGAACATAATTTGTTACATCTTTGAGTGTTGGTTATGTTCAAGGAACAGAGTATGTTAGCATAGGAAGCAGAGATAGTCCCAAATTCAAAGAGCAAAAGAGTAGTCTTATTATTTTTTTCTTCATGGATGTGCTCCTTGGTCAAGTTGGGTTAGAAGCATATGCTTAGTTTTCTCAAATAAATAACAGAAAACTCAGGGTGAAGATCCTCCAAGGTTTCAAATCCTATACAAAAAAATCCCAAACCAATTATCCTCCAAGGATTGAAGTGAATAGGAAAAGATGAGAGCTCAGGCTATCCTATTCTTATTTACAAATGATGTTATTGCAAATAGTTGAGGGTTTAGAATTGAGCACCCTTCCTCCCCCACACAACATTGGGGCAATATTTACATACAATGATAATTAGCACCAAAAGTGTAATGTCACAATTGCTATCATTTTCGTGTCCCAAGAGCAAAACTAATGACTTTGTTTCCTTCAAAACTTTGAGACTACCTTAGAGTAACCATTGGTACTAATTATAGGTCACTACAATCATTAGTTGTACTAGTTATAAATGTTACTATTATTATCTTCTTCTTCTTCTTTTTTTCCAAGCGAATGTTACTATTATTATCTATCATAACAAAGCAAAGTCTATAAACAAATCCCTTTAGGGGAGTCCCAAGACTATTATATTATTTTAAAAACACAAACATGAAAGAGCTATAGAAGAGTTTGATGCTTTCATACTAGCTTCGTTCAGTATCCTATAGAAACTGCAATTTGATATTCTTGAGTGTGACTGAAATATTTTTTGCATCAACCCTCAGTTCAGGAAACTCTGCACAACACTGCAATGCCAATCCCATTACAGATGATATGCAATCCAATGTACAAGGACAATCCCTTTCGGTTTTCAACAAATTGGCATCAACCACTTTAGTTATTGAAAGGGGTGATGATTCCTTTACCCAACACTTTTAAGCTGATTTCTCCCGCGAACATGTCATCTGTAAGTCTCATTCTTATGAAAGTTTCCATAAGCAAAATACCATAACTATACACATCACCTCTTGTAGAAACAAGTCCTTCATATCCATACTCTATATGTGTACATAAAAAATTATCATGAGTAAATAATTATATATTCAAAAGATATATAATGCTAAAAGCAATATTCTACCAAAAAGCTATAGTTATCAGTGAATGCATGAGTAGCATGATAGACATACAAGTTCTGGTTGTAGGCTAAAACCATTACCTGGTGCTATATATCCAATAGTAGCGAGAGTCATGGTTCGCATCATAAAATCTCCATCACCTAATAGCTTGGCAATGCCAAAATCAGCAACATGTGTGACCATGTCTTCATCTAAAAATATATTATTGGGCTTCAAATCACAATAAACAATAGGTGTTGAATAACCATAACGAAGGTATTCCACTGTTGATGCAACATTGATCATTATATTTAGTCTTTGTAAGATACTCAAACATCGGTCTTGAGAATACAACCACTTCCCTAGGTTCCCATTAGGCATGTATTCCAATACAAAAGCTTTGAAGTCGATGTTACTGCACGTGCTGACGATTTTGACAAGATTCCGATGATGAATATTGTGTAGTATCTTACACTCTGTATCAAAACTCTTTAATGCCCCTTCTACTAGCATGTTGAAAACTTTTATTGCAACAATCATTCCATCAAGGAGTGTCCCATGGTATGCTGATCCAAAGCTCTCTTCACCAAGTAAGTTGTTTGCACTGAACCCTTCTGTCGCTTGTAAAAGTTCTTGTTGAGAATTTCTTCTCCATGTGGCTATTGGTAATGAGTTTCCCTCCACTAGAATTTTCACATTCCTTTTTCTGCATCTTGTCCAAAATAACACAAGTGCGACTACAAGCATTGTTAACACAATCGATGGTAATACATACTTTAGTATATGTGCTGCTGCGGTATTTTTTTGTCGAGGAACACCTGTTTCGAGAACCACAAAGTCTATCATTTGACATAAATGATGCAGCGGAAAAGTTCGCAAATGGTCATTTTACAGGAATTTTTCCTTGCAGTCTATTGAAAGAAACATTTAGATATTTGAGTTGCGAAACTGCTTCTAAGGACTTTGGAATTTTACCGGATAAATTGTTTCTGGAAAGGTCCAAAAATTCCAAACTTACCAATTCGCCAAAAGATTCAGGAATTGAGCCTTCTAATCGATTATCCTCCAATGAGAGATTAGCTAAATCTTTGAGGCCACCAATTGTTGTTGGGAAACCACCAGATAGTTGATTTCTTGAGAACTCTAATACTCTCAAGACCTTCAAATTTTCAATCTCTAATGAGAGAGAGCCATTTAGAGAATTTGATGACAGGTAAACCACTAAGATATATGTAAGGCTCCCCAAGCTCATTGGAATCATAGAAGTTAATCGATTAGAGTCAAAGTAAAGATATCTTAGAGAAGTCATATTATGCATGCATATAGGAATGTCTCCAGAAAGCTCATTACCACGTAAAAACAATTCAAACAAGTTCCCTAAATGGCAAAGATCAGATGGGATGAGATTGTCTAGTCTATTATTATAAAGCCTCAAACCTTGAAGCTTGTGCAATCTTCCCAATGTAACTGGAATAGGTCCAGTCAATTCATTGTTCAGTAACTCCAAAGGGATCAAGTTGCTTAAATTGCCAATATCTCTAGGAATGTCGCCCTTAATATTGCAATTATCCATGTGAAGTTCCTGAAGTGAAGTAGAGAGTTTTCCAATGGAACTCTGAAGGACGCCATTCAGTTGATTATTTGACAAATCTAAAGTTGTTAGATATGCCAAATTTGACAAAGAGAAAAGGTTGAATTTTGGAGTGGAAGATCCAAGGGTCGAATTATTTACTAATAGGGTGAGCCACTTCAGGAGCCTTAAATTACCAAGTGATTTAGGAATTAAGCTCGAGAATGAGTTGTCACCCAGATCTAGTTCAGTGAGTTGTGATGCATTGGAGATAGAGCTTGGTATTGTTCCACTTAGTTTGTTTCCTTCAAGATAAAGGCCATAAAGATTTGGAAGGAAGATGCCTACATTTGATGGAAGATGGCCTAAGAGGTTATTGTAAGCCATATCAATATCTGTTATTGTTGAGATATTAAAGATCTCAAATGGAATTGGACCAGTAAAGTTGTTCAAACGGATAACTAATAACTCAAGGTATTGGAGATTACCAATTTCACTTGGTATTGCACCTGCCACAATATGAACGACCATGCAATATTATTCAAGAGAAAAAAAAATAATTATGTGCCTTATAATTATCATACATACAAGTGTGCATATGTCTAATAAACAATCCAAATCTTCAAAGAACAAATGTCTAATAAGCAGATCGCAACAACCAAAAATTAAATAGGCAAAAGAGATGGTGGTTTTTGGAAAAACAGGGTGTAGTGAATGAGGAATTTGCATCAAACAAAATATATATTTCTAGAAGGGATAAGTAAATGTAATTTTTTGCTAACTAATTTTACTAGCAATGGTTTGTGGTTGAAACTTTCAGCTTTTCAGTTCAAGACACATAGGGAATTAATTATATATGGGAATAATAACATTATGTCTATGAGTTTTTTTATGAGAAAAAGGAAAGTAAAGTAAAGGAGAGAATCAAATTATTAATTATGACATATTCTACTTAATTTTTAAGGGAAAGTTATTTATTTATGCTCACAACTTTTGGACTAAACATTTCTACTTTTTCATGCTAACCATAAGCGCTAATCAATCGAATTTCAGACCTCAATTTATCTTTACATTATTGTGTTGCATAGTCAAATAAATACTAGTTTAGCAAGTTTATGTGCTAATAGTGAGTCCATTGTGAGGGGACTATAAGGGCCAGGTTCATGCAGCTGCTAGTTTTTCGCTGGAAGCAAGGGTGAATCCGGTGGTTGCAGAAGCATTTGCAACCTTGAGAGCTGCTGAGTTTTGCCGCAACAGGGGTCTGGACAAGATCATCTCAGAATGAGACTCATTACAGGTAGTCAATGCTCTCAATAGACCCGGACAGGATTGGAGTATGCATGGACAAATCAGAGTTTCCAACTCTGATTATTTAGAGTTTCCACGCTCTAGTTGTTTTGAGTTTCTGAATTACATTTTTCTCCATTAAAATATTACTGCATTTGCATTTATACCCTTAAACTACTACTCACTGCAACTCGCTCTTCTAAACTACTACTTTGTAAGTTACGAGTAGGACCATAAGTCAGATTCGGGCATAAAAATTGACAGAATCCTCGACACGTGACAATGAAGCATTTTTGAGTGACAAATCTACCCTTAATTGAAATGCACCATTTACAATTACCTAAAAAATCACCAAAAAAAAAAAAAGAAAAAAAGAAAAGGTAAAGACTTTATATTTGGTTTCTCTTCTCTCGATCATTTCATCTCCTACAATTTCACAATGGTCGACACTAGCAAGGAAGGGTTGGCCGCTCAGCAGAGGGGATTATTGGTTGATCCAGGGAGTGGCTGCACCACCCCTGTTGTGGAGGCAACCCCTTTGTTTTTGTTAAGAAAAAAACAACATAGTATGTTTAGTATTTTGTCATGTTATTTTGGTGTGTTATTTCATATTTTGGTGGCTAATTAGTAGAAGTCAATGATGATTTGTCCAGGGTTTGAGATTAGTTAGTTTCAAGACCCTGTCTTCAGAGAGAACCTCATTGAGGCTGCTAAATCATAATACGAATTTACTGGACCATTCTGAGATTTTTTTTTTTTTTTTTGTTTTGTTCTCAATGAATGTGTTGTGCTTTTGTTTTTCAATCTTAGTTAAATTGTATTTCATGGTTTTGGTGATAATGCTTTAAAATGCTGTTAATGATTCAATCCAACTTGTTTGAGGTGCTGTGGAGCCAAGCCCTTTCTTAGCAGGGGGAACCTACTTGGGGAAGCAGCATTTCATATGAAATTAATGGATTTAACTGGGGCAATAATTATGTGAAATTAATAGTTTCTTTTATACCTTGTTAGGGAATGAAGTGGTGTTCTATTTGCTACCCTACTTATTGTGTTTGATTTGTGACCATAACTTGTTTTTTAGTGCTAGTTGAAAATTTGATTCTTGTAGTAATAGTTTTCGGTTGGCTTTTGATTTGATATTGTTTAGATTGTTGTTTCAAGTTTGATATGGGTGAGTTGCATTTAGCTTGATGAAGTTGATTGGAACTCCACGATAGATCCTGAATTGTTGTTGGACTTGGAACGGGAACCCGAGTCTCATAGTGATGGAGATAAAGATGAGAACGTTGTGATTCTTGGTGATCCCCTTCCCTTGAACCAGTTTGTTCCTTGCACAGGATGGGGGAAGATGCTGAAGAGGACTACTTTAGAAAAATGACAGATTTAACAAAACAGTTGTTGAAAAATATGACTGTTAAAAAAAAAAATGACTGTTTGAGAAAAAAATGACCGTTGAAAAATTTGCATTAGAAAAATAACCGTTTTAACAAAACGACTATCGACAAATATGACCGAATATAACCGTTTGAAAAAAAGGACAGTAAAAAAATTTGTGATAAAAAAAAAAAGGAATAAAGAAAAAATATAGAGTTAAGAATAGATAATTAGATGTATGGTGTATTTTAAAACCTATTAGCTAAACTAGATAAAGTGGGTTTTGTTAGGTATTTTAGATTGGATGTATGGTGCCTTTTTTCTTTTTTTCTTTTCATTTTTTTTCCTTTTTTTTTTTCGAATTCTTTTGAAACATTTTGAGGATTATTTTTGTGTTTTTGTTGGCTTTAGGGGGACATTGGCATTTTTTAGTAGTTTAGATGGGACATTGGCACAATTGGTAGTTTGTAAAATACATTGACAATAGAATAGTAGTTTGAGGGGAGTTATGTATATTTTTCCTAAAAAAATAAAATTAAAATTAAAATTAAAAAAAAAGGTAAAGTTTGTTAAATTACCAATTGTTCTAAAAACTTAAACTTATAGGAAGAGGTAAATTTAATCACTTAATCAATATATTAACTCTCCCCCTCACATGTAATATTTAATTGAGTCAATGTGCCCAACAATAACAAAAATACCCTTCATAAAATAATAAAAATTGTTAAAAACATAACAAAAAAAAATATATTTTTTATTTTAATAAAAAACCAAAAAATTATTTTTTAATTTTGTTTTATATGATTTCAGTTTGGGACACTCCTTGAATTTTCATCTTTCTTATTTTTCTTTATTTTTTTTTTTCAATCTTTTTATTTTTATTTTTTTTTTCGAATTTACTTAACCCTTTTTAGGATTATTTTTGTGTTTTTGTTGGCTTTAGGGGGACATTGACATTTTTTGGTAATTTAGGGAGGACATTGACACAAGTGGTAGTTAGGGAGATACATTGACAATAGAATGATAGTTTGAGGGAGGTATGTGTATTTTTTTCAAAAAAAAAAAAAAAAAATGTAAAGTTTGTTAAATTACCAATTGTGCTAAAAGCTTAAGCTAGCTTATAGGAATAGATAAATTTAATCACTTAATCAATACATTAACACTTTCCCTCACATGTAATTTTTAATTGAAATGAGAGGTAAATGATGGAGTCTAAATTCAAACTCAGGACATTTAGCTTTGATACCATGTTAAATCATAACTTGTCTTAAAAGCTTAAACTTATAAGAAGAGGTAAATTTAATCACTTAATTAATACTTTAACAAAGTTTACATATCCTCCTCAAACTACTACCTAATAGACAATATCTCTCTCAAATTTTTAATTTAAAGACAATGCCCAAAACTACCAAAATTGTCAATGTTCCATCAATGGCAAAAATACCCTTAATAAAATAATAATAATAATAATAATAATAATAATAATAATAATAATAATAATAATAATAATAATTAAAAAAAAACAAAATACATAAAAACCAAGAGTGGCCAAATTTAAAAATTAAAAGAAAAATTAAAAAGCTTTTCTATTTCTTTTTTTTTTTATATATAAAAAAAATGTTTTTGTTTTTTTTTTTTTCAGAAATTTTCATTTTTTTTTTTAAAAAAAAAAACTTACAAACTTCTTCTTTCTTTTTTTTTTTTTAAGAAAAAATTAAAAATTTCTTTTAAAAAAAGTAATTTTTTTTGAAAATAATTTTTGTTTTATTAAAAAAATTGTAAGGTTGGTTTTGTCTTTTTTTGGCCTTGGGGTACATTCACAATATTTTGGTAGTACGTCAACTTTTTTTAAAAGAAAGAAAGAAAAAAAAAAAAAAAGAACATACCGGATCGGATTTGGTGGGGACAAAGATGCTTGGTTCTTAACCATTATGAATCAAAAAATTGGAGTAAGATTTCAGAATTGGCCTCGTTTAATTATATATGTCACTATGGACAAAAATGGTCATTATGGACAAAAATGCTTGGTTCCTAACCATTAGAAGCTACACCTGCTGCTTGTCCAACGAACGGTATGCCTTTTTTTAAAACTTGTAAGTTGTAAATTAGATTTGCTAATCCCCATGCCCTTGGCCACGTTGAGATGTCGAGAAATATGGAGGCTAGAGTATTGAGAGGAAATGAGCGGTGCAAGGGGAATGGTATTACGAGAGAGACAAGTGTGGGTTTCTTAAATATTACGCATGTCTTCAAAGTTCAAACTTGGGGGTTCTTTTGTATATACTACAACCGCCTACTCCTAAAATTGATAATCGTCATGTCATAGATGGTTAGCAATTTTTTCCAACCTACTTTAAAAGCGGTTACGTGATTAGCCGATTAGCCGTTAGTAGATAATGGCCGGTTACTAACCTACTTGGCATGAGTTTATTTACCGCCTTTTCACCCATACTTGGCATGAGTTTAGTCTAGTAAAAATGAGTGCTGAAGCTGCCCCATGCATGCTATGTTGGGGTAATATCAAAATACCATGATACATTTGTAATGAGCAACAAAAATACAATTCTACAATTGCTATCATTTGTGTCCCATGGGCACAAATAGTGATTTTGTTGCCTTCAACACTTTAAGATTAACTTAGAATACTCATTGGCAGCTAATTATAGGTCACTACAATATTAACTATACCAGTTATAAATGCTACTACTATTATCTACCATAATAACACAACGGCTATAAACAAATCTTTTTCAGTCTCAAGACTATTACATTATTTCAAAAGTACAAACAAGGAAGACTTATACACAAACTAGATGTTCTCATATTAGCTACGTATCCTGTAGAAATTTCAATTTGATCTTGTTGAGTGTGGCTAAAATATTTTTTGGCGACTCCGAGTACTGAAGAAATTCAAAGAAGCCCATCGGGCTTGCATGATTTTATATGGCTCATCACATTTTGTTAGTACATAAAAAATGAAGTACAAAGATGTACTTCTTAGAAAATTCCTAGAACTGCTTTTATCTTCCAACAATCTTTAGAAAATTTAACATCTAGAATTCCTAGTACTGCTTTGCATAACACGTGGCTGTACTGGGTTTGCATAGTATAGTTGCATCACAAAATTTTGCATTGGGCAGACAGAGCCAGGATTTCTCAGATCTGCCTCTTCATCTGCGAGTATAGCCTTTTAAAAATTCTGATATGGTCCAAAGTTCATTGTTAGAATTTTGTGGGATATAAAATTTATTTCTTCAAACAACAATCACTTGTTTATTTGAGGATGAGGTCATCCTTTAAAGATGCATATTTACAGTGCTCTAGGTCTAGTATACATTTCTGGAAAAGTAAAAAGTCAGTCAACATGACGAACTAAAAGGGGACTATTATACCCGGTTCACTAAATAACCCATGTTTCATGAAACCCAAAGATGGCTTTTAAGATCATTCACTTAAATCAGGAAATTTTCACTATGAAATCACCAGGTTAGAACCAATAATCTTGTCACTCCTCATGGGTATGAATCATTAACAGTATGATGCATTGTACGGGAATCAAACTCCTAAACACATACCCACCTCCAATCTCATGTAAAATAGACCACAACGACCCTGAGCTAAGTTGGAAAAGTTAGATTTCGAAAGTAATTTGCAATTAGTTACAGCATACCTATAGTTCAAATGTTTGACAAAATTATACCTCATACATGCAAAATCTGTTAGCTTTTGTACATCTTTAAGAAGATCAGGTCAGTTACAATGACTAAATTATATTAAAATCACTCAAATCCCTATCCATTTGAGCAAGTAGCAAGAGGATGTCTGGTGCACATGACAGAATAAAAGGGGAGTAAAAAATCAGTTTGGGGTGATTATAAAAATGGACAAAAATTATTCAAGACATCAGACAGAGAAGTCCCATATTCTGCATCCCTATGTTCTACTGATATGTATGTTTTCCGACGGAGAGGAGAGAGAGAGAGAGAGAGAGAGAGAGAGAGAGATTAACAGCTAGTATAAGAAAACATTTTACATCTAAACAAATTTTGGACATTTCATGAGCAAACCAGGATGGCACAAAAAAAGAAAATGAAACATGGTAGATAATTTATTAGAGTATCAATTCAATATAGATCTTATAGATGCCAAACTATACAAAACACGGTGCAAGAGATATGTAGTTTTACGTGCAATATAAAATAAGTGTAGAAATTGTCAAACAAAACCAAATAATCAAGGAAGACATGACTAGTTTTTGAGTTGATAAAAAAAAAAAAATGTTCTAGGCACAGGCCACACCTTTGATAAAGAACTGGATGGTGAGGCATACACCTAGAAACTGCAACTTAACTTTGCACTGCCTCAAGGTGTACAAGCACCTCACTCTGAGGTGATCTCAAAGTAAACTTCAGAAAAAGCATCTATTACAACCTATATGACCTCAGGAGAATTTCATAGCAACAACAGACCTTATCATTCCTTTTTAGATAGTCACTGGTTTGAGGTGAATTTTGAATGTATTAATGCAAAAGGATTGTTCAAACATCTATTATAACAAATGGCAATAATTATGATTACCAGAACAACAGAAATGCTAGAATCAAGTGATTAGATTGAGTAAAACATAAAGGATAAAATGAGGAGCATTATCTCTTCAATTGATATCAAACTACTAAGCTGCAGTACAGCCAATAATAATACCTATGCACTGCTGCAATACCACTACTACTATTGCACATTCAATTGGGAAAATGCCATACCACAATACCATCTGGTACTGGTTCCTTGATTCAAACAGAGAACCAGTACCAGATGGAACACTTTAAATTGGAGAGAATTCGACTCACTAGTAACTAAGTTTCAGACTTACAACTAGAAAAATACCACAATACTTGGTTCAATTGAGAAAATGATGAAAGAAGGAAATTCCTCTAAAAAATTATTCCAATTAGCAAACTATAGATGCACACTAGATGCATCAGTGAGACAGAATTTGAGCTCCTATGAGGCTGACAGCCAAGATTCTATTAGGTGTGTTAAGAATGATCCAATTCAGTGTGAAAGCAAGATAATAAGTGAAAGAGTTGGGTTTCAGATACAAAGATTCTGACATCTAGGACATATTACATGATTTACTGTGTGTTTCCCTCAAGCACCGAAGAAATCTGCACTGTTACATTTTCTGTCTGCTGTTCCAGTCAAGTGGCCTTTCTGTTCAACTCTTTGTGCAGAATCAAAGTGAATGACTTACTCACAGAGCAATCCAAAAGAATAGGGAAAAGACCAAAATCGACTTGAACTGAAAAAGAAAAGCCATACACACACACACACACAAAAAAAAAAAAAATTGTTAATAAATTACACAATTTCAATGGGAAATCTCTTGGCCTTTCGTGTGTTAAACAGAATGCCCAAGAAAGAACACAAATAAACAAACCCCAAATAACAAAAACCCAAATTTTCCAACAAATATTGAACCTCTAACTAATTTCCCAACAAATCTTGAACCTTTAATGAACCCAATCCAAACGAAAATTTAGGGTTTTTCACATATGAGCCTCCAACAATTATTTTAAATAATCGAAATCCACCACATTCACTCAACAAATTCAAACCATAAATTGAAATCGACCACATTCACTACGAGAAAAAAACATGAATCAATGGACCAGGAAGAGTGAAAATATAAAAACACACCGATTGATTAGAGGGAGGCGAGCTGGTGGGCTGAGCGGGCAGTTGGCGTCGATCAACGGCTGTGGAGTGGCGTTTTCCCGTAGATGTTTTGTGAGAGAGAGCGATAGAGCAACAAAACTTGGACACCAGAATCTGATCGTGAGAGGCAGAGCTTATTACTTCATTCCTAGCGTAAATTCCAAAGAATCCACAACATTAGTTTCATCCATTTTCACACCTGGGTGGTGGGATTATAGTGTCAAATGTCGACTACACACATTGGCTGATTCTTGTAGGTACAGCTTTTGCAAAACCAAGATAGTTTGAGCCAACTTTGTTTCCAAATCATGTACTGAAGTTCCCTCAGAAGCACTTGTGGTAGTTTTGTCAAATTCTTGATCATGCTGGCGAAGAATCGCTTCGTGTTCATGGTTTTTGCATTGAGTTGCTTCAGGTTGCTGAGATTCGCAAAGGCAGTGGTACCCCAAGGACAAGGTACGAGCTTGCTCTTCCGTTGTAGTTGGTATACAGGGGAAAGAAACGAAAAGTTTGAATCTTGGGGAGTTGGTCAAACTGGGTGTCACCCATTAACTGTTTGGACTAGTTGGGCTTAGCTTATCATTTTTCATAGTAAGATATGAAAGTACTATGCATTGATCTTCTTTTTTTTTCATTGAATTATTTGGTGACCAAACAGAAAATTGGGGGTTTCCCCATTGAAATTTATTATTATGGTGCTTCACTAGTGCATGATTCTCTGGTGCTGTCTAATTAAATGGGCTACGTTCTAATTAGTGTGATTCTCACATGTTTATAGGTCTAAATTCACATAATTCTAGCAAAATTGAGTCAAATCTTCTATCTTATGAATGATTTTACATCTCCGTATGATTGTCAAAAAAATATAATTTTTTTATTAATTAATTTAAGTTAACTCATCTAAGCCTTCATCTACGAATCTATATATGTTTAGTGTTATTTTGTTTCAGGTTAGTGAAAATTTTTGTTGACTATACATTGTAATGAAGGCCACCAAACATTATTTTCAAAAGCTGCCTTTTTTACATCAATGATGTGACGACCCGTTTTTTTTTTTTTTTTTTTATAAAACGTAAAACGAGTCATCGCAGTGGCACGACTACGTGTCGCTCAGCCAACATATGGCACATGCCCCATAACATGTACCTGATAATCAGAGTATAACATACATCTATCTATGCAGCAGAAAACATAAATCTGAATAGCGGAAATTACAACTTATACATCTATCACAAGTTAATTACAACAAAGAGCCATTTAACATCTATCTGTTTGAGTCTTATTAACACTATAACAATAATGGCTTAACAAAGAATAAGTGACACAAACGTCACAAGCCATACCAAACCTATAAAATAGTGGACAACCCGTGGTCCGACAATTACAACTGTCGCGGCGAGCTTCAGTCATAATATCCCAAGCACATTGCTACCGACCCATCGACTATACCGAAGTACCTGCAGCCAAAGAAACATCATCTACACGGTTGTGGTGGTATCCACATCCGCATAGGTGAAATAATGAGTTCACCGCCTTAGTATACCTCATACTAAGACTTCAGTGGTATAAGACTAACTGAGTTTTCACAAAGAACCAACCTTTATATTATTTTAGTCGTGCGAGCACTATATTAGCCACAATTTACCAACAGCTAATGCAGCAAACACCGACTATTTAGAAAACATTTAAAACATACTATATAGCTGTGAACATATGTAGAAGTTCCAGACATCCCTCCTTGGAAGTTTCTACATATAGACCCCTCTATAATAATACTTTTCACCGGTCGCTTGGACATATGTGCACACGATCACTCCATCACAGATATCACGTATACACATAGGTCTTAAGCAAAGAACATGGCATCTTACTTTTCCGTACTAGGATAACATCCTTCAACAAAACACTCGCAACACCATCTCTAATCGTATTCCAGCTTCGTGCCTTGACGTCAGTAGATCATGAGAGCACTAGAGTTAAACTCAATCATGCTAACACGTCTTTCCTGAAGAACAAGAACAGTCAACCTTCCTACTCATAGACATGACATTACTCGCACCTGGGTAGTCATGTATCCATGTACTTTCAAGTTCAATGTATGATATTAACACATGACTATCCGATAGAAATATACATAAGATCTTTTCATGAAGACTCTTATGCATACCAATACGTCTAGCAAAACTACTCATAACATAAAAACCTCTCTCACAAAACAATGCTATATATGCTATGCATGCCTCAATGTGTTGCTGATACTGCCTCAATGTGCTGATACTGTTACTCTGCTGATACTGTTACTCTGATATGTATGCTCTATACTACATGCTCAATGTTCCGTGCTTGACCAGTATATATTTCCTACTGTGTCACGCTGAAATTATGCAGTTGAAATCACGCCCTTTTAAAACTAAACAAATCCAGCATTTTACCCAACACTTTGAAATCATTCAAAACTTAGTTTCTTTATCAAATCTACGCAGTTTCAACATGACATGTTCTCAAACAATTTGCATAATTTAAATCTCAACCGCAAAACATACTCAAACACTTTAAATCAATTAAAAGCTTTCCCTCATGCATCAATTCTTAAACATCATTGATAATATTTGAACATAATCGAAACTAAACAAATCACCTCAAAACATACATTTCATCATATGGTTGGTTCGGTTTCATAAACAACATATATATTCTTATCAATCCAATACATATAAAAATATATATTTTCTCAGTGAGTGGAATACCCACCTTGGCTGCATTAGACTCCTGACTCGAACTCCCACTGGATTCCAATTACTCGAACTCTACCTTGGAGAACCCATCGAAGTTTCCAATTACAACACAATCCTGCAAACATTGGTATCGTTAGACTATGCTATTGAATCACATACTCTATGACATCCTAACTACCCGCGTGCTCACACGTCACATCACTCGCTTCTAAAGCTAGCTAGGTATCCTAAACTACTATTAGGCTAATCATTGGTTATAGGTTCTTATTATATCTTGCTTATTAATTAGGAGATGTATTTACTATTTTATTTGCCTACATATTATTTATTACATCACATTACCATTGTGAATCCATTAATGGTTTGTTGCTTATTTACTAAGTTCACAATATTTATACTTAAGCCATATACATGTATTTGTATACATATATACATACACATACAACGCTTAAGCCTAACCAATAATACACTAAAATAACTCATAGTAGAGAACCTATTAAATTCCAATAAATCATTTGCACTCTCTTTTGTATGGTATCATTAACCCATTCTCTATTTCCACCTCATTCGCCATTTACACCAAAAGGATCTAACATATTAACTTCAACATCATAGTTCACTCCAAATCAACACCAAATTTGGATTCAACAACATACACACATCAAAGCCATAAAACCAACTCTAAGGGTACCAATTCGGTAATTCTCAACAAAGCCCTCAAAATCAATCTCCAACAACTCTAGGAGACCAATCCTAACTAATTTCAGCACCCATACACAAGCCATCTTTGGATAACACCCAACCATTTCCAAATGAAATTAACCGGAACCCATCCTTAACCAAGTTCCACCAACAAGACTCAATAAAACATCATCAAATCAACCATCAATGAAAAAATCCAGAATTTCATCAATAAACCCAACAATTTTCCATCCTGAAACTAACACCCAAAAATCACATCTCAAACAAAACCTCGATTCAGTAACTCTATTCACAACTCAAGCAATATCATCAAATTTGCCAACAACAAAATCCAGCATCTCTACCATTCAAAGCCAAGCAAAACGCCCATCCAAAATGATAACCCATCACCAACAAACCTCATGAAAATCAAACCCAAATGGATGCTAAAAAGGACCCAAAACAAATTCCAAAACAATCCATCCAAGAAGAAATTCCAGAATCTCACAATCCAAACAACTCAATCATTTAATGAAATTAAAGAACTAAAACACCAACTAAAACTACCAATCCGACCAGATTTGGTTCTACTAAAACATCCATCAAATTAAAATGTCAAACCACATCAAAACTCAATTTCAAGAACACTAACAACCAACATGGTTCAACCTCATAAAACCAAATGGAAATTCCATCACCACCACCCCATTCCATTCGGCTATACTAAGAAAATATTCAATACCAATCCATAATCACTTCAAATCAGTCCATCTAAACCACTCCAATTCAACCTATCTCCACCAAAACTCACATGGTTAACACAAGAACTCAACCAGAAATTCCACCATTCATAGCCCTGCAAAACAACCCTTCTAAACATCTCCTTACACAACCCACATCAAGAGATTAGCAAAACCCCATCACGGTACACATATTAATAACACCAAGAATCATATAATCACATACCCACCGAATTTACCCAATCAACAAAAATCATCTAAATCAAACCCCATAAACTCCATATCCATTTTCGGATTCAACCCAAAAAGACTCACTCTAAATCAACGAAGAACAGCAAATCATCAACACCCAATTTATTCATCAATAACAAAAACCATATAAAACCATTAAGAATTTACCTCGATGATTTTGCGTTCAATAACAGAGAAATCCGCCGGAAAACGCCACTGGCAGTCGCCGGAAAACGCCCTTAGAGAACCGGGTTCTGGATCTTGGGTCTCACGATCACGGGTTTCACTCTCGGGTTCCATGGGTTGTGGGTCTTCGTCGTTCAACGGGTCTCCATTGGAAATCCACTAGAACCGCCGGAAATCGGCCTCCAAACACCGGAAATCGCATCGGACCTCGCCATTGAAGATCGGGTCGCACGGGTCCTCCCGAATTTGTCGGGTTTAGCTCACGGGTCGCGGGTCTTCTCTCCCGGGTCTGGCGGGTTACGGGTCACGAGCTCGCCGGAATCTCCACTGGAACCGTCGGTTTTCGGTTCTAGCCACCGTCCCCAGAGGATCGGGTCCCCTGGGTTCCGAGTCTCCCCGCACGAGCCACCGGATCCTCTCTTCTCAATCTCGTTCTCTCGTCTCATCTCACTGTCTCTCGACTCTCTTTCCCTCTCAATCTCCCTGAATCTCTCCCTCTCTCTATTGCTGTCTCCGTGGGTCGCTCGGCAGAAGAACGAAGAAGAAAAGAAGAAGTAAGAAGAAAGGGAGAAGAAGAATAGAAGAGAAAAGAAAATAGGAAGAGGGGGGGGGGGGGGGGGTGCTGATGCGTGATTGAGGGAGGAATATCTCCCCATTAATCCATAGCCACACACGTGGCTATGGATAAGGCCAAACTTTGGTCTTATTTAATACTAGTCCCTATCATTTCTAAATTACACTATTACCCTATCTTATTTTATTATCTTATCCTAAACTCATTTTATTTTAGATAACACAAATATTATCACTTAAAACCTAATTATTAATCTCATCTTATTTAAAAATATAAATCATTAAATGCTAAATACCTTATTATTTTTCTTGGTCTTTACACATGACATCTGCAATATATTGTAAAATGCTAACAGCATGTCATGATTGATCTACTTCTCATGATAGTAGTTACCTATATTTACTATCTAATAACTCATTTATTATAGAGTGCTCAAGTTCTATAGTCTTCCTGGCATGCTTCCACCTCAACTGGTGAAGCTTCCTCACCTTCGAGAAATGTAAGATCTTTTTGAAATGCTTCAATTTCAAGTTTGATGGTAATATTTTACAGCACTAATGTCTAACACAATTCAATAGAATTTAATAAAAACTATTTTTTCAGCATTTTCAATTTACACTGGTTGTCCTCTCATTGTAGTGATTTTGCTTACAACTATCTCAATGGGACAATACCACTGGAATGGGCTTCAATGCGATTAACTTCTATGTGAGCTCTTCTATTTTATATTGATTAAGTTTTGATTTAGCTGCTTTTCTCTTAAATTAACCAGCAAGTAATGTGCAGCTCAGTTCTTGGGAATCACTTATTAGGGGAGATTCCAAAGGAATTGGAAAATATTACCAGTCTCACATACCTGTACATTTTGAACTTTGGTTTGAAGTCTTCATGAGTAGGCTTGAGTTGTAAAATAAAAATAAAGTAGAAAGACTCTGGTTTTCTTGTGAAGTGTACTGCTATGACCTCAAACCTCTGAAACTTTTCGTGTTTTTTAATTGTTATATGGCCGTTTTGATACCCCTGCACTCCATAGTGATTTCTTGGATTGGTTTAATCATGAGTTTCTATTATGCTCTTTTAGTAATCTCAATATTCCTTTTTTATTTTTTATTTTCTTTTTCAAACAGAAGCCTTGAAGCAAACCAATCCTTTGGCATTGTTCCTCCTGAGCTTGGCAATTTTACCAATTTACAGACTTTGTAAGACATCTCATCTCTTCACTTTGGTAGGTTATAAATCTTTTTCTTGCTAACACATTTTTTAAGGATTTCGTTGGTTCATTGCTGCAATATTGTTATTGCTGGATGCTATCCTCCAATAATTTGACAGGAAACTTGCCGATGACTTTTGCCATGCTGGGAAGTCTAACAGATTTGTGAGAATTTATTATATATGCTTCTGTTGACACAATTCACTCCTCCTTTAAAGCATAAATGTAAACATTTCGCTGATGAACATCAATTTATTGCACAATGTAGTAGGATAAATGATAACAACTTCAGAGGAACAATACCTGATTTCATACAGAATTGGAAGCAACTGACAAGATTGTAAGATCCTAGTTTTTTTTTTTCAAGACATCTCAAGTTTTTTTTGAGTCTCCATAGCAGAAAAGCCTTTATTTTTTTTCTTTTTATGTATATTTTCTAATAGTTAGTCTCATTCAAATTTGAATTCTTGAAGAGAAATGCATGCAAGTGGACTGGAGGGACCCATCCCACCAAATATATCTCTTCTGAGTAATTTACAAGACTTGTGAGTAAAAAACCTTCTTACATTCATCCAGTTGCTTGATAGGATGCAACTTGATTTTTTTGGTATATTCAATCAACAATTTTGGCTCATGTGGCATCTTTGAAACAGGAGGCCAGGATTAGTGATATAGATGGGCCAAATCAGGATTTTCCTAAGTTGATAAACATGTCTGGCCTAGTAAGATTGTATGTTTAGTGCTTACATTGTCAACTATATATTCGATTTGATGATGCTTTATGTGATACAATTCAGTTATGTATTTTAGGGTTTTGAGAAACAGTAAGATTTTTGGGGAGATCCCTTCATACATCTGGACAATGAAGAATCTGCAATTGTTGTAAGTAGAGCATGTGACATATTGGAGTATGCTGTTTACTAGCTTGAATTAGGTAATCATATATTTATATAGACGTGTGTGTGTGTATCGATATTTACCTTCAGAATGCCTTTGATTTGGATGGTATTGTTTTCAAAGAACAAAAGAAAGCTGACAACAAGATGCTTCCAACGGTGTTATTTTTCCTAAACTGAAAATATAAAACAGTTTCAAGAAACTTTTTTGATGCTTTCTGAAAATAGGCTGTTTTCAAGAATAATTTTCCGAAACAATTTTTCAATTCAAAACATGTTTTGTAGTGCGTTTTGCACTGTTTTCTGTTTTGTGAGTTTTAAAAAAGGAACCAAACAGGTCCGAAATGTTTATAAACGCTTATGGATTCTAACAATTGGCATTGCTTCAAGCTTGTAATGATCGATTTCATCACCTAAACAATTAGACTGTCATAAAACATTGTAAAAGTTCATACAAGGAAGAAAAGCAATATATCAACATTAAAATTAGTGTGAAAGACCTCAAATAAAAGTAAAGGTGTAGAAAATAGTTTGAATGTGCTTAATATGTTATATCTTTGGGTGTCGGCGCATAGCTTGAGTAGTATGTCGTTCGCTAATTTTTTACTTTCTTGCTCGTTTCTTTCCTCTGATTAGGGGCACTTTTGTATACTTCATGTTTACTAGGGTTGTGCCCCTCTGCACTTTTTATTGAATTCTTACTTATAAAAAAAAGAAAAGAAAATAGTTTGAATGACGATGTAGAAAAAGTTCTAAATCTATTACAAAGATCGATATATTAAAAAACAATCTGGCTTCACAAACTATGAATATTGCACTCTCCTTAAGAAACCAAATTACAGAAACTGAAGACATCATTGAGAACAAATTAAATTTGTAGACACACTTACGCACATACTTATTATGATTGCACAACATATGGATGTGCTCTTGTTTGCACACCTGTAAGTTTTTGGTACACAAAATTGGCCAACCAATAAGATTGAAACAACAGAGAACTATAAGATGCAGGAAGTTGTGACATGTCAATTTACTAGTTAGCATAATTCTTTATTTTTATTTTACTTTTATAAGTATTTGACTTCAAGGGGAGGGGGAAATGAGAGATTCGAACTAGTCCGCTTTATGAGGCGTGGTTCCCAGCTGATTGAGCTATACTTTGAGACCAGTTGGCATAAATATGTTGCCCAAATTTCTTGCTGTTATCATTTTTCAATTCTTTTCTTATAATTGTTGTCTGCTTTGCTCCTATCTGGATGGTAACAGATTACTAGAAAGCATAGCATATTGATAGAAGCAATGTTTGCTTTCATGAGCGAAATAGCTTCTAGTAATGCTAAGTGAATAATGCCTTATTAACTAAGGTTATCTTTTCAAACTATAAAATTTTGAGTGCCCTTTCTTCTTCAACATACCAGGTTCTAAATTGTTCCAAGGTTGGATATTGATTATCTTGTCTCTTTGTGATTGTTGTAGTGATGTCAGTTTCAACAATTTGGTTGGGGAGATTCCCACCAATATCAAGTTAGAGCGCCTGAAGTTCCTGTAAGTATATCGAAATAGAGGCTGTAATTGATTGTATATTTTGACTTTCATCAGTAACATACTTTAATATCATTTCCAAGTCTGGACAACTTGATTTATATAGACACAAACACCTGAACGCACAACTGCACACATGCACCTCATTTTTATTTTATTTTTTTTATAATCAAACTTGCTATTTGGTGCAGAACCATGTCATATATCTCTTACCAAATGCAACCATAGATTTCTGACAGGATTTGGTCAATTGCTTTTGCATTCTAGTATTTTTAATACATACTAAACATTTGATGTTGCTTCTGTTAGCTTTTTAACTGGCAACTTGCTAAGCGGAAATGTACCGGATTCAATCTTGATGGAAGGAAGTAACATGTATGTTTCTTATCTGGGATGCTTTTTCTGTTTATTTTCATCTTTTTGATATATTTGCAATCCACCTCATAAATGCACTATTTCTCTTTGGTAGTCCTTTTTAATGTATGTTTTTGAATTAAAGAGAGAATTTTCCCAAATATTTTTTTATATTTAATATAATTTAATTGTTTTGCCTGTTGAATTGAGAGCCACTACAAGCACTAGACTACTATGGACAAAATGTCAGTCGGCATGTCTTCCTAAAGGGATAGATGAAAAATTTGAAGGCTCAATTTATTTGTCGCAAGATGAAAACTGAGAAGATGTCCCTTTTTTAATTAAGAAAATATTTTGTATACAAAGATTTTAAATTCAATTTACATATGAGAAAGTCGAATAGTTTCATGCTACCATTTCTAATTCTATTTTGCAAATAAAACTTCCATACAATTTTTCTTGATATTAAGCTCCCACATTTTTTACTGTATTGTACTTGTTTGTAGCACGGGCCACAGCATATTTGGCGAGGTCTAATTAATCCGCTGACAGAGTAATGATAAATATATATCTAAAAATCTAAGGCGCTATTTAATTAAAAATTATAACAAAACAATCTTAAAATATAATAAAAATATAAAACATAATTCCAATTGATACCCAACTTCCATTACAAACAAAATAAATCGAGTAATGGTATAAGGAGGATTAGAATTCACACTTGAAATGGCTATTTTAAGAACCATATGACATTTTAAAGGACAGAAGACTTTATGTTTTAGAATTACTCAAATAAAATATCATCTGAGCAAAGAGCTCGCCTACACTTTGAAAAAACAAGAAAAAAAAAAAAATCAACAACTAGTTATGGTAGACTAATTCTCAATAAGCTTGCAGATAAGTGTTGAACTATTGCAACGTGACCATCAAAGTTATGAAGCTACGCAGTAGACAGATAAGGATCTACAAAGACAGCGTCATTAACCTGATAAATAAATGCAAAACAAAATAAATAATATGAATAAATTCTTGAAATTTTTGAAACTTAGCTATGAAAAAGAGAAATAAAATTGCTTCCGCTGTCTCTGCCAAACACAAATCCAGTTGGTTTGACTCCAAAACAACTAAGTTCCATGAGGTTTGCAAACTTCTCTCCAATAACCTCTTCACCAATAAATGCTTCATCCGCAGTCTTAGATGGCTTTATTATCCATTTTTGTTTGTTATGGCAATTGGGGCACTAAAATTCAAAAATTATAAACCAAATAAATGAATAAAGTAATAAATAAATAAATCCTAGAAAAATAAGATTAAAGCAAACCTTCATTTTGATACCCATGAGTGAACCAGTCAGAGTAAACACATTCGCGCATCTGTCACATTGAACCTAAAAAACAGTATCCTTTTACATATTACAAAACAAGAAGTACAAAAAAAAAAAGAAAAAAGGAACACTTCATTTACAATTTCTAATTTTTTATTACTTTTGAAAAAAGGTATCCAAATTTTAAAAAAGTGTCTATTTAGAATATCAATCTTTCCCTTTTTTTCTCTTTTTTTTTTTTTTTTTTTTTTTTCAATTTCAACCCTCTATTAGAATTTTCCGTTAAATCATATCAAAAATTCCAAAATACCTACATATGTTTATTTTTTTCAAAGATTCATACATGGATAATTTTGCAAATTCCGTTAAATTCTAACAAATACCCTAAATCATAGCAACTTTTTTTTCTTTTAAAAAAAGGGAGAGTATTTTTAGAATTTTGACATGATTTAACGGAAAATTCTAACGAATAGTTGTAATTATTAAAAAAAAAAAAAAAAAATGAAGGATAAATACCCTAAATTGATTTTTTTTTTTTTTTTTTTAAAAGTGATAAAAACATTAGGAGTTATAAGTGAAGTTCGTTAAAACATGTATATAATGGAAAAAATTGTGAGGAGAAGTAGACCACAAAGTCATAAAGTTGATCCAGGTCGTCGTTGAGTTCAAGTTTCTTAACGAATTCCATGTAGGCTTCAACTCTTAAAACAAAAGTCTTCATTTAAGTGAGGGGCAAAGGAAGCGAGTAATTGGTTGTATAAGCGGACAGACACAACGACTACGAGCGTTTGATGTTCAAGGGCTAGATTTGCAGACAGCTAGTAATGGCTTTGATTCTGCTAACAAAGTTGGAGAAAGTGGGTTTGGTCGAGTGTTCAAGGTTATACTGCAACAAACTCTTATTTGAGTATGGATTTTTGTTCTCATATATCTCAATAAATGTTGGGTACAGGGTCAATTACCTGATGATGCTACTGTCATAGCAGTTTAAGTAGCTCTCATCTAACTCGAAACAAGGAAATCGTGAATTATTTTTAAATGAGATAGGCATGATTTCTTGTTTGCAACACCCAAATCTTGTGAATTAAGCTTCATGGATGTTATACTGAAAAGGATATATTATTATTGGTGTATGGGAGTATATGGAAAATAATAGCCTTGCTCGTGCTCCATTTGGTGATTATTATGTCATTCTTTCAATGATTCTTGTCTCGATTCTTCGGATGCCCAATCAATTTATTCTATCCCTTTCCCTTCAAAAGCAAAATAATGTAACATCCTACAAGAAATAATACTTCACTAATCACCATAAGACTGTGATGGTTAACTTCAAAACTTTTCTCACTGGATTTAAAGAACTCTAGCATCACACGATTGTCACACATCTTCTCTCGTTCATGCCCCATTAATATCTTCCAAATAGAATCAACGATCTCTTCACTTTTAAACATAAAATTCTTCTCCGCATAAAAATCATCAAAAACATTGACATCAAGAGAATTTGATAAAATATTTTTTATCCGAAAAAAATCAAATTCGTTAATTAACATCAAAATCAAAGACTTCACTTTAATTAAGGCTTTCATCAAGCATGTGATGTACAGAACTCTCATTAAAAAACAAAAAAAAAAACATTCACATCAAGGAAATTTGATAAAATATTTTCTACCCCAAGGAAATCAACTTCGTTAACATCCATATCAAAGACTTTACTTTTAGGGCTTTCACCAAGCACATTATGTATAGAACTCTCATCAACAAAATTGTCAATATCACTTGAGAAATGTACCTTTTCCAATGGTTCTTGTTTCCCAGGATAGATGTCATAGATTAGTGGTGAAACCTAATCTACTACAGATTAATCGTCTTGATCATTCGACAAAAAACCTCCACAAGATCTCCATCATTGATATCGGTATCCTAGGTTGGTGGAGATTCCCAACCTATGAATCCTAATGAAGAATTTTCGACATCTTCATGTTCGACATCTTTATAAATATGTCTATGTTTAAACTCCTCATCAACAAATTCGTCTTCTTGGAACTCTTCATCAAGAAATTCATCTTTCTCATCCACATAAGATGGATTTGGTAGACGAATTGGAGGCTCACGAATAACGGTCAAGGTGGCCCACCGAGGACTCCACATGTCAAACTATACCTTCCTCCGTTGAGATCATGCCTCGTTAAAAGTAATCACATCATCCTCATCTACAAAACGTGGAGTTCGTTGACAGCGACGATTGTTAGCAACATCCATGGCAATATGGCATCAAGTTGGTCGTATAAGGTTTTGATCTGCTCCATCAGTCGTCTAGATCGTGCAACAAATTGTTCATCCACGTGCTGGAACGAACCGCCAGTCGAAGAACGTAGAAATATTAGAGAGCTTCCATTATGTGAAAGGATCTGCATTGCCTAAAGTATGCTAATATCAAGAACTCTAGAGAATTCATGTGCATATGAAAAGATTTTTAAAAAAAACATCTTTTAGAGAATGCATATTTCTTTGTATTTGTCTCACGGTATTATGACTTTTGAATCATCTAATAAAATCGTTTGACTCGATTCTACTAATGTTTGTTTTTAATTTTAAATAAATATTGTAAATGTCTGGTAAGATTTATCTAGTCATTCATCGACTTGTCTTACATAATAAATTTGTCATGTTTATTTTCAATGTTAGTAACTAGCAATACTACTATGTTCTTAATTTCTACTTATTTTGGAATATTCTAAGTTAATTTGAAGGGACATATAATGTAGTATATATGTCCGTGGCGGTGAAGTTATTGACGTTGTGTCTCGTCGAGTTGAATTAATGGATGTTCTCAACCTATTCTTCATGTGATTTGACATATGAAGATAGGAAGTATGCTATCTTTAGTCTGAAATGTTTGGGCCGAGTTTTAGGTCATGATTTATTTTTAAACTTGCATTAAAAATAGTGAATCTTTCAATCACATTAGCTATGCATTGATATATTCTTGTAAATGCAATGTCTTAATGCCTCGTTTGGATCGCAGAATAAACTTCTAAAATGAAATGACTATTCCATGACCTTTGTTTGGTACGAATCTATTCTTTATTTCCATTTGAATAACTATTGCTCTAAATTTTTAGAGGAATAGCTATTCCTTTGGGAATAAACTACATTTTCCATAAAAAAATAACTTATTATTTTCTATTTCTTCTCATTTTTAATTTTTTTTTTTTTTTTAAAAAAAAAAAAAAAAAAAAAAAAAACCTAACCTACATTACATCTGTGGTGGATCCCCGAGGCGTTTTGGGGTGGCCTCTGCCAACATTCCAATCATCAAAATAATTCTGCAATGGACGACAAATTTTATAATTTCGATTTATTATGCACATCACATTCAAATTAAAATACTACAACTAAAATCTCAAACTGATTTTCTTTTGCTCCGAAAAATGAAGAGGATATCTTATGTGCACGTCTTGGTTTTACAGAGGCTATCTCAAACTTTTTACTTTTTCATTTCATTTCTCAAGCACTTCTTGGCTTCCACCACACGATTGTGATTTTTTTTTTTTTTTTTTTTTTTTTGAAGTTCCCATGTAAAGTCCCTAACACTAGTAGAGTAGTAGTAGCTTGAGCCTATTTCGAACTTGTGTTTTTTTTTTTCCCTACGTTTTGTACTTGTACGCAAAATTTTCCCAGTAACTTGTCTTACAGACTTACAAGAAAAAGAAAGAAAAAGAAAAAAAAAAAAAAAAAAAAAAAGAAGGAAAAGGTGTTGGGCCAGTTTGGCTATTAGCATTAGAGAAGAGGTAAAGCCGTACGTAGAGTCCATTAGCTCCAGCTAGATATGAAAAGTTAATAAGAATTTTTATTATTATTATTTTTTATTCCAGTAGGGGCACATCTTGCTGGCTTATGAATGCATCTACCATTGCAGTAACATGTTTTACAGACTTACAAGAAGAAAAAAAAAATAAAGAAAAAAAAAAGGGAAAAGGTGGTGGGGCAAAGTGGGCTATTAGTCTTAGAGAAGCGGTGAGGCGGTAGGGGCATTAACTCTAGCTAGCAATGAAAAATTAATTAGATATATATATATATATATAGAAAAATGTTAAAAATATAATTAGTACACGATCCCAAGACACATCGGGAGACCCACTTTTAACTCCAGTAGCGGCCACGTTGGCCTATAAATGCATCCGCCACTGCTTCTTTTTCTTTTCATGTTGTCTTCTTTTCTTCATCTTTTTCTAAGAAAAAAAAAAACCAAAAATTTTTTGAGAGGCTCTGCAACTGATTCGGAAAGCTTTTTTCCCTCTAAAATGTTTTCTTCTTTATCCTCTTCAATCCCCAGAAAAAGGACGATGTCAGACACTCTCCCAAATGAAGTTGTCGCCGAAATCCTCTCACGACTGCCCGTGAAGTCTGTCATCAAATTCAGGTGCGTTTCCAAGACATGGTGCTCTCTCATTTCTAGCCCCCATTTCATCGCCACTCACCTCAGCCGGGCTCTTTCCAACCACGAATACCCATCCAACCTTGTTTTCCACCATTTCGACTACCCACTCAAGAAAGACCGATCCGCTGCCATACGCATCCATCAGCTTTCCCTTGATCCAGAAATGCAAGAGAGGAGTTTGGTCACTCAAGAATCTGATGTCAGAGGAGATCCAGCAGATTTCATCGAATTCCGTTGCTCGCGCGATTGCATGATGGTAATTGGTTCATCTAACGGCCTATTTTGTCTCACCAAAGGTTTTGATTCATACGTTCTCTGCAACCCTTGTATTCAAAAAGCCATATCCATTCCGCACCCTAATATTGGCCTTCGGGGATTGGAAACCCAGACTCATGGCTTTGGGTATTGCCCCAAGACCGACGATTACAAAGTGGTGAGGATTGTACATGCCGAAGGCACCACTCATTCTCTAGTTGAGATTTATACGCTTCGAACCGGCGCATGGCGCTCTTTTATGGCCCTCGGTCCTCCCTACTACTTTAGAGAACCCTTCGGCTCACCCTCGTTACGTAATATTTTCTTTAATGGGGCAGTCCACTGGCCAGCTCGCACTCCAGAGCACCAGCGCCCTTTTCACCACCTGATCGTGTCGTTCGATATAGAGGATGAGGTGTTTCGTGAAATGGCTATGCCAAAGAGTTTACAAGACGAGGAAACCTTCGAGCTTTTTATGGCGGTAGTTGATGGGTTGCTTGCTCTTATCCCCTACGGAGACGATCAGGATGTGCCCGTTTGGGTGATGAAAGAGTATGGAAGAGCGGAATCTTGGACTAAGCAGTTCGATATTAAGTTTGAGTATGGATCATATGCAGGGGCGGAGGGAGGGGGGGTCGAGAGGGGGCAAATGCCCCCCCTCAACTTCTGAAAAAAATTCCTACTCTTAGTAAAAAAAAAAAAATTATGCCCCAAGTCCTTTGGAATGCCCCCCCTCAGCATCTCATCAATGGGCAAACTTGCCCACCCCTTGCCAGTTGCCACGAGTTTTTTTTTTTTTTGTTATAACTGAGATAACTACAGTCTACAGAAATGGTGAAAGGGACGAAGGTTGAAGACGACTCAGCCCAACTTTTTTAATTTCTCTCAAACGCACCGTTTAGAAATTAAAGGTGTAAAAAAGTAAGTCATCAACAAGCTATTACACCTACGGTACAGGCTACAACTAACCGCAGGCTAAAGCTATAAAAATAATAGTCATCAATACATCATTTGTCATAACTGAGCGCAACTTTCGTAGGAAAGTATGACCATTGATCACATCAAGTTTCTTTTTTAAAAAAATAAAATAAAATAAATATTAAATCAAATCTACAATATCTACTCATTTACAACTGTAATTGTAAAACAATAAAAGTGAAAGTCCTGCAATTAGACCGTAAAAACTAAAAAGTCTCAATTTTTTTTTTTTGGCAGAGTATTACTGTGTCTTTAGAAATATTTGGACGGTTCAGTTTTTTTAAATGACGAATCAGATTGCTTAAAAATAAAAGAGAAAAAAAAAAGACCTATTGTTATTTACAATTGTACAGCCGTCAGTAGTGCCTTGTTATTTTTTTGTGCTGAGCTAAACTTGAAGCAAGTGTTTTTTTTTATGCTTTTCTATACTTTTTTCGGGTAAAATTTAACCGTTCAAATTAATCTTTAAACAAAATCCAATCTTTCAATTTCAAGTATGTAATAAACTTTCATATTAATTAAGATTTAAGTTTTTATATTTGAATTGTTCTTTTCAATTTATTGTTCTTTTATATTTAGATTATTTTTTTTATAATTATTTATAAGGATAATTGCACCGTTAGTCCCTGTGGTATGCCATAATTATTTTTCACTCCCTATGATTTAAAAAGTGCATGTGAGGTCCTTGTGGTATGCAATAATTATAAATCGATCCCTGGCGTAAAATTCTGTTAAAATTTTTAATAGATTCCGTCAAATGCCACGTCAGCGCCACGTGTCGCCATCGTATTAGCGACACGTGGCGCTAACATGCACATCTTAATAAAATAATATAAATTTATTAAAAAAAAATAAATATACTTATTTTTTTTTATACAAAAAAAAAGAAGAAGAAAAAGAAAAAATGGGGCAATTTCTTTTAAAAAATATATATTTTTTTATTTAAATGGACACGTGTCGTCATCTTATTGGCGACACGTGGCGCTGACGTGACATTTGACGGAATCTGTTAAAATTTTTAACAGAATTTGATTATAGGGATCAATTTGTAATTATCGCTAACCACAAGGACCTCCCATGAACTTTTTAAACCAGAGGGAGTAAAAAATAATTATGGCATACCACCAGGACCAACGATGCAATTATCCCTTGGCATACCACCAAGACCAACGATACAATTATCCCTTGTTTATATATATATATATATTGTTTCATATTTTAATTGTACAAAATATATAATTGTAATTGCCTAAAATTATGGAGAACAATGAGTCAATTGAGGTACAATCAAATTTTAAACGAGTTCGTATTGAGGTAGATTTAATAAATTTGCCATCCGATCCTTTGTTTAAGGAAAAAGATTTTTCATTACCATCCTAGTGATAGAGACAAAGTTCGAATTAATTTAATTTTGATGAATTATTTATTTTTTGCGTTAGTTAAAATTTTTAATTAATTTTTGTTCAACTTTAAATTTTTTTGATTTAACAAAAAAAAAAAAAAATTATTGACCCCCCTCACCCAAAATCCTGGCTCCGCCACTGATCATATGGTCCGATAGGCTTTACAAAGAACGGTGAAGTTCTAGTGGAACATGAGGGAGATTTGTGTTCTTACGAACGTAATAGCGAACAATCCTGGTATCTTCACGTTTATGATATAAGTGACTGGCTTTATTTCGATACTTATGTGGAGTCCCTTGCTCTACTGAATGTAGCAGATGGAGTTTTGGGAGTGCAAGCGACTTCGTATTGTGTTAGCAAGATCAAGGCGAAAGAAAAGAAGTGAAAAAGGAAGATACGGATGTAAGCTTATGCGAAAATCAACTACAAATTGGCCCATTTTCATTCTGGTGTTAGTGTTTCCATTCTGCATTCTCTCACGTGTGCTAACTGTCTTTCCAGGTTGGGACAGTGATTCAGTTGCGAGCAAGCAGGAAAAGGTAAGATATCAATAATCGTTTGTTACTCTCTCTTTCTTTTACTTTTTCAATGACAGGGTCATGTAATTCATAAATGTAGAAAAAATAAAAGAAAATGTTTTTATGTTTGTGGTTGGTCAAATGACAAGATTCAGAACATCTAATTGTTCTGGAACTTGGAAGAAAATGAAAGGGACAGGTATGCTCAAGCTTAGAGTGTCATGTGTGTGTATCCCCATATAAGAAAGAAAAAGAGAAGAAAAGAGAGAAAAAAAAACTTCCAGTAGCAGAGCATTTGAAGTTTAGCTGCACTTAGTTCACGCTACAGCTACCTGTCTAAAGAGAAAACTTAGATTGCCTCACAACTAGTCTTAAGAAACTAATGGCAAAAATACTCTTAACCCCCTTGAACATACATTCTATTTGAAACATAAGTTACACCATCCATTAGCACCTGGCATGTAAAATGGATGAATATTGGCATCGCCCTAAGCACTTGTGGCTCTATATAGTGATATAGACGGATCCCCTGTGTCACACGATTAGTTCTAGACAATCATCTACTTGCCCACCTTGCATCTTTCATTGTGAAAACAAGAGTTCCTCTGCTATTGATGCACGGTAACCTATCATTTTGTTTTGCAAACATATAATGAAGCTGAAAGATTAGAGCAATCTTATTACATTGTCGTCTAGGAAAAGAACTAAAACAGTGTAGTTGCAACAGTTGGGATCATTCCTCGTAAGCAAATTGTAGATGGGTATTCATAAGTACTGTGATTCGACGCGTGGTAGCTATATAGTGTAGTAGTTAACTCATAAGACAGTTTCTGAAAGGGTACTTCTCTATTGGAGAAGTTCATGTGAATCATGTACTTAGGAAACTGCGGATGACCCTTTCTGCAACCGTGGTATTCATAAGTTTTGCAACCGACATTATAAAATTCTGGATACAATATCTCCAACCTTTTTCTTTATTGGTGCTATGTATCTTGTTTCTGTCATAAAAGCTGCTACAATTTCAAATTTTATTTTAAAAGTGGGAATTGACCCAATTCGAATTATTTTTTCCAAGTTAAACCTCTTTATATAGATGAAGCCTTGATGTCCTTGTTAAATGGAATTTCTGTTAAGTGTAAACTGTTTCCTTTGTCTATTTCGCAGGAGGTTTTACTGATCCAGTCCTAAGTCAAATCATGCCTGGTGGTTGTATACGTAGTTCAAATGACTGGAAAAAGAGTATCATCATGTACTGCTCGTACTACAATTATGAATTATTGGATAGTTTGATAGTTGGAAGGGCTTTTAATGGGTAGTAATTAAACTGCTATGCATAATTTTTGATCCTACGCCTGTAATCGTTTTTTGTTTAAGCCCTATATTATTGTTCTAACCCTACATTTGCTGATATATTATTGAAAGATCATAGCTGAATTGGCTTAGGCGGCGGTTGCTAGCTTAATTTAATCCAATTTATGCTATTTTTCTACTCGAGAGGTCTTAAAATACTCGAGTAAGAACAAGCTTTTCATCTCCCTAGTTTGGCCAAGAATGGAGGGCAGGATTTTGAGTTTTATTTTGTTTTTAGAGGTTCATAAACTGAAAGGATATTCTTATTGGCAATGGAAGCTGCAAATTTGTTTGGTGATTTTGGATTGATGGCCAGCTGGTAGAAAGAAATTGGAGATGTTGATGGGGTCTGTGTTTTTTCAGCTGCATAGGATGAGTGTTGCAAGGAGGTGAGAGGAGAGAGAATATTTTTTATGTGTTGCGTGAGAGGGTTTTCGTAGCAAAAAAATCAATAATTCAGCTGAAGTTGTACGAGTGTTGTTGAAGTTGTTCAGTTCAGGAGTCATTTACCAACTTGTCTTACAAAATAAATTTGAATTTTTTAATCTTATTAACTAGCAATTTTACTATGTTCTTAATTTCCAATCATTTCTATGTCTGTTGCGGTGGAGTTATTGATATTGTGTCTCGTTGAGTTAAATTAATGGATGTTCTCGATCAACCTGTTTTTCATGTGATTTGACATATGAAGATAGGTAGTTTGCTATTAGTCTAGAATGTTTGGGCCGAACTTTAGGTCATGATTTATTTTTAAACCTGAATTAAAAATAGTGAATCTTTCGGTCACATTCGCTATACATTGGTATGCTCTTGTAAATGCAATGTCTTAAATCAAAAATATAAATTAAATTGGTCACTTTTAATTACAAGCTATTAGAGGCACGTACTTAGATTGACCCTCTACTTTTTTTATGGGCATTAAAAGCAAAAATGGGCTATTTTTGCATGCATATACATAGAGGTGGACAAATTATCCGATTACCGGCTACTAAAAACTTACCGACCACTACTTAACCACCTTCAACCGCCTACCGTTAAATTAAAAGGTTGAAATTTGGAAAAATATTTTTTTCCGAAAATATAGTTGTGCGATGGTCGATGAAAATTTCATTTTTGTCAGTTACCGACTTGACTCGAGATCGCTAAACGACGTCGTTTGACTTGTTATCAAAACAGCGTCGTTCTGATAATTAAATAAAACAACTCCGTTTAGATACTTTATATATATATAGATTGTTTTTCCCAAAGTCCAAAACCCAAATCTGCTGCAGTAAACCTAACTCTAGAGCTCGAGCAACTCGAATCACTCTCTTCCCGCCGCCACGCCCATATGCTCTGTTTATGGTGCGTTTGGAAATTGAATTTTTTGAACTTAGAATAGAATTCTGATTCATTACGCGAATTTCGAAGTTTAACTTTGTGAGATAAAATTTGAAAAAATTTAAAAAAGTTCAATAAAATATAATTTATTTTTTAAAAAAGTAGAAATGAATAGAGAAGAATCTTGATTCAACTCTATTGGCAAACAGACCATAATACATCTCTTTCTCACGCACAAAGAAGACATAAAAATATGGAGTGAAATCACTGTTTATGTGTTGGCTCTGCAATTTTCTTGTCCTTCCTTTTGATGGGTCTCTCCGTTTCTTATTCTTCACCTTCTGCTTCCATTTAAGGTGCTATTAGTTTTGCCTAGCTAATTTTGTCCTTTTGTGAATACGTATGATGATTGTATGTGATTCTTGCTATATATATATATTCTTATCTTTTTTCCCTTCTTATCTTTTTTCCCTGCGTCTGCGTGAATACTATATATACTTGCAGATACTATCTTTAGATCTCATCTCATGTGTCTTTTGGCCAGATCCTTCTTCAAGCTATAAAAGATGTGTTAATCTTCACCATTGATTTCTTTATTTTGGATCGGAAATTGCCTAGGGTTTAGCCAACGCTGATTCAGAGCAAATTCATAAATTTATGAAAGAGTCTCTTTCCGAATTACCCAACCGAAAATTACCGAATTATCCTTTTCTTTTTTCTTTTTCTTTTTTTAATTATTCAAAAATTTAAAATATATTATTTATTGGGAAAAAGTAGGATAATTACCTGATTTACCATATTATTTCGGTCGAAAAGTCGGTGAAGGGTTTCAACAGATCCAACTTCGGTGCTGTAGTTTAAATATTTGCTGTAAATTTAATGAATGGTTGAGATTATTTCAAATTCCTTTTAACAACAACGTCATCGTTTTTAACTCAAAGTTGTCTTCTTATTGTTTCCTGTTTGACACCGTTTAAGGTTAGTAGTGGGAACGTCTTCCTCTTCGTCTTGCTTCTCCATATCTGTGCAAACTGGTCATTGCGCAAGCAAGCAAGGTAAGTAGAAAGACCCACGTTTTGCTTTTTCTTTTATTAAACCTCCTGTATTGACAGGAATTGTCAAGAAGGCCTCCCCGTTCAAATACAATCAAAGAAGAAAAAAAAAACCCATCTTGATTTGTTTGCAAAAGAGAGAGAGAGACATTTAATTACTCTTTATTCACCGAAATAGAAAATCAAAAACCCATTTCTTTCCATTATTTTTCAACAAATGCAAAGGAAACAAAGAAAGAGAGAGACCCATTTTTACTCATCTTCATTCACTGGAAATAGGGAGAGAGAAACCTGAACATTTAGCCCCTACAAATGAAACTTTCTCACACTAAGCTTCTTGTTTAGTACTTAGATGAGCATTGAGAAGAGAAAGAAATGGCGGGTGGTGAAAAAAGCGTGACCCAGATCAAGAACGAGACTGATTTTGACATTCTCTGAACCCTTGAGGTTTCAAGAGTGGCCCAGGACCTTGTTGGGTTAATGGGTCCTGCAAGCACTACCAAGACTCAACCAAAGACCCAATTTAAGCTCAAACTAATATGGGCAAGAAGAAGAATTATCGGAGGACAAGATAAAGGTCGCTCATCAGTACAAGAAGACGAAGAGGAAGACATTCCCAATACCCTTAAACGGCGTCAAACAAGAAACGTTTGCTTTAGGCAACTTTGAGTTAAAAACGACTACGATTCAGCTAAAAGGAATTTGAAACAATCTGAACCATTCATTAATTTACAGCAGCAGCACTGAAGCCAGATCCGTTTCCAACACCAACTTACCCGATACATAGGCCTAAAGTACATACTTTGAAGCACGTGCTACAACATATTTGGCGAGGTCCAATTAATTCACTGAAAAAGTAATGGTAAAAATATATTTAAATTCATTTTGAGGGGCAATTTAACAAAAAATTAAAAAAAAAAAAAAAGAAACTTAAAAAATATAAAACGCAATTCCAATGATAACCAACTTCCATTACAAACAAAATAAAACGAGTAATGCTATAAGAGAATTAGACTCCTTCCAAATGTCATGTGCATACTTTTAAAATTATTATTAAATTAAAATTTAATAATAATTATCTCAAATTTAATGATTATTTTAAAAGTTACATGATATCTAAAATTGTGAGACTATGCGGTACATAGATTGGGATCTACCGAGATAGCGTCATTATCTTTAGAAATGAGTGCAAAACAAAATAAATAATATGAGTAAATTCTTTAGAATTTTGAAACTAAACGTGATTCAATATAATCTTAATTAAATATCTTTATTTCAGGTGAAGTATAAAGCCAAGAGAAAATATAGTTTTAATCAAAATCTTTTAATTTAATTTATGATGATTATATCTCTAAATTCTAAGTAATCTAATAAATAGTAATAATCCACGGCCTTGAAGTGTTGTTGCAAATGTTTTTTATGAAGAACGCGTGTTATAGTAGAGAAGCATTAACGAACGCAGTGTACTGGGCTCAAGGAAATGAAAAGACTTAGAAATGAAAAAGAAAAAAAAATTTACATTATTTTTATACAAATTAAAATATATTGATGAAATTTATGTACGGTGGATCCACGTGCATAGAATCTTATCAATATATCTTAAATTGGGTATAAATTATACATTTGAGTTGGAAAAAAAAAATACATTTATATGGAAAGTTGAAATCTCAATGTAAAACTGGAAAAGTGAAAGAATTGTCAATGTCGAGGTCTGAAGGTTGTATGGGAAATGGGGGAAAGCATATGGAAAAGTGCTAAATTTATCATCGCTTCCGACACTACTATAATTATTTCTAATATTCTATCATCCTTTTTACGTTGGAAATGAAAATATCAAACAAAAAAACTCAATTATATAGATAGTCGAGATGACATGTGCGTAAAACCATGTTGAAAACTGGGATGATTTTTTTTAAAAAAAAATTTCATTGCTTACAAAAAAGAAAAAAAAAAAAAAAAAAAAAAAGAAAAAAAAAGGACGCTTGTATACTCATTTCTATTGTCCTTTTTTTACGTTGGAAATGAAAAGACCTAAAAGAAATTTAATTATATGAAAAGTCGAAATGACAGGCGTGTAAAAGTAAAACCGTGTTGGTAACTGGGAATAGAAGGGATGTAAACGTGGATACCGACAGTTATTTGAAATATTTATATTCGTATATCTAAAAAGACAGCATCATTTTTATCCTTACAAATGGATGTAATACAAAATAAATAATGTGAATAAACTCTTTAAAATTTTACAACTTAGCATAATTCAATATAATTCTAAACATATTTCTTTATTTAGAGTGAATTATAGAGTTAAATAAAATATAATTCTAATCACATATTTTAATTTAAAATGATTCAATATCATTAAATTTATAAATTCTAAATAATTAAATCTTTATTAAAAACAATACCATTTTAATCAAATCTCCAACTTCATATTAATTTACATACACTCTGACATTTATAACCCAAAAAGAGATAAAAAGAAATCCACGGTCTCCAAGGAAATTAAGAGAAACAACAATAACTGGGCTCAACTCATTTATATAGCTAGTTGAAATGACAGGCGTTGGTTGTATAAGTGGGACAAGAAAAGAGGAATCGTCATTCTTCACTCAATTCTGCTACTAAGATCGAACTGCCAAGGATTTTTTTTTTCTTGAAGAGCGTGCGACGGGCGTGCTGCGTGGATAGACGAAAACCGTGGGAGGAATTCGGGAAAAACCGTGGGCGGTAATGGACTCAAACAGCTTTTTCTAAAGAAAAAGAAAAAGAAAAAGCTCTTCTCTCTCTCAAAAATTTTCTTCTTCATTTTCTCTTCGGACTTCGGTCCCCGGAAAAAGGAGCACGATGTCAAACAGTCTCCCAAATGAAGTTATCGCCGAAATCCTATCACGATTGCCCGTGAAGTCGGTGATCAGATTCAGGTGCGTTTCCAAGACATGGTGCTCTCTCATCTCCAGCCCCCATTTCATCGCCACCCACCTCAGCCGCGCTCTTTCCAACCCCCAATACCCATCCAACCTTGTGTTCCACCATTTCGACTACCTATTCAAGAAAGACCGATCCCCTGCCATCCGCATCCACCTGCTGTCTCTTGATGCAGAAGTACAAAAGAGAAGTTTGGTCACTCAAGAATTTGATGTCAGAGACAAAAAAGATCCATCAGATTTCATGGTATCACGTTGCTCGTACGATTGCATGGAAGTAATTGGTTCGTCTAACGGCCTATTTTGTCTCACCAGTGGTTTTGATTCATACGTTCTCTGCAACCCTTGTATTCAAAAAGCCATATCCATTCCGCACCCTAATATTGGCCCTCGGGGATTTGAATTCGAAACTCATGGCTTTGGGTATTGCCCCAGGACTGACGATTACAAAGTGGTGAGGATTGTATATGTCGAAGGCACCACTCATTCTCTGGTTGAGATTTATACGCTTCGAACTGGTGCATGGCGCTCTTTTACGGCCCCCGGTCCTCCCTACTACTTTAGAGAACCCATGGGCGGAGGCTCGTTACGTAATGTTTTCTTTAATGGGGCAGTCCACTGGCCAGCTTGCACTCCTGAGCACCCCCACCCGTTTCGCCATTTTATCGTGTCGTTCGATATGGAGGATGAGGTGTTTCGTGAAATGGCTATGCCAAAGAGTTTACAAGGCGAGGAAACCTTCGAATTTTTTATGTCGGTAGTTGATGGGTTGCTTGCTGTTATCCCCTACAGGGACAATCAGGAGGATATGTCCGTGTGGGTGATGAAAGAGTATGGAACAGCGGAATCTTGGACTAAGCAGATCGACATTAAGTTTGAGTGTGGATCATATTCATGTGGTCCGATAGGCTTTACAAAGAACGGTGAAGTTCTACTAGAGGACCAGGAGGAAAATTTGTGTTCTTACGAACGTAATAGCGAACAATCCTGGTATCTTCACATTTATGATGTAAGTGACTGGCTTTATTTCGATTCTTATGTGGAGAGCCTTGCTCTACTGAATGTAGCAGACGGAGTTTTGGAAGTGCAAGCAACTTCGTCTCGTGTCAGTAAGCTCAAGGCGAAAGAAAAGAAGAGAAAAAGGAAGATACGGATGTAAGCTTATGCGAAAATCAATTTCTATGATAACCTACCTTTTATCTCATATTAATGATAACTACAAATTGGCCCATTTTCATTCTGATGTTAGTGTTTCCATTCTGCATTCTCTCATGTGGGCTAGCTATCTTTTCAGGTTGAGACAGTGATTCAGTTGCGAGCAAGCTGGAAAAGGTAAGATATCAATAATCGTTTGTTACTCTTTCTTTTTTTTTTTAATGACGACAGGGTCATGTAAAATTCAAAAATGTAGAAAAAATAAAAGAAAATGTTTTTTATATTTGTGGTTGGTCAAATGACAAGATTCACAACATCTAATTGTTCTGGAACTTGGAAGGAAATTAACAGAACTGGTATATATGCTCAAGCTTAGAGTGTGTCGTGTGTGTGTATCCCCATATAAGAAAGAAAAAGAGAGAAAAACTTCCAGTAGCAGAGCATTTGAAGTTTAGCTGCAATTAGTAGGGAATGCGAACTATTCTTTCCAAGTTAAACCTCTTTATATAGATGAAGTGATGCAGTATGAGATAAGAATAAATTTGTTGTTATAGTTTATTTAGATTATTAGCTTTATTTGAATTTAAATATGGGCTTGGCCCAAAGTTTTAAATTATTTATAATTCAATAATGGACCTAGCCCAAAAGTAAGTCCCATTAGCTTAGGTTATTTGTTATTTAATAATGGGTTTAGCCCTTGGCCAAAAGTTAGCTAGTCACATTAGGTTTAGGTTTAGGATTTAGTCTATGAGCTTATTTAAGCATAATATTTTATTGTAATAGACAGTTTATGATGAATTAAGAAAACAGTTTTGTTCCTAGCTATGAGGTATGGTGTGACTCCTCTCTTCTTTCTTGGTAGTGAGACGCTGTCAAGGTCAATGAGACTCTAGTTTTTTTTAATCATTTTCGTTAATTTGGTGAGACTCTGAATTAACGTAGATTTATTTTTATTTTATGTTCTTATGTTTTTTCCTCCTGCATCATGAAGCCTCGATATCCTTGTTTACTGGAATTTCTGTAGAAGTGTAAACTATTTCCTTTGCCTTTTTAGCAGGAGGTTTTACTGATCCAGTCCCAAGTCAAATCATGCTTGGTGGTAGTAGTTCAAATGGTTTGAGAAAAGAGTATTATCATGTACTAGCTGCTCGTACTACAGTTATTGGTTAGTTTGATGGTTGGACTTGGAAGGGCTTTAATGGGTAGTAATTACAACTTTCATGCTTAATTGTCTATTGCCAACGCTTTCCTTCACTTGACGGAATCCTTGCAGAAAATACCTCAAGTTAAGTCGAAATGGTTATAAAGCAATAATAAAGTAGAAAATGATGCTACAATGAAAACATGGGTTTTCTGGTAGTGGCAGAGAGATCAGATAAGAGGGCAATACAGTGGAAGAACAAGATAATGCTAAAACATCATAACTTAGCGAATGATAAGATGATATCAAGTATCTCAATTTTAGTCTGGTCACCAAATCAAATCTTGAAATATTAGAAAACAAGTCTAATGATCTGACACATCTTCAAATATAAAATATAACTAAGAGTTGTAAAACACTATGGTGAATAACCAATTACCGTTAGGTAATTTTTCAGTTAAAATGAATCTGTACTTTTGTGATTTAATGCAGTGCTATTGAAATCGCTTAGTTGTTCAATCTTTCTAATCACACTTGTTGTGACGTTAGATTGTTATATATATATATATATATATAAGAAACTAGTTTTATGATGAGCTAGATGCGCGCATATGTATGATTCTGCTCAATCGCTCGCCTATTTTCCTCTCTAATCCGTCTTTTTAATATCTAATTATTTTCGCATGATTTTTAATAATTTTAATAATATATGCGTATGGAAGTAATGGAATAGAAGACATCAACTAAATCCGAAAAGCTGCAGCAAATTACTAGTGATCATATAAGTGTAATTCACTAGTGATCATATAAGTGTAATTTACCTGTAAAAATATTTTTCCTTAAGGAGGGAGGTTTAGGGCTCAAAAGGGGTGCTGATTGGAATCAGCTAGGACTCAATGTTAAACTATATTTGGGGTTTATTTACTAAGGCTGGGTCATTGTGGGTGGCCTGGATTGATTTGAATTGGCTAAAAGGTAGAAGTTTTTGGCAGATTCGGACACAGTCTTATTCTTGGAGTTGGAAGAAGCTTCTCAAGCTACTAGTAGTAATTTTCTCTGGCATAACCATTGGCACCCTGCAGGTTATTTGTTGGAGAGATATGATTATCGTGTGATTTATGATTCTAGGCTCTCTAAGGATGCAAGACTCCTCTATTATCAAGAATAATGACTGGTTTTGGTAAAGGGCTAGATCAGATGATTTGGTTATCATCCAGAGCCAGCTACTTGAAATTACTTTTAGGGATTCTGATATGCCCATTTGGAAGTCTAGTAAGGGCACTTACTCGTGTTGACACTTAGGATAATCTTAGGAAGAAGCTTCTAGAAGTTGCTTGTTGGAGGTTGGTTTGGTTCTCTATGGCTATTCCTAAATATTCTTTCCTTTGCTGGCTTGTGTTTAGAGACGCTCTCACTACAAAACAGAAGCTGTCTTGTTGGGGTTTTAGTGGTAATTTGAACTGTCTTTTCTGCTATGGTTGCATTGAGTGCAGAAAGCATATTTTTTTCAGCTACAGCTTTAGCTGCAGGATTTGGAGGGCTGCTATGAAGGCATGTGGTTTTGCTGATCCTCCTTGCTGTTGGGATGATGTTGTGGATTGGGGTCTTTCTCATTTCCATGGCAAGAGTCTGCAATCCTGTGTAGGTCTGTTGTGTTTTGGCTCAGTGATGTATCATCTCTAGAAGCATCGTAATGACCTCCAGCAAAATACCGCATTCAGATTTTGGTCCAGGTTTTTTGGGATGTTAGAATAAGACTTCTAGCTAAAGGGAGGTTCAAGAGCTTATCTTCTTGTTTAAAGTTGGTGTATAAGTGGAATCTTCACTCCCTGTTGTAATACTCCCTGTTGTAATCTGTTAGGTTTCTGTTTGGTAGTTGTCTGTTATAATCTGCTAGCTTTGATGTAGTAAGTGTTTGCTATTTGGGGTTTTGCTTGTTGCTCCTCTGTGAGTCCCGTTTTTTGGACTCGGTCCAGATTTGTTTTTGGTGTGTTATTTGTTAGTGTTCTTGTTCTATAAAGTTTTAATTCATCTAAAAAAAAATATCCTGTAAAAATAACTCAAAATTTGAAATTCGAATATAAATTATTTTTATTTACAAGTCTTGTACATCAGGTGGTGTGCATGGTCAAATAATCGGATCAATATATATAATCAACATGTTAAACTTATAATCGGTAGTTATATATGATAAATACCACACATATAATGACACGTTGATTTGAGACAGAATTAAATTAAAATTTATTATAAATGTCATTATATGTTTTAAATTTTTTCTTTTACAGAAACATCATTTAATCTTTTAAATTTTCCTTTCATTATTTTTTTGGGATAATATTTTACCCTAGCTAATCAAAGATCTAACCCTCCTCCTCTCCTCTCTTCTTCAAATCTAGCTTCTTGGAAATTTTAATTCTACTCAAACATGAAATTTATTATCTAATGCACATTTTCAATCAAGCAAATAATTTAATTAGAAGATTAACATGTAACCAATATTCCAAGAAATCAATTCTACTTTGTCAAACATTAAACAGTAATTTTAAGCAATCAAAAATTATGGAAGATTAATCCATAGTTTTTGCTAGATAATCCGGGATAGTCATTTCAATTCTCATTTGCTCAAATGACTGAATGTTGACTACCACAATATTGGTCATCCTTTAGATTTAGTGAAACTTCATCTTTCTGCTAACTGAAAATGATGCATAGCTTCTAGAAAATAATGTACATCTTGGACTGTGGGTTATGTTCAAGCATGCCATAAATCTTTGGCATGAGGAATGGTGTATGTTAGCATAACATACAGATATAGTAATTATAGGTACAACACTACTACTGGCCCCAAAGATGCTAGGAATAATCTATAATTTTGTAATTATTGTATTTCCTTTCTTTTTTGGCTTCATTCAATTATAAATAGACAATTTTATTGTAGAGTTCATTACGCATAAAAAATACAAGTTTTTTCTTCACAATTATTTTTTTGTTGTCTTTTTCTACATATGTCATGGAATATTTGTTGCAATAATATGTTAACTATGGTTTTCAAATATTAAGGGAGTCTTGTAATATTATTTCAATATTACAAACATGAAAGAGCTATAAACAAACTTGATGCACTCATACTAGCTTCCTTCACTATCTTGTAGAAACTTCAATTTGATCTTGTTGAGTGTGATTGAAATACTTTTTGCATTAACCCTCTTCTCTGGTAACTCTGCACAACAGTACAATGCCAACTTCATTATGGATGATATGCAATCCTTTGTAGAAGCATAATCACTTTCTGTTGTCAACAAATTGGCATCAATGACTTTAGTTACTAAAAGGGCTGATGATTCCTCTACCCAACGCTTCAAGCTCATTTCTCCAACAAACATGTCATCAGTAGGTTTCTTTTTTGTGAAAGTTTCCATCAGCAAAATACCATAACTATAGACATCGCCACTTGTAGAAACAATTCCTTCCAACCCATATTCTATTTGGAACATAAAAAGTAATCATGAGAACAAAATTATGTATTGCACTATATTGAATAATTTTTATTTTTTTTTAAGAAAAAAAAATATAAAGTGCTAAAATGAATATTCTACCAAAAAGCTATAGTTATTAGTGTATGCATGAGCAGCATGATAGACATGCAATTTCTAGTTGTAGGCTAAAAATATCACCTGGTGCCATATATCCAATAGTAGCAAGAGTCATGGTGCGCATCATAGAATCCCCATCACCTAATAGTTTGGCAATGCCAAAATCAGCAACATGTGCAACCATATCTTCATCTAATAAGATATTGGTGGGCTTCAAATCACAATGAACAATAGGTGTTGAATAGCCATAATGAAGGTATTCCAGTGCTGATGCGACATCGATCATTATATTTAGTCTTTGTAAGATACTCAAACAGTGGTATTGAGAATACAACCATTTCTCTAGGTTCCCATTAGGCATGTATTCCAATACAAAAGCTTTGAAGTCCATGTTACTACAACTACTGATGATTTTAAGAAGATTCCGATGACGAATATTGCGTAGTACCGCACACTCTGTATCAAAACTCTTGAAAGCCCCTTCTACAATCAAGTTAAAAACTTTTATTGCAACAATCAATCCATCTGAGAGGGTCCCTTGGTATACTGATCCAAAGCTTCCTTTACCAACTAAATTGCTTACACTAAACCCTTCTGTTGCTTGTAAAAGTTCTTGTTGGGAAATTCTTCTCCATGTTGCTAGTGGTAATGAGTTTTCTTCCACTGGAATTTTCGTATTCCTTTTTCGGCATCTTGTCCAGATTAACATAAGAGCAACTACAAGCACTATTGACCCAATCGTTGGTAATACATACTTTAGTATACGTGTTGCTTCAGTCTTTTTTGGTCGACCAACACCTTCTTTACAAGGGGGAATTTGCAGTCGGGGAGCACCACAAAGTCCATTATTTGACATGAATGATGTCGCAGAGAAGTGTACAAATGGTCCTCCTATAGGAACTTTTCCTTGTAGTCTATTGAAAGAGACATTTAGATATCTTAGGTGTGAAAGTGCTTCTAAGGACTCGGGAATCTCTCCAGATAGATTGTTACTGGAAAGATCCAAGAATTCCAAGTTGACCAAATCACCAAAAGATTCAGGAACTGAGCCTTGTAATCGATTGTCCGCCAAGGAGAGACTAGCCATATCTTTGAGACCACCAATTGTTGTAGGGATATGACCAGAGAGTTGATTTCTTGATAACTCTAATACTCTTAAGACCTTCAAATTTTCAATTTTGAATGAGAGAGGGCCACTTAGAGAGTTTGATGAGAAGTTGACCTCCAAGATATACGTAAGGCTCCACAAGCTCAATGGAATTGTAGAAGTTAATCGATTAGAATCTAAGTAAAGAGCTCTTAGAGAAGTTAGATTATTCACGCAGGCAGGAATAGGTCCAGAAAGGTCATTAAGACTGAAAAGCATTTTATACAAGCTCTCCAAATGACAAAGTTCAGATGGAATGGGACTGCCCAATCTATTTTTTTCAAGTCTCAAAACTTGAAGCTTGTGCAATCTTCCCACAGTAGTTGGAATAGGTCCAACCAATTCATTGGTCCGTAGGGACAAAATCAACAAGTTGCTTAAATTGCCTATATCTCTAGGAATGATGCCCTTAATATTGCAATTATCTATGTAAAGGTGTTGAAGAGAAGTAGAGAGATTTCCAATAGAATTGGGAAGGATGTCATTCATTAGATTATTTGACAAATCTAAAACTCTTAGATATGCCAAATTTGACAAAGAGGAGAAAATGTTGAGCTTTGGAGTGGAAGAGTCAATGGTCAAGTTATTTCCTGCTAGGTTGAGCCACTTGAGGAGCCATAAATTACCAAGTGATTTTGGAATTAAGCCCGAGAATGAGTTGCCGTTCAGATCTAGTTCAGTAAGTTGTGAAGCATTGGAGATAGAGCTAGATATTGTTCCACTTAGTTTGTTTCCTTCAAGATAAAGATGCTGAAGATTTGGAAGAAATAAGCCTACATTTGATGGAAGATGGCCTATGAGGTTATTGAAAGGCATTGCAATTTCTCGTATTGTAGAGATATTGAATATCTCAAATGGAATTGGTCCAATAAGGTTGTTGCCACCTATATTGAAGAACTCAAGGTTTTGTAGTTTACCAATTTCTCTTGGTATTGCACCTGGCACAATATGAACAATCATGGATTATTATTTAAATAATGAAAACATTGTGCTTTAAATGAATCATACATTCAAGTAAACAGATGTCTAATAAACCAACCAAACTTTAAACTAAGAGCAAATTAATAAATAAGCCACTCTGCCCACTATCCTCGTTTAAGAAGGGAATACCCAATAGGCTTAACTTGGTTAAATGGGTGTGGATTGAGGAAGCAATTAACATGCTTGGCAACTGCAAATAAATTGTGTAAGACCAACAATTATTAGTCAATGAGCCCTAGTATGTTTTTTCCTTCTCTGTTTATGTTTTTTATTTTTAGTTTTATATATATATATATATATAACTCCTTAAGTATATGCATAGGCTTGTGATATGAATCCACATACACAAATAGAGTAACATGTTTTTGGAGGATTTATTCAAGTTAAAAGGTTTCTCACCAGACAAAAAATTTCGAATGTCTTACTAAATGCAATTTTCTGCTAACCAAAAGTAGCAGCAATGCTTTGTAATTAATACTTTCGGATATTTACAACAAACCACATAGAGAGTTAATTATATTTGAGTTTTAAGAAAAATGAAAATAAAAATAAAAATGAGGAAACATATAAAGGAGATCACAGCATCCGAAAATTAATAGGAAAAAGAGAAATGGGAATTTTGGAGACGACAAAGATTTCCTCTCAACTGGGTTGGAGGAACTTCTTCTTCCAACCCAATCTATAAAAATGACATATATCCATTATCACGTGAGAATGACGTTTTTTTTTTTTTTTTTTTTTTTTTTTTTTTAATAGCATGTGAAATGCACATGTATTTTTAATAAAATTTCTTCAAATTTTATCTTTACTATTAAAAAAAACATGTTATTTTTACATGTTTAAAACGGACACATGTCATTTTCACATGCCTCAATCCTCATATACGAATAGAGAACACCATGTCCTACAATATTGATCCTTGAAACCAAAAGATTTTGCATATACAAAATATATATATTTCTAGAAGGGATTAATAACTGCATTTTTTTTTTTGCTTACTAACTAATATGACTAGCAATGGTTAGTCGTAGTTGATTAGCGAAGGAGAGAGTCTAATTATTGATTATGACATATCCTAAATAATTTTTTAAGGGCAAATTATTTAATTATGCTCACAACTTTTTCTCTTAACATTCCTACATTTTCATGCTGACCATAAGCGTTAATCAATCCAATTTAAGACCATAATTTATATCCTTGCATTATTGTGTTGCATAGTCAAATAATTCTAGTTAACAGATTTATGCGCTATTAGAGAGAAATTGATTCATCTGTTAAAATTATCTTCTTTTGTCTTTTATTTTACCTTCTCAAAACAAAGGATTAATTACATTTTCTCGTCTTAAATTATCATCTTATTTGCACTTACATCCCTAAATTATGACTCATCGCATTTCACCCCCTTAAATTACCACTCTATTTGCACTTACATCCCTAAATTACGACTCATTGCATTTCACTCCATAAACTACCACATTATTACAAATAAGTCAATAATTCCGATTTGGGCATTACAATTGACAAAATCCATGGCACATGACACCTCATCCATATAATCAATCAACTAAAACAGGACTAAACATACCTCCAAAGTTGTTATAGCCAAGATGTAATTCGATGAGCATGGTTACGTTCCCAATTTCTGGAGGTATCCTTCCTGTGAAATTATTATGCCTCAACAATAAAACTAGCAGTTGTTTGCACTTGAATAAAGTGGATGGAATAGGCCCTGTAAAACAGTTACCAATTTAGAAACAAGGGTTAAATATATTTTAACCCCCCAAACTACCACAATTTCTCCGGATGGCCCCCCAAACTACCAATGCTTAGATTCTGGCCCCCCAAACTATCACTTTCTGATTTTTTGGCCCCATCCGTCTATTTATGCCGTTAATTCTAACAGAAATTGGTCAAAAACCCGAAAATACCCCTCCCTTAGCCGTGGGAATTTCAAAGTGTAAGAGGGGTATTTTCGGGTTTCTGTTTAAAATTGACGGCATAAATGGACGGATGGGGCCAAAAAATCAGAAAGTGGTAGTTTGGGGGGCCAAAATTTAAGCATTGGTAGTTTATGGGGCCATCCGGAGAAAGGGTGGTAGTTTGAGGGGCTAAAATATATTTAACCCTAGAAACAAATATTAAAATTTGCTAAGTGGCTAAAGAGTAAAAGAACACTAAACATGCCCCCAAAGTTTTTGTCAAGGTATAACTTTGTGGGCATGGTTAAGTTTTCAATTTCTTGAGGTGCTCTTTTTATGAACCTATTAATCAAAAAAGATAAAATTTGCAGTTGATTGCACTTAACCAAAGTAGGGATTCATTGGAAGGATCATAAGAAATACGAGCCTTTTTAAGGAAAAAAAAACAAAAAGCATAGGAATCCATTGTAATGTTGGGAAGTATTGCATTTAGGTAATTAAGGTTGCCATGTTTTAGTAAAGGTTTTTGTGGTGGATTTTTATTTTTATTTGTTTTAATAGTAATAAGAAGTGATTTGTGTGATATACGGTAGAAAGCAGTTTTGAATTTTTTTTTTTTTTTTTTTTTTTTTTTTAAGAAAAAATGAAAATGGTTGTTAAAAACTAATTGATATAATATAAAAAATGATTAATGTGATATAGAAAGTGTAATATTTTAAAGTTCACATTTTAAGAAAAAAAAAATAAATGAGAGTGATTGCCACACAAAGGAGGAATAGGAAACAAGTTATGTCCAATGTTTGTTGGAGGCTCTGGGTTTTACTATTGTGAGTGCCAATGAGACTAAGATATAAAATGATCACAGCACACGAAAATTAAAAGAAAGGAAAAACCATATATATCCTTGGTTTTGTGGTTCTACTTATTTTTTCTTTTCTTTTCTTTTTATCTTTATTATTATTATTATTATTTTATTTGGTTCTCCTGACGTAAGTTATTGTAGTACCCGTTTTCTTCCTTAGGCCTAAACTAATGAAGACGAAAGGAATATAAAATATTTTGTTTTTTCTTCTCTGATCACATGGCAACAACTATTTAAAAAAGTAAAACATTAATACACTGAAAAAAGATAAAGATTAAAAGAAAAAAAAAATTGGAAGATCCATTTGGATTTGTGAATAAAGAATTTGAAGAGATGTGATTTTTTAACAAATATGTTGAGTCAATGATATCATTCATATAATCAATTATGTAAAGCAGAATTAAACATACCTTCAAAGTTATTTCTGAAAAGGTATAACTCTCTGAGCATAAACAAGTTCTCAATTTCTGAAGATACACTTCCAGTAAAATTATTATTCGCCAATGATAAATACTGCAGTCGTTTGCACTTGAATAAAGTAGATGGGAGTTGGCCATAAAATTGATTATAAGATACTCGAAGCCATTGCAAGTTGGGAAGATTATCAAATGTATCCGAAGGAAGTGGACCAGAAAGCTTATTACCTCTTAGGTCAATGACTTGCAATGATGATATGTTGGAAATAATGGAGGGCATCGGACCAGAAAGCATGTTATTGCTTAGATAAATTTCTTGTAAGTTGTTTGTGTTGAAGATGGTGGATGGAATGGAGCCCGAAAGTTGGTTATAACTAAGATTGATTATTTGCAACGAAGATATATTAGATAGAGATGGTGGAATACTACCTGTGAAACTATTACCGTGAAGAAACAAATTTTGAAGTTTGGATAACAGCTTCATCCAAGATGGGATTTTTCCGTTGAAATTATTGAATCCAAAAGATAAGTGTTGCAACCGATAAAGATGAGCCAACTCATTGGATAGAGAGCCATAAAAACTATTGTTTTCAATGCTTAAACTAACAAGAAATGAAAGATTTCCAACGTGTGGAGGAATGGTGCCTACAAGGCTCATATAAGAAAGGTTCAATGCAATGACTCGATGATGACGAAAACTACAAGTGATACCGATCCAATTACAAACAGAGGTGTTTGTGGACCAATTGTGTGTCAAAACATTGCGAGGATCATAAGAAATTTGAGCCTTTAAAGCAAGAAGAGCATATTGATCTGTAGTAATGTTGGGAGAAGTTGCAAGAACTAGGCTTGCCAGGTGAAAATGTACCGTAAAAAGTGACACGAAAAGGGAAAATATTAAACGAATTCTCTCCATGGGTACGTAGTGTATGTTGGGGATTAATGGGAATTAGTGGGAGTTCAAGTGAGACTCATATATATATAAGGAGATTGCAGCGTAAAAAAAAAAATGCTTTGGGAAAAAGAGGGTGAGACGGTTAATTGGGCGTTGACGTCATTGACTAAAAGAAGTTTCCGACAGACAACAAAGCAAACAGTTTCATCGAGTAACCAATGAATTTCCTGGTACATGCAGATTAGGTCCAAGTCCTGTAAATCACCATCCTCATCACGACTTTCCTACTCCCACCTTTATAGCCATGATGAAGACATTCCAAGTCAATGTCAACGAACGTTAAGAAAATTGGCGTGAGAATACAACCAATTTTCCAAAATCCCAGATGACTTTGACCAAGCCTGTCATCAAGGACGTTCTATTGTTTAAAAATGAATTCAACCAAAATGTGGTGTAGACATAATTACTTTTCAGCCAAGAGTTTTTCAATACCAGAGTCACCAACATGTGCAAACATATACGTCTTCATCTGGCTTTAGAATGCCGTGCACCACAGTGTAGAAATAGGCCGGCAGATGGAGATATTCAAATGCGAAGTTAATTTCAAGGACATTTGGAAAATTGTAGTGAGAATACACACTAACACATTTTGAATATTTCTTGGCCTTCTTCTTTCAAACTTCCGATTGGTCCTTAACGACGTTCTATCTAGTACTGGGTATACAATTAATGCCAAAACTCCCAATATGAGTTGCTTGCTATCAAAGCTTCTTCTATGTTGTGCCCCATGTAAAGGAGATTGAACTTGAGCTGACCAAGATATTTAATTTAATTTTCTGCTTTACCCTCATATATATGAATAATAGAGAGAATATATTGCAATGAGTATATATTGATGCTGCTGAAATTTGGACCGCCAATTCTACGCCAACTAGGACTGAAAATCACTGGAACGAATTATGGCTTAGGTTGTAAAAGTCCTCCTGTTACACAGAGAGTTAATTGGTATATGTGTTGCAATGAATAAACGAACGAAATTCTTACTTCTTTCTATTCGGTTTATAAAATTGTTATATCTCTTTTAAACATGCGAACAATATTTATTTTTTTAATAGCATTAAAAAAAGAGAAGAGATATAGAAAATAAAATTTTTTAGGACCGACAGTGAAGATCAATTAATTTTATTCTCACAAAAGACAAATATTGATATTTTTAAATGTTAAAATATTAATTAAATTATTAAATTATTTATTTCTATTGGTTTAAGATTTTAGAATAAATTGTGACTCGATGTTAAATTCCATCAACAAGATTCTAGACTCTCTTGCACAAAATTTTCAAGTATCAACGATCGAGTCCCCTGTTTGATAGAATCGTTTCCGTTTTGTTAAACGTTCGGACTTAATTACTCCACCAAACGATTCCGTGGACCTGGGTGTAGAAATAGACATGATGGAGATATTCCATATATGTGCAAAAACCTTGTTTTCATCTAGCTATATACACACATTAATTTGCTTGAGAATGTCGTGCACCACAGGGTAGAAACAGACATGAATGGAGATATTCCAATGCAATGTGAATGGTCATGATGTTCAATCTTTGAAGGAAATATAGAAAGCTGTACGTTGTGAGAACACTACACCACTTCTAACACTGCCGTTGTCCTCTTGCACTGATGGTCTAAATTCAGGACTGGAAGATTTTTACAAGATTCTCTCTACCATGTTGACGAGGGTATGTCTTAATTAGGTTTGTGGGTGGTCATTGATGTTGCCAATTTGAAGACCTTAATTTGTATACCATGTCAAAACTCCCAACATCAATCAAGTTTGTTTTGTCCAAATTGTCTGTTACTTTTGTTAAATCACAATTTTTCTTAAAAGCTTAAATCGATAGAAAAAGAAAAATTTAATTATTTAATTAATATTTTAACACTCCCTCATACGTATAGACTTAAACTCCATTTTAATATATGAGACCTAACATGTAAAATATTTATTCAAATTGGGATACTGAATAACTGAGACAAGATTCAAACTGTTATGAAAACAGAATTCTACGCGGAGCAAATATTAACATTAGAATATATAATATGGTAGAATATTTTCCTTATGTTAGAATATATGTTATGATTTGATACTTAAGTTTGATTATCATAATTAAGAATGATTGTAATTGATGGTAATCAAATCAAATAATTTGATTATCAGACTTATTTTTATTTCCACCTCTACAATTGTAACATTTTCTATTTAAGTGTGATGAAATAATGAAAATATATGCAAAAAATTAATCTTAAACATTGTGTTTGATAAGGTTTAGGTTGCCTTTAATGAATTTAAAGAATCTAGGTTCCCTCAAAACCTAATAAATTATCCCGTTACGTGTTTGTGAAATCATTCACATAACACAAATTCAAGACCTCTAGTTCTCAAGGTTAAGCTTATAGAAATCGATTCTACTTTGTCATTTTACACATATACAAGCATGCATTTTACTCAAAACACATATGCAAATATAAACTTTACTCAAAACCATTGAGTAAAGTGGTATGACAAACAATCATACATGGGCTTACACGAACAAATAAGGAAATCGCTCCTGCATTTGTTGTTCAAGCATCCATGTGGCTTCTTCAACACCATGATTTCACCACAGAATTTTCTCACACTTGATAGTTTTAGTCTCAATTTGGTGTTTCTTGCGATCCAACACTTGCATGGGTAACTCTTCATAAGTCAATTTTGTTTGAATATCAAGAGGCTCATCACATGTGAGGGATCATGAACACATTTTCACCACTGAGGCACGTGGAATTCATCATGAATGTCCGCCAAACTAGGTGGCATCACGACCTTGTACGCTATAGGGCTCAAGCTGTATGATAGATCATCTTGTTATCATAATCCTTCAGTACCTTGAACCCTCAATGTAGCCTCATATTTAAGTCTATTCGCAAAAAGACTCAGGTGAACAGCGTGGATTTCACACACTTCACCATAGAAGTAACTCAAGGCTTGGCTCAAACATAAGCCAAACATGCTAGTGTATCCTCTCAGACACTTTTATTTCGTAGTCATTTATTAAAATAAGATATTTTAAAATTATCAACTTTATTATTTTCATTATGTTGCTCCTCCGCACCCTGTCCGGACACCGACATGCAATTTCAGATTTTATTGAATTTTTAAATGTTCTTTTACTATTATTTTAGTTACTTGTTTAATCTATTTCGCATTAATATCTTATTATCTTAACTTGTATCTATTGGTTGAATTCCTAAGGAAACATCTTTCGCCATCTGACTAGCTGTCTCGGTTAATGGGTCTTTTCGCTATGGTGTCTTCCTATAAGTGACTTGTCAGACATGATTAACCTTTTTTTTTTTTCAAAAAAGAAAAAGAAAAAAGAGGAAATGGGATTAGATTGTTTTCTTTTTCCTTCAGCTGCCTTACCCGCCGCCCCTCTTCCATTTGCTTCTTCTTCAACGCCGCCTTGTCGTGCCGCCCCCTCTTCTTGTAAATCTTGGTTTTGTTTATTTCTGGCTTCTGGGCATCCAATAATCCTGGGTGTTACGGAATTGGGTTTTTTTTTTCGATTTGTAAGACGAAGTTGATGTTGGTTGTCAAGAACAGAGCGTTTTTCAATATCGAGGGTTGCTAGACAGATATTTTAGAATTTGTGTTGCATTTGGAGGAATATTTGGTACGTGATTCAGTTGTCGGTGAAAATGGAGGTAGCGGTGGTGGAGCAGGGAAGAGACAGAGTTGGCCATGTTAAGAGGGTTAGGTATGTGAAGAAGGCTATTGCGAGGAGAAAATGTTGCCGAAGAGTTCAACGGCTAGTGCTGCATGAGCTTTTTCTTTCGTGCCTAGACGTCTTCAAAGGCCCCGGCACCATTCCTCCTACTCAGGATGTGTTGAAACTACACTGCATTCTTGGTACGTTTCACCTCACTAGCAATTCAGATAAATAATTAATATCCCTTCACCGGTCTGAAATGGGATTAGATTATTATTAGCCCTAACTTAAAAACAAAAGCCCAAGAATCAAATTGGGTCAAACGGGTCGTGTCGATCCGATAGGACCCATTATGCTAAACGGGTTTCATTGGAAGTATCGGGTGACCCGTGAAATTGTCGTATCGTGTCTGGAGCCCTGACCCGTTAACATAAACGGGTCATGTTTGGGTATAGCTTAAACAGATCGTGAGTCTCCACGGATCGTGTCGGGTACCTGTTTTGCCAGTCCTACCTTAACAGCATAGGCAAGAGGCACAACAAATGGCATGAACTTCAAAATGTCCATCAACCCTTCCCGAACTCGCACTAGATAATTGCAACAACCATCAAAAGCAAGTTGTTGAGGGGGAGGCACTACCGACAAGGATGAACGAACTCCAGTCGTAAAAGTCCCTTTCACTAGATAAAAAAACTACAGCATAGATGCTGTAATTTTTTCAATGGTCAAGATATAACTTTATTTTTTTCTTTTTCTTTTTCTTTTCTTCTTCTTCTTCTTCTTCTTTTTTTTTTTTTTTTTTTTTTTTTTTTTTTTTTTTTCATAAAACACTTAAAACTAGATATTGACCATTGAAAAAATTACAACACTTATGATACAGTTTTTTTACAACACCTAAGCCTAATTCGTTGTAGATCTAATAGTATGTTGTCGGGCCTTAAGTGGCATGAATGGTGCTTCCCATAATCGTGTTAGTAATTCAATTAATTACCTAATCAATCAATAATGACAATTTTGACGAGTAATGCTAGGATTTTTTTTTTATTCTATCAAAATTGATGACTTGACGTGACTTTTAAAAAAACTTTTGGATCAAAATTCAAAGTAATCTATTACAAAGTCAATAATGATTTTAAAAGTCACATCAACTTCAAGATAATAATAAAAAAAAAACAAACAAACAAACAAAAAAAGGACAAAAAAATTGACTTGTAGCATTACTCAGTGCTTGGGCTCACCAATTATGATATTTTTATGCACTCTATTTTCTTCTCCTTTTTTCCGTCATTAACCCCACCAAAACACCTATCGAATTGAAGATTTATTTATTTATTTATTTATTTTCAAAAGAGCATTGAGCTTTGTTGGTGCAGTTTTTCTGTCTAGTGACCTGTCAACTCCTGATTCGCTCTTTCGATGTCCTAAGCCTTCAATAATCTACAAAACAACGAGAACACATTGGTAGTTGGCCAACGTTCCTCCCTCTAATGCCTAAGTCAACGGAGAATTCTTAGGAGTAAAATGAGATAAATCAAAATGTTCAAATGGAACATTATGGCCTAGTTGGGCTTAAACCTAAGGTTCTCAATGTCCAACTACTAGATGACTTCAAGTAGGAGGGATAGGGATTCCAGATTTTTAGGCATACCGGAGTAGTGGAGGGATAGGGATTTCGGATTTTTAGAAATCTTGGGATTTCCTCTGAGACTATCAGCTTGATTTGACCCTGCAAATCCAGAGACATGACTAGAGTTGATTTTTGTCCTTGTAAATCTTTGTTGCGTCAGAGTAGATTTACCTTGGTAACGTGAATCTCCGTAGAGCCATCGGGCAGGGACCTCTGCATATCCCTCTTATGTCTTCTTAAGGTGATCCCAAGACAAAGCTCCATGAGCAGGGATACATTCCCAAACAGGTGGTCAGGACATTTGACAAACCATGCGGTTCATATGTGATATTCATACGTCCAACCGAATCATCTCGAGTTGGTCGACCTGACCGGGTCTCGATCCGATTACGGGCCCACTTTTTCTCGGGAATAGTAATTTCCCCAACAAGCTTAAATATTTATTTTGGTATTAAAATGCTAATCACGTCAAATCATATACCATGCTATTTGCTACAATAAAAATCTTATATTTTTGAGAGCTAATTTATTCAAGAAAATATTACATTTTAGATTTTTTTTTTTAAAAATAATAATTTCTTAAATAAAAATTTAATATCAAAACTTGTCTGTATTTTTATTTTTCACCAAAAACTATTTTGATTAAAACAAAAAAATTTAATATAAAATTGGGATAGCCTTTATCTATTCCACTCGTATAAAACAGTTTAATACAATTCGGTCAACATTTGTCTTTTCCAATCACAGTTTAATCCAATTTAATACAAGCTTTTATATTTGAATTATTCTTTTTAATTTATTGTTCTTTTATATTTAGATTGTTTTTTTATAATTGTTTTTATATTTAATTCTTTATGAATATATATAATTTTTATTTCATATTTTAATTTATAAAATATATAATTGTAGTTGCATGAGATTATGAAAAACAATTCAATTGAGCTACAATCAAATTCATATAAAATAAAAAAAAAAAAAAAAAAAAAAAAAAAAAATTGACCCCGCTAACCTTAAACCCTCACTCCACGTATGCTATGGTCTTTTTTTTTTTTTTCTTCCCTTATCCAACTTCATCTTTATTATTTCTGTTGTTAATAATATCAGATCTTGGGCTTTAGATTTATAAAGGGGAGTGCAACCTGGGGACAATCACCGGTGCTAGTTTTTCTTTTTCTTTTTCTTTTTTTTTTTGAAAAAGGTGAATATTGTATTTCACAAATCAACTGTGTGAAAATCTTCCTTCGCAAGAACAACAGACTAGATAGGTGGAGGACACGTATTCCGCCATCCATACCAAATGTCAAGAACAAAGTAACGCATGCTTTGCTAAAAGGTGAGCCGCTTGATTAGCAGTCCTCCTAATATATCTGACCTCAGCAAAATTGAAACTAGGGAGCAAAGCTTTTTGTATCATCAATCAAAGACCCAATACAGCTCCAATTCAAATCAGATTTCTACCTGCAACGAGTTCCCTTTGAAAATCATGTGCTGGAAACCTTAGACTCAATTAAGAGAAACTCCACTTCAAGCTCCCGGCTAAAACTTATCCAACAGGCAATTCAGCAAGAAAAGGGTATTGCTTTATAAACGCAGTCATCATTGGTGCCGGTTATAATAAAAGAAATGTGTGTTTTGGTAAATATTTGGGTTGTAATTTTTTTTAATATAATAATAAAAATTGATTGATATAATATAAAGTAAATGGGATTGTTTAATTTTTTTTTTTTTATAAAAAAATAAAATAAATTTTTAAAAAATAATTTATATGATATGAAAAATGAAAAAAATTGTTAAAGAGTAATAGAAGCGATATAAAGGATGAAAAATTTTAGAGTCGACTTTCTATCTTTCGTCGAAAAGTGGCAAGGCTACAAACAAAAAGGGTAGTACGTTGACTAGCCAATTGCGTGTGTGTAGTGACCATTCACAATTCCTCAACGGACTACACTTTTTAGTTGATTTTGATAGCTAGTCGCTAAAAAGCTCCCAATATTGACTCTCTAAATAGATTTTTGAATGCTCTGTAAATTTATTTATTTATTTTAAAAAAATACTCTTCAAATGTGGAGAGCAAATGTTGAGAGAGAAAGATGTGATAAAATAAAAAATAAATATAGAATTATTTTAATAAAGAAAAGAAAGATTCAAAGGGTGGAATATATATAATATATGGCGTTTTAGAAAAGAGATTTTTATTTTTTTAAAAAATAAACTACAATTTGGCTAAACTTTGACTGGTCCAATATCAATGTCCTTGTGATGATATATAGAAATCCGATGATCGATTGCATTATCTTTTCCAATAATAGTTTATTAGTTTCATGACTTCACTAAGATTTTCTTGGCTTACGTACGTTATGGTATGATAATTGGTTTGATTTAAAAGGAAGGTTAGAAATTATATTTTTATTTTATAACAATTTTATATTGTTGATGTGGTAGTTTTAATTAATTTTTAATTTTTTTTTTTGTATTTTTAAATAATGTATGATTCAATAATTGATTAAGACTGTCAGGTCGGCATGCATTATGGGATAAAAATATAATTTTTAGCATTAATCTTAATTTATAGTCTATCCCTAAAGGTTTTAAACGTGTCTCTTTCACATTAAAAATATACGAAAAAAAAAATTCATATTTAGTCCCTAAGTTTTCATATGATTTAAATTTAGTCCTTAAGTTTTCAATTTTTAAACATAAGGTCATTAGCTTTTGCTCAAGTTTCAAATTGATCCCTTTATTAATTTAATGTCAAAGTTAACAATTATTTTTTTTTGTTATATGTATTTCATTTGACACTTTAGGGTTCATGCTAGCATCCAATACAATGTCAATGTCCATATCAATATTAAATTTAACGGTTTTCCATCTAATGTTACAAATCTAAAAGATTAAGATAACGAAGAAGATGGTTTTTGTTTCTAGAGTTGGCCAAGCCTTCTTCTTTTTTTTTCTTTTTTTTTTTTTCTTCGCTTAATGATGTGGCATTGATATTGGGTGCTAATATGGACACTAATGTGTCAATTAAGATATACATGAAATATGATAAACTATTAATTTTAAAGAAAAAAATGATAGAGGGGCCTATTTAAAATTTGTGCAAAACCTAAAGATCATATTCTTCAAATTAGAAACTCAAGGACTAAATTCAAATAAGATAAAAAACCTAAGGACTAAATTTAATTTTTTCCAAAATATAATTTAAATCTCGATTTAAATTTTCTTATAAAAATGGATCAACTTGGCAAAACTCGACAAGAACAAATTAGTCCAAGACTCGCTCTAATGTGAATGAGACATGCACGCTTTTTGAACCGAAGAAAATGGCAGCCTGTCGGTTCGACATGGGAAGGGTTTACCCAGTGAATTGAAGCTTATGCTCCGTTTGTTTCGGCGTAAAATGATTTCTGGAAAATAATTTCGGTATTTTCCAGTGTTTGGTAGGAGCGAAAATAATAGTCAACCGGAAAATGATTTCTGTTTGACAAAAAATGCTTAGTAAATTTCGGAAAATGATTTACGCTTTTTAAAAGCGTAAATCATTTTCCGAAGACGTCTGTCGCGGTCGATTTATTTTAAACAACGCAATCGACCTTCACGTTTAAGCAACCGACCACCATCGAAATCTTGCCGGTATCGGATTCCGACAACATCCGGTTAATGTCGTCAGAATCCGGCGACGGAATCCGGCCACCTTCACCGGAATTTGGTCAGCCCAGATTCCGACAACCAATCTGACCGGAATCCGGCCAGATTGGCCGGATTCCGGCGATCTGGCCGGATCTGGCCAGACTGACCGGATTCCGGCCATCTGGTCGCCGGAATCCGGCCGGCTCTGGCCGGATCCCAGCCGGCTCTGGCCAGTTCCCGGCCGGCTCTGGCCAGAGAGGCCGGATTTCGGCCAGATGCCGGCCGGATCTGGCCGGAATCCGGCTATCCCAGATTCCGACGAAACTGTCCGGATTCCGGCCATTATCTTGAATTCTGACTGTATTAACCGAAATCAAGTAAAAATGGTCAGAATCTTGTCGGTCAGTGACGGAATCTCGTCATTGATGATTTTTATATTATTTTATATTAATATTTATATGTTTTGAATAAAAATTAATTTTTATAGGTTAATATGTTTGAATGAAAATATAAAAAATATTTGTAATTTTCTGTACGCGCCAAACACCGAAAAATGCTTTCGGCGAAAAATATTTTCCAGAAAAATGACTTCCCTGAAACTATTTTACAACGGAAACCATTTTACGTCGAAACAAACGGAGCATTAGAGAAGATAGACATACTATCCATGCCAGTAAGACTAGCTAGACCGAGCATGGCGTAAATATATAAACCTTTCACATTTAATATATATGTTCAAAGTCAAAGAAGCTTTTAATAGAGAAACTGGTTATATATAAAAGAAGAAGAAAAAGTTGTCGTAATTAGTCGTCACATTCAAGCATTCCGGCGAGATGTTTATCATCTTTTTCATACAGGTTTCCACGCAGATCTCACGGCAAACAAAGCAGGCGGTGGAGGTGGGGGCGGAGGGCAAAATGGTAAGACCAGGGATGATCAGCTTCACCCTTCAAAAGCTCATATTATTGCTTCTATGCATGGGAGCAATATTCACAGTCAAAGCCCAAGTAGGACGTCTTCCTGCTGATGAAGGTAATTAAATACAGTTTCTTCTTCTTCTTCTTCTTCTTCTATATATGTTTTATATTTTTTTGGTAACTTATGAAGTTGAGGCCAATAATTTATTAATGGTGAAAGTGGATTTTTGGCCAATGAACTTTTTGGGTGGATGAATATTAAGGCTAATTTGTGGTATGAAGGTTGGCAAAGTAACGGTTATTCGGATAATTAGGATTTGGGCAGAATATTGGAAAAGATGGAGTCTATATAAGATGTATCCGTCTAAATAAATTTTAGACCGTCTAACCACTCACTTGAGCAAATGATTCCATGAAACCTCTTTCACATCTGCTATTCAAAGATCTCTATTTTAGTTTTTCAAGTATAGCCCGTTGGAAGGATCATGGGTCATTGATTGGCTATTTGTGCAGAAAGTTCTTGAGAGCGGCCAATTCAAGTGCTTTTTGACCTATATCCCTTTAATCAGTATATTTAAGTGCTTAACATGAAATTTTCACGTTGAATATAAGATTGTCTTTTTTTTTTTTTTTTTTTTTTTTTTAAAAAATAGAGATTAAATTATTGAGCATTTTAAGGCAAATTTAATGGGAAAAAAAAATTGATGAGGTTGGTTTATAAATGCAGTGGAAGCCCTTGGTGAAATAGGTACACAAGTGGGGAAAAAAGATTGGAATTTCAGCGTAGATCCATGCACTAGTAATGACTCAAGTTGGGCAACACCAAAATCGGATTTGAGGCCACTGTACAACAATTCTCTAATCTGCAATTGCTCGTTCCTTGCTGGCGTATGTCACGTGGTTAAATTGTATGTACCCTTCCATTTCATTTACCTTGTACCATCCATGATCCAACTATGTTGAAATTATGAATAGATCAAGTTTTTGTTCAACCAAAATCAGAAAAATTAGTTAAACTTGACATACAAAGTCCCTAATGGCCTTTTAATCAGATGACATCACCTTTCCTCCCATGCAATTCCGTCTAGGCTAAGCTCCTTACTTAACTTTGGATTAGGATCTTGAAATTTTAAAGAAATTGTAAATTATCAAATTATGCAATTTAAGCCGTTTTTAAGTATTGAAAAATGCTATTTGTTTATTATTATTATTATTTTTAAATGGAAAATTGTCGTTTATTAAAAAGGTAGTAGGTTATCGATGTAACTACAAAAGAATTTCCTCACAAAAGACTTCATCTTCACTTTTGCAAAAACATCTATTCTTAAAATTAAAAGGTAAATTTTGACTCAAAACTTTTTTATAACATAAAGAGCAAGAACTTAGTAAAAATATACTCAATTCTCAAATGTAATATGTCACCTTATTAATATGTGCAATTTCCAAACGTTTTGATGCTTAGAAATAGCCAAAATTTCAAAATTTGAGAAGAAAAAATTGTAGGGAATCGTGATCCCTTAACTCTACTGATCCATACTCTTTTTTATTTTATTTTATTATTTATTATTATTATTATTTTATTATTTTATTTTTTGAAAAAAAGAAAGAAAGAAAGAGAAAAAGTACACTGGTACACATATTGATTCTTGGTAGTAGTAGTCAGTATGCAATATTTTCAAAATATTAAAATATTAAAACATAAAAAATGTTTTTTTTTTAAAAAAAAAAAATTGGTGACCCATCATCCTATGGCGCCATTTTTTTTTTTTTTTAAAAAATTTATAAGAGCATTTGTCTTTTTGAGATTTTTTTGGAGGTATTTTAGTCTTTTCGTGAGACAAAAAGGGTACATTGCAATTTTTTGATAATTGTTTCAATTATAAGTTTGAGAAAGACATTACAAAATTTAGGAGTGAAAATGCGGATGTGGTTATTACCAATATTTGTATCTATATTCATATAATGCGGTTATCACTTTTAGGTATCCGTATATGCATTTGTATCAATTCATGATTATTAGCTATACAAGGTTATTGTCTTATAAAGTAATCGAGATTTGAATTTCCTAAAGAAAATAAAAGAAAATAAAAAAGTAAATGTAGTGAGGTATGACTTTGAGATGATAGTGAAAAAACGCAAACATAATCTAAAGGTCCTAAATTTACCGAATCCAAAACGAAAACCAAAATCATATCGTTTTGGTGAATTTAATTATATATATTATATTAAGGAAATGCGGACATGATTATTAATTGCATCAGCATACCTTAAAACCACTATATGTATCTGTATATGTGAATTATAATGGTTTTTGTGGTTATTATTCACTTACATTTTCACCCCTATTACAAATTACCTACTAATTTGAAAGAGTATATAACATTACTCATTTCTTAAACTTAATCATTTAACCAAAATAAGAGATGAATTAAGGTATAAGTTTGAATTTCAAACCTCTATTTAAAAAAAAAATCTTAAATTTAATTATTTAATTAAAATTAAAAGTGAATGTGCCACGTGAGCAAAAGAAGCAGGGTTGTGCACTCGCACAGGCAGATGAGGCCAACAGAGCAGTGGAGGCCGGTGAAATTGCGGGGGGTGGCGCGTGGGTCAAGTTCGTTAGAGAGAGAGAAAGAGAAAAAAAAAAAAAAAAAAAAAAAAAAAAAAAAAAACGGAAGGGGCGGGGGTGATGCTCTCTTAGGAAGATCAAAACACTGACTGAGAGAAGGAGCCCATTGGAGGAGGGGAGAGAGAGAGACGAGCTCTAGAAGATGAAGGGACGCTCGCTTGTCTCTGTAGACAAAGGGGCGCTCTCGGGAAAGGGAGACTATGATTCTGTAGTTCGATGGGTTGAGGGCTAGTATTCTGATGTATGCTCTTTAGCCCTTGCTTTCTAGCTCCATAATCTGGGAAATTGCAGATTGGGTTGAAGGATGGTTTACTTCTGAGCCAGCGAAATTTTGGATTTTGCCATCGTCTGTTCAAACATAAATTCGTGAAGATGATCCTTCTCCTAGTAATAATCAGATGACATTTTATCTTTTACCTATAACTATTCTTGTTACAGATTTCTTAAAGGGCAGGATCTTGATGGTGTGCTTCCACCTTCCCTGGTGAAGCTACCCTACCTAAAGACGATGTAAGAAGTCACCAACAATTTGTTCCTGAAAATTGATTCGAGCTTCTAATCCAACAGTAACAGCCCACTTTCTTCTTGCTTGTAGTGACCTCACTCGAAACTACCTCGCTGGTACAATACCACCCGAATGGGGTTCTACAAAGTTGGAATACCTGTAAGTTACTTCTTGAACGTAAAATCACTACTTATTCTAAAAAGAGTCAGCTCATAGAAATGGGTTAGTTTAATCCTTTAATTTGTATTTGAAAGCTCTCTCCTCCTCACATGTGAATCCAAACTCTCATTTAATTAATGACGTTCAACATGTGAAATATCTAATTAAAATGAGAAGTGATTGGAAACAAGGTTCGAATTCAGGACGTTTAACTCTGTTACCATTTTAAAACACTGAATTCATGTCTTAGGTTGGCTAGTGAATGCTCTTTCTTATTGCATTAAGCTGATCCATTGCAGGTCCATTACTGTAAACAAGTTATCAGGACAAATCCCAAACTACCTGGGAAACATTACCACTCTTATATACATGTATGCTCGTATTGTATCTTTCATGCTCACCCTTTTTCTAAACTTTGATTTGCTTTGGCTGAGCTTTATTATTGACGAATATTTTCAGGAGCATAGAGAACAATCTGTTTTCTGGAATTATTCCCCCTGAGCTTGGGAATTTAGTTAACCTGGAGAATCTGTCAGTGTTCTTTTTTAATCTTTCTATTCATTTTCAAGGATCCGGCTACTATGCGGTGCTTAAAAGTACCGCATATCCGGCTGAGATTCAGCCTTCCCCTTTTTAACTTTTTTTTTTTTTTTTTTTTTTTTTTTTTTTTTTTTTTTCGTATTTGGCTTTTCTTTTTTCTTTTAACTCTGTGTCCGTGTATCTGACTAGCCTCCGTTACTTTTCTTTTTTTTTCCTCTCTCTCTTTCATTCACAGCTATCTACCGCAGTAGAAGTCTCCCCCAAGCGATTCTTCTTCAAACGGCGAGGTCTCGTTCCAGCACTCGCAGTGGTTGTCCGTAGACATCCCGGTCATCGGGAAGTTCATCCGCGAGAGGAGCAGCAGCTTCTCGGCGGCAGACTCTTCGAAGACGACGACGAAATCGGGCGGCATGACCGAGTTCGATCTCTCTAGGATGAAGGTGGTCGTGAAGGTCAAGAGCAACGTCGAATTCAAAGGCCGAATCAGCTTCTTCTCTTGGTCGGATTGCAGGGACTGCACAGCGGAAGTGATTTGGGTTTTTTTATTAGGTTTTGTTGTAAAATTGTGGGTTTGTAAGTGATTCTGATGTAACCCAGAGTGTCATTTCTTAGAACATGCAGGAAAAGCAGAGGGCAAGGGTGAAGGAGAAGATTGACAAGTGTTTAAAGCAAAAATTGATGGGTTTCTGCTAGCACCCATGATTCAAGTTCTGGAATTCTTGTACAAGTTCTGCAGAAATTGTTGTCTATTTTACTATTTCTGGTACAAGTTCTAGAATTCTGAAGAACATCTGTTGGGTGACTCATATATCTTTGCTACGACTTTGTTTTTCTTGATATGTGTACATGATTTTTGTGGTTGTTAAAATATGCCATATAACCATTTCTTGTAATTTATAGAGTGTCACTTTACATCTTGTAATTTGTATGTGGAGGTGGTTGTGTAGTCCATATTGCTCCCAAGCTCGAGATGATGGAACCCGGTTTTAGTGTTAAAAGACAGGCATGTAACTTGTCATTTTTCATATTGATTGTATTTTGCTTAATATTAGATTTCTTTGAGAACCTCTAATTTTGCCTATGTATTTGGATATATTGCAAAACAGAGTTCACTCCTATTGCTGTTAGTTGCTTTATCTTTGTTTGGTTGGGCAATCAACATTTTTTTTATTTACCTTTTTGCTAATTTTGGAGGTGTAGAATTGTACAAAATAGAATCTGAAGAGCAGAAGGAATGGTATTTCTTTAGCCATAAAGATAAGAAGTATCCAACTGAAACTTGCACTAATAGAGCTACAAAAGCCAGATTATGGACAGCTACTAGAAGAGACAAGGCCGTTTACTCTAGGCATTACTAATTTGCAGTTGTTATGATAAATTGATAATGCAGCAACTCTGAGAATGTTTGTACCCCATGAGAATAAGTGTATATGAAATGTACAACTATGAGAATGCTTGACTAGCTACATCTTTTGTAAATGTGCAGTTGCATTTTACTTCATTGTAAAAATTCTGTTGAATTAATGAAATTTTTTTATTTGAGTGTTATCAACGTTGCTTTTTTATGGCACAAATTGTACAATGATGATTTTACTTTTTTTTTTTTTTTTGAAGAACAATGATGATTTTACTGCAACACTCTTAGTTGTGCTGGATTTGAACTGTCTACAGAAAAGATAGATAAAACTCAGTGGTATAGAGCAATAACGGTTGTAGTTCTACTTGATAGAATTGGAACTAGTTGACACTAACCATATCTTGTAATTACATAAAACAAAAAGCTCTACCCATGTTGCAATCTATTCCAAGTTTGAACATTCAAATAACAAAAGCTAGTGCAAAAGGGACAAGAATTTATTTTGGACAATCCAACAAATTTTTCAGATAAAAAGAAACTGAGCAACACCAACTAACGGTTAGGAAAGAAATTCCATAGAGTCGTATCATGAATGTTCAAACTTGTAAGGAGACATGAATTACTCTCGGTATCCTGCAATTTTCCAAATGAAAGAAGCATTACAATAGTGATTAGCACTAGCATTCTACGTGCCTTAAATAAAATTTTATTAGAATAGTACCTGATGTATTGATGAAGGATAAAGACTACAAGGGGCATTAGCTGCAGCATGAGGTATGTATAAATCCTATGCCATATATTATTGATCAATAACTATATATAATTTCTTAAAATAAAATAAAGTGAAATGAAAACAATAAAAAAGGGCAAAGAAAAAGGTGAAGTATTGGTACCTGATCTGAATGACATAATGACAAAGGATTAAAACTGTCAGCTCCATGCATTGATGAAGTCGTACATTGACCCTATTTTAGTTACACATGGATTAGTAAATGAAGCTCACATTAAATAAATAACATGTATAAATGTGAAACAAAATATAAAGCTATGAGGTAACTACTTGTAAATGCTGATTTGCTTGCGGGTGATGATTGTTGATACTTTTCTTCTTCTTTATAGCCACTTCAATAGAACTTTTGATCCGACGCTTTCCCTTACAACCTTGCTTCTTTTTTAGGCCTTTAGCACTTATGACATCTTCATTTAATGGATTTTCTTGAGAATTATCAACTTGGCAAAGATCGGATTTCCTTCTCATGACATCTTCAATCTTTTTGTTCAACTCAGTATAGTTTTCCAATGCTATCTTGTATGCTTCTTCACATTCAGCTGCTCGACTGATAAGTTTGACATACAAGGGGCACAAGGACTTATATCGAGTTGTGAATTCTAAATTGGTATCTATTATTATTTCATGTCCGTTGAAGTCTTGCACAATCTCATTTCTTGCATCTTTTGTCCATCTCTTAAGGATGTACTTCTTTGGAAGTACCTTGATATTCATAACATCAAGAATTTTTAAAGCATGTCCACACAAAATTCCACATCTCTCAAACTTTCTGCAACTACATGAAACACTGTGTTCCAAAGAATTCCAAATGACTCTACGATCTTGAGGCTTATCATAAAATGACACTATATATTCATGAGATGAGTTTCTTTCAATACACTCCTTGACATAAGTTCCTTGGAACTCTTCATATTGCTTTTGAAACTTCAAAAATGGTTGAGAAGTATAAATCTTTGCCGCTTGTACCAACATAGGTGATAACATCTTAATCTTTGGTAACTTTTGTCTTAAATTATACTCCGCCAACAATTCCTTGTAACGCTTATCATTAAGTAATCTATCAAAATGTGTGAAGAACTTTACAATATCATAATCTGACTGTAAATAATCCTTCAAGTCAGCATTCAAACTTTCACTCAATTGTGTTGAAGTCATTCCTGCAGAAAAAGACATCTTGACATATGCTTTAGCCCATTTCTCTTTCACTTCAAATAAACGTTGTAGCCAAGAATTATCACATACATTGTACTTATGAAGTATAGCATCCCAAGCACTAAGGAACTCATCTTCCTCTTCCCAAACTTTAAAACATGCATTAAGATCACTTCTAAACCCATTCTCACCTCTTAATAAATGACCAATATGTTTCAAAGCATTTTGCATTAAATGCCACGTACACAATCGATGGTAAGTATTAGGCATCACCACTGAGATAGCTTTCGCCATTACTGGATCTTGATCAGTAAAGATTGTATTTGGCTTCTTCCCTGACATTGCCTCAAAAAAAGTTTCAAACAACCACTCAAAGGACTCTATAGTTTCATCGTATAAAAGTGCTGCCCCAAATATCACAACCTCTCTATGATGATTAAACCCAACAAACATTGCAAGCGGTCGATATTCCTTATTAGTTCTGTATGTCGTATCAAAAGAAACTACATCACCAAATAACTTATAATCAACAATCATTTGCGCATCTGCCCAAAAAATATTTGTTATTTGTTCTGCAGCATCCAACTGTAATGAATAATAAAAGGAAAAATTCTCTCACTTTTTCTTTTCAAAGTATCTAAGTAAACACCCTGACTCACCATATTTCAGCTCTCGTTGTCGCTTGCTGTGAAGGTAATTTTTATGATCTTGCTTGGTGTAACCAAGAACATCTTTTCCACCAGCTTGTCTACCCATAAACTCATACGAATCTTTCAATTTTATATCACTATCATAAGCCAAATCAATTTCCAATGCTTGTGCATGTGAAATCCTTCGTTGTGATGGCATCATGTGAGCACATTGTGAAACATGAAGAGCATGATTATGACTGAGCTCAAGGCTCTGTATACAATATTTCTCCTTCTTTTTATCAAGTCGAATCTTCATATGTGCTTGGCAACCTGTCCTTGTTTCAGCTCGTTCACGTGTTTTTTGACCATCTCTCTCCCATTCGTCTCGAAATCCCTCTTTACAACATACAAATTGTCTTGAAGTCACCACGCCATCTACCTTTCTTTTATTACACCAATCTTTACGAATACTAAACCCATAATTTCGTCCATACTCATTATAAAAGTCGTATGCCTCTTGTTCAGAACCAAACTCCATGTCAAGCTTTGGCTTATAATCAATAACTACATTTTCATTGTTCTTGTTCGTCTCCTCCATATAACTATTCAAAAGATAAATATAAATGTGTAACAATCTTGAAATCTTGTTAGAATATGCTAGAAGACTTAAAAGATGCTATGTCAATTTTGATAGAATATTTCAACACATTTTTTCTTTTCTTTAAAAGGGAAATACATCCCAACAAGTAGGTTCTATAAAAAATAATTATATGATTGGGCATTACAGAACAGTTTTTTTGTTCGTTCACACAAAAATACATCTCTTTTATAACAAAAATTATTTCTTTCACGGTACACCATTTCAAAAAGGATTTTTTTTTTTGCTTTCATAAACAATAAAAACTTCTAAACTGATAAAAACAATACACAAAACACAAACTAACCTGTCATGAGAGTCTTGGATGGCCTCTTTATCTGGAAACATGTGCGAACTCGGCGCCATTTTTACTTGTGTTCACCTTGATTATTTAGATTTTCCTCAGTTTTGGTTTCCTGTGTCGTTGTGAATGGAAATCTTGATTATTTAGACAAAAAATGGAAATCTTGAAAGCAAGCAAACGAGAGCGAGAGATGCGGTGTAAAATTGAGACCCTTCAGTTTGGTTTCCCGCGGTAGCAAAGAGACGAGCCTTTGTTTGGCAATTTTTGTTTATTTCAGTTTTAGTTTCCCGCGTCGTTGTGAATGAGAGAGAGAGAGAGAAAAAAAAAAAAAAAACCCAAATCAGCAGCTTCTGTTTAACGGATCCTTCACGGAGTTAAAAGCAAAAAGACAAAAGAACTAAAAAGGAGGAACGGCTGTACATTTTCCCACAAAGCCAAGAGAGAGAGAAAAAAATAAGAAAAAGAAAAAACATTAAAAAGGGGAAGGCTGAATCTCAGCAGGTGCTTAAAAGTACCGCAGATATGCGGTACTTTTAAGCACCGCATAGTAGCCGGATCCCATTTTCAAATCATATTTCATTATTCTTTTCTTAATTATCCACTAAGTTGAACTAGTCTGAACACCGCAATTGATGACTGCAGTATTCTTAGTGCTAACAATCTCACTGGAGAGTTGCCAAAAGCTCTCACTAATCTAACCAAATTAATGGAACTGTAAGTGGTTACAACCCATTTCTATACTTATAGTAATTTGATACATTTACTCGAAAAACTTCAGCTTTCTATGTTATTCAGTCTCATTTCCAATTTGGCTATATGCAGTAGGATTAGCAGTAACAACTTCACTGGAAGAATACCTGACTTCTTTCAAAGTTGGAAACAACTTCATAAATTGTACGTGTTTTATTTTTTATTTTTCCTGATAATGTTAAAATCTCTTCTAGTAGAACATTCAGGTTCTAACCCATTATAATTTTGTTTTTAACAGAGAGATTCAAGCTAGTGGTCTTCAGGGGCCCATTCCTTCTAGCATTTCTATCCTAAGTAGTTTAACCGAGCTGTAAGTTCTGCCTTCGAAATACCCTTGGGTTGCATAATCTATTTCGCATCTTCATGTGATACTCAAATTAACAAGACTTGTTGCTTAAGACACTAACAGTTATTAATAATGCAATTTAGTGCAGAAGGATTAGTGACTTACTTGGTGAGGGTTCTGAATTTCCACCCTTAAGTAACATGAAAGGCATGAAAAGATTGTAAGTGATTCTTTTTCTGTAAAGTTTCAAGAACTAAAGTGATACAAACTTGAGCAATTTTGCTTAGATGATGGCAGTTGACATTGCAGGATGTTGAGGAGCTGCAATCTCTCCGGACCAATCCCCGCATATATATCAGAAATGACACCACTGCAAATTCTGTAGTTCTTCTTTCTTTTTCTGTTTTCCTCTTTTTTTTTTTTTTTTTTTTTTTTCATTTACTGAAATATTACTGAACTACAAACCCCAGATGGTTGGACTATCCCCATTAGGAACATTATACTGTTCATACATACAGATGCGTGAAGTTTTCTTTTTTCCTAATTGTTTTTGAGTAGTATAAGTAGATATTGGCACCTTAAAATATATGGGCTTTTGGGTTTTCATGGTACTCTATTCTTAAAGCTAATAGTGGATAACTATTTCAAATAAAGATTTTGGTCATTATCTTCTAGAATTAAGATCATCTGCTGAAACCATTAAACCGAGGTGTAGTTTTGGAGTAAGATTAGTTTAAAAAAAGGGGTAGGAAACGTCGGTCATCTTATGAATATGTAGTAATTAGTTATCTGCTTTCATCCTTTATCCTTGGAAAAACAATAGTGATTGCTTCTAATCTTTACAGCCTACTTCTTTTAGAAAGCAGCTATCTAAGGTTGTCAACCAATACTCATTGTAGGCATGTCAGCCCTGATCCACCCCTCCTACTCCTTTGTCCCATTGTGGCAACTGCTATAAGATACCTTTGAACAATGCACACTCTAGTTAGGCTGTCTATGGTGCATTCTTTTCATTAGAATGAAAATAATAAAAGTCCTTGAATTGTGAATCTGTTTTAAGCTACACCTCCATTGTTATATAGACATTTAATTCTCTCTTTCAATTTTTTTCTTCGTGTATATTATGGCTTTATTTGGTAATGTATTTGAAAACACTTTCAGTTTTCAAAATCTAAAATACACTTTTCTCAAAACCATTAACAAACAATTTAAAATACAAATCACTTTCCAAAACAAATTTTTAGAGAACACACACCTTCTTATAGGAGTATTTTGACAAAACAAGTTCTTAAATTTTTTTAGGTTTAGGGGCTAACTTATTACTTTAAAAAATGAAAAATTAAAAAACTCAAAAAAAAAAAAAAAAAACAAAGAAGAAAAAGAAAAGAAAAGAGTGTTTGTTGCACGGCCACCTCTATGCTAGTTAGAAGTGGGCATGCAACCACCATAACATGTTAGGGGTGGCAAGCAACCACCCTGACTAGGATGGGTGTTCGTGCGGACACCTTGACCAGATAGGGGTTGCTGCGCAACCATCCCTCTCCTCCATGTAAGGTAGCCATATGGCCATTTTAATTTTTTTTTTAATTTTTTTTTTCTTGTTTTGTTTTGTTTTGTTTTTTAGTTTGTTTGTTTGTGTTTGTGTTTTTTTTTTTTTAAAAAAAAAAAAAAAAAAAAAACTCAACGAAACAATTCTTAAGTGAACCCCACCTAAAGACACTTCTCACCCACCAAAAAACTTCACTTTATACCACATTAAAACACCTTTTCAAAGGAAACACAAAAGCCACATTTTAAGTCCATTATCAAACATACCCCTATGTTCCTTTTTTGTTTGTGTAACACCTTCATCATTATATCCATGCAGAGATCTCAGCTTCAACAGACTGGAAGGAAAGGTTCCAGATTTTGAAGGTCTAGCATACTTGCAATCCCTGTAAGTGTAGAGTCAAAACCCTAAATCTAGCTCTATTGCAGAGAAGCTCAAATAATAAATTAAAAAGCTGCTCAAAGCACAGTCAGAATAATTATTTGGCTTTTCTCCTATATTTATAGGTGAAGATATAAGGAATTTCACTACCATCAAAGAGATTATAGTGCTTATGATTACCATACACACACACACATGATCAAAAAGTATATTTTACGTTCAAAATTTTCTCCCTTAGTGATGATATAGATAAGTGTTCAACCAGAGCGTGATTATGTTGCTTATTTGAACAGGTTTCTGACAAGCAACTTGCTCAATGGGCCTATTCCAGACTGGATCAAAAGCCGAGATAGTCGCTAGTATATACTTCATCTTGAACTCTATTTGAATTTTGCATGACAAGTTTCTTTTTCTGTGATGTTATTTATTTATTTATTTTTATTTAATGTTGCTACAGATATATAATCTTTACAGACATCATAATGTTCAAATACATTACTTTGGACATTGATTCATCTCATGATCCCTTTATGCCCCGTGGGAGATCTCCTTCATTCATATTGAATGGGTGAATTCCATTGATTTTGCTACCAGCATAGATTTTCTTCTTGCACCATGTGAATCCAGTAAAAAAGAAGAGAGGGAAACTTTTTTTTTTTTTTTTTTTCCATTGTTATGTTGGATCTTTGATATTTGGAAACACGATGTTGACAATTAATTTTGAGTTGGTTACGGAAATTTGGTGGTCTTAGCTGGAATTGACAGGTTAAACTACTGATTTAGAGTACATGTTAGATGTGGTTAGTCATACTACTTCTATAAGGGTCAAATGTTATCTGTCTAGGTGTTTCTGTAATATTCAAATGAATTTCTTTTACAATTATCTTTAGTTTATCAAAACCTTTTCAAATATACTTTTTCTTATGGGATTATAATGAGTTATTAATGAAAATAAGTTTTTGTGCAGCCAAATAGATCTTTCTTACAATAACTTTTCAGAAAGCTCTGCACCACCTACTTGTCAAGAAACCCTGTTAGAGCTTTTCTTATCCTTTTTAATCTTAATTTAAGTTTACTTGACGTTTGCATACTTACCCTCTTCATAAGCATTCTAGTTTTTGAAAACTAACTAGGTTCTCATTTCATCAGGAATCTGTTTGAGAGCTTCTCTGGACAAAACAACTTGTAAGCTTCTAGCTTGTAAACTTATAAGAACCATTTTTTTTTTTTTCGTTTTTATTTTGGAGAAGCATTTCCTTTTTTCTTTCTAATTTGCTAAGTTTTCACTTCTTTCTTTTATGACACTAATTAAGAACACTTGGCCGCGAGTGCCTGCAGACCTATCCATGCTCAAAAGGTATTTATATTATATTTATATTACCTTATTCAAATTATGAGGTGTATGCTTTTATTATGTTGCCAGGCCTTCCTTATAATATTTTCTTTCATAAATGAAAAAAATACAATAAATATTTCATCTTTTTATTGGCAACTGAGTAAATGAAGCAAGATAAAGTTATTTCCTTTTTGCTTTATAATGTTTGCTTATATTTTATTTCATTAAAAAGTTGTTTTTGTTTTTGGGTAGATCGGTATTCATTGCGTATAAATTGTGGTGGAAGTGCAACTACTATTAATGGAAACATAGAGTACGAAGGGGATCAAATCCAAGCTGGTCCAGCAAAATTTGTTCCTAACATTGCTAGTTGGGGATTCAGTAGCAGTGGAAATTTTTGGGATGTCAATAGTACCTCAGATCAATACATAGCAAATAATGTGTCAATATTGAGAATGAATAACTCTGAATTATTCACGAGTGCACGACTCTCTCCTCTTTCTCTGACGTGTTATGCACGTTGCTTGGCAAATGGAAATTATACTGTGAAACTATACTTTGCAGAGATAGTATTCAGAGTCAACAGATCTTTTTATAGTCTTGGAAGACGGATATTTGATGTTTATATCCAGGTTCAAGTTTATATTTGTTTTGCTTATATATAGAACACAATTTTATTGATTTAATTTGTTACAGGAAAAACTCGCGTTAAAGAATTTTGATATTGAAAATGCTGCACAAGGGGTTGATAAAGTAGTTGTTCGGGAATTTAAAGCAATTGTGAGGAATAAAGTTTTACAAATCCGCTTTCACTGGGCTGGGAAAGGGACAACAGGTGCACCAGAGAGAGGAACATATGGTCCTCTCATCTCAGCTATCTCTGTTGAATCTGGTAACTATCTCATGAAGTATGAGAATCTTTTTACTATCCAGTTTCTTCATTATTAGATTGATAAACAATAAAAACATAGCAAGATATAGTTCAGGTAAAACCCATGATTATTTGCTGTAACAAGTATTACTTAAAACAAGATTAAACTACTAGTTGATGGAAGAAATCAAAATTCTTATGATCTTTACTCTTACTCTGATATCCGTGTGTTTGAACCATCCATTCATATCTTGTTTTAGATTGGTCCACCTATGTCTATCTGTATGGTACTACTTGTATTCCAGAATGCAATTTATAATCAATCTCCTTAACTTCTTATCTCTTTTGCAGATTTCAGTCCCCCCAATGATGACGAGAAGATATTCATTATTGTTGGAGCTGTAGTATCAGCGCTATTGCTCATTTTTATGATTTTGGGCATTCTAATGTGGAAAATATACATAGGAGGCAGGATATCAAGGGAAAAAGGTAATCACCAGGCGCTCATTTTGATGTAGAAATTAGATAGGATAATTTTTATCTTCTTCAACTATTCAAGAAGTTGAAACAATGTATAGCAATTTCCCAAGGGCTGTATATATCATTGCAGTCTGCATGTTATATTATTTAACATTTTTCCCTTGATGAAAAACCAGCAATCCAAAGTTGATCATCAAAGCAATTATACCGTTGCTGGATTGCAGACATGAGAATCTGTCTTCCTGACAGTTTTCTTTGGCTTTTCCGGTACTTGTATTGGAGTTAGTTAGTTTCAATCATAATCATATATGATGTGACCAGATCATACAGAAATTTAGGATCATTGTTTTTAATAAAATCTAAATGAAGGCTTATTTACATGAGAGATGGATGGCTTGAGGTCATTGAGTTGAGTAAATGTCTAAGAAGGACCCATATAAAAAAAATGTGAGAGATAAAATATTATGGATTTCAATTAACTCTCTTTTTGAAATGTCCTCTAAATGATGTTATCATAAGTGTTGAAGAACCAAAAGGCACATCTCTTGGTAATAGGCACCAATGAACTGCCCTTTTTTTTTTTTTTTTTTTTTTTTTTTTCAATTCTCAATACACCTTCGACTGCTAAGCAGACATGGGAAAAAAAATGAAACCCTAAATCTTGTAAACTTGGGGTTTATGACCAATAGCAGTATGGTACTACTTTCTCACCGCGTTTGTTTGGTCACGTTCTATCTAACATCTTCTAAGTAGTCAATAGACACAAGAATACCAATTAAAAAATTAATTATATCATTTATAAGGTGTAATCTGACTTCTTAGCCTCATCTTTTCATTCCGTTAACAGAGCTGAGAGGATTAGATTTGCAAACTGGTTTTTTCACCTATAGGCAAATCAAAGCAGCCACTGACAACTTTGATGTTGCAAACAAGATTGGAGAAGGTGGTTTTGGATCTGTATACAAGGTATCCCACAATGTCATCTTCCTTCAATTTTAGGATATCTATTTTTTTTTTATTGACTTATCCATGATATACCTTGTAACGACTCACCTCCAACGCCACAATATTGTCTACTTTTTGCTCTCCCAAACTAGACTTCCCAAGAGATCACTCATCCTGCTATTACTCTAAAATAAGTACGTTTAACTGCTGATTTCTGATAGGTTCATAGCCATCACGACTTTAAAATGCATTATGTCAGGAAGAGTGCAAATATACATATAAGCACATCCTCATTCCCATACCCAGGCAATGTGGAACGTCACAAAGTGGGTCATTACAAATGGTATCAGAGTTATTGCCCAACCTAAGATTTGGGGAGTGTGCACAACCTTATGAGGGTCGCTAGCGGGCACTCGATGGGACGTCAAGAATGGGGTGATCCTTTGAGGGTCGTTAGCGAGAACACTGGGTTCCAAGAGGGGGGGATTGTGATGTCCCACATCGCCTGAGTATATAAATGGGGATGTGCTTATATGTATATTCGTACCCTTCTTGACACAACGTGTTTTATTAAAGTTGTGATGGCCGTAAACCTATCAGAACTCAGTAGTTAAGCGTGCTTATCCAAGAATAGTATCTGAATGGGTGACCTCCTGTAAAGTCTGGTTTAGGGGAACCAAAAGCGGATAATATTGTGGCGTTGGGAGTGAATTGTTACATACCTAGAGGCATCTCATTGGATCATGAATACATACCTGAAAATGTATATTTTTCTATTTCTGATGCAGGGTATATTGTTGGATGGTACTATAATTGCAGTAAAGAAACTTTCTTCAAAGTCAAATCAAGGAAATCGTGAATTTGTAAACGAAATAGGAATGATATCTGCTTTACAACACCCAAATCTTGTTAGATTGTATGGATGTTGTGTTGAAGGAAATCAACTATTCTTGGTATATGAATACATGGAAAACAATAGCCTAGCGCGTGCTTTGTTTGGTAAGCTTTATTTTCACTTTCGTATTCTATGTTGACCGAAGCATTGGAACCTAACACTACAAATGGTCCAAAGATTAAGTTGATGAATTCCCCATTGGATTGTCTATGAAAAATGCAGGTCCAGAGGAATACCGATTAGAATTGGACTGGGCTACGAGGCAGAAAATATGCATTGGCATAGCAAAAGGTTTGGCTTTCTTGCATGAGGGATCAACCTTGAGAATTGTTCATAGAGACATCAAAACTACCAATGTGCTGCTGGATACGGACCTTAGTCCAAAGATTTCTGACTTTGGTTTGGCCAAGCTTGACGAAGAGGAAAAGACCCACATCAGCACTCGAGTTGCTGGAACCATGTAAGTTACACCTACTTGTTGCTTTTCTTTTTGGTCTGTGTAGTTATCGACTAAGAGATAATTCAGACAGATATTAACCTTAATGTCTATGTGAGATGCTGCCTTGAAACTAAGCCAGAACAAAGAAGCATTTAAAGTCTGCATATTTGAAAAGTTTCCATGTGGAAAGTTCTGTAAAGCCTGAATTCAGCATTTGGTAGGATGCTCGCTTTCCACATTCGCAACACAAACATACTTGCTGAGAAATTCATAACTACATGATTCAACAGTTATCAACCTATGTTCATGCTTTGCAAACTGGTCTAAGCATGAAACATGAACTAATCATCTGCTGTAGATTTCTTATGCTCCAATACTTTATGCAACAAACAATTAGCTCAATTTCCTTGTAGCTTAAAATTTGCAGTATTGGGAAAAAAAGGAGAAAAATTTGTCTATTTGACCATTAACATAAGTTCTACTCATAAACATATACTTCCTTGGCTTAAATAAGAATTATATAATTTGGAGAAACATGTGTTCAAATATTCTGTTTCCCTATAACAATGCTTTCATTTCAAATATTCTCAAAAACTGCTACATCACCAAGTGAAACAGAGAAATTCTTGACACCTTGTGGAATTATAAAGCCACAAGATGTTAAAAATTAGCCTCTCTACAGGGGATAGGTTACTGAAATGGGGAGCTAAAGGCGAGGTTAAATGTCTATTTTGTAGAGGTTGCATAGAATGTAGGGACCACTTATTTTTTGGTTGTGGTTTTAGCACGTGAATTTGGAAAGCCATTGTGGAAAAATGCAACCTGGATAACATCCCTTTTGAGTGGGAAGATGTAATTAAAAAGGGAGTGAAAGATTGAAAGGGAAAGAGTTTAAAAGCTGTGATTTGTAGGCTTGCATGAGGCTCAGTGGTTTATCATTTGTGGAGGCAAAGAAATGATGTCAAGTTTGGGAATATGTTAATCTCGGAGGAGAAAATGGTTCAAAGGATTAGTTGGGAGGTTAGATCCCGAATCATGTGGAAGGGCAAGTTTAAAAGCAGTGGAGAAAATGCGGCTGTGTGCTAATTGGGATATTCCCATCCGTGTTTTGATTTGATCTGATTGGGCTGCTTGTTGCTGATTCTGGTTGAGGTGTTGGCTGTTTTGTTGGTTGCTGGTATTGCTGCTCAGGTCTGGGTTTTGACTCTTTTGATCTGAATAGGGCTGGAAATAAGGGTTGTGCTGGTGTGCGCACTTTTGTTTGTATAGCTGCTGTTTTTCTGGTTGAGGGGCTTCAGTTCTTGGCTTCTTACTGTATAGATTGGCTGCTGCTGGTTCTCCTGGAACAGGGTTTTGATGCTGATGGGGTCTTCAGTATAGGTGGTTTGTCTGTATTGAATTCTGATATAGTTTTGTTTTGATTGTCAGGTTGGGAGTAGCTTGTATAGTGGCTACTGGTTGAGCTGAGATAGTGGGTTGTGTTGTAAGGGCCTCTGGGCCTATGGTTCTAGTAGATTACTCTGCTAGAGTGTTTTGTACATTGTTGTTCACAGATTTTAATTCATCAAAAAAAAAAAAAAAAAATGTAATACCAACCCCATTAAATTTGAGATCAATGACCAGACAACTTGTGTGGGCATTATTTATTTATTAGCAAGTTTCAAAAGTGATGAAATTATCTTCTTCCCTGTCGGTAATAATTTGTGCATCTTTGATGGAATGGATTACCAATCAATTCTAGTAGCTAATCAATTGCATAACTGAATGCTAATGCAAGAGAAATATGAGATGGTAACTAAGTTTCTATTCATGTTGGACTTTTTCGAATATATAAGATAAGAACTTCATACTAGTCAACCAGGAGTCAAAATAAAATCTTTATTTTGCAGAGGATACATGGCGCCAGAATATGCATTATGGGGTTATTTAACCTATAAAGCAGATGTTTATAGTTTTGGTGTTGTTGCATTGGAACTTGTTGCTGGGAAGAACAACATGAAATATCGACCAAATGAGGATTATGTCTGCCTGCTAGATTGGGTAAGATTGATGTTTTCCTTTTAATAAATGAATTTGAAACATAACCCAAAGAATGGTTGCTTCGTTGTGGCTTTCCTTCTGACTTAGTCATTGTGATATGTAACTCTAGATTCGAGCAGCAAAATAAACTAACTAGGCTGAGATTGACTCATTCGCTTTAGGCGTGAGTTCAGCTAATGACGTGTATATTTTTATTTTTCTATTATGTACATTTGGCTACGATACATATATATCTTTTGATTTGCTACATTTCATTTCCATTGTCTTCTCTATGCTTCTTCCAGGCCTTTGTTCTAATGCAAAAGGGTAATCTAATGGAGCTGGTCGATTCAAAGTTGGGTTCCGAGTTCAACGAGGAGGCAGTTAGAATGATCAAAGTAGCTCTATTATGCACTAATTCATCACCGGCACTTAGACCCGCCATGTCTGCAGTAGTAAGCATGCTCGAAGGCCGAACTGCTGTTAATGAACTTATAACGGATCCAAGTATATTTGGCGAGGAATTGAGGTTTAAAGCCTTTAGACACCCATTTGATGTGATTAGTGAAGCTGATAGCCTTATTCAGTCATTAGATTCAACATAGCTTGGCTCTAGATGACTGTAAATGTTACATTACATTACATGTATACAGACATACAGTCTACAGCTTTTAATATTGGTAGATGTATCTACCCTTCTATTCTAGTTGTCTCTGTACATTTTGTTACTGCAGACTTGAAATAACAAGAAAGAAACATCAACTACGAGGATTACTTAATTTCCCCACGTCTCAAGGCTCAGGTTCTTCTTCCATTTTTCACTTAACTCCACAAGAAAGTTGGAAGTACTTGGCTTAACATCCTGCTAATCTGAGCTGAAGATAGGGATCGGTATGCCATTCTAGAACTCAACCACTAGTGGAATAGACCCATGAAACGAAATGATTATTCTTAATCGTAATCTTATGATAAGTTATAAGGACCAGCTGATTTAGAGAACATATGTATCACTAAAAAGTTTGTCAACATGAAGGCTACACATTTGGTATGTGGAAAAGATCCCTGAAATAGAATGATTATTCTTAATTTTATGGAATAGTCATTTTTTTTTTATTTGGTAGCACACTATAACTCCCCTAAATAGAGGAATAGTTATTCCTCTAAAAATAAAAAATTAATTAAAGAAATAACTATTCTTTGAAGAAAATGATGGGTTTTCCAAAGAAAAAAAACTCATTATTTTTAAATTTTTTTAAAGCTAAAATTTATAAATAGAAAATAGAAAAAAAAAAAAAAAAATCAAAACATTCTACGGGTATCCTATCACCCTAATAAAATACGTGGGGAGATGTTTTTTTAAAGGAAAAGTTTTTATTAGAGGAACATGATGGGTTTTCCAAAAAAAAGTCATTATTTGTTTTTTAAACAAAAACTTAAAATTTATAAATCACATCCGATGATCTTTTTGTAAACCGACATTCTCTACAATAACAACAATAAAGGGTTGGTAACCCAACAATAAGCTCTAAAATAGCAAGATCAGTGTAGATAAACAAAAATTAAAAGAAAATGCGTCTAAAGAATGACGTAACCATATGAATTATTGGCATGAACACCAAAAAAAATGGTTAATAGTTAAGGCGGTTTGACAAGGCGTACTAAGGATGACACAGCAAAGAGGCATGGGAAATGGCATGAACCTCGAAAGGTCCCTCAACCCTTTCCGAACCCCAACTTGGAAACAACAACAAACACCAGCACAGAAGCTAAAACCAAAAAAAAATAAAATAAAATTACAAAACTACAACCCATAACCCAAAAATCAATAACACCAACCGAGGAGATGGTAGGAATGTGAGATCCATGCGCAAGCACACGAAGGCCAGGCAAGGGTAGATCGAACTAGCATTTGAAGTTTGTGGAGGTAAAACTAAGAAAATTAAAAATTTGGCAGGGTAAAATTGTTAGAATATATGACGAGATTTGATTGTAATTGATTGTAATCTCCCATAATCAGATTTTTTAGCAATCAAATTTGATTGGTTTGATTGTAATCAGATTTGATGGTAATCAAATCAAATTATCATACATATCTACCCCAATTGTCCTGTAAATATGAGTATTTTGTTTTGTAATATTATCAATGAATCAGATAAAAATGTAGCCAGACCGGCTTATCTACTACGCCAATGGAAAGTAAGCATCCCTAACAACAGTTCCTGATGCCGGAGGAAATTACTCAAAATTTGAAACATAGCTTGGGAGTTTCTTAGGTTTGATGTTGGTCCTGGAAGTAAAATTCATCTTTGGGTGGATAATTGGCACCCCTTTTGAGTTTTGGTTGACAAGTTTGGGTATAGAATCATTTATGATTCTAATAGCCAGCTGGAGGCTAAGCTAGACACTGTTATTAGGCAGGGTAATTGGTGTTGGTGTCCTGCACGGTCTTATGATCTTGTTGCGATACAAAGCAAGTTGTCGGAAGTGCCCATTGGTGAAGTAGATAAGCCAGTCTGAACTATTGCTAGATCAGGCTCTTATGTTTGTTTAGACACTTGGAACCATCTTAGGAAGAAGAAAGATGAGGTGAGTTGGTGGAGGTGAGTTGGTGGCCTTTGGTTTGGCATTCTTTTTCCATTCCTACACAGGCTTTCATCCTTTGGCTGGCTGTCCTTAACAGACTTACCACTGGGGATCGCTTGACTGCTTGGGGTTTTCAAGGGGATTCCAACTGTACTTTCTGTAGGGGTGAAATTGAGAGTCGAAACCATATGTTTTTTCTATGTGACTTCAGCTCCCAGATTTGAAAAGCATGTTTGCAGCGATGTGGCATTTTGAGCACTTCTACTAGCTACAATGATGGTATTGCTGAGGGGTGCAATCACTGGAAAACTAAGAGGTTGATGGGTACTATATGCAGACTGTTATTGAGCTCTACAGTTTATGATATATGGCGAGCCCGGAATGAGATTAAATTTGGGGGTCATCCTCAAATGAAGAAAACAAATATTTTGGGAGTTTCAATGTAGAATTTCTGAAAAAGGAAAATTTTCTAGGAATATGGAGAATGTCTCTCTCTACCATAGGTGGAATATTGGTGTCAATATACTGCATTAGTATAGTTAGCTACTCAGTTGGTTCTTTGTAGTTTTGTTTGGTTGTTTGCCAAGAGACACTCTCTGGTTGTAAAGGGTGTTCTACTTGGGGTTGTTTTCCTTTGATTGTACAATTGATTCTTTTGTCAATATATAGATCTACTTATTCTTTCAAAAAAAAGAAAAATGTAGCTACTTTATTCTATGGAGGTAGGTCTTAGACTGAATCACATAAAATCTCGTCTTTATTTTCTTTTTATTTATTTTTCTCTTCCATTCTTAATTTCTTCATGGTATCATAGCTATAGGTTAAGCGAGTTTCGATCTTGTGAATTTTCAATTTTTTATTTTTATTTTCTTCTCCTTTTGTTCAGTCTCTAGTTTTTAGATTGTATCATAGAACAAAACAAAACGATGCATTTGCCTGCTTTGAATTTTTTTTTTTTTTTTTTTTTTTTTTTTTTTTTTTTCAATGGTGTTCATTGTAGAGGAAATTTTTTGTTGAATAGTAATAAAATGTGATTTATGTGATATAAAGTAGAAAGAGATTTCAAATCTTTTAATAGAATAATGAAAATGTTTTGTTTTATAGTGATGTTTTTTTTATTTGAATAGAAAAAAGAAATTGATTGATGTGAGATAAAAAGTAAAAAAAAAAAAATTAAAATGTATTTAAGTTGACTTTTTTTTTAAAGAAGTGAAAAAAAAAAGAAGAAGAAGAAGAAAAAAGGAGAGGGAGGAGGTTATCAAAAGGTGCTAGCTATCCTTGCGTCGTTCCCTGCATTGGGTTACTTGTTAATTTTTATTTTTGCTGTTTGTTCTTTCAAGGAAATTACAATTTCAAATAATAATAATAATTAAAAAATAAAACGACAGCATTAAGAAAAAAAGAAAAAAAAAATAATTGGGTTGAAAAAGAAATGGCTAAGTTGTTGTTATTTAGCCATATGACCCATCTTTCGGCTCTTTGTTGGCCTAATTATTTGGTCTATTGTTGATCAAAACCTATTTTGGGCCATTTGGTAGCCCAATTTCTTTGGCCTTAGGGGTATTGTTTAACGAACTATGTCTATTTAAGGCCTATAGTTGGCCTTATTTCAGCCCATAGTTGACTCTCATAATTGACCATTTTTTAGCCTATTGTTATCAAAGACCTATCTTTGATCATTGTCGCCATCCACCTCTAGTCATCGTCGCTGGCTGCCACAAACTCCAACAAGTTTTCGGCGTGTTCCACCATCTTTCACCTTGAGTTTGAGTGGGAATATATATATATATATATTAAGAGATTTGATTTCAGAAATCTTATTATAATTTATTGTAATCTCCCCCATAATCAGATTTGATGGTAATCAAATCAAATAAACCACAATTCTCCAATAAATATGAATATTTTATATTGTAATATTATCAAGGAATAAGAGCAAAATGTGGCCCTTAAGGTTTTATCCTGTGGACATAAATCTTAGACCGAACCATGTAAAATCTCGTATCTTTATTTTCTTTCTATACCACTATTTATTTATTTTTCTATTTCTTTCTTAATTTCTTCAAAATTTTAATTTTTGAAAGGGTTACAGGGTTCTTTTTCTTTTTTTTTTTTTAAAAAAAAAAAATGGAGAAAACATGTTCCACCCCTGAGGCCAGGCAGAGGCGTGGGAGGTGACAGTGGGGAGTGTAAAGGTTGGTGAAGACAGTGGATGAGGCGAGTTGTTGGGTGGAGCTGACAGAAGATGACGGATTGAGCTTGAAAAAAGCTATATCTGAAAACCAAGGCAGTTCGGTGAGGAGGAGGCGACATCGCAGTAGTAGAGGGGCTGAGTTTGCGTTTTTTCCACCTGAGGCGATGGATAGAGCCTGCAAAAGACGAATAAAGCCTCGCAATAAGCCAAAAAAAAAAAAAAAAAAAAAGCTTCCGTTGATGGAAGCTTCGTGACGTGAGGGAGGGGACGAGTATCGATCCCTCCTCCTCATTCCTCAAGCACAACAACTCAAGTCGTCTTTCGCAGACAGCAGTGGGGCTCTTGTTGCGTGATTGGCGCGATAAATTTATTAGTGTTGGAATTCTGTGCTTTAATTTGGAATTGAAACGGACAGTGACAGTGAGATCTATATATGTAATAAAAAAACCTCCATTTGATGTGTTCGTACTATTCCATTCAACTTTATAAAATCATTAAACACTATTTAATTTTAACTTATTTACTCCATAATTACTATTTGTTGAGAATGAAAAAAATATAAGAAATTACTTGTTAATAACAAAAATTTTTTACAAACTAAATTTTTTACGACCCATGTATAAAGATGACATGCACGTTTCCTTTAAACATATGTTTTTCACATGTTTATTCTCCAAACAGAAGGACATCTTGCGACAGAGATCCTTCTCGAATTCACCAAAGGTATTTGAGGATGAGGGCCAATGAAGGGCCTTGTGATAGACATCCTGGTCTACAAATTCTTAAAACGATATGAATTGCCTTCAATTTGGAGGCCGAATTCTTAAAGATATTGTCTCTTAACATGCGAGAAACACATTACATGATTTTTAGTAGCATTTATAAGAAGCATGTGAGAGCTTAAAGGATACATGTCACTTTTTAAGAGCTAGTTATAGGAGTTTCTATAATTTATAAGTTTGTAGAGAATTTACGTCCATTTGAATATAAATTTCCTCGATTAGAGAAATTTCTCTGAATCTCTAACTCAGTCTTTAAAAGTGTTATGTGCCCCTTAATAATATGTTAAGCGACACATGACACTTTTCCCCAACTCAATTTAAAAGAAATTTTTATAACTTAAAAACTTTTTAATCTTTTTAAATGTGCACAAGAATTTCCTTCAAACCAGGTTGAATGAATAAAAGTGTGATGTATCCAATATTGAACATATGAGAATTGAAAAACATATAGTTTTTTAACATGTATTTCTCACATACTTTTCTAATAACATTAATAAAAATAATATGCGCTTCTCAGATTTTCAATAGACATATGATATTTTTAAATAAGATGTGTTTGATATTATTCTCTTACACATATCTTTTACAAATTTATTACTAAATCTGTGGAACCTACATATGGCCCCAAAGATTTAATTGTAAATTTACACATTTTTTGTACAAAGACTTCAAGAGATAGACAATAGAATGAAACCGAACATTTCTCATCCTAAAGACAGAATTGAAAGAAATTTTTCTAAACCATTTTGAAAGAAATGTTTCTCCTTTAAATGTTGTAAAAGCTAGTAATCCTAGAGTCTAAGATGGCGGCCATGAGTCAAGAAAGACCAATAGTCATAGTCTATCTATAGCACATGTGGTCTCACAAGTTTTCGCGTGTAGACTACGGCCTTTTTCCTTTAATTTCCTTTCTTTCGTTTCTAGTTTATTTCTGTATTAATCAGAAGACCCTTTGTTTTTTTTTTTTTTTTTTTTAATTTGCTGGCCTTGACCTAGTTGTTTACTTACTCAAGTCAAGAAACCTACTCTCTGCAACCGTATTAATTAAATTGGTTGGGAGCTCCAAATTGAACTGGCTTAGGCAAAGGCAGATTTGCAAGTCCCCCCCTCAAGATTAAATTGCATTATATATATGTATAGTCTCTCTCCTTTCCGACCAACGAGGCAGACCATGCTAGTATTACAATTGTAAGGTTAGAATTTGGTAGAAATTACTGCATTACATTATATATTCGAATATTGCAGGTTACAGAAGAATCATTTATATCATGGAAATCATTTTTAGATGCATATATATAAATGTACGTGAAGGTTCCCTTGATCAGTACATCAAATAATTGATTTATATACAAGCGGAGCTCGTGGAATAGCCTTCTGATCAGTAGCTAGAGGAGATGATGGCAAGACTTCTTCCTTGTGTTTGCTTTATTCTACTCATCTTGCTTTTATGCATGGAAGCTCAAGCAGGCCGTCTAGGCCCTACTCCTGATGAAGAAGGTGAGGAGGCTTTTCTTTTTCTTTCTATCTGTGTATAATATATATGTGAAACCTTCCTTAATTCATATCTTGGTGGATATGGAAATCTACAAATTAGGTCTTAGCATAATTAGACGGAGTCATATCTATGTCGTTGGTGATGGAAAAATGTTAGTTATATTTGTTTCGTTTACCTCAAAAAGATTAATCTAAGTTATTAATTCCTAGCTAGAGAGTTCTCTCTAGAGCTTAGTACCACCTAATAAAAAACTAATGTGAACTTAGCACTTCTAACAGGCCGGTTCGATATATTTGGGGACTTTAGGCGAGAAGTTTAAGTGAGGTCTTTTATTTAAAATTAAATATAAATTAGATATTATTTAATTTAAAATTATATTTTTATTCAAAATTTATTTAAAGATCTTTTTTGAGATTCAATTAATTTTTCTACCATTTTTTATTTTTTTAAGTTTTTCATATTCACAAGCATATTTTCTAGTAGACATCTATAACTAAAAGTATTTACAAATTAAATAAACACAATTTATAATTAAAAAGAATTATATATATTATGATTATAATAAAATAAATTAAAAAAATAGAACAATAAAACCTGATTGGTCAAAGCTCGCATTCTCTTTAATCTTTATATATAATAGAATTATCTAAGACTTTTAACCTACACAAGGAAAGACAAATTAGTGTAAAAATATTTCTTAAAATTAAGTAAAAAAGTTTAATATAATGCAATTAATTGATCAGATATGGAATGATTTTAAGGACTTGAATAGTAAGTTATAAAGAAATAATGAAAATAAAGAAGAAGAAGAGACTTTTCATCTTCTTACTTCTTAGCATTTATATATTTATTTATTTCATTTTATATTATTTTTGAAGTCTTGAACGTTGGACTTATCACTTAAGGACCGTTGGACGTACAGTTGGAGTGAACTTAATTAAGTCTTATTTTTTGAAAGAAGACTTTCCATCTTCTTTCTTCTTAGCATTTAATTTTTTTTTTTTTTTTTCATTCTATATTATTCATTGGCCGACATTCATTCCGTCCATTCATGACTCTAACAGTGGTAGCGTGCATGCCAAATTTGAACGTTGGGACAGCTGACTTAATTTTTTTTTTTTTTTTTTTTTCTAAGGAGACTTTCCATCTTCTTTTTTTAATTAAGGCCTTCAATTTAATTTTTTTAGAAATAAATCATTATTGATATTTCGTAATCGGAGGCCTTATTAAATTGGGGCCCTACATTACATTAATGCCTTTATTAATTTATTTTTACCATATTTTGGGGCCTTATTAATGTATATTGATGGTAATTAAAATCTTTTTTTTTTTTTAAAAAAAAAAAAAACAAAAACCAAATTTATTAATATTTTTATTTTGAGACTTTATTAAATTAGGGGTCTTAGGCGGCCGCCTAATTCGTCTAAGGCTCCAACCGGCCCTGACCTCTAAACATTTTCATAATCCATTCACAACAATGTGAAACTTACGTTTTAAGGCATCGCAATCTTTTTTTAATTCAAATCATTGGCTGGTTGGAGCCCATATTCCACCACCAAAAGACCACTTGAAATCCCCGATTCATGACACCATTCAAGCCTCCAAACAATCAAAACCCCAAGAAAAGATTGGCAAATCCCAATCCGAAAGAGATTGGACCATTCTCAAATCCAGGAGGTTCAAACGAAAAGGTTTATTAGTTGATAGGAGAGGATCCAAATTAATTTCCTTACCCTTTGTAGTTGGTGTTGGGCAGAGGATGTGAGCATTGTGAGGAGAGCCTATTGGGTCCTTTTTGTCCGAGCAAGGGGCACATAATAGTTAATACATTGCTTGAGCAAGTTTCTTGGGCAGATGGTTCTCTGATTCGGGTAAGATGGCCCCTCGCTCTCGCATGGCTTCTATAATTTCTACTACTCTCTGCTTTTTGGATTAAGATCCCATGAAATTAGGCTACCCAACTTCCACTCAAATTTGGAAGCCTTAAGAGAGAGGGCTCTAAGGCCCACCTGCCCCAAACAATTATGGTGCAAAGCCTACCTATTCTAGACATGTGAATCTCCGCCGTTTTCATCTTTTACGAGAGGGGAGTGATCCTTACACTCACACTACACAATAATGACACAACACCAAGGTACAATGGAGTGGGATCCATGTGTGGGTCCCACTCTATTGTGCCTTGGTGTTGTGTCATTGTTGTGTAGTGTGAGTGTTTTAATCATTTCTCTTTACGAGACCCCCCTCCATCCAAAGAGAAATGATATATACTTTATAACTTTTGTACAACTTTTGTACAATTTTAATAATTTTTTTTTTTTTTTCAAACTAACCATTGAATCTGTTTTGACCCACATATCCAATGATTAATTTTCTATTTTTTATTTTTATTGAAAAAAATTATTGAAGTTGTACAAAAATTATACAGAAATTGTACATGTATCATATAAAATGTCAAAAGACACTTGAAAAAAAAAATGTATACTTTTCCATGTAATATAACATCGGGTGCACTCAAATTGAAGAAGATCTCTTAATTAGAACACTAGCAGCAGCTTCTTTAAATTCTATTTACTTCCATATACGTAGGAAAAAAACTCTTAAAAATTTTATTGAATCAGATTTTCTTCTCGTTCCCTAAATTAAGAAAATATCAAAGTAACCAAAAGTTGTACTCTATATATAGGGAACCAAAAGTGGTTTCTTTAGCATTGTTTTAATATAAAAAACTTTATCTTTCCTTTCTCATTTCTTTAACATTTATTTGAAACAATAGTTAAATGATTCACTGTTTGACTTTCTTTTTCTTAACATTTAATTTAAAAAATATTTAAATGGTATAGAAAAATAATAAGGAAACTGCCGTTAATTCTCTTGGTAGTGTGATAGCATTAAAAGAATCGTCCAATTATGTTTAGCACGACCTCGCATTTATGCCAAATTAATATAGAGGTGAGGTTGTATGGAAATTTCGAAGGATTTTTTATTTTTGTAATAAAAATAAAAACATTACTTCACTTTTGGATGGAGCATTTTTTTTTTTTTTTTAAAGGCAAAACTAATGGAAAAATAAATAATTGATGAGTTTGGGGTATTTATGCAGTGAAAGCCCTTCGTGAAATAGCCAAAGAAATGGGGAAGAAAGACTGGAATTTCAGTGTGGATCCATGCCGTGAGGACCCAAGCTGGAGAACACCAAAATTGCCTTCGTGGCCAACGTACCAGAATTCTGTGTTCTGCAGTTGCTCTGCTGGTGTATGTCACGTGGTTGAACTGTAAGTACCCTTCATTTCATGGGCGGAGCCAGCCCCCCTAAGTTGGGGGGCCAAATTGAAAAAAAAGTTTTGGGATCAAAATTAGAAAAAATAATAAAATTTGGGATAAAATTTTAATTTTTTTTAATTTTAATTTTTTTTTTGGGAGAACCTTGTGGCTTGGGGGGGGGGGGGGGGGGGCAGGCCCCCCCAAGCCCCAAGGTGGCTCCGCCCCTGCTTCATTTCTTTCGTTCATCCTATTAAATCATTGGCTTAAATGAAGGTTTAGGTTAAATATACTTTAACCCCTCAGCTAACAATTATTTTTTTATAAAATTTTGTAAACTAACGGATGTGACACTTAGACTCATCAAATTATCAATTAATTGCATTTAAGACACTATGTTAGAGGCTACCGTCTATTTAGATAGAAAATTGGTCACGTGCCACGAACATGACCACTTTTCTATCTTATTTCCTATAATACCATTCATTTTTATAAAACTAAAATAATTGAAAAAATAAATAAATAAATAAAAGAAATGAAACGCGAAGGGTGGCCAAACCTCTCCTGAACCACCCAAATATAAGGTGGGGTGGCTTGCGAGCCACCGCCAAAGGTTGCTGGGTTACTTAGAAACAAAACAGAAATTTTTCCAATTTTTTGAATTATTACCCCTGTAACTCTAAATTTCCTCAAGATTGATGCATCTTCTTTAATTTTTGTGTTAAATAACTAGTTATCTAAGACCTTAACCTGAAAAAAAAAATTATAAATTTATTCATTTAATTAATATCGTAACACTCGCATTATGTGTGGATTCAAACTTGACTGAACACATAAATTATTCAATTGAAATCAGAGATAAATTACAGAGAAAAAATTTGAATTCAGACTGTTGCTTTGACACGATGATCAATCACCGGTTATTGCTTAAACGGATATAAAATGATGAATTTAATTATTTAATTTAGAAGTTCCGTGCTGGGTTGAAATATTGTTTACTTCTGAGCCAGTGATACTTTCAATTTTCCCATTGTCTGTTCAAACATATATAAGGGAAGAAAAATCTTGTCCTAGCAGATTGAGGGTTTTAAAGGTTGTGATGGAAGAATAATCAGATGATATTTGATCTTTTATCTATAATCATTCATGTCACACAGATGTCTTGAAGGGCTAGATCTTGATGGTGTGCCTCCACCGTCCATAGTGAACCTCCCCTACCTAAAGAAGATGTAAGAAGAGTAACCATGTTTTACTTATTAGTACGTGAAAATTGATTTAAGCTTCTAATCTAATACCACACTTTCCTCTTGCTTGTAGTGATCTCTCTCGAAACTACCTTAATGGTACAATTCCACGCGAATGGGCTTCTATGAAGTTGGAATATCTGTATGTAGTACTCAATTAACCTCTGATTTTAGCCAGTAAATGTTCGTTCTTATTGAATTAAGCTGGTTCAATGCAGGTCCTTTAAAGTAAACAAGTTATCAGGACCTATCCCAAGCTTCCTGGGAAAAATTACTACCCTTAAACATTTGTATGCTCTAATTGTATCTTTCATACTCACCCTTTTTTATCTAGTAATGTTGCATGATTGTTTGATTTAGTTTAGCCCAGCTTTGATATTAACAAAGACTGTATTTCCAGGTACATAGAGAACAATCTGTTTTCTGGAATTATTCCCCCCGAACTTGGAGAGTTGGTTAACTTGGAGAGCCTGTCAGTGTTTCTTTTCTATCATTTTTTTTTTCTTTCAAACCAGATTCGATGATTCGTTTCTTAATTATCAATTATTTAATTATTCAATTAACACCAAGTTTAACTGGTCTGAAATTCCCATTTGATGACTGCAGTATTCTTAGTGCCAACAATCTCACTGGAGAGTTGCCAATAGCTCTCACTAATCTAACCAAATTAACTGAACTGTTAGTGATTGCAACCCATTTCTATACTTATAAGTAATTTGAGATGTTTACTTGAAAAGCTTATAGTTTCTATGTTATTCAGTCTTGTTTCCAATTTGGCTATATGCAGAAGGATTAGCAGTAACAACTTCACTGGAAGAATACCTGACTTTTTTCAAAGTTGGAAACAACTTGAGAAATTGTATGTGTTCTAGTGTTTTTTTCCCATAGTGTTAAAATCTTTTCTAGTAGAACATTCAGGTGTAATCTAACCATTAAAATTGTGTTTTTAACAGAGAAATTCAAGCTAGTGGTCTCGAGGGGCCCATTCCTCCTAGCATTTCTGTCTTGAGTAACTTAACTGAGCTGTAATTTCTGCCTTCTAAGTACTCTTGGGTTGCATAATCTTTGTGATATTTCCCTGTTATACTCAAATTAACAAGACTTGTTGCTTAAGAGGCTAACAGTTATTGATGATGGAATTTTGTTCAGAAGGATTAGTGACTTATTTGGTGAGGGTTCTAAATTTCCACTGTTAAGTAACATGACAGGCATGGAAAGATTGTAAGTCATTCTTTTACTGTAAAATTTCAAGAACTCTAATAATACGAAGTTATAGCAATTTTTTTGAGATGATATCGGTTGACATTGCAGGATGTTAAGGAGCTGTAATCTCTTTGGAACAATCCCTGCAAATATATCAAAAATGGAATCACTAAAAGCTTTGTAGCCCTTCTGTCCTTTCTATATTCCTCTCATTTTTTGCTTTGTTTACTGAAACATTAGTGCACTACACGCCCCTGATGGTTGTATTAGACCCTGTTAATTATCTCCATTAAGCACTTTAACTCTATATTTAATTTACAAACATAGGGATGCGTGAAGTTTTCTGTATTTTTTTTTTTTTTTTTTTTTTTGGGGGGGGGGGGGGGTTGGGGAAGGGGAGGGAGTGTTGTGACATCCCACATTGACTAGGTGTAGGAATGATGATGCGCTTATATGTATATTTACATTCTTCTTGACACCGCGTTTTAAAACTGTAATGGCCATGAACCTATCAGAACTCCGAAGTTAATCGTGTTTCTATGAGAATAATAATAAGATGGGTGATCTCCTGAAAAGTTTGGTTCGGAGGAACTAAAAGCGGACAATATTATGTCGTTAGGATGGGTCGTTACAGAAGGGGTGGGGGAGGGGTTACTATATGTAGATATTGTCATATTAAAGTTCACAGTAGATAATTATTTTCCATAATGATTTTACTCATTCATCTCTAGAATTAAGATGTTTTCCTGATTCTACACTTTAAAAGCTGGACATTTATGTCTTATCAGGTTCAATATGTTCACGGTTAATTAGATCATTTTATAAAACTTCTTTTGTGTTATTATAACACCTTTTTCATTATATCCATGTAGAGACCTCAGCTTCAACAGATTAGAAGGAGAGATTCCGAATATTGAAGGCCTAACACACTTGAAAAACATGTAAGTGTGGCCTCAAAACCCTAAATCTAGCTATATGGCAGAGAAGCTCAAACAAACAATTTAAAGCAGCACAAAGCACACAAATACATCATTAAAGAGATTATAGTGCTTATGATTGAGATTTATGTATTATGATACCCCCAAAAGTTAGGTCATACATTGATTGTGTACTAAATTAGGCTTAAATCTATAAGTAGCTCTAGAGAGCTCTAACATTAATTTTGACTAGCTAGTCATTTTAGAGTATAGCACAAATGTGACTAACAATTTTCTTAGGTCGTGATAAATGGTATGAGAGCCAATCTAGTAATATCATGTGGCATTGGAATAATGTAGTGTGACATGGGCCTAAACAAGGATTTTAGGGATGTAAGTGAGGGATATTTATGACACCCTAGAAAGTCAGGTCCAACATTAATTGGTTCATTCTAACTGAAACTAGGTAGTATAAGTAACTCTAGGATGATCTAATTGTAACTTTGATTAGTTTTGTGAAGTATAACGTGAATGTGGCTAGTGCATTTTCTTGGTTGACAAAATATTGTTAGACTCCGCAAAACTAAGTCATGCAATGGGTGGATGGATTGTGAAAATGTTGCATGGGTACTAAGTCCTACATTGGTTCCTTATTAAGTGAGACTAGGTTATATAAATTACTTTTAAGGAATTCCAATTGCAACTTTGACTAATCATTTTAAAAGTGTAGAATGAATTGTGGAAATGGTATTAGAGCCAACTTAGTTATGTCGTATGGCATTAGGGCATTATGATTTTGACGTGAGACCTAGTGAGAATGTTAGATATTTGATTAAAAGAAATTGTGATACTCTCAATTATGAAACTAAAGTCCAACAATACGTATATAGATTAATTATAAAGGCGTGTCAAGTCCCATGTTGCTTTCTTTGGGTTGTGACACACACACACACACACACATATTTCTACTCACAAAGTATTTTACCTCCCAATTTTTGTCCATTTTCTTCCATTAGTAATGATATAAATAAGTTTTTAACTAATGTGTAACTGTGTTGCTATTTGAACAGGTTTCTGACTAGCAACTTGCTCACGGGGCCTATTCCAGAATGGATAAAAAACAGAAACAGTGACTAGTATATAATTCATCTTGATTTCCACTTGACATTTGCATGACATTTATTTATTGTAATTTTTTATGGTTCTCCATATTTATAATCTTTACAAGCATTCATAACACTCAAATATATATTACCTTGATGTTGATTCATCTCATGGCCTCTTTATGGTCAATGGCTGATCTCCATCAATCATATATAATAGGTGAATTAAATCGGTTTTTCTACTAGCTCTAATTTGCATCTTGCACCACGTGACACTTGTAAAAAAGAGTGGTAGAAAAATCGGATATGCTTGTTAATGTGTTTTGGTGGGTATTTTTTTTTTTTTGGTTTGAAAATGTGATTTGATATGACACAAAGGGGAAAACTGTTTTTGTGTTTTGAATAGTTTGTTAATGTTATTGTTTTGAGAACAGAAAATAAAGATTTAACAAAGATTTTTCGTTGTTTGCTATCTGGCAACACCATATTGATAGTTAAAGAAATTTATTGTAACTTTTTAAATGTTCCATTTTTCATATGCATTTATATAGCATGTTCTTAATGAAAATATGTTTGTTTGCAGCCAAATAGATCTTTCTTATAATAATTTTTCAAAAAGCTATGTGACACCTACTTGTGAAGGAACCTTGTAAGAACTTTTCTTGAGTTTAGCTTTTCATACTTTGCTCTCTTCATAAGCTTTCTAATTTCCCAAAACTAACTAGTTTCTCATTTCATCAGAAATTTGTTTGAGAGCTTCGCTGGATGGGAAAACTTGTAAGCTTCTAACTTGAAAAATAATAACAAGAACCAATGTTTCTCTGTTTTTCTTTGTTTTTCTTGCCTTTTATTTTGAAGAAGGATTTCCATTTTTCATTCAAATTTGCTTAAGTTTACTCTTCTTTCTTATATGACACTAATTAAGAACACTAGGAAGAGAGTGCCTGCAGAACTATCCATGCTCAAAAGGTAATTAGTTTACCTTACAATCAAATTTTGAGGTGTATGGTTGTATGCTTTACTTATGTTGTCAGGCCTTCCTTTTTGATAATTTCCTTCAAAAATGAAAAAGAGACAGTTAATATTTCATTTTGTTGCTGGCAACCTAGTAAATGAACTAATAAGACAAAGTTAATTTCTTTTTTGCTCTATAATGTTTGCTCATGTCTTATCTCATAAAAAATCCGTTGTTTCTGAGTAGATCAGTATTCCTTGCATATAAATTGTGGTGGAAGCTCAACTACTATTGAGAACATACAGTATGAAGGGGATCCAGACCTAGCAGGTCCAGCAAAATTTCTTCCCACTACTGCTAGTTGGGGATTCAGTAGTAGCGGAAAATTTTGGGATACCAACAGAACCTCAGATCAATACAAAGCAAATAATGTGTCAGTACTAAGAGTGAATAACTCTGAACTATTCACGAGTGCACGGCTTTCTCCTCTTTCTCTGACATATTATGCTCGTTGCTTGGCAAATGGAAATTATACTGTGAAACTATACTTTGCAGAGATAGTATTCCGAGACAACAGATCTTTTTACAGTCTTGGAAGACGGATATTTGATGTTTATATCCAGGTATGATGTCATATTTGTTTTGCTTTATACATAGAACACAATTTTATTGATTTTTATTTGTTACAGGAAAAACTGGAGTTGAAGGATTTTGATATTGAAAATGCTGCAAATGGGGTTGATAAAGCAGTTGTTAAGGAATTTAAAGCAGTTGTGAGGAATAAAGTTTTACACATCCGCTTTCATTGGGCTGGGAAAGGCACAACAGCTGCCCCAGAGAGAGGAACATATGGTCCTCTCATCTCGGCCATCTCCATTGAATCTGGTAACCATTTCTTGGAGTATGAGAATCTTTTACTATCCAACTTCTTCCATAATTATTATATTGATGAACAATAAAAGCATAGCACGATATAGTTGAGGTAGAATCCATGATTATTTGCTGTAAAAAATATTACTCAAATCAAAGTTAAACTGCAACTAGATGGAAGAAATCAAAATTTTTATATTCTTCTTTTTACCTTACTCTAATAATTTGTGTTTGAACCATCCATTTGTATCTTGGTTTGGATTGCTCTGCCTATGTGTATTTGTATGGTACTAGTTGTATTCCATAATCAATCTCCTTAACTATTTTTCTCTTTTGCAGATTTCAGTCCCCCTGGTGATGACAGGAAGATATTCATTGTTGTTGGAGCTGTAGTATCAGTGCTATTGCTCGTTTTTATGATTTTAGGCATTCTTTGGTGGAAAAGCCACGTAGGAGGCAGGATATCAAGGGAAAAAGGTAATCAGCAAACGCTCATTTGGATAATTTATCTCCAACTATTCACGAAGTTGAAACAATGTACAACAATTTCCCAATGGCTTTATATATATACATTGCAGTTTGTGCAGCATATTATTGAACATTTCTCCGTAGATGAAAAATTGGCAATCCAAAGTACACCATGAAAAGCAACTATACGGTTGTTGGATTGCAAAGCATAAGAATCTGTCTTCATGATAGTTTTCTCGGGCTGTTACTATATTGCTACTGGAGTCAGCTCCAATCATAATCGTAAATGATTTGACCAAATCAAACAAAAATATGAGATCATTGTTTTTTCATAAAATCTAAATAAAGGCATTTTTGCATGACAGATGGAGGGCTTTAGGTCACTGAGTTGCTTAAATGTCTAAGAAGGACCCATGTAACAGAAGTTTGCAAGAGATAAAAGATTGTGGATTTCAATAAACTCTCTTTTTGAAATGTGCTCTAAATGATCTTATCTTAATTGTTAAAAAGAACCAAAAGGCATATCTCTTGGTAATAGCCTAATAGGCACCAATGAAGTTCCCCCTTCTTTCTTTCTTTTTGGAATCAAGAAAACAATGATTGCTGGGCAAATGTAAGAAACAAAATGAAACCCTAAATCTTGTAAAAATATTGGGGTTTAAGTGGCTGATCAACTGCATTATGGTTCCTTCTCATTTGGTCACATTCTATCTGACATCTTATAAGTAGTCAATAGACTCAAAAATACTAATTAAAAATTAGTAATATCATTTATAAGATACAATTTGACATCTTAGCCCCGCCTTTTCATTCCTTTGACAGATCTAAGAGGATTAGATCTGCAAATTGGTTTTTTCACCTACAGACAAATCAAAGCAGCCACTAACAATTTTGATGCTGCAAACAAGATTGGGGAAGGTGGTTTTGGATCTGTATACAAGGTATCCTACAACGTCATCTTTCTTCAATTTTTGGATTTCTATTTTCTTTTTCTTACCTAGAGGCATCTAATTACATAATGAATACATACCTGAAGCTGTATATTTTTCTATTTCTGGGGCAGGGTATACTATTAGATGGTACTATAATTGCAGTTAAGAGACTTTCTTCAAAATCGAATCAAGGAAATCGAGAATTTGTGAACGAGATAGGCATGATATCTTCTGTACAACACCCAAATCTTGTTAGATTATATGGTTGTTGTGTTGAAGGAAATCAACTATTCTTGGTATATGAATACATGGAAAACAATAGCCTGGCACGTGCTTTGTTTGGTAAGCTTTATTTTTCACTTCAGTATTCTGCATTGATTAAAGCATAGGAACCAAACCCTACAAATGGTCTATATTAGGAACTAAGTTGATGAATTCCCTATTGGACTATCAATGCAAAATGTAGGTCGGGAGGAGTACCGATTAGAAATGGACTTGGCTACAAGGCAGAAAATATGTATTGGCATAGCAAGAGGTCTGGCTTTCCTGCATGAGGAATCAACACTGAGAATTGTTCATAGAGACATCAAAAGTACCAATGTCCTACTGGATAGGGACCTTAATCCAAAGATTTCTGACTTTGGTTTGGCCAAGCTTGACGAAGAGGGAAAGACCCACATCAGCACTCGAGTTGCTGGAACAATGTATGCAACATCTTTCCATCTCTCTTTTAGTTTGGATCTACTTGTGCCTTTTCTGTTTGGCCTCCCTATTTATTGACTAGCAAATGATTGGAACAACTAGTAACCTTAATGTCTATGTGAAATGCTTCCCTGAAACTAAACCAAAACCAAAATTTGCAAGATAGGAAAATCTGTCTACTCAAACATTAACGTAAATGCTACCATTTAAACATATACTCCCTTTACTTAAATTTAATAAGTATATAATATGGAGAAACTCGGGTTCAAATATTCTGTTTCCCCATACCAATGCTTTAGTTCCCATTTAAAATATTCTCAAAAAACTGCTACAATGTTACCAAGTGGAACAAAGAAATCCACGACATCTTTTGGAGTCATAAACCAACCCCATTAAATTTGAGCTCAATGATCATACAACTTGTGTGGGTAAAGGTACAAGACTGCATCAGTTATCAATTTGCAATTTGCAAAAGTAATGAAATTATCTTCTTCCCTGCCAGTAGTAATTTTGTGTATCTTTGATGGAATGAACTTACCACTCAATTCTAGCAGCTTATTGATTGCATAACTGCAAGCGAAACATGATGTGGTAACTAAGAGTCAAAACACAATCTTTATTTTGTAGAGGATACATGGCACCAGAATATGCATTATGGGGTTATTTAACCTATAAAGCAGATGTCTACAGTTTTGGAGTTGTTGCATTGGAAATTGTTGCTGGGAAGAGCAACATGAATTATCGACCAAATGATAATTATGTATGCCTGCTAGATTGGGTAAGATTGATCTTTCCCTTTTAATATATGAATTTGAAACATGGCCTAGAGAAGTGATACATTTCATTTCCGTTCTCTTTTCTATGCTTATTATAGGCTCTTGTTCTACAACAAAAGGGTAATCTAATGGAGTTGGTGGATCCAAAGTTGGGTTCCCAGTTCAATGATGAGGCAATTAGAATGATCAAAGTAGCCCTATTATGTACTAATTCATCGCCAGCACTTAGACCCACCATGTCTGCAGTAGTAAGCATGCTTGAAGGCCAAATTGCTGTTCATGAACTTTTAATGGATCCAAGTATGTATGGTGAGGAATTGAGGTTTAAAGCCTTAAGACACCCACTTAATGAGGTCAATGAAGCTGAGAGCCTTCTTTTGTCATCAGTTCCGACATAGCTTGGATATTCTTCTACAGTAAGTTGTCCTAGATCTCTATCCAGTTAATCTTTATTTTTGGTAATATAAGCGTAATGTTGTTACATTGCTTGTCTTAATTAGGAGTAAGTCATGTTATTAGGAATGGTTATCCTAGATGATAACTAAATGTTGGTCTATTTTCATTGTAAGGATTGTTTAAATAACTTTGAGTATCAATAAGAAAGCATCGATCGATCACTTCTTTCTTTTTTCTTTTTTTTTTTTTCCTTTTTTTCCTCTTATGATGATCAAATAGACAAAGAGAACAAAACAAGAAAAACACCATAACAAAAGAGAAAACAAGAAACCAGCAGAGGGGAGCTACTGCCTAAGGAGGGTTGAAATCACTAATGGGTACAAAACTCCCACGAGGCAAGGCAAAAATGTGAATGCTTTCACACATCTAGCTAGCAAGTTTATACATAGAACAGTTAGCACTATGATGAACTTTTCTAAAGGACCAATCTGGAATGAACTAGAAGAGATGGCGGACTTTTATTATAAGCTCATAATTAATTTTTTTATCCTAGATAAAACCATCCTAATACTTAGTTATTATATTGTAATTAAAATCATATTCGTCAAGCTAATTAAATAAATTAGTTTTTTTAGTTATAAAACTTTTTTTTAAAAAAAATATCAACTCATATTTGCAATAGATCTTTTTTTATAATTATTATTATCAATTCTTGATAATTTAATAATATTATCAAATGGCAAAGTTTTAAATAGTAATTTTAACTATTTCATAACCTCAATTCACAAACTTAAACAACTCGATTTTCAGTCTATAATCATTCATATTACATATGCATATAATAATAATAATAATAATAATAATAATAATAATAGTAATAATAATATTCATATTCATATTTTTAAGTGTGATCGATATTCCCGTTGCTGAGAGAATCCATGGGGAAGGAGATTCGTCTGAAGTTTGGTTGTAAAGCTTGGATGAGAGGGTCCACGGAAAATGGAAGCCATTGCATGTGTGCCACGTGTGACTTGGAATTAAAGTAAAAATGAAGGCAGACAAGCCCTCCTTGGATTGCGATTGTTGGAAAATGGGGTCCCACTGATGTGAGACGGCATATCTATCAAGATTATGCACAAGACAGTTAGCGTTACGATGAACTTTTCTAGACGACCAATCGGAAATGCACTCGAAGAGATGGCAGGCTTCTATTATAAAGGGTTCCAATTGCCAGTCTATCATGCATAAGCTCATAATTAATAAAGATGTACAGAAACGACCACTTGCGAATTACCCTATAAAATGATGTTATTAATGCCTTCTGCCTTGACAAATTTGATGGAGAGAAGAGTAGCTTAGCCTCACCACCGAAGGATCTCGGGGAAAGAATTTTTTTCGATGAATCACGACATGTAGTAGCTCCCAAAGAGATTAAAGAGCTGGATGAAGAAGCAGTGGTAAATGCCAAAGGAGGTAGTTTAGGATTCGTTTGACTTTGTGATTTTAAAAAGTATGATTTAAAAATTTACGATCTGAAAAAATAATTTTTAAAAACGCAGTTAAATGTTTGGTAAAATCACAATTTGGCCTTTAAAATCGCATGTTAACTTTTAAAATTTTACGTTTTCAAAAACTCACTCCCTTACCTACGATTTGAAAAAGTAATTTTCTGCGTTTTTATCGAATGTTCACTTTAATTAGCCAAAATATATAATATTTGGCTAGCCAAGTGTGAATGCTCTTAGGAGCCTTACGGGCTACAGGAGTGAGGGGCGAACTTACCTTAATGGTTAAGGAGGTCTTTGGCAACCCAAAAAAATTTTAATACTCTTATAAAATTATTATTTTTTATATTATGGCCCCCTCAATGATGACTTTTTCACCCCTAGATGGAAGATGCATTTTTAATATATAATTTTAATTAGTAATTTATATTGAAAAATAAATTGCTAAAAATTTTACTATAAAGACGAGAATAGATAAATTTTATTCCATAAAAGACCATCGTCAAGCATAATTCGAATGAGATGTCAAGTTCTTTTTTTATTTTTTTTATACACGTCTATAGCAAACTATAAAACTTTTGTATTTAATTTGAGAGGAAGTTTTATACACATGTAATTTTTATATATAATTATGACTCATAACTTTATGAAATTAAGTTTAAAAGTTATCTGTTTTTATTTTAGCGCGTTCGCACACATAAATGAAATATATATATATATATATATATATGAGAAATGCTTGGTTGTATACTCTTATCCCACTCCTATCCCACCTTTATCTACGTGGACCAATAATACTGTTTAAAAAATAGGGTCCCACTATACTCTCTCTACTATCTCTTACATTATTGGTCCAAGTACACAAGGGTGGGATATGAGTGAAATGAGAGTGTACAACTAAGCACTTCTCTATATATTATATATATATATATATATATATATATATATATATATATATGACTGCATGAGAGTCAAATATATTACATATATACTAATTATCAACCATGCATGGTACATACACGTACAACAGTCCGTGTCTCTTAAATGTGAAGGCCTTTACGTCCTTTTAAAAAAGTCCCCAAACCAAAGAAAAAGGACATTAAAATAATGTATGACCTTTTAAACAAGACACTTGTAAAGCGTAGTAAGCCTTTAGTCTAAGAAAAAATTCTGTGACTTTTTAACCCCAAACATCAGAAACTCACGTCCTAAAGATGTAAACGTCTTTCTTTGTCTTCAAGTCGTTTGAGAAACGTCTTGCATAATTTGGTGACCCTTTTTCCAGGGACGTGAGTTTTTATACTCTAGCTACGTTTAGAAAGGCAGCGTCAACATAAACGACCTTAAGTTTTTAGGCTTTTTTTTTTTTTTTTTATGTAAAACGACGTTAATCTGTAATAACAATTAAAAAAAAAAAATTCAGATTTCTCAGAAGCCAAACAGAAAATTCAAAATTAAAAACTGATGAAATCGAACCTCACTCTCAAACCATATAATAAAATACTGTAGATATGTTTGTAATGGCACACTTGAGGACTCTGTCCTACATTCTATTTATAACCAAATATACACGATCTACAATTGAATTTGAAATTACTTAAAAAAGAATTTGGAATTACAAACAATGAAACTCATCTGACAATGATTTTGTTACAGAATTCAAAAATCAAATAAACTGTAGATGACATCATCTGAGACAATCTTCGCTAGCTTTTGGACTAGATCTCACGAGATTGAGGTCGAGTAGGAGTTTCCTCTCGTCGGCGCTGGAGACATCATGGAGTTCGAGCTTAGAGACGGGGTTTGTGGTGCGAACGAAGCAGGCGGAGTCGAGCTTAATTGTAGCAGAGGAGGCCGGTCTTGTGGTAGAAAGCGAAGAACTTGACCGCCGGGAACATCTGCGGCGAGGGCGAAGGCGAGGGTGAGGTTGACAAAGTCGGAACTGCAAAGGAGGAAGAGTGGAGAGTTTTTAACTTTTTTTACTGACTTGGACTTGGGAGTTCATCCAACAACGGTGCAGAAGAAGAAGAAAAAATATAGGGTTATTTGAGGAATGAATGGTCAAGATTGAAGGTATCAGATGGCTAGGATTTAATCTTTAAAGATTAATGGTTGGACAGTTGGCGTTGAGTGTATGACAACCGTTTTTACAGAATTCAAAAAAATAAAACCACTTGCGTCTTTTGCTTTAAACCAGCGTCTTTTGTTTCAATTTTTTATTAAAATTTATTTAGTTGAAAGTAAAAGGACGAAAAGTAACTCAAATGAATTTCAAACCAACGCCTATTGCAAAGTGACGCTATCTCTTCGATGAGTAGCCATATATTTTAAAGGACAAAAAATAAGAAAATTAGGAGACCTTTATGATAAAGCAACGTAAAATTCATCAAAAAGTTGCTAATTAAACTCTACATATTACATCACTTTAATAAAGGGTAGTAGAAAAAATGACTTAAACACCCTGATTTCAACGACTTAACTAAAATATGACTCTATCTCTTAATTGAAAGAGTCATTTTTATAAAAGGTAGTGATACTATGCAATTAACAGCATTTTTGCAAAATGCAGTGAATAAAAAAGACGTTAAAGACTCCATTTTTTGTAGGGTCCCTCGAGTAACATCAATTAAATAATTTAGTAATGACATTTTCTGCGCAGCTCTTGCAATTAAGCGCAGCTCGTGTAATAGTGGACTTGTTTGGCAAAGACACGTACATAACATAACAGAGTAGTGGATTGTTAGTTTTAGAATTAGTAAAAAGTGATGATGTGATATAAAATAAAAAGAATTTGTATAAAAAAGTGAAAAAGTTTTGTATTGTAGTGAATTTTTTTTATTTGAATAGTAATAAAAAATTATTAATGTGATATAAAAAGTGAAAAAAGTGAGAATGTTTTGATGTTGATTGGTGGTAAAAAATATAATAAAGTAAAAAAAAAAAAAGTACATAAACAGTAACAGCATTATGCTGTTACTGTTCTGTAACTTATCAAACAAGCCCAGCCTTACTATCTAATGCTGTTACTGTTCTATAACTTATCAAACAAGCCCAGCCTTACTATCGGTACGTAGAGGAGATGATGGCCACAACACTTCTTCCTTATATTTTTGCTTTAATTTATTGTACTCATCTTGCTTTTGTACATGGAAGCACAAGCACTCCTGATGATGAAGGTGAGGAAGTCTTCTTCTTTTTCTTTTTCTTTTTCTTTTTTGTCTCTATTTTATATATACATGTGTCTGTAAAATTTTTGAAGCATGGGCCTAAAATTATATATATCGAATCTAATCCATCCAATTCATTTAATTAAATAGGTCAAATTATTTAATCTTAACCCATAATTTCATGTTGGTTTCATATCGAGTTTACAGGTCATGTGTCAAAAAATTTTAACCTTAGATTTAAGTGTATTAAGGTTTTGAGTTTTAAGTGGATTTTTTTTTTTAAAAAAAAAAAAAAAAAAAAAAAAAAAAAAAAAAAAAAAAAAAAAACTAATCTATGCATGTACTCTATATATCTTTTTTTAGAATGGAAATTTATCTTAGCCGTTTCAGCCTATGAATTATATCTTAGTTCTGTGTGATTAACTTATTTTATTATGTTATTTTCTGTTTCTTTACATACACCAAGAAACGACAGGTCAAATTAAATAGGCAAAGTTGAAGAACTTTGTATTTTGTGTGACATCAATAGATAATGCAGGGGTAGATTTCATTGACACAGTTGTTAACATTTTATTTCCTTGTCTTTATTTTGATTTCTCAGGGGACCTTTCAATTGTTTGTGATGCAAATTGATATGCATGCATGTGATGGGATTCCTTCTATGATATTTATATTTGTGTCAACCGGCATGCAGAACACGTGCTAGAAATTAAAGTAAACAAACAAGTCTTTTGATTGTTTGGTTGGATTCATTATATGATGTTTCTATATATAATGAATCTTTTAAAAATTTCTTTTATGTGTTGTGAATGCTCACCCATTTTTTGGTTAAAGTAATAGCCGAATGTAGCTTCATTTTCATCAAAATTTTCACTTTAATTAGCTAAAATATATAACATTTGGCTAGTCGAGTGTGAATGCTCTTAGGAGCCCTACGGGCAATAGGAGTAAGGGGCGAACTTACCTTAATAGTTGGGAGGTCTTCGGCAACCCTAAAAAATTTTAATATCCTTATAAAATTATTATTTTTTATATTATGGCCCCGTACGTCAATGATGACTTATTCACCCTTAGATAGAAGATGCATTTTTAGTAGATAATTTTAATTAGTAATTTATATTGAGAAAGAAATTGCTAAAAATTTTACTACAGAAATGAGAATAGATGAATTTTATTCGATGAATGACAATCGTCAAGCATAATTTGAATGAGATGTCAAGCTTTTTTTTTTTTTTTTTTTTTTTATATATATATATATATATATTTTTGTACACGTCTATAGCAAACTAGAAAACTTTTATATTTAATTTGAGAGGAAGTTTTATACACATGTAATTTTTATATACAATTATAACTTATAATTTAGGGAAAAATACATGCAACCCTCTCAAACTACCACCTTATTGTTAATGTACCCTCCAAACTACCAATTGTGTCAATGTCCCCCCCTAAACTACCAAAAAATGTCAATATCCTTCTAATGACAAAAATATCCTTCATAAAATTATTAAAATAAAATAAAAACTAAAAAAATTATTAAAAAATATAAAATAACAAAAATTTATACAAAAAAAAATTGAAAACTGGTTTTTCCTTCTTTTTTTTTTTTTAAAGAAAAAAAAATGTTTTCATAATTTTCAGTTATTTTTTCGTTTGTTTTTTTTAAAAAATTTAATAAAAAGCTGGTTTTTCTTTTTCCTTTTTTTTTTTTAAATAAAAAAATTATTTTTATAATTTTCAGCTATTTTTTCATTTTTTTTTTTTTTTTTAGTTTTAGTTTTAGTTTTTTTTTTTTCAAATTTATAAGAACATTTTTGTCTTATTCAAAAATATTTATGGTCATTTTTGTCTTTTTGTTAGTCTTAAGAGGGACATTGACATTTTTTGAAACTTTAAGGAGAGACATTAACACAATTGGTAATTTGAGGATACATTGACAATTGAATGGTAGTTTGAGAGAATATCTATAGTTTTTCCTATAATTTAATATGAAACTAAGTCTAAAATTGTCTGTTTCTGTTTTACATTAAACTTGCGTTCCCACATGTAAATGAAATATATATATATATATATATATATATATATATATATATAAAAGTTCAGATCAAAAATTTGTGGCTCTGCCCTGGCAGCAGCGAAATAGGGACCGGATGAGGAGAGCTTCTACGCATGCGGCTTTCATCAGTCTCTCATCCGTCTCTTTTCCACGTGTCAATTTTTTTTTTTTCGTTTTTTTTTAAACAAAAAAAAAAAAAAGCAATCAAAAGATTCAAAACGCAGATGTCGCCATTCTCATGTTTCATTTTCAAAATTTCCCCCATTTCCCACCGTGCTCTCCCCCACCGACCGGAATCCGACCCACTTGCCGACGCTGACGCCGCTCGCTCCCTCTTGGAGTCCCTCCCTCGAAACCAGCAGACCGGCCCGCTGACCGGAAATCCGACCCAGCAGACCGTCGACCCCAAACGAACGGCACCCACGACCGAGCTCCTCTCTCTGACCCAGCAGACCGAGCGCCGCCTCTGAGCACCGCGGATCTCCGACCCAGTAGACCGTCGACAAATCTGCTGTATACCCTTTCCCTTTCCTTTCCTCCTTTCATTTTCTGAGAAAATTTTATCTTTTTATCCTTAGTTTGGTTGGTGAGAAATTTTTTTCTTTTTATCCTTAGTTTGGTTGGGTATTGAATTTCTTGTTGAGGGAAAGACTCCCTTGGTTAACAAATACACAGTTGTTCCTCACATTTAATTTTATGGCATGTGCTTGCTTTCTCTGAAATTTAGTTCACTGCTTTTCGCCTCTTTCGCGAAATGTTTCTCAGTAAAACAGTTGGATTTGATGCTCTTTTCCTGCTTATGGAGAATCAATTCCTGGGCTCTCTTGCTTCTCTTGCTTCTTAGCTTTGATTGTGTGATACATTTTTTTTTCCTGTGCTCTTTATCCATGAAGGAACATATGCTGTAAGGATTCTGATCATTGTTCTGTTTTCCACTGCACGGGGTTATTTTATCTATTATTTGCTTATTTAATAATTTAATAATTTTCTTTTCTAACCAGCCAAATTTCCACTTTCAGAGATTGTAACTGAAGTGGAACCTTTATTATGTTTCATAGCCTCCAATGTTAGTCCTTCAAGCCAATTGATCTAGGGTTCCCACCTAAGGACAGGAAAGTAACCCTCTGGCCGTATATTCAAATTTGAAACCAATACTCAGTATTGATTAAATGTAGTGATTTAATGTAGTGTCAATTTGAGAATGGAGATCTTTGTTCTTTTTGGTGATGGAGAAGATGTTTTTTCTCAAGAAATGACTAGCATTGTGGTTTCCCTGTTGAATCTTTGTCCGTTATGTTATTGTGGAGTGCCTGCACGTGTCAGGTATTCTTGGACTGATGCCAATATCGCCAGAAAATGGTATGGCTGTGAAAATTATAAGGTAATTTTTGAAATTAATATTGTGTTATGCTTTGTTTAATTGGTAGTAGGTGATGGCATTGTGATGACATTAATTTACTTTCTTTGTTATGCAGAGAACGGGTGATTGTGATTTTTTTGCATGGACTAATAATGAAATGACTACGTATGAGACGAAGATAATGGAACGCTTGAAAGTCCTAGACGATAGAAGAAAGACAGATAGTGATAGACTTGAGAAGCTAATTGAAACAAAAAATAATGATCAATATGTTAAACTTGAGAAGCTAATTGAAAAAAATGTAATGATCAGTATGTTAAACTTGAGAAGTTAATTGAAAAAAAATATAAAGATGAATATGTTAAACTTGAGAAGCTGATTGAAAAAAAATATAATGATGAATATGTTAGACTTCGACGGGAGCTGGAGCTGTATCGCACTAATGGGACGATGTTTTGGATGTTTCGGGCTATAATAGTAGTGGTCATTTTGCTTTTAGTTTTTTGCCTTAGTGGCTATGGTGGATCTCGAGGTACTTACTTGATGTTAAACTAAAAGAAAATGAGAAGTATGTACCAAGTTGGGATGTACTGTGATATGTTGGATTGTAATGTGGTCACTTGGTTTTTATTTTAGAAGAGGAATGTTATTTTGTGATTGGTGATTGGTTGAATGTAATATGACAGCTTATTTCATTAAACTTTTGGTTGGATGGTGGATTTTGCATAAATCATGTCATTTTGCATAAATCATGTCATTATGCTTTGGTAGATGGTGGATTCTTCTTAGACAATTTTTGTTTAAATCCTGTGAGGTTTAATTGGAAGCTCATGTTTTTGGTGATACTTGAGAATTATTGGATGAAGCTTCTTGAGGCTGAGTCTTACACTTTTGAGACATTTTGGAGAAACTTGAAGCTTTCCCATAAAAGGGATTCTCAAAGAGAAGCAGATTCTAGGACTTGACTTCAATATTTGATATTAATTAGTTATACTTGGACTAAACTAAAGACATATCTAATTAATATCCGATACTGTCAATTTAGATAGGAACTCCAATATGAGTAATTACTTTGGTTTGTAATTATGAATTAAATGTAATTCAAATGAATAAAGATTGGGAAACATCATCCGCAGTCTTGCACATGCCAAAAGAAAACTCATGACCACATGCAAAAATATGTATAATAAGTAAACACCATTGTAATCTGGATATATTATTTTATCAATTTCCCATCAATGAACAAAATATACGAGCAACACAGAACAGGGATGATTGGCACAAGTTTCAGATATCAAGAATAAGAACATTACTTGTTCAAGGTCAAACATGTTTTTGCACAACAGATGCTAAGTGAACCATACAACCAGAAGTTCGTTAACTTTCACACACATTTAATTGTTTTGTGGTCTTTTTCTTTCTGTTGTTAATCAGATCACGGACTTCATGCAAAACACAAATAATTTAACCCCAAAATATGTAGGTAGGCCCTTCACCAAATCAAAAATGCCTTTACACAAAGAGCTTAACTTAAATTTCCAGGTATATCAACTATCAAGAGATTACATAGATGAAAATTTCATTAGGAAAAAAAGAACTAAGAAATACAAAGAGAAGCAGATTCTCAACATTTTCTCAGTCAAAAGGTATACACCAATATCAGTAAAATGTAAACCAAAGTTTTCTTCAAACAAAGTAAAAGCATGAATTCGTTTTCACGTCATCTAGAGGCAGTGAAGAAGCTCTCGTCAACGGGTGTTTGTCTTCTAGTCAAAACCATCTGTATGCATCACAACTGGAGGGGAAAAAAAACAAAAGAAATAAGGAATAATCATTGAAATAATCAACAGTTTCTATTCAAATGAGAATACATGAAATAGTGATGCACAGTCCGATAATCAGCAGTAAGTATATTGTTCCAGCTAAGGTCCAAAATATGGAAGAAAGAGATGCTTCCACAACTCTACCTCTCAATCAGTTCTGTTATGCTCTTTATATATATATCAAAAACAAAAACACCCACATATATTCCTAGTCTTACCAAAAAAATCACAATCCACAATACAAAACAGTGCAAACCCAAGTCTCAGATGTTGTTTTTGGAGTTAATTGTTAATTACATTGGGATTTACTTTGTTTGGATGTATTTATTTAAACTAGTTCAAATATTTGATTTAGTTAGTACTTTCAGCTGGGGCTTAATTACTTGATTGTTTATGTATATCGGTAGCTTTTCTTGGTACTGAAACTAAGATAATGGGACATGCATTTATTCACTAAATCTTTCTCCCGCTCTTTTGGTTGATTTGGTAGCTCGGAAAGATTATGGATTCTGATTACAGATTCTTGTACATTGTCGAGATTACTCAGATTTATCCAACCGAGATCAAGTGTATATATTTTTAGGTGATTTTGCTGAAAACTGGGGGGCATGTATAATTTCCCTGATGTACATACCTTAAAGATACTCACTTGGTTTTAAATAACAACAAAAATAAGATGAAGAATAATTATAGCAACCTTACCAAGAGTATTAAGCAACACAAAATCAGCTTAACAGTAATTATAGCCACCAAACAAGAATCTGATAGCAGCCCATCAAAATTCAAACCATAAACATCAGCATAATGCAAAGACCCAGCTCAAAAACCTATCTCAGATCTTCTCACAGCAATACTAAAACAACAACCACCCAAAATACACTCAAAAACAGAGACCAATCTTTCCAAAACAGAGAAAGAAATCCAAAGCTCAAAACCCCAGAATCAAAAAGATCAGAAATCGCCTCCATGGATCTGAGGCAAGAAGAAAAAGAGTACCAAAAGACCAGCTTGCACGGATACAGAGGATGATGACGATATAGATAGGTAGACAAAGGCTCAATCAAAAATCAAACAGATTGTCCGTACAGTTAGGGTTTTCGGAAAATGGTTTTACCTTCTTCTCCTGCAGGCTGCAGTGCTCTCGCTTTTCCTTTCTCAGCCAATCTCTATCTTTAGTTCTACAAGTAGATCTCAGACACCATCATGGCTAATCTCTATCTTTCACAAGGAAGTGGAGACGGGCTGAGATCAGTCGGCGCTGGAACTGGAGAGCTCGGTCAGTGGTGGAGACGGGGAGCTCGGTCACCGCCGGCAAAGGGAGGAGATTGGCCGGAAAATGGGGGTAAGGTTCTGTCCGAAATAGGGGTCGCCGCCGGAAAATGGAAAATGGAAAAGCTGGCACCGGAAGCCGGCACCGGAAGCTGGCACCGCTGCTGGAAATCGGCCGGAAAATCTGGGGGGAAAATGGAGGAGATACCGCTGCTGGGGGATCGCCGGAAATGGGGAAGGAGAAAATGTGGAGGGAGAAAATGTGGGGGGAAAATGTCTTTTGGCACTGTGAATATTGGCTGACCCGAGTGGCTCTCAAATTTGGGGGGAAATGTCTTGCCACGCTGGAAAGAGACGGACGTGAGACGGACAAGAGTCACGTTTAGCATTTCCCTCAATTAAATAATTTAGTAATGATATTTTCTTTTTCTCTTTTTTTTTTTTAGAACAAATAGCATGTGCTATTATAAGAGCATTCCTAGCAGCTTCCCTTCCCTTCCCCTTCATTTTTCCTAAATGTAGAAAATAAAACTACTTTTTACTTCCCTATCAAAAAACACCCCACAGCAGCTTCCCTTCATTTTTCCCTATATCATTAAAATATTATTTTGTTACTTTTACTTTAGTTAAAAGTAAGAAAAGAAAGAGATAAAGTAAGTGAGAGATTATATTTTTAGAATAAACAATTGAATGAGAGGTGAACAGTGCTTCCCAATGCATTGGGAAGCACTGTTCACTTCCTAGGGAACAGATAATTGTAGGGAAGCTGCTGTGGGATGGTTTTTTTGACTTTCTTAAAATTTTTCCTAAAATTTAGGAAACAGATCCCTTGTAGGGAAGCTGCTAGTAATGCTCTAAGAGCACTAGCAGCAGATTCCCAACCATTTTCCCTATATTTAGGGAACAAAACTACTTTTTACTTCCCTATAAAAAAATACTCCACAATAGATTCCCTTATTTTTCCCTATATCAATTAAATATTATTTTTTTACTCTTATTTTATTCTTTTTCTCTCTTTCCTACTTTTTCTCTCTTCTCTATATCAATTAATTATACTTCTTTTATATTAAAATAATACATAGGGAATGAATAGTAGACATGTATACATAGAGAATCACTATTCATTCCCAACTCCCTCATCTAAATATAGGGCATCTGCTGTGGGATGTTTTTTGATGTTTTTCATGAAATTTTCCCTAAATATAGGGAAGGGAACCAATATAGGGTAACTGCTACTAGTGCTCTAACAACTAGATGCCCAAAGGCTACAACAAAAAATGAGGGACATACCCCCACGTTCTTAAGTCAGAAGGATCTGACTTAAAAAAACAATTACATATGTAGAATCTCAAATTTTACTAAAATTATAATCAGCCTCCTAACAAATAAAATTCTAGTAAAATCTAAGCCACACATAAGCAATTATACATAAAAACAAGAAAATACACAAACACTAGGGGTGTAAATCCGGAGCGGGTTCCCGGGTATTGGGTAAAACCCGGGATCCGGCTCCGGGCCCCCGGATTTTACTTTTTTTACACCCGGGCCCGGACCCGGGTATCCCGGATATCCGGGGTGTCCGGGTACCCGGTTTTTACATGGGTACCCGGGTAAAACCGGGTATCCGGTCCGGGTTATATTTAAAAAAAAAAAAAAAAAAAATCTTGCCCAATTTTTTGAAACTGAATGCTGTAAATAATTTCAACCGAACCCTTGTAATTGTCTAACTAGATCAGTAGCCAATAGAGTAATAAAGTCTCATTATCCTTGATTTTTTTTTAGCCAAAAACTTAGTAGTAATGCCCAGAATCAAGATTGTTATCTAATTTATCTGATTTACAGAAATCTCATAATGTCATTGAAGAGGGAAAAAGAAGTAAAGAACAATGCAATAGGCATTATATTACTGATATAAAATAAATGAATTGAACCACCCCTGAATGTGTACATAGAGAAAAGATGCAATCCACCATAATGCATTAATTCTCATAAACATATTACATATTAAAAAAGTTCAAACTTCAAACCCAAAAGTCCATAACTAAAAGTCCATAGACATTAAAAAAGTTCATAACCAAAAGTCCATAAACATATTAAAAAAGTTCAAACCCAAAAGTCCATAAACATATTAAAAAAGTTTATAACCAAAAGTCCATAAACATATTAAAAAAGTTCATAACCAAAAGTCCATAACTAAAAGTCCATAAACATATTAAAAAAAATTCATAACCAAAAGTCCATAAACATATTAAAAAAGTTCATAACTAAAAGTTCCCAGCATGGTCCGGTTTCTGGCTTTTTGTAGCTTTGCCTTTGCTCTCAATCATCTACAACTACAATAGAAGGAAAAAAAGAAGAAGAGAAGAGAATTAGTTAAATGAATAAATAACTAAAATGAATTAATAATAATGAAAACTAAAATGAATTTATAAACATTTACCATGCTCATCAAACATTTCAATAAAATTCTCATACTCCAAGCCTCCATTGCTCTTTAACCAATCTTGTGTGCAAATCAAGGCCTCAACTGTCAATGGAGATAAAGAACTCCTAAAGGGATCCAATATGCGTCCTCCATTGCTGAATGCAGACTCAGATGCAACTGTAGAAATAGGAATGGCCAATATATCACGGGCTATCTCTGCGAGGATAGGATATTTAGGTGCATTAACCTTCCACCAAAGTAAGATGTCAAATTCATTTGTTGATGCTTCACACCCATCCAAAAAATAACGATCCACCTCCGACATACACTCCGAGTTGCTCTCTTCATCAAGGTGTTTCATGAAAATCTTCATATATTGCGTCTCTGTAAGTGCATCATCATCATCATCAACATCAACACTAACATCTATAGAAGCAACACTTGAACTTTCCACACCCGCATCAAGGTTAGACAAATGCCTCACATATAACTTATTATATTGCTCCCACAAACGGTTCAAGAGGTCTTTCACATTTGTCTCGATTTGTTTCGCCCAATCAGAGCCACTACATTTTTCCAAATAATATTTTAACGCCTTCAACTTGGTACGCGGGTCAAGGACATGAGCAATATACAACAATAAGTTAATCCTTTCCATAGTCCCCCAATACTTTTCATATTTTTTTTTCATATCCCAACTCACTACACTAATGATAGGATTACAACTCATACACCCATCGGCCAATGTCTTTATAATAATACAAAGTTGAATGAAATATGAGTTGGAGGTGACATGAGTTGAACTAGAAAACTTCAATGTGGCTTCATAAAAAGGTTTCAAAAACTTCACAAATTCCCTAGCATTTTTCCACTCATCATAGCTAGGAACAACAAAAGGATTACCATCTTCCTCCCCAAGTCGAGTAAAAGCTTTTTCGTACTTCTCAGCCGCACTCAACATTAAGTACGTAGAATTCCATCTTGTTTGAACATCTAGACACACTGTCTTCGTACTTTGAATTTTTTCACACTTTATGCATTCTTTAAACCTTGCCATTCTCTGCGGTGAAGACCTCACAAATTTCACTGCGTTCCTAATATTAGAAACACAATCACCCAATCCTTTCAAGCCTTCATTTACAATAAGATTTAATATATGAGCGGCACACCTCATGTGAATGAATTCACCTCCCAAAATAGAACCTTTCTTGTCCTTCAACTTCCTTTTCATATAATCAATCGCCACATCATTGACTGTCGCATTATCAGCTGTAACAGTGAACACGGATTCAATCTCCCATTCTATCAATGTATTTTCCAACATTCTTCCAATATTTTCACCCCTATGACTTGAAATCAAGTTAAACTTGATTATTTTTTTATGCATTCTCCAACTAGAATCTATGTAGCTAGCGGTGACAACCATGTAGTTCAAATTTTGAAGAGATGTCCATGTATCAGTAGTGATGCAAATTCTTTTACCCCTCAAAGAAGCCTTCAATTTAAGTTTTTCTTCCTCATAAAGTTTCATGCAATCTTTTTGTAGAGTAATGCGACATGGTAAATTGAACCTTGGTTCAATTCCATTTATCAATTCTCTAAACCCATAACTCTCCACATGCCTAAAAGGTAATTCCTCCATGATGAAATATTGAACAACCAACTTCCTTATTTTAATCGGATCGTACTTCACAAATCCTAGTTGGGTGGTAGTGGTATGGGAACTACCGCTCTCTGACATTTTTTTAAATGACTGTTGCAAGAGAGTTTGACCTTTGGGTACACTGCATTTTTCCAAATCTCTAAGTGGAGAGGTTGGACAGTTATAGGTAAGGTGGTTCTTCAAAGCAGTAGTGCCATGTCTCCAGTGACACCCTAACATCTTATGGCAATGATTGCATGTTGCCTTAGGCTTTTCCTTGTCAATTGGTGTCGCTTTTTTAAAGTGCAACCATACTTTTGATCGATTCATAGCTTGTGATTTGTTTTTGGAGGGATCCAATTCAGTTTGCAAGGAAGGCGAAGGGGTTTCAACATTTGTAGTTGGAGGCTTGTCATATGAATCATTGTCATTGACATTTTTCATAATAGGCCTAGTTGGAGCATAAAAACAATATTACACTTAATAGTATTGTCAGTATTGACCATACAATAAAGAACCATAATAATATAAAACAACATTAACAACATAATAATACAAAGTTTCTTGCAATCATATTCATCGATAATATGAAAAACAATAAAACATGCATAAATTTAATTGTTCTTTTTTTTTAAAACATGCATAAAAAAGCATTTTGACATTGCCCATATTGACATTGCAGCCTCCTCTGTTTCTCTTGACCAACCAATCAGATTAAATTTCCTAAATGCATCCAGATCTTTGTGTCAAAGAAAGAACCCAATTGATTTTATAATTTTTTTTTTGATAAGTAAGAAAATTTCATTAAGAACCCAAAAATGCATAAAGAACCCCCATCAAACTCCCAACCCAAAAATATAAAGGAACCCAAAATACAAAGGAAAGAGAGAAATACTGCGGGAAAAAAAAAAAAAAAAAAAAAACTGCAGACACGCCAGCGCGTGGAGCCACGCGCCGCCATCGCCGGCGCGTGGAGCCACGCGCCGCAACGCCGGCAGGGAAACCGCCGGGAAAACCAACGGGCGTCGCGGAAAATGCCGGAGAATCCCACTGTGCGGCGCGTGCGCGGTGAAGAAATCCCATACTTCGCAGATCTAGCACCCAAACTTCAGAAAACACCCACGCTCACGCGCGGTGAACCGGCGCGTGGAGGCCACCGCAGCTGATCTGGCGGCGGGGAAGAGCCGAACCACGACGGGAAACCCTCCGGTGAGGCACGAGCACATGGATGAGGACCCAAGCACCGTAGATCTACAACCCATGAAGCTAAAGAACCCATCGACCACTCACAACGACGCGGCGGCGCGGCGGCCAACCACAAAAAACGACGACGACGGGAAAGACCGGAACAAGCCGGTGAGGCCTCAGGAAGGGGCGCGAGACCGCCGGAGAAAGCCCAACCACCGTAGATCTACACCCAAGAAGAAGAGAAACCCCAACCTAAAAGACCAAAAAGAAGAAGAGAAGCACAACTGCACAAGAGTATGAGGAGGAAGGAAGCAGAAAAGGAGAGGAGAGGAAACTGAGAAGAGGAAAGGGTTTTTTTCGGAGAGGGAGACGAGAGCGAGAATAGGGAAAAATAGATTCCAACACAAGAAAATAATTATTGTTGCTATCTACAAAAAACAGACTCAAATAAGTGAAATAACCAACACTCAGAACAACCCAACTCAGAACAAACCAAAACAGACAAGAGATATATTATTTCTTACAGTGATGCCGTGATGCCGTGAACAATGTGATGCCGTGTCGCCGTGAGCAGGAGATGGGTTCTGAAGGTGAAGAGAAATGGAGCGGCAGGCCGGCGGCAGTGAGGCTTGAGCAGGAGATGAGTTTTGAAGCTTTTGAAGTTTTGATACTTGATTCTTGATTTGGATGATCTGATAGCTTAGGGCAACAATGAATCAACAGAGAATGACCAAATGGTCCTCCCCCTCTTCCTATGCATGTAGTTTTAGATTAAAAGGGCAGGGAGGTAATTTTTCATTTTTTAATTAAATAACCCACCCGGAGCCGGGTACCCGGGTATATCCGGGATTTTTTGAAATGGATACCCGGCTCCGGCTCCGGGTACCCGGATCCGGGTATCCGGGTTCCAACCGGATTTCCCGGATTCCCGGTTTCCCGGAGCCGGGTAATGCCCGGAGCCGGTTTCCTGGCCGGATATATCCGGTCCGGATTTACACCCCTAACAAACACATCACAGCAGAAAATTCAATCCAAGCGGAGATACACAATAGTCCGCGTCTCTTAAATGGGAAGGGTCCCTTAAGTACGTAACATCAATTAAATAATTTAGTAATGATATTTTCTGTGCAGCATTAATTGCAAGCGGATCGAGCTCGCGGAATGGCCTTACGATCAGTAGAGGAGATGATGGCAATTGGCAACACTTCTTCTTCCTTATATTTTTGCTTTAATTTATTGTACTCATCTTGCTTTTGTGCATGGAAGCACAAGCACTCCTGATGCTGAAAATGAGGATGTCTTTTTTTTTTTTTTTTTTTTTTTTTTTTTTTTTCTTTTTTGTCTCTATTTTATATATACATGCGTGTATAATTTTCGAAGCACGAGTATGACATTATATATGTCAAATCTAATTTGTCTGATTTATTTAATTAAACAGGTTAAATTATTTAATTTTAATCTTTTAATTTCGTGTTGACTTCATATCGAGTTTACGGGTCATGTTAAAAAATCTTGACCTTAGATTTAAGTGTTTTTAAGTTTTTTTTTTTTTTTTCTTACTCTATCGTTTTTTATAATGAAAATTTTCCCTAACCATTTCAGCTTATGAATTAAATCTTAGTTCCGTGTGATTAACTTATTTTATTATGTTATTTTCTATTTCTTTACATGCACCAAGAAATTACAGGTAAAATTAAACAGGCAAACTTGAACAACTTTGTACTTTGTGTGACATCAATAGAGAATGTAGGGTCGATTTCATTGACACAGTTGTTAGCATTTAATTTCCTTATCTTCATTTTGCTTTCTCATGGGACCTTTCAATTGTTTGTGATGCAAATTGATATGTATGATGGGATTCCTTCTATGATATTTTTATTTGTGTCGACTGGCATGCAAAAGACGACCTAGAAATTAAAGTAAACAAACAAGTCTTTTGATTAAAACTACTAAAGTAGTAGTTGAGTTGGTAAAGCAGCGGGGGATAGGGTTTAAGTACTTCCCCCTGCTTTCTTTCTAGTGGTCACAGGTTTGAACCCGCTTGTAGTAGTAGTCCGCGAACAAGATGCTATTAAGAAGGGACTTTACAAACTTGCATTTTGGTGGGGGTGTGATGACAAATTCGCCTTCCGAGACAGTAACTATGGCTCAAACCGAACATTCCACAATGGGTGAGAACCCCAATGGTCCCGCCCAAGGGAGAAATTACACCGGTCGCCCTTCCCACCTTTTCATTTTAAAAAAAAAAACCTCTCAGTACGTTGCGTCCAACAATTAATTGCTAACACAAAATAGGCCTGATACGTTCTTGGACCAATTATTTTTTGATTGTTTGGTTGGATTTATTCTATGATGTTTCTATATGTACGTGTCAATTGTTATCTATATATATATGGAGCACAAATCTCTCTGTATTGTTTATTTCTTAATTTTAGAGAGAGTACTCATTGTTTAGGGGGTAGCATTTATTTTAGAGGTTGAATAAACATATTTTTTTCCTTTTTTTTTTTCTTTAATTTTTCATTTCTACAATTTTTATTTTACCAGGAAATTGGCCGGGCTGATTCCTTAATGCATCAAGTATTGGGGGCATACTTTTCCTTAATCCCGGACGTCTATATAATATTTCCTTATTTCCATATCCTAAAAAGAATTCTAATGTGCATGCAGAGATGGACTTTGAATACTTCCATATCCATGCATGTTCAGGTCTACTTTCAGGGCAGCATCCCATGGAGTCTATGGGGACCTAATTAAAGATCAATCAATATCTGTTCTTATATTATGGCCCCCAAGCCTTCACCTAGTTACGTCACTGCACGGAGACCTAATTAAAGATCAATCAATATCTGTTCCTATATATATATTTTCTCTCATCATATATATAATAGCTGATATTTTCAAGAGAATTGGCTAAAATTGTGACAAGTGATTTTTTAAATATGATATATAAAAAATAAATCAAAATATAATAGAAATTTAAATCAGATAGAATATCTTTGGTTAATTAAGTATTATTAATGTCCAAATTACTGTAATACATTAAGTTAAATATTTACCTGTTTTTATTTTACATAAGTGTGCACACATAAATGGACTATACATACATATTTTTGTGTAAAACTTTGATGGTAGGAGATTACAATAATGTATAGGTTCAGATCGACCCATGCACACAAAAAATCTCAACCTGATAGCAGTCAAATAGGACTAGCTTGCACGGTCTAAAATAGACAAAATATAGTCAAATCTGTATTTTTTTTTTCTTAGTAGTGTCGGATATATGTATACTAATCAACAATGCATGGGACATACCGAAGCAACAGTACTCCGTGTGAATGATATATCTTATATGGAGCGCCCCTACATGTTACCGTAGCGAGTAGGGACGGATCCAGAAATTTTTATGGGCAGGGGCCAATGGCCGAAAAAAAATTTTTTGATAGGGGCCAAGTAAGCTAAATTTTTATTTTTACCTTATATATTTTTATTTTTTAGATTATTTTTTTTTCCTACCTTTAATTTTTTTTTTTTTTTTTTATAGTAAATTTTGGGGGGGGGGGGGCATGGCCCCTGCCATGCCCCCCCTCCCTCCGTACCTGGTAGCGAGGTACATACCTACTTCAATGGTTGGCGACTCTTTGGCAATCCAAGAAAATTTTAATATCCTTATAAAAGTATTTCAGTAATGGCTTTTTCACTCCCTAGATGGAAAATGAGTTTTAAGCAGATTATTTAATAGTTTATATGAAGAAAGAAATTGCTAACTAGAAAACTTTTCTATTTGAAATGGAAATTCCTTTTAAAGATGATTTTATGGACATATAACTTTTGAGTATAACTTCTATCAGGTATCGGCAAAAACCAAGAGGTTTTTGCCCTCCAATAAGAAGTTGACACATCAACATCAAACAAGAAAAACTAGTGTTAGCAAAACACCGAATCTAACTCTAGCCTTCTTTCACTTTTATTGTCTCAAAAAAAAAAAAAAAAAAAAAAAAACCCAGCCAGCGGCGCACCATGATTCTTCTTCCTCAAGCAATTCCGCTGGGAAAGTCCACAATAGCTGTCGGAAACAACTAAAACCACAGAAAATTTTCAGATTTCGCTGGATACATGCGAAATCTGCCGGACCTCTATCCAGTTAATCTTTATTTTTGGTAATATAAGCACAATATTGTTACATTGCTTATCTTAATTAGGAGTAAGTCATGTTATTAGGAATGGTTATCCTAGATGATAACAAAATGTGGGTCTATTTTCATTGTAAGGTTTGTCTTTAAATAACTTTTGAGTATCAATAAGAAAGCATCAACCGATCACTTTTTGTTTTTTTTCGATCAAATAGACAAAGAGAGCAAAGCAAGAAAAACACCATAACAAAAGAGAAAACAAGAAACCAGCAGAGGGGAGCTACTGCCTAAGGAGGGTTGAAATCACTAATGGGTACAAAAGTCCCACGAGGCAAGGCAAAAATGGGAATGCTTTCACTTTGTTTTGTAGAGGCGGCACATCTAGCAAGATTATGCGTAGAACAGTTAGCGCTACAATGAACTTTTCTAAACAACCAATCTGAAATGCACTCGAAGAGATGACAGACTTCTATTATAAAGCGTTCCAATTGCTAGTCTAGCATATATAAGCTCATAATTAATAAAGACAGAAACGACCACTTGCGAATTACCCTAGAAAATGAAGTTATTAATGCCTTCTGCCACGACAAATTTGATGGAGAGTAAAGTAGACTTAGCATCACCCACCGAAGGATCTCAAGGAAAGAAATTTTTCCGATGAATCACGACATGTAGTAGCTCCCAAAGAGAAAATTAAAGAGCTGGATGAAGAAGCAGCGGTAGATGCTAAACAAGTTAGTCTTAAGGTCCATTTGAGTTTGCAATTTCAAAAAGTATGATTTAAAAATAGAAATTTTAAAATGTGCAATTTGAAAAAGTAATTTTTAACAACACAGTTAAGCGTTTGGTAAAATCGCAGTTTATCCTTTAAAATCGCAGGTTAACCTTTAAAATTCTGCATTTTTAAAAAAAATCATCTTACCTGCAATTTGAAAAAGCAATTTTCTACGTTTTTAAAAATAAACACAATTCCCAAATAGTATATTTTTTACGATTTGATTTAATTAAAATCACATTTTTTATCTATTAAATCACGACATCAAACGTACCTTATTGAATTAGAAGCGTATTTGAATTCTAAAGATGTCGGCAGTAAGAGAAAAAGTCCCCAAGCATACAAACACATGCATCGGGCGTTCCATGCACTTGATCATCTTTTTAGAGCCTTTTTAATATGGCTTTAACGTATTTTTATCTAAAATAATTAATCAAAAGCGACTTTTATCTATTTTAATTAATGACTTTTAAAATGCATCTTACAATATTCTATTAGTTATTTTTTTTATACTATTTAAATATTCTTTTTGTACTCTACCTTTATTCTTTCTTTTCTAAGCATCGTATTTTTTACGGTAATTTTTTTTTCTTCAAAGGTAGTCGTTTTTATTTTTTCTCTTTCAAACCACCTACATTATAAAGTTATGTGTATGTCTTATCAAGAGTCAAAATTTTTTTTTTTTAAAATTTCTTTTATGTTTTGTGAATGCTCACCCATTTTTTTTGGTTAAAGTAATAGCCAAATCCAGCCACATTTTCATCGAAATTTTCACTTCAATTAGCTAAAATATATAACATTTGGGTAGCAGAGTGTGAAGCTCTTAGGAGCCCTACGGGCTACAGGAGTGAGGGGCGAACTTACCTTAATGGTTGGGAGGTCTTTGACAACCCTAAAAAATTTTAATATTCTTATAAAATTATTATTTTTTATATTATGGCCCCGTTAATGATGACTTATTCACACCTAGATAAAAGATGCATTTTTAGAAGATAATTTTAGTTAGTAATTTATATTGAAAAAGAAATTGCTAAAAATTTTACTATAGAGATTAGAATAAATGAATTTTATTCGATAAATAACAATCGTCAAACATAATTCAAATGAGATGTCAAGTTCATTTTTTTTTTTTTGTACACGTCTATAACAAACTAGAAAACTTTTATATTTAATTTGAGAAGAAGTTTTATACACATGAAATTTTTATATACAATTATAACTTATAATTTAATATGAAACTAAATTTAAAAGTTGTCTATTTTTATTTTACATAAACGTGCGTATCCACACGTAAATGAAATATATATATATAAGTTCAGACCAAAAATTTGTGGCTCTGCCTCGGCAGCAGCCAAATAGGACTGGATGAGAGTCAAATATGTGTTTTTCTTTTTATTAATTCGTAGTGTCGTCGGACATACACAACAGTCCGTGTCTCTTAAATGGGAAGGGTCCTTAAGTAACATCAATTAAATAATTTAGTAGTCTCTATTTTTTTTTTTTTTTTTGTCTCTATTTTATATATACATGTGTCTGTAAAATTTTTGAAGAATGGATATAAGATTATTTATGTCGAATCTAATCCGTTTGATCCATTTAATTAAACAGGTCAAATTATTTAATTTTAACCCCTAATTTTGTGTTGACTTCATATCGAGTTTACGGGTCATATGTCAAAAAAATTTAATCCTAGATTTAGCTCTATTAAGGTTTTGAGTTTTAAGTAATTTTCTTCATCTTGTTCTTCTTCTTTTTTTTTTTTTTTTAAACTACTCTATGCATGTACTCTATATATCTTTTTTTAGAATGAAAATTTCTCCTAGTCATTTCAACCTATAAATTAAATCTTAGTTTCATGTGATTAACTTATTTTATTATATTATTTTCTATTTCTTTACATGCACCAAAAACAACAGGTAAAATTAAACAGGCAAAGTTGAACAACTTTGTACTTTGTGTGATATCAATAGATAATGCAGGGGTCGATTTCATTGACGCAGTTGTTAGCATTTTATTTCCTTGTCTTTATTTTGCTTTCCCACGGGACCTTTCAATTGTTTGTGATGCAAATTGATCATATGCAATTATGCATGATGGGATTCCTTCTTATTATATATATATATATATATATGGAGCACAAATCTCACTATATTGTTTATTTCATATCGAGTTTACGAGTCATGTCAAAAAAATTTTAACTCTAGATTTAGGTGTATTAGGGTTTTGAGTTTTTTTTTTTTTTTTTTTTTTTTAAACTACTCTATATATGTACTCTATCTTTTTTAGAATGAAAATTTCTCCTAGCCATTTCAGCTTATGAATTAAATTTTTAGTTCAGTGTAATTAACTTATTTTATTATGTTATTTTCTGTTTCTTTACATGCACCAAGAAACGACAGGTCAAATTAAACAGGCAAAGTTGAACAACTTTGTACTTTGTGTGAAATCAACAGATAATGCAGGAGTCGATTTCATTGAAACAGCTGTTAGCATTTTATTTCCTTATCTTTATTTTGCTTTCTCAGGGAACCTTTCAATTGTTTGTGATGCAAATTGACATGCATGCATGTGATGGGATTCCTTCTATGATATTTCTATTTGTGCCCACCGGCATGCAGAAGACGCGCTAGAAATTAAGGTAAACAAATGAGTCTTTTGATTGTTTGGTTGGATTCATTCTATGATGTTTCTATATGTACGTGTCAATTGTTATATATATATATATATATTTTTGGATGAATCAAAGCTTTTATAACCAAACACAAAACAATTACAACTCCAAAAAAATAGAAGAAGACCCACAAAACACCTTACATCGAACAGCCAAAAACAAGCACCAAACTACAATTTGTTATATATATATGGAGCATAAATCTCTCTGTATTATTTATTTCTTAATTTTAGAGGGAGGCATTGTTTAGGGGTAGCATTTATTTTAGAGGTTGAATAAACATTTTTTTTTTCTTTTCTGCAATTTGTATTTTACCAGGAAATTGGCCGGGCTGATTCCTTAATGCATCAAGTATTGGGGCATACTTTTCCTTAATCCAGGACGTCTATATAATATTCCATTATTTCCATATCCTAAAAATAATTCTGATATGCATGCAGAGATGGACTTTGAATGCTTCCATATATGCATGCATGTTCAGGTCTACTTTCTGATGCAGGAGGGTCCGAGTCTGATGACGCTGAGTTGTCAGATTGCACAATAAAGGCGCTGAATTACTTGGAGCAGGCGGATCAGCGCAAAATTAGCAAGAAATCGTAATCTGACCTAATTGGGGCAATTTTCGAGTGCGCCGCAGTAATTTGGCCATAACTTTGGCTACGTGTATCCGTTTCGCGCATATGACCCCAATTCGGAAAGCTCTCTTCGGCGCGCACGTCGTGGCCACCGAGCTTTGCTCGGTGCGCCTCGTTTCGAGCCCCAAAATTCGCTGTTTTCCTTGTCAAAACCTTAATTTTAGATATTTTTTGCCATTTATGGTAACTTTTCGCTTATTGTTTTGGAGGTGTTTCTGAGCCCGATTTGGACCAGATTTTCGACAGAATAATTATTTTATTATGTATTTCGTTTATTTAGGGTTTTCGGGATTTTGCTATTTTTGGCAAAAATTCTCTTAAACCTAATTTTCAGCTATTTAAGCCCGGCTTGTGGGTGTTTTTTCGACAGTTCATTATTATTGATCAATTATCAAATTTCAGAGTTTTTATCTCTGTTTTGGGGTGAATTTCTTGTTTCTTCCTTGCAAATTACTTACTGATTAGCCTACAGAATAATCGCTATTCTGTTCCGGCGTCAATTGGTATCAGAGCTTCAGCACCTTCCTGAGACGTGGTTTTCATCAGTTCGATGGCTGGTGGTCGTGGTCGTGGTGGTCGTCGTGGGCAGGTTCCGAATGAGGAAGCTCCGCACCGTGATCGTAGCGTTCAGGATGTGATGATTGAAGATTTGCAGAGGCAAGTTGCAGAATTAACCCAGCGCCTTGCGGTGCAGGAATTCGGCAATCGTGAGATGGAGAACTCCGATTCCGATTCCACCTTCGACAACCCGTATCACAACCCCGTTCCAAACCGGGACCACCGTGGTCGGGAACGTCATCATGGAGCCCTCGGTTTCAAGGTAGACCTGCCCGAGTTTTCTGGCACGTTACAAGTCGAAGGTTTCGTCGATTGGTTGAATGAGATAGAGCGGATTTTTGAGTATAAGGAAGTCCCTGATCGCGACAAAGTGAAACTGGTCGCAATCAAATTAAAGGGTCGAGCATCTGCATGGTGGGAGCAGTTGAAGCGATCCAGAGAGAGGCAAGGCAAAGCCAAGATCACTGATTGGGAGAAGATGAAGATCAAGATGAAGAGTCACTTCCTCCCGTTCGGCTACACTCAAACCCTGTTTCAGCGACTTCACTTGTTGAGGCAAGGCATGAGATCGGTGGATGATTACACCGAGGAGTTCTATCAGCTGATCGCGCGGAATGATTTATCTGAGACAGAAGAGCAGATGGTGGCGCGGTATTTGGGAGGATTGCGACAGCCCCTTCAAGATGCCCTCAGCCTACACTCGCTGTGGACTGTTTCAGAGGCCTATCAGCGTGCACTTGTTGCAGAGAAGCAGCAGAACAAGCGGCCTGTGATTAGAAGCGATCAAAGCAACCGTCCGGTTCGGCCCCAAGTATCCCGTCCTGTCCAGCCGCCAACACAGGGTAATGGTAATACTAACCATAATATTAAATGTTATCGATGTGGGGAACAGGGGCATAGGGCAAGTGAATGCAGGAAACCTGCCAGCCAGAAGGGCAAAAACCTCCTGCTTGAGGAAGACATGGTAGATTACACGTATGAGGAGACTGGGGATCCATTGTATGACGAAGATGGGGATGAAGAGGTGTTGTATGGAGATGGCCAAGAGACTCTCGTCATTCGTAAGAGTCTGCTGACTCCCAAGGGGGACTCTGGAGATGATTGGTTGAGAACCAATATTTTCCATACCACCTGCACGGTGGCCGACAAAGTATGTAAGATGATCATTGATAGTGGCAGTTGCGAGAACGTAGTGTCTGATGAGGCTGTCCAGAAATTGCAATTGAAGACCGAACATCATCCTAAACCATACAAGCTGTCATGGCTCAGCAAAGGAAGTGAGGTAAAAGTAGATAGACGATGCCTAGTATCTTTTTCTGTAGGCAAGAAGTATTTTGACAATGCTTGGTGTGATGTAGTAGCTATGGACGCTTGTCATATACTATTAGGCAGGCCTTGGCAGTACGATCGCAATGTGGTGCATGATGGCAGGAAGAATACCTATTCCCTTAGCATCAAAGGGAAGAAGATTGTGTTAGCACCTCGTCGGGATGGAGCCAATCCTACCCAGGTAGCCGATAATACTAACCTGCTTTCTTTGTCCAGGTTCTTAGTCGAAGTTGAGCGTGAAGACAGAATTTATGCGTTACTGCCTTGTGGGAATAGTGCAGTGGACGAGGCGCCAGAATTACCACCAGAAGTGCAGCGGCTGCTATCAGAATTTTCTGACCTCATGCCAGAAGATTTTTCTCCCGGACTACCACCGATGCGAGACATCCAGCATCAGATTGACCTGATTCCTGGGTCGATTTTGCCGAATAGGCCAGCCTATCGCCTCAGTCCCAAGGAAGCGGAAGAGTTGCAACGGCAAGTGGTAGAGTTGCTGGAGCGGGGCTACATCCGTGAGAGTATGAGTCCATGTGCCGTTCCTGCCCTGTTGGTACCAAAGAAAGATGGTTCATGGCGCATGTGCGTTGATAGCAGAGCCATCAACCGGATCACCGTAAAATACCGGTTCCCAATTCCTCGCTTAGATGATATGTTGGATCAATTAGCCGGTTCTCGGGTCTTCTCCAAAATTGATCTTAAAAACGGCTACCACCAGATTAGAATAAGGCCTGGAGATGAGTGGAAGACGGCGTTCAAGACGCAGCATGGATTGTACGAGTGGTTGGTGATGCCTTTTGGGCTGTCCAATGCACCCAGTACTTTTATGAGGTTCATGCATCAGGTTCTGCGGCCTTTTATGGGGAAGTTCGTCGTGGTGTACTTCGACGATATCCTCATCTATAGTCCCACTTGGACATCACATTTTGAGCACCTCCGTGCTGTTTTCAGTATGTTGAGAACAGAACGCCTCTTCGTTAATCGGAAGAAGTGTTCTTTCTTCACTACTTCGGTAACCTTTCTTGGTTTTGTTGTATCTACTGATGGTGTCCATGCAGATCAATCCAAGATAGATGCCGTTTTGGAGTGGCCCCAGCCAAAGACCCTACACGACGTGAGGAGTTTCCATGGGTTGGCGTCCTTTTACCGCCGATTCATCAGGAATTTCAGCACCTTGATTGCTCCCATCACAGAGTGCCTCAAGGGTCGTGAGTTCCAGTGGTCTGAGGAGGCAGAGATCAGTTTCCAACTGGTCAAGCAGAAGATGACCGAGGCACCAGTTTTGGCACTCCCTGACTTTGAGAAGGTGTTCGAATTAAACTGCGACGCATCTGGAGTTGGCATTGGAGGCGTCCTCAGTCAGGAGGGGCGTCCCATAGCTTTTTTCAGTGAGAAGCTATCAGGATCAAAGAAGAATTACTCCACCTACGACCTGGAGTTTTATGCCATCGTTCAGTCTCTGAAGCATTGGCGTCACTATCTAGTCCACAAGGAGTTTATCCTTATTACCGATCATGAGGCTCTGAAGTACATCAATGGTCAACACAAGCTGAGTAGGCGACACGCCAAGTGGGTGGCATACTTACAGGAATTTACCTTTGCACTAAGGCACCAAGCGGGAAGTCTGAACCGAGTCGCAGATGCCCTGAGTCGTCGTACGATGCTTCTCACCACCATGAGTACTAGAGTCGCAGGGTTTGAAGCTTTCACTGACATGTATGCAGCAGACCCTTCCTTTGGGAAGATCATTCAGGAGGTAACAGATGGTCATCGTTCTGATTTCATTTTGCATAATGGTTATCTGTTTCGTGGGTTACAATTGTGCATTCCAGATTGTTCACTGAGGCAACAGATTATTAGTGAACTTCATAATGAGGGCCACTTTGGGCGGGACAAGACGTTGGCTCTTATCTCTTCTGACTACTATTGGCCCAAGTTGACTAGTGATGTGGCTCACTTTGTGGAGCGTTGTTATGTGTGTCAGAAGTCCAAGGGTGTCCTCACCAATGCGGGCTTGTACACCCCATTACCGGTTCCTGACGCTCCGTGGCTCGATGTCAGCATGGATTTTGTGTTGGGCTTGCCCCGTACCCAACGGGCCTGCGATTCCATTTTGGTTGTGGTTGATAGGTTTTCCAAGATGGCCCATTTCGTAGCTTGCAGGAAGACCATGGATGCTGTTCGGATCGCCCATCTCTACTTTAGGGAGATTGTGCGTCTTCATGGTGTCCCTCGATCCATCACTTCAGATCGGGATACCAAATTTATTAGTAGTTTTTGGAGGAGCTTATGGGGAAAACTGGGGACAAAGTTGAACTTCAGTAGTGCCTACCACCCCCAGACAGATGACCAGACAGAAGTGGTGAATCGGAGTTTGGGCAACCTCTTGCGGTGTTTGGCAGGGACTAAGCCAAAGCAGTGGGATTTGGCCCTACCTCAGGCAGAGTTTGCCTACAACAGGTCGAGGAGCAGGACCACAGGGATGAGCCCATTCGAGATTGTCTATGGTCAGAATCCATCCGGAGTATTGGACTTGGCTCCTGTTCCACGTGTCGGTCGCTTGAATCCTAAGGCAGATGAGCTGGCCGACCATCTTCGGGGCATCCATGAGCAGGTAAAACTGGCCATTCAGGAGAGCAATGACAAGTACAAGGCTCGAGCGGACCGCCATCGTCGTCAGGTACTTTTTGATGTTGGTGATTTTGTTTGGGCAGTGTTAACTCGTGATCGGTTCCCTGTTGGCGAGTATAATAAGCTTAAGGAGCGGAAGATCGGGCCCTGTGAAATATTGCAGAAGATCAATGACAACGCCTACCGGTTGCGTCTCCCCAGTCATTTGAAGACCTCTGATGTCTTTAATGTGAAGCACTTAAGTCCTTATTTTGCGGATTCTTATGATATTGCTGTGAACTCGAGGACGAGTTCTTTCCAACCCGGGGTGACTGATGCAGGAGGGTCCGAGTCTGATGACGCTGAGTTGTCAGATTGCACAATAAAGGCGCTGAATTACTTGGAGCAGGCGGATCAGCGCAAAATTAGCAAGAAATCGTAATCTGACCTAATTGGGGCAATTTTCGAGTGCGCCACAGTAATTTGGCCATAACTTTGGCTACGTGTATCCGTTTCGCGCATATGACCCCAATTCGGAAAGCTCTCTTCGGCACGCACGTCGTGGCCACCGAGCTTTGCTCGGTGCGCCTCGTTTCGAGCCCCAAAATTCGCTGTTTTCCTTGTCAAAACCTTAATTTTAGATATTTTTTGCCATTTATGGTAACTTTTCGCTTATTGTTTTGGAGGTGTTTCTGAGCCCGATTTGGACCAGATTTTCGATAGAATAATTATTTTATTATGTATTTCGTTTATTTAGGGTTTTCGGGATTTTGCTATTTTTGGCAAAAATTCTCCTAAACCTAATTTTCAGCTATTTAAGCCCGGCTTGTGGGTGTTTTTTCGACAGTTCATTATTATTGATCAATTATCAAATTTCAGAGTTTTTATCTCTGTTTTGGGGTGAATTTCTTGTTTCTTCCTTGCAAATTACTTACTGATTAGCCTACAGAATAATCGCTATTCTGTTCCGGCGTCACTTTCAGGGCAGCATCCCATGGAGATGGACCTAAAGATCGATCAATACCCTTTTTTATGTGGTTAACAGCCATTGCAGTCTTTTTCATTTTTTTTTTCTTTTCTTTTTTTTAATGTCCATACAAGAGGGGGAAAAAGATTCGAACTAGTAACCTCCGTTTCGTGAGGCGTGGTCCCCGGCCGATTGAACTACTCCTTAGGAGACAACCATTGCAATCTCTAGGTAACGGCCAATGGCATGAAATTATGAATCACTCATTTCGGGTTAAATCCCACCTACCCACCCTTTCTTTCATTTTTGTGGGGTTTTTTTTTAAAAAAAAAAATTATTTGAAGGCAATATTTGACATTATCCAGCAATTTCAAAGCACTTACCTAAATCCTATACTCTATTTTAGCTATTTACTTTTAACATTCCATTTAAATATGAGAAATATTTGGTTTTTATCTTTTACATAACTCTTGTCCATCTCTATACAAGAAATAGACAAATTCATCATTAAATATCAATGATACATTTACAGAAGAAATTGGTAAAAGATGGGCAAGAGATGGATGTGTAATATACATCTCTTTTTAAATATTTATTCTTTTTCAAATCACCTACATTCTAAAATCATTTATATGTCTTCTCAAGAGTCAACTTTTTCTTTTTATAAATCATTTGTATGTCTTCTCAAGAGTCAACTTTTTCTTTTTATAATTATTTCACGTTTGGTAAGCACCAGAGTAGCTTACCAATTTTTTGGTTAAAGTAATTAGCTGAATATAGCTACATTTTTATCCAAATTTACACTTTAATTAGCCAAAATAACATTTGACTAGTCGAGTGTAAATTTAGGAGCCCTACAGGCTACCGTAGCAAGGCACATACCTATCTTAATGGTTGGGGGTTCCTTGGCAATCCAAGAAAATCTTAATATCCTTATAAAAGTATTTCAGTAATGACTTTTTCACTCCCTAGATGGAAGATGAGTTTTAAGCAGATCATTTAGTAGTTTATATTGAGAAAGAAATTGCTAAAGATTTTACTACAAAAATGATATATAATGGATAATGAGAAAGAAATTGCTAAAAATTTCACTACAAATATGAGAATATATGAATTTTATTCGATAAATAACAATCGTCAAGCATAATTCGAATGAGATGTCAAGCTTTTTTTTTTTTTTTTTTTTTTTGTGTACACGTCTCTAGCAAACTAGCAAACTTTTATATTTAATTTGAGAGGAAGTTTTATACACATGTAATTTTTATATACAATTATAACTTATAATTAAATATGAAACTAAGTTTAAAAGTTGTATGTTTTTATTTTACATAAACGTCCGTATCCACACATAAATGAAATATATATATAGATGTAAAAGTTCAGACCAAAAATTTGTGGCTCTGCCCTGGCAGCAGCCAAATAGGACTGGATGAGAGTCAAATATATGTGTTTTTCTTTTTATTAATTAGTAGTGTCGTCGGACATACACAATAGTCCGTGTCTCTTAAATGGGAAGGGTCCCTTAATATAAGTAACATCAATTAAATAATTTAGTAGATGAGATGATGGCAACACTTCTTCCTTATATTTTTGCTATAATTTATTGTACTCATCTTGCTTTTGTGCATGGAAGCACAAGCATTCCTGATGATGAAGGTGAAAAAGCCAATTTTTTTTTTCTTTTTTTTCTTTTTTTTCTCGTCTCTATTTTATATATACAAGTGTCTATAAAATTTTTGAAGCATGGATATAAGATTATATATCTCGAATCTAATCCGTTCGATCCATTTAATTAAACAGGTCAAATTATTCAATTTTAACTCCTAATTTTATATTGGCTTCATATCGAGTTTATGGGTCATGTGTCAAAAAAATTTAACCCTAGATTTAGGTGTATTAAGTTTTGAGTTTTAAGTGATTATTTATTTATTTATTTATTTATTTTTAAACTACTCTATGCATGTACTCTATATATCTTCTTTTAGAATGAAAATTCCTCCTAGCTGTTTCAGCCTATAAATTAAATCTTAGTTTCGTGTGATTAACTTATTTTATTATGTTATTTTATGTTTCTTTACATGCACCAAGAAACGACACGTCAAATTAAACTGGCAAAGTTGAACAACTTTGTACTTTGTGTGATATCAATAGATAATGCAGCGGTGGATTTCATTGACACAGTTGTTAACATTTTATTTCCTTGTCTTTATTTTGACCTTTCAATTGTTTGTGATGCAAATTGATCATATGCATGATGGGATTCCTTTTCATATATATATATATATATATATATATGGAGCACAAATCTCACTATACTGTTTATTTTATATCGGGTTTACGAGTCATGTCAAAAAATTTTAACCCTAGATTTAGGTGTCTTAAGGTTTTGAGCCTTTTTTTTTTTTTTTTTTTTTTTTTATTATTTTTTTTTTTTTTATAACTATTCTATATATGTACTCTATCTTTTTTAGAATGAAAATTTCTCCTAGCCATTTCAGCTTATGAATTAAATTTTTAGTTCAGTGTAATTAACTTATTTTATTATGTTATTTTCTGTTTCTTTTCATTCACCAAGAAACGACAGGTCAAATTAACAGGCAAAGTTGAACAACTTTGTACTTTGTGTGACATCAACAGATAATGCAGGAGGCGATTTCATTGAAACAGTTGTTAGCATTTTATTTCCTTATCTTTATTTTGCTTTCTCAGGGGACCTTTCAATGGGGACCTTTCAATTGTTTGTGATGCAAATTGACATACATGCATGTGATGGGATTCCTTCTATGATATTTCTATTTGTGCCCACCTGCATGCAGAGGACGCGCTAGAAATTAAGGTAAACAAACAAGTCTTTTGATTGTTTGGTTGGACATTCTATGATGTTTCTATATGTACGTGTCAATTGTTATATATATATATATATATATATATATATATATCGGATGAATCAAAGCTTTTATAACCAAACACAAAACAATTATAAAACTTTGATGGAATTGTGAAACGTTTGATTAAATCGCTCTCTTTGTCTCTTTCTTCTTGGTAGTAAAATCTAAAAAATATATTTTAAAAATAAAACCTAAAAGAAAAATTATCTTCTTCTTCTTCAACCTCTTGAAGTCTCCCCTCCAATGGCGGATCGAGGTCCATTTGTAGACCAAAATCGTTCCAAACCCCAGAAACCATCAACCACAACTGTATAATTCCAACTAAAAATTTGTTCCAAAGAAGAAATTGTTTTTCAGATGGGTAATCTTCAAAACCTTATTGAATTTCGACATGACATGGTCAGTGAAACCATAGAGAGAGACCCATGCCATGAGAGAGAAAGGGAGAGGGGTTGAAGTTAACGGTGGCGGAACCGGTGGTGATAGCGTTGTCTGAGATGGGTGATGGCTGTGAGGTTTTTTTTTTTTTTTTTTTTTTTTTTTTTTTTTTCAGACCAAAAGAGTAAAAAAGAGATTAGATCTAGTGTTTTGCCGACACTTGCTTTTCTTATTCTAGACTGATGTGACAATCTATTATTGGTGAGTATAAAACCCTTATTTTCTGCCATAATCGGATAGAAGAGAGCTCTCATAACTTTTATGTACAATTATAACTTATAACTTAGTATAAAATTAAATTTAATATTTACCTGTTTTATTTTACATAAGTGCGCATGCGCACACATAGATAGACTATATATACAATATACATACATATATTTTGTGTAAAACAGTGATGGTAGGAGATTACAATAATATATAGGTTCAGATCGACCCATGCACACAAAAAATCTCAACCTGACAGCAGCCACATAGGACTCGCACTGCATGTCTTAAATAGACAAGAAAAGAGTCAAATCTAAGTGTTTTTTCTCCTTAGTAGTGTCGGATTTATACTAATGAACGATGGGACATACTGAAGCATCAGTACTCCGTAGCTCATAAATGTTAAGGGTCCCGACTCCCTTAAGTAACATCAATGAAATAATTCAGCAATGATATATACATATCACATTTTCTGTGCATCTTTGCAAACAGATCGAGTTTGTGGAATACCCGGCCTTGGCAGTAGAGGAGATGATGGCAAGATTTCTTCCTTATATTTGCTTTATTATACTCATCTCGCTTATTTGCATCGAAGCCCAAGTAGGCCGTCTAGGGCCTACTCCTGATGATGAAGGTGAGGAGCTCTTTCTTCTTCTTTCTATATATATGTAAAATTTTCGATCATTTCAGGTTGGTGGGAATGAAAATCTAAACATTTAAATCCTCAGCCTAACGAATTAAGCTTTTATATATATATATATATATATATATTAGCTTTTAGTGGCAGCATGCCATTTATCTATCGTTATATTAAGATGAAAAAGTTGTTATGAATTTGGGTATTATAATTTATTGTAATCTATTTAAAAACTCTTGTGTGTTAATAAAATTATCAAAAAAAATTTATCTCCAAATTCTCTCTTAATTAACCTACGTACCCAAATTATATTCCGGTTGTATTCAACGTCGTTACGAAGGATTATTCACGTGTGATTAAATAGCGTATAGAGTAACAACTGGTCATGCAGTCAAAGGGCAGCAGTTGACTAACTTACATCAACCATTAATTTCATGAAAAAAATATTGTGCGCAGAAAATTTAGATGTCGACCACCACAACCACATGAATGTTTTATGTTTACCGACAAAATTGAGGATGGAGAACCAGACGCGAAAGTTATACCGTATGTGTTGCCAGTAGCAATGAAGCGGAATTTTACGGCGTCGTTTGGCCGTGAATAAAGACATAGAGCTCCTTGCTCCTCCCGTGGCAATATTAATGTGTTTTTTCTTTTTCTTTTTCTTTTTTTTTTTTTTAAAAAAAAATTAGGACATCATTCAATAAATGAGAAAAGGATTAGCGCACTTACGATCAGCTCTTTAAATTTAATTTTCTCTAAATTTTTAACAAAACACAAAAAAAAATTAAAGCTAAGAGTTAAAATTAACAAACTCTTTGTCAAAAATTAAATTTAAGAGAAATGCTACCTTATTCGCCACCATCCTACGGCCTTCCCTCCCAGTCCTATGATTTTTTTTTTTAATCCCAAATGTGTTTTGCCTGTCCCTCTCTCTCCCTCTCACTCTCTCTAGCTCTCTCTCTTTGTTCATTATGATTTATCTAAAATCTTTTAAGCTTAATTGGTTCCATTAATTAAACATTATGCATATTGAGATCGATTAATGTTTTTGTCTTTTTTATTTGCTCCCTCCATTCCGATCTGCAAGCCAATGTACTACATGTTTAATGTTTTGATTCATGCCATTATTTACATGAGTTGTATCTTGTTTCCCATGCATGTGCGCTTTCGAACTCTTGATAGATTCTGTAAAAATTTTACTCTTTTTCTTCTTCTTCTTCTTCTTTTTTCTTTTTCTTTTTCTTTTTCTTTTTTTATTTTTTATTTTTTTTTATTTTTTTAATGTAAACTTGAACAATTTTAAGAATGGTTCCATTTTTGTGTAAATTAAAGCTGAATAATTGCCTATTTGCCTTCTTTACTTTACTTTACTTTTTTTTTTTTTTTTTCTTCCTTTTTTGGGTTAAGAATCCTAGGCAAATGAATTGCTAAAAATAAAAGTCAATCATGAGCAACTAAATGATTCCGTCAAGAGAAGGACAGCCGGCCGGAGAGAGAGAAAGAGAGCTAGGCGCCTAGGCAAAATGCGTTGGGAGGGGAAATGAAAACCCTCCCAATGCGTTTGGGATTCAAAAGAAAAATAAAATAAAATAAAAATGCCATGTAGGTCGGGTGGGATAGCAGTGGGATCATGGTGTATAAGGTAGTATGAGAAATGCTAGAACATCTCCCAGTATTTTTATGGTGTTCTCCTGAAATGGCATAGATGTAATTAAAAAATTACATTTATGTCCTTTTGGATGGCATATATGCAATTTTTTAATAAAAAAAAATTACATCTATGCCATTCCAGGAGAACATCAGGAGAACACAAGGAGATGCTCTAACATTCCTCATGTAGTATTTCTCTAAATTTAACATCTATTAGAATTCTTTTTTTAAATTAATCTAAAGAGCCATAAATTTTTTTTAATATTATTTTTTTTTTTTTGCATTAAATGCTTCAAAATGTTAGGCTTGACTTAAATTTAATGCATTGAATGCTTTTAGTACTTAACTTTATCATTAAAAAATAATATTTATTTAATTAGGACATCATTCAATAAATGAGAAAGAGCATTTACAATCAGCTCTTTCAATTTAAGTGTTCTCTAAATTTTTAACAAAACACACAAAAAATTAAAGCTAAGAGTTAAAAATTAACGAACTCTATGTCAAAAGCTAAATTTAAGAGAAATGCTACCTTATACGCCACCATCCTACTGCCTTCCCACCCGGTTCTACAATTTTTTTTTTTTAATCTCAAATGTGTTTTGCCTGTCTCTCTCTCTCTCTCTCTCTTTCTCTCTTTGTTCATTATGATTTATCTATAATCTTTTAAGCTTGGTTCCATTCATTAATTAAACATTATGCATATTGAGATTAATGTTTTTGTCTTTTTAATTTGCTCCCGGCCTCCATTCCGATCTGCAAGCCAATGTACATGTTTAATGTTTTGATTCATCCCATTATTTACATTAGTTGTATCTTGTTTCCCATGCATGTGAGCTTTCGAACTCTTGATAGATTGTGTAAAATTTTTTATTTTTAACTTTTATTTTTGATTTTTGATTTTTTTTTTTTTTTTTTTTATGTAAACTTGAACAATTTTAAGAATGGTTCCATTTTTGTGTAAATTAAAGCGAACAATTGCCTATTTTCCTTCTTTACTTTTTTTTTTTTTTTTTTTTTTTTTTTTTTTTTTTTTTTTTTTTTTCCTTTTTTGGATTAAGAATCCTAGGCAAATGAATTGCTAAAACTAAAAGTCAATCATGAGCAACGAAATAATTCTGTCAAGAGAAGGACGGCCGGCCAGAGAGAGAGAGAGAGCTAGGCAAAACGCGTTGGGAGGGGAAATGAAAACCTCCCAATGCTTTTGGGATTCAAAAGACAAAAAAAAAAAAATGTTAAAATGCCATGTTGGACCGGGTGGGATGGCATTAGGATCATGGTGTATAAGGTAGTCTTTCTCTAAATTTAACATCTATCAGAATTCTCTTTTTAAATCTAAAGAGCCACATATTTATTTAATTTTGTTTTTTGTTTTTTTTTTGTTTTTTTGCATTAAATGCTTCAAAATGTCATGTTTGACTTAAATTCAATGCATTGAATGCTTTTAGTAGTTAGCTTTATCAATTAAAAATAGTATTTATTTAATGTAGCAATCATTTAGAGAGTCTGTTATTTAATAGTTTTAAAAAATGACTAGCTAAATCAACAAAAGTATACTTTTAGAGTTAAATTTAGAAACATTTAAAAGAACTCATTGTGAATGCTCACAAGCAACAAAAATTTCAACAATAATGGGCTCCCAAAAACAAACCCAAACCAAAAAAAGTGTGAATATGTAAATAACAAATAGGAATTGACTGTGTTTATGGCCTCAAATTAATGGGTCATAAATGTCTCGGCAGTCCTATAAACCTTGGGCATAAGCTAAAGAATGGGTTACATAAAGTGATATAGGCACCAAAATAAAAGAGGGTAAGGTCATGATCATTGTGAGACCCTTCAACCCTATCTGACCCCCAATAAAAGGGATGCAAGAAATTAATGTCATGATACTTGAAAGACCCTTCAAACCTACCCAAATGGATAGGAGTATGACCCTCGTAAATGAATCCAATCCTATCCGAACCCTTAAAAGACTCATCAACCTTACCCGAACGTATGCTAGGAAAAAACTACTACTACAAGTCTACAACAACCAAGAGGAGGTTGAAGAGGGGATTGCACTGCATAAATTAGAATAGAATCTGTCGTCAAGTAGTAGCCAACTCCAGATACTTGGTCCTAGGCTCAAAATTGGTTTTATATATATATATATATATATATATATATATATATATATATTGTAATAAAAACGTTGCTTTATATTTTTATATAGATTAATTTATAGAGCATTTTAAGGATGAAAAAAAAAATATCAACGACAAATTTGATGTGGTTGGTGTATTATGCAGTGCAAGCTCTTCGTGAAATAGGTAAACAAGTGGGGAAAAACGATTGGAATTTCAGCGTAGATCCATGCACTAGTAATGACTCAAGCTGGAAAACACCAAAATCGGATTTGAGGCCATTGTACAACAATTCTCTAATCTGCAATTGCTCCTTCCCTGATGGCGTATGTCACGTGGTTAAACTGTACGTACCCTTCATTTCCTAACTGAAGTTGTGAACAGATCAAGTTTTTATTCAACCAAAAGCAGAAAAAGTACTTAAATTTGACTTACAAAGTCGCTGATTTCACCTTTCAATAGTAGAGAGTGAGGTCACCGGTGGATTTTGCCATTCTCTGTTCAGAAATATATGGGGGGAAGATGATCCCTCATTCCTTCTCCTAGTACATTATGGATTAATGCAAGTGTGATTATTCTTGTTACAGATTTCTTAAAGGGCAGGATCTCGATGGTGTGCTTCCACCTTCCCTGGCGAAGCTACAATACCTGAATACGACGTAATTAAGAAGAGTCGCCAACTATTTGTTTTATTTACTATTACATGAAAACATAGAGTTGTTGTAAAGACATGGCTATCGCTTTTTCTAGGTCGTTACAAAATTCATTTGAGCTTCTAATCTAACAGCCCGCTTTCCTCTTGCTTGTAGTGACCTCAATCGAAACTACCTCACTGGTACAATACCACCCGGATGGGCTTCTATAAAGTTGGAATTTCTGTAAGTTACTACTGATTTCATGTCTAAGGTTAGCCACTGAATGCACTTTCTTATTGAATTAAGCTGATTCACTGCAGGTCCATTAGCGTAAACAAGTTATCTGGACCAATCCCACACCACCTGGGAAACTTTACCACTCTTATATACATGTATGCTCATATTGCATCTTCTTGCTCACCCTTTTTTAAATTTTAATCTAGTAGAATGCCTCATAGTTTCATTTGCTTTATCCGAGCTTTAATATTGACGAAGACTATTTTCAGGAGCATAGAGAACAATCTGTTTTCTGGAATTATTCCCCCTGAGCTTGGGAATTTGGTTAATTTGCTGAATCTGTCGGTGTTTCTTTTTTAATCCTTCTATTCATTTTCAAATCAGATTTGATGATTCTATTTTTAATTATCAATGATTTTTTTATTCAACTGACACTAAGTTGAACTGGTCTGAGCTGAGCATCCGATTTGATGACTGCAGTACTCTTAGCCATAACAATCTCACTGGAGAGTTGCCAATAGCTCTCACTAATCTAACCAAATTACAGGAACTGTAAGTGGTTGCAACCCCATTTCTATAGTACTTAAAAGTAATTTTAGATGTTTACTTGAAAAGCTTATAGTTTCTATGTTATTCAGTCTTGTTTCCAATTTGGCTGTATGCAGTAGGATTAGCAGTAACAACTTCACTGGAAGAATACCTGACTTTTTTCAAAGTTGGAAAGACCTTGAGAAATTGTATGCGATCTATTTTTTATTTTTATTTTCCTATAATGTTAAAATCTCTTCTAGTAGAGTGTTCCGGTTTAATCTAACCAATTAGAATTGTGTTTTTAACAGAGAGATTCAAGCTAGTGGTCTCGAGGGGCCCATTCCCCGTAGCATTTCAGTCCTGAGTAATTTAACCGAGCTGTAAGTTCTTCCTTCGAAGTACTCTTGGGTTGCATAATCTCTCTCGTATCTTCATGTGATACTAAAATTAACAGGAAGTGTTGCTTAAGACACTAACAGTTATTAATAATGCAATTTAGTGCAGAAGGATTAGTGACTTACTTGGTGAGGGTTCTAAATTTCCAAACTTAAGCAAAATGATAGGCATGAAAAGATTGTAAGTTATTCTTTTTCTGTAAAATTTCAACAACTCAAATGATATAAGTTTATAACAATTTTGCTTAGATGATGGCGGTTGACATTGCAGGATGTTGACGAGCTGCAATCTCTCCGGACAAATCCCCCAATATATATCAAAAATGACAGCACTACAAATTCTGTAGTTCTTCTTTCCTTTCTGTTTTCCTTGCTTTTTTGGTTTTTTGTTTCATTGAGAACATTATACTGTACATACATTGTAACGACTCACCCCCAATGACACAATATTGTCCGCTTTTGACTCCCCAAACCAGACTTCCCAGGAGGTCACCCATCCTGGGATTGCTCTCGCATAAGCACGCTTAACTGCGGAGTTCTGATAGGTTCATGACCATCACGGCTTTAAAACGAGTTGTGTCATAAAGGGTGCATTTATACATATAAGCACATCCTCATTCCCAGACGATGTGGGACGTCACAATCACCCCCTCTTTGGACCCAGCGTCCCCGCTGGCGTCCCTCATTGGGCTTGTGCACGCTCCCACCATCTCAGGTTGGGCAATGGCTCTGATACCATTTGTAACGACCCACCCCCAATGACACAATATTGTCCGCTTTTGACTCCCCAAACCAGACATCCCAGGAGGTCACCCATCCTGGGATTGCTCTCGCATAAGCACGCTTAACTGCGGAGTTCTGATAGGTTCATAACTATCACGGCTTTAAAACGTGTTGTATCATAAATGGTGCATTTATACATATAAGCACATCCTCATTCCCAGGCGATGTGGGACGTCACATACATATAGGTGTAAAGTTTTCTTTTTTCCTTTTTGTTTTTGGGTAGCACAAGTAGATATTGGCATATTAAAATTTATGGACTATGGGTTTTTATGGTACTCTATTCTTAAAGCTAACAGTGTATAACTATTTCAATAAATATTTTGTTCATTCTTTTCTAGAATTCAGATCATCTGCTGAAATCATCAAACCGAGGTGTAGTTTTTGAGTAGGATTCGTTTGAAAAAAGGAGTGGGAAACACCGTTCATCTAATGAATATGTAATAATTAATTATCTGCTTTCATCCTTAATTTAGCCTTTGAAAAACAATGATGATTGCTTCTAATCTTTACAGCCTACACCTTTTAGAAAGCAGCTATCTAAGGTTGTCAACCGATACTCATTGTAGGCATGGCATTGGCAGCCATGATCCACCCCCTCCTACTCCTTTAGTCCATTGTGGCAGCTTCCGTAAGAAACCTTTGAACAATGCGCGCTTTAGTTAGGCTGTCTAGGGTGCATTGTTTTCATTAGAATGAAAATAATAAAAGTCCTCTTTTAAGCTGCATCTTCACTGTTATATGGACATTCAAGTCTCTCTTTCAATTTTTTTTCTTCCTGGACATTCATGTCTCATTTTATAATCCTTCTTTTATGTTATTATAATCCTTCTTCATCGTTATATCCATGCAGAGATCTCAGCTTCAATAGATTGGAAGGAAATGTTCCAGATTTTGAAGGTCTATCACAATTGGAATACATGTAAAGTGTGGAATCAAAGCCCAAAATCTAGCTCTATTGCGGAGAAGCTCAAATAAACAATTAAAAAGATTATATTGCTTATGGTTACCATATACACATATGCATATACATTTATATAAGTGTGTGTACACACACACACATTTTATCAGAGTATATTTTACATTCGAATATTTCTCCCTCAGTAATTATATAAATAAGTGTTTAACCAGAGCGTGATTATATATGTTGCTATTTAAACAGGTTTTTTACAAGCAACTTGCTCAATGGACCTATTCCAATGTGGATCATAAAGCGAGATATTGGCAAGTATATAATTCATCCTGAACTCTATTTGAAAGCATGACATGCTTCTTTTTCTGTACCTTTTTTTAGTTTCCTGCAGATATATAATCTTTACAGACATCACAATGTTCAAATATACATTACTTTGGACATTGATTCATCTCTAGAACCCTTTATGGTCATTGGGGGATCTCCTTCAATCATATTGAATGGGTGAATTCAACCGATTTTGCTTCCAGCATAGATTTGCTTCTTGCACCATGTGACTCCAGTAAAAAAGAGCGGAGGGAACTTTCTTTTTTCCATTGTTATGTTGGATCTCAGTTATTAGGAAACTCCGTGTTGACAATTAATTTTGAGTTGCTTCCGGAAGTTTGGTGGTCTTAGCTTGAGTTGACACAGTCAGATGTTATCTGTCTTGGTGTTTCTGGAATATTGAAATGAACTCCTTTTACATTTATCGTTAGTTTATCCAAACCTTTTCAAATATACCTTTTCTTTTCTTATGGATTTATAATGAGTTATTTACGAAAATACGTTTTTCTGCAGACATATGGATCTTTCTTACAATAACTTTTCAAACAGTTCTGCGCCACTTGCTTGTCGAGAAAACCTGTAAGATCTTTTCTTATCCTTTTTAATCTTAATTTGAGTTTACTTAAGGTTTGCATACTTACCCTCTTCACAAGCTTTTAGTTTTACAAAACTAACTAGGTTCTCATTTTATCAGGAATTTGTTTCGGAGCTTCTCTGGACAGGACAACTTGTAAGCTTCTAACTTGTAAACTTATAAGAAGAACCAATGTTTTTTCGGATCCGGCTTACATCCTGTAGAAAAATAATAGGACATCTCCTAATCTCCTGTTATTTTAAATCTACAGCCAACATTAATGGAAACTTCATTTTTAATGATATATATTATTGTGATTTAGTTTCTCTCAAACTTGTTCTATTTGACCCGTTGTTTTGCTGAAAATGGTCAAGACGAATTTGCAGAAAGAAAGTGGAAGTGGGTGAAGAAGGAAGAGGAAGACATGCAAACGGTGTTTAGAAAACTTCTGTTAGTTCATTTAAAGCTATGTCGTTTGGGCTAAAAATGGGGAAGTTTTAATCTTAGCCGTAGATTTAATTTATACAGGATGTAAACCCGATCCATTTTTTTGTGTTATTTTTGTTTTTAATTCTAATTTTTCTAATTAAGTTCACACTTCTTTCTTGTACGACGCTAATCAAGAACATTTGACGGCGAATGCCAAACTTTTCCATGCTCAAAAGGTAGCTATATGACCTCATTCAAATTATGAGGTACTGTATGCTTTAATTATATTTTCAGGCGTTCCTTTGATATTTTCTTTCATAAATGAAAGGAAACCACGGTAAAATATTTCTTCTTTTCAATATTGGCGAGTAAATGAAACAAGACAAAGTTAATACATAATTTCCTTTTTGCTCTATAATGTTTGCTTATATCTCATTTAATTAAAAATATGTTGTTTTTGTTTCTGGGTAGATCGGTACTCATTGCATATAAATTGTGGTGGAAGTGAAACCACTATTGGAGACATAGTTTACGAAGCGGATCAAAAGCAAGCAGGTCCAGCAAAATTTGTTTCTAACACTGCTTGGGGATTCAGTAGCAGCGGAATTTTTTGGGATATCAGCAACAAAGCTGCAAATCAATACATAGCGAATAATGCGTCAATACTAAGCATGAATGACTCTGGAATATTCACGAGTGCACGGCTCTCTCCTCTATCTCTGACATATTATGCAAGTTGCTTGGCAAATGGAAATTATACTGTGAAACTATTCTTTGCAGAGATAGTATTAAGAGACAACAGATCTTTTTATAGTCTTGGAAAACGGATATTTGATATTTATATACAGGTATGATGTCATATTTGCTTCGCTTTATACGTAGAACACAATTTTTATTGATTTAATTTGTTACAGGAAAAATTGGTGAGGAAGGATTTTGATATTGAACATGAAGCACAAGGTGTTGATAAACCCGTTGTAAGGGAATTTAAAGCAGTTGTTGTGAAGAATAAAGTTTTACAAATCCGCTTTCATTGGGCTGGGAAAGGGACAACAGCTGTCCCATATGGTGGATCATATGGTCCTCTCATCTCAGCTATCTCTGTTAAATCTGGTAGACATTTCTTGGAGTATGAGAATATTTTTACTATCCAACTTCTTCCATACTTATTAGATTGATGAGAAATAGTTGAAGTAGAACTATGATTATTTGCTGTAAAAGGTATACCCAAAACAAGATTAAACTGCAACTAGATGGAAGAAATAAAATTTTTTATAATCTTCTTTATACTCTTACTCTGGTATTCGTGTGCTTGAACCATCCATTCATATCTTGTTTTAGATTGGTCCACCTATGTCTACCTATATATATGATACTACTTGAATTCCAGGGTGCAACTTTATAATCAGTTTCCTTAACTATTTTTCTCTTCCGCAGATTTCAGTCCCCCTTATGATTACAGGAAGATATTCATTGTTGTTGGAGCTGTAGTATCAGCGCTATTGCTCATTTTTATGATTTTAGGTATTCGAATTTGGAAAATCAATAGAGGCAAGATAACAAGGGAAAAAGGTAATCACCAGGCGCTCATTTTGGTGTAGAAATTAGATAGGATAATTTATATCTTCTCCAACTATTCACGAAGTTGAAACAATGTATAGCAATTTCCCAAGGGCCTTATATACTATTGCAGTCTACGTGTTATATTATTTAACATTTTTCCCTTGATGAAAAATCAACAATCCAAAATACACCATGAAAGCAATTATACTGTTGCTGGATTGCAGAGCATAAGAATCTGTCTTCATGATAGCTTTCTTGGGCTTTTTCGGTACTGCTACTGGAGTCAGTTAGTTTCAACCATAATCATACAGAAATATGAGAGTGTTGTTTTTTCATAAAATCTAAATGAAGGCATATTTACATGAGAAATGGATGACTTGAGGTCTCTGAGTAGAGTAAATGTCTAAGGACCCATATTAAAAAAAAAAAAAAAAAAAAAAACATTGTGAGAGATAAAAGATTATGGATTTCAATTAACTCTCTTTTTGAAATGTCATCTAAATGATCTTACCATTATTGTTGAAAAGAACAAAAGGTAAATCTCTTGGTAATAGCTAGCTACCAATGGAGTTCCTCTCTTTTTAATTGTTTTTTTGATTCCCAATACACCTGTGATTGGAAAACAAAAATGAAACCCTAAATCTTGTAAAAACTTGGGGTTTATGTGGCTGACGAATTGCAGTATGATACTTTCTCACTGCCTTTGTTTGGTCACATTCTATCTGACATCTTCTAAGTAGTCAATAGACACAACAATACTAATTAAAAAATTAATCATATCATTTATAAGATGTAATGTGACATCTTAGCCTCACATTTTCATTCATTTTGGCAGAGCTGAGAGGATTAGATCTGCAAACTGGTTTTTTCACCTATAGGCAAATCAAAGCAGCCACTAACAACTTTGATGCTGCAAATAAGATTGGGGAAGGTGGTTTTGGATCTGTATACAAGGTATCCCACAACGTCATCTTCCTTCAATTTTAGGATATTTATTTTCTTTTCTTATTTATCCATGACACCTAGAGGCATCTAATTAGATAATGAATACACACCTGAAGATGTATATTTTTCTATTTCTGATGCAGGGTATACTATTAGATGGTACTATAATTGCAGTTAAGAAACTTTCTTCAAAATCAAATCAAGGAAATCGTGAATTTGTGAACGAAATAGGAATGATATCTGCTTTACAACACCCAAATCTTGTTAGATTGTATGGATGCTGTGTTGAAGGAAATCAACTATTCTTGGTATATGAATACATGGAAAACAATAGCCTGGCACGTGCTTTGTTTGGTAAGCCTGAGGTTTTCACTTTAGTATTTTATGTTGACCGTAGGATGCTTACAAACTTAAAACTGAGAATGGCCTATATTAAGAACTAAGTTGATGAGTTCCCCATTGGACAATCTGCAAAATATGTAGGTCCAGAGGAATACCACTTAAACTTGGACTGGCCTTCAAGGCAGAAAATATGCGTTGGCATAGCAAGAGGTTTGGCTTTCTTGCACGAGGAATCAACACTAAGAATTGTTCATAGAGACATCAAAACTTCCAATGTGCTATTGGATAGGGACCTTAACCCAAAGATTTCTGACTTTGGTTTGGCCAAGCTTGATGAAGAGGAAAACACCCACATCAGCACACGAGTCGCTGGAACAATGTGAGCTATCTTTTTTCTCTTTTCTTCAATATGGAGTCTTTTTGTGATTCTATTCTTCTGTTTCATTTGCCTCCCAAGTTATTGACCAAGAGAGAAAAAGGAACAAATATTGATTGATCTTTATGTCTCTGTGAGATGCTGCCCTCAAAGTGAACCTCAACATGGAAGCATTCAAAGTCTCTGCATATCAGAAAAATTTGCATATGGAATATGATATTGACGTCCTGGATTAAGTGTTTGTTAGGATTTTTATATGTCAGCTGTTGGCGTTTACAACACAACCATGCTTACAAATAAATTCAAAGCTAGATTAATTATCAACCAGTTTTCAAGCGCTGAAAATGTCTAAACATGAAACGTACTATCAATTTGTTGTAGTTATTGCATGCCCCAATACTCAATGCATTAAAGAATCAGTTCAATTTCCTGGTAAAATAAAATTGCAGGGAGCAGAAAAGCAAAAAAAAAAAAAAAGGCAAAAAATATGTTTATTCAACCTCTAAAATAAATGCTACCCCTAAACAATGACTCCCTTTAAAATTAAGAAATAAACAATACAGAGAAATTTATGCTCAATTATTCTATGATCCTTCACTTTCAAAACCAATATTTCTAGAGGGAAAAAAGACCACACCCTGTTGAACTTGAGCTCAATGACCAAACAAATTGCGTGGCTAAAGTTATATTACATCAGTTCTTCACTTGCAATGTGCAAAGGTAATGACATATTCGTCTTCCCCATTGACAAAAATTTAAATTACCACTCAACCCTAGTAGCCTACTGATTGCATAATTGCATTCTGAATGCAAATGAAATATGATTTGGTACCTAAGTTTCTCTTGATTCTTAAGTACTTTGTTGGATATGAAAGATCAGATCTTTATACAAGTGATCTTTGTGTGTGTGTGTGTGTGTGTGTGTGTTTTTTTTTTCCTGATAATTCATACTAGTGATATAAGTCATAATATAATCTTCATTTGCAGAGGATATATGGCACCCGAATATGCATTATGGGGTTATTTAACATATAAAGCAGATGTCTATGCTTTTGGGATTGTTGCTCTGGAAATTGTTACTGGGAAGAGCATCATGAAATATCGATCAGAAGAGAATTGTGTATGCCTTCTAGATTGGGTAAGATTGATCTTTTTATTTTGACATATGCTACTATAATTAACGTTTAGAGGCCTGGCTGCTTCTATTAATAACCGAATGGTTTAGGTAAAAACAGAGAAAACAGAGAAATTTGAGAATGGGAATGAAATCTGTAACTTGTATTGAATAATTATCAAGTATTCCTTTTATACAACTTGCAGAAACTTGAATACTAAGCTACGTTGCAATTAACCACACTGATTAACATCTAACTAACTACAGTTAATACAACATCTAATTAACTACAGTTAATACAACATGTGATGAAAATCAATAGAGCATGTGCTCTCTTTAGGTGACAGCCTGGATATCACATTGTTAATCTGTGTCCTTCTTGCTACAACATTCTGCAGTGGACATGTTGCATGTATCTGGTTGTGTGAGATGTTGATACTCCCCCTCAAGATGAAAAATATCTAAGATATTCATCTTGGACAGTAGATTATGAAACAAAGCACAACCGAGAGGTTTAGTGAAGATGTCTGCCAATTGTAAATGAGATTTAACATGAAGAGTTCGAATAAGACCAAGTTGAATCTTTTCCCGAACAAAATGGCAGTCAAGCTCAATATGCTTGGTTCTCTCGTGAAAAACCGGGTTAGCAGCAATATGTAAAGCTGTTGTACTGTCACAGAAAAGGAGAGCAGATTGTGGATGTGAAATGTGAAAATCCTTGAGAAGGGAGAACAGCCATATCAACTCACAACAGGTAGAAGCCATGGCCCTACACTCGGATTCAGCAGAGGACCGGGAGACTGTCTGCTGCTTCTTGGACTTCCAAGAGATTAAGGACTCTCCAAGAAAAACACAATAACCGGTTACTGATATATCTCAGCAATCTATGAGCAGCATCTAAATGTGGTTGCCGAGGTTCCTGCATAAATTGGCTAAGATGTTGGACAGCAAATGTTAAATCAGGACGGGTAATAGTGAGATAGATCAACCTTCCTACAAGGCGTCTATAGCTAGAAGGATTTTCCAAAAGAACACCATCCTTGTTGGAAAGTTTAAGATTCTGTTCCATAGGGAACTTGGCAGGTTTGCAAGCCAATAGTCCAGCATCTTCAAGTATTTTTAGAGCATATTTGCGTTGACAAATAGAAATACCTTGAGCAGACCGAGCCACTTCTAACCTCAAAAAATATTTGAGAGAACCCAAGTCCTTGAGTTTGAATTTCTGATCAAGAAATATTGTCAAATCAGAAATTGCTGCAGGATCATTACTGGCTAGTATTATCTCATCAACATAAACTAGAAGAGCAATAAAAGAAGATCCTTGAATGCGAGTAAATAGAGAATAGTCAGCTTTAGACTGAGTAAAACCGTGATTGAGCAGAGTAGTAGAAAATTTAGAGAACCATTGTCTAGAAGCCTGCTTCAATCCATAGAGAGATTTAATTAGCTTACATACTTGAGACTCCCCCTTGGCAGCAAAACCCGGAGGTGGAGTCATATAAACCTCTTCATCCAATTCCCCATGCAAAAAAGCATTATTAACATCTAATTGGTGAAGAGTCCAATTTTTAGCTGCAGCAAGAGCTAATAGACACCGAACAGTAGTAAGCTTAGCCACGGGTGAGAAAGTTTCATGGTAGTCCAACCCTTCGGACTGAGTGTATCCTTTAGCTACAAGTCGTGCTTTGTAACGTTCTACACTTCCATCAGCCTTGAGCTTCACTTTATAAACCCATTTACACCCAATGGCCCGTTTACCCAGTGGAAGAGAGGTCAAAAACCAAGTGTTATTCTGCTGTAAAGCAGAAATTTCTGCATTCATGGCCTCACGCCAATGTGGAAATTTGACAGCTTGATGAAAAAACTTTGGTTCATAATGAGAAGAAATAGACAAACTAAAATGTTTATGAGAAGGAGATAAACGATCATATGAAAGAACAGAGGATAAGCTATAAGGATTACCTGTATCATTGCCAGCTTTGGTCGTTGGAAACGACTTCAGTGAGTTTGGAAGAGAAGCTAAATGACAATGGTATTGCTGCAAGTACCTAGGAGCATTCTTAGGCCGAGTAGAATGCCTAAGAGGTAAAGAAGTAGGTGGAGGTTGAGAAGAGATGTCAGGAGAAGAAATGGGAACATCATAAGAAGGGACAGGAACATCTGAACAAGATGTATGGTTATCATCAAGTGGAGGCAAAGAAACAAGAGTAGGAGTACAATCAGGAATAAAAGAAGGAAAAGAAGTAGATGGAGAAACTTGGAAGGAAGGAGATGAAGGAAGAATAACTCCCTGAGAATCAGTGTGTATCATTCTTGAAGCATATGGAAATATGTGTTCATGAAAAATCACATTGCGTGAGACAAAAACTGATTTGGTGATTAAGCTAAAAAGCTTGTAACCTTTAGTTCCATGGGGATAGCCAATGAATATGGAAGGAATTGACCGAGAATCAAATTTGGTTCTATCACGAGTAAGGGTAGAAGCGAAAGCTAGACAACCAAAAACTCGAAGATGTGAGTAGTTAGGAGGAATAGAAAATAGAAGCTCAAAGGGAGATTTGTTTGACAGAAGGGGAGAGGGAATGCGGTTGATAATATGAGTGGCAGTCAATACACAATCACCCCAAAAACTCAAAGGAAGATGAGCTTGGAATCTCAAAGCTCGAGCTACATTCAATAGATGTTGATGCTTTCTTTCAACAACTGAGTTTTGTTGAGGAGTCTCTACACAACTTAGTTGATGTAGAGTTCCTTGATGAGAGAAAAAATCATTCATTTGAAATTCAACCCCATTATCAGATCTCAAAGATTTAATTTTGAGGTTAAATTGAGTGTTAACCATAGGAAAGAAAGTTGAACAATTGATCGAGATTGAGATTTATTGTGCATAAGATATATCCAAGTATATCTACTAAAATCATCAACAATGGTCAAAAAGAAATGTGAGCCATTTATTGATTGAACTGAAAAAGGACCCCAAATGTCAACATGTACAAGATCAAAAGGGTTTTTAGAAACAGTGGTACTAACAGGAAAAGGTAAATGTCGTTGTTTGGCCATAGGACAAACATTACAGACTTTATTAGAGTCAACAGAAATAGAAGGAATTAAAGCATGCAACATATTCTGCCGAGAAGTAGACAGATGACCTAATCTATAATGCCATAGATCAGAGGAGGGATTCTTAAGAGAAGCAGCAAGAACCCGAGAATGAGTATTTGCTCTTGGTGCTTGCAACAAGTAAAATAAGCCTCCTCTTTCTTCACCCACTCCAATCGTTTTCCATGTGACCAAATTCTGTATGAAACAGTGATTAGCAATGAAAATGAGACAACATGCAAGATATTTAATCAACTTGCTTGCAGATATGAGATTGAAAGAGAAGGAGGGGACACAAAGTACATTGGTTAGAATTAGGTGTTCTGAAATTTTGATGGTACCTATATGAGTGACACTAACAAGTTCACCATTTGGCAAAGTGACAGAGGTGGAAACAATGGCTGTGATGGTGGTAAAAAAAGAGATGCTATTGACCACATGGTCAGTAGCACCAGTGTCAATAATCCAAGGAGAATCCTTTGGATTATGAAGCTGATTGGTTTTGATAAATTGAGAACGAAAAACAGAGTATTTGGAATGAATAACAGAAGTGAAAGCAAAAATACCTGTCATTTTGGAAAAGAGGTGATCTTGATTTGTAGGTAGCATACCTACTTGATTGGCGGAAGCATGAGAAGATTCAGCTTGAGGCTTGATAAGAGCCAAAAGCTAATGGTATTGTTCTGCAGTGAATGGCAGTTGTGGCAATGGTTGTGAGGAATTATCAGCAATTTCCTCTTGAGAATGCAGCACCGAATAAGCACTTGGTTTATCAGCAAAACCAGTAGAGGATGGCCGCTTTGTGAACTTGAATCCAGGGGGATATCCGTGCAATTTATAGCACTTATCCACGGTATGTCCAGCAATACCGCAATGAGAACAAATCGGTCTCTCTTTTTTATTATAAGACTTGGTAAACTTATTCTGCTGCACTGGCGTAGCCTTACTCATCAAGGCTGCCGTATCATGGGTTAAAGTTCCGAGAAACACTTCTCTTTGGCTTTCTTCTTGGACAACCAAGGAAAACACCTTGTTGATTGAAGGTAGAGGATCAATTAAGAGAATTTGACCTCTGATATTAGAGAAAGAGTCATTGAGACCCATCAAAAACTGAAATATGTATTCTTGATTGTAATTGGCAACAACAGAACTCAAGGCTCCACAAGAACACGATGGAGAGCATGTACAGGTCGGAATTGGCCTGTAATTACTCAATTCATCCCAAAGTGACTTCAGACGGGTGAAATAAGCACTTACCGAGAGATTATCTTGAGCAAGAGCAGAAATGGATTTCTACAATTGGAACAATCTAGGTCCATTCTTCTTGGAAAATCTCTCCTTCAAATCCATCCACATTTCAGAACATGTGTTAATGTATATAACACTTGCAGCAATTTCCTTTGAAAGAGAATTCAAAATCCACGACAAAATCATATCATTACATCGAGTCCAAGCTTCTGCTCCATCTGGATCAGACGGCTTGATCAAAGTTCCATCAACAAACTTGAGTTTATTTTTGGCTCGCAACGCCATGGTCATAGACCTACTCCAGGTATTATAGTTCTCACCAATCAGTGGTTGAGAAACTAAAATTGCACCAGGACTATCGCCATTGTGCAGAAAAAAAGGATTAGAGAAATTGTCAATAAGGGAAGAAGAAGAAGAATCTTGTGAAACAGTCGCCATGGAAGGAATTTCAGAAGAGCTTTGATACCATATTAATAACCGAATGGTTTAGGTAAAAACAGAGAAATTTGAGAATGGGAATGAAATCTGTAACTTGTATTGAATAATTATCAAGTATTCCTTTTATACAACTTGCAGAAACTTGAAGACTAAGCTACGTTGCAATTAACCACACTGATTAACATCTAACTAACTACAGTTAATACAACATCTAATTAACTACAGTTAATACAACATGTGATGAAAATCAATAGAGCATGTGCTCTCTTTAGGTGACAGCCTGGATATCACATTGTTGATCTGTGTCCTTCTTGCTACAACATTCTGCAGTGGACATGTTGCATGTATCTGGTTGTGTGAGATGTTGATAGCTTCTTTGTCCTTTTCCACTCAATTTGGTCATCCTAATATGTTACTCTAGATTCAACCAGCAAAATAAACTAACATGTTGAAATTGTTTGATTCGTTCACTTCACACTTGAGTTCAGCTTATTGACATGTATATTATTTTCTATGCTTATTATAGGATAGATTGGGTAAGATTGATCTTTTTTCTATTCTTATTACAGGCGCTTGTTCTACAACGAAAGGGTAATCTCATGGAGCTGGTGGATCCACAGTTTGGTTCCGAGTTAAACAAGGAGGAAGCTATTAGAATGATCAAAGTAGCTCTCTTGTGCACTAATCCATCGCCAGCACTTAGACCCATCATGTCTGCTGTAGTAAGCATGCTCGAAGGCCAAACCATTGTTGATGAAGTCACCATGGACCCAAGTAAATATGGCGATGAATTGACGTTTAGTGCCTTAAGAGACCAGTTTGAACAACTCCAACCAATAACAAGGAGCACAAGTGGAGCAGAGAGACTTATGCATTCATCAGATATGACTTGGGTTGGATCTTCTTCTACATCTGCCCAGGATCTCTATCGAGTTAATCTTGATACTCAGTAATTTCAGCATACTATTGCCCCCAGTCAATGCAACCAAGTTATTAAAATGATATTGTACGTTACCTATTTTTTATAGGATCGATTGTAATCAGGTTTAATGATAATCAAATAAATCTGATTTGATTACCATACTTATCTATTCATTGATGATCTTATGTATTGTAAGATCATCAAGGAATAAAAACAAAATGTAGTCATTTGGACTTTATCCTGCAGACCTAGGCCATAGATTGAACAACATAAAATTCCTTGTGTCTATTTTATTATTTTGCTTTGTTAGAATATACAAAAAATATATTATATTTTCCGTATATTCAATATTTGGTTAATATTGAAATATTCTCTATTTACTGATTCGTTAAAGCCACTATGCATGAACTTTGCACAAGGCCAAGACTGTAGTCTCAACAAGGATCCGCTGGAGTACTTGGAAGAGAGGAGGATTAATGGCCTTATGAAGAAATACTCGAAGTCATCAGCTTTCCTATCTATCTCTGGCACCGTCACCATATGAAGCCCCGCTGGCTCTGAATGTGCTGTCGTTGCACTAATAGTTGGAGTTTTGGTATTTTTGGCTCTTGATTATATGTTATTATTAAAAATAAACTAAAAAAAAAAATTAAAGAAGAAGAAGAAAGGGAAGAGTGGTCCAAGCGGACCACATCACACAAGCGAGTTGGATTCGATGTGCCGTCCCGATAATCGCTCAAGTGGGCTCATTCCCTTTTTGGATTTTGGTCCAAGTTGGCCATGTTTTCGCGGTGTCTCTTTTTAGCCTCCATTTTGTGCTCGTGTAGTTTTTTCTTCCCGTTTGAGCGTTTCTTTTTTGTGTTTTTCTTTGTTTCAAACAATACATCAAACGCATGTCGCAGTTGCTTTTATACGTGATGGAACTTCGAAATTCATATTCAGCCCTATTTTGTTGTGATCTGCAGCTCATTTCATAGGTGAATCTTGACACAATATGGTTTGGCCCTTTATCGGATTTTTAATGGCTAATTTTTGTTCTTCGACCATCATTTTCACTTGTGGCTTGACCCCTCATATATGAGTAATATTATACATCATCCTTTAATTACTCTATTTCCTAAAGCCCATTTGACGTGGCCCCTATAATATTTGATGCCTGAAGATTTGATTTTTTTTAAGGTAAATGTATAATAAATCCCTGAGTTGGAGCACAATTTGAAAATGGTTCCTCACTTTTTAATTTTCAACATTGATTTCTTAACTTTTTCGCGATTTTGAATTGGGACCTTCTGTCATTTTTCCGTCCAATTTCGCAACTTTCGTTAGTGCCACGTCGACATTGATTCCTTTAACTTTTTCACGCCGGGATGCCGCCCCCTAGGGGAGGGGTTGTGGAAGGGGGAAGAGTATTCCAATGTTAGAAGAGGTGAGATCTGCAGATCCTTCTATCTACAAGGGAGGGTGGATGTGGAGGATGTAGATCCTGTTGATAAAAAAGAAATGGGTGATGATGAAGAGGAAGAGGAAGGTTAGATCTGTTTTAGCGTAGGAAAATAGAGTCGCCTTCTTGGATGGCAGGTGAGGGAAGTGAGTATAGTTGGGGTTGAATACCCTTGGTTACCGTTGAAGTGTAAAGATTGTTCTACGTTTGGACATGCAGCTTCGAACCAGGAGGAGACATCCAAAGAGGTTCCAAAGGTGAATGTAACCAAGGATAGGTCAGTTCAGAATCCATGGGTCTAAGGAGTTGGCAAAGGCAAACTGGTCTAATACATTTGAATTTCTAAAGCAAAACAAGGAGAGGGAAAATCATTTTTTAGACAGAGAAATCCCAAAGTGTCGAACGTCGTTGAAATTGATAAAACAGTGCAGAAGTCGAGTATGGGTAGTATGCTTTGTGATGGTGAGATTTCTCCTACTAGCTGGGATGAGGTTACAGTAGATGATTGAGCTAAAATGTGGATCACATCCGTCCACACAAGTTCAATTTTTTCCAAGATTAAATGTGAGGTCTGTTCCGTATCTTAGGGAAGGAAGAAAGTTTGGAGGTCTTCGGGTTTTGAGTGAATCGATCTCCAAAGCATTCTACTTCAAAGAGTCATTGTATGGTAGTTTTATTGAAACTCTGAATTTCTGCAAGAGCACATGATATATAATTAATAGAAAATTAAATATATTCTTCGCTTGTAGCAGCCTCTAGAATTAAATTTCACTCAAGAAATTCAATAGTTTTGAGCTCCACCGGTGCAGTCTCATGCCCATCTCTTGTTAGAGAATATATTGATACCGTATATTACGATACTTTCCATATATTGTAGGATTTGATTTAATCCTCATTAATTGTAATTGATTATGATCAAATCAGATTTGAATACATTCAATTCTGATCAAGCAATAAGAGCATAATGTAGCCTTAGGGCTTTACCTTGTGAATGTAGGTCATAGACCGAACCACGTAAAATTCCTTTGTCTATTTTATTACTCCGCAATCTTTATTTGTCATTTGTTTATGTTTTCTATCATGGTATCAGAGCTATAGGCTAATGCCAGTATTTGATCCAATGGTCCTGTGATTTATTTCTCTTGTTTATTTTTTTTTTTTTTTTCCAATTTCTTGTATTTCAATTTTCTCATCATTCCTCTGTTCGATCAATGTCCTCTGTTTCTTTTCTTTTCATTCTCTGTTTCTCTTTCTTTTCTTGCTTTTGTTTTGTCAAACAGTGGTGTGCGTGAGTTGGAGATAAACTTTCCTCCAACCCATGTCACTTGTGTCTTCTATGTTGCTGTTCAATCAAAAATTCTCCTTTCCCGCAGATGTCTTTTCTTTTTGTATTGTTGTTCTTTTTTATTCAAAAAAAAAAAAAACCAAAAAAAAAAAAAAAAAAAATCCAGTGCTTGCCTGTGTCTCCTTTGGAAACAAAACAAACCATTTTTCAAATGGTTTTCTCTTGCATTTTCACGCATGAAAAAAAAAAAAAAAAAAAGGAATGTCCATGGTGACCGGAACATCTCCGGTGGGAAAAAAAAAAGTTTTTTTTTTTTTTTTTTTTTTTTTTTTTTTTTTTTTTTTGTTTCCGATATCTGCGGGTGCAATATTGTGCCTTCTTGTGCGATTTTTGCCGTACGTGCTTGTGCGATTTTGTCCTTGTGGGTACCTGTGACGGAGTGTGGCTGCTGGGATATGCGGCAGCCGATCGGAGTTTCTCCGATGGAATTTGTTTCAGATCGTTTGTGGCTTTGTTGCGTGGCCTATATTCTGGTTAGAATTTTGAAGGAGTCTGTCGGCATCCTCTGGTGGTTCCGGCAGTTCTGATCCCAGAGAGAGACGTGATCTCTCAGTGCTCCAGTCTAACAAGCCCTCGGTAGAAGCTCTCAGTAAAGATTCTGGTGCGGGTCTGGAGATTCTGGTTCTTGTTTGGTATTTTGTATCCGGTTCAAGTATTTTTCTGTTCAGTGCCTTATTGGTCCAGTTTACCAGTTTTCAAACCGGTTCATTGCCTTTTAGGTCCGGGTCAGTGCATTCTAGGACCGATTCAGTGTGATTTCTGACCGGTTCGGTGGTTTTCTCCTTCAAAAGAAAAAAAAAAAAATCATTAAAAGAGGCCAAAGTTGCCCAAATTGTTTTTGGCCCTTTGTTGGCCCATTATTTGTATTTGGCCTTTGCGGTTTTGTTTCAAACCAAGGCCTATTTCAGCCCATAGTTGGCTCTGGCCCATAGTTGGCCCATATTATTTGACATGTGGTATTGTTTCAACCCATGTTCATTTCAGCCCATAGTTGGCCCTACATATTTTTGGCTCCTGTGGTATTGTTTCAAACCAAGGCCCATTTCAGCCCATCGTTGGCTTTCATATTTAGCCCATAGTTGGCCCATTATTTGTATTTTGGCATTTGTGATCTTATTTTAAGCCCATGCCCATTTAGCCCCCAGTTGCCTCGAAGAAAAAGAAGAAGGAGGAAGACGAAGAAGAAGCAGAAGAAGGAAGATGAAGAAGAAGAAGAAGAAAGATGTTCTCCAAACTGAGTTATATCTGACCCAACATAAAAAAAAAAAAAAAAAAAAAAAAAAAAAAAAAAAAAAAAAAAATTCAAACTCAAGATTTCAGAATCTTTCACCTTGAGTTTGCAGGGGGATGTTAGAGAATATATTGATACCGTATATTACGGTACTTTCCATATATTGTAGGATTTGATTTAATCCTCATTAATTGTAATTGATTATAATCAAATCAGATTTGAATACATTCAATTCTGATTTGATTATATTCTCTTTACATACCATTTTGTATTCTCTCTATATCCCTATAAATAGGGATGATTTGTATTGTAAATAATTCAAGCAATAAGAGCATAATGTAGCCTTAGGGCTTTATCCTGTGGATGTAGGTCATAGACCGAACCACGTAAAATTCCTTTGTCTATTTTATTACTCCGCAATCTTTATTTGTCATTTGTTTATGTTTTCTATCAAATCAAATCCTACAATATATGGAAAGTACCGTAATATACGGTATCAATATATTCTCTAACATCTCTTATAGCCATTAAGTCACTGTTATCACCTAGCAGATAAGCCTTCATGAATGCAAGAACAATTCCACCAACAAAACTGCTAATGGGTTCCCTGGACTTCCCACTCTTGCACATAATATTTATAGCCATCCCAGCAAGTAACCCAATATCATCATCTAACATATCAGAATGGCCATAGTCCTTCACAAAAAAATGACAAGCCCGTTTCCGACATTCATTGATCTTTGAACTTTCATCTCTCCAATCTTAGTATCACCTTCCTTCTAAACATTTGGATTCTCATTACCCTTCTTTTTTCCCTCACCCGCCATCCATCCAAGAAGGCGAATTTGTCTGACTCTGTTTTCCTACGCTAAAAAACAGATCTAAGCTTCCTCTTCATCATCACCCATTTCTTCTTTATCATCGGGATCTACATCCTCCACATCCACCCTCCCTGGTAGATAGAAGGATCCACAGATCTCACCTAGGGGGCGGCACCCCAGCGCCACCTCTGGGTGGCTCCAGGCCACCCCCTCCCCAACCCCACCCCCAACCTCCTTTTCTTTTCTTTCTTAATTTTTCTTTTTTCTTTTTCTTTTTTTAAAAAAATAAAATAAAATAATAAAATAATAATCTTTTAAGATGATGTGCCGAAAAGGCCGACGTGACACTAACAAGAGTTGTGA